>NC_087465.1:16550000-17848916 GCF_036321535.1 Camelus dromedarius | reverse complement strand
GGGAACAAAATAAAACTATTGGGATTAAAAAAAACTTTTGGTATTTTCTATAGAATCAGTAGATTTTATGTTTAAAAATTACCTCTCAGAATCCACCTCACCTGGTGTTTGGTAGCACTTTGGTGAGTCTTAGGGAACTTGAGATAAGAAGATTTTGGCACAGGGAGGCTGGCATTGCAGAAGAGTTGAGTAATACCCAGACTGATGGAGAAACACTATCAAAGAGAGGTGTCTTTTTTTTTTTTTTTTTTTTTTTTTGGCTTTAAAAAAACACAGAAATTTATTCTCTCAGTCCTGGCAGCCAGAAGTCTGAGATCACGGTGTTGACAGGGTTGTGTTCCCTCTGAAGGCTCCAGGGCAGCACCTTTCCTTGCCTCTTCCAGCTTCTGGTGTCTTTTTTTTTTTAATGAGAAGATACCTTCCTCCAAAATTTTCTGGCTTCTGATTATTAAGATTTTCTTCAAGAATATTATTATCTAAAAACAAATCTTATTTGTAAATAACTTCATAACATATTGTTTCTTATGTTTAGATATCTGAAAAATAAAATATCTTCAAAGCAAGCCAGTATCCATTATTTCTCGTGAAGACAATTTAATGAGAAATACAGAACAAGCTATCTCTATAAGAAATAAGCTGACAGATCACTATCACTGAATAGACTTTCAACATTTTAGTGCAGTTAATTCCACAGAATGTGGCTTTAGTCAGCCCTTACCGAGATATTGTGTGGGTGCTGGGTCTTACTAGAAATGGATGTATTCCATTTATCACGTGCATGCAAGAGGTCCTGGGTTCAATCTCCAGTACCATTTATCATGGGGGAGGTGTTGGCATTCTGAAGGTGACACGCAAGTTCCTGGGATACTCAAACTCAAGTAAACTGATCTAGTTGCAATGAAAAACATAGGCCAATATAGGCTTTTATTTCTCTTTCCCATAAAGACCAAATTCCTCTCCTACCTAATTAGATGAGTCACTGTGATTTTACAATCAGCTTAGCGTCTTCTGCCTACAGAGAGAAGAGCCTGAAGCATCTGAACATTCTCACCAGCAATTTCTGTTTCAAGCCTGGAGTTTTAATTTGATGAAAGATGTGCCAAGAGGAAGAATCCTGCATCAAGTTTTATATTGCAGAGAGAATCTTTTTTAAAAAATAAAATGAAATAAAACCTACTAGAACCCTCAGGTGCTGCTTTCCACTGTGTGTGGGTGTACATCAGAGCTTGCCTTGCTGAACTAGCCATCTAAGGCTAAGCCAATTTCTCTAACATATAGAAAGCTTGTTTTTCCTGTTGACTTGGATGTGGTACAGTTGTGTTCACAGCTGCTACATAAATGATTTGCAAAATCAGTGAAAGCATTACAGGACCAGAATTAGCATGTACTTCTCCTGGAAACTCTTGAGATATGTTACCTTTCCAATAAAATCACTTTTCCCCAGTAAACACAACCACAGCTCTCGTTCCACACATTCCAGAGGCCTATGATCCTGACTAGCTGGTGACACACACAAAAACTGTACAACCCTTGTTTATGAAAACCACCAACCTGTAGCCTTTTAGTAAGTCCTCCTAATAATTTATCAGGGATTGCATTTCTGCTCAACAAATATCAAATGTTTAAATTAACATCCTTTTTCAAAAATTGAGTTATATTCAGTTTACAATGTTGTGTCAACTTCTGGTGTAGAGCACAATTTTTCAGTCATACACGAATATACATATATTTATTTTCATGTTCTTTTTCACTGTGAGCTACTACAAGATCTTAATATATTTCCCTGTGCTATACAGTAAATTAACATCCTTGATTGTTAATAATAGAAGATTGACTCAGGGTCTATTTCCAATTTTGAAAAATACTCAAATAAAAACAGTCCCTAAGGAAAAGAGGGGAGACAATATAAATAATAGACAACCATTCACAGTGAACATATAAAGCTGGAGAACGAAGTTTCTGTGAATACACCAGTCACAAGATGGAAAAAACATGGAAGAAATGGCTCTCTCTT
The DNA here is from genome assembly GCF_036321535.1 of Camelus dromedarius. NCBI lineage: Eukaryota > Metazoa > Chordata > Mammalia > Artiodactyla > Camelidae > Camelus > Camelus dromedarius. Next base: position 17,846,902 of record NC_087465.1, on the reverse strand, counting down.
AACTCAATTCCTTCCATATCTTTGAGAGGTGTGGATCAATACCTTGAATAAAGAGTAAGACTATGTTGTATTAAAGTGACCTAAACCATGACCAACAGGTTTATTTCAGTCAGAAGTAGAGCTCAGGGTTGGATGTGCCAGCTAGCAGGAAGAGAAAGCCTGTCACTGCAAGGAGAGGATAAAGATAAGCTCTTCCAGGACTCTCTGGGCTGAAAAATAATAGATTGCTGATCTTTCACCAAATCTGATATAAAAAGTTCATCTCTAACCAGTCCTTGCTTGTTTTATGTGAAAATTGCTGAAAAACGCAATAAAAGAGGTAACATTCAGGTCTAGGTCAGAGTTTGATATTCACATCTTTCTCATACATTATTTCAGTTGGATGTTATGTTTTCTGTTGTTTTCAGAACTGACATTGTAATAAAGAACAAATTTGACTCCATATTACATCTGCTCCTTTAGCTCTAGCCCTGTGCTCTGTTTCCTGTGCTTAGTCCTGCTGGTTCTGCACTTTTTGTAAAAGACTGTTGCCTAGAGCCTGAGATAGACAGGAGAGCCCATTCTCAAGGCTCTGATCTTTAAGGGTATAACACTTTTACATTCACATAGAGATAAAAAATTGCAGAACAGAGAATTACATTTGTCTTGTTGGAGGTTTATAGGGACACCGTGAACTGACCTACGTGGACAGCTGCAAAAACAGAGGATTCTGACACCAAGACGTTTGCAATAACCAACCACACCTCCTCCCCCTTTATAGTATAAAGGGAGCCTGAATTCTGACTTGGGGAAAATGGTTCTCCAGGACATTTGTCTGCCATCTCCTTGGTCTGCTGGCTTTCCGAATAAAGTCATTATCCTTTACCCCAACACCTCGTTTCCCAATTTATTGGCCTATTGTGTGGTGAGCAGAATGAGTTTGGACTTGCTAACCATGCTAGAGCACGGAAGCACTTCCCAAACTACTATGCTGGAAAGGCCAAGAGTTTCAGAAACATTCTGTGCAGAAACAAACTAAAAAGCCAAGATGAATTGACAGGGCTATGGGTCTCACTAGACAGGCACCCGATGAGTGCAAGGCATGAGGCTTGCAGGGAGGGGATATTCAGCTTACTAGCTGCTCTGAGTATTTTGGTTAAGCTGGATCTGTATTACAGAAACTATTGTGTGTGATGCCATAAATACAATGAATGAGGAAAGAGAGTATGATTACAGAGTTATTTTCTGCTGCAACACACATGCACACACACGGATTCATGTGCACACGCACACACACACACATTCAAACACTGTAGTGTTTACGTGTCTTCTGAATTCAGTTCCCTCCTAAACTCCCCAAAGATGCCGACCTCATTATTTTTCACTTGGACTTTTGCAATAGTCTTTTAAATTATTTCCTGGTTCTTTGTCCCCTTTCCACAGTACGAAAAAAATTACTGTCACTAGACAGATTTAATCATGTCACTTAAAATCTTCAAAACAGGATCTACATTCTTCACTATGGTATATTTAAATCAGATTAGGATATTTTGCTGCCTCTAGTGTGTTATTAATTTATCATTCCTTCAAACCAGTAGTCTCAATATTTGTTCATCTATTATTTATGCACAAGGCTGAGCATCCATGTGAAAAGGGGCAAAGGAAAGCATGCAGCCTCCCTCCAACTGTCACGCACAGTTCAGCTCTGGTCCCAAACTTGCTTAACTCGTTCTGCCAAATGAAAGTCCTATTAACAGCCACACTGACCTTTCTCAGGAGGCAGTTAGGACGCTCCGACCTGATGTTGGAGCGATTCCAATCCTACATGTTTACCCAAGAAAGTAAAAACATATGTACCCAAGAAAAGAAATTCACAAAAATGTTTATAACTGTTTTATTTATTAATTACCCCAAACTTAAAAGAAAAGCACTACTGTCTTTCAGCAGGAAAATGAATAAACAAATTGTCCTGCATTTACACGATGGATTACTACTCAGTAATAAAAAGGGACAAATAACTGTTGCACACAGCAACATGGATGAACTTCAAAAATGGTATAAGTGAAAGAAACAACACAAAAAATTCCACACTACACACATTCTTTTATGTGAAACCCAAATACAGGCAGAATTAATCTGTGATGAAAGAAAGAGTGTGTGGGAAAGAGAATTAAGTAGAAGGGGCATATGGAACTTTCTGGAAGATGGAGATATTCTATGTCTTGTTTTGTTGTGGGAGATGATTTCACAGGTGTATACAATTGACAAAATCTACCCAACTTGATGCATAAGATGCATGCATTTTATTTTATGTTCATTATCTCTCAGTAAATAATGTAGTTTTGAGCTGTCCACCATCACTTAAACGTATTCCTCTGAAGTATCATCCCTTGTCCCAAGAAGCCAATCAGTTTTCTTTGCTGACACATTTGGAATTTTTTTTCTGAGAAGAATCCCAGTAAATATAGTTTCCTCTCTATTATTACCTTTCTAATAAATTACTAGCTCCTAGTGATGTTTTGCCGCTGTATATAAATAAATGCATTGAACAACTACTCAGCCGGTGTCATTCTAATTCAGTCTCCATATCTGAGGATACTGACAAACTTGTCCCAGCCTACCTTTCTAGCTTCCTCTTCTGACACTGAGCACTAGAAAGTCTATATTCATTTCAGCCACAAAGAACTGATGATACTTCCTGGACATACCTTGCAATTTGTCTAGTGTTGCATAGTGGTTATGGAGCATGGATGCCTGAGTTTGAATCTTCCCTTTCACATTTACTATCTATGTGAATGTTGCTAACCTACCAAACTGCTCTATGCCTCATCTTAATTTATGTAAGTTAGAATATATATCTAAATTATAGGATTTCATGAGTATTAAATGAGTATATGTGTGTGTGTGTGTGTGTGAGTGCACAGCTTAGAACAGAGCCTGACATATAGTGCAATATAAATGTTAGTTGTTAGTATTTAAATATTATTTTTTGTGTTTCCATACATTTGCACTTATTTTTTAATTTATTGTTTTTTTATTTATTGTTTTCCTTCTCATTTACTTTATTGTAAAGAATTATCTCCTTAGCTTGGACTTCTTTAAAAAGGGAATTTACTTTTACTTTTTGCAAAAGTTAAGTTTACATGGAACATGGAATCATATAAATGGAATCATATTCAAAGAAAGGGTTTTGAATTACCCATAATTAATTTTTCCTTCTGCATGGCAATGTTAAGATTATTATGAAAGCCGACATTCTACTTCCTGGAGTCTTGTTCACATTAAACATCATGCTAAGATCGTCTGCTTACCTTGTTTCTTGTATTTTATTTTAGCACAATTGTTATGGCACAGGTGGGTGAATAAAATGCTGGGTAAATGTTTGCTTCGTCACTCTGGCAGCTAACTCTCCAATCTCTCAACCCTCCTCTTTCAACTTCTTCATAGAAGACGCCATGTTTCTGAGACAAGAGAGTCCATTGGATCCAAACTTTCTCAGCTCTTTGTGCCCCCACCTGTTAGTATACCTCCTTTCCTGTCTACCCTCACCTCCATCCTTCCCCCTCATAGTGGAAGAGTTAATCCTTCTGTATTCCATATGCTATTCTACTCACAAGTGTTTAAAGGACCTCAGTCTACAGATTTTCTCCTCTATTTTCTCCCCTCCTTCTCGCTCATGTATTGTTAACTTCTTCCTCTCTACAAATTTATTGTTTATTTTTAAAGTATTTATTTTTTAGTATAACAACTAAACATCTTAGTTGTAACAATGTCATATGAAATTTGTAGTAAATTTTTGGATTGCCTGTTTCTTTTTGTTCCTTTTTTCATATAATGATTTTACTGTCATATAATTCACCTATCATTTGTTTGAAGTGTACAATTCAATGTTTTTAAAGTATATACGCAGAACTGTGCAACCATTTCCACAATTTTAGAAAATTTTTGTCACAACCAAAAGAAACCCTGTTCCTATTAAAAAAAATCACTCCCCATGCCTCCACAATATCTCACCCCCAGCACTAGGCAATCATTAATCTTTCAGTCTCTTCAGTTTTGACTATTTTGGACATTTCATATAGTAAAGAGAACTATAGTATAAAAGTTCTTTAAACAATTCTAATATGGCTTCTTTCATTTAGCATAATGCTTTCAAGTTTAACCCATCTTGTAGCACTGTCACTACTTTTTATTGCTGAATATTCCATTGTGTATATTTTCCACATTTTATTTATTCCACTCACCAGTGAATGGACATTTGAGTTGTTTCCACTTTGGGGCTATTATGACTAATGCTGCTATGACATTCATGCACATACATTTTGGTGTGGACAGATGTTTGCATTTCTCTTGGATGTACAAGTGGGATGTCCAACAGGAGCTGGGTCATATGGTAATTTCTTTGGCTTAAATTTTGTACCTCTTAAATACATAGCCATCCTCCTAAATCCAACTACATTTTCACTTTTCTGCTCTCCCAAGAAGAGTTAGTAAATCATTGCATCTTATCTGCATTTATAATTTTTCTTGCATAAATATATTGTTTATTATTGTTGTTCTAATTATTGGCTTATAAATCTATCTCCCCACTCATTGTGAGACACTGTGGAAGGAAAGAAACTTTATTCATTTTTTTTCTTCAGCTAGTAGCTCATAGATGGCCAACTAATAAATCAGGCATGAATGAATAATTCATGACTTTTTCCAGTTTAATAATTCAATTCAACAGCATTACGTGCTGTGGGCCAGGCATTGTACTGTGCCCTAAAGGTATACAGATGACTAAAAACTACTCCTTGTTCATGAGCATAAGGACAGAGAAGAATGTACAGGAAGGTTCCCTGCAGACACCCTGCCCACATTAGCTCTCAGGCCCCTGCCCCTTGCTGTTGGTTGCCTAGCCTCCCAAAGCCTGTGCTCTGCCAGAAAGGAGATGGGGAGAAAGCAGGCGCACCAGACAGGAATGTTGGAGCAGGAGCTTGCCTGATGAGTGGAAACTGAAAGGTAGTAATTGTTGGAGCCCCCAAAGAAGACAGACCAGCAGGGCCCTAGGTTTTGGAATAAATCGACTTCAAATGTGATTGGATTTGTATTTCTTCCAAAGGCAAAAGCAGCCAGTACTACATCAAAAAGCAACCTGCTAATGGAAAGTGTTTCTAGCTAGAGTGAAATATGGCAGAGAGGGCAATGAGAACAGTGGAGGCTAGGTTAAATTCAGGGATGTTGATAAGTCATTTATTTATAGCGTAACACATTTATTGAGCAAATATGAGGGCCCACACTGTGCTGGTCCTCGAGAAACAAAAGTGAATAAGGACATTTCCTGATCAATATAGCCATACATACATATTACACACATATGTGTATCATTGTCTCATTTGTAAGACCCCATCACAAATTTAATATTAGCTTTTGGGGAAAAAACACCATGTTAAACATGAAAGTCAATTGTAAGATACGTTACAATATTTGAAATGTAATAATATGAAAGAGATGTGTTCTGAAATTGAGGAAACATTATACAATATGCTATATATCTCTCTATCTATAACATATTTATGTTCTACAATATTCAAATGAATAACTCTGAATGACACTGAGTGCTAAGTGTTTTTCACACAACAACCGTTGTACAGTGGGTGACACAGACTGAGCACAGACAATGTGCTGTTGTTATATTTTCTGTGCAGCCTTACCAACAACTCTACTGGGTAGCTACTATATTACAGATGAGAAAACTGAGGCAAAGTTATTTCCCAAGGTCACTGAATTACTAGTGCACAGTCATGGAAGTGAGTGGGTGAGCCAAGATTTTGATGGACACAGTAACTGTGTGTCTACTCTTTAACCATCAGACAAATACCACTTCCCAGATAAGATGGATTTTATTCTTATTTTACAAATGAAGAAATTGGAGTCCAGGAAGAGTGATATGATATTCATAACTAGTTTATAAGAAGTTTACAAGAAATTAAACCTAATTTATTTTACTATTTTCTTGAGATATAATTGACATGCAATACTGTATAAGTTTAAGGTGTACAGCATAATGATATGATTCACATACATCATGAAATAATGACCACAATACATCTGGTGAACATCCATCAATTCATTTAGACACATTAAATAAATGAAACATTTTTTTTGCTTGTGATGAGAACTCAAGATTTACTCTCTGAACAACTTTCGTATATGATGTACAACAGTGTTAATATTTAGCATGTTGTACGTTACATCCCTGGTACCTATTTATAACTGTTTTTTGTTTTTGCTTTTGGAGGTGGGAGGGGTAATTAGGTTTATTTATTTATTTATTTATTTATTTATTTATTTATTTTTAATGGAGGTACTGGAGATTGAACCCAGGACCTCGTGCGTGCTAGACACACACTCTACCACTTGAGCTACACCCTCCCTCCCTTATCTTATAACTGGAAAAGTGTGCCCTTTGCTACCTTCATCCCTTCTTCCAATTCCTCCTCTTCCTACCCATTCACCTCTGGTAGCCACAAATCTGATTTCTTTATCTACTAGTTTGTTTATTTATTTTGTACTATAATTGACTTGTAACACCATGTTAGTTCCTGGTAGACAACACAGTGATTCAATAGTTCTACACATTTCAGAATGATCACCATGATAAGTCTAGTTACCATAAGTTAAACCTGATTTTAACCCAAACTTGTGGGTTCTAATATCTGTAATTTTTTAAAATACTTTTTTTGCCACACAATCAAGCTTTTGTGAATGAGTAGATTAGTAAATGCACTCACATAAAAATCATTTTTGCTATAAATAGGTCTCTTGGCAACATATATGCTTAAGTAAATATCTGTTGTGCATCTTCAGGGTTATGCCCTATTGGTCTGAGGATATATTTAGGGATGAGAATTTTGCATGACATCCCTCAGATCATACGTGAAGGAATTTGGGTGCAATCTCTGTCCTGAAACACATTGCTCTTTTGTGCTAAGCTACATGTCATTAGTATGGACTAGCATGTTAGGCTCATATAAAAGATTCTATAACATTTTAGCCCTTAGCATATAATGCATTTTAAAGTGGCTTCACATATTTATTATTTATTTCACAAAATTTATTTAAAAAATTTAAAATATATTTATTATTTTCACAAAGCACACTTGATTTGTTGATTTGAATGGGTTGCAAGAACAGCTTGAGAATATTTACTAATGGCAATTATTTTGTGAGTCATGTGAGTCACCCTCACTCTTGAGCTTCAAAACACTCCCAAACTATAAAAATGGAACCAGAACAAATGCTCTTTTTTAAAAGTGACATGAAATCATTATGAAGAGTACATTCTGACCTTGGAAATTTAAACTCCTTGCTTCCTTTATTCTCTTTTGCTCACTACTGGAATAACTTGTTTGTCTTGAGAGTGTTAGTTTCCAGCTTTCATGGACACTTTTCTTAAAGTCATGAAGAAAAATGTACATTTTGCAAACAATCAATAAAGGAAACACATCCCAGGAAACAGCATGTTGAAGGGAAATAAAAAAAAAAACATCCAAGATATTTTTAAGGGATTCATTTTTGTTGTTGTTGTTCAGGTAAAAGATTACATAGAGTTAATGCCTGCTATCTTTTTTTTCTAAGGAATGTATAGAAAGGATGTATAGAAAGGTGTATTAGTTTCCCATTGTTTGCTATCACAAATTGCCACAAACTAAGTGGTACAACACCTAATCATAACAATTTAAAACAACACAAATTTATTATCTCCCAGTTCTGGAGGTCAGGAGTCTGCAGTGGGCTTCAGTCAGCTAAAGTCAACGTGTTGGCCAGGCTGTGTTTCTTCTGGAGCTTCTTGGGGAGCATCTATACCCTTGCCTGCTCCAGCTTCTAGAGGCCACCTGCATTTCTCAGCTGGTACTCCTTCCTCCACCTTCAAAAACAGAAACATAGCATCTTTGAGTCTCTCTCTGACTCTACTACTTCCCTCTTTTACTTTATGAAATCTCCGCTTATGATTACAGGGATTACATTGGACCCACCCAGATAATCAGGATGATCTCCCAGTCTCCAGCTGCTTAAGCACATTGCAAGTCCCTTTGCCATGTAAGGCAACACAGTCACACAGGCCAGGATTTAGGGCATGGACATCACTGGTGGGCCTATCACAGCAGGACAGGAGCACGTATCTGCAATTTCCGTCTTCTTATGATATGAGGTTGGCCATCAGATGAACAGAAAGAAGTGATTAAATACTTTGATTATGGAATATACCATTGCAAAATATGTCAGAATATTAACTTTTGGTTGAGATTCATTTTATAAGCCTTATTCTCTTAGGACTGTAAACTTCAGAGTCAAATAACAGGAAGCTTTTCCTCACCCGTGAAGCCAAAGCTATCATTTGTCAAAATTTCTTCTTAACCAGATGTTTTTATAGCCCTTGAGTTGAGGATACAGGCTAATTGAGCAACTTCCTTTTTTGTCTCTTGATATTCATATTTCAGGCATATTTATTAAGGTATTTATAAACAGCTTGTGTGCATGACACATCTCTAACTCAAATTTCAAATCTCTTTTAATTAAGGTCTGTGTACATATTTTAATATTAGAAATAGAACAAGAGGAAAGCTGGCAAAAAAGGAGAAAGTTACGTGACATCTATCAAACACAGGAAAATCTAAGATCTCTAGGAACTTGGAGAAATTGAAAAATATTTCAGTCCCTAGGGTAATCATTTAATTCAAGAAGGATTTCAAGCATGTAAGAAAATTAAAGAAGTACTATAAAGCACATGATAAAAGGGAGTTTGTAAAAAGCTATTTTTATATCATAGCAAATTCCAATCATGAAGAGGATTAAAAGCCTTTTCCATGCTCAGTGGGAAGGGTGGCAATGACAATGAATGATGTTTCCATGGGTGTGGACCACACACTAGCTCTCCCTTTATCTGATGTTTTGTTTAGATTCTTCTGAATGACATCCTAGAAAATATTAAACTTTGTCAGAAACATGTGGAAAACGTGTTGTCAATTTTATTTGTATTTTCTTAGTACCACTCAAAGATGAGGAATGAGTTCTTCTGTTCTTCCAAGGAAGTTGATGAATATCTTGCCCAAAAAGCACTCTATTAAAATGCATTCATAAGGACCATGGGATTAGCATATTACTTTTTCTTATTGTCATTCCTAAAATTATTTTACTATAACCTCAGAAAATGAGAAAACCAATATTTTCCTTATATAGTTCTGTAAAAAGGCAAATGACAAGATGTTCTACTTTTAAAATATAAAAACGAAAACACAAAGTCAAAAGGAAGAAAAACAAGTAAAATATTTCTAGAGTAGGTCACCAGAATACATTTGATGGTAGGTAAAAACTATAAAAAAAAAAAGTATATGAAGGAAAGTGTATCAAGTACAGCCCTGGGATAATAAAAAAGATCAAATACATGAAAGAAAAATTAAAATACATGAAAAATCATAAAAGGATATGAGCAATTGTAGGAAATAAATGTCTTGAAGAATAATGAATGTTAATGTTCTTTAATTACATAGATGCCAGGAATGATATATTTTGTTACTAAATCAACAATAATATTTACTTATTTCAAAATTTTGTACTTCAAAGTGCAAATTAGGAGGTAAGGAAATGTGTTCGTTTGCAAAGATTAAATCAAAAAATATTTCCTTTGGACAATATAGTCTGAGAATAATGCAACAGAGCTTCCATGTTAATGCAACATAAAAAGGCCAAAGTAATGGTGGGCTCCTCCCAGTGATGGCTACTGGGTGAGGGTGCCCTTGACGGTAGAAAAGTGGAGAGAGGAAGAGACATGGAAACACAGATATCTGGGTGTTTAAAGCAGGAACCAATGGAGAAACTATGAAACCATTTTTACCAGGAATTGACTTGAATTTATTTTCAAGAACATTTTCCAGCATTTGGGTGGTCCTTTCTTTGTCTCACTTTTAAAGAGTAGGCACTCTTATTTTGAACAGGCTGGTTGGGCATGCCTGGATACAAGGTCTGGAAGTAGTGATGTGCTGGTAAACTAGCTCTCTGGAAAAAACAAAATGCATAAAATCAAAATAAGTCTGATTAATAGAATTTGCCAACTTACGCAGTGTAAATTTTTCCACCACAGCTAATTCCTGCCTACCAATGAGATGTCATTAAATATAGAGTTTGGAAGAGAGGCAAGAACTGGTTTTCACCAGCTTCAGCAATGCATTACCTGAAATTATAATGATCTTGTTTTCTAAGATACATCTGCATAATTGTTATTGGCATCATAGTGGGAACACATTCCCTCTTCCTTTGTGGACTTCCTGAATTCCTCAACTGAGGGCAAAGCAGTGGTAAGCATATTATGGGCAGTCATATAAGTGTAAAAGCCTATTTTCTGTTTAAAGGATTAAAATGAGAAAATCTTTGCCACCCTTCAGGATGAGTTCTGTGCCTCTAGCAAGTCAGCTCCAAGATAGAATTAGAAGTGCAAGGGATTTATTAGGGGGAAACACCTCTAAACTGATGAGGAAGGGAGTGGAGCAGGTAGGGGAGCCTTTTGACAATACAGATCTAACCTCTGAGGAAGGAGAGTCGGTTAGGAAGAACCTGACACTGTAAGGTAGCCTTGAGAAAGTCTTAGCCAGACTACCCAAAAGGGAGCCTCAGAACGCAAGTTAATCATTAAAGGAATCCCCTTTGGGATGAAACGCCCCGTCTCTAGTTCCCACTCTGGGTTCAGTCATTGGCTGAGAGCAGCCCATGGATAGAGAGGCTTACCAGGGCAGGTGCTAACCATAGGCGCCCTTTGGAGGGACATCTAATCAGCACTTCTGCATGGCTTCCCTACCTCCCTCCTCCTCCAGGATGCAAAACTCGTGAGCTACACAGGGCAGGAATTGTCATCTTTTTTGCTCACTAATATATTGCCAGCACCTCAAATAATAAGTGACATACATCATAATGCTCATTAAATTAATTAATTATAGCCCAGATTGATATTCCCCTAGTCAGTCATTGAGACAGATGTTTACAAACACTTACTGAGTACTACCTTGCACTTGGTCGTTGCATTACAGAGATAATTCATGTCTTCTCTCCTTGAGAAATTAGCCCATAGTTTCTTAAGACATTAGTGACACTGCAATGCTGTATAAGGCCTGTAACAGATTTATGAAGGACATCTTATAGAATGACAAAGGAAGCGAAGTTAGGAAAAGCTTCACACTGGAAGTAACCTTATCTGATTTTTTAATTCTTCAAAAATTTCATGAGGTTTATACAGATTTTTTTTTTCCTGAAATGAAGGGAAAAGATTGAGGTTAAAACACTGTGCAAGTGACTATAAGCCCAGCCGACGGGCTTAGAGTTCTCATTGACCAGATCAAGAGAGAACCTGGAACTACTAAAACACGTGCCTCATTCAGTCAGGGAGTCTTTTGGACCCTTAGAAGATTTCATTGCTACTACAGCTCCCAGTTCAATTAAACCTACATTTGTTGAAATTCCCTCTTAATCAGTTGCTCAAGGAAAAGGATTTATACATTTTTAATTCTCGAAGGAGGAAAAAAGTAAGGGAAAATGAACGAGAATCAGCTGTAAACATACATACATACGCGTATGTTTTGTCTCTTCAGCTATAAAGAGGCATGTTTCAAGGAGTATTTTCTTGTTTTTTTCAGGGGGGAGGTAATTAGGTTCATTTATGTATTTATCTTTTTAACGGAGGCCCTGGGGATTGCACTCAGGCCCTCATGCGTGCTAAGCACGCGCTCTACTGCTGAGCTGTATGTATCCCTGAAGGAATTCATGTTTCAAGTAAAAGTTCTACTACAGTGTTAACGTGGTAAGGGACCTCTTCCTGATTTTCTTCAATGCTTTCTGTCCCCAGCCTCCACCCGTTCTGGGATGTCCAGGTGTTTAGTAATGACACTGGGATGCAGGAAGCCGAGCTTTCATCTGGATTCAGCCGTGCGGCACAGCAACTCAGGACCAGACTCGCCATAGGATTTAGTTTGTCCTATTCACTAGAGGAAGCAATGTGATTGCACTTGGGCTATTGGCATTTTCCTCTTCATTTCACAGCACCGTTCACTCGTTCGTTTGCTCAAGCAATATTTGGTGTATGATTCCTGGATTGGGAGAAGGTAGAATGCTAGAGGATCATAAAAGAAATAATGTTTTTTTTTCCTAAGCTGGCATTGAAATTTTTATGAGCACAAAGCAAGATATTCTGGAATTAAAGTGGTTACAGGTAAGGAAAATGGCCAGGGCGAGGCCATGGGAGTGGGGGAGAGGTATATATTATTGAGTATGAGGCCATTGAAGAACTGGGAGGCTGAGGGGCTGGAGGGTTGCCACTGAGTACTGGACTGTCCCAGGATTATGGGAGAACTAGGGGTGGACGTGAAATCTATCTCGGGTGTAGGAGTCTGCTGTGAATGAAGAGTGCCCAGTGAGAGGTGTGTAGCTGAGTGCAACCAGGAGGGGAAAAGGATGGTATCTCCAGGTGATATATCTTTCAAAAATGATTGCTTTAGGTAACTGGGGAGTAAGGACAGTGGTCAAGATTCAGGAAGACCCCCTCACACCTCTTGACCCTGAGGACTGAAAAAGTGAGCAGCCCCCACGTGGGAGGGATGGGAAGCCAGCATAGCCTTGGTGCAGAGTCAGGTGTCAAAGTCAGACCAGGAGACAGTAACCCCCCTCCATAGTTAGGTAGAGGTCCAAAGGGAATGAAGATAAGAGAAATACTGAATTTTAACTTAGTCTTGTTTTTATTCACAGGCCACATTTCCTCTGCCCTCACTGAAGCCTGACATTTGGAAATGGTGGGGTTTCACCGTCGATTGGGACTGTGGATACTTCCAAGGGCAGAAGTCATTTTGCCTCCCTCGTTATCTGTGGACACTGGGGTGAAAAATCAGAGTAGGTCAAACAGAAATAGGACAGCAGGCCTAATGGGAACAATAATAAACTCATTTCTCCTTTCTCTAGAGGAGAGAAGGAATATGAAAATAACACAGATTTGGTTAGAGCAGTTATATTTTATGAAACAATTGCTCCCTGCATTGGTAATATGAGGGAATTTCTGAAAACCCTTTGCAAAGTTGTTTCAGAGGTTAAAATGAGAGTTCTTTCTATTATTCGCTAGTACATGAAACATACCATTTCTATCTTTGGAAGCTGCTGCCCTCTCTAAGCGCCCCACATGTTACGGCAGCCCTGTGATGACCTAGGCAGTTCTCCCCACTAAAGCAGTGTCCCTGTTGTCTCCATTCAGTTGGAGTCTTACCTATACAGTATCCTAGTTTTTGATTATGTACTTGCATTCTTCCCAGAGGGCTTTTAGCCAAAATATTTAAATTCAGATGAAGAGACTTCCCAGCAATCAAGGTATTGGGGAAACAAGATAATATTCCTTCAATTAGAGCTGTAGACAATTTCTTACTACAATCTACTGCAATCTTAATAGTCATTACATTACCGAGTCCAAACTCATTCTGCTCACCGCACGATGGGCCAATAAATCAGGAGATGAGGTGCTGGGGCAAGCCACGACTTTGTTCAGAAAGTCAGCAGAGCTGTTAGAAATGTACACACAGGGAACACCATATGAAGATGAAGGCAGAGGTCTACAAGCCAACAAATGCCAGAGATGGCCAGCTAACTATCAGAAGCTAAGAGAAAGGCGAGGGACATAGTTTCCCTCACAGCTTTCAGAAGGAGCAAATCCTGATGACTATTGGATCATAGACTTCTAGCCTCCAGAACCTTGAGACAATAAATTTCTCTTGTTTAAGCCACCCTCTCTAAAGTGTTTTGCTACTGCAGCCTTAGCAAACTAACACACCCAATTGAGAAAGCTCTGTATTCATCGATTCACTCTTTATTGTAATAGCCACAGGGCTGTAAATGTCGCACTGACCTTTCTACAAGGATAGTTATGCACAAGTGCCTTAAGACAGGTTGGGACACATTTTGGATATTTATTACCTTACTCCCAGGAATCAAAGCTCAGTATAAAGGAAACAAACAAATAAGATCAGCTTCATTGTATATCTAGAAAATAAAGTTACCAGAATACAGTTTTTCTTCTTACAGCATATGTTGACAGGATCTCTCACACTGAGAAAAACATGCTGATATGACCTTCTGAGAACAACAGACACAAAAAAAATGTAGAGAAAATAAAAGGTAATAAAGGAAAATTTAGCAGTGCTCTAAAATGCCACAGTCACAATTCACCTGTGAAAAATATAGCCACGTGCAATGTACAATAGATAAAGAGAATGATATTTATAATTTTTCTCATGTTATAAGCTGTACAACCAATAATGGAACAGTGTGTGACTGAATGCCAAGGTCAGCCAGAAGTGGACAAAGAGAAACAGAATACATTTAAGGCCAAGTAAGATGGCTCTTACCATGTTCACTACCCAGCTTTCCAGAAAATCAAAGCAGCAGAATTCCCTTTGATCTGTGAGGTAGTTAGATAAGTGGGAAACTGGGCAGACAGGTGGAGGAGCGGGAGGGTGGTCTGGAAGGTAGCGCTATGCCCACCTCCAGCATAAAGGGGCTTTACTTCCTCTAAAAACGCCAGCAAGAAACCGGTTAGAATCTGACAGCTGCAACTGCGCAGTAATGAAAAGGGCCTAACCGGACATGACCCAGTGCTCTCTATGATATAATTAGCATTGTGGTTTAGGCCCCACCACATGGGTTTGTCGGTGTGCATCATGGGTAAGGACATGTGCAAAAGGGGACAAGCATGACTAAGCATTCCAGGGGCAAGCACTGTCAATCAATCAGAAGACCACCTCTAAGCGAGGGTGCAAGGGAAGAGCAAGCAAAGGCCGCTGCTTTTCCCTCCCTTGGATCAGCCCAGCTCCCATTATTGGAGGTGAACTTACCCTTTGCTAATAAATCCTTTACAATCTTTCACTACACAACGCTCCATCTCTCAGCTGAATTTTTATTTTTTGGGTAAGACAAGAACTGGGGTCTTTTCCCTTGCCCTTTTAGAGTAACAGATCTATAGGGTTTTTTGTTTTTGTGTTTGTGTTTTTCTCTCTCTCTTTTTTTTTCTTTTCTCTTTGCTGCTTTATAGATAATCATTCTCATAAATTGATTGAAAAAACAATTTTTGGCATATGAGGAAGTTTGGATAGATTTTACAATCCAATATTAGGGAACCCTGAAGGACTGAATCTCCTTGCCAAGCCCATCCAATTACTTGCCAACTGCCGCCATTGTTGCTTTTCGTCTTCCATGATTTAGTGCCTGAGGACTGTTCATCCCTTCTCCTCACTTCACTTTCAGCAGTAAGCTAGTGAATGAACTGGAAAAGAGAAGTTAAATATGTTGCATTAATTTTAGGGCTTTCCATTACATTTATATTTTAAGTAAAATATCAGTATGTTTTTCTCTTTTGCCTTTCCACTCTTTGACATTTTCTTTAGGAAGTCTATGGCATCCCTTTCTCTGGAGGGATGAGAGTGGGAATAAATTGCTACAATGAGGTTGAAAAACATTCAAAACAGGATTTTGCAATATTTGACAATGGACTTGAAAGCATCTTCATATATGGAGAAGAGCTTCTTTATTCCACTGGTGCAGAGCTGTGTACCTTAGCACACTGATGTGTCAAGAATGAGTTACTCACAAATATTAATTTATTCAGAACTGCTGGGGATCAGACTACATGGGGGTTAAAGTAAGGCTTGAGTCCTAGAATGCAGATGAGCCGATCTTGCCAGCGTTCGACTTTCAGGTCCTCACCAAGATGAGAAAATGTGGACCGGGAGTTTATACAGGCTTTGTCCCAGCAGGATGAACAGCAACCAAAGGAACAAAACATCACCATGGAAACCAAAGGAATCAGAGGACAACACGAGGTGGCAAGATTTCCTTTCCATTTTCTCTATGAGGTCACAGAAGCCACAAACCTCCGCCAAGAGAGAAGGCAATGTGAAATTTGAGCGGTTGTATATTTCACCTAAAACACTACCTAAACTGTTACATCAAGCTTGCATTTAAAGATTGGACAGATTAACTGCCATCTTCCTCTTCTATTATGCAAGGTTTGAGAGCTTTTGGGAAGATAAGAGCAGTCTTAAAGAGTAAAGATGTATTCTCTTTGCATATCTACATGACAATGTGAGTGTGTTTGCTCCTCCACTTAATTTTACTGACTTTTGCTCAGTTTTCTGACTGATACAGAGGATGAGATGGATCAGGATGCAGATACTGGGGACCACTGTCAAGGGGATATGAGCAGAAACAGTCCATGCCCCCAGTGATTTCCCCCACTGATCAGTTCACTTCTTGTGAGAACTAAGAATCTATGGGTGGTTTGGTTCTACAGTTAAAATGGACTGTGGGTCTCTGCAGAAATTTTTTTCTCAGGTTTAATATAATTGTGGGCACTGCTTTTTTCAGCCTTGTTGGTTACTGGGTAGACTAAAGACAACTAGGTTGCTCAAAGAAACTTGATAAAGTAGGCAATATTGTGCTTCTCAAATGACAACCCAGGATGCTTTTAAAAACATTTTTCTAATTTGTTATAGATTCAGTGCTTTTAGAAATTACAATAAAACAAACCACTAAGGTTCAGAGAATTTCAGCTTATTCCTGAGGATCATAGAGCAGTGGTGGTGGCTGGAAAATGGCAGAGCTGGGGTATTAATTGAGATAATCTGCTTCTATTCTCATTCTGCTTGCATTTTTTCCTTTTCTTAATATTCAGAACTCTTGCATCAAAGACAGTTTTGTTACCAATACCTCTTTGAGTCTTAGGTAAAAAAATAAGTGTTGGAGGGATATCAGTTATGCATTTGAGGTCAGTGCCTTGCACTGGGTACTGGACAACCACTAGTCCAGTGGTACGGCACCGGCCACTCTGAGCCCTCATAGCTGGAAGAGATGATTGAGGAGTGAATTTTGCATTCAGACCATGATTCACGAAGCAAAAATCCTTCAAAGACAGTCAAATAAAACACCTGGACCCTTGTTTTATAAATGGCAATGCTGCATTAGGAATGCTCTTGAGTGGGGGCAATGCCCCTCAAAGAGAATTGGAAGTGGAAAATGAGGGTTCTTAAGTAGGTTATTTTCAAGTTTCTGAAAGATAAAGACATTTGTGTTTTAATATAAAGATTGAAGATATAAAAAGAGGTTTAGAAGAAAGCGTTAAAGGAAATAAAAACAGGTGGTATGTAAATTCTTAATGGTAATCTCTGTAATTTGATGTATAATTTTCTGGTGAATGGGAAAACAGAACAGTTAGTCGGGAACACACTGTGTTTGTTAGCTTAACTGCATTGGGCTCCATTAGCCATTAAAGAAAGTATTTGCTTCTGTTTTATCTTTGGTTTTAAGAAAGAATTTTTCTCTATGCTTTGAATTAAGTGTTAATCGGATAACTATTTCACATTGGATAACTACAAATTGCTTATTTAGGTGTTTCTATGGTTCAGTAACTAAGCACAGATGAATGTGTAATTAGCTTTTAAACTCTACCTTAATAGGTAATATACAATTGCTGTTTTATGGAACTTCATTTAACACGTCCCCAAGCATTTTTAGAATGTTAAATAGAAAGTGTTACCTGATATCTACCTTAATGCAATGAATTTATCCCCCAATAGACACATAATCTATACAAAATTTAGAGGAACTATTTAGAGTAGTAATATAAGTGCAAAATCTGCTACAGGGATTAGAGCACACAGAACATTTAGGAAATTGAAAGGACGTAGCCACATACCTGGAAAGTTCCTAAATATTTCAGTTTCATTTGAAGACATAACATAAAGCATCAAAATAGAAAATGTATATTGTTTTATAAATAAAGTAACAGCCACTTAGGTAGATATTGGCCAACATGACTGGAGGTTAGGGTGATGAGCTGAAATTCAGTTAGACAATTTTTTTTGGACAGTTTTTTTTATAGTTCTAAAATTCTATCCAGAAATGATAAGAAAATCTCTGAAATTGTTAAAACAAAGAACGTTTTCTCTTCCTGAAGGTTATTGCGTTATGAAATATGAGATGCTAAGAAAACTTTCTGTAATATGTTATGATTGCAAGAAAGATCACAGGAACTGGGGAGATAGAAAAATAAAGTTGTTTTCTGAAATATTATGAAAATAATGATAATAATAAAACCTAAAAATTTCTACTGGTTTCTTAATTGAATTTAGAGATAAAACAACTGCTTTTTAGTCCTATTATTAATAAGTATTTTATTGGATTCAGGTAGAATGTTTCATGATTATTTCATACAGATGAACAACTTCTATAAACCTGTGGACTCTGATTTTGACATTTTTATACCAGGTAAGTGGATTCTGATAGCATTAAAAAAAATCTTTTCTTATCTATAATTAAGAATTTTGGGAATTATGTAGAAAGTCATCAATAAAATATGACTTCAAAATACATTCTGTAGACACATAAATTAAATGACTTAAAGTAAGAAAATCTTTCTTTAATTTCTGTTTGATTAGTTGGGCATGTTCCAAGTTCATAGACCTATGAGAAAAGACTTTCATTATATTATGTATATATAAAGATACACTTATTTCTCATTCCGAGAAAAACTTTAGTCACCTTAATTTAGTTTTAGAATTTTATTGATGATTTTTACTTGATTACATATGACTTGTTTTCTTGTTATTAAAGTAAAGCATGCTCTTGGCATAAAATGAAAAATTATAGTCATGTGTGTGCCTGCTCTCTGTTCTAGTCCTCACTCTGGGTAGATCCAATATTTTGAGTGAGGGTGAATAAAGTTTGGGGGATTTTAATAAAAAGAATTATTGGAGATGTGAAAGGCATAAAAGTTAATGAATATAAATAAAAAGAATTAAGTTGAAATGTTTAGGAGAGGCTCCAAGTGTTTCTAGACTTTGTAGAGAAACAAAACGAAGAGAGAAGACTGAACTATTCAATGGCACTTTGGCCCCCAAAAGTGATTTCCAACTATGGCCCCCACTCCCATTCCCTAACGAGGGATTTCTCCCGTGCAAATGACAAATCAATTATTTTTCACAAAAGGCAGCCAATCATTACAGGAGGAGCCACAACAGTGGCTTATAATCAAGTCCTCGATTCTAACTGGCTGGCTATGAATAGTTGCCTGGGCACAGCAAGTTCAAGTTTTGCTTTTTGGAACTTTCTGGAATTTTTTTTTCTGAATAGTTTTGATCTGCTTTTGGTTGATTCTCAGGGTAAGGAGGGCCATCTATATATACACAAAATCAGAGTCACTACTATTTTTCCTTTTTTGAGTCCTCATATCTCAATGTTATCTTTTCTATAATGTTTGAGTATTTATAAAGTTGGTTCTAGGAACCCTAGGCTTTGGGAGGTGAAGTAATCGTCTCCTAGTCACATGTGTTAATATCAGGGGAAGATACATGGCTTTCTATATGTATTGATTTTCTCACCCAGTTTTGGGCATATATTTTTGTGTGGACTTTTCCCCTTCAAGTCCTAGATTCTAACTGGCTGTCACTTAGCACTTGCACTTAATTTTGTCAAAAGCTTTCCTCCTATCAATTCCTGAGCATCCACTGAAGAATTACCAGGGGTCCCTGAGGGCATTTGCTGTGCATCATCTCGGCTGGTGATCATTAACCAAACATTTGTGAATCGGTTTCAAAAACACTATTTCTTACAGCTCTTTTTTGGTCTATTAAGCTCACAGGTAGTCAAACAAAGCAATTCTAGCAGGAGCTGGCGTTTATCATGTGTTGTTCCACAGCCTTTGCTTTGACCCTAAAGGGGGAGATGGACCACATCCTGATCATCCTTCGTTAGGAAATGTAAACCAAAAGACAGTATTTCAGCAAGTGAAATGGGCTGAATTTTCACCAAAGAGTGAAGTGATGGAATCAGCATATGTTTTCCTGAACTGAGATAAAATCCACAAGTAAAATTCAAAATCTCCATTCAAACATTATTTTAGAAACTCTGTATTAATGAATCCTGTATAAAATTTGTATTTTTCTATGAATTTTAATAATAGATGCTAAACTTAGGGTGCTTACAATGTACTAAAAATTCTAAGCACTTCACATGTGTTATTTCAAGTAAGCCTACAACACATTTGTGAAGCATTACGGACTAAGTGGTTGTGTTCTTCCAAAGTGTATGTGTTGAAGCCTTAACCCCCAGTTTGGTGGTATTGGAGGTGGGCTCCTGGGAGGTAATTAGGTTTAGATGAGTCCATGAAAGTGTGGTCCTCATTGAGGGACGACTGCCCTTATAAGAACAGACCAGAGAGCTAGCTTCCAATCATTCTTTCTCTCTTTGCCAGGTAAGGACACAAACCATCTGTAAGCCAGAAAGAGAGCCCTCACCTTGAACATGGCCACACCGGCACCCTGACCTTGGATCTCCCAGCCTCAAGACAATGAGAAATAAATGTTTCTTGTTTGAGCTACCCAGTACACCAAGCAGACTAAGACATAAGTTAAGTTCTGTATGAATAGAGATGAAGTAGAGGAAACTTGGGGAGGTCAAATAACTCATCTAAGGTCATTGTTTTAGTGAGCAGGGATACCCCAGGACCACTGATGCTAGCATCCGTATTCCCGACTAGCATGCTCTACTGCTTCCTCCAAGAAAGCTAAGCACGGAGAGAAAACCAACCCTAGAAAACCATTCCTTCTGTGGAAAACTGACAGCCCTTGTGTGAAGCTGTTAATACTTTCAACTCAGCCTAGCCCTGGAATTCAGGACACCCATCTTGTTGGTGTTTTACTCAGCCCAGCATCACAAATGATCACAATAACTTCCAGGATGGTAAAAATTCAAAAGCTTAAAAACATTCAAAACCTTTATCCATATTACCAGTTTGACGAGAATGTGTCTCTTTGTTAATGGTTATATTTCATTTTAAAGTAATACTTTTTTTTCATAGCAACTAAAAGGATAATGACTTTATTTTTTCATTCACTCAGTGTCAGTTAGGTGCAAGGCTGAAAGTAACGGAATAGTTTGTCTTTAGGTTCTTATTGCTTTTCATTCATTTATTCTACAAGCAGTTATTTAGTGCCTACTTTCTTCCAGGCACTCTTCACAGCACTAGGGAAACATTGGTGAATAAAATAGATAAAGGTAAAAAAATAAATAGATAAAGGTATCTGTCCTCATAGAACTTACGTTCTGGTGGGGAGAGAGAGGCTGATAATAAATACATAATCAAGTAAATCAGTACTTAAGGTAATTTCCAATAGCAAGAAATGTTACAGAGAAACTAAAACAGAGACTAATGTATGAGGAGGCTAATGTGGTCAGAGATGGTTTCTTAAAGGTGATAACATTTGAGTTGAAACTTGGATTATGAGTCAGAATTTCTGGGGAAAAGTATTTCAGGCAAAGAGAACAGTGAGTGCAAAGTCCTTGAGTTGGAATTGACTCTTATGTTCCAGGGAACGAAGCAAGATTTATTTTTTTTAGAGCCATTGCTCAATTTTCTTTAGGTTCAGATTGCTTTATTTCAGACCCTAGGCATAAACCAATTTGCATGGCTGGATTAAATAGCCTAGTGAACTCTGACCCATGTGCTCGGACATTAAGGATGTCAAGTACCCATTTGAGTTTTGTTTATGTCTTCCTTCCTGTTGAAGGTCATTTGTATTTGAAATCTTTCCAGGGTTGATTTTAAAAAGGAAGCTTAGGTCGTTTAAACGAGAGAGCAAGCAGACAGGAGATGCTGTAAATCAGAGCATTACTGATCATGATTGGATTTTGAACATCTTCCAAGAATACTCTTTGCATTCCTTTCCAACCTCTGGTGATCTGATTGATTTATGCTAGAAATGATGATGTCATGTTACAGCCTCCCATTGGTTTGCGGCTGGTACACTGCTAGTGTTCTACAATGGCCATGATAACGAGCCTAGTGAAGATCATTAAGTTACTGCAACCATTAGCAGAGAGATTTGGGGCGGAGACTTAATTTTCTTGTAAAAGAATTAAATTCCATTTGAGTCGCTAATCCAGTGAAAATTCACAGGACTCAGAACACCTTACCAGGGAATGCCTTGGTGGGCATGCAGGGCATGGCCGTCAAGGCAGATCACAACATCAACACACGGAGCAGAGAAAGCATTTCCTATTAAGGGGTCTAAAGCAGGAAGGGCGTGTTGTAGAAGAAATACTTCTTTCCTTTACAGAACTTCTCTTCTATATCAGTGTCAGGTCTACTTGGTAGCCTAAAATAATATATTCAGAATCATATAAGCTGGTTTCTAAATTTTAATTTCAAAAACAATAAAGAAAATATACAGGGAAAGAGATGATCATACTGTCCAAATGAGAATGTTTTAGCAACAAAGGTGAGTCTTAAGTTGCTAGCACCATCAGATGGCAAGGCTCTGAGAAAACCTGGGAAATTAATCTACATCAGTTGTAAAGGGAAAATTATTTGTTAAATAATTTTGAATATTTAATGATATATTAAGAAAATTTATTTAAGTATTTATTTTTAAAATGTACCAAGCCTTTTTAGGCATTGGGGTTTGCTTTTTTTTTTTTTTTTCCTATTTCAAAAGAAGATCTATAATCACCTTGATATTAGCCAATATCCCGGGAGCACTAATGATATACCCTACTTGGGGGACACAAGTATTGTTTCCTCAAAGGCTTTACAGAAAAGCTTAATGCTGCCTTTACTTTATACAATTAAATTTTGTCATGTAGGTAGTTTTTTTTTAAATAAAATTTTTTTAAATTTTGTTTCCTAGTGAATCTAGCTCTGTACAAACAGATACTTATTTTTTAAAAACCAGGTTGCAAGTTGCTGCTGCAGGATGTCACAGGCAGAAGAGGTGTGCCATCAGAAAAGCCTGCAGTCATAAATAAAGAAAACAAATTACTTTATGGCATTTGGTGATTTGGAAACCCATAGAGTCAGACATACGTGGAGACCCAGATGCCTCTCTCATGTTTATCTATGTGGGAGGACAGGGTATATCAGGTCACGATTTGTGTTCTCCTATAAACATGGGGAGAATCCTACAGATTCTGCTCGCCTTGCTGTGTTGGCAGATATTCTCAAGGTACCACCTGGAATACCTGGAATTCCAACATAATCTATTTTGTGGGTTTTTGTTGGCATTTCAGAAAGCCAGGACTGCTTGTCATTTTGCCTTGTTGCAGAACCAGGTTGGGCTGATTTTTACCATCATCAGCAACCATCATCATTTTTTAAAAGCATGATTTATATGAAACATCTATAAAAGCAATGATGCCTTCCTAGAGGTGCTGATGGTGTATCCTTACTATCTTGAATGGAAAGAAAACACTGACTACCTTGTGTGGTAAATTTGAGGGAAAAAAAATCATTCTTTTCCATAATTATCCAGAAGTCAGAAATATCCAGAATGAAAAAGAATCTATTTTCCGCTTTTTCAAAGGATGATTAATATTCTTCAAATGTCAACTCTGTGTGCATATAATCAGATAGACAAATACTCAGAGAATTACCTTGGAAATTATTTGATATTATCTGAAAGACGAGGAAAATTTTAAATTCTGATCATAAACAGAACAATTATTTGATAGTTATATGTAAATCTATTAAAGAAATATGTAAATATAATATATTATTAAGTCTTAGCAAGTCATTTTTATTCAGAACACTTTTGGAACTTTTGTACATAATGAAGTGTGTTGAGAATATTTCAGCTTAGTTAATAGCATGTCTTTAAAAATGACATATTAAGCATTTCTTTAAGTCACAGGCTGGGAAATGTTTGCAAAATGAATTTAAATCATTAGAATTGTTTAAATTCATCTAAATTAAAAAAAAATCTAGAAATGTACTAAACTATTACAAAGAAAACAAAATGAGGATTCAAAAAGTATCTGGTTGATGGTGACATTTAATCTGACTAAATAAGAAGAATGATTTATTAGAAGTTTAATTTATTCTTAGAAAGCCTAAAAGGGAATATTTTAGATTTGTCAGGTAAAAATTTGTTCATGATGTCTGCAATTCTGGGAACACGGATATCACTGACAATGACATTTGATCTGGCAGAGTTTCAGAAAATATAGAAATGAGTAATACAGCATTACATCAAATTTTGTTGTTTATTTAACCTTCCACAGAAGGAATCCTCATTACATACGACTGAAAGTATTGTTGGTCATAACTGTGATTCTAAGTATTATTTATCACTTTCCCAGGTTGAATTACTAACATATCAGTTCATTCATTCACTCAATGAATAGAGTGCCCACCACTACATCAGACCCATGCTAGGCACTGGCCATTCAGAAGTGAACAAACCAGGAAGGAACAGTCCCCACTGTGAATGAAACTATCAAGTATAAAAATCATAAATATAAAAATAGGTGTGTTATATTGGCTACAATTCATTTCTTTTAATAAACATTGGTTGTATTCAGGGCTAAAAGTTTTCAGGAAATGACATTTGCCCTAAAAAAGATAAGTGTCAGGATATTTTCACATGTGGCATTGCTGACCTGGGATATGTTGGAACTCTTTACTTCTTCGGGAAAATATATTCCTAAACTGAAAATTTGACTCATGATTTCTCACTTGTTTTTTCATTTAAGTCGAAAAAATGGAAACAAAAACAAAACTATAAGTAGACAAACACCTAGGTAAATTTGGTAAACAGAAAAATAAACACAATGTTCTTTATCCATGTTCCTCATTAGAGAATTGGAGAATTGGAGAATATTAATTCTTCAGAAGCAGTTCAATTAGTTGATGACTAATAATTAGAAAGACTATTTAAGCATGACATGTGCCAAAACTGAAATCATTTTTGGCACAATTGGTTTGGCAACTAGATGGATGAACTAAATAACTCTGTCCAACAAGTTAAATCACTTAGTTTTATGGGGGTTCACTCTGAAGCTAATTGATCCTAAATCAAATCCTTGATTTCTAAGGATGCATTCAAATGTTCACATGTTATTGGAGCTAATTTAAAGTTATACTAAGATACAGGTAGGTATTTGATAGGTATTGTCCTCAACATTTTCTGATTTTTTAATTTATTGACATAAAACCTTTGGAGTTTCTATCAAGTAATCGTGTGATCTGTTAACTATATGATCAGGGCAACCAAGATGGCTGTTCTCTTGCTCTCTGTACATGTCCTGCTCAATCAGTTCCAGCTTCACCTATGCCCTACTCACCTGATTGACTTTCCTACATACTCACCCTCACCCTAGCTAATGATTGGTCTAACTTTAGATCGGAACTCTCCACTACGCTTATCAAAGGGGACAATGAGGAGTATGCCTTTCTGCTAGTTTCCCTGGTAACTGATAAGCCAGCCTGACTTCAATTCCCCCTATAACTGGTAATCTCCTCCTGCCCCCAGGAGCAAAGACTGAGGCTGTGTTCTGCCCACCATCTGCCGCACACTGATGGAGTGTCTCTCCAGGAAAGCTTCCCCACCCATTAAACCATCAATGCCTGTGTTGCTGACTCCTTGACTCTGGACTATTCCTTCAGTCTTGAAGCTGGGCAAGCACAGGGCTTGCAGGTTTGCAGAGTGCCACTCAACACTACCTCTGAGCAAAATCCTGCCCTCGATTTCTGTTGTCCCTGTGGGCCATGCTTTTGTTCTGAGATAATGATGGTAATAACAGCAATGGCAAATATGTATTATTTTGTGATTTATTATTTTGTGATTGCGATAGCAATCATACAATGATAATAGCAGTGATAGTTTCCATGTGTTGAATTACTCTATGCCAGGCACTGTGCTAAATGCTTCATGTGCATTATATTATTTAACTGTGCAGCAGCTTAAGATTTTTAATAGTGGAAACTGAAATGCAAAGAGAGAGCAAATTACAACTTATGCAGATTATAAAGGGGTCGGGAAATCTGGGATTTGGCTCAATATTTACCAACTCCAAAGACCAAATCTATAATCCCAGTTCAAAATAAAACCTCACCGCTTCTACCTACACTTGTGGAACCTAAGCTTATTCTAATTCTTTCTAAACCACAACCTAGATAATATCTGACAGTTCTATTCTTTCCAGCAATAGTTATTCTGATGAGTTTTCCCTAAAGCTCTTATAAAAGCTGGATCAGTGGCTCTTACTAAAGGCTAACCCCAAAGTAATAATCATATAATTTTAGTATTATTCAAGCTCTATTTTAATACTAGGACAAACATACAAAAAGCTACATGATTTGATTATTAAATTGGCTTGACAGAACCAGAAATTCATCTTATTTCTTTCAGTGTGTTAATCACCAAGTTCCATGCAATTTTTGAAGATTATAAAAATGCATACATTTAAGACTGAGGTAAATACATGACGTAGGCAAGATGAAGGGGGAAAAGACAAAGAAGACAATTTTAAAAAACTGCTGTGATTAAAGACTAAAATTGTGACACAGCCGAGCGTACCATATCATCCTGAAATATGCCTACAAATTTGCTTTAAAACTTTCTTAAAGGGCAAAGCAGGGTGGGGAAGATAGTTGTTTACAGGACTTAGAGTCTCCAAAAGATGAAAAACTAAGCCATATTCAGAAGAAGCACAGCTTTCCAGGTTCTGAAATTTCTCTTCTGGGATCTAATAAAGAACGCATCGTTCTTCACAGCATCTAACACGAGGTGAAATACGCATCTCACAGAACCGCTTCTTCTGTTGTCATTTAATATTAAGCTAAAGCAAAGCTGCTTAAATTTGAGTTTTCCTGGTAGCTAATGAACTGAGTCATATAAAAACTATTCCATAGATGGCGTTTCTACTGGAGTGGCTTCTGACAAGGTTGGTGTTGCAGGGGTTTAAGGTTGTGGTTTCTGGCAAGAATCTGTAACGCTGCTGTTCTATGTCGTGATTAAAAGCAATTCCATTTGCTTTGATATAGATTTAAGTTTTTTTTAAATGAAAGGGCCATGATCCTGACCAAGATGCTCATCTGCATAGATGGGGCTATCTCACCCCTGAGTAGAACCAGGTTAAGAGGAATAAAGAAGCAGAAGGGATTATAGAAATGTGTTATGAGAACCATGACTGAGGACCTGGTTCACCATTAGCAGTATGAGAATTTCAGTGAGTTACTATACTTTGTGGACATTAGTTTCCTTCCTGGAAATTGGAAATTGTAGTAGTTGTTTCACGATTGTTGTCAAGAGAAGTGAGGGGATACGGCAGAGACGGAAACACGCACTATTGCCATATTCTTTTTCAGAAACTATTTTTTAATGGTAATTCTTCCTTGCCACTCACATTTTACCAGTTGTCCTATGGGTCTATGCATCTGTTAAATCAAAATTAGATGTATTTTGGGGCAAATAAATGATCATTTATGGACATATCCATGTCAATGCCATACATGAGGCCATGCAAATTGGAAAGCAGAGGAATTATCCAGTGGACTTGATCAGTGGAAGCAGATGTGTGCATGCGCGTGTGTGTCTGTGTGTGCTAGAGAAAGGAAAGAGAGAGAGAAAGAGAGAAGAAAAAAAATCTCAATGCCAGTCTCCTAATACTCTTAGGTTAAAAACCAGGGTGGAAGAAATGTCCACACAGGTTTGGGTGAGGCTGGGTGCGACGCTGCTGGTGGGTCATTCCCTGGATGAGTGTGGGCATACTGCTTGCCTCTTGGAGAAACCCTATGATTGTCTGCCTGCACATGAAACGTGACCTTGCAGCACTAAAAGTGACAGAGGGAGGTGCTTGGGGAGAGGGTTCTATTCTAGTTAAGTACTGCTGTTTAACAAGCAGGGACAGTTAAGGGTTATGCCCGGAGCTGGCCCAGTGTAACTCCCACAGGGATCTGTTGGTAAGGGTGTCACCGGACAGAATAGCATAGATGCAGTGAAGAAGCTGAGCATAAGACGATTTGACTTAAAGACTGGTTTCAGCCTTAAAGGGGCAGGTTAAAAGGCACTGTTGATTTGGAAATCAGGAATTTGCTAATTGTGACACTCAGCCACCCTGTTGATGAGTTTATACTATGCGGTGATTGGCTAGAAAAAGCTGTCACGTGTTGGCTGATGGCCACCTCTGTCCGAACACACTGTGATGGGAACAAATGTCCCCCTACCTCTGTGCAGAATCATAGTATATGTAAGCTAGTTTCTTCCCTAAATCTGGTGAAGGTGGGGACACACCCATTAGAGCTGAATGAATAAATATATTGTTCCTCACTGCTGCTGCTTTTATACCACACTCAAAACCCTAACTTGCCATTTACCAGAGTAACTACTAGAGTTGCACAAATGCAGGCACACACACACACAGAAGGCTAGAGAAAACCATTTTTAAAATGAAACTTCTATAGATGTACAAGATTTATCTTCATTCCCCAGGCGGGAGCTTGCAATTGTCTATTAATAGCTTCTCCTAGCACACAACACTCTGCAGATGTTCCCTTCCTGCTGAATTTTTTTCCCCCACATCCAAACTTGTTTTCAATTATCTATGTTTTCATTTTGGGAGTCTAGATCCAGAAGGAGCACTAACCACAGTGCTGTTATAGCATTTCTTCTCAGCATCGGCAAGGCTGTCATCATTTCTGCATAAAATTTGTCAAAATCCAGTGAGCATTTTCCTGCTGGAGTTTGTTAAAACTCAGTGTCTGTCATGAGACGAGGAGGCCAGGATGGCACAGCCATACATCTTCCACCTGTGAAATCCAACAATCAGGATAATGGAAATAGTAACAGTGAGTCTCATCAAAATGCAAGAAGGAGCAAGGCGACGGATAGAAAGGAAAGAGTGATGTGCATGTTTTTCTGGGAGAAAGCATTGATTAACAGCAGGCTCTCAATTCTCTAAGACAGTTCATTTTCTAAAGTGTTTGGGGAGCTCTATTTTGGGCACCCAATGAAACAGCACTTTGAAAAGAGACTTTTATTTCTTGACATGCAAAGAAATAAAGCATCTTGTGAGTACAGAATGATCTTCTATATCCTTTTTGTTTTGGCAGGATTGTTGCATGTGCTGAACTGATCTGCTACCCTCCTTGAGCATAAACATATGTTAGAGAGAAAAGGAAGAGAAGTGATTCAATACTTCATCTGTCCAATGTACCTTCCTGAAATGTGCATCAGCTCAAATTTTTCAGAGAAAATAATTCAATATGTGTTTTGGGTTTCAAATGTTAGGCTTGATTGAAACAAATAAATAAAGAAGTCTGTAATCTCCTGACCTTCTGAGCTTGAGTGTGACCCATGACTGTCTCAGTCTGCACCTGTTTGCCTCCAAGAACTGGAATATGGGTCTTAGTCATCTTTCATGAGAGAATTCTTGGCAACACGGGAGAAGGATACTGGGCGATGTGTGGTCACTAGTGTATTTCAACAGGTGCTTCCTGGCATAAAGATAAATAGGCAAAATTGAAAATGTTATGTTTATGATAAACATCATCCTTCCATATTAGTACGATCTGGGTCAGAGATTTGGAGAAAGTCGAAGGCTCTGTGCTTTTGGCCGAGCTGTGTCTTCAAAGAGATGGGCCTCTGTGAAACCTTCCAGATCAACTCATTACACTTTGCAAAACATGGGTGTTGGTCACTCGGCCCTGTCTAGCTGGTGCTATTCATCACATTTTCCATTTTGTATTCCTCCCAGGCTGGAGCTCTTTGCTTCAAACAACAAAGAATTCTCAGTCCTGTGACATCCTCTCAGAAAGAAAGTAAAATGCTCAAGTCCTCATCAATACAGTAGGGTTTAGTTTTTATAGGTTGTTCATTTGATAGAGAATAAATAAGGTACACTTGGCCTTGGGGCTTGCTCTAAAGGGGGCAATTCAGGCTTGGAGTCAATAGATCAGAGCTTTAGTTTTAATTCATTTAATTTAGTTTTAATTAATTTAATTTTAATTTAATTTATTAAAATGTGTGACTTTGGGTAAGAAAAGAAAATGTGATCTATACACACAATGGAATGTTATTCAGCTTTAAAAATGAAGGAAATACTTCCATTGGCAGCAACATGGACAGACCTGGAGGACTTTATGCTAATTGAAATAAGCCAATCATAGAGGGACAAATACTGCATGATTCCACTTATGTGAATGAGGTACCTAAAATAGCCAAGCTCACTGAAGCAGGGTATAGAATAATGATTGTCAGGGGTTGAGGAGGGGAGAAAATGGAAAGTTCTTATTCAACATATATAAAATATGAATTATGCAAGATGAGAAGGTTCTAGAGTTCTGCTGTACAAAATTGTGCCTATAGTTAACAATACTGTTTTGTACACTGGAAAAAAGAGGTGGCACTGATGTTAAGTGTTCTTACTACAATAATAACAAAAAGAGACTGCATTTTATGTATCGTCTGCTCCATGTGGCTTTTCATGGCATCTCATTTCATCTCATGACAACCCTTTAAAATATATTTTATTATCACCCCTGTTTTATAGGTGAAGAAGAGGAAGCTCACACAGGTTAAACCAACTGCCTAGGGTCAAGCCATGACTGAGTGACAGGGACAGATCTCAATCTGAGAGCATTTCATTCTAAAGTTTATGCTCATTTTGTCTCATACATCACTTTCCCTGAATCATAGTTTCTACAGTATAAAAGCAAGACTGATCATGCCTAACCTGCACAACTGCTGAGGAAGTTAAAAATAATATGTATACAGTAGCTGGCACATGGGTTGGATAAATTAACTGATCACTGAAAAAAAAATAGTTATTGACTGCTGGTTTTGTATTATGCCTGGTTCTAGGTGCTAAGGGGCACTGTGGCAAACAGTGGTAACGTGGCCTCTGATGTCTCAGAGCTTCCTGGTTTGGTACTAGCCTATTTTATTACCAGTGATTTCAAACCAGTGCAGTTGGGGATGGGGTGGGGAGTGTATTAGTTTGCTCTTGCTGCCAGAGCAAAGAACCACAAGCTGAATATCTTAAACAATTGAAATTTATCATCTCACAGTTCTGGAAACTAGAAGTCCAAGATCAAAATGTCAGAAAGGTTGGTTCCTTTGGAGGGCTCAGATGCAGAATCTGTTCCATATCTCTTTGCTAACTTCTGGTGATTTTCTAGCAATCTTTGGTGTTTCTCGGCATGTAGAAGCATCAGTTAATCTCTGCCTTCATCTTTACCTGACATTCTCCTCATGTGTGTGTCTGTGTCCAAATATCCCCCTTTCATAAGGAGGTTGGTCTTAGTGGATTGGGGGTTCATTCTACTCCAGTATGACTGTATCTTAACTAATTACACCTGAAAAGACATTACTTCCAAATACATTCACATTCTTAAGATGTAATTTATTGGGACTTAAGACTGCAACATACATACTGTCCATGAACCAGTCTACTGGGATGTTCCCCAGGTATCTAAAATTCATATAAGACTGGACTTAAACTTTCACATCTATTCTTCTGGGTTTTTCTTTTCAGTTAGAGACATATGATCTGTTCTGTCACCTAAGCTGAAACCCAGAAACCATGTCTGCCTCCTCTTCCTCCATCAACTCCCCCAAGTCCAGGTGCTTTTAGTTTCTACACATCTCTCTGATGTGTCTTCTCCTGTCCATAACTATTGCCTCTGTCCCAGCTCTGACCTTTAGCATCTCTTGGCCGGGAGGAAATAGAGAGAAAAGAATGATGTAGCGCTCAGCATACAGCACTTGTTCCAGTGGCATCAAACTGGTAGGAGTCAAGACACTGAATAAAAAAATTTTTTAAATGATGAAGTGGTGAGTACAGCTCAGTGGTAGAGCACATGCTTAGCATGCATGAGGTCCTGGGTTTAATCTCTAGCATCTCCTTTAATACATTTAAAAAAATTATTTTAAAAAATGATGAAAACTATCAGACAGGTGAATAAGGAGACCTTGGGTAACAGGCAAAATCTGAGTTCTGTGATTCTGATTTTGCATCTTTTCCCTGCTTTCTCTAGGGAGATGTTGACATCCGATAATATAAGACATAGAAACCTTTTTTTGAAAAGAAATTAAACTTCAGAAAATTAAAAGCATATTGACTTAGTGAGGGAATATGGGCACAGGTCATCCTGTAATCCTTATTATACAGGTTGAGGCAAAGGTCTGCGGTGCATTTCCCAGGACAGGCGTTTCTCTACAGCTTCGAATGATGACCTGTTGGGAAGTGATATGAGCAAGCTGTGCTTATAGCCTCAATTAAATCACATGAATGATACAGCTGAGCATATCCAATCAAAGAGGAAAGAAAACGAATATCCTGAAATGTCAGGCACAAACATGAGATGAACCTGACCCCAAGCCTCTTCGTCACCTCCGGCGATAAGGATTCCTAGCGAAGCAGAGCAGCTGTTTCCACACTGTTCACCCTGTTTGACTTCTCATCTATTTCAGATGGGAGATCTACAAACAGGTTTTTTTTTTATCAGAAACTGGTATGATTTATTACCCTAGGCTTTCATTTCATTTGGAATTCTGGATAAATATTTTAATAAAGCAGGAAAAGATAACAATCCAGACACCTCTGTGACTTGAGTTCATGGTATTAACAGATAACTATGATGATCAGAAAACATGGTCCAGGCAAAATTATGAAGAAGAGGATGCTTGTCCTGGTGCCTTCTGCCATGTGATTCTGGACCCTTTCCCCTGTTGCTCCTCTCAGATATTCATGGATGAGAGTCCTCTGGCTGTGACACTGTTTGATTTTCATCAGGTTTTATGCAGCTGACCTGCCTGCATGGTGAGTGTATCATGGCTGGTCTGACATAGGGAGCTCACGTAAAGGGAGGCAGAGAGGAGATCCCTGGTGTTGAGAGTACAAGAAAGAGAGTGAGAAAAGCCATTAAAATCACATGGGAAATTCTGAAGAGAAAAAAAAAGTCTTGTTTCCACATCCAAAATTTTGATTCAGTAGGTTTCTGGAATCCTATGGTCAATTCTATATTTTTAAAAGCTTTCTAGATGATTCTGATGAGAGATCAGATTTGGGGACCCCGATCAGTTATTCAGTTCTACAGGCGTACAGAAAAAGGATAAATGTAATTGATTACTGCTTGTTTAAGATAGTATTACATACTCACAATTCTTCCTTCCTTCCTTGCCCTTGCTACAGGCTTCCTAAGGAAAGAGAATGCTCCCCTGCCATATTGATTTTGGGGCATCAGGTGACTTGCTTCGATCAATGGCATGTGCTCATGGGTGATAGTAGGCCAGTTCTGAGAGGAAACCTTGTGATTCATTGCAAGTGTTCCTTTGAGCTCTTGTGCTCCTGTCCTCTGTCACAAGAGCATCACCCACGTAGCCACCCTAGAATAAGAGTATCGGTGCAGAAGACCTAACCTAACCCACCATCTGGAGCCAATCCCAGCAGCAGCAGCAGCAGCAGCAGCAGCAAAAATGTCCTAAGTAACAAAGTTTACTTCCCACACACAAAGTCTGATGTCAGTCAAATGTCTTTCAGGGCTGATTTTGAGTACTACCATTTCAATAAATGTCCTCCGTGGATGCTACCAAAGGGCAAGAACCCACAGTCAACTTGTAGACCCCTGAATGGGAATTACATGCTTGTGTCTATCAGTCCCTGAGCTTTTTCAGTTTTGTTTTCTATCATTATTGAAGAAACAACTTGACAAATTACTGCCTGTTGGCTATTTCACTCTGAGTATAAAGAGACAATTTATGGGGTTTAGGATTGCCTTAAAAAAATATTGTTTTAGAAAAGAACAAATCTAATGCCTTTGCCCATGCATGAAAGCCAAGAGAATAGACTCATTTTCTTCTGTTCTGCCCTACGGTGTGAGTATCAGGAAGCTAGAGATGAGGGGGGAACTTCAGGGATTTTGATGATATTAAATGGCAACAGAAAATTTCTAAAATGAAAGGTTGTGTCTTGGGACATCAATGTATTCTAATATTACATTCATATTAATTAAATGATTTGGAAGGTAAAAAGAATCAATTGAGATGGAAACAGTTATTATTTTCTTAAGCAACTATACAACCATGTGCACTGCTTAGTAAGTCATGTATTGCTAACAGAATAACTACTGCTTTGATGGAACACAAATTCCTGCAGAATCACGATGGAAGTTCCAGATAAGCACAACCTCAGTCAACTACCTCTAGTGCTTATATCTTCACATGACTGAAGCCAAAAGCTATAATATAGAGTGTTACAATGTTTGCTGTACTGCATATATTTTGACAATCAGAATATTCAATGTTCAGACCATGCCAGGTGGTAGACGCTGGGCAAAATATATTACTAAGAAATAAAGAATAAAGAACCTATGAAAGAGGATTTTCTGTTCAATAAACAGGACTGAGCATTTCATTTATTTCCACTTTCCTTTGAGACTTCTCTAAAACAGCAGTGAAGAGCACAAAGGCTGAAACCCACAGAAACAAAAGACAATAGTTTTTCAAAAATAAATTAAAAAGAGAAAAAACCGACAAGGTGGGTAAGAAATTCCCTCAAAATTCTGGAAAGATGGACATTTTGTGATGTTTTTTGATGAGGGACTAAGTGTTTCATTTATAGCTTTATGTAAGATAATTAAATTTCATGGACTGTTTTTTGAATTGTGTTCAAAGAGAGTGTGTAAGTGTGTGTGTGTGCTGGTTACCTAAAGAAATGGAGTGGTAGTGAAAAGTTTAATTTTATTTCTTTTTTTTTTTGTTATACTCAGGATACCATAACTCAATAAATAATTGTTGCATAACAGTAATAAAACCCGTGGAAAATTTGGAGTTGCATCATTAGGCATGTTACTTCTTTTCACAATGAAATCTTATTGGATAATGTTTTTCTAAATTTCTCTCAGAAGCTAGATGTCTATACGAAGTCATGGCGATGTTAAAGTGTACATTACATATGATGTAACAAATGAGGCAATTAATTTGCCTTTGTTTCCACAGCATAAGCCATTTGATACTTCTGTACTTTTTATGGCAGATTAGTTTTGATCATGGTAGATTATTATACTCTTTCTGAGTCATTAAGAGCTATTACTGACATGCACCAAACTGTGTTTTGAAGCATTGACATTATGTTTAAAACGTATAATTTGTAGATGAAAGCAAACGCATGAAGCTTGTCAAATATTCTTTTATTCCATATTGGAAGGAGTATGAAAATTCTTCATTTCAATGTTGAATTATTATAAGGTAGAGAAATCAGTGTAAAATTGATATTTAAAAAAGAAAATGTTATCTCAATATTTGCAAGGAAACTGTGATAAAATTCACTAATGAATGCTTTTCATTTCTGATTATTCTCTCCTTGAAAACACAGGAAGAACCTGCTTCCCAGATGCCTTTGCAGTTAGGCAGGGCCACATGACTAGTTCTAGCCAGTGAGATGTAAGTGAAATGCAGCTGAAGCTTTTAAGAACAAGTGTGCCACTTTCGTAATCTTTCTTGCCCTTCAGCAGCATCCACGGAGGACATATATTGAAATGGTGGTACTCAAAGTCGGCTCTGGAAAGACATGTGACAGACATCAGACTTCGTGTGTGTGAGAAATAAACTATGCTGCTGCTGCAGACTAAGACATGTATGTCTCATTAGGCAAAATCTATGTATAGATTTTAATTTCATTAAATAGAAACATACTTTCAGAGGACAGAGATATTCACTGCTTAGAGGTACTCCAAGGTAAATGTTCCTTTACTTAAAAATTTAAGTATAAATAAACACCACTTAATTTACATGATTTTAGCTGATTAATCGGGTCATAAAGTTGTATGATTAAAAAGTTAAGAGGTTATGAGTGTGAATTTTACTCTTTGTTGTTCAATAATAGAGCTGTGTGTGTGTGTGTGTGTGTGTAGAAAAGCAAACACTTACATGTAGTCAGATATTTGGAGCCATTAAATTAGGTCATATGTGTGAGAATAGCTTGTAAGCTGAAAAGTATCATACAATATAAAGAATTCAGTAGCATGAACGTCATCATTGTCATCACCATTAAAGTCTTGCTTCCCTTAGAGTCTCAAAGCTGGCCATGCACTTCAGAGGGGTCTACATATATTACTCCGCTGGATGCATGTAATAAGCTAGCAATTTAGTCAATCAGCTAAAGTTGTTTGGGCTACATGGTGCTGAGCAACTTATTTAACTGATTTGCAAGTTAATTGACAGTTCATTACCTTGACTGAGATAGTAAGTTGTTTTGGTTTCGTGCAGACATAATCTTAAAAGTTGCAAATTATTGTCTAAGAAGCTGAGCTCAAGCCCCAAGTGCCAAGCTGGGCACTCTGGTGCAGAAGTCTGTCTCACCTGAGGGATATTCAGAGGTACCATGCAGACTGGTACTTGGCAGTGGCTCTGCTTAGAGCTTGGGCCATGTGTGTGTGCGTGCGTGTGCGTGTGTGTGCACAGCACACGTGTCCTCCCCATGCCTTTTCATATAGCATATTTTAAACATCCTGGTCTTACCAGACCTATTTGTCTCATCAGTTTCATTTAAATAATTAGGCTAAAATTAAATCCTTCCGTGCGGCTTATCTTTTATTTGTTTTAGAGAAACAGTATTTTTTTCTCTCCCCTGTAATTTAAATCCCATCTATTCCTTTTCCAGTAGGGGCTTGCTCCACCAAGTACCACCTCTCTCTTCTGAAGCATCAGCTGCTTTCTCTCAACCAGCTCCTTTATGGCTTCATGAAGTTCTCTGATCCCCCAAATATCTTCCATCCACTATATATATATAATTCTGTAGATTGACATAGGGGCTTGGATCAACTGAATGCTAACCTGCTGGTCTCAGATGGCCTCACTCATGTATCTGCATTTAGCCAGTAGTTGGTGTCCTCATTCACATGTCTGGTAGGTGACTGTTTGTGGCTGGGGGCTGGCTTACCATTGAATGGATACCTAAATTCTCTTCCACGTGGTTTCTCACCCTCTATACAAAGCTTGCTTGCATGTTAGTCATAAATATTCGTATTATTCCCACATGCAAAACATATTCATCTCTCTCTAGGGGCCTTAAAACCGCATCCAATTATGGTACTAGGCTCAAAACCCCACAATCTTGATCTTGTAATTTCCTGTACATCTTGGATATGGTTTCCATTGCTACAGGAACCTATGATCTAAAAAGGCTAGTTATTTGCCACTTTTAGACCCAACACACAGTAATGACAGGAAAACAGTATAACAGAAATAAAGTCTTCCATTTGAAAAGGGAGGAATGGGAAGCTCATAGCAGTGCCTGGTCCCTAACAGTTCTGGGGAGACTGACTGGAGGCGAGAGAAACTTTATTTGTTGCTTCCTCAGTATTTCTTTTCAACTCTTCTTACAAACTAACCAGTTATTTATCTTACTTCTGTATTCTCCTATCTTATTGATCAACCAAAATATACTTTCTTCATTCTGCCTGGGCTTCTCCTTAACTACACCCAAAATTTCATTAAGTACGTTTTCTGTTTTCTAAGTTTTCACAGACAATAGTTTTTCCAGTTGCTCACAACTTCCTAACACAAGTCCTCATTTTCCAACGTACCATAGCAATTTCCTCATCACTTTTTCAGCCTCCACTGTTTTATCACTTTTCCAGATTTCATTAATACTTTTTCTTGTAGCCAAGTCCCAGAGACAATAATACATGTTTCAGTAAAAGATGTTTGGTGAAGAAGAAACCCATTTCTAGGTTAAAAAAAAGTTCTATATCAATTATCTTTTGCTAAATAATAAATTAGCTCAAAATGGGGTGGCTTAAAACAACAATCGTTTATTAGCTAATTATTCCACTGGTTAGCAATTGAGTCTGGGCTCAGCTGGGTAGTTATCCTTCTGGTCTTATCTAGACTCACTCATGAATTTGTGTGCAGCTGGTGGCCAGCGCCCTAACTGATTACCCAGAAGCTGACTAGGGCTCCAGGCCATGTGTCTGTCATCATCCAGCCGGTTAGTCAGAGTGATTGCTGGCATCCCCAGGGCAGCATGGAACATCAAGCCCAATGCAGAAGAGGTTTTCAAACTTTGTCTCCTGTCACATTTGCCATTGCTCCATGGACCAAAGAAATTCACATGGCCAAGCTGGTATTTAATGAACGGAGAGGAGCTTCAGAGTCACACAGCAGAAGAGTGTGCATCCATCCATGGATGGGAAGATTGGGGCCCTTTTGTAATGCGTTACACACTTTCACCTCAGTTCGTTCCCATAGGTGGCTCTTTGTAGTTGGTTCTTGGTCTTAGCTGTTACTGGTCACCCTGATGAGCCCTCCTGCTTCCTGCAGAAAGAGGGTTTCCCCTACACCTGTGCCCTGTCAGGCTGTCCTGTGTTCTTTTTGAGGATAGAATTTCAATCTAATATCCAAGATACCAACTGTGGACTCGCCACATCGGCACAAAACTTCTAGTTCTTCGTATATTTTGTTTCATGCTAGACTATCACGTCCACAGTGCTTCCTGTGACCTTGATGGAGGGCTGGCAGGGGCAGGTAAACAGGCCAGGGGGAAGCAGGCAGCCACTGAGCACGGCCCACTGCTGAAATCATAATATCCTTGAGGGTATGATAAATACAAAGTAAATCTGAGATGGATAGAACTGCAGAAAATGACATGGAATATTTGTCTATGTATTGAAATGAAATTCAGAGACGCTTTATTTGGCTTTATTTAAGTCAGTACCCCAGGTAAAATGTTAGTAGGAGCAAGGGGGCAGAGACATATAGACATATATATAAAATGTATATAAATATATATATATATATATACACACACACATATGTATGTATATCTTTGGGACCCCTGCATGAGATGAGACGGAGCAGAGAATGTGTCTTATATGATTCTCTGGCCACTCCCTAGCATCTTAATGGACAAGAAAATGCTCCTCTTGGCTTTCATAAGGTAGCATTTATGTAGCTTTCTTGGAGGCTCAGGTAGGCGTATTGGAGAAATTGTTCCGGCCTGCATCCCTGATGATGACCTTTTATTGAGTTAGGAAGAATGTATCAAGTCTACTTTATTGTAGGTTAAAGGTTGTACTTTGTCCACCATCACGGAATCACTCACACAGAATCATTTTAGTCAGACCAATTGCCTGCCAACTAGAATGACTGAGACTGACCGATCTGAGCAGAAATTATTGTCTATAATATTTTTTCTGCTTCATGTGCAGAAACAGCCTCCAGCTGGATCTAGTTGAGCCAGACTAAATTACATCTGATTCATCGACTTTGCTGCAATTGGTCTGTATGACAGTATGGCAGGGACCCAGAACTGCAATCCTTTTGTTCACATGGCATTAAAATGGTGTGTTGTAAGTTAGACAGGCTAAATCTTTCTGTATCATTTGCTCAAATAAAAATGATAAGACTTTCAAATCTTATAGGAATACTGTTTTGCATCCACACACACATACACATTCACACACACCCACAAACACACATCAAGGAATTTTAACTTTGTACACATGTTGAATCACAGCATCATCTTTAGAGAATGATTTATCTAAAGTTTATTTTTCTCATTAGTCTATAATAGCAATATATTAAATAGTGTGATTATTATGTGTCATATTTAAGCTACATGCCTTCAAATCATTAGTTCTTTAAATCCCACTGAAAACCTCTCAAAGTAGACACTATGATCACCATCCTCATTAACAGCTGATGGCACTGGAATTGGGAAGATTAAGTAACCTGCCTAATGTCAAACAGCTACTAGGTTGTAGCTAGGATTTGAGGACAAGCAGTCGGAACCCACAATCAGTGCTGTTACTTGTCACACCTCAGTGGCTCCTCCCTCCCTCCCTTCTTTTCTTCCTTCCAAATTTAATTGGCATTTCTTTAGTACCTATTCTTTACATGAACTTAAATACAAGGAAGCGTGTATTTCAGACTCTTAGATATTTTATGATAAGTGAGGGAAATGATTATGTAAGTAAAATTTACATCAAAAAATTTACATCAAGACATGGTGAATGCTCTAATAGAGTAGAACCACATTCTAATATAAAGCTCAAATATAATGCACACAGTATTCCAGGATTGGGACAATAAATCTTTTTGAGGTCATCTTTAACATCAGCTCTGTTCACCTCTCTAATCCTAGACTGAGAGCACTACTTTGAACCTGTCAGGTGTTCAAAAAATACTTGATTGAGTCCCTGAAAGCAGTCTTACAAAGGAGATGACATTTGACTTGACCCTGGCTTTTTATAATGAATTCTCAAAAGTGTCAAGTATTTAACTTAATTATAAACACTCATCTAGGATGGTGCTTTACCATCTGCTAAGTATTCTTTTAGGCACTTTGCAAATATGAACATCAATAATCCTCATAACAATTATCAGCCCTGTTTTCCAGATGAGAATGAAGATCTGCAGAGAGCTTGAGTGATTTGCTGCAGCTCAAATGTGGCAGAGTGAGGACTCAATCACCCCTCGCTGCTTCTTAAGGAAGATGGGTGTTCCAGGCCACATTTGACAGCCTCTTGACATTCAAAACACACATTTCTCTACTCTTTTTAAATGTTCTTTGCTTTTGCCTTGACGTAAATGAAGAAGAATTTTCATCTCAATTTCACTAGAAAGGGCAAATTGGAATTCATGTCATTTGGGATATAATCCATATAGACAAGAAAATAGGTATGACTTGGCTTTTGACAAACTGTCAAGCTGTGTGCATATGTGCACACAGACCTGTTTGGTGTGCTCAGGAGTGTGCAATTCTTATATTTCTCCTTGGTTCTCACCTATCTTTGTAATTTTTTTAGCTTGTCCATTTAAATTTCCATCTACAACTTCATACTCATGAGAACAAAGTCAGGCATTAGGCACAGCAAATGTACGTGGTCTTCACCTCGCAGTTGTGGTTCTCAGCAAAACATTTGCATTCAGGGACAGCTTTGTTTGAATGCAGGATTTTCTCATTCTAAATATATAACTTTGAGCGAACTATTAAACCTCTAGATGTCAGTGCATTTATCTGCATAACAAGAGACAATAGTATTTGCTGTGCACGTTTTCATGAGTCACTTTATATAAAGCGTTGGGCACTATACCTGGCTAAGTCAATGATGCTTATTTTGTTAAAATTGTTCTAACCGTGGAGACTTATTATCTTCCTTCTGGACTCCCATTTCTGCATATCAGTCTTAGCAAACCATCCTTGGCTTTGCTCCTAAGATTCCTACTTCCTTCTGTCTTGGCTTTCTGAGAGAACTTTCTAGAACTGGCTTCTCAGGTCTCAGCCACATCAGCCCTCATGACAAAAATGCTACAGCTTTCACCAGTCTTGTTGAGGCTCACCAGAAGCCGTAAAAATTCCTCAGCCCAAATGCCATAGCTTGCTGTGTTCTGATCCCCTCACCTACGTCCAAATATATTTTTTCCCCTTTCTGACATACTCGCTTTTCTCCAGAGGGGCAAAACTCACTGTTCTTGACCCTTAAATATGCATAGTACTTCCTTTTTCATCTTGGGATAGCCCATCTTGTCCTTTGCAATAATTTCTCTCAATTTTTGATTTAAAATCAATCTCCTGTATTAGGCTTTCTCCAACATTTCTAGCTCATTTTCATTGACTTTGTAATCCTTGAGATTTTATTAGAAAAACTGGGAGAAACTGGGAATGTTGGAGAATATGGGGGTGGTTATTTATTGCTGGTCTTATCCAAATCTAGGAGCCGCTTAAACTCTTTATGTGTAGCTGTTGGTTCTGAGCTGGTCCTGAGAATGAAGTCAACAGAGCAGAGAAGTGGGAAAGAGAGGCGTGGAGCAGGGGAAGCAGGGACAACAGAACCCACCGGGACAAGCCAGAACCCGCACAGGTCTCTCACCACCTACAAGCTCCAACTCTGATGACAATGGTGACCTGAAGAAAAGCTGGCACACTTCATCACACAGCTACACATGCACCTGGCCAGGATTTAGAGAAGCATAAAGAGGTCCAGTGGGAGCTAGAGAGGCTGTGAGCCTGGCTGGTCCCCCTCACCTACAAGGTGCACCGCGTCAGTGACGATGAGTGTGAGGGGCAACAGAGCCTCGGGCCGGATGGACCTGCTGATTTTTCTGCTTTTGCAACCTTGTGCATAATGTCTTTGTGGTGCTGGGGCCCAGGGGAGGCCACACCAAAATATGCCCCAATAGCATATTGGTTATTTTGAATTAAAGTTACTTAAGAAAGAGCCAATGCAAGAGGGGCACACTGACCTTTTCTGTCTCCCGGAAAGCAGGACATACATCTCCATGTGAAAGGTGCAGCCCTTGTGTCTGGAGGTAGAAAGACATCAGTATGCCCCGGGGTTAGGGAATTCAGGCTCGGAAGCCTGAACAGACAACCTTTGTTACTTCTTTAATTTGCTACCCCAGCCCAGACTTTGTGTAGATTCTTCATTGAGTACTCAAACCCTAAGTTTCTTTGTCCTGTCAATTCCTCACAAAGTTATTGTTTCTTTATCTAAAAAGTGTAAAAGCTGCCTGCTTTGGCCACTTCTCAGCTTCCATTTCTATGATACCCCTGTGTGCCCGAATTAAGATTAGTTTCTTTTTCTCCTGTTTATCTGTCTTTGGTCAATTGTATTATAGGGCCGGCCACAGGAACTCAAGAAGGGTAAAGGGGGAAAATTTTCCCCTTCTCAACAGTGGCCCTCACTAACCAGGAGCCAAGTTGGTGGGAATCCAAGGGTGCTTTTGCAAGTTAAATTGGTGCAGTGT
Source organism: Camelus dromedarius (assembly GCF_036321535.1). Lineage (NCBI taxonomy): Eukaryota > Metazoa > Chordata > Mammalia > Artiodactyla > Camelidae > Camelus > Camelus dromedarius. The sequence continues at coordinate 17,804,339 of NC_087465.1, read as the reverse complement.
AAATACACTGCTCCCCACCCTCTGCAACTTGGCATTCACATATACTTCTTTTAACTGTTCTTAATATGACTTCCAACTTAAGACAACAGCAAAATAGTGCTTCTGCATAACAAGCCATAGCCATCCATTGTACAATTGAAAACACTCTTCTACGTAAGGGAATACAAATTCTTTCCAGCAGAAACATATTCCCCCTTCTTCGTTAATCTGTAACTTAAAACCTTACATTTAAGGTAAATTAATATAAATACCTCTTCATTCTTTTGTTAGATGGTGGAAATAGAAGAGGAGAAGAAAAAATGGTCAATATATACAGAAATATATTCTGAATTCCAGGCAGCCTCTTCCTCACTACCCGTTGTGGAACTGCAGCCCACTTTCTCCTGGATGGTCGGTTTATCACCATTTCAATTATAGTTGCATCTTCTTTTTGATTCAGATCATCTCTTTTTGATCCCATCTGTTTTGACTGACAGCAACATGAGGAACCCAGCGTGTGCAAGCGGCCGTCTCAGATTTCACTGTAATAAGATGCTTACTGTGTCACCCAGTGGAAGCTGATTTTTTTTTTTTTTTTGAAACTAAGAAACAAAGTCCAAAGTTTCAAGGATAGGAAGCAAAAATTTTTGCTTGGAGTTACAATGAAAGTGGCCACCCAGCTGGTGTGGTGACTGAGATCTCAAAAGCCCATCCGACTATTCTATCAGGTCAGTTGCTAATAGATGATGCAGAACGTGGTAAGACCAGTGAATTCCATGAACATGAGTCAGTTATCACACTTCATTTGGAGGAAGATGAGTCCCTTGTTCAGAAGCAATGCCGAGACAAAGGCCAAGACGTGTGAAAGGAATTTCTTGGGTCCACAGATGGAGGTTTGGCTGGAAGCATTGCAGGTGGAGTTGGCAAATCAGTGTTCACAATGTGTCAATTCCAGTGGAAACAAAGCTCTGTCCTTTCCATGATGAAAATGGTTGTATGTAATTGACTTTCCACCTAGTGGCTGGTGGATCGCCTGGGGAATGATGTCATATCACGGTCTCTGCCATTGGCGGATTAGACGCACAGCAGTGGCTACAGCCTAAGTGAGAGGAAGGTCATTGTTCTGCAGTGGATGGAAAACCTTTATTCCTGCCACAATGACCATTTTGTTCATGAGCCCTTTGGCTGAGGTAAGAGGCTGACTGATGTCTACTGAATGGGTCATCTTGTCTAACTGACTATTAAGATCCTCATCTGCTGAAAATGCTTTTTGTCACATTTGATACATATATCTTCACATCTTGTCCATTCAGAGAAATTCATCACATATTTCTTTCTTGGACCTCTTTTTCACCAATTGTGTTTTTTCTAAGTCCTTGGTCATCCAGCCAAATCACTGGTTACTGCCTTTGAATCAGGCTAGATTCAAACTCCTGGTCATCTTTTCTTTCAAGCAAAATGAATAATCAAGTGTGTTGCTCAAATTTCTGACCACTGGGTGCATTTTCCTTTTCCACTGTTTTTCAGGGATGTCCCAGAGCGAGACTGTAGTATTGTAGTCATCTACCTTCAGGTATGTCACGCAGAACCACCTGTAAATCAAGCCCCATTTTTTCTTCCTTAATCAATTCTCCCTGAGGTCATAGGTACAGGTTGAGAAGGAGGAGACAATATAGTAGAAAAATGGGTTGTGGGCATTGGTGTTTGTGCAAGTTACTTGTGTCTTAGAAACTGATTGAGCTCAATCTCATATGTTACTGTGATCTCTCAAGATTATGGATTAGTGAGTCAGACAGCACCCTGGTGGGTATTTCAGGTCATATTGTAGTTTGGTGACTGATGATTAGGTGTTGGGTTCCTACTAAGGGTGCTTATCAAGCCAGAGATGTTTTTCAAAGGGAGAATGATTGTTTGCAAAAGAAGGCATAGATTTGCTTTGAAATCCTAAAGATCTGCTCTGTGAATCACTTGTAAAGACTGCCAAAATTCCATATAGTCTTCCTATCTGACAAAGACACTTTCATCGCTGTTGTATCTTGTAGATTACATAGCTCAAATGACAGAACAACTTGCCTGACATCTTGTACATGCAGCAGTGTTTCTCTTGTTCTGGACCTTCGTGAAAACTGAAAGCTTTTTGAGTTACTAGGTAAGTGGGTCAGAGTAGCAAGTCCCATTGAGGTATATCTTGCATCCAATATTTTAAGACTTACTATCGGTGCTTTTTATTTAATGGTGGGAAGAGTCAGACACAGTAAATTGTCCTTCATTTTAGAAGGCATATCTTGACTTGCCCTGGATAAATGGATCCTAGAAATTTTTTTAGGTGGCCAGCTTCTAAATTTTCATGGAATTTGTTTCCTACCCACTGGCTTAGATGTTTCTAAACAATGCCTAAAGTCATTGTTATTATTTTCACATCCTTCCCAAAAAGCTAAATATTACAAATAAAATGGACCATCATGACATCCTACTGGAGAGGCAATCAAGGTCACAGAATTGATACAGCCCTGATGTAGGATAGCGATAATGTATTGTTGGCTCAGACAGCTGAAGACAAACTGCTTCTGGTGGTCTTTACTAACAGGTATGGAGCAAAGAGCATTTGCCAGATCAATAGCCCCATACCATATGCCAGGGAATATGGTGATTTGCTCTAGTAACAAAATCACATTTGAAAGAACAACTGCAGTTGGAGTCACCATCTGGTTAAGTTTATGGAAACCCACTGTCATTCTCCAAAATCCATCTGTCTTCCTTAGAGACCAAATAGACAAGTTAAAGGAGATGTGGTAGAAATCACTACCCCTGCATCTTTCAGGTCTTTACTGGTGGCTCTATTCTCTACAGTCTGCCGAGGAACGCAATATCGACTTTGGTTTACTATCTAGGCAGCTCTAGTGGTTTCCACTTGGCCTTACCTAACCTGATAGCCTTTACTCCATAGGTTAGGAAACCAAAGTGCAAATTCTGCCAGTTTCTAAATATGTCTATAAATATAATCACGCATTCTAGAATCCAGGTAAGTTTGTAGGCTTCCTGGCTCACTGTGAGGTAGACCCAAGCCAAAGCTCCACTGATCACAGACCCCTATCCACCTTTGCTATGACTGGGCACCACAGTGAAATTTTTGGTCTCCAGGAATTAGTTTAAGTTTACAGTCAATGTCTAGCAATCTTTCAAAAGCCTGATTATTTCCTCTTCTACAGTACACAATTACTCTGGTAAAAGGCTGCGCGCTCCTTTGGGGGAAGGCTAAAAGATTTATGTTATAAATTTTCATCATGGAATAGGGCTCCTCCTCAAAGGCACTGGTCTTCCCTTCCTTTAAGAAGCTCTGGGTGTGTGAGCTGGTTCACATCTGGGAATTTGTTGAGGAGCACGATTCCTCAATTAGAATACCTTGTCAGGCATCTGTTCACTAGACCGAGAGGTTTTCTATGTACCACAGACTAAATAAGACTTTAATACACTGTCCAACTATTTCAGTTCTAGGGACACTGTGATCAACTGGCCAACTAGGCTATCTTGACTCCTGCTTTGACTCAGCTGCCATTAAACTGTGCAACAATGGGATTTGGTTCAACAGTTTATATACAGCGGTTGCCTCTGTGTTTGATTCTGGCCTGAAGATAGCAGGGAAGGCAGAAAAACAACAAATGATAGACATAAAGTGGGGTACCAAAGACAAACTGAAATCCATAAGGACAAGCAGGAACATTCATCTCTCTCTCACCTCCTCTAACCAAGCCTCCAACTTCAATGATGCCAGTAAGCAGCCAAAGAAGCTGGTACCCAGGATTTGGAGAGTTTAAGATGATATGGCAAGAGTTTGAGGACCTACAATCCTAGCTGCTGCCCCACTGGTAGCAAATGCTAGCTATGGATTTATTGACACTAACGGAGATCCAGCAGGGCTAGAGGAGGTACAGGCTTAGCTGCTGTCAAACAACAATAAAATGAGTCAGTAGATCAAGGACAAATGTATATGAGATGCGCAACTTCATGTTTTGCTGTGCAGGGACCTGAGTGTAAGGAAAATATGACTGGCCTCAATTCTGCCTTTCAGTGTCATGCAGAACATCCCTTGTGGTTCATGCTAATGAGAAATACGCCAGTGTCGAAGCAAAAATTGCACCAGACAATGATGAATAGGCAAGGAAGACTTTATTCAGGGCTATTGCAATAGGAGAGAGATGTCAGAACTCAGTCTGAGGTCAACTCCAGTGAAACAAATGGCAGATGTTTTTAAGGGCTAAGATTGGGATGGGGAGGCGGGGTGTGGTCATGGGTAAGTCATCTGTGTTTGCTAATTGGCCACAACTAAAGGAAAAGTAAACTTTCTCTTAACCTCATGGCAGGAGGTAGTTTTACAACCTGAAACAAGGTGCTCACTGGAGTGAGCCCACACTTCCACAGGGCTGTTATCTGCCTTGATGAGTACTTTTCAAAAGGACAGCTCCCAAGTCCTTGAGAGAGACAGTCTTAGGTTGTAAAACTGACAGGAGGCCTTTAAAAAGATTTGTATCTCAAAGAGGCAGAGAAAGAATTTACAAAGACAAGTTTTCCAAAATAAATGTCCTAAGAAAAGGGAGGTCAGGGACCTAGAGTTGGGAAAAAGTCTGTCTAAAGTTTAGTCAAGCTGAGGGGAACATTAAAGTCATGTTGGTCTCAGGGAAGGGAATTCTAGGAAACATAGCAATTTTAGCTTAGCTAAGTTGGTATAGTAAAAATTCAGCACAGTTCTGTCTTCTGAACTCATCTTGTTTTAATGCCTGATTTAGTACTTACTTGTTCTGTTAAGAAAAACTATCCAAAAGTGGGAAATAAGATAAAAGAATGATTGTGTGACCTTTAAGTGTCATGTTGGAGCATTGTAATAAGCCTCTATGGTGATTATCTATTTCTAGCTGTTTTAACTAAAAAAAAAATGGCCATAAACCTACATGAATGGATGTATGCCTGTGTTACAGTAAACTTTATTTCCAAAAATTGATAATGGGTTGGAATTTGCCTGCTGGCTATGGTTTGTAACCCCCACGCTAGCGGAAGGCAGATTTGTTTGATTTACTATTTACCATGGATTAGCGCCTAGATTCTGTCAAGTGAAACATTACTTTATGGATTTGTATGTTGTAAATGACTTTTGTCCAAAACAGACACAATAGGTTTCTAACCAGTAGAGAAGGTAATCCCCAAATGTTACAGTTTAATTGCACCATAAGACATTAATTACCCTTATATTTTACACCCAAATCTTATTTTAGGATTCTGTTGTAATTCCATCTCTTTTATATGCTTGTGAACCAGCTTTGCCTACAAATCTTCTATTTCCTTTATTATTGCCTTAAATAAGTATTTGATACATGGTAACTGTGTATTTGCAGTAGACTTGCATATTTTAAAAGTTTGACAATTACGCTTTGATAGTCTCTAATTATTTTCATCACTGGGCATTCTAATCCTTTCTCAGAAGGGCAGAGCCTGCCCTGCTAAGCTCAAAGGAAAAGAAGAAATAGTTGAGCTGAACCTGTCCCATAATTTCCCCCAAAAGATTAATGAGTCCTCCTCCCTTGGGGAAGAGAGAGCTAGGGTGTGAGCATGGCCAGGAATGTCCTCTAGCTCTGTAGCTTTCCGTGTGTGGTCCCCAGACAAGCAGCATCAGCATCCTCTGGCAGTTATTAACATTTTCAACTCATGGGTCCTCCCAGGTCTACTGCATCAGAAACCCTGGAGGTGGGGTCCAGCAATCTGCAATTTAAAGAAAACTTCAGGTGATTTTAATGAAAGCTAAGTTTGAGAACCTCTGTTCAGAAGAAGCCCAGTGGGAAATTCAAGTACCTCCTCAAATAGGCATTTTCTACAAAGCTCAGCCTCTCCCTGTTGGGGAAAGCTTATCTTCAGCACATCCACTGCTGCTAAAGAGAGACATTTAGGTTTGTCTTATTTTATAAGTGTGACTTGCTTATTCTTAACGATTTACTATTTAAATTGACAAGTTAAATGTCATTTTACTACAGGATTTATTTTGAAAAAGAAAGATAAAAATTAATTTAGAAAAGTGGTGTACGTGGGCCAGGTACTTTTCTCCTTGCCCTCTGCTACTATGACTTAGAGGTTTTCATAACGACAAAGATTTAAAGTGCATTTCTACATCATCTCTGATTCCTCTTCCTTCATAATTCATTTCCATTCAAGATGATGACCTGAAGGGAGAAAAGTCCAGCAAGAGAATCATAATGCAGTGTCAGAATGTGACACAAAGATTGTTCTCAGCAGAGAATTTCATTCAGTTACTTCAAAAGCTATGGTGGGCTTTCTGGAAATGGTTGCTTCTGAATAACCCACAGAGCGTCTCGACTCAAGCTGAAGAGGGAACAAATAAGACAAGAAATAATAACGGAGACAACTTGATGGGGCATTTTGGATACAGATCGCTAGAGGGGTGAAGCATTTTCTGCAACCATAAGTAATCCAAATAGAGGCTAACAAATTGTCATGGGAAGTGCTCATTTTGACGACATATTTTTCATCCTGCAGGGCCAGGTTTGAATGCCGATCGAGGCTACTGGGAAAACTATTTTCAGTCACATTGACCCATTCTGACACACGAAGTTCAGGGGAGCTGAATTTGTGGCACGGCTCATTCCTGTAACACAACTGGACATCCCAGTGGTGCCAACCTTGTCACAAAAGTGCAGCATCATTCCAAGCTTAGAGCTCAGATTTGAACTGGCACAGGGCAAGTTTTCTTGTGAGATCATTTCTTTCCATCATCAGGGTTTCTATTTTCATAAAGCATCAAAAGCATATGCTCTCTGCAAGCAGGAGGCCCTGTGGAATAAATATATCAAGAACACAAACCTCTTTTTCAGAATTCATCATCTCACTCCAACAATCGGCTTCAGTCACTTGGGGAGTTTATCTCTAAGGTAATTCTGGATTCATTGTGGCTTCCGGAACATCCCTGAGAATTCTATAAGTCTTTGTCATTCAGCAGGACATATCAGACCAAAGACAGCCCTTGACTGGGCTTTTGGCCAATTGTCATAATGGGTGTCACTTAGGAGATTCTGACCTGGAATTCACTGGTCCCAGGAGGCTGTTCTGGCCTCTGCTCTCTGTCTCCAGAATCAGAGTTTACAAACACCAGTTTTGTTCATACATAAGAGGAAGATCAGTCTCTATATGTTTCAATCTAAATAAAACAAGCAAAGAATTATAGCTTATTTATTAATTTGCAAGAAAGGATAATTTACTCATATCACAATTTTAAGACATTTAAGTTGGGTCAGCTGATATCCTTCAAAGTCCAACAACCTCCATTCTTGGGTTCTCAGCTGTGATCCCTCAACGGGTAAAGTACATTCTTTATTGGGAGTGTTTCCCCTAACAAACCAATAGCCCCAGGTAGTGCCTAATCTCGCAATAGCACAGGCTGGCTTGTTTCAGCCCAACTTATCAGAGTCAAACCCCACAGCCCTTCATGGACCCTAAACCTCTTACCTCATCTGCAACCAATCAGAGACTTGTGCACAAGCCGATCAGACACCTTGTGACCCAACTTATAAAACACTCCACAACCGGCCCTCGGTCCTCACACAGGCACATCTTGTCTGTGTGGCCCACTGTTGTCTATGACAGTGTATTCCAATAAACTCTTTCTCTATTCCTATACTTTATCTCTGGTAAATTCTTTTACCAACCCATGAGTCAACCATGCCACCAACGGGCTGCCCCATTTTGCCCACAGCAACCTATGCTCATTGTCTGATGATCACCAGATTAGCATTACTATTAAATGTTATTATTAACACAAATGATTATTATTCTAAAAATAGCAGTAGGTGTGATTTACTGAATGCTTGACATATTCCAGGGATTGTTCTTACAAACTCAGTGGGGGGTATTTTGAAACTTATTAATGTACGCATCCCTTTTGTCTTTCTGATTCAGAGTAGAGATTATAATGTGCTCTCTGGAAAAAAATACTACAAGAGAGATTCTAACATTCAAAAAGACAATCTGCCGCAAGATGATAATAGTCTTAAGAGCTTTGAACATCTTGAAAAAAGACTCTTTATCTTTCTTTATCTTACACTTTAGCAACTCAGTAGCCAAAATTAGCCTAGACCTAAAGATTTACCTAAAAGAAGAGGAAAGGCATAATATGATAGAGGGAAGAGATCAAAAGATTATACACTTGCACTAGATTAGTGAAGGCCATACTGTTAGAGCAGGCAGATAGCTAGATGTGAGCAGGGAAAGGGGGACGTAGACCAAACAACAGGAATTGGGCAGAAAGGAGGGGCACAAGCCAGATGCAGGAAAACATACATCATGTAAGTACCAGGGGTCCCTGGGCAGAGAAAGAAAAGCAGGAATCTTTGAGCTGATAAGGGGCCACACATTTTGGCCTGGAGACCAACAATGAAATGTGAGAAAAGGCAGGAATCTCATGTCTGAATGTAACCTTTTGCTCATTATGCCCTTATTTCAATAAAATTAGCCTTGCAGATCAGAAGTACCCATAATGCACTGACACCATGACACTTCTGATCCAGACTAAATAAGGACAAAAATCCCTCCTCCTTTGGGGAAGGTGGAGTTGGGATGATAATCAGGAACACGACCCCAAGCCCTTCCCCCACCCAGTGAATATTCTGCCCATTCATTTTTACACCCTATGTAACTAACTTGCCAAAGAAACTCAGGGCAGCCGCTCACCTGCACCTGCTGCTCTCCCCTTGAGAGTGTACTATCCATCCTTTAATAAATCCTCACTTTACTTTTTTTAACCTCTATGTCTTGTCTTTGAATTCTTTCTAGGATGGGACAAGAACCTGGAATACCAGTTGGACCCCCGGCAATAATATCAGGGCAGAAAGAAGCTCTGGCTGCTTCAACTTAAAAAAACAAAAACAAAAACAAACAAAAAACCTATGGAAATAGTTAGATCTTGGGTTTCCCTTTGATCAGCCTAAGAAGCAATCACATCAGTCCTGGGTCACACTGCAGGGACGTTGAGGTTAGCCTTCCTGATCCACCCCTGGCTCACATGACGGGTGTCAACAGGACCCAGAAGTAGCTGAACATCTGGCAGGGGAGGAGGGGGATGTTGTAAAGTGATTCTCAAACATGCCTGCAGAGTGGACCGCCAGAGTCAAGCCAAATAGAAGGTACAATCAGAGATAAATGAGCTTTGAATCTGGTTCTCTCAGACTCTCAGCCTCTGTTTCAGTGGAGGGACATTCTTAAGAGAAATTACCTTTATTTTGGGATAACCTGAGTAGTCACTTCTGGTACTGAATGAAAGTCTGTGTGCCCGATGGACAGTGAGGCCAAACAGATGGAAACATCAGAGTTTGGAACAAAGTAAGGTTTATTGCAGGGCCAGGCAAGGACGGGGTGGCTCACACTCGGAAAACCTGAATTCTCTGATGGTTTTGGGGGGAAAGTGTTTATACCCAAAATTCGGGGTGAGAGCTGTAGGGTGTGTGAATTTCTTCTGATTGGCTGGTGGTGAGGTAACAGGGTGGTGCTCCAGGAATCTTGTGCTCGGCCTGAAGTTGCCATCCACCTGGGTAGGGGCTTTTGTTCCTGCAGAAGAACTCAGAGGTATTGTGTACATTCCCTAAGGAGAAACCAGGACTCTGCCCTAAGGCTGCACTGTTGTTTTTTGACTGCTCCTCCATTGTTTTTGCATCCCCTCCCTTCCCTGATTAGCTATTGTTTGAATCTGCCCTTTGGAACTCAGAGAAGGTCATGGAGGCTGAATGAAGCCTATTTCTTACAAATAAGAACTGGGGTGGGGGTGGGGGGAAGGATTTGTACCAGGGAGGGCCCCACAGTGTCCTGCTTTATTTCGTTTCTCCACTGCACAGCTTACTGCCCTTAAGAATGGAAAAATGCTCTCTGGTCAACTTTTCCTCCCCTTCAGAGGACTGAAAATTCCTCCCTTTCTCTTATTTTCATAAGTCATATACCATTTTTCTTATTACATACCTGTTTTTATAACATCTCTTCACTTCAGTATAATTTCAGCAGTGTTAATAACCACATTGGCATAGATTTGCCATTTACTCTATTTAAGGTCTGCTGCTAGCGGATGGCATCCAGGAAGACATCTTTTTCTCCCTCATCTGTAAAGTGATTCAGAATTATGCAGTAGAATAAATAACTTCTGGGAAGGTTTCCACGCTCAACAAAAATGCTCTAATATCATTCAGGGTATGTGGTCTCTTGCTGTCCACAACCGCAGTGGGCAGGTAGCCCTGCTCTGTCTTGGTCATCTAGTTTGCTTCCTGATTTTGGTCTGTCTCATCCTTTGTCTTAAATTCTAGGCTTCCTGTTCCTTAAGAGGTCTGACTCTCTGTGTCCTCTGTTTGTATATATGACATAAGTATTTAATAATACAATGTTCTTGAAAAGTCCTTTATCATCATTTGCATTATTTCTCTTATAAATCCTAGTGAGGAAAAATGTGGGATTTTATTTCCTTTTTTTCCATTGTGAAGAAGGAGAACCTGGAGGTTAAAAGATGCTAGCTTGGAGAACTGAAGATATATCGACAGCAGAAATACCCAAGACCTTTAAAATCATCTATCTGCCTTACTTGACACTTCCCTTAAAATTTTATCACTTGAACCATAATGAATTAAACATGAGTTTTGCATTCAAGCCATTTACATATCTCCTTGCTCTGAGGAAAATGCAGTCACCCAGATTTCTCTTTTCTTGCTCCAGTATATTTCAGGGACTAGTAGACACAACTGAGATGATGGATGAGATTCCATGGCTGATGGGAGTGGATTAGTAACCCACTGACCCAGTGTCCCTCAGACTGCACTTACTCATGCCCCAGTATAATGGTTCAATTTACTATAGAATGAAAGCAGGAATCTTAAGCACTTGGTTCAACATTCATTCATTTTGTTTTGTTTATCATTTTTGCCCTATTACTGAGATTTTCTGCTACGACCTTTTTTAACCCTGAGGCCTTGGACTTTTATTTTGGATTTTGGACTACTTTCATTAAACTTTTTTTTTTAATCCTTAATTTTGATTTGTTATGGGACTAAATTATTATTGCTCTATACTCATCATTATGAGACCTAATTTGCCTATTTAAAACAAGAGGACAAATCATAACTGCCCATCTAACATCTTTGCTTTCAGAGTCCAATAAGATATACAAATTATTTTCATAAAATAATCAACTTGTTAAAATTAGTATTCCTGCTACTACTTCTGCCAGCAGCACTACCCTACCACCACTCTTACTACATCCACCACTGGTAGGATATCTTTACATTCCACATGCAGACATATAGAATGCTTAGCAGGTGCTCTAGACTTGCAGTTGAATTATATCAAATTGTAGTCTGAAGTTGACTACTTAACCTCATGCTGCTTCTTTTGAACCAATTTCTTATTCCCTCATATTCTTTGCTCTTATTAAGAATGCATGTTTAGAAATTCTGAAAGAAATAACCTTTCTTCATTTTATTTCCCATGATTTTGCTCCCTGCACTGGGTTTCATTGTTTTTTGACAGCTGAGAGAATTGTGGGTGGATCTAAGGATCACTCATGGGCATGAACTGGATTCAGTGAATCTGAGCAGGGTCACCATAAATTTTCATCTTATTTAGATTGCTCAATAATTATTGATTCCCTATCATAAATAAGACATTAGTTGGGCCAGTGGTGCAAGGGCCTGTTGTAGAAAGACAGCATCACTGAGGATATTAAAGTTACAGTTTTGGAAGTCTATCTGTGTGCCTTCTAAATATTTACTTTGGATTATATTGTATTGATGAATAAACTCGTTCTGATAATCCATCCATTTATATACCCATATTGATTTATTAGTTGATTGAATGCAACAAATCAACTGGTTGATTGGGACACTATTAAAAGACAGTACATTGAAACCAGGGTCAGAGCCAATGTAAGGTGAGCCTCTCCTGTGGGTTATAGGAAGAGAGCCTTATTTGCCAGGGACGTCGTGCCCAGGGACTGCTGCAGTGATGAGTAGGAGTGAGCTTTAAAAGAGCTGCTTTGAAACAAAAGCAATAAGGTTTACAATTAACACAAGAGCATTTTAAAGATATGACTGTCAAATAATTTATAATCAAGCCAATTTTTAGATTAATATTTTACAGTATCTTTATACATTTACATGATGCTCTGGTGATAAAAATAACCATATGAAGGAGTATAATTCCTGAGCTAACAAATTGTCCTATTCTTAAAGTTCTTTCTAGATTAAATATTTAGGCAAATTAAAAAAATCTCTTTGTAGTACAAATTATTTATACTCTACCTTTATGTTATCATACCAGGGTAAAGTTCATCCTTCGATCCTGAGGAGAAAAGAGCATGCAAGAAATACTTCTAGCTTCTTTCTGTCTTTCACTCATTTTTACCTAAGGAAAGATAAATGACTTTCATGGATAGATTATCTCTCATGGTTACACTTTTAGGAAAGTATCGAAAGTGGATTTGGGTTTCCATCCAGCTTGTGTTCTCTGTATTTTTTTTAAACAATAAAAATGTATATATTTATCTTATTTCTATCTGTTGACTACCAGTTGTGCTTCTTGAATGGTTTCTAGCTCAGAAATACAGTAAGAGAAGTATAATTAGTTATGACCTCAAATCACAAATATCTGTATTCCTGCTGACCTCCTTTCACAAGGAAATTGTAAGATACTGTATATGCAATAAAAATATTGTGGTTATGCTTATCATAATTGAATATATTTTCAATGGAAGAAAAATTGATGTAAAGTTATTGGTATTCAGACTAACTGGTATTCAGTTAACAATTTTTGTAGGCTTTTAGTTAACATTTTTATAAAGAATATTTTAATGGATACTTCTGAATATTTACTTCCACATGTTTCTTACTCAGTTGGTTCAAATGTCATCAGCAAAATAGTCTTGTCCTTTTATTTATGTGTGTGTCTGGGGGGGTGTGCATGTGTGTTGATACCATAAATTCTTTATAGACAATCTTTTTGGTGATTCATTTCATATGTAAAAGTAGGAAATATTCCCATTTAATTCAAATCCCTTCATATGGCTACTGGCTGTCTGTTAGAATCAACATGGGAATCTTTGAGAAAATACTCATTACTGGGTTTCTCTTCTAGAGATTCTGATTTAGTTATTCCTGAGAAGGGTCTGCTTGCAAATAGCTTAAAAAGTTCTCAACATATTTGATATATGCCAGAGTTGAAAACACTACTCTGGACAGTAGTCCTGGAAAGCAGTTTTGCATATTATGTGTCCGATCCACCTAAGAGCAAATATATACAAAGATATAGACTCAAGGGCTCTAATCCTGAGGATTATAATTCAGTATATCTTGGGTGTGGTGTCTTCGGTGATTCCAAAGAATGGTCTGGTTTGGGAGCATTGGCCTAGATCACCTCTCTTTTTTCACAGCTACTTTCTAGCACCATGGACAGCACCCCAAACTTTAAAAATCATGAGCTGGAATGTTAGAATTCTACAGTTTTTGACTGAAAGGGATCTTTGAGATAATAATAATTAAAAAAAAAAAAGACATATCATGTTTTCCAGGTGAGAAAAGTGAATCACAAAAATTTTAAAATATTTTACAAAAATCACACAAAGCAGGATTAAGAGTGCTGACAACTTTACCACCCATCTTTTTTATCATTTCTCCAACTATACTGGATTTCTTCATTTTGTGGAACACACAGTGTCCATCTCCCAGATCCCATTTGTTTTGTAAACTTCTCTTCACCAGTTTCAAGTGACACTTTCTCATGAAATTATCTCTGACTTCTCGTATCTTTTATCTCAATATGTAATTGTACAATAAGCAGTGTGATTATTGGGATAAAGCTGTCTTCTACCAGAATGTAAACTGAAGTCTGTGACTATTTTTGCTTATCTTTGTGTCCTTTCCCTTAGTATGATGCCAGGCATGTAATAGACATGCAATAAATATGTGTTTAATCAAATTGAATTTACTAGCAACCATAACATGATGGAATTTTATTTGTCCTAATTTAAAATCTAATGAAATTTCCTGCTCATGCCATTTACTTTTGACTTCAGTGTACTGTTTATGACCAATACTAACATGTGAAAGAGAATCTTTTACTATCACATAAAAGTTCTTTATGACAGTAAGCTGTTTGCTATTTTCAATTATTTATGAGTTGTAAGGAAAAAAATGTACTGGCTTGCTGGCTTGTCAAAAAGCAGAGAAATTTTAGTGTATCTATTCAGGAAATTGCAAGATACATTTTCTTTTTTTTTTTTCCCCCACAGTTATATATAGCACTCTCTATGGGGAGATAGATAGATAGATATTGAGATAGATATGTAGACATAGCTATAGATATATGGTGTGCTAGTCTCCCAATTCAGCAACACCCACTGTATGAAGGCAGATGAGACTCAGATGTTTTCAATATGTTAACAAATATATTCAAATATTTACATTCACTCCTTAGGTTACCTCATTCAGTTACTTGCATAGCTTTACATATCACTGTTTTGAAGATGACAGACAAATAAGTGTCCCTAGTTTTCTAGCCTTTCCCTTGAACTCCAGGCTGCTATGCCATCTTCGTGCCAATGCAGCTTCTCCAAATGAATATCTAATAGGGGTCTCTACCTCATCTAAACTGACATCTTCTAATCTCCAAATTTCTGATTCTCACCCCTCCCCTGCCCCCAATCTTCCCCATTTCAGTAGATGACAATTTAATTCACTGATTTGCTCAGGGTGAAAAATATATATAAAATCAAAACATAGCAGTCATTTAAAATTCCTCTCTCTTTCCAAGCTCTCATTTCTAATCAGGCCACATCAGCAACACCTTCAAAATATTCCCTGTATCTTGACACTTCTTGCGATTTCCACTACTCTCAACCCCATCCAAGCTGAAAGCATCTTCTCACTGGCCTCTGTGTCTACTCTTGGCCCTGACATAGCAACCAAAGTGGGCAAATAAATCAGGCTATGTGGCTCCCATGCTCGAACTCTCCAATAATTGCCCAACTCACACAGCACAAATACCACACTTGCAAAGCTAATAGAATGTGTCTCTCTGAACACTTTTTGACCTTGACTTTTGCTATTGTCCCCTAACCCCCACCCAGCTTACTTTGCTCCAGCTCACTCTCCAGGAAACATCCAAGAACATTCCTGCCTCAGGCCTTTTGAGATATTTGTTCCTTCAGACTGGAACAGTTTCCTACCTGTTCACAAGAGTGAACAGGGAGAAACCTTGTCTCATCCAGATTTCTTTTCATAGGCCACCTCTCCAGAGCAAAACCTTCTCTCCTAAGAAACTTTTGAAATTAACATCCCTATTCATTTTTATTGAAAGCAAAGAATGCAGTGTGCAGACTGGGGATAGTGGCCAAGTTATCAGACAAAAACAATTCTGGAAATCTTTGTCTTTAATGAGATGATTAAGGTGTTATATTATTCTTATATTTCTCAACTTAGTTTTCCATGAAATTCAATGATTTTTTTTTTTTTGGTGTTTTTGTTTCATTATTTTTTCTTTAAAACTTTGAAACCAATAGTTTTTCCATGTAGAACTCAAATGCCAAAGTAGTTTATATCAACAATTTTTTTTTACTGTCTCTTGTAGAAAAGTCATTGTTCCTGATTACATAAGGGATACAAAGCTAAATAAGAAAAATAACAAATCCTGTCTGATTCTACTTAAGTATCTAGCATAGTCAAAATTACAGAGACTGAAAGTGGAATGGTGGTCCAGGGGCTGGGGGGAGACGAGAATGGGGAGCTATTTAATAGGTATTAGACACGAGGAAAGGGGGCAGGGCACAGCCACTCACGGAATGACAGCAATTTAACACCAAAACGGGGGAAGATTCACCAAAATGGTGGAAGATTCAATGCCCAATTGGCCTTTAGGATTAAGAGGTTTGACTTCTAGTAGACCTTGAGCTTCATTATATGTTCATTGTAACAGTGTGATAAAAACATGCCCGCAGGCACTATGACAGCCCCAAGGCTAACCACAAAAAGCCAAAGAATGAGTGGCGACCCTTCCCCAAGGCAGTTGGAATGGTCCCACCTGTAGGCGTGTGAGGCTACTGAGCCCATAAAAACTGACAACACCATGTCTAGTGGCCCTTTTTCGCTCCCTCTTCTTAGGAGGCGACCCGGACTCTGTCTATGGAGTGTGTACCTACTTTTACTTTCATCTGAGCACCCAATTCCCGCACCTCTTCCTTGCCTTTCTCTTCTCTTGCATTCTATGCAGTGTGTCTCTCTCTAAATAAATACCTTTACTCAACTGTGGCTCGCACTTGAATTCTTTCCTGGGCTAAGCCAAGGACCCACACTTGGCAGGGCACGTCCCAGGGGCTCAACCAAGACCTGGGACTCAGCCCTCCTCACTCCCCACATCTGTTTTCCTGCATCAGGTACAGAGGTTGTTTTGCAAGATGAAAAGAGTTCTGGAGATGGGTGGTGAATGTATTTAATGTGACAGGATTATACGCTTAAAAAATGGTTAAAATGATACATTTTTGTTATGCACATTTTACAATAATAATAAAGAAACTGTGCCTTCAGAGAGCTTTTAATCTAGTTAACATGACACGAGAACAGTTAAGACAGTTTATAGGCGAGACTTAAGATGCTAGTGAGAGTGTAAGGTGGTCACTATGTTCAGTTCTGCCAGGTCATTGCTGTGCCAGTTGAAAGTCATATCCTTGACTCAAAAGTGAAGGAATCTACTAAATCAGGCATCTCCATTCAGTTAAATATGCCTCTATAAAATGACTCAGCAGAATGTACTTGGAGGTCAGTTCTCTGTTCAGCAAGATCGGAATGCTGAGTTTTGCTCAGTAAATACTGCTCATGGCTTGAATAGAATGCTGACAAAGTCTGAAATTGTCCTCCTGCTGTCTTAGAGGTGCTGGATTTCCCATCTTTTCTAGCCTGACCCTGTAGTTCACAGACTGGTGCTGACCAGGTTTTGTCTGTCAGTGAATGTGGAGAGACTTGGGAAAGAATTTTATCAGTCTTTGATTTGTTTGTTTTGGTATTTTTCTAAATTTAGTTGAGGCAGAGAGCTTTGCAAAACTCTTCAGATAAAAGGACTCTTGACTATTGTTCTAATCCTGCTAGGGTTACCTTGAGTAACTAGGAGACATGATGGCAGGGAAGGTTGAGGATGAAATACATGTGTGTAGGCATAAGACTAACATGGGAGAATTGCCAATAGGTAGATAATAGGGTCACATCATGATAGATTCTAATTGAATAAGGCTTAAGTGCTGCCCAGGAATCTTTACATTGGAAAATAACCCCAGGTTCTTTTATAGAAACCCTGAGATAGCCTAAAGAGGAAAGCTCTCAGCTTAAGCTGAATGTTCAACAATAGGATATATTGGCAAACAATCTAGTAAGAAGACTAGAGATTTAGGTTTTCATTTAAGCTCCATTACTGTAGGTAAAAGATGTTATCTGAACCTAAGAGTTGCAATAGTAATGGGACAAAAAGAGAAAAGTTAGTAAAGCAGAGCAAGTTATTTCATTCAGATCATTGAATCAGGGATCTTAAAGTAAACTGACTTTTTTTAAACAGTGGCTTATTAAGCAGTAGTCAATTATGTCTATTGATTGGATTAATTGATAGAATCAACAGGCTGTTTCAGCATCATTAAAACAGTGTTTTTAATCTCCCTGTTTCTTGGTCTCAGTTAAATCAAAA
Organism: Camelus dromedarius; assembly: GCF_036321535.1. NCBI lineage: Eukaryota > Metazoa > Chordata > Mammalia > Artiodactyla > Camelidae > Camelus > Camelus dromedarius. The sequence goes on along the minus strand of NC_087465.1, from coordinate 17,786,615 downwards.
ACATTTTTTAAAATCACTGGTAAGGTCACTGAGGAGCGTTGAAAGGCAGCATCATGTAAGAAAATAATAGACAGCCCTGGGGCTGAATCCAGAGACTGCTCTTTGTTTCTGTGCTGTTACTACCACAGTTACTATCATGTTAAGACTATCAGTGTTGTCACCTCCTATTTAAAAGTGGGTGGGCCCCAATTCCTGGAAATCTCTGCTCCTATTCCAAAACAACTGGAATAATCCTCCCGCTTGTTAGCATATGAAATTACCCAGCCATAAAAATTAACCACCCCCACAGCTTGGGGTCACCTCCCTTGCCTTCTGAGCTGGCCTGCACTCTGTCTATGGGGTGTGCACCTTCCTGAATAAATCTACTTTCACTTTACCATGGCTCCTTCTTGAATTCTTTCCTGTGAGAGACAAGAACCTACCCTCTGGTAACACATGGACTTCCAAATTTAGCTTGCCTACTCCCTCAATGCTGCTGCACCTTGCAGCTAAGCATGGCCACGTGCCAATAGATGAGAGCAGAAGAATGTGGTTTCTGCAATCTTTCTTTCATAAGAAGCAGCTGTGAAGTGCCCCTTCCTTCACTACTCCATCCCTTTCTTCCACTCATCTGCCTAGGGATGGCAGAGCAGTGAGAAGAAGAGAGCCTGGATCCCAAAGGATCTCATGGAGAAGAGCGATATACCAGCCCTGGGCTGCTCAACTCCAGGAATTTACATGAAAGAGAAATGAATTTTAGTCTTCATCAAAATCATGAATAATATAATGTATATGCTAAAAAATGCTAGCCATTTAATATTGTAATATTACATGTAATATTATATTAGACAAGATAAATGTATTTCATATGATACTTTATAGATATAGTTAATCTATATATAGTCTATATATATAGAGGGATATAGATAGATTTGTTATGAAAGGGGAATAGAAGCAAAAATATTCATTTCATGGGAAGATGATTTTTGATAATAAAAATAAAAATATATATATTCTAGACACTTCGGCATAAAGAGGAAAAATCTAATCTATAATTGCATAAGCCCAGAGCTACAACTATTTAAATTGTACACATGTTATTCTGTTGTTTTTAGTATGATTTCTTCAAATCTATTCTCCATAAAAATGTGTTCCTGAGAACACTAAATACTCCCATGGGATGTTAATCAGTGCTATAAGGAAAAGGAGTTTAGTAAATATAATAGTAATGGTGGGGATTCATGAAAACTCTTATTTGCAAATACCACTGGTGAGTTTTCCAATTCATATAACACTATATTCAACGTCTTATAATAACCTTTAATGAAAAAGTATGAAAATGAATATATGTATCTATATGCATGGCTGGATCATTATGTTGTACACCAGAAATTGACACATTGTAACTCATAATATGTCAAAAAAAAGTTGAAAGAAAGAAAGAAAGAAAGATAGAAAGAAAGAAAATAATCTGAAATGTAACAACCTTCAGGTAAACACACTCATCATATCTTTATGAGCAATGTGAAAATATATACAATGGTAAAAAGTTGATCAAACAAAATCTTTGACTTTTAGTTCACTGGTTAAGTATATTATATTATATACATTAAAGTGAAGAGTTTGCCCCCTCTTTGCCTCCTGTTTTTGCTTATCCTGCTCTTCTACATGGAGAACTCTGTTCTAATCCTCTTCACCAAGACCACTCCTTTTTTAAACCTCAAATCTTAGTTTAGACATCACTTTCTCTAGAATATCTTTCCAAATTCTCCAGTCTTGTGTTAGGAATTGTTTTTATGAATTATTAAAAAAACTACTTTGTCTCTTATTAAATCACTTGTCACATTGTATTGAAATGACCTATTTACTTCAACGTACATTTTGAAATAAATAGTTAGCAGCTTGCAGAAAAGGATCAAGTCCTTATGATTATTTCAGAATCTAGCACAGTGCTAATAGTGAATTGCACTTATAATTGAAATTCACTGTTAAAACATTCACTTTGAAGGCAGGTTACAAAGCAGTATATAAACTTTACATACTATAATAACTGCTTAAAATACTATTTCCAAAAGTGTATACAACAAAGCACTAGTTGTAGGACACACTCTGTGGTCAAGAAAGTCAACTTTGTTTGGAATATTCTGTGCATTCTATTCATCCTCTTAGGTGTTCACTATTTCTATCAGCATAATAAGAGCACAGTGAGAACCTGTACAAAAGAACCTTGTACAAAAGAACACTGTTACCCTTTGTTTAGCTTATTATTTTTCAAATGTATTTAACACCATAATCCCCTTTCCTTGTAGCACTGATTAACATCTCAAGGAAATAGTTTCCTCAGGAACAAATTTTGAGGGAGGTTAGATTTTTTTTTTTTAATTTTAAAATTATAGTTCTAGGCTCATGTAATTTGGGATTAGTTTTTTTTTTTCTCTTTATGCCAAACTTTTTGTCATATGTACTATTAATTCTGGCATATTGCTACATTATTTTTATAATCTAAAAGCAATTTTCAAATGAAACCCATTATCCTTTCAAAATGAATCAATATGTAAATAAATGTGAGTGCTTATAGACAATTTGTTCTTGAAAACATGCAGCTTTTTAACCAATTATAGTAAATATGCATAAGATTTACCATTTAAACCATATTTAAATGTGCAATGAAGTGGTATTAAGTATATTCACATTTTTGGGCAACCATTACAACCATCTATCTCAAGAAATATTTTTATTTTATAAACTTATAACTCTATACCCATTAAATAATGACTCCTCTTTCCCCCTCCTCCCGGCTCCTGGCAATCAACATTCTATTACCAAGGCTGTTGTTCCAGAATCATACCCCTGCCCCTCCCTTGACTGGAAACCAATTGCTCTTATCTAAGTTTCAGGAGGAAGCTGCAAAGAGAGAAACAAGAACTGGTTAGAACCAACTAGGCCCAAGATGGAGGAAGATCTGATTTCCAGTAGACCTTGAGACTCATTATATACTCATTGTAAAGGATTACCTTGCTAAATGGCACACCCACCTGCACCATGATAGCTGTCAATTGCCATGACAACAACCAGAAAAGCCCTTACAAGTGCTGAAAAGGAATGCTGCAGCAGTTCCAGGTCCAAACCACACCTCTGTTTCTTGGATAAGTCATGAATATTCCTCCCACTCTTTCAAATTGCCTCCCTTCTACCTGGACACTCCTATATATACATGGTGTCTCTGCCTAAAACAGGTTGAAAACTAAGTTCTCACTTCTCCATTCTTCGGCCATTGAATAAAGCTTGTGCTGTTCCATTATCAGCATTGGTTTTGTTATTGGCTGTGCGAATCTGAGACAAGGGCTCTCAGCATAGGCAAGGACCCCAGGCAGGTCCAGTCCACCAATTTGGTAACAATTCTACTTTCTGTTTTATGATTTTGACAGTTTAGCACTATAGAAGTTTATTTATTGCCCAACTTGTGTTTCTACCACCCCTAAGGTTTCCATTCCATTTAATACTAATGGAAAATAAAAGCTTTTCTGATTTTCACTCAGTTATACTGGAAGTGAAGGTGTAAATTTAAGCAAAGTGAGTCAATTTAACTATGTTTCTTTCCCAGATCTAATTTCTTCAGTATTCTAAAATTTTTCACTTTCCATGTTTTCTTATTTTGGGATAATGGAAGAAATATTAGTCTACCTCGATCTGTAAGGAAATAATTTTTACGATGCTCATTGGCTTGTGTGTTAAGGTGATTAGATAAATATGTAACGAACATTATGCATTCAGTATAGACTGTGGACAGAGCTCTGTGACAGTGACTTTTTAAAGATGCCCAAGAATGAAAGAACTGTTGTTTAATTTTATAAAGTATACCACAAGCTGGGAGGATGGCAATGATTGGCATTATCCTAACAAACTGTCAGTTGAATGAATCAATGTTGGTGTCACCTTTCTACTGCTAAATTGGGTTTGCAAGATGCCTTAACCTGATATTCAAAGCCGTTTGTTTTTATGGCTCGAGCCCATTTTTCAAACATGAGCTCCCCAAGTATATTTTTCACTGTATCCCACTGGTTTTCTCAGTCTCTCTGTCCACATCTCTGCTTTCTCCTCATTGCATTTACTTGACATAGTTGTTTCTCTTTTCTTAATTCTTCCTAACCAAATCTTTTTCGGCCTTTAGAACCAAGCCCAATGTCATTTTTTTTTTTGTCAGGTGAGCCCTTCCACCTCTCACTTCTAATAATTCTTTGGTCTATATCAGCCATTTAGGAAGTATTCCATGGCTGACTTGTGACTTTTTTTTTTAGCTGGCACTGCCACTTTAAGGTTTATAAATACTATACTTCAGAAAATTCTGTACTTAATCAGCTATCATTCTTTGATACTCACTGAATAACAGGCACATATCTCATTAAATGCATTCCTTCAAAAATGTCACCGCCGTAAGTTAAATATTATTATCCTCTTTATATCTCTACTGATCATAACCATTTATACATTTTAAATAAAGTCAGATTTAGTTAAAATAACTAAAGTACATTTTCAAGTCTTAATAGTGTTCAGCTTTTTAATATTTCTCTGAAATATTTAATTTACTATCTTGCAGTGTTTACATTTATTTTATTTAAAATCACTTAACCTCTCACTAAGCACTGCTTTTCTAACCCTTATCATCACTATTTCATATATCAGTACCCTTGCTTGTTCATCTGTCTTTGCACTTTAGAAATAAAGTCCATGAAAATAGTGATCTGTTCGTTTGCTTCCCTGCTGTTTTATCAGCACTAAAAGGAATTTGGGCATAAAAATATCTGTTGAACAAGTAAATTAGTAGAATGACAAAACTAGACTTTGAACTTCACGTTCTTTCTACAGACACACTGCTTTCAGAATTATGGTTCTCATTATGCTAAGAAAGGGGGAATTTTTGAATTTAGATCCTTTCGGAAGCAGGAGGAATATTAGATATAGTAAATACTAGCCATGGTAACAGATAAGCCTTAAATAATTTCAAGAGGTTTAACACTGTAGAAGTTTATTTATCGCTCAATAACTTGTTAATGTGTCTGTTCAGCTGGCAGACATATATAAATTCATTCAGGAATAGAGGCTTCCTCCGACTTGTGTTTCCACCATCCCCTAAGGCTTCAGTGTCCTTGACTAGCAGACAGGATTAGAGTGAGTGGAAGTTGCCAGTCTCAGAGGTGGCATGCATCATTTCTTCCCCAAGTCCGTTAACCAGAACCTAGGTGCATGGCCACAAGTAACTACAAAATGATCCGAAAAATATATTCTAAGTATGTGCTCAAAAGAAAAGGAAACAGGCTTAAAGAAAACTTGTGTCTGCCACAGGTAACATAAGATCAAGACTACAGATCACATAATCCTGCAAGGTTGTGATTGATTGCTAATGCCTGTTAAACTTCTTTGTATATCCCATAGCTTTGAACTCACATTTATGAAGTAGATAAACAAATGACTACATTGTAAGCACAATATTGATGGAAGGACCATTTATATCCATTTTTGGATCTTTTCTGCAATGCCTAGCACAGTCAGCAGCTCTTCATTAAATTGAATTACTTAAATTCAATTCACTGATTAGCACATAATTTTTTTTTATCAACTTACTATAACTACAAGAAGTGAGCGGGTTTGACTGTCTTCTTAGTGGCTATGTTGCCATGATTATTTTTGTTCCTATTTAGAGAGAAATGTCTGTTAAACTCTCTTTTTCTTCAGGAGTGATAGCCATGGTTCAAGTGAAAGAGGAGAAGTTTAGTCCTACAGTATATGGCAAAACTATATATATTTATAAAAAACAAAAATGCTAAGCAATTACTTTGGATAACCACTAGAGAGAGGCAGAGCAAGAAATGAGAAAGGGGAATATGCAGTTTTATTTTAGGCCTGGTTAGGTGATAGTTGAGGGGTATTTGTTGTAGTATTAAAATTAAATGAATAAGTGGAAATGAGGTACCACTCTACATCCATTAGGATGGCTACTATACAAAGCAGAAAATATCAAGGGCTGACAAGCATGTGAACAGAGTGGAATTCTTGTGCACAGGTGCTAGGCATATAAAATGTTGAGGCTGCTATGGAAAAACAGTGGGGATTCCTCAAAAAATTAAAAATAGGATTATCCTATGATCCTGCTGTGGGTATATCTCCAAAAGAATTGAAAACAGGGATACAAAAAGATAGCTGCACGCCATGTTTATAGCAGAATTAATCAAGTAGTCAAAAGAGGGAAGCAACCCAGATATCCATCGATGGATGAATGGATAAGCAAAACGTGATAAATACATAACAATAAATATTATTCACCCTTAAAAAGGAAGGAATTCTGACATATGCTACAATGTGGATGACACTTAAGGACATTAAGTAAGTAAAATAAGCCTGTCACAAAATGACAAATGCTGTTTGCACTCATATGAGGTGGTAGTCAAATTCATAAAGACAGAAATTAGAATGGTAGTCACCAGGGCCTGGGAGGAGGAGGAATGGGGATTTCTTAACCAGTGCAGAGGTTCAGCATTGCAAGATGAAAAAAAGTTCTGTGGTGACAATTGTACAACAATGTCAGTGTACTTAATGCCACTGAACTACATATATTAAAAATTTTTTTAAATTGTAAATTGTAAACAATGTCGCTGAACTATATTTTAAAAATTTTTTTCAAATCATAAATTGTAAATTATGCAGTTACCACAATTTCTAAAAAAATAATTTTAAAAAGTAAATGAATAAAAGAATGAATAAAAGTAGACTGTTCACAGACCAATGCTGGCTGTGCATTTATGAACCAGAGGATGATTAATTCATTTTTGTTTACCTGGATTACTAAAAGAGGAAAAAAAAATGCAAAGGAAAGAGTCAATGGTTTTGTATATATAAAGCCAAAATAATTAGTTTACATGCTCAGTTAGGTTCATTAAATTAAAAACAAAACCAACATGTTGCTTACCATGAGTGTCCAAATAATTTATTAAATAAATATTTTATTTTTCAAATAGCTTTTTGCAAGTAAACAATCTTTGATATTTTAAATCGGTGGTTAAAGATCTAATCCTTCAACTCATTCTTTAACAACTGCTGTTCCCCTTTGCTTCCTCCACTTCATTTCATGCTAGTGTTTAATGTCCTGTTAATGTTGACACATCTTTTTGGGATTGTTTACTAGATGTAGAAAGAATCATTATCATTCCTGCAATAGTCATCTCAATTCGCCTGGAATTCACTGCTAATATATCTGGGTTAGGAATAGATGTGTTGAGTATTTTTTGGCCTGTCCATCTTATTTTCTTCCAAATTATTTGTTATGATTTCAGCATTCAAAAAGAAATAGTTTTGCTGAAATGTTTTTCAACAGAATAGCCCATTGTCATTATATCAAACAAAAGTACACATTGGAAATGAAACCAGATTTTATTGGTATGTGTGTGGCTTTGCTGCATACGAAATGGAACGTTTCCTTGGGGATGGCTATGCTTTCACATGTGTTTTGCATTCATTTCCAGTGCTAGTAAAGTCTACTGGTCACTCTAGCGACATCACATCTAACATCAGTAGATTGTATGTCATGATGTGAATGTGCTTCAGGGCTGGTCCCCAAAAGACATCTATAGTAGGACATTGTCACTCTTGGTGTGACCCTCAATTTAACAGAATGGTCTGCCTTCATCTCTCCACAGTGGGACGATTTGGATTTTACTTTCTTTAATTCTACAACTACTCATCCACCTTCTCTCTTTTTCTATGTCCTTTTCTTCTTTCCTTTCTTTCCTACTTTCCCTTTCTATCTTGGCTACATTATGGTTTTTCCGTCTTGGCATGTTTCACCTAACATATCTCCATTTAGGACAGTTTGACCTCTGTTATTTCCACACCACTTTAAATAAGATGTCACATAAAATGTTTATAGAGAGCATTTGTTTTCAGAGATCTGGTACTGAGAAGATCACTCTGGTTTTAAGGTCAGGATAGTTAATATCACTTGTTGAGGAAAACGGAGGTTGCCTGACAAGAAAGAAAAATTATACTATGGCACAATTGTTTCAATGGATATCAAGGGAAGTGGATCATGATGATTATCTGAGTTTTATGACTGGTTTTGTTGTTGCATTTTGGCACTTGCTATAAATGTATATGTCGTGTGATGTAGAGCAGACCTGGTTTCAGTGTCAGCTCATCTCTCCCCACTAGCTGGCAGGCCGGCCCCAGGCAGCCATTTTCCATCCTCAACTTCAGCTGACTCAGCTCTAAACTTGCAGGTTGGAGCTTGATCTTTGAGGTCACTCAGTTTGAGAGTCCTGTAGTTCTTCCTTGATATAATTTATTTGCTATTTTACCTCTTTAAGGGGTTGTGTCTGTCATTGCTTTCAAATATTATAATGATGCTTTGTATAGCTCTTCCTAAAGAAAACATTCAACTGAGAGTCTCTTAAGAATTCAATTGTGCTCTGTGGTTATGCATTTTCGGCTGTGTATCCTCATGTTTAGGACAGTATAGTAATAATCTGCTCTCTTATAAAACCAGAGAGTAAAAAGCTGAATATAACTATAATTTTTTAAAATGGCAACAAATGGTATAGAAATGTACCAGAAGCTCAGTGAAAGAATAGATGGGAAAAAATGTACAATTATCATTGAGAAGGGGCTGTACGGGATCTCTGTGGAGAGGAAATAGCTTAGCAACCATTGTAACTTAGCTGGATGATGTGCAATCTACACTTAGACTTTTAACACCACAGGGATCATTTGAAGGCTGGAAGCTGTCAGGTTTAATGGCCTAAGTGAATAGGTGAGAGCACACTCCCTGACCCAGCTGAAATGGCTTCACAGTCACATTTCTCTCTGATACTTTATGTTTGATGGGCAGACCAGACTGTTTCCTTTGTGAAAACTGAGACGCTTCATGTCTCAGATTGAAAGCCATCAGTTTAGAGTGTGATATTTAAAGACATAAATGAGATGGAGAAATGTAAATTAGAAAACAAATATGCCGAAGGATGAGACAATTGAACATTTTCATCTGAACTGCTTTGACCCAGAAGACAATCCATTTACTGAAACAGAATGAGATCAGTGAGTGATGAGGAAGGGAAGCTAAGGTCCCACAATAAATAAAAAAATGTTTGGTAATATGGACACCAAAAGATTAAAGGAAATAACCTATAAACCAGGAAAGGGGACAGATTTTTGACACCAACACACACTAGATTATACAGCAGACTGTTTAAAATAAATCCAATTTCTATTGCATATATTTTGCAGCATACAGTTAGAGCTTCTAATTTCTTTCATAAGCTTCCAGCTTCTCTTCCTGTTCCCAAAAGTATTGGTAAAAACTACTAGCTATGGCTAAGGAAAAGTCCTCTGTTTTGGTTCAATCTAAAATTTCTTTTGTAAAAAATGTAATTTGATTATAATATACAGAACAGCTCAGTGAGTTATGACAAAGTGAACGCACTATAAATACCACTCAGATAAAGAAATAGAACATTACTAGTGTTACACAAGTACTTCCCAGAAGCCTTCTAGTGATAACGTTTCCATTCTTTACTCTCATATCTACTGACCATAGATACCTGGAGAAGGGGACCTATTGGTCATAGATTAGATTCACTTATTTTTAACCCAATATTATGCTTTTGCAATTCATACATATTGTTGCCTGGAGCAGAAGGCTATTTTCATTCTCTCTAGAGTTCTATTGTATGAACAGACTGCAATGTATGTATCTACTCTAATGTTGCTAAACATTTGGGTTGTTTCAGCTGTGGACTGTGGACTACTAATGAATACAGCAGCTTTGCCATCTTCTACATGAATCTTCCATGTGAACCTTTTTGCATGGATTTGAGCTTCCTCAGAGTGTGGTGTTTGTGTCCCCTGAGAGACGTTGAAGCAGGTAGGCATTCTTAATGCCTAAGCTTAGAAATTTCACAACATCACTTGTGCATTCAAAGCCAGTCAGATGCAACCCAGATTCCAAAGGAGAAGGAGAAGTTCCTTTTGTGTGTGTAGGGAGGGGCAGAAATAGTTGGGGCAATCATACCAGATGAAACTTCTGAAAATTCTACTCAACTTCTCAGTCAGTCTGTCACCACCCTAGATTACTCAAGTGGTTTGCAGGCAAAAGTGTTGCCTGCTGTTAGCTTCCTTTTTCTTTTGGGGTCTTGGCCCCTCAAGTCCTCATGGACTTTCTAACTCTCTGCTACCATTAAGTTGATTTGTTAAACAACTTTTCCCACCTATTCTAGATATGTACACTTGTTGTTAATAAGAAATTAATCTGTCGATGTAAGAAAGAAATGGAAATTTTTATTTGAGCTAAATTTGAGGATTCTAACCAAGAAAGAGGATCTTGGAAAGCTTTGAGAACTGTTTCACTCATTAGAAGTCAAGATAGTTATATAACATTTTTTGCGACACAGGATTGTACATTAAATGACGTATTATTGATGGTTTACATTACCCAGACTTAAGCATCATCCTGGTGGAAAATGTGACCCCTTACAAGATCAAGACGAAATGTTAGCATTTACAGAATTGTCATGTTGATGCTAGGAGAAGGTTGCTTTTTATGGTTGAGCAGGTGTTCCTGCCGAGGGAAGAGGCTGGGTTGATGTGTCATACAGGTACACAGTGCACAGTGAGGGAAGAGGAGGTCAATGGGCAGAGAAGACTTTTTATGCTTAAATTTTTCTTGGCTTGCCATAAAATATGAAAAATTCATATTCATATTCATTTCACATTGGTTTGCACCAGACTAGTTAAGAATCAATAAGGGAAATTTTATTCAAGACTATTGCAATAGGGGAGAGGGATTAAACTCTGCTGAAACAAAAGGTGGGGGATATTTTAAACTGTGAGGTGAGCTAATGGAAAAGTGGGGGGTTGGTCAGGGTGATTAGGCCAGCTATGTTTGCTAATTTTCCCTTTTTGAAATTAGGTACCTAGCCTCCTACAGAGAGTGGAGACAGGGATGCTGTTTCCTTCAGTGAATGCAGTTCAAAGGGATGGTTCCCAGATCCTTGAGAAAGACCTAGCTGGATTGTAAAATGATTTACATTTCAAAGGATCAGAGAAAGAATTTACAGTTACAAGTTTTCTGAAGTAAATGTTTTAAGAAAGGGGAGGCCAGGGGCATGCATAGTGGGGAAGGAAGGAGACCTGTCTTAATTTTAATCAAGCTCAGGACAATACTGAGGCTGTTTTGGTCACCTTTCAACTTCATTTGATCATTTCAGGCCATTTCCCACATCTCTCTCTCTCATCCTCTCTCTCTTCCCATCAGCTCAGCAGGGTGTTCAGATAGGCAATTCTGTCTTAAACTCTCTCTGCAAATCTCTTTGTCTAGCTTTCTCCTAGTCATGATTTGTATTTCCACTTAAAAGTCATTTTCTGGAGAGGTTTTTCTTGACCTACCAACTGAAATAAAGTGCCCCTGTTTTAGATATAGAGAGAGACAATATAGATGTAGGTATAGATGATATTGATGTACATACAGATATGAATGTTCACAATCGGTTGTGAAACTATTTGGTTACATCCCCTTATTCAACTGTACCTTCAATGATGGCAGGGACCATCTTTATTTGTTCAACATCTATATAGTACCTGTCACGGAGAAGGCACAAAATCATTTTTGAGTGAAAAAAGGCTCAAGTCTCATTACCTCAGCCAGGTGATTAAGGGCACCATCAACAGTCATAAGCCATGTTGATAATATGTAGCCTTCACCTGATGTGATGAGAATGGAATATTAACTTCTGAGGTCTTCATCTCCCAAACTCATAACTGCAGTCCAATCATGAAAAATAGTAGACAAATCTCCACTGAAGGAAGTTTTATAAACTACCAGACCAGTATTTTTTCATAACTGTGAGAAACTGTCACAGCCAAGGGGAGCCTAAGGAGGCATGACTACTAACTATGGTGTGCTACCTTAGATGGGGTCCCCAAACAGAAAAAAGACATTAGGGTAAAATTAAGGAAATCTCATGGAAGTGGTGGTTATGGGTGGGGAGATACTCTGCCACCCATTCATGGTTTCAGTTTCCACAGTTTCAGTTATGCAAGGTCAACCAAGTTCCAAAAATATTAAATGGAAAAGGAAAATTCCAGTAGCAAACAATTCATAACTGCATGCCATTCTGAGTAGGGTGATGAACTCTTGCACTGTCCCTCTCTGTCCCATCTAGGGACATGATTCATCCCCTTTGTCCAGCACATACAGCCCTTTGGTCACTTAGTAACTGGCTGGGTTATCAGACTGACTGTCATGGAATCACAGCAGTGCTTGTGTTCAAGTAGCCCTTATTTTACTTAATGGCCCCGAAGCATCAGAAAAGTGACCTTGACAATTCAGATATTCTCTTACTGTGCCTAATTTACAAAATAAATTTTATCATAGGTATGTATGTGTGGAGAAAAACATAGTATATATACAGTCTGGTACAATCTGAAGTTTCAGGTATCCACTGGGGGTCTTGAAACGTATCTCCTGCAAATAAGAGGGCACCCCTGTGTATGTTAGCAAGTGATTTAGGGTGTTAATGGATTGTGATGATATGATGTGGGGACAGAACTAGAGGGACACAGAGATGGAAGCAGTCATTTCCCTCTTAAGAGTCAGGACTGGATTTGCGAAAGCGGTGATAGTCATTGCTTACATATTTTTCAATTTTAATATGGCTTTTCACAGAAACTGTATTCATTTGCAAGAAGTAAATACAATTGATATTTGCCACCTGTACTCTCTTTCTCAGTATTGCATGTTGCCTGGGGACCATTATTCTTCTATTCTTGGTCTATATGATTCAGGAATGACACTATGCCTAACGTCAGGGATCTATCAGGAAGACTAGTTTAATCATTGGCACAGTATTGATCCATTAGCATAATTCCAATTGCCCTGGTCCAACAATGACTGGTGCAGGAATACACCTATCTCCCAAACTGGTTCGGTTCCAATGAATCCTGGGGTTTGCATAGATACATTTTCCCTTGGAACTACTGGCAGAAAGAAGTAAGCCATGAAGTGTCAGGGTCCATCGCAGATAGCCCAAGGGTAAACTCAACTAGCAGAAGTCTAAGGTAGGAGGTGGAGGGAAACAAATACCTTATGTTGTTATTTGCATTCCTGGATCATGTCTGGCCTAATGTTAAATTTATGCCTGGACTTTCAGTTATATGAGATGATAAGTTTCCTTCACTGAGAAAGCCAGTTTGGTTTTTGTTTTTTTTTCCCCCTTATGCCATTGGCAGGGTCCTACTGTCCAATAAATCAGGCAGCGTAGAGACTAATTCAGAGGTTGGCAAATGGTGGCCAGTGGACCAAATCCAGTTGAAGCCACCTTGGCTGTCGAAAGGGATTAGAAGAGCTATCCCAGCCTTAAGGCCTGCTTAGGCATCACATAAAAGGATTTAACCTCGAAGGCAGCACAGCAAGTCTTCCCCTTGAAGTAGGTCTCAAAACCAGCTAGTTAAGAATCGTGATCTCCATTTGACAGGAGACTGCCTTTCTTTCCATCTAGCATGCTCATCCTCACTGTTGTGCATGCAAATATATGTTTTGAATTATTTTTAAAAAAGCAACTTTATTTACAAAGCACCCGAGCTCCGACGGGGAGGAGAAGCCTGTTAGCCTGTTTTAGATGGATGGATGGATAGATAGATAGACAGAGATAGATACATACAGAACTGTCTATAAAAATTATGTGTGTATATAACTATATATAAAATTAAAACTCTACCTATAACTGTAACTATTTATTTATTTACATTCTAGGACCTTGTACTAGACAGGCAGAAATATACCCTGCCCAAGCATATTTCAGATCTGGTTGCACTATCAGTGATCCTGAGATAAGACCAAATTTTTCACAGTAGATATTATGCAAATTTAACTCAAGTTTTGCTGTGGAGATTAATTCTCTGAGGTGAAAGATGAGGAAAACTTGATTTTTAATAAAGATTGAGCCAATAGAAAAATTCCAATTAAGGCACTATATTAACAAACCATTAACTCTACCTCATGAGAACAGATTACAATGAAAATTTTGCTGTGATAGACAAGCTTAATGAAAAAGAGTTCTCTAATTATTAAAATGAATGTAAACACTCTACTTAAGTAAATGGGCTCTTCAGCTGCATTGCCTATGATCAAATCTTATCTCTGGCAATTAATTGCTGTATATCCTGTGGAAAGTTGCTTAACCTCTCTGTGCCTATGTTTTCTCATCTTCTAAAAGGAGATAACAGTTGTATCTGACTGAGAGGGTGGGTGTAGATATTAAAAGAGATAATATATATAAAGTGCTTAGTGCAGTACCTGACACAGAATAAGCCCTTGATGTCTGCTAGCTACTATTACTACAACTTAATAATATATCTATTGAGATGGCCACATGTTTTCACTTATTGCATTATGCCTACATGTTTTCTAGAGCTTAATTTATTTACTGACCAAACCTAAAATTCTCGAAGACACTATTCCTCAGCATATGAGGAGACCTAAATAATATATATATATATTTAAAATAATTTCTATTCCATGTTTCCATGAGTTTCAATATGTCAATGTTTTCAGAAGCTTGAAAAAGAACAAAATCATGCCTTCAAGCACACCTGAATTAGCTTTTATGGAGTAAAAACTATATTGACAGAATTTGAAAGAGAACAAAATTAAGAATATACTCTTTGCAGCCCAGTCTCCAAAACTGGACGCTAATTCCCAGTACCTCTCTTAGTGCTTTGCAGATATTAACCATCTCTCTATTTCTCATGGGAGCAGATTAAGGGGCACTGAGGAAGGTGAGGTGAATGCAATTGAATAAAAATGTATAAATAAATGGGAGTGTGGAAATGTAAGACGGCATGGTCGTTGTTCACACAAGACGGAGAATGACAATTCTGCTCTACCATCACGATTTGGGAACCTACTCCTGCTTTTCCTTCAGGGCGTCTGTTGGGGAGAAACGCTGCTACCCTGATTCAGTCCCAGACTCATATGTTTAGTTAATAAAATGTTTGATAGAGGCTACTGTCAGCAAAGCATCAAGGGGCTGATGAGGAGGTGAATGGAGTGCCAAGAGCTCCTGAACTTCTCTGATGATGACACAGTAGCTCTACTAACAAGGTTTTTTGTTCTAGGATCAGGTTCAGACATCGTGGCCACTCCTGCAGGGCACAGCATGGTGGTGGTGGTTAGGAGTTCTGCTCTGCCTTCAAATTACCAGAGTTTGACCCTGATTCCATCCACCGCTTCCTAGCTGTGTAGACTTTAGTAAATCATTTAAAATAGACTTTAGCAAATCATTTGAAACGTCTGTGCTTCCGTATACTCTTCTTATTTCAAATAAGAATACCTACCTAGTAGGGTCGTTATGGTGGATAAGAAAAGTGAGAGCCCTCCAACCCCGTACCTATCTGTCATTGAGATCAACAGCATAAGATAAGCACGTAGTATCCACTGCCATTATTTTTACGAAAACTCCCATCACATCTCTATTTCTCCTGGAAACCTCAGAGAAGCCAAGGTTTACCGGACTCTTAAAAGCCCTCTCTCAGACAAGGTAGGGCAAGAAAAAATACTGCTGAGGTATCCACTTAAATGGAATCTTTCACAGGTCTAATAAAAAGCTGTCTTTTTCAAGGCTGTCTCCATTTTAAAATATCTTAAAATATTAGACAGAAATATATTTATAATAGGCATTTAATCACTGAGCACTGTAATCAGAACACCTGAATCGTGAGCAAGCGTCCACCGTGGCCGGCTGGAGCAGCATTCTAATTTAGCGACCTCCTCCACCCAGACCATGAGGGTGGGAGAGGAATCGGGGTTCTCATTGGACTAGCTGTCAAGTTATTGACCACTCTGTCTAGCTTGACCTTTAGGGACCAGGCATCAAAGCACTGAGATACTGTTAAGCCTTCTGTTATTTTCCATAAGTGGAACCGTGTTAATGTTTGAAACAGAGTCAGCTTGGGAAAGGCCATTCTAGTTGGAACTTTGTGAAGACAAAGAAGCGGGCAAGGAGGTAGACACAAAAACAAATTGGTTCAGATCAGTAAGAAGCAAATTGACTTCAGTTAATACAAACAAATTGATGTCGATAATCATGTGGCATTTAAAGTAGGAAAATATTTCTTTTTGTTTAACCATATTCAAAATTGGCCAGACTAACTGAGCAGGCATTTCTCTTGCTAGGCTGCTATAGCTGTAAAAAAAATAAATTCCATAAAGCATCTTAAGCTCAAATGATTATATTTTTTAACATATAAATAGTGAAGACAAGGTAAAACCTCTAACAACTGAAAGCTGTAAATGATGGCAATCCATCACCAGAAAGTAGAAGAAGCCATCTGCAAAGAGGCTAGAAAAGATCGATATGGTCTCCTAGCAACAGCCCTGCACACTGTAAGATCCTGCAGCCATCTGGGACCTTTTCATCCCTGACCTGACCCAATAAGCCACAGCAGGGTCACTCTGCATTTCCAGAATGCTAACTCAGAGAACACATTTCCCAAAGACAAAGATGTCCATAAACATATCCAATAAATATAAGGGAAATATCAAATAAATATAAGGGAGATGAGCACCAAATGCAAGATAGCAGAATAGAGTTAATTAAATTGTATCAGTAACAAACAATATTTAATTTGACCTAGATAACACTGTACAAACTAAAATTGGAAGTACAGAGAAAATCAGATGCTATTGATCAGCAAATTCAAATCACAGACATTAACACAACATGAGAATCACTGGACTCTGGAGTCCGGTAGTGTTTATTTTTGTTTTTTATTCTGATCAGCCTTGAGCTATATTTTTCATATGATATTCAAAATAATTTTCCAGATGTAAAATGCCCAGTTATTCTGACCTTAGCCCTAGTTGATTTTTAACTATATATTTTGCTTCAACTTTTTTTACACAACCTTCTTTTTAGGTCTACTCATTTCAATTAAGGATGGCAAAGATAAACATAAATTATTACTGTGTCAGTGTGATATATACAAAGCATGTGATATAATGTGATCCCCAATGCAAGATGTTACTCAGTCTGTCTTACAGGGGTGGTAGCTGGGGCAATATTTCTGGAGGTTTGATATCTGAACAACTTTTCTTAGCTGTTAAGTTTAGTATCCTTTGGACCTAGTCTTTCTGGTTTCATATCCAAGATCCAAAATTGTCTAGCTGGTTGACTAGGTAAACTCCATAACATCTCAGTGCCTCTGTTTCTTCATCCATATAGTAAATGGAAGAAGAGTTCTAGGTATCAAAGTATTGTCTGCAAAATGCTTATAAGAATGTCTGGCATAGAGTTAGTTCAATAAATATGAGTTTTTATGACTATCCTTAACAATAATGGCTTTGATACATGCAAATTTCATTCATGAATTTGGTAAGTATTTCCTGAAAGCCTACTCTATCAGGCACTTCTCTAAGCCTTGGTTCCATAGCCGAGAGCATGAGTCCAAGTCCCTGTTCTTATGCAGGGTATGTTCCTGAGATCAAGTCCATTCATCTGCCACAGAAGGCCATTGGCTGGAAAAAAGCACACAACATGAGAGTGGTGAGTTAAGTTTTATTTGGGGCAAAATGAGGACAATCACCTGGGAGACAGTGTCTCAGATAGCTCTGCGGAACTGCTCCAAAAAGGTAGAGGGGAGGTCAGTATATACATGATTTTAGTAAAGGAGGATGCGTGCAATCAAGCACACATTTTGGTTGCTGCTAGTCACAAGGAGCCAATGTCTCCATTAATGACTTTAGTGCTTTTCTAGATATGAAAAGATACAAGAAATTGAATTCATTAAATCTTCTCCTGAAAATACCTAACTCTCTGAAGACCTGTTCTGCCAGTTTTTCCCAGAGCACAGGGTGCCTCATTCCTGACCTCCACCCTGAATTCCTTTCAGGGTGTGTTGAAGGTCAGCTACTGCAGTGGCTCGTGACTTCATCCTTGTAGAGGTAGGTGGCAAGTGACAATTTTTAGTTGGCAGGCATTGGAAATAGATGTCTTAAAATTTCAGATTCTTAAAAATGAACAAAATATTTTTCCCAACACC
This sequence comes from Camelus dromedarius, assembly GCF_036321535.1. Lineage (NCBI taxonomy): Eukaryota > Metazoa > Chordata > Mammalia > Artiodactyla > Camelidae > Camelus > Camelus dromedarius. Next base: position 17,768,555 of record NC_087465.1, on the reverse strand, counting down.
ATTTGCTGAAGAGACTGTCTTTATTCCATTGTATATTCTTGCCTCCTTTGTCGAAGATGAGTTGACCAAAAGTTTGTGGGTTCATTTCTGGGCTCTCTATTCTGTTCCATTGGTCTATATGTCTGTTTTGGTACCAATACCATGCTGTCTTGATGACAGCAGCATGTAAAACAATGAAGCTAGAACACTCCCTTACACCATATACAAAAATCAACTCAAAATGGATTAAAGACTTAAACATAAGACAAGATACAATAAACCTCCTAGAGGAAAACATAGGCAAAACATTATCTGACATACATTTCAAAAATTTTCTCCTAGAAGAAATAAAAGCAAGAATAAACAAATGGGACCTAATGAAACTTACAAGCTTCTGCACAGCAAAGGAAACCAGAAATAAAACAAGAAGAAAACCTATGGAATGGGAGAAAATTTTTGCAAGTGAAACCGACAAAGGCTTGATCTCCAGAATATATAAGCAGCTTATACGACTCAATAAAAAAAAAATAAACAACCCAATCCAAAAGTGGGCAGAAGACCTAAACAAACAATTCTCCAAGGAAGACATACAAATGATCAAAAAGCACATGAAAAATGCTCAATATCACTAATTATCAGAGAAATGCAAATCAAAACTACAATGAGGTATCACCTCACACCAGTCAGAATGGCCGTCATTCAAAAATCCACAAATGACAAATGCTGGAGAGGCTGTGGAGAAAGGGGAACCCTCCTACACTGCTGGTGGGAATGCAGTTTGGTGCAGCCACTATGGAAAACAGTGTGGAGATTCCTCAAAAGACTAGGAATAGACTTACCATATGACCCAGGAATCCCACTCCTGGGCTTGTATCCAGAGGAAATCTACTTCAGGATGACACCTGCACCCCAATGTTCATAGCAGCACTATTTACAATAGCCAAAACATGGAAACAGCCTAAATGTCCATCAACAGGTGACTGGATAAAGAAGAGGTGGTATATTTATACAATGGAATACTACTCAGCCATAAAAACTGACAACATAATGCCATTTGCAGCAACATGGATGCTCCTGGAGAATGTCATTCTAAGTGAAGTAAGCCAGAAAGAGAAAGAAAAATACCATATGAGATCGCTTATATGTGGAATCTAAAAAACAAAAACAAACAAACAAACAAAAACAAAGCATAAATACAGGACAGAAATAGACTCACAGACAGAGAATACAGACTTGTGGTTACCAGGGGGGTGGAGGGTGTGAAGGGATAGACTGGGATTTCAAAATTGTAGAATAGATAAACAAGATTACACTGTATAGCACAGGGAAATATACACAAAATGTTATGATAACTCACAGAGAAAAAAATGTGACAATGAGTGTGTATATGTCCATGAATGACTGAAAAATTGTGCTGAACACTGGAATTTGACACAACATTGTAAAATGATTATAAATCAATAAAAAATGTTAAAAAAAAGTTAATTTGAAAAAAAAAATGAACAAAATAATAAAAGAAGGCTGTAAGTAAGAGAGATAGTATTTATCATACTTTCTGACCATCTCACTTTCCTCCAAGGAAAAGGTTATGGGAAAGAAATGAAAGTTAGAAGCAAACATTCTTCAACCTTCTGCATAGACAGTTGTTTATATGATGTGGTTTGAGTGGCACTGTTGAACGGCTTCAGACTTCTAAGTCTTTCTTTAACCATGATATTGTGGACAAAAAAATGTTACCCGCCATTTCAGAAAACAAGGAATGTTGTCTTCCATTCCAGTAAACAAGGACTGTTGCCCACTTTCAAATCATCAGCTTCTGCAGCTGCTTTCCAGTGGTGTGCCTTGAGGGGAATTCAGGATGGAGAAAAACAGGATACAGACCCTAGATAGTTAAGATGCTTATCAAAGGAAGAATTTCAATGATCCAGACTCTTGTATCTTCCCATACATAAAAAAGCACTAACATCATTAACTTGAGAAGTCTATATTTTTGTGATTACCAGTAACCTTTTGATGTTCGACTACATGCTTGTTTGTTTATTATTTTTCAGCAAAAACTCCTGTATATCCTAAATCTTTCCTCACCTCTTTGGAGCAGTTCCTCAGAGCTCTCCAAGAGGCTGTCTCCCAGGCTGGAGTCCTCAGAAGTTCCCCGAGTAGAACGTAATGTGCAACTTCAGTCAATACTGTCCTCATTGTTAGAACTTTATTAGTTTGGGATAAAAGATTATGATTCTTGGAACTCATTTTTAACACACAAATTTTCCTGGAAAGAATGACAAAAATTAAGTCACAATTATCCATTTAGTATAGTATAAAAATCAATCTATCAGATGGGAGCAAGCCTGTCACCTGGAAAGACAAGGAGAGCAGCAGGAGAAACAGTTAGAGTCGGAGAAGAGTAAAAAAAGGGATAATTTTCCCTAAGGGTGGGAAGATCCTTTGCAAGCCATACAGAGGCAGTCCCTGGGCAGCCTAGGGTAGGCCTGGGGGCTTGGGCACTGGGAGGGAGGGAAGGAGCACACACACAAAGAACAGCCACTGGTGACTCCTCACTCCCACTCTTCAAAACATGGCAAGACCATAAGTTTGTTTTCTGTGTCTGTGAGTCTGTTTCTGTTTTGTAAATAAGTTCATTAGTGTCCTCTCTTTTTTTAGATTCCACATAGAAGTGATATCATATGATATTTTTGTTTCTTTTTCTGGCTCACTTCACTATATGGTGATCTCTAGGTCCATTCATGTTGCAGCAAATGACATTTTTTATTCTTTTTTATGGCCAAGCAGTATTCCATTGTATAAATAGACCACAATTTCTTTATCCAGTCATCTGCTGATGGACATTTAGGTTGTTTCCATGTCTTGACTATTGTAAATAGTGCTGCTATGAACATTGGGGTGCATGTATCTTTTTGAATTAAACATAGAAAACAAACTTTGGTTATCAGGGGAGAAAGGGGGTGGGAAGGGATAAACTGGGAGTTCAAGATTTGCAGATATTAACTACTATATCTAAAATAGATAAACAACAAGTTTCTACTCTATAGTACAGAGAACCATATTCAATATCTTGTAGTCACCTATAATGAAAAAGAATATGAAAAGAAACATACATATGTATATGTATGACTGAAACATTACACTGTATACCAGAAATAGACACAACATTGTGAACTGACTACACTTCAAGAAAAAAAATCAAAACAATATGAGAAAAAGAACACATTCTTCTATTCTATTTAAGAGATAGACGACCTTAGACCCTGGGAAAGTCATTTAACCTATCTGAGCCTCAATGTCTTCATCTCTAAAATGGCAATGTCAATACATCTCCCGTTAGGCTCTCATAAGGATCGAATGAGATGATGTATGTAGAGGTTTGCTCATATAACAGGTATACAATATATACAGTAATAATGACAATGATAATAGTTATTCTATTATTTTATTATCTTAGAACATAAATGCCCATAAGACAGGAAGAGAGGAGGTGCTCATATTTCATGTCATTACAGTACCTAGTAGAGAGCAACATGAAGTTAGGGGCTTATACACAACACATATATGGGAAGATATATGTGGCTTAAAAGCCAATGTGTGAATATATAAGTGTGATGTCTGCATTGTGCCCAGCACTGTACAGGTTATCACTATCACGGGGAATACAGGATAAGAAGAAGATGACTTATCACTCTCAAGTGATTTCCCATCTAGATGGTGAGAAAATAATCTCACGCATAAATTCAGAGAGGGGTGAGTGTAAGCAGAAGTCTAAAGTAAGTCTTCCAGGAATAGAAAAGAACTGATCTGGGTTTAAAGAATAGAAAGTGTTTGGATGAGGGCAAGAACTAAAGGAGGCTGGACCAGGTTGAAAACAGGATAACACAAGACAATTGATGGCAGGTACAGAAAACCAGCAGGTAACATAAGTCAGGGAATAAACAGAAGTGAGAGGAATGGCTTAAAACCACAGTGTGGGTCCAGGCACACGATGGCAAAATTTTTGCCCAACGAGAAATACTAAACCAAAATGAAATTTGAGGTCCTGAGTTTTGGGGCAATACCAAATAGTGGCAAAGGGTTGACAATGATACAAATAATTGATCATGCATACCCTAGGAAGTCAACCACAGCAAAGATGGTTCTTGTTTTCCCATTAATACACCTCATGACTTGTTTTCAAAACAATTATTTTCAAGAAAAAATAAAGGTCTTAGGAAAGGAGTAACAACACATTTGGCAATATCATAGTTGCCCTTTTTCCTCTACTCGCATTAATTTCCAAATAGAGTTGGCAAACGCAAATTACAAACATTTCCAGATTTCATAAACATCCCACAACTTCTAGGGCAGCTCAAAGCCAAACACAGAGCCAAAAGTCTAACAAATAACATGTGAGTTCACCTCTTAGCTGAACAAAGGCCCGGAACTACTTTTTCCCTCCAGACTTGATGTTCATGCATTGTGAATACACACTCTGAAATTAAAGGAAGTCAGGTTACCTTTCAGTGGTTGATCTGTCCCCCCTTAGGCATTCAGGGGCCAGGCTTGCACACCCTGAGTCCACAGGAGGGAGAACCCACAATAAATGAGAAAACGGTTTTAATGGGATTGAGAATGAGCCCACTGGAGGCCCTCCTGCCTCAAGGAGGGGCAACCACATCAGTAGCTCTTACTAACTGTGCTCCAGGATTGGAATCTTTCATTGGAAAGACCAAGGCATCTATCAATGCAGTGGAATAGCCAACAGAGCTAATTTGGCTGCATCATCAGCCATAAATAGCTTTATTGGTGTTGCTCCAGTCTCTTGGCTTAGATATGGAATTAATTTAAAGTAAATTGTAATAAAACTGAGCATTCATATGTGAGGGGGGAGATTATCTGGTCTGTTACTACAAACACTTAGCAAGCCTTTAAAATGTTACTCAAAGCACTAGACAAGAAATGAGGGGAAATGACAGACTTTTTTTTTGTATCATGGAAAGAATTTTAAACATGTCAAAATTCAACAAAGAAATCATCTTTTAATATTCAGTTTAATTAAAGATCCAGCATCATTCATTGTAGGAATAGGAAAGAGAATCTCTTAATGTGATATGGGGTTTGCTAGTATGTGAGGGAAATGTGGTTGGACGTGAGAGTGTATTTTCTCTAACCATTGAGGTTTTCAAAAATTTATGATTCATCCTGCTCATCCTTGGACTGCATAAAGGACCCATGCTATATTATTTTCCCTGAAGAGCAAAGATTGATTTCCTATTCATTTATAGTCAACAAATAATCACTGAGCAACAGGCATTGTATTATTTTGAGGTGATTGCATAATTTGGCATATTTTAGGAGTTTCTGTTGATTCCCATTTAAGAAGAAATTTGCACAAGTGTGTTACCTTGTAGCTAGACATGCTATCAGAAATTTCAATTCCTAGGATCCTGTCCAGACTTTCTCTACCGCCTGCTGCCCTGATGTAGACCACCATTTACCTGTCACTTTGAACTCTTGATATTTGATGAAATATTTTTATGATCTTAGATTTCTTATTGACTAAATCACTGGCAATCTATCCATGTCAGGCTGAGAGATAGTGACTTTGTTGGTAGATGGAGAAGGAGATAGAGTAGCCATAATGAAAAGCATGGGTGAAGTATGTAAGACAGAAAGGGGGAAAAAAAACAGCTCTGGGTAAACAAGAGGTAAAAATAATAGTGCTAAAATCAGAAACACATAGAGTACCTAATACTAAAAGTGTGAGAGGGAGGGAGGAAGAGGGAGGGAGGAAGAAGGAGCGAGAAAGAGCAAGTGAGAGAGAAATGCACAAATAGAATTTCTTCTCCTCTTCTTAAAATTTATGTCAAGTCTGATTTAGTTAGCATACTTGCAGTATCCCCTTAGCAACAGTCTCTCATTGGTCACCCAGCCCCCATGTGATTCCATGAAATCCAGGTCAACCTTATGCTTAAACCCAGAGCCCCATCACCACCCTCATAATGAGATAAGCAAAAACAGCTTAAGGGGACAGCAATAAGACCAATTTCTTTCTCCAATTAGGGCCTAACCATGTTTCCTAGGGGGCTACCTTATCAAATATACCCAGACAGGGCCAATCTCTTCTTGCCAATTAAGCTCCCATTTTTTGAAGTAAGATCAATAAAAACATTACTGAGTTATTTGTTGCCTCAAATATGAATATGAGCCTGCATAAACTCAATCGTAAATTGCAGAAACACATCTGGAGAGAACGCCTTGGGGTAAAATCTCCTGGGACCTCATAAAGAGCCAAATTCAAAGTCAGGCAAGACAATGGAACTGTCTCCATTAAGACTTAGATATCAACATATTGAAAAGAAGTGTTTAATTTTTAAATTATAGATTCAACCATAAGAAGATCCTACAGCATAAAATCAAGAATGGTCAATAGCAAATTGAAAAATTGCTCAGGATTCAGCACACTTTTTAAAATCCACTCCACATACAGGGTTGTGGGGGCGGTGCCCAGGTTGCTTTAGCTTCTATAAAATGCTAAACTGTCTCTGATATTTTAAGTAAAATTTTACTGCCTGGTATGTATCTATGCTCTTATTTCTTTGTTCATTTATTCTCAAGACTACAGCCTCCACAGAAGGAGTTTAAGATAAAAATATACCTTAAGGCAAGTGGTCAATATTAAGTGAAATCTGACATTTCCTTTTATTGTGATGCCTTATTTTTCCTAGTATAATGAGTGTCTTTGTGTTTGTGCCAAGCAAAGCATTCTTTTTAGCATATGTGTCTGGAGATGAGGACCAGCTACACACTGCCATGGTATTTGCTGAATTTCCGAGGAAAAAAGTGTCCACAGCAGGAAGACACCCTCACTCTTACCCCTCTTGTTGGAACATCTGGAATAGGAATTAAGGCAGTGCCAAGATGGCATTAAAGCTGTGGATTGCAGCTCTTCCTCGCCTTGCCAAACTCTCTTAAAAATGCATCTTCCCACAAACTCCTATGCCACTGCAGCCTTAGGATCCAAAATGAGGGAATTGTTTTGTTTATTTTTTTTCTTATTGTTGTTGTAACATAGAGACAATGAAATGCGATATTTTTTCTTTTCCTAGGAACTGACAGCAGGGACAAGATCTTAAAGGAGTTTCACTTTGCTTTGAATGTTAAGTTGGTTTCCACCTCTCATGGGACACTGTGATAGGAGGCAGCTGGAGTCCGAAGGTTAGGCTGACCTTAATTTTCAATAAATGCACAACAGTGAAAGATCCCCGTGTCCTGGAGTCAAGGAGGCTGCAGCCATTCTTCAGATATCCATGTGGAAATAATTTGTGTCCTTACTTCTTTGATCTGGGTCATAGTTCTGTTGTTTTCTGTTCATTCAATAAACACTGAACATTTATAATGCTCCAAACATGGTTACAGATGCTGGGCGTATAAAGATGAATGTTAACTCAGGCCCCTGCCCTCGCAGTGTTAAAACAGGGACCTCAGATTTACTCATTCATAAATTCATTATGACATGGTAAAAGGAAAAGCCCAGAAAAAGGGTGCTTAGGCTCAGACAGAGTTTTGAAGCAGGAGGCTGTCTGCTCACTTTTAAGAAGCACTATAGGAAAGGCTGAAGCTGGGTGCTAAGATCTGTAATTTTTCTTCAGGGAGTACATTTACCGAATGACTACTCTGTGTTCAAACTGTCTTAAAGTCTAATTATGAAGAGAGACAAGCAACCTATCACTACACAATAAGAGAAGAACTATGATAGAAATGTAAGTAGTTGTTGTGAGTTGAACTGTCTCCTCAAAATTCATGGTAAAGCACTGACCTCTAAGAGACAGATTGGAGATAGATTCCTTACAGGGGTAATCAGATTGAAATTAAATCATTATTAAAGTGGGCACTGATCCAATATAACTGGCTTATAAAAAGGAGAAATTTGGACACATGGTCATGCATATAAGGATAAAGGTGGTGTAAATGTGAAGATGACCATCTTTGCAGCCAAGGAAAGAGGCCTGGGATAGAGTCTTTCTACAGCAGATTGTCCTCAGAAAGAACCAACCCCACCATTACCTTCATTTTCAGACATCTAGCCTCCACAACAGTAAGACAGTAAATTTCAGTTGTTGAAGCCTCTCATATTGTGGTATTTTGTCATTATAGCCCAAATAAATGAATATTGGGGTTTATTGTGAATACCAAGAAATGTACAAGAAGGTTCCGGCAATGGCCTTTTGTGTAAGTCTCGTATGAAATCCAGTAACTCTGTAAGATTATTTAATTCCCAAAGAGGAGTTGTTCATCTATTTAACAAATATATGTATTAAGTATCCACCATGCAGGAGATATTTCCTAGGCATTGTGGGTAAAGGGCAGAATGATATGGGCCCTCATGGAGTTTACAATCTGATGGAGAAAGACAAGCAATAAACAAATTTTAAAATTACAATGATTTCTGGTTCAGGTAAAGCAATGAAAGACTAAAGACTAAAAAAGGGTGATATCATGGAACATAACCAAGGAGATATGTTGAGATGTACTTGTCAGGAAAGGACCATTGAAAGAGCTGAAAAAAAGAGTGGTTTTTACTTTTCAAATCAACAAAGTAAAGCTTAAAGGACTTTCTTCCAGATGGTGTCTGGTTTTACTTAAATCCATGTGCTGAAGAATTATTTTGAATGCATCATTCGGAGTTGCCCTTGTCATACCAGGGAGTGAGCTTCCTCAGAATACCCCTGGGGCTTGTAATGTTTATAAAAATATTTGAAGCATATGATGGTGAGCTACAAAGGATTCTGATCCCTCCCTGAAATAGATTTTGGGACATGCCTCACAAGAAACAGAGGCAGGTAGATATTAGAATCAGTTTCAACATATCACATAAAAAAGTAAGAAATTTGGGGGGACACTAAAGGTTTGCGGCCCCAGAGTGTGTGTATGATGAGGTGATGGATGTTAGGGAGCCTAAGTGAGGCCCCATAACTAGGTTGGTGAAAATCTCTTGCTATGTATCCATCTCTCTTATCCACATAACCTAAGGGGACCGTTGCCTGAGCCATCCCACCTAAGGATCAGGAAAGCTATTAACCCAGACCAGGGCCAACAATGGCATATGGACCAAGAGTAGGGTGAACTAATTCTTACAGTGATCTCAGGCTGATCAGCACAGCCTGAAGGCTCCCCTACCCCCTTACGCACTGAGCTAGCTAGTAACACAAAAGCATGATGGCTCCTCAGGGGAAAGCAGTGCCTCATATGAGGTCCATCATGGTTTCTTTGTGGGTTAAGGAGAAATAGCAGTAGGTAGCATGGAATAAAATACAACACCAGAATGCAACACTTTGCCCTGAGACCATTTCCTCCTAAAACTCACCTAGAGGAGGACAAGCTAAATCCAAGACTTTTTTCTACTTGAGAGGTATTAAGAGTCATGATAGTTGATAATCACATAGTCCTCAAAGAGATGAGTTAGTATGAATAAGAACTAATTGAAAATATTGGGGATAAAAATATAATTTTAACATAAAGATCTCCTTTGCATTTGTTTTATTTTATCGTTTAGTCTGAGGGGCAGCAGCGACCAGGGGAAGCTCTTTTTATGGTGAGGGCAGGGGTGCAAAAGGGAACGTGGGAACCCGGGAGGTCTCTAAGTCCTATTTTCAGAGCCAGTACTGTATCATTTCAACTACATTTCATTGACTAGAATCAGTCATGTGGCCGAATCCAAATTCAAAGAGCTGGTGAGTCCTCTCTGCCTTTAATATGAGAGACTGCGATGTTAACATGCAAAGGATGTGAATAGAAAGAGAAGCAAACAATTGGAGTCAGTATTTCAATTTACCACTGAGATTGTCTCACTTAATTTCTCAATAGTGTCACTAGATTTGAGAAGAAAATGGAAAATTATGTTCCAAGTGATTAAAAGAAAGAACACTAGGCACAGAATTTTATGCACAGTTAATGTTGACATACAAGTATAAACTAAAGGTATTTCCAGGAATACAGAGTTGATATGATTGAATACACAAACTTCCTCTTGGAAAAATACTCTTCAAAGAAGTATATAGCAAGAGAAGAAGTTAATCCATGAGAACCCTGAGGGATATGGGGGAAATGCATTTACTAATACATTGGTAAATATTATTGTCTAAAAAAGTAAAGATAAAATATAAAAACATGTGTCCATAATCATCTAGAATTAAAATTTAGCCCAGTGTTGTGCAATCAAACTGTGATGATGAAACTCTTCTACATTTGTACTATCCAGTATGGAAGCCACATGGCCTATTGATCACATGAAGTGTGACTAGAGCAACAAAGAAACTAAAATCTAAATTTTTCTTAACTAAATAATTTAAATACTCACATGTTAGTGGCTACTGTTTTTGACAGCACAGGCGTTGTATGGTAATTGGAAGTGGAAAATACCAAAAGAATAAATTGAGGTAAGAACGTACTAAGATACTTGTCTTAATCCAGTACATGATGTAAATATTGATATGTTTAATGTATTGAGATATGAATAGAAATATATGCATAGGATTTAATAAGCAACCAAAAATGAAAGAGAATGTATTAAAAATAAATCCAAAGAGGAAAAGTATCTAATGGAAAGAAAAAAAAACGATAAAAGCAGAAGCCATGTAAGTTTGACAAATAGAAAATATGAATTCAGATGTGGAAATGGTATAATTGTAATAGTTATAAAAATTCGAAGAGGTAAAATGAACTCTCCAAATCAGGTTGGATTAAAAATTAAACCAGCATATGTGGTCCCCAAACAAAGGAAACATGAATATTGATAAAAAGAGGATGGAAAGAAAATGAATATTACAGTAGTCCTTTCATTCAAATAAACACTTTTAGTGCAAAAAGATATAAGGGAAAATTTAACTTCAGCTGTAATAAAGAAATAGCCCTGATATTCTGGAATTGCAGTAAATATCTGTCATTCTTTCTGGCTTTCCAGTCTCTGAATTCCTGTTTGACTCATCTTCCACTATATGAGTGGCATAGAGCCACCCTAATATAGAAGCATAAAATGCCTGTATTGGACTGTACCCTGCAGGCCTACAAGGCATGTATCCACCTAGCTTCAAGACCAAAGTCAGTGACAGAGATATCAAAGGTTTAATGCATGGGGAGCTAACTTGTCTGAAGCAAGGTCCTGGAGTGACTCTCCACCACGTGCAGCTGAGGGGGTGGGGACAGAACATGGCAGCAAGTTTCGCTCCCCAGAGGGGAGGGGAGAGGAGGACGGTTAGCAGTTATGGGGAAATTGATGTCCGGTTGGCATGCACACCGGTTACCAGGGAGACCAGCAGAGGGACACGGCCCTCATCACCCCTTTGATAGGCTATCGTGGTGGCTAAAGTTAGAGCAATTATTAGCTGGGGTGAGGGTAAGTATGTCGGAAGGTCACTCAGGTGAGTAGGTGTAGGGGCAGCAGGCACTGGCTGAGCAGGGGACGTACAGACAGCAAGAGGACAGCCACCCTGAATGGCCTGACCACACAACCAGACACTTAGTCTTCAATCTTTCTTTGAGCTCTTGTAACCGAGCAGGACCCTGTGGGGCCTTCCAGGGTCAGCCTCCTCCTGCATATCCTCTACTGCAGCTCCTCTCAGTACTCAGTACTAGTACCCATGAGATAACAGTATCTCATGTATAGTTCCTGAGATTTTCAGATGCTAAAAATCACCACCAAAGGGAAGAAATTAACTACTTGATGATTTTATTTTTATTTTTTTGAGTAAAGGTAGATTTACTCAGAGAGATACGTACTCCATAGGCAGAGTACAGGCTATTTCAAATGGCAAGAGAAAGGCCGTGAGGTGTAGGGGTTGGGTGCTCAGTAGATACACACTCCATAGACAGAGGGTGGGCCGTCTCAGAAGGTGAGGGAGTGAGAGGCCACTACTTGATGACTGACAGCACGTGACCCCCAGACCTTCTGATGATACTGACCGCCCTGTTACCTCAACATTAACCAATCACAGAATGCACAAAAGTTGATCATCTAACTGCAACTCTTTTCCCTTTCCTGGCTATTAAATATCCTTTGCTGAAACTCTTTGGGGAGTTCAGGGTTTTCTTGGGCATGAGCCACCCTATCCTCCTTGCTCAGCCCTGCAATAAACCTTTCTTGTCTCCAAACTACTGGTGTTTCAGTTTGTTTGGCTTCAGGATGGGGTGGGCGCACGAACTTGCCTTCAGTAACACTCTGCTTATTCAGACACTTGCATTCACCTCTGCCTGAGAAGGTAACGATGCAAAGAAGTAGGGCCTGTGGGATGCATCCAGGAGACGGTGGCGGAGGTCAACACAGGTCTGGAGAGACAGAACTGGCAGCAGCCCTGTGGCAGCTGCTCCTCTGTCCAGGGCTGGCTGAATGGTCAGTACAAGCTTTAGGATCTGTTTCAAGACACAGTGGTGTTTTGGGGACTTTTTCTGTATCCTCAGACTTGGCTGTCTGCCTTCCCTCTTCCCTTTTCCTCCCCCGCCTCCTAATACTCCCACATTAAGATTCTGTGAAGTATTTAATATCTTCCAAATAAAATATTTTGGTGCTTAAATTAGTCAAAGTTGGCATCTGTTTGTTGCAACCAGGAACTCCAGTTGCTGTAACAGTGATGAACAATAAAGAGATCAGACAACTCATTTACATTTCATTAGTTGTTGTAGTGGATATGGGCTTCATGAGAGAAGAACGTGCTTTATGCCTTGCATCTGGGTGAGATGCAGTGGGAGGCCACATGACAGCCACATTTATTATTCTACAATGGACCTCTTTGCCAGCTGCTAATTTGTTTATTTCTTTCAGAGAAGCGGCTATTCATGTAAGCCCCCTTACTATAAACAGCAAGGAAAGTTCAGCTTGAGTGGAAAACGCTTTACAACTTAGGAAATTCTGCCTTTGCAACAAGATATTGTGATGAGCATTTTGTCACCCCTTCAAAATCAGTGGAAAACAGTTACATTTGTATCCCATCTTTTTGATTACATAATAAAGCTTCCTGATGCTCGCTGTGCTCAGTAAGTGGTTACTTCACTACCTACCTGTGATGCCTTAAAATACCACAAATGCCATAAAGCTCATCTATCATTATACATCATTCTCTGCTTACCTAAAGCTTAACTGTCCTTAAAACGTATCATTTCATTCATTCATTTTTTAAATGGTAAAAACACCATGTAGGAAGTCTATTCATAGAAAATCAACGAAAATTAAGTAACAGGGCATTTTAATTACTCTGGCATCCTCCTATGCCTGTTGAAATAAAAAGGAATTTGCAAAAATCACTTCACTTTAGCAGGCCTCTCCACACTGAAAAAACAAAAACACAGCAAACAAAAATGGGGCAAGATTGAAATGAGTAATGGCTAAATTCACTGTTACTATAATCATCGTACACTTTACTGAGAGTGAGAAAATCTACTGACACTGTCCAATGTTGGTGAAGGGGTGGGGAAAAACTGCTTCCTGTATGGGTTTGTGAGAGTGCTGAGTTTTTCTATTGTTTTGGTTAGTAAAGGCTATTATCAATTAATTTAAGATACTTAGAATCTTTGGCCAATAATCCCTTCTCTAGGAATTTACTTTACAGAAACTTTGCCAAGGGTACCAAAACTTAAATGTAGAAACATGTCCATTACAGCATGAAATACTGATTTAAAAATGTCCAAAATAGTTGACCAATTAATACAATGTAGTAGACCTCTTCAACATATTATAGAGTTTTTAAAAAGAAAAAAGTAGATTGTTACAGACTGAAGAGTAAAGATATTCATGATGAAGTGTTTAAACAAAACATTTTTTGCAGGTGCAAAACCCAATATTCTCTGATTTTTTTTTTATAATATTTAATAGATTTCTGCCTACTATTTATTAGTTAAAATGACTTGAATGGATTTTTGCCAAATTTCAGGAACAAGGTTGATATGATATCTTAAATATCTGTTCAGGGCTATGAAATTATCTTTAAGGAGATTACTGGTGGCAGAGAGCATTTCAGAGAGAGGAGTCACACAGCAGAACAGACACAGGTGTCGACTGGCACTGTGTGACTGATTGTGTAACATGATTCCTATGAGCCAGAAATTTCAAACAACTCAAATGCCCATCTACTGACACACTGGATGAACAAAATATCCACACGGTGACGTATTACTTGGCAATATAGATACTTAACTACTGAAACATGCTTCAACGTGAATGAACTTTGAAAAAACATTATGCTATGTGAAAGAAGCCAGTTACAGAAGATCACATATTATATGATTCCATTTATGTGAGGTGTCCAGAATAGACACGAGACAAAGATAGTCAAGCAGATGGAGCGGAGACATGGGAGGGATAAGATAAACAGATCTAGGAAGAGGTGTATGGATAGAATTATGGGAGGGGTACGAAATACGTGAATTATTGTCTCTGTCACCATGTAATTTTCAAGTACATACAATTAGACAGGATAACCTACCCTATGGAAATCTGCTAGCTTGTGTCCTTGGCCATTTCAGTGTTTTCCCAATTGGCCTGTGACCAGACATGACCAGAGTGGCCATTAAAGTAAGGGTGTAGGCTGTGCATGGGTCAAGGAAGGAGAGTTCCTTCCAATGAGGCTACACAGTACAACGAAGCTCAATAAAATGCATGCCTACACTTTCTTTCTCTGCTTTGCCTATTTCAAAGAAAAAAAAATTCTTACTCTTCCACAGAGTTAACATTATACTCATATATTTGACCAAATGATAATTCCTTTGAGACCGTGACCTTACTCCTTCAAGTTCCAGCAGCCTCCACCATTTTCATGAATTCAGCTAAAACTTCTGCTTCTCCCTACCGCTTCCAATCTTTATGTCTCTTTTTATATTTTGCTTTAGTCCTACATTCTTTCTTTTTGGATTTTTCCATTTAGATGTCTCCCTAGAACTCAGCATCAACATGGCTAAGACTTGAGCTTATCATCCTCCCTGCCCACAAACTCATCTCTACCAAATTTTTCTGTTCTGTTAATGACAGCATTATTCTTGGAGCAACTGAGGTCTGAAAATTGGAAGTTCTTTTGGGTGTTAATTTCTAATCTGCCAAATTTGGAGACTCTTTTTCTTTTCTTTTTTATATAGAATCACTAACTTACATTCCTCCTCTCATTTTGTTTATCTTTTTGTTTCCCCAGATTTAATGAGATATAATTGACATTTAACATTGTGTCAGTTTCAGGTGTATAGTCTGATGATTTGATATACACATACACTGGAAAATGATTACCACAATAAAGCTAGTTAACTCGCCTATAACCTCACAGAGTTAAATTTTTTTTTAGGAGTGGGGAGTGAGAACTTTTAAGATCTACTCTCCTAGCAGCTTTCACATGTGCAATGCAGTGTTGTTCAATATAATAAACATGCTTTACTTTACAGCCCCAGAGCTTACTCATCTTATAACTGGAAGTTTGTACCCTTGACTACCTTTTTCCATTTTTCCTGCCCTACCCACTCCTTCTGCCCCTGGCAACCATGAATCTACTCTTTGTTTCCATGAGTTTGGTTTTTTCAGATTCCACATATAAGTGAAATCATACTGTAATTATCCTTCTCTGTCTGACTCATTTCATTTAGTAAAATTCCCTCAAGGTACACTCCATGTTCTCATGAATGGCAGGATTTTCCTTTTTTTACAAAAAAATAATTGAGAGATCCATTGAATATTTGAACATTGAATAGTCCATTGAACATATTGTTTACTTGTTTATGCATTGATGGACACATAGGTTGTTTTCATGTCTTGGCTACTATAAGTAATGGTTAATATAAATAATGCAGCCATGAATATGTGAGTGTAGGTATCTTTTTGAGACAGTGATTTCATTTCCCTAAGTTATATACCAGAAGTAGAATGTTCTTGAATCTCCTCCATAATGTTTTGCATAGTGGTTGTACCAATTTACATTCCCATCAACAGTGCGGAACGGTTCTCTGTTCACCACATTACCCTGTCACTTGTTACCCCTTATCTTTTTAACTATAGCCATTCTAACAGGTGTGAGTATCTCACTGTGGTTTTGATTTGCATTTCCCTGATGACTAGTGATGTTGAACACCTTTTCATGTACCTGTTAACCATTTGAATATCTTCTTGGGAAAAATGTCTATTCAAGTCATTTGCCCATTTTTAAATTAGATGATTATTATTATTTTTGCTATTGAAGTTGTATGAATTTCTTACATATTTTAAATATTAACTTCTTATCAGATATATGTTTGCAAATATTTTCTCTAATTCTGTAGATTTCTTTCCTTTTGTTGGTGGTTTTCTTTGCTGTGCAGAAGATTTTTTGTTGGATGTAGTCTTGTTTATTTTTGCTTTTGTTTCCTGAATTTTTGGTATCATATCCAAAAAAAAAAAAATCACTGCCTAGACCAATGTCATGGAGATTTTTCTCTATGTTTTTTTCTAGTATTTTATGGTTTCAGGTCTTCCATTTAAGTCTTTAATCAATTTTGAATTAATTTTTGTGAGTAGTGTAAGATAGGGGTTAAAATTTGTTCTTTTGCATTTGAGTATCCAGTTTTCCCATCATCATTTATTCAAGAGACTGTTCTTTTCCTATTGTATTCTTGGTTCCATTGTAAAATATTAATTGACCATATACGAATGGGTTGATTTATAAACTATCAGTTTCTGTTGTACTGGTTTATATGTCTCTTTTTATGCCAGTATCATACGATTTTGATTACTATAACTTTATAATATAGCTTGAAATCAGGAAGTGTGATGCTTTCATCTTTGTTCTTCTTACTTAAGGTTGCTTTGGCTACGTCTTTTGCAGATTCATAGGATTCTAGGATTGTTTTCTCTATTTCTTTAAAAAGTGCCTTTGGCCTCCAGCTGTATCCGGCAGTTGGGAGAGGCTGGAAACTGTGCCCTGCAATTGGCTGGGGTCACTGGCTGGGATCCCTGCCTGGGGGAGGCCACAGGCTGTGTTTAGCAGTTGGGCAAGCTAGGCTGTGTTCCACTTCTGGGAAGGATGGAAGGTAAGGCACTGCAGCTTGTTGGTCCCATAGGTTGGGCTCTGAAGCTGCCCAGGGTCAATATTCAGTCTCCCTGGTTATGTGGGGGCAGAGCCTACACTCAGCAGTTGGGCAGAGCTGCTGGCTCGGCTCCCTGAGCAGGGCTGCAGGGTGAGTTCCTTGTTGCCAGGTCCCCTGGCCAGGCTTCCTGGATGGTGGGACTGGATGTTACAGTCAGCCATTGGGCAGAACTGTGCATTTGTTTCCCTGCCTTAGAAGCCAGTGGTATGGTTTCCATGGCCAAAAAAGCCCACTGACTGGGGACCTAGTAATAATTTGGATTCCAGTTAAAAATCTTTCAAGTGTTAAAAGTGAAAATTAAAAGTCTTAAAGAAATGGAAGTGTTCTCTAATGGAAAATTAATTCCATCATACTTTAGCTTTTAATTTTTATTCTTGCTTCATAGTGAAATAGAATAACCAAACACAAAAATGTACATTATTATATTTTCTAGATAAGCTTTTAGCCTTCATCAGTGTCATCATAAATTTGATCATCTACTTTTTGCTTACTAAAAGTTTTTATTCTTTTCTCCATAGATTCATTTGTAAATGTTAAATATTGATTTAGAAAATACTCTGATACAGAGCCTAATGGTCACCTTCTGATCATTAGTTTTATCTATTGCCAAGAATAGTAACGGAAGTGAAAATTTAGCCTTATAATAAGTTCTCCTTTATCTCTGCAATATCATGAACAAATTTGCAATATAAGGCATCTAGGAATCAAGAAAACACACACGTTGCGAAGGCCTGTGGTAGGTATTGACGCGATGTGATTTCTGCCCAGTGCTCTGAATGTCAAAGTGAAGAAATTCAATGAAGCATGGGTAAACGTCAGGAGTAACTATGACTCTCTTAAGGTAGCTAAACGCCTCGTCATCTAATTAGCGATGTGCATGAATGTATGCGAGAATCCCACTGTCCCTACTTACTATCCAGCAAAACCACAGCCAAGGGAACAGGCTTGGCAGAATCAGCGGGGAAAGAAGACCCTGTTGAGCTTGGTTCTAGTCTGGCATGGTGAAGAGACATGAGAGGTGTAGAAAAAGTGGGATGCCCCCGGTGCCCCCCTCCCCCATTTACCACTACTCTGATCGCTTTTTCACTGACCCAGTGAGGCAGCAGGGTGAGCCCCAAGGGGCTCTCACATGACTTACTAAGAAAAAAACAAACGACCGAATCAAAAAATGGGCAGAAGACCTAAAAAAGCAATTTTCCAAGGAAGAAATACAAACGATCAATAGGCACATGAAAAAATGCTCAATACCACTAATTATCAGAGAAATGCAAATCAAAACTACAATGAGGTATCACCTCACACCAGTCAGAAGAGCCATCATTCAAAAGTCCACAAATGACAAATGCTGGAGAGGCTGTGGAGAAAAGGGAACCCTCCTGCACTGCTGGTGGGAATGCAGTTTGGTGCAGCCACTGTGGAAAACAGTACAGAGATTCCTCATACCATATGACCCAGGAATCCCATTCTTGGGCATATATCCAGAAGGAACCCTACTTCAAAAAGACACCTGCACCCCAGTGTTCATAGCAGCACTATTTACAATAGCCAAGACATGGAAACAGCCTAAATGCCCATCAACAAATGACTGGATAAAGATGTGGTTTATTTATACAATGGAATACTATTCAGCCATAAAAACCAACAACATAATGCCATTTGCAGCAACATGGATGTCCCTGGAGAATGTCATTCTAAGTGAAGTAAGCCAGAAAGAGAAAGAAAAATACCACATGAGATTGCTCATATGTAGAATCTAAAAAAAAAAAGAACATAAATACAAAACAGAAACAGACTCATAGACATATCATAGACATAGAATACAAACTTGTGGTTGCCAAGGGAGAGGAGAGTGGGAAGGGACAGACTGAGAGTTTGAAATTTGTAGATACTGACAGGCATGTGCAGAATAGATAAACAAGACTATACTGTATAGCACAGGGAAATATATACAAGATCTTATGGTAGCTCACAGCAAAAAAGAACATGATGATGAATATATATGTATGTTCATCTATAACTGAAAAATTGTGCTCTATGCTGGAAATTGACACAACATTGTAAACTGACTATAACTCAATTTAAAAAAAAAGTTTAAAAAAAAAGAAAAAGAAAACGCACACGGACCAGGGGAATAATCATCCTTTTCTCCTGTATTAGAAATTGATCGTGGTGTTCAGCAGAGCTGGACTGATCAGCATCAAATGCAAATATGGGCACCCAAGTCACTTAGGTGGTAGCAGAAGGTGACTAATTCATCCCAAGGCCTCGAGTGAGCAGGTCAGAAAGTTGTTGCTCTGTAACTGAGAACAGACAGGTGATTGAGAGAGCAAGGGTATCTCATAAATGTACCCCACAGAATTATACCTGGGCTGAGAAAGGGCCTAGCACTGGCCTTTGGCCACCCCCAGAATGTACTGCAAGTAAGTGAGGCTAGAGTGGAAATCATATTGTGGGAGGGAGTAATCAGGACTTCCAGGACTTCAACACTGGAACTTTTCTGAGAAAACTAAACTCAACTGATATTAATTTTCCTTTTTTTTTTATTCACTAGTTTTATTTAGATTATTTACCAATTTTATTTGAGAATGAAATCTCCTCACTTTTTAGCCCCTCATCATATGTGTTCAATGTGAGCCTTCCAGGCAGACAAGACAGGAGATATTCATGTTGCCAAGAATGTGATTGAGTCTCTTCCCATGAGGTAAGGACTGTTTAGACCTCTGAATGGCATAGAATTTAGTTCGACATTCTGAATAACCGAGGGCAAGGTGGAGACGCTTCTATGCCAATGCCTTTTTCATAGAGTAATTCCTTCTGTATAGAGCATTCTTGACTACCATGGACAGAGTAATCATCCATCTTACTTTGCCTGGCTTGCTTTCCAGTTATAATTACAAATGGCCTCTCTTTCGCTCTCAAAAGTATTCTCTTTTGGAAGGTAAGTTATGTGGCCTGTCTAGCCATGGGGAATAGAGATGTGTTGGAGAGCAGGGGCGCCTCCCTCCAGAAGCACACACAGTCCATTGAGGACCATACAACTTGGGTACCTACTGTGGCTCTCAAGCCCATCTGCACAGACACTGAGCAGAATCTTCCTTTGAGGGAGAGTTTTGAAGAATAATGTGGAAATACAGGTGTTCCCCTGAATTTGAAAAAAAAAAAAAAAAAAAGAAAGAAGGAAAGAAAGAACACCTGTCAGAGGCCAGGGCTCCAGGTCTTCTGTAGAATTCCTATGTAAGTCTGGGCTTGAAAAAAAAACACCCAATTTATCCATGCTTGGATATTTTCACTCTAAAACAGGGGACAGGGCTAGATTAACAGTGTTTAGACTCCTTTCTGAGAGACCTTGGTTATAGAGGAGCCTTAAGCATGGGGACCAGAGGGCTCTGGACTACAAACTTTGTTTCATTAAGAGCATCAGGGTTTCTCTGTTTACATAGTGAGCTTGTATCTAAAGTTTCATTTGAACACAAGTTTCTGGTTATATAGCTAAATATATAAAATGCTTGGTATTTGAAATTCTCTAACAAATGATCCAGTGAATCTAACCAGGTAATGAGAACATTATTGTAGGGTGACCGCTTGCAGTCCAGGACACTATACACCCTAAGCAATCAGATAATAACACCAAGATATAGGAAGCCTGCTCACCTTACTTCCACAAGACAGTAGGTGACAATGTTGCTTGTGCCTTTATAGGCTGCCTGTAGAGAATTAAACCTATATATTTGCTTTTCAAAATTCTCAACAGTCTAGGGGCTGGTTGCTAGCCCCAGGCCTATGTCTAACTATCTCTGTGGCAGAACAAGACTTTCAGACTCTCTGGTTCTCAATCTCACTGTGTTTGTACATAAAATTGGGGTAACATTTTCTGACCTTCTGGTCTCACTTGCTTGTAGCCATTATGAAAGAAATTAAGAGCTACAAAAGCACTCTGAAATGCTCCAAGTATGTGCATTCCATTATTATTTATTAAAATTATTTCTTGGGATCATTTTTTAATATAGGTTATAATATAAATTTATGTAAAAATCTTGGGTGTTCTAGGTAATTACTGAATGTAAATCAACTTAAATTGTTTATTATACAATTTTCTAAACATTATTTCTCAAGAGACACTGTCTCTTCTCAAGAGACCAAAGTGTAGATCAAAGATACTGGTTGCGAGCAAAGGATACCAATCCTGCCTCAGGCAGAATGGAATGGAATACCCACAGGACAAGTGGAAAGGTAGATGGTAAGTTATACATGACAAGGCTTAAAAAACAGACAGAGCCAGGGGACTTCTGGAAACAAAGAAGCAGGAAAAACACACTAGGCATCTGGCATAGTTTGGCAGCATGCGTCCCTATTCCTGCAAAGAATTCTCTAACCAGAGGTGGATGATTTTCAAAATACACAGACCTTTATACAGCACAGGCACCAAATCATGAGGTTGGTCTCTAGCTAAAAACCTAGTAGGGTCATACTGGTGCACACCTGCTGGATATCAGATCTCGTCACAAACCCTTTCATCTCTAGCTCAAGACCAAAACTCCATCTAATACCATAGTGTTAGACGAGCTTGGGCCACCCTTGGTGACATGATGGTAGGAGGTTCAGGGAGTGTGTAGCCAGGGGATTCTGTAGCATCAGAAATACACTAACTGACCAAGACTGCACACAAAAGGAATTTGGATGCCAATAGTGAGATGATTGCATTTGGAACAGCCAAAAGGACAAGTGTTCACCAAGAAAATGTGTATTTGTGATATTTAGTTGCTGTCTTGTTTTTCTCATGTGTAGTTTGGTAATTGAATTATCTGTTATTTCTCTAAAGTGCATAAAATTAATGCTGAAGTGACTGATAATATTATACACAAGACATGGAATTTTAGATGTTGATACTTACTTTCACTGATTTATTCAATGTTATTTCACTGAGCAATCAAACATTAAAATTTAATAAGACAGGGTACATAAATATATATGACAGATAATATTTAGCATGTCTATTTCAGAGATAGGGACGTCCTTTAATTTGAGTAAAGAAATGAGGTTTCATGGGGGGACATACATATTTGTTAAGTGTAGATGACATACATAGAATTTTAGGTAGCATTTTCACACGTGGAATTTTTATATAGAAAGAAAAAATGTCTTTCTTTCTATGATAAAGTTATTTCCTTTCTTTTGCTTCCATGGTGATAATGGGTTGGTTTTAATCCATCTGACGCTCCACCTACAAGGAGATCTGAGCTATTCTGCCAGGTGCCCCCTGAGTCTCCAAGGATAAGAGCAGGCTCTCAAGTGGCCAGAACTGACCCTCACTATCCAAGCCAGGGGATGAATCAAACAAGCTAAATCAAAGTGTTTTGTGCTGGTCTTAGCCTATCAATAACCAACGCTGTGGCTGAACCAGCTGTTGTGATTTTTATTATTATTGCAAGTTGTCCTTGGTAACAACCATCAGGAAAGTTTGGCAAAAAACAAAAAAGATTGTTATTTACAATCCTGGAAATTACACGGCACATGTAGGGGCACACAGTAGGGTCACAGGTAGAAAGAAAGAGAAAGTGCAGACCTGGGATTCTGCTTTTACTGAGGTTGAGACTCCACGCCTAAGGTTTTGTGGGCTTACTCTGTATAGATGAATCTAAAACACAAGAAAGGAGAACTTAAAGCCTGAGAAGGGAAGAAAATAAGAGGCCCAATGGTCAGTTACTGAAATCAACCAGGGTCTCTCAAAACAAAGGAAACTGATGGGAAGTGTACGCGTGTGGCCTGGCTGTTTATCTGGCTACCCTGTGGCTGGCACTCTGCTTATTCAAGATGGTCATGATGAAGTGAAGGGGCTGCCTCTTGGGGGTGCAGGCTACAACAATCAAAGCTCAAGTCAGGCACTCGGGTTACTGAAAAAAAAGGAAAGCCAACAGTAAGGTCTATGCTACAAAAAGCTAACAACCAAACACAGTGGAGGAGTTCATTTATGAGCCGGAGGCAGGGAATTAGGATGGGGTCAGAGAACCAAGAGTTAACAACAGAACAGAGGTGGAATTTTAATGAAGCAGACAGGAAACAGAGTGAGAGAAGGCCTGGAAATTTACCTGTTACACCGATAGGTCCCTTTCAAGGACAGGAAATCAATCATGTTTAGGTCTGCTGGCTGTTTTTAAAGGTCAGCATCAGGGAAAATGGATCTGTTCACATTCTTTTACGATTCTAGTCCCCAGGCCTGTTTCTAATATTTGAGAGGCCCAGGACTTGAAAACAAATAGAGACCCACATATAAAGTATTTAAATGTTTGAAAGCTGTGCATCAAGCCACCAGTGTTAAAGTAGGTTTTAGCTGCTCATTGAAACATACTTTCATAACAAAAAAAGAAAAAAATATGAAAAGCTATGGTTTTATAAGATGAAAAATAGGCAATGAATTCTAATTTGAATTCTAATTGAATTTAATTTTTATTGTCCTAATCTAGGTATTCTGTTAATAGACCTATAATGTTTAAAAGAGTAATTAACAATGACACCCATGATCTATAAATTACTCTGTATTTATTTCTTTTTTCTTGTCTGATCATGGTTTTACAATAGACTCTTTTAGATACTTATATTCTTTTGACAGTGATGATATGAAAGAATCCAATTTTGTTCAAAGCATATAAACTTTGAATATAATATATTAAAAAATTAAGGTGAATCTAAAGAATACAATAATATTCATATATATTTAAGCAATTTCTTCTCAAATATCCAAAATTTTCTGTTTGGATATTTGAGAAGAAATTAATGTAAAAACAAAAATAATATAATTTATCATTAATAAATATCAATTTAAAATTCATTTGAATATAAATTAATTTTTTGAAAAATTTATTCTTATTGAATATTTTTTACCAAAATGGTACTCATAATTTTCATTTTTAATATCCAACATCATTGCTAATGTAAAGACTAATGTCAGGCTTTCTTTATGTTATGTATATATATATAAATGTCATAAATATATATACAGTTGGCCCTCCATATCTGCAGGTTCAACATCCTTGGATTCAACCAACCTCAGGTCAAAAATGTACATGCAAAAAAAAAAAAATTCCAGAAAGTTCCACAAAGCAAAACTTGAATTTGCTCCACATTGGCAACAATTTACATTGTATTTACAACTATTTACATAGCATTTACATCGTGTTAGGTATTATAAGTAATCTAGAGATGATTTGAAGTATACTGGAGGCTGTGTATATAGGTTATATACAAATATCACACCATTTTATATGAGAGACATGAGCATCCATAGATTTTGGTATCCACCAGTGTCCTGTAACCAATCCCCTGTGGATACTGAGGGATGACTATAATTATAAATTTAACAGCAATATACAGTGATTTTGAAAATGTTTCTGTTGTTGAACCCAAGTTCTTGTGCCCAACGCACAGTGAAGCCAAACAACCTGAAAAATCTGAGTTTGGAGCAGAGAAAGATTTACTACAAGGGCCAAATGAGGAGAATAGGGGGCTTGCACTCAAAAAACCTGAACTCCCTGATGGGTTTCAGGGAAGAGTTTTAAAGGCAGATTTGGGGGGAGGGATGCACGGTGTGTGACTTTCTTTTGATTGGTTGGTAGTGAGGTAGCCGGGTGGTGTTCCAGGAATCTGTTATCAGCCTCTAATTCTGACCAGTCCGGGGTCCATGCTTGTACTCAGCCTGAAGTTACCATCCTCCACCTGGGTGGGGCTCCAGTAGAGGAACTCAGAGATATGTTCCCAGATTGTCATTCCCACCCCTCCAGGATGAACAAGGACCCTGAACTGTTGTTTCTTGACTGCTTTTCCTCTGTTTCTGCACTCCCACACATCCCTAATTAGTAACTATTTGAATCTGCCCTTTGGAATTCATGTAAGGTCTAGGAGGCTGAAGACTTTTCCTGCAAACAAGAAACAGGGGACACAGAAAGGCTTTTGTACCCCCCACCCAGGGTCATGCTCAGTTTCATTTCCAGGTCATATCGTTCAACTATTGCAAAGACTCTGCTAATTCCGAGATATCTTTGGAATTGTGAATTGAAATACAAATGAAAGGAAGAAAGTGGATGCTCTGCATCCTGGGATTCGTGCCTTGTAAAGAAAGAATTTGTCAATGTTTTTCCTCTTATCTAAGACCTTCTAATATTCAAATCTTCTCTGTCTATTTCCAGCATCGACAGTGGGACAAAACAAAAGCTTCACAATATTCAGATAGGGGCATGTTTGTTTAAGAGCAAAGGGCAAGAGGTGAACCGGCAGTTTCCTGGGCCTGACTGGTGTGAGTCAAGGCAGTGATTTTTGGGTGTCAGGGGCACACTATGCCAGCTTTGCACACCAGATCCTAGTGACAAGTCTATGCATTTTGTAATAATTTAATTTTGTATCTTTGTGATGATTCATCCTCTAAAGCAAGGGGCCTCTTATGTGGGTCTAAGAGTCCTAGTGAGAATTAAGAAAGAGTTCATCTATTTCAAATCACTAACAAGGGCTAGAGGGTGCAGGTTTTAGCCACAAAGGGAGAAAAGTAAATTGTACAAAGTTGATAAAACTTCCACTTTGTAGGTGGGGAAAAGAGCACTTGATATGTTGATAAAGTTAACATATTGAGGCTTTTACTTGTGCTACTTTCTTTTTTTTTAATTAAAAAAATTATTCTTGCATTATTTAATTATTTTTTATTTTGATGGGGTGAGGGGAGGGTAATTAGGTTTATTTACTTTTAGAGGAGGTACTGGGGATTGAACCCAGGACCTCATGCCTTCTAAGCATGTGCTTTACCACTTGAGCTATACCCATCCCCATGTAGTGATACTTTCTTATTTTTCCTTCATGGTCATGACTGATTATAACCAAGCATGTTGGCTGACCTTTTGTCTTTCTGTATTTTAGGTGCTTTTGCAAAGACTAAAGCTCACATGTACTGATCAATTTGTGCTGGTGTCCTAAGATAGCAAGAGAAATGGAGAGGGAGGAGTATTTTTCTGAACACTAAAGGGTAGGGAGATACTTCCTCCAGGCTGCTAGGATTAGAGAGGTTGGCAGGTTCTAGGAGGGGTGTTCATTCAAGCTTTGTTGCAGTACAGATGTCATAGCAAGGTTTTGGAAAGGATGGATTCCAACTGTACCTACTACTAGCCCTAGCGTGTACTATTTATACTTTTTAATTCATAAACACTCTTTAAAAAATGAACATTCTTCTGTTCATTTTATTTTTTAATTTCAAATCAAATTCAATTCAGGTATACAAAAGTCAGAGTTACACCAGCCTTCCTCCTAAGCTTTGATACTTGGGATGTGATGGGTGACCTCAGGTGAGTTCCATTGGTTTTACTGCTTTAATCTAAGTTGCTAAACATTTTCCTGTTGAAAGTAAAAATTCAAAATAACTTATTTTGTCTCCAAATATTAAAATATGAAGAAGATTCAAAACCAGTACTATTAATTTGCTTCATTTTCCCATTAGTTTGTAATCCTCCCCTCCCTTTGCCTATAGAGTTCTGTCCCCTTTATCCTAGAAGGTTCTCAATGAAGAAAAAACAAAAAATGGCAGAGAAGCTAAAAGCTGAAACTAGGGCAGGGCTGGAACCATACGAGTTACATCAATTATGAAGTGCTTCAATCACTTAGTTTCATCCAGCCTCTTGGTTCAAACATTGCAATAGCATTTTGATGTTCCAAGTGCTTCAAAGTAGGTCAGTTTGTACTACACCAAGGGAGGAAAAAATTCTGAGATACTAAAATTGCCTCTGGTTGTAACTTTTGAGGCTCTTCTTCATTTCCATCCTATCTTTTTTACAGCACAAAAATACCTGGATGGAGAAAAAAATTAATTCAACTAAAAATTTTAATTTATTGATCTATATATTTGTGATGAATAAGTAGTCTTAGTAAGTGTGACAAGGTGTAACTAATTGGATGTCTGAAGAGTTCCAGAAGGAGGCTGGGCTCTTCTGGGTAACTAATATTGTTTATCTGAATGGTAAAGTTGAATGCTATATTTTTATGTCTTAATTTTAAAGCAAAACAATAAAAAGCAAGTGACTATCTACTTTCATCTTTCACAGATTTATGTTAAGTTCCTACTGGTTCAAAGCACTTTCCTGGATCTATGGGGATATATATGTGTCAATCAAGAGTTATGATAAATCTGCGGGTCCATTAGATTTGATCACATATCCAGCTAAAAACAACAGAATTTTTATTCTGAGAGAGACTGTATCTAGGCCTGTGCAAGTCATAAAAATTGGGAATTGTACCAAAAATCTGGAAGACAAGATATTCCCATCAAATTTAAATAAAAGATAAAGAAGGCTGAATATTTCCCTTTGGCACTGCAGTATCCACTTTCCATGGCTGACGATGCTGCAGCTAAAAGTAGAGGAATGAGTCTGTCCAAGCTGATGAGAAGGCTGAGAACAATCAGAAGGCTTGTGAGTAATGGAAATTATTTTCCTTTTGAAGCCTAAAGAACAGCTTGCAGACCTAAATCTAGCTAAGCATATGCTTCTCCTTTATTAACCTTTTAATAGCAAAGATTTCTGTCATTTAAATCATTCAAGATATTTATAGAGAAAGGCACATCTATTAGCAGCTATTCCAACATATATTTCCCTCATAACCACCTACTAATTGTTATGGCCATGCTAAAATAGAACCTTCTTGAATCTGTGTACTAGAGTGTCTTCCAAAATACTGTCACCAATTAGTTCTTTTCTCCTAATACACAGCCAGTGCCAGTGTCCTCCCTTCTCCCTTTTCTGCCTTCATGCTTTCTCTTAACTTCATCCATAATACAAATTCATATATTCATACCAAACACTTTCATAAGGTTGCTGTTTGGGAAGCAAACTAGTGACTGCTTCTACTAATTAATCATGCTGTAATAGACACTTCTGTGTTTTGTGGTTCTGTTTCTGGGTCTCTAGCATCTGCAGCATTTGCCAAGACGTTTTATGAAAGGATGCACTTAGGGTTCTCTATTGTATATGCAATCTACTGACTCAGGCACTGTGGAAAATTCTAAAAGATTCCTAGTCAACATGTATGCATGCATAAGAATTGATGTTCTTTGTGTCTGAAGATTCTGCTGCTAATTACACCACTCTGTATCTCTGAGTGTGGTTGAAGAAATAAATCAATGTGGGACTATTGGACTTTATTATATTCTCTATGTGAGTAAATCATAGTTTGCTGTAGACAATGTTTGTGAGGCCTGAATATTAAAATAATATTTGTTTTCCATGTTAACAAATGAGTCCCACATCTCTATTGAAATTCTCCTGGTATTATGTTGCTTATACAATTCAGAAATAAGAATCTGTTCCCACTCTTTAGAGAACTGAATCGAGATTGATTTTTACCCACACACGCACAGTGCACACACTTTCATTTAGATTATAGGTCAGGCATATCAAATAGATTTCAATGTGTTCCTTAAGCCAATTGATAATTACTGGTTTGTGGCTTCTGAAGCCAACTTTAAGCTCAGTAAGAAAGGGTGCTGAGATAAATTAGCAATGCCTCCTATGTATCAATGGGCTAGGGTAGCCTGCTTTGTACATGTCTTCTCAGCTAATATTCTTTCAGGAAATGCTATCTTCTTGCCTTGTACAATGCCAGAAAAGTGCTTGGCATCAAGTGTTGAATGAATAAATCTAGGATCTCTCAATCAAACCAAGGAACATACATTTAATCCATATGATACAATTAGAGAATAATTAAATACTAACTTATGTGCTACTAACACTTGCTACAGAAAAGAGAGAGAATAGTGTGGACTGAAGAAGTCAGAAAAAGTCTTCATAGGGGAAATGGATATTAAGGGAGTAGAAGAATGAGAATAATGTTTAAGCAGAAGGCTTAGAGGATAGAGGAAACAAAGTGAAAAACATGGATATATAAATATACTAATAAATATCATCTATCTGAATAAAGAAGAAATCTAGGATGAAAAATAACATATAATAGGGAAATACTGATAAAGAAAGGGGTGTGAGTGTGTGTGTGTGTGTGTGGTGACAAAGGCAGGGACAGATTATGGTGGACTTCCAAACTAAGCAAAGAGATTTGAAATTGATGGAGAAGAAAGTAATTTTTGTCTTAATAGAAAAG
Source organism: Camelus dromedarius (assembly GCF_036321535.1). Classification (NCBI taxonomy): domain Eukaryota; kingdom Metazoa; phylum Chordata; class Mammalia; order Artiodactyla; family Camelidae; genus Camelus; species Camelus dromedarius. The sequence goes on along the minus strand of NC_087465.1, from coordinate 17,739,383 downwards.
TATGGAATGTGACAGTCTAGAAGGTTTGGTTTGGTACCAATTCATAATCAGGTGAAATGGATGCAGGAAAAGCTTGAGGAAAGAAGCCCAAGTGGGAGCTCAGGTAACACAGGCTCAGGGCGCGGAGGGCTGTCCAGTTGGGAATGAAGAGGAGATGTAACAAGTGTAAGGTATTTTGAAGGTTTAAAAATTACATTTTTGTTAACTTTGACAGAAAGACAGAAAGAGAAGAAACAAATAAACATTATTCCAAGTTCTTAACCTAATGTTATCAAGTAACTTGAAATCTCCAGAACATGCTGTTGGAGACACTGGAAGTTCTGGTATGATTGGAGTCCACGATTTGATTTTCTGTGAGGTAGGCTTCAGATGTCGGAAGGAACTGATGAATATGGAAAGCAAAGACCAAAAACTTTCTTTCCTGTTGTGTATATGAAAATGCAGGGTTTTTGTTGTTGTTGTTGTTGGTTTTGTTTTTTTGTTGTTTTTGTTGTTGTTGTCTTTTTTTTTTTTTTTTTGGTGTTTGAAGGATAACAGAACAGAATGATCAGAGAAGACACTAAAAAAAGCTTAAAAACCTCTGTGAAGAGATGTGTCTTTGAGTCAGATTTGGAAAGGCATATGTAGTCCATTGTCACGAGATGCTGTTGGATATAATGAGATTATAAATCTAAGATTCCATGAACCAGAGAAGTCACTGCATCGACTCTCCAACCCTAAAGGACTGCATTGGTTAATATTAGGATTTGAAGTCAACAGTGTCAGGAAGAGGGCAATTTACCCCCAACCCTCTTGAGTTCTTTTGGCTGGCCTAGTAATTAGTTTAATAAGTAAGTTGATGTAAGACATATTAACAATAGGGAAAAAAAAAACAATTAAGTTTGTATACACAGAGGTCTCGTAGAAATAGAACTCCCAAAGTGACCAAAGCAGGTGGTTATATATCATTTTTAGACAAAAAAACAATTATTTGTGAAGGTTTACCAAAGGAGCTTGTCCCTGGAGGAGCAGACACATAAAGAAGTAGCAGAGTTTGTTTACACAGCTTTCTTAGCCTTGAATCCTCTCCCTCTGGTGAGAAGGATGCTTTCTAGCCTCCTGGCATAGGGAGGATACCTTCATGTCAGAGATTTATTTCCCACTTTCAGGAAGAAAGAGGAAGGTCAGAGTGTTTTTTGTTTTTTTATTATATTGTTTCCCATGTCATTGCCTGTTTCTCAAGTAACTTAATTCAAAATAATCAATATGTCACTGAGGCACATTTTGGGGCAGCCTGCTCTGGGCCCCAACAACAGGCTGATCACTAATAAGAGGGTTTTAAATTGAATAAGAAGAAAGAAATTTCACTCAAAGAATGAGGCTGAGAAGAATGAGGCTTATAGATTATATAAGAAAGGGGTTCCAGCATTTTTACCCAGTTTATGAACTCCCTAAATTCTCTGATGCAGCTGTTTCTTTGGCAGATCTTATCCTTCATCTATTAGATAAGGTTCTTTTTTAAAGATAAATGTCAAAAAAAAAAACCCAACAATATCAAAAAAACATTATGCATCATGAATCCCTGTCACTCTGAAAGCAAATTACCTAAGATGGCCACAAGGGCCCAGGAGAAAAATGCTGTCACAAAATGCTACAACCATCTGAATCTTCTCCTGAGATTGGTTTAAATGGTGCCTAAGAGTTTAAAGGTGAATATAAAACTTCTGTTTGATAACTGAAAGACAGAGAATGTATATTCAGCCTAATGAGAGAGAAGGTTATAGTCCCAGTGTCACTAAGATTAAAAGCAGATTATTTACATATCTTCAGACATCTGCCTTTATTCTCGGTGCTGTTACCCCAAAAGGGGAATGGAAAAGACCCCAGTTGTTATCTTACCCAAAAGATAAGAATTTAGATGGGAGATAGAAGTGTTGTGTAGTGAAAGATTTTAAAGGTTTTATTAGCAAAGGGAAATTACCCCTCCAAGAACGGGAGGCGGGCTGATCCAAGGGTGGATAGTAATGGCCTCTGCTTGTCCCCTTCTCTTATACCCTCAGCTAGAGGCCGTCTCTTGATTGAATGACAGCTCTTGCCTCTGGAGTGCTTTGTCATGCTTGTTCCCTTTTGCGCATGTCCTTACCCATGATGCACACAGAAAAACCCACGGAGGAGGGAGCCTAAACCACAATGCTAATTATATTACAAGGAGCACTGGGTCATGTCCAGTTAGGTCCTCGTCACTACCTCGTAGTTGCAGCTGTTGGGTTCTGACGAGTTTCTTGCCCCTTTATGCTGAAGGAGGGCACACTGCCAACTTCCAAACCATCCTCCCTCTCCTCCACCTATCTGTCTGGTGCCCACACTTATCTAACTGCCTAAAAGTGCCACTGAGGTATTCTATGAAGGCAGATCCACCAGTTTCACAGTGAGTTCAAGCCTGGTAAAACAAGTTTCCAAGTGAAATGGAAGTTGCTACCGTGAAAGAAACCAATTTCCCCTCTGCCAGCATTGGTGCCAGTCTCAAAGTAGGTGCTCAGTAAATACATTTTGAATAAATGAATGAACCTAGTGTGTCAGATTTGGTAGCCAGCCCTGCCAGACTCTAGCAGGTACAGTCTATTTAGAGTGCAACTTTGGCATGAGTGTACAATTTTTTAGAGCAATAAACAAAATACTTTAAATGATTAAGTAATGGCAAAGTGGAACTACAAGCCAAATTACAGGAAGGAGAGAAAATGAGGATAATCCTTTAGAAAAATAGCAAAATTCAGAGGTATTTTTATGGTTTGAAGTGTTTGATGGACGGTAAGTTGGCAATGGAGGGGCAGGAATCTCCTGCAGAGAAGAACAGAACTTCTAAAGAAGAGGAGTCATTGTGGAGACAAGCTACCAGTGAACACGAGGAAAGATGCCAAGCCTGAGTCATCCCGTTTCTGTTTTCTAAATCCTGGGCTATCCTGTTTGCGTCCATGTGTAATAACAGACATTGGTTACAGGGACAGATCGTGGTGTGTTTGTGGAAAGGGAGGTTCAAGTGTATCAATATTTCTTCCCCATTCTTACGTTTCCCATGCAGAAGAGAACAGATGTATTTGGGCAAAATGGTAAGACAATAGCACCTTCGTGACCGTTAAAGCATTTTTTTTTTTTTTTTTTGCCACCAAAGGATGCTAAGAATAAAGAGGAATTGTAGTTAGTTATTTTCAGACATAAAAGTATTATGCATGATTTTCTTTGAGGTAGTGGTGTGGTTCCTTATCCTACCTTATGGAATAGTCAGTGGTACTTTTGGTATTTTTTGACTCTGAAGAAGGGAATTTCTGATTGCAAGTTTCTGACAACTGAGCATTAGTCACTGAAATACAGGATCTTCCCAAAACAGTGACATCTAGGCTGAGATGACTATTTCTGGATTCGAACCCACTGAAACTAACTAGCTTCTAGCCAAGCTGTTTGACTTTGTTAGAATTCTTTACTATAACTGCTTCTCCACAATCAGGTTTTTCAATGGGAGCACGTTTATCATGCCCTGCGGTCCTGTCAGAGACAAATGCCATTTTGCAGGCTGTAGCCAAATGGAAATGAGAGCCAGAGACGTAAGCTGTCCCCAGTGATGCTAGCTCTCCCTGGTTTCCCTGAAAGGTATAGTCAACCTGGCCTCCAGAAATTTCTGTTCCAGTTAAAATATTTATTTTAACAAATATTTAATAAAATATGTTCTGGCCAAGTAATAGTGTAGAAAATGACTTTAGATGTATTCCTGGTCATTTGAGTCTAACTTATCCTTGCAGTGTTTTTTCACAGGGAAAAAAAAAACCTGGATATTCTCACAAAATTCTAAAACATCAAAATATTCAGTTAGAGTCATCTCCTTTTTTTCCAGGTGAAAAAAATGTTATCATATAATGTAACAACAAAGAAGGGAAGGAGAGGAATGGAAGCTGAATTGCACAAAATAATCACAGGCTGGTTGGAAATATTTCATTGTCTTTATTAATTACTACCTAACACAGACTTCTTCAATTTACTTAGCAGAATCAGTCATTTTAAACACACAAGTGCTTGAACATCATGGAATGATATTTCTTCTTAGGAATGAACATGATTTTCTGTCAATCTAACAATAAAACAGTCTGTCAGTGTTCTAAATATATAAAAAAAGCATACTTGAAAAGTTGTCATCTTATCCTGCTAATTTATGATGGATATGGTAACCACTTTGCTTATTATCATTTTCAAGCATCCACACTCCCAGATCCTAGAGAATCTATTTAGAGAGAAACTGATCATAAAACAGGAGGTTAATACTTGATTTAGATTTTAATGCACGACTCTTCAACTCCACATGCAAGGCAGCCAACACACCCAAAGCACATATGGCATTCCCAGTATGTTTTTTCACTGGCGCAAATCATGAAGCTGACTCAATTTTTTTTTTCGTAGAGTAAGGTTGGCTGCAGCTTCAGCAAAATCCTTCCTATTTTGTGAGTAAGACAAATCAATATATTTTGCATGCTTTGTTTTATTGGCAAGAAAAAAAAAGCCATGGCAACTGGAAACTGTAGCAAAATGTTAATCATTTGTGCTGCTCTTATATTAGCATAAACCTCCCATTGGGATATCGGGGTTGGGGCTGGGAGGCAGAAGAAAAGTCTATGGGTTGGCTTTTGGCTCCATTAATCTTCTTACAGATTTTATTTTATCTATTGGTAACTGTTCTTGTTTACCTCTCTGTTCTCTGTGTACAGTTTTGATAAGAGGATTTCAATTTGCCACTGAAGCACGTAGGCATGGCTTCACTGCTGATGGAAGAATAGCAGTAAATGGCAGTTCGTGGCTTATTTAAAAGCCATTTGCTGTGAAAATGGAATTAAGGGCCACTTAGGCTGGTTGGACTCTTGCTATTTTTTTTCTTACCATGCACTGAAAATTGGAAATTGCTTAGATGTCACCCTATTTTTAAGGATATGGGAGGCTGTATATGATGAGGGTTTGTTAATATTGCAGATTTATTGATGGGTAATATTATTAGTCATCCAATATTCAAATTAGCAATAAGTAGAAAGCTTATTCCAGGTTGTACATTTAGTAAGTTTTGGAGCCAAGTATTGGATGTAGACGCTGATTCCAGAGACAGCATTACCAAGTCCAATCTCATTCTGCTTACTGCATGACAGATCAATAAATTGGGAGATGAGGTGTTGGGGCAAGGAATAGTAACTATTCAGAAATCCAGCAGACTGAGAAAGTGAGGGACTAATGTCCTAGAGAACTATCTTCCTCAAGTCAGAATTCAGCTCCTCGTATACTAAAAAAGCAGAGGAGGGGGTTGGTTGTTGCAAACTTCTTGGTGTCAGAATCCTTTGTTCTTGCAGGTGTTCGTGTAGCTCAGGTCATGACGATCCCATAAATTTCCAACAAGACAAATGTTATTCTCTGTTCTGCAACTCTTTATCTCCATGTGAATGGAAAAGTGTTAGACCCTTAAAGGTCAGAGCCTTGAGAATGGGCTCTCCTGTATATTTCAGGCCACAGGCAACATTCTTTTACAACAGGTGCAGAAGCAGCAGGACTGAGCCCAGGAAACAGAGCACAGGGTTAGAGCTAAAGGAACAGGTCTAATGTGGAGTCAGATTTGTTCTTCGTTACAACTGCACTTGTGAAAAATAGCCTATGGCTGTCAGTAATGTCTAATAAGGTCCCAGGAAGGTCAGTACATTCATGTGTTTCAGGCTTCTTTAGGAAGGAATGAGTTATGAGGAAGACTGAGCACGTTAGACTTATCACCCCTTAGACAGGCTTGTATTCTTGGTCCTGCTCCCCTGAGGAAAGTTAGAAAAGATTTTTAACCTATTTTTCCAAAATAAGGTAGTTCTTATATATGTGTACATATATGTATAGGTGTCTTATGTGTGTATATATACACACGTATATGTGTATGTGAGTGCATATACACACATATATAAATATAGGTGTATCAGAGAACACAGGAACAATATACTCTATTCAGCACTTGTTTCATGCCAGGCAATATTCCAGGACCTTTACATGCATTAACTCATTTAACCTTCACCACAACCTTACCAAACAGGTGCCATGATTTTCATTCTTAGCTTAAAGCCATGAAAACTGAGACTCAGAGTGGTTACACAACATGCCCAGGGTCCTCTAATAGTCAAGCCAAGTTTTAAACATAAACAGTCAAGCTCCAAGTTCCAGTCATCTACCACTAGCTATAATGCAGTTTCCATTTCCTGTATTTTGAATTAATGATTGACCAGGAAGCATATGAAACACCTATAAGCGAACCCCTCTAATTCAATTTCTCCCTGTGTAATTCATTTTTTTTCAACTGTGGGTTTTAACATTCACTATGACCACTATGTTAGCATTTATGAATGGAAACACTAACACAACAATAAGACCAGCTGTATCAGAATAGCTCTTCCTAACTGTAGAAATTCCTGTCTTACTGAGAACTGAAGATACATTTAAAGTAAGATTGCACTGCCTTTAGTATCTGCTCTGGCAGATCGATATAAAGATCCATAAAATGGAGAATATCTTAGCCGATAACTAGAATGGCTGCTGTGCATTTTTTTTAACCAAGGAGAAGGTTACCTCAGTTACTGCATCTGACATTTTAATTTAGCCTCTCTCAATGACTGTATCTGAAAGCAAGCATTTTTTTCCCCACTCACCACATTTTACTCCAACTTCAGTAACATGTTTTTAAATATTCCTTCTGACTACTTCTACAAGCTCAAGTGATCTCAGCTCGCCTGTCATTGCTCACAGGAATCCTGTACTTCAGGAGGGACATCATCACATCCTGAAATGCGTTGGCCTGTGGGTTCTACTGACAGCCAAGATTTATTACTTGGTGAATATAGTTCCCTTGTCCATGAGTAAGTAAAATGGTCATATTTTCTGAATCAAAAAAAAAAAAAACTGAGGATGCATCATTCAGCATCGTTCTGACAATAAGATGGAATATGTAATATCAGCCCTATCAATAAAATTTATGGCACATTATCAGCCTTTGTATGAGTGCAGTACAGGTAGTGGGAAAGTCCAAGGGGCAAGTCTTGATTTCCTTGTTTGTTTTCTATGATAGGAAAGGGGAATAAAAAAGAATAAATGACACTTCTTCTAAAATTTGGGCTTTATGCCAATCCCATTCTCTCTTCCCTCACCTCCTTCCCATATCCTTTTCTTCTTCTTCCCTCACTTGTTGAGCATGCTTTGTGAGGCAGAAGATTTATTAAGCAATGATGGGATAGAGATAAATATAATGCTACTTCTGCCTAATAGGAATGTGTAACCTGTCTGGGAAAAGAGATCTTGAGTACCACTTAAATGTGGTGTTCCATGAGGAACACAAAAGCGAGAATACAAGGTAGAGTGACATTTGAGAAAACAGGATTAAATTGCCAATTTATGGAGGGAAAAGACTCATATAGAGCTCATATAGGCTCTAGAGTTAGATTAGCAACTTTAGGCAAGGCTGAATCCAAGCACCCTAAATGATGTCCTCCAAACATGGCCTCTCCTTACATTCCTTGGCTGTCCCTTCCTCTCTACTGGCCTCATTATCACGTAGGAATCCTCTTTTAAGAAACAGCTTTAGGTGTGTACCTTACCTATTTAATAAGCCTAGCAGATGTGGGGACTTTCTGGCTCAGAGTTCCAGAAGACATCCCAGGCTTTATGGTTATTGCCCTAATTGGGTTGCATGCCCAGTCCTCTATCAGTTATCATGGAGGAGGTTGGTGTGAAAAGTTCTGACTAGTCACATCTGGTTCTTGTGACAACTCTTGGGACTAGAAGGCGAGATCAAGCCCAATAGAACAATTTGCATTGTGGGTGAGAATGAATTTTAGGAACTGCACTCTGTACCCATCCCATGTTCTTGAGTGGTTTGATAGAGTTATTTATCTCATTTCAAAATCCATAATATGAACTAAACCAACTTTATTTCCGAGGAAAGATTTAATGATCATTTGGTAGGTATGTGAAAAAAGGTTTAAACATAAACATGCTCCCTCTTGTTTTGTTTTCTTCTTGGTTCTTTTTCCGACTTACATTCCCTTTCCCTCAATTAGGGTAAAACTTCTATGAAGACAAATGAGAGTCTGCCTTTCTGCATCACTATGTCTCTAGCATTGTGAACAGTGCCTGGCATAGGGTAGGTTTGCAGCAAATAGTTGTCAAATTAATGAATATATGGTCTTTAAAGTCCTCTAACTCTAGAAGTTTGTGACTCAAGGAATACATTCCTTTAGAAAATAAGTCCCATAATTAATGAATATAAAAATTGATACAGAGATGAAAAAGATTTTTCAACAGAATTCTCACTCTGTAATTTAATGGTAAATATAGACTTTCAAAATTCTTGCCCCTCTTCCGTGTAAATTATGCTTACAGAGCTCTTTTAAAAAAAATAATGTTGAATATACTTAGAATAAATTGTTAAATTTAGATTAAGAACAATACTAGTGGCAAATGTTTTCTCCAAAGTCACCTTGATGTTGTATATAATTGATACAATATTTTAGAATAAACTTTGTTGCTACCTCTAAGGTGGAAAAGACTGACATGCAGCTCTGTGATTTAGTGAAAAACTTGCTGACCAGAGAAAATTTGCCACTTTCCTTTTGAGGAAATATGTTTAAAATAATTATTTGTGCTTAATTTTTTTTGATGGCCTTAATGATTTTCATGTGTGATATTGACTTGAAGCCTTCAGTAGAGTCATTCTCTCTTTTTCCCTCACTACATTTGGGCAAAAATGTCCTTCAGTAGGTAAATAGACAAATACACTGCGATACATCCAGATGATGGAGTATTCCTCACACCAAAGAGAAATGAGTTATCAAGGCTTTAGAAGATATAGAAACTTAAATGCATATTGCTAAGTGAAAAAATCCAATATGAAAAGTCTACATGCTGTATAATTCCAATCATATTTTGGAAAAGGTGAAACTATGGAGACAGTAAGAAGATCAGTGTTTGTCAGGCTTAGGGGTGAGGTAGGGTTGAATAGGTGGAGCACAGGAGATTTTTAGGGCATTGAAACTATTTTGTACGATACTATAATGGTGGATACATGTCATCCCATATTTGTCAAAATCCAATAAAATGTACAGCACCAGGACTGAACTTTAATGTAAACTATGGACTTTGGGCGATACTGATGTGTCAGTGTAGGTTTATCAGTTGTAACGGATGTACTACTCTGCTGCAGGATGTCAACTGAGGGAACAGTTGAGAGCATGTTGGAGTAGGGAATTATGGGAACTTTGTATTTTCTGCTCAGTTTTGCTGTGAACCTAAAACTGCTCTTAAAAGGTAAAGTTGATTAAAATTATATGAATTGTGTATATTTTGCAAATAATTTTCTGTTATATGAATCACAGATATCATCTTCCAATTTTTTAACTCATATTTTCACTTCCATTGTATTCGGATAATTTTTTCTTAATGATATACAGTCAAATTTACCAATTATTTTATTTATGGTTACTTTTTGAGTGCATGTCTTATTTGGGAAATCTTTCCATACCACAAGATCAAAGGACTACTTACCTATATTTTCTATTAAAAATGTAAAATTTTGACTTTAAAATTTTAGATCTTAATTCATTTGTAGCTCATCTTCATATAGCGGTGAAATAAGGATCTAATTTTATTTTCTCTTTCCATGTGGAAAATTTTTCTCCAGATACACTAATTGTCCAGTTTCCCCTTTTTTCTTTACTGATCTGCTGTGCTGTTTGTGATATAACATAGTTGTCTGTGTATGGGTCTATTCTGGGTTCTCTAATGCCGTAAATATAGTTGTCTATGTGCACAGATCTTATTCTGAGCTCCCTAAACTATGTAATGAGCAGTTTTCTATTGTTATTTCTATTTTATTTCTATTCTGTCATAAATACTGTAGCTTCACAATAAGTCCTGATATCTCATAAGGCAAATATTTCCTCCTTTTTCAGTTGTACCTTGCCTATTTTGGCTCTTTAATCTTCTTCCATAACTACACTCATCCCCTTTGTCACCCTGCCCTCCACATCACGCCTACCCAACCTGTCCTCCCCTGTGTTATCCTTCAATGTTTGTTATTGTTAATAAATTAGTAAGTTTTCCTGTAGTATTATTTCCTGGCATTTTTTTCACCACATTTTTTTTTTTATGACCATTAAACTTGTGGAAGGATCCAACAGCCCATGCTAATGCACCATCTGAGATTTGAAAGAATATCATACCATTGAATTTGAAATTTTACTATTGTATTATTTATTTTATTTTGTCCAGTTGGGGGAGGTAATTAGGTTTATTTCTTTTTAGATGAGGGACTGGGGATTGAACCCAGGACCTCGTGGATGTTAAGCATGTGCTCTGCCACTTGAGCTATACCCTCCCCCCTGAATTTGAAATTTTAAAGGAAAATCAAGATGTCTGTCCTGAAATCATAAATAAGCTGGGAATTTGTGTGCAATGAGAGAAAGAATTATATTCCGGATTTGGAGTATATTCCAGATTTTAGTGTTCACTTGCTCACTTTGAAATTTTCTTGGAGGAGAAAGACTTTAGTGCCTTATATTACCCCTTTCCTTTTGTTACTTAGAAGCTCTTTGTTGTAACATACGTAAAGATTTTAAACTTCGTAAGAGCTGGATAGAAGATGGGAGCATGTAGAACTGAACAAATTTAACTGCTGCAAAACAAATGTAGAAAGAAGAATCTTTAAGTAATCAGGTTGTATCCTTGGAGAATTTGGAACAACAACAAAAAACCCAGCATGTGCAAAGCATTCATGATGCAGGGACATTGATTAAGACTCCTCAATACAGTACAGAAGATTTATAAATCAGGTATCATGAACCAACAGTTAGAAATTCAAGTCAGCTGTAAATGAAATTAAGTGAACACATGGGCTTCTCATTTTATATTTTATATATAGAAATATACAGAAATGCACCAAGTTTATACTCTTTGAAATCATTTTCTTTAAGGACCTAAAGAATGCCATACCATTCACTATATATTGATGGTAGAAAATAGAACACTGAGGTAATGATTTCAAGGAGTTTGACAGCCTTCTGGTGTCTAGAATTTTGCAATGATTCAGTAAAACTAGAAGACAATTCTTATAAAAATGTATATTTATATAAAGGGACAGATGCTACTCTATTTCATTAGCAGTAGCTAAGTGAGCATTAGCAAGCTTGGTGAAGACAACAGTAATGCAATCTTCAACTTTAAAGGCTCAGATGGATTTCCTAGATTAAGAATTGAATCTGATTTTATTGGATTTATGATTTTACTCTGAGTTGGTAGTCAGGGGGAAATCAAATGTCACTTCAGTCTTCTTATTTCCTATGGTTGCATTTCAGTCTTGGTTTTGAATTAGAACGGGAGCACATTTTACCTTCCTATATGAAGCATAAAGGCACACCTGTTTTTATATTTCTATGAGTTTCTAGTTAAAAAAGCATAAATGTTAAAAACATGAAATTCTGCTCCCTCAATCAGACAATCTTGAAAATTACACTAAACACAAGAGAACCTTTAAGTATCATTGGTCCAGCTATAGACCATGTTTACCTAGCAATAATAATCAGATTTGAAAACAGCTTGTGAGATGCTTTTTACTTTCTCCATGCATTAGTCTAAATTGCCTTTGCTTGTGTGTCAAGAAAAATGGTAAATAAGAGAAAAGTAACCAGGAATCTAAAAGCAGGCAGCCCAACACTGCAGCAGCAGCCACGGGATAGATAGCCTTCCCATCTCGGGCTCCCGGTGTCTCTCCACTCCACCATTCTTAGCATCTGGCTTTCATCTTCCTGCTTACAAAGATGGTGCCTGCACCTGCTACCCAGGCTCAAAGAAAGATAAAGGGGGAAAGATTGAAGAGCATGCCTCTTAAAAGGCTCTTCTGGAAGTCTAAACCAGCCCCTGCTGCTTTCTTGGCTTTGTACCAAACTGGGTCACATGGACCTTGCAAAATGCACAGGATGTTGATGTTGTACATTCTACAGGTTTGGACAAGTATATAATGGCATGTATCTGTCATTATGATATCATATAGAGTATTTGCATTGTCCTAAAATTCCTCTCTGCTCCATCCATTCTTCCCTCTCCCCACAAGTCCTGACAACCACTGATCTTTTTACTGTTTTCCATTGTTTTGTCTTTAGAATATTATATATTTGGAGTCATACCATATGTAGCTGTGGGTTCTGTCCAGCAAAAGTCCCACTGAAATGGAATGAATTACTCAAGACTTTGGAAAGTCAAGAGAGCAAGAGGGAGTTGGAGACCAACTCCTCGAGCCTCTCAAACACTCCCATATTTATTGTGTACAGTCGAAGAAAAGATCACAAACAATTGTGCCATGGAATCCAGGAGTTTAAGGAAAAACAGGATTGGGTAGAGATCATAAAATCCACAATGAGCACAGAGGCTTAATTTATCTTCAGGGCAGTCATGGGGGGAGGGGAACAAGGTTCATTCTTCAGACATAAGATGTTGATTGCAAAACAGACCACCAGACCAGCTAGTTCCTTGTCTTGAGGGTTATAGACTATCTAAACAGCATAAAGCATGCCCACTGTTTATAGCTGAGGGCATGGGTCATCGCTTTGCATCAAGCAGAGTGAACCCTGACCTATGGACCTATGCTTAAAATAAGCTGTGTCCTGCGTTTATAGCAAGGGACATACAATGGTTTTGCCACTGCAGAAGCAGCCCTAAGCTAGAACCTCAACTATGCAAGCAAGGCATTATCTCTGCTTTATACGGCAAGGAGACAGGAGTGCCGAGGCACAGGTGCCTGCTAACAAAACACATTTGTTTTTTCCTAAAGGTCACAAGTGGCTGGGGTCTGTTACAATTTATTAACCCAAACGTGGGCTCCCACATGCAACCTTTTCAGATTGTTTTCTTTCACTTAGTAATGTGCACTTAAGGTTTTATGTCTTCTAAAGCCTTGATAGCTCTTTTTGGGGGGGGGGTGTTGAATAATACTGCATTGTCTGGATGTATCACAGTGTATTTATCTATTTACTTACTAAAGGACATATCGGTAGCTTCCAAGTTTTGGCAATTATGAATAAAACTGCTATAAACATTTCTGTGCAGGTTTTGGTGTGGGCATAAGTTTTTAATTCATTTGGGTAAATACCAAAGACCATGATTGGTGGATCATATGGTAAAAGTACATTTATTTTGTATGAAACTGCCAATCTGTCTTTCAAAGTGGCTGTACCATTGTCTATTCCCTCCAACAATGAATAAGAGTTCCTATTGCTCCACAACCTTGCCAGCCTTTGGTGTTGTCAGTATTTTGGATTCGGACCATTCTAATAGGTGTGTAGTGATATCTCACTGTTTAAATTTGCATTTTCCTGGTGACAGATGACGTGGAGAATATTTCACATACTTATTTGCCATGTGTCTATCATCTTTGATGAGGTGTCTGTTAAGATCTTTGGCCAAATTGTTCATCAGGTTGCTTGTTTTCTGATTGCTGAGCTTTAAGAGATTATGTGTATTTTGGATGCCAGTTCTTCATAAGATACGTCTTTTTAAAATATTTTCTCCCAGTCTGTGTTTAGTCTTCTCATTCTCTTGTTGTCTTTTATAGAGCAGAAGGTTTTAACTTTAAGTCCAGCTTATCAATTACTTCTTTCACCAACTGTACCTTTGGTGTTGTGTCTAAAATGACATTGCCATGCAAAAGACTATCTAAATTTTCTCCTGTGCTATTTGCTAGGAGTTTTATTGTTTTGTATTTTAGATTTAGGTCTATGATCCATTTTGAGTCAATTTTTGTAAATGGTGTAAAGTCTATGTCTCAATTCACTTTTTTTTTTTTTTTGCATGTGGGTGTCCATTTGTTCCAGAATCTTTTGTTGAAAAGACTTATCTTTTTCCATTGTACTGCCTTTGATCTTTTGTTAAATATCAGTTGATCACTTTTATGTGGATCTATTTCAGAGCTCTCTATTCCACTCCACTGACCTATTTTTCTATTATTGCACCAATATGACATTATCTTGTTTAATGTAACTTTATAGTAAGTCTTGAAGCTGCATACTGTCAGTCCTCCAACTTTGTTCTTCTGTTTCATTACTGTGTTGGCTCTTCTAGTCATATTGACTTTTCCTACAGGGAAATTATAATCTAGTTCAAAGCCCATCCTTTTAAGCACTGTTCCATAAGGCCACTTAAGGAAAACACATATACCCCATACTCATCTCATTATCTTCTTCCCTCCCCCACTGCCCCCGAACCCCAAAGTAATAAGTACTGATCTTCTTCCTGTGTTTTGCCACAGTAAATGTTTACCCAGTGGCTCATGAAGGAAACTGGGATATAATCTTCACACTTCCTAATCACTTACCTTGTCATATCCAATCAGTTGCCAAGTTCTACAGAGTATATATTAAATATTTTCATATTTTCTACCTCTGTCTCTATTTCCCATTACTGCTTCCATAGATAGAGACTTGTTTCTTGATTGAACTATGGAAACAGCCTCTGAATGGGTGTCCATGTCTTTAATCTGTGAGTCATGCTCTGTGCTGCTGCCACAGTGCATTTTAAAAAGTATGTATCTGGTCCTTGAAGCTTTTGCTTTTAAAAACTTTCATTACAGTCAGGATTTTTTTTTTAATGCCTAACTTCTTAGCAAGGCATACAACATCCTTTGTTATCTGGCTTCTGCATAACTCTATTGTTTCTTGCCTCAGAGGAACCCATGTCCCAAATGGCTTCCCAGCACTCCACTATGCTGAGATATTTGCATTTCTCAGATGTGGAGTCATCCAGGGTAGCCTTCCTCCGTTCAACCCTTCCTATGCCCCAACAAATTAACCTTGCCAGTGTATTTTAGGTGTGTGATCTTATAATTCATTATCCAAACTGGGACACCATTGAGTGAGAAAGAGGAGTTAATTATTTGTTGGAGAAGAAAGGCATGTGTTGGGTTTGTATCAGGCAGTTAGGTTCATGTCATTCACTCTGGTCTAAAGGATTCTTCTTTACATGCTCATAACACTCTGAACTTATCTCTATAACATTTACTTCATTCCATGAGAAAATTGGTCTGTCTCTCTCAGTCCGTTCAGGTTGCTGTAACAATATACCATAAACTGAGTGGCTTATAAACAACAGAAAATTATTTCTCACCGTTCTGGAGGCTGGAAGTCCAATATCAAGGTACTGGCAGACATTGTGTCTAGTGAGAGTCTGTTTCTCTTTCATAGACAGCTGTCTTCTAGCTGTGTCTTCAAGTGGCAGAAGGGGTGAGAGCTCTCTGGGGTCCCCTTTATAAGGACACAAATTCCATTCAGGAGGGCTCTGCTCTCGTGATTGAATCACCTCCACAAGGGCTCACCTGCAAGGACCTAATCCCATTGGGTATTAAGTTTCTACATAGAATGTAGAGGGACACAAACGTGAAGTCCACAGCAGTCTCCCTTTTAGGTTTCTTGATTTCAGAGGCAAGCTTGCTTTGATCATCTTTCTCTCCAGAAAGTTTTGCATAATTTTGGAAACTTAGTGTGTGTCAAATATTTTAAAAATAAATGCTGTTAAGAGAATACTTTCAGGTAGAAACCTCACAGAGCATTTGGAGGTAAATTGAATTTTGCAGCTACTGTGGTGAACAAACAACACTAAATACTTAACCTTTTTCCAAATTAGAAAAGGGAACTGGGGGAGACATCTGTATATCTGAAATTGTGTTTGAGGTACTGCTGTTTATCATATGAAATTCATCAACTGCATTTCAAGAGTTTATGATTAATATCTTTGGAGACTTTTTGAATTCATTCCAGAATACTTCCCCTGATGATACATTTATTTACTTTGAAGAGATGGCCCAATTTGATTATATGTGCCTGCGTGTTTCAGGCTGATTTTACTGTGGAGAAAAAAATAAAATGTATTTCAAGCTAGAGAATAAAATATTGTACACAAGATAAAGGTCTAGGACATATCACCTATGTACTCTGACAAATTCAATAGTGTTATTAGGAAGCTACTTCCAAATATGCTGTGGATCTGGAGGTAAAACAAGTTTGTCCCTCAACACCTTAGCACTGATGTCCACACTTACCAAACCATTATGAAAATACAGGGCTTCTCAGGGATCACATACAGAGAACTGAAGCAATGATCTATCTCCTTTAGATGCATTTGGATTTGCTGCAGCCTTCACAATGGAAGACAGAGCCGTTTCTTCTGGCATGCCTCAAATGTACCCAGCGTTATTCTCACTATAAGGCTTTCTAGGACTAAGACTGAGTCTATCTGCCTTTGACTATCTACTAACACCTTGACTTATCCATGGATTATGTCCAATAAATGTTTTACTGAATCAACAAAAGATTGATAAATATGTGCCAATAACTTAAGGAAAAACCAACAAAATATTCATTTATCTATATTTTATTTTTGTTATCAATCTCCTTCTATTCTCTTTCTAGTGATCTTTCATTTGTTTGAAGCAAAAGCAACAAGAACAAAACGTTATCTGATAATGTGACACAGTATATAATGCTAAAATGAGCTAAATAACACTTCAGGAGAAAAAAATAGAATTAGGGACACTTCTTGATACAGGAGCATTAATATTTATGAATATCTTTGATGTGACATTTATATTTTCCCTCTGTGGGTAACAGTAAAAACAGAGTGAACTATGACTAGACTAGTAATATTGCTCAAATAATGAAAAGACAAAAAATTTTAATTCCTTCTAGGCAAAAGCAGAGGTATTTTGTCATTCCAATAAAGAGCACCATGTTTCTTTCACTCAGTCTCTAATCACAATATCATAGAGATAGAATGAACTTTGCAATGTTTTAATAGCTATGGCTTCCAGCAGAGCTGTAATTATATTGTCTCAGAGAGATAAACATCTACTTATCCCTAATTTCAACATATGCTAAAGAAGGAGATTTTATAAATTTATGCCATAAACTAGTCTGTGTATGAGAATTCTCATCACTAATGCCTTCCTTATGATTCCTGCTGTAATTTATGTGAATTGGGGGGGTTCTTTTTTTAATGGAGGTACTGAGGGTTGAACCCACAACTTCATGTAAGCTAAGCACATACACTTCCACTGAGCTATTACCTTCTGTTATGTGGATTTTATTTCAAACAGAAATGGAAGCTGCTTCTTCAAGATGTCAAAACTATCAGCTAAAAGAGAAAAGCTCATTCAAATCATGCATTTGGTATAAAATAAAAACGAGTCTTTTGGTAGAGTTCAACTAGGTGTTCTGTGTGGAGTGTGTGTGTGTGTGTCTGAATTGATTGTGAATTCAATTCCAACATTCATCTAGCTTGTAAAATGTAGTGGACAACCATCATTCAAAAATGTTTTATTGAGTGCTTACTATGTACCAGGTACTCTTCTAATCATGTAGACAAAAATTCTGTTCTCACGGAACTTGCATTCTACTGGGAAGAAACCCAGTAAATAAATAAGTAAATGTATAGGCTGTAAGAAGGTGACAAGTGTATAAAGAAAAATGTAACAGGACTTGGGAATATGGAATCCCCAGAATGCTGGGAGGCAGTAATTATTTTCTATTCCCTGTAATATATTACTACAAACTTAGTGCCTTAAAACATTGATTATCTTATTGTTTTCATGAGTCAGGATTCCAGGCATGGCTTAGTTAAGTTCTCTGCTTTAGTTTCACAGGATCACAATTCAGGTGTCCACCAATGCTACATTCTCATCTGAAGGCTCAAATGGGGCAGAATCTGCTTCCAAGCTCTTTCACACTATTGGCAAGATTAATTTTATTGTGTATTATAGAATTCATGACAGTTTGCATCTTCAAAGTCAATAATGGGAAGAGTGACTCTAAAATGAGTCCACTAGCAAGATAGAGTCTTATACAATGTAACACAATAATGATGGTGATATCCTGTCATATTTTCCATAGTCTGCTGGTTAAAGGCAAATCTTAGGTCTCTCCCACACTCAAGGGGGAGGGATTACACAAGATTGTGAATACCAACCAGGAGGTGGAGATCAGGGGAACCTCCTAAAATGTCTACCTACCTATCACAGACTCGTTTAATTTTTAAATAGAATGGTTAGAGAAAGACTCCTTTTGAAGGTGACATCAGGTTAAATATTTGAAAGAACCATAGGAGGCAACTCTAAGACTTTTTGAGGGAACAGCATCCCAGATAAACAGAACAGCAAATGCAAATACCTTGAAGTGGGAGTGCATTTGGCAAATTTGAGAAACAGCAGGAAGTGTTGCTGGAGCAGAGTAGTGAGGCAAAGAGAGCAGTAGAATAGGATAAAGTCAGATCAGATCGATACCAGGAATGGAATGGAGAAGGGGAGAGATCGTGACTATCGTATGGAAGGATTTTCTTGAACTTTGTAGGTAATTGTCGAAATATGACTTTTATTCAGAGTGCGATGGGAAGGCAGTGGAGGGTTTAGAGGAGTAGTTTGACCTAATGTATTTAATCATTGGCTGAGAACAGACATAGAATGGCACTTGTGAAATTATAGAGACTGGTTAGGAGGTCACTGTGATTTTCATAGAAATGGCAGTGAAGGTGGTAAGAATTGGTCAGAATCTGGATAAAATCTGAAGGTGAAGCCAGCCCTTTTCCCTTAATTTTGTTTCTCCATTCTGGTGACAAAGTTGCAATTTCAGAGTTTGTCATTAAACCTACACTCATCCATCTAGCCCCTTCCTCAATAATTTAGAACTGAACCTAAGACAAAGTAAACATAATATCCATGAGTAACTATACTATAACTGGTAAAGCTCAGGAGTTGGTTATTGTCATTGTCTGCCATGTTACCTAAAGAAAAAATTCACAAAGAAGGGTGAAAAAGATGCATAGAGCAAGGTAGTGAAATACTGATTGAGGGTATTCAATAATTATCAGCTATTTTTATGTGACCCAGCCACGCAAATTAGCATCAACTTACTCATCCAAAAGAGATAGAAAAATCTAATTTTGGGCAAGCCAAAGCTCAAGAAAAAATTTTAAAAGAAAAATAGTCTTTTCATCTTTTACTATCGGCAGTACTTTGTTTCTGAAATATTGGTAAGCCTCAGAAAAGGTTGTAAAATGTTTGTGGGCCAGCAAACATCCTTGTCAAACAGCAGATTTTTAGTAGTATTTTTTATGGTTCTCTGAATCTTCTTTGAGCCTTACCAGAAGTCTCCCAAATTGTGGTAACTTACAGAAATCATAAAATTTTTATGAAGATCTTTTGTAGGTATATATACTAGCATTTTCTTTCTCAAATCATGTGGTGACCTGCCAAAGGTCTAAGCTTTGTTTTCTTTCTTTCTTTTCTAAACCCTGAGAAGATGAAGCAACTAACTGAAGTTCAAGTGCACAGTAATTTTATTCCATCTGAATGGTTACCTGTCCTCTAAATCTCTACATCCTTAGAGTTTATTATCTCCAAAGCCCACTCTACCTATAAGGAAATGTGATGGTGGTAACTCATTAGGATGGTTTTATTTTAGGGACCTGTTCTCATTGTTAAGCCATTTTCTTATCAGCTAATTAAATGCCATGGAAAGTATGAATATAGGAAGGATTTCATTTCCACAAGGCTGTTGGCATAGCGGAAGGAGTTGCTCCCTCCGGTGAGTCATCACGGTGCAGATTAAATGTGTAACTGACTTAAAGAGTGCAATGACTCTTGCCTTGTTACAGTGTGACCATGTGTGGCCACTTACATATCCTCTGTTTTTAATAATGTGGTTGTTGATTTACTGGTCTACATTCTTCTCTGATCATTAATTTTTACAGAGTTTCATCTTTTGAATCATCCTCACGTGGTGTGTTATAGCGGTGCTTTCTTGCCACCACATATTTTCAGCTTCTAAACAGAACACAGAATTGTGTTGTTCCCATGGAAACCTTAAAGCATTACAGAACCACAGCTTTGAATCTGTAACTCCTATTGTGTGTAGGTTCATGCCCTGCAAAGGCAGACTCTAATTTCCAGTGCCCCTGACATGAAGACACAATTAACCTGGGTGCCATTGGAGCTAATTGTTTTATTTTCTTTTTTCACTTGTTCCTTGTATTGGTTCTGTTGCCATAGAAAAGAGCTAGACTAGCCCGTCACAATTAACCAAGACACAGATCCTTCTCAGACATGATGAGCATCTCTTATGGAGAGGGTTGTAGCAGCTACTGGGGCAATTTCTATATTTACACATTTGTTCATTTGTTCATCTATTATTTATTAACTGTAATGAGAGGTGCATTATTTTAGGCCTGGGAGCTACTGTCCTGAACAAGACAAAATCTCTGACTTCACGATGCTTACATTTTAGTGAAATATGGAGTATGAAGGTTGAAAAAACAAGCAATGGAATTGAAAGTAATGGAGATGCTGTGTATGTGGTAGGAGTAGTTACTTTAATTAAAGTCATCAGAGGATGCTTCTCAGTAGTAGGTGCTTCTGAACAGAGACCTGATTGAAGTTAAGTGAATGAGTGAGGCAAATATCTGAGTGTTTTTTCTTTTTTTTCTAGGAAGAGGAAACTGCAAATGTAAGTGCCCTGAGAAGTGAGAACAAGTTTGATGCGTATACACTTGACATACAGCAAGAATGCCAGCATCCTGACTCCTGACAGCTAAGCAGGGCAGGCAGGTCAGTAAGTGATGTAAGTGATACAGGAGAAGAGACGGAGGGGGATTGATGGAAGAGGTCATGTGGTGTCTCACAGGCCACACTAAGGACACTGAATTTTATTTTGACCATGAAGGGCTTTGAGCAGTAAAGTAATATGATCTAATTTACAGCTTAAATAAAATTGATCTATTTTATTTGGTGGTGAGGATAATTAACTGTATCAAGACAAAAGTGGAGGCTAGGATACCAATTAGGATTCTAGTGTTGTCCTCTAGGTGAGAGAAGACAGCAGAGGAGAGGATTGTGTATCAAAGACAGAGCCAATAGGACTTACTAATGTTTTGATCACAGATTGCATACAAAAGGAGTCAAAAGTGACTCATAGAGGACTGTCCTCAGTCAACGAGTTAATGATGGTGCCATTTTACTGAAATGCAGGAAACTGGGGAAAGAGTGGGGGAAACAAGGGTTCTGATTTGAGCATGTTAAATTAAAGCTGTCCAGTTAGGCATCCAAATGTAGATTTTGCTCAGATGGGTTCAAAATCTGAGTCTGGACTTAGTGAGGTTTGTTCAGAGGACATGGCCATGATGCTGGGAGACATACCTTTAAGGAAATCACATGCATGAATCGCTGAATCTAGAAATGATGCTATGGATGACTTCTAAGGATACAGTCCTCTTTCTACACAAATTGACTTTAGATGTTTTAGTTATTGATTGCCACAATAATGCTTCATTACTTTAATACTATATTAGAAACAATCACAAAACCGCAGTGACACACATCATTGAATTCATTGCCTACAAATCTTCTGTGTGTTGGTTGCCAGTTAGGCAGCTTTGCTGATCTCGACTGGGTACACTCACATATCTGGGGGCTGGAGCAATAGTGGTGGCTCAGCTGTGCTCCACAGTCTTTCACCCTCCAGCAGACCAGCCGGAACTGTTCTCATGATGAAAGCAAAGGCCCTAAGAGTGAGCAAGCCCAAAGAGCAAGGCTGTTAGAAGTCTCAGCTTGTATGAGACTCATGATTGAATGTCAAAGGGCAGAGGATGTTCCCTTGCTCATAGTGAGAAAGCACTGCAAAAAAATATGGAAAAGGGTGTGGATATAGGGGGAGTGAATAAATCTGGACCGTCTTTGCAATCTATCACACAGGCAAACGAGGCATCCTCATGAGCAAGTGTAGAAGGCAACTTTACAGAAAGTGGAAACATTGTATGAAATGTCTGCTTCCGTTTTAACAACATCCTCTTCACTTAGACTGTCTTTTTTTTGTCTTTTTCAAAATTTTATTTTATTGAGTTATAGTCAATTTACAATGTGTCAATTTCCAGACTAAGTCTTTTTTTGAAAATACAAAAGGCACAATTTTGAAAGTTGTGTAGTTCTGTATTCAAATTCTAGGCTTCTCTTCTGTCCTGTTGATTGCTTCAACTAAAAAAACAGCGATTGTAACGTCAACTCTGTTAAGATTATCATAAGGATTAAAACTAATATCTGAAGTTCCTAATATATAATGAGCACTTGACAAATGATAAATGCTATGACCAATATTAGTAGAAGGGCTATCACTAGCATTATGAAATATAACAGTCAGCCAAGGTTTTATGTGGCCACAAGTATACAATTATGCAATTGCAACAAGACTGAATCTCCAAAATGAGGAATATTTAATATACAAACACCTTTTACTTCCATATGTGAAATTAGTCTATGGTGGTCACTAAGGCTTGACTATCCAGGTTTATCTTTTCCTTTTTTTTTTCAAGTTCATCTTGACATTTCTATCCTCCAGGTTTTGTCACTGTTTCAGTATAAACAGCGATGAGACACTTAGAGACCACGTGTCTTTTGTGCTTCAGTGTACATAAAACCGGCTCAAAGCTCAGATTGTCCTGGGGAGAAAGAATGAAACGAAATTTTTCTTTTAATTCTCACTCTCTGTACCAAGGTAGGACAAGTCTTCTTAGGTTGGAGCTATATCAAAATTTGCATCAAGGTTCAGGATGAATTTGATGTGACGTATTACTTCTCTGATCAATGTGCTAACACGAATTAGCCTAATAATTGATAACCTCCAACGTGGTGGTTGACAAATGCCTGAATCCAAGGGCAATGCGGTCAAATGGATATGTTTTGAAAACAAATGCAGTTAGGTCAGGTTGGCTCCTGTATCCAGGTTACCTATTCTGTCCAGATAAGATTGTCCAGTTCATTAGTTGGCTTTGATCATACTTGCTTGTCACTAAGAGTTCATGAATTCACAAGAATTTTTCCCTCATTTTCCTTTTATCCTGTGAGCTCCTGGAAAGCAGGAGCTCTGTCGGTTTTACTCACCCTTTTATCCTGAGCGCCTGCGCTTTTTATGAACCCAGGGTCATTGGAAAGTGCTAAAGCTATGTTTGTTAACATATTTGTTCAATAAATGTTTACATGAAGGCCTTTTTCCACATGCTTTGTCTAATTTCTCTAGGGTTAGCCTGGATTACAATAGTGGAGTAATAAACAATCCAATTCAAAATTGGAAAAAAAATTTAAAGACTTTTATTGCTTAACATTTTTGGAAATAATTTTACGCACTCTTTCTTGTCTGTCTATATTTACTTGTTCTGCTTATATATTAAACACTTCAAGACTTCCTATTATTATTAGGATAAAGACCTGAACTCATAACATGGCTTAAAGCCCTGCACGATCTGGTGCCTGCCAACGTCTGCCTCTTCATCTTACTTTCTTCTTTCCACCTCTCTCTGTACCTCAGCCACACTGGCCTTCTTTCAGTTTCCTGGAATAACATCGTGCCTACCAACTCACAGCCTCCCCCCTCTGCTTGGAAGGCTACTGGGTCCTACACAGTCACCCTTTGGATTTTACCTGAACCTTCCTGGACTAAATCACGTCTCCAGTTACACGCATGCGTAGTGTTCAGCGTTTCAACTCCTAGCAGTTATCAGAGTTTAAATAAATATGTATATTTATTTTTGTGGTCTTGATGGAAATCATTAATGAATCAGTCTGCCTTGATCTAATTCCCTCGCCCTCCCCCTCCACCTCTGGTAACCACAAATCTGATCTCTTTTCCTATGAGTTTGCTTGTTTGTTTTTGAAATATAATTCACCTCTGATATTATGCTAGGTTCTGTTATACAACACAGTGATTTGATATTTCTGTGTAGTTCAAAATGATCCCACTAGTGAGTCTAGTTGTATACTGTCACCATACAAAGATATTACATAGTTATTGACTATATTCCCTAACTGCACATTTCATACCCATGACATTTATTTTGAAAGTAGAAATTTGTACCTCCTAATCTCCCTCACCTATTTCTCTCCTCCCCCTACCAACCACCCTTCTGGCAACCAACTCTTTGTTGTCTGTATCTCTGTTTTGTTAAGTTTGATCATTTGTTTTGTTTTTTTAGATTCCATATATAAGTGAAATGATACAGTATTTGTCTTTCTCTGACTTATTTCATTCAGCATAATCCCCTCCAGGCCTATCCACATTGTCACAAATGGCAAGATTTCATCCTTTTTTATGGCTGAGTAATATTTCATTGTGTGTATGGATCACAGCTTCTTTATCCATTCATTTATTGATGGCATTTAGGTTGCTTCCATATCTTGACTTGTAAGTAATGCTACAATGGAGATGAGATGCATGTATCTTTTTGAATTAGCATTCTTTGGGTATATATCCAGGAATGGAATTCTGGGTGGTACTGTAGTTCTATTTTTAATTTTTTTTTAGGAATCGCCATAATGTTTTCCATAGTGGCTGCACCTATGAACATTCCCACCAACAGTGCACAAAAGTTTTCTTATCTCCACATCCTCATCAACACTTGCTATTTGTTGTGATTTTGATAATGGCCATTCTCACAGGGTTGAACTGATGTCTCTTTGTGGTTTTGATTTGCATTTCCCTGATGATTAGGGACGTTGAGCACCTTTTCATATGCCTGTTGGCCATCTGTATGTCTTCTCTGGAAAAATGTCTATTTAGATCCTTGTTTGTTTTAATTTTATGTGGAATTGTATAAGCTCTTTGTATATATCATTTGTAAATATCCTCTCCCATTCAATAGGTGACCTTTTGTTCTGTTGACAGTTTCCTTTGCTGTGGAAAAGTTTTAGTTTGATGTTGTCCCATTTGTTTATTTTTGTTTTTGTTTCCTTTACCTGAGGAGGAATATCCAAAAAAAATTACTAAGACCAATGTCAAACAGTGTAATGCCTATGTTTTCTTGTAGAAGTTTTATGGTTTTGACTCTCACATTTAAATCTTTAATAAATAAATTAAACTTTTGTGCATGATGTGTGCATGGTGTGAGAGAGTAGTCTAGTTTGATTCTTTTGCATGTAGCTGTCTAGCTTTCCCAACACAATTTACTGAAAATGGTATCTTTTGACCGTTGTATATTCTTGCTTCCTTGTTATAGATTAGTTGCCCATATATATGTGGATTTATTTCTGGGTTCTCTGTTCTTTTCCATTCATGTATGTGTCTGTTTTTGTGACAGTACCATACTATCTTGATAACTGTAGCTTCATAACGTAGTTTGAAATCAAAAAGCATGATACTTCTGGTTTGTTCTTCTTTCTCAAGATTGTTTTGGCTATTTTGTGTCTTTTGTGTTTCTATAAAAATTTATAGACTTGTAATTTTTGATTTTGTGGTGTCTTTGTCTGGTTTTGGTATCAGGGCAATGCTGGCCTCATAGAATGAGTTCAGAGTGTTCTTTCCTCTGCAAGTTTTAGGAATACTTTGAGAAGGATAGGTGTTAACTCTTTTCTAAATTTTTGGCATTATTTACCTGTGAAGCTGTCTGGTCATGGACTTTTTTTATTGGGAGTTTTAAAATTACTGATTTGATTTCATTTCTGGTAGTTGGTCTGTTTATATTTTCTATTTCTTCCTGGTTCAGTCTTGGGAGATTGCACATTTCTAGGAATTTATCCATTTCTTCTTAGTGGCCCATATTGTTGGCATTTAATTCTTTGTAGTAATTTCTTATGATCCTTTGCAGTTCTGTGGTGTCAGTTGTAACTTCTCCTTTTTCACTTCTGATTTTATTTATTTGGGCCCCCTCTCTTTTTCTTCATGAGCTTGGCTAAAGGTTTATCAATTTTGTTTATCCTTTCAAAGAACCAACTCTTAGTTTCATTGATTTTTCTATTTTAAGTCTCTATTTCATTTATTTCTGCTCTAATCAAGATTTCTTTCCCTCTGCTGACTTTATGTTTCATTTATTCTTTTTTTTTTTTTTTTTTTTTTACTACTTCCTTTAGGTGTAAGGTTAAGTTATTTATACAAGATTTTTCTTCTTTTCTGAGGTGGGCTTTTATCACTCTAAACTTCCTTCTTAGAACTGCTTTTTCTGCATCTTACACTTTGGATTGTTGTGTTTTCATTTTTCTCCAGGTTTTTAAAATTTTCTTTAATTTCTTTGGTAATCCATCACTTGTTTAGTAGCATATTGTTTAAGCTCCAAGTGTTTGTGTTTTTTGCAATTTTTTCCTTGCAGTTGATTTCCTGAATGACATTCTTAAATAAAACTTGCATTTCTTATTGTAAGTATTTTATGGTGAAGAATACAATGATTATAAATATATTTTGTTGCCACTAACTTGATTTGAGGTAAGGCACCAGTAATTTTATTCCCCATTGCTTTTGTACTATCAGTACGAATATCAATACAGTTAAAAAGGCAAAGAAAACCTTAGCATTATGATGAAAATAATTTTTTGTGGATCCCTTGAAAGGATTTCAGAGACCCTCAGGTTTTAAAAAAACCATGAAAACAAGTTCTTTTCTATGTAATTGTTGGAGGGACTCAAATCTAATTTCAATTTCTGTTACCTTGTGTAGAAGTTGCTGAAAAAGTTGACTTTTCTAATTTCAGAGCTAAATCCCTGATTTTCATGGATTTTCATGTAAACCAAGTAAAAATGCTGTTAATACCCTGTTATTCCAGTTAAGCTCCTATCTTTAACCAATCAGCAAGCTCTATTTATCCTACTTCAAAAATAGATCTGATATATTCATATACTGTCACTCCATCTCCTCTTCTAGTCACTTAGACCAAGCCACAGCATCTGTTGACTGAACTATTATGTTTGCTTCCTAAATATTTTCTCTGTCCCCATATTTGGTTATATAAAATGTATTCTCCCTAGTAGGCAGAGTGATCTCTTAAAAATATTAATAATATCTAAGAATCTCCTTTCTTAAAACCTTCCAGTGGTTCTCTACTGCCAAGGGAAGAAAATCCAAGTTTCTTCCCATACCTGATATAATTTGACTTTTGCCTCTCTCTCTGACCTCATCATGTACCAGTCTTTTCCTTGCTCACTGTTTGCCAGCCAACCCTACTGGCCTTTCTGTTTCTCAAATTGACACTCTGTAATCTAGAAGAATGTTTACTAGACATAAGATACCTAGTAACTATTGGTTAAAATAATAAATGTTATTTTGTAGAATTTTGAAAAGATAGAGCCTTAATGCAGTATTATCTCACATTAGCAATCTAGTCTAGAACCAAGGACAGTTCCAGATAGCTTTGAATTAAAAGAAAAAAATTCCCCACATGCTCATGATGTCATTTATAGACAGTATCACTAGCATTAAATTGCTGTGTTTGAGCTGTTTAGATACCTAAAATCTAAAACTCTTCCAATACACACCAATGAAAGGCTGATGAAATGTGTAAACCCTCCCCCCTAAAATAAAGCACATATGTAAAACATTTGAAATACAATCTGAAGGAAATTACAGAAATTTTACAGCTACTCATGGACTACAGAGAAAGTCTTTGGACTTCAGGGTGTCCTAAAGCTACGTAGTAATTGGAAGACAAATTGTACAACAGGTACAACTATTGTTGAATATCTTGAGCCTTAAGAAGATTACAAATACTTCAATTAAGAACTAGAGAGAAATTCAAGATCTAATCAGAGATTATTAAAACTGTTAAAATTTAGAGAATATTTTCAGGTTCAAATCTTCCATCCTTGACATGACAAATATGGAAAAGATTATATATTTAAAAGTGATTTACTACCAGACACACAGCATGTTAGTGACAGAGCTGTGACAAGGTTCTAAATTCTTTGGCACTCATAACTCTTGCTTTATCACTGCAGGAGGCTTATTTATATTGGGGGGTTTTGATAGAAAATGAAGTAAAACTGGGAACTGGAATTACTGGTAAAGCTGCACTGTCATCTACAGAAGACTTGGCCTTAGACGGACCCTACTTGCACAATTTCTCTAGATCTTTGCCCCAGATATGTCAGGAGTCACAAAATAATTCTATATTTACAACATTTATATAGATATGGGATATCGCATGACTCTGGATTAATACAACAAAGGTCTAAAAAAATTATATGTCTATATACTACTATAACATGTCTCAAATATGTATCCTAAAGATTATATGTGTGTGCGTGTACACACACAGACACACACACACACACACACATCCCAGATTACAAAGAAAATTCTTGAGTCTAATATTTTACTTTACCCTTTCACCCTTGACATTGCCAAATTACATAACTTTTTCTCATTGGTATGCATACAAAGAGGAATAAGAAAAAGATATTTCTATCAGTTACATATTATGTAGAGAAGAATTTCAGGCATTCTGCCACAGCAGCCAAGGACATTATGAAGGAAGCATTTATTGTCTATATCAGTACAGATGATTTGCTTTGGAACATAGTGTCCAAAGTTCCTTTTTTACCCCCTGTCTTTCAGATGATTGAATTTTGAAGGATAATTCAACTGGACTTTTTCAGAGAATAAGCAAAATAAATATAAAAAGCCATTAGACAAGCCATGCTTATATTGGTTGCTTGATTATTATTCCAAAGCATCTTTAAAAAAGATGATAAATTTGATAAATACATAGAGCAATAATATTTTCCTTACTGGGTAGTTTACAGAATTCCTTTGTCTGAATCTTTTCTAAACCCTCACAACCATCCTATATGACAGGTGGCAATTGTTTGTTCCTACTTTAAAGATGAATAAAAGTTGTTATCGTTATGTGATTACATATCAGGAGAATGTTGCAAAAAGGAACCATGGCTATTGGTAAGATGGTAAGGCTAATAGATAAAATGTCAGGATAAGAAAAATGTATAAATTCTGAATGTATGGAATAAGTACAGATTCTTTTTACAGGACGCATTGACTGACATGTATTAAATGCCTAAGACTCTGCTGCTTCCAAACCTTGTTTTACTCTTTCTTCATGTGTACTTACTTAATGGGAAATTTGTTTCTTTAGATTTGGATAGATACATGAAAGAAACAGATGGCTGGGAAAAAGAAAAAAAAAACTAATCATAACTAATAATTATATTTCTTCCAAATAATTACCTCCCATCTTTGAAGGAAAAAAATAAAGCTGTTCCCCTTTTACTAGGGCTCTTGCTTTGACAAAGAAATAAAGAAAAATAATATATTATCGTCTCAACCTCTGGCCTTAAAAGTCAGACTAGATCATTTCCAAGGAATTATTTTGGGAAATATCAATTCAATTAATTGCCTGTAGTGGAAATCACATGGTTGAAATTACAGCCAATACTTGAAATGTCAAGCTTGAATTTGAGACTATTTTAACAATAACAATAATAACAAATGATAGGTTATAATTTACTTTGGGGATTTAGTAATTTCCATTCCAACAGTTCACTATTTTCCATATGAAGAACTTCTCTTTATTAAAAATAAGTACCTTCTTGGATGACTTTAGAAATTTTTCCAATGACCCTATTAATATATTTTAGATTATATAATTTAAAATAAAACAACAATTCCCTTTACAGCACCAATAAAAGTAGATTTCTAAATTTGTTTAAAATATACTAAACAATGATGTGACTGACAAGGGCTTAATTTCCAGAATATACAAATAGCTCATACAACTCAATAACAAAAAACCAAACAATACAATAAAAAAAAAAAAAGGGCAGAAGACCTAAATAGACATTTATCCAATGAAGACATACAAATGGCCAATAGGCACATGAAAAGATCCTCAATATCATTAATTACCAGAGAAATGCAAATCAAAAGTACGGTGAGGTATCACCTCACACCTGTCAGAATGGCCATCATTAAAAAGTCCACAAACAATAAATGCTGATGGGTGTGGAGAAAAGGGAACCCTTTTACAGTGTTGATGAAAATGTAATTTGGTGCCACCACAATGGACAACTATATGGAAAGTCCTTGTAAAACTAGAAATAAAGTTACCATATGATACAGCAATCCCACTCCTGGGCATATATCCAGAGAAAACTCTAAGTCAAAAAGATACATGCAGCAATGTTCATAGCAGCACTATTTACAATAGTCAAGATATGGAAGCAACTTAAGTGTCCATCAACAGATGAATGGATAAAGAAGATGTGGTATATATACACAATGGAATACTACTCAGTCATAAAAAAGAATGGAATAATGCCATTTGCAGCAACATGGATGGACCTGGAGATTATCATATTAGGTGAAGTCAGTCACACAGAGAAAGACAAATATCATGTTATATCACTTATATGTGGAATCTAAAAAAAATAGTACAAATGAACTATTTACAAACCAGAGATAGACTCACAGACATAGAAAACCAACTACATTTTACCAAAAGGTAAAGGGAGGGAAGGGATAAATTAGAAATTTGGGATAGCAGATACAAACTAGTATATATAAAATAACCAACAATGTCCTACTGTATAACACAGAGAACAATATTCAATATCTTGTAACACCCTATAATGAAAAAATATGAAAAATAATTTGTATATATGTATACTTAATCACTATGCTGTACACCAGAAACTAACACAACACTGTAAATCAAATACACTTCAATAAAAATAATAAAATATACCAAACAAAAAGTAACATTATATGACCATCATATGAAATCATCTATTTTTTGTATTAGAAGTAAATTACCCAATAAGTATTCTAAGTAGGGTTTACGAAGTACTTACCAAAAATGAATACCACATTCAGATGAATTATATTTATTGATAGAATATTCCTGGCTCTAAAAATCAGGTAGAGCCTGAATCAGTTCAGACTTTATTCTAAGGACAATGTGAAATCACTTGAGACATTGAAACAGAGGAATCATATAATCTGATTTCTACTTAGAAAGATCATTCCAATTGATGCTGATGTGTGGAGGATGGATTACTCCACAATCTATCCTCTGGGAGAAGAGTGGCAACAAAGGAAAAACAGCTGAGTGCATCAGCCTCGATCTGGACAACTTAAAACTGACCTTTGGTCTAAATAATTGGGCGACAACAGTGAGTATCTGGAAATGTGACAAACTGCTAACTTTAAAGACATGACATTTAATCAGCTCCTGCTAGCTGTCTTACAGGAATATAGATCTTTTCTCCAGGGTTGTCATTTTTTTTTAACTTAAAGAAAGATGTAAAATCTTTTTGATTGTCAAATATTGGCAACCAGTTAAACATCACTAAAAAAGAAACATGGATAACTAAACCCAGCATGCCTCTAGTTGGATTTAGCCAAAAGGGTCCTAGTTTGCAACACCAGGGTTGAAGTGACATTTTGAGGAGTCTGCCTCTTTTCTTTAAGGAAGATTGAAATCCATTTTTTTGAATTTCTTCAATGACACAGTTTTGTTCTGCATCTGGGGTGTACATTGTTTTAGATTACTGCTGTTCTCTGTATTACATGCTTCTCCATGCTGTATAGATTATTACACACAGGGTGGTCCTCCCACCTAATGCTGAATGGACGCTTGGCGTAGAAAGAGGTAGAATGGAAGACAGGCAATTTTCTATTTTCATTCTCTCTGTTTCTTTTTACTAGGTTGGGGGTTAGGCACTACGGTAAGCAAACCAATAATTTATATCAATAAACTATAAAGAGAACAGTTCATAAATATGTTTATGTTGGAGTTTCTATTCAAAGCCAAATAACTCTCTGTGCACTTGCTTTTATTGGAAGAGAAGTGCAGAGAATAAGTGATCAGCTAAGACTTATGGAAGTTATGTTAGAAGACTGAAGCAACATTGATTTTATTTCTGGCTTCTATGTAAACCAAAGCCAAAAATCTCAATCTTCTAAAAGGTATGACAGTTTAAGACTACCTTATGAATTATGTATGAATTGCTTCATTTATCTCCGTCTGTGAGAACCTAACATAGTACTTGGTCTGACAATTTAGGTGCTCAAAAATGTGTACTAACTAAATTTTATTTCCCAAATAACTAGACTACTTAGTGATGTTGACAAAATGTTTTTCACTGGTAAATTTTTACTTTTGACATAACATTTTCTTTCTTTGTCACCATCTTCTTTTCATCTATTATCAGATGAATCACCTGAAGTTACACTTGGTCCTATCAGACTGTCTCATACCAGTTAGGAAGAAAGTCCTACCAAAGCTGATTTCCACATATTTACCTTGGATCTGCTTCTCATCATCCTCTGTTCTGGGTACCAGGCTGATTCAAGCCGTCTCATCTTGCCTCGTGTTCTGCAATAGATTATCATTTTGTCTCCTGGAGCCCACTTTCCCTGCAATTTATTCTCCATACAGAAGTTAGGATGATCTATTTTAAATATAAACCAGAGCCTGTCATTTCCTTGCTCCAAACAGAATCAATATGTGTTTCATATCACATATGAACAAATCCCAAACTCCTTAATATTGTTCTCAAGGCTCCATGTGGGATAGCTCTCTGACCTCATCCTCTTCTACTGTATCTTTTGATCACAGTGTTCTGGCAATTAGCCACTTTGCAGTTTCTCAAATATGCAAATGTCACTCCTTTGGCATCTGTTCCTGACCAAGCACTCTTCCCCAAGATAATTTCCATGTCTCATTCTACTTCATTCAAATGGCTGCTCAGATAGTGCTTCTTCCAAGGAGCCTTTCTTGATATCTCTGAATGGTGACCTGCACTGGTTATTCCCATTACTTTGTTTCTTTCCTGATACACACCACAATGAGAAACCATGTTTTTTGTTTGCTTGTTTCCTTACTTATTAATTAGCTTTTTCCCAGCTAGAATGTAATTGCCTTGAAAATGTAAAGCCCTTATGTATCTTGACCCGAGATGTGACTGGTATGGAGGAGATTCTGATAAATATATGCTGAATTGAGTTGATTTAATTGCAATTATCTTGGATAAAATTCATAACTAATAAAACTCAAATTGTTTCAGCAGTCAATAGTTTTTACTAAGTATCTGCTATATGTGGAGAATTATAGTAACAATTTTGAAAGATAAGAGAAATATAAAACCCAGTGCAACCAATGGTCCTTAAAATTCTATCACAATTTCTACATCAAATATATCATAGATCACTCAGTGTTATAAAGTAGGCAAAAATAGAATCGTCCAGGGCAAACAGGCACAATTATTCATAAGACAAAAGAAAGGGAAAAACAGCTAGTTTTATTCAAACTTATTTGGCATTAGAGGCAGACTATTTCCTTATGACATAAAAAAGAATAATTCTCTGTTCCACAATTTGGAAATCTTTAAAGATTTTTTTTTCAATTATGAGATCTATTCTTTTCATTTGTCTTTCAGATGAGTAACATAAAATTATAATATTGTCTTTTGTTTACCCTCCTCAAAAATCAATCCTGATATTTTTCCTGTTGTAAATAACCATGCTGTCAATATTCAGCTGTCAACCCATGAGGCTGCTGTAATTAGGATCGAGAAACTGAACATAGGTAATGACTTCTTGATGATTCTCTAGTTGCCTATCAGAAATGCTTACTTTGGTTCAAAGCTGTTTTCATTATAAATCTTCTGCTTTCTGCCCCTGATGCTAAAAAGTTTTAGGTTATTCATTTTAAAAAAAATCACTTATGTTGTATTTTATTCAAACATATTTTCTTAACCCCAACTCTTTTTCTGTGCATATTGTCCATATTTTTTCAACTCAAATTGGTTAGAAATAGCCAGAAGCTATCAAAAAGCAGTAAATAATTTTTCCAGAATGTATTTTCTAGTGAAGATTGCTATTTATCAATCATTTTAACTCTTTAAAAATAGCTTTAATAGAAATACTTCTATATCAATATTTTTCTCTAGCTTAGAAATGTAATGCATCATGTTTACCTCATTCATTGAGTTCTAAAGTCCAGGTCCAGTCACTGATCATCACCCAAATCATAACCCCAAACTATTTAATGCCTCATTCTGTACCTTCCCCAGACTTTCTTCTATTTCTCTAGAAATGAAGATATATCACTAGCAAATTTCTGGGAAAACCTTAGTCCCTAGAAAGGAAATGAGAGTTTCTTTTGTTTTTTATTGCCATTTCTAGACAATTTATCCTATCTCCACTTCCAAAAGATGCAGATTCTTTGTGTCATCAGATGGTATCACTTGCTCTCTTTCCTCCTGACCACCATTTGTCAACCAGTTCACTATCTCTTTATTACCTTAAAATTTTTAAAGCTGACTTACTCTTCCCCCATCATTCTTGCATTAATTTTTGTGATTTCAGTCTCTATACAGGATGATTTATCCAACACCTTGGCCATTCACATTCTTGACTTCCATCCTTGGAGGGCTTTATCTGCTCCACCTTGGTCACATACCTTCACAGTGATAGCCTAGACTTACCACTTCTAATATCTTAGGACCTCAAATAGCTTCTTTAAATCCTCTTACTCTGAATATAACACCTAATATACCTCATTTTCTCAAATAATTTCATGTCAAAAATTCTTATTTTCCCATTGAGATGTCTGTTGACTCTGTAACTCTTCCATTTTTGTGCATCTCATGCCTTCTTTTCCCTACTTACCTGCCATGGTCCAGAACAGTCATCACAGAATATCATATGTTTACTTGCTCTTTTCTTCCTCCATTGTGAAAGTATGTGAAAAATAAGATTTCAAATATGTTTGAACCCAATTATTTGCTTACTTATTACCTACTTACAGGACAGCAATCAAACATTATAGGAGAAATTTTCACATATGTGCTGACAATTGTAGTTTTAGGTCCTGACCCCCAAATTCAATGGAGCAACCACATTTACTGAATTTTCTAATTCTCTACAGGGAATATTTTATACTTCCTTACTCTGAAATCCTTTTCCTCCCTCATCCTTTTAGTTAAACATCTAGTCTAATATTTAATTATATTAGAAACAGTATATCTAAACATTATTAAAATATAACCATCAGAAAATTTCTCATCTTTCCATCATCAAATCTACCAACCAACCTGAATCTAAACCCATATTCTTGCCTTCCCTCATATTTTAGTGGAAGAAGCACTTGCTCATAAACATATTTTTGTTTCTCTGGGGTATACATGAATGGAATTACTTAGTCACATGTTTATTTTATGTTTAACATGCTGAGAAACTGCCTGACTCTTTTTTCCAATGTGGTTGCATCACTTTACATTTTCACAAGCAATTTATGAGGGCTCCAGTTTCTCTGCATCTTTGTCAACACTTGTTACTATCTCGCTTTTTAATTATAGCCATCCTAGAGGAAGTGAAGTGGTATCTCAGTTGTGGTTTTGCTATGCATTTTCCCAATGGCCCATCTATTATTTCTGACAGAAAATCCCCCCCCGATTTTATTCCTACCTTGCCTGCTGCTCTTTCTCAGTCTTACTGCTGATTTCTTCCCACGCAGACTCTAATTGTTGGACTGTCATGGTTTTACCTAATTTCTCTCTCTAGGCGATAACCTCTAGTCCCTGTGTTTAAATACCATTTATATGCTGATGCCAACTAAAGAACTGAGTCTTTAACCACTGCAGTCCCTGACCTTCAACACACATTGAAAGAAATTCAGGGCAGAGAATTCAGGAATTCAGGGCAGCAAACTGGTAGAACAGGCCTTCAGATAGTGAGATATTTTCAGGAGAAAACTTCATGAGCCCAGATTCTTAACATCTTCCTATACTTAGAAGAGCACTGAAATCATCAATTAAGACATCTGTGCCTCATGACTAGCAGTAACCTTCTACCGAGACATGTGTTTGATTGCATGTACCCTTTCTCCAAAATCACATATGTGCTGACCTGCCCCCTCGCCTCTTGGGAGCAGTTCCTCAGAGCCAACTGAGAGGCGTCTCCCAGACTGCAGTTCTCAGTAAGTCCTGCGATAAACGTGAAACTCACAGCTCTCTCGTGCATTTACATTTCACTGATTATCCCACATTTTTATTTTTAACATTGACCTTTTCTACCTACTTGACTTCTTTTCATTCAGTTTGTATTTTAAATCTATTATTTCTGAGATGGAATTCTTTATATTGGCCTCCTCCAAATCCGTTATTTCCACCCTCCCTGATATTCTCTATTTCAGTAAATTAGGCCATTATCCATTCAGCCATCCATGACCCAAACCTAGAAGCCATCCGTAATCTCTCTCTTTTTCTTCCCTCTCATGTTCAGTCGTCGACGTCACATTCAAAATGCCATCCAGATATGGCCCCTTCTTTGCTACTGCTCTATATTCCACTTCACAACACACTAAGTAAGGCAGTAGATACTTAACTTACCATCCTTATCTCGATTCTTGGCACACCTGCAAGTTATCCTCTACACAGAAGCAGCTACAAGCTTTTTAAAACTTAAATTAGATCCTCTCCCATTCAAGCAGAAAGTAATCTTGTGTTGTACTTAGCGTTCACTGGATGCTGGAACAAGGAAGTGGGTAATGGATAACGTATGTGGAAACTGACCATGACCTTTTCAGGAGCCTGATGATACTAAAATCCTGAGTCTACTTTGGTAACATTCGAGAAAGTAGAAGCTTTATTTATAATATTGGATTGTGTATATTGGAAGACAGACTGGGGAGAGTTAGTTATTTTTCAGTCTGTGTCATCATACACCTCTATTTCCTGGGGTAGTCAAAGTACAGATATCATATCTTAAAATAAGTTACTCACTATGCTCCCCTGTGGTATTGATTTAGTAAGTTATTAGCTCAGATGCTAAACTAAGACATTCTAGAATTGCATAAAGAGAAAAATAATATAAATAGCTCAGACTGGGTTTGGATAAGTCGCTAGCCACCTGGGCTGCTGTTGACTCACCTGGGAAACTAGGCAGCTGGATCAGGTAATCTCTTGGAGCCAATTTCAGCTGCAAAATTACAAGATGTCTCCAGTGATGTGTAATTACTCCAAAAATCAAGTTATATAAGATCTTTACTGGAAGTTTTTGACTTCTACTGCCAGGAAATCTTTGGCACTTTAAATGCAACTATTTTTTGGTACTTAGGAGAGCTGCCAGAGAGTGAATAAACATTAAGTACTGAAACTTTCTGTTTATTATCAGAGTAAATACAATAAAAGCAGAAGTGACTTTTATCCTTCATACTGAATAATTAGCTAATTAACTACTTTGTCTCCTGAAAAGTGATAACCTTAGACAAATGATCTATTCAGATTCTGTACAGTTCAAGATAAATGTTCCCACCTCTACAAGTCTGTACTAATTAAGTGATGCTTCAAATACAAGGAGCTGTGTTGACACCAGATACTCAGTTCACATAATAACTCACTGGCTTTCAGTATCAGTTTTTCAAGGTTAATCTAACTTTCACAGAGGGAGGAAAATAGAATGAGCATCACGCTAAAAGAGCTATAGAAAAACAGGAAAAGCAAATTGAAGAAAATCTGTTGAAACAAGGATAATAGTCCTGAATCCTTTGCCTGTTAAAGAAAAGAGATATATGGTGGTAATTCTGAATATAGTGCTTGAAAAAAATTAGTAACTGTAAAGCAAAAATCCAAATAATTTTGATGGCATTTATTGCTATGTTGGTGTTGTTAGTCACTTTCTTTCTTACAGGCCAGTGTATTTGCAGGTGGTGGCATGTTTATGTCTGTAGCATCAAAGAAGAAAATAATGGATTTCCAAGTATAGTATTTTTATGGAGTTTTGATAAGCAAAGTGAGGGATAAAGATGTTTTATATTCTTCTGACTACCACCTCTTAACAAAGGAAAGTCCTTTCTACCACCTGCAATTGTCTAGAGTTGCAAATTATAATGCCAAACTTAGCTTTGCAGATTTCTGGAAGGCAATGGAATAAATATTGCTATGTGACAAGTCCATACTGCAAGAATACTTTTTCTTTTCTCCTTATTTGCTTTTTATAATTTCATCGATATAAAATTAAAGTCTAATATATTATCCAGATTTAAAGTTCACAATTTAAGTTTTGATGTGTGTATAAGCTATCATCATAATTAAGAGAATGAACATTTCTATCTTCTTTAAAAGTTTTGGGTTACCATCATACTCCTGTAGGAAAACATAGGCAGAACACTCTTTGACATAAATCACAGCAGTATCTTTTGGATTCACCTCCTAAAGCAAAGGAAATAAGAGCAGAATTAAGCAAGCAGGACCTAATTAAACTTAAAAGCTTTTGCACAGAAAAGGAAACCAGTGACGAAATGAAAAGACACCCTTGAATGGAAGAAAATCTTCGCAAATGACATACTTGATAAGGGATAAATATCCAACATATATAAACAGCTCATAAAACTCAACATCAAAAATACAAACATCCCAATCAAAAATGGGCAAAAGAACTGAATAGACATTTTTCCAAAGAGGAGATGCAGATGGCCAACATGAAGAGATGCTCAACATCGCTATCAGCAGGGAAATGCAAGTCAAAACCACAATGAGATAACTACCTCACATCTGTCAGAATGGAAATCATCAAAAAGAACATAAATAACAAATGTTGGCAAGATGTGGAGAAAAGGGAACCCTCCCACACTGCTGATGGGAATGTAAATTGGTGCATTCACTGTGGAAAACAGCATGGAGGTTTGTCAAAAAATTAAAAATAGAACTACCATATGACCTAGCAATTCCACCTCTGGGTGGAACAACAACAGCAAGAACAGAACACTAATTCGAAAGACCCGTGCACCCCAACGTTCCTAGCAGAACTTACAACCTAAGTGCCCATCAACAGATGAATGGATAAAGAGGATGTCCACTATGCTTCTAGGACCTATTAATAGAAGAAAAACATGTTTCCTCATTTGCCTCTAGTCCTTGTGTCTCTATTCCTTTCCTCCTGAGTAATTAATTTCTCTCTCTCTCTCCTGAGAGAAAATAGTAATTCTCTGAGATAGCATGGTCTTTGTCCATATTAAGAATTAAATACATTTTTCTAAAAGCATCATCACGCACAAAGAGTTCTTTGCCAAAATGAAAGCCCTCTTCTATTAGGAGGCAAAGCAATTTAGCTTTTCTTTGTCTCCAACTTTCCTTTTTAGACTGGTTATGTGCTGTTAAATAACTCCAAAGGAGCCATTTAAATGTTTCCCAAACAAAATTTTCTTGAAAAATGAATTCTTTTGCCCCATGTGAATGAGAAAACAGTTGCAACTTTTTTTTTAATTAATTTTTTTTTTTTTTGTCCAGAGTGTTAACTGGCATGGTCATTCAAGAAGGAAATCTGTCAGTGTTTTGTGAAAAAGACTATACATATGACCTCTGACCCAGCAATCACACTGCTAGGTTAACATTCCAGAGAAAGTCTGGTTCAAGACTAACTAAGTGAATGTGTACAAAGCTGCTCGCGTGAGTGTTTTTTGGGGAGAGGAAACAGAGGAAGGTAACCTAGGTGTCCATCAACAAGGGAATGAATAAGTAAGATGCACTTGTCAGGCATTATGGGGTATGATGCAGTAATCCTAGAACACGGACGCATCTCAGAAACACAGTCCTCTCTAAAAAAAATGTAAGAAACAGAAGAAAATCTGCACTGTGCCATTTCTGTAAATTACAAAGCACACTCACACAAAAGATGCCACACAGTTTAAAACAGTAAACATATACTTGGGGATCCTGATGTAACACTTACAGTAGGTGGTTAGTAGAAGGGGAGAGAAATAGCAGTGGGTTTGGGAAAAAATCAAACACAGATGATCATCCAGTCTCAGGTGAGAAACAGGATCAAAGCAACTCTCCGCTACAAAAATGGACATTTTGGACTATTCATTTCAAATGCAGTTTGTCTTTAAGGGCTTGATAAAAAATTTACTGTATCACAGGCAAAATGCCCATGTAATAAGAGTATGAGTTGCGGTGTTTGAGTGTTCCCTCAGTTATGGCTAAATAAGGAGACATGAACAAAATGCAGAACAGGGAGGACATGTACTTTAAAAATCTTTTACTGTGATGAATTAATCTGGGAATAGAAAGACTTGCTTATACCACTGCAATTTAATATTTCATTGGGAACCACACATATATATTTATACAAATATAAATTGTTCTTTTTACTTTTTAAT
This sequence comes from Camelus dromedarius, assembly GCF_036321535.1. Lineage (NCBI taxonomy): Eukaryota > Metazoa > Chordata > Mammalia > Artiodactyla > Camelidae > Camelus > Camelus dromedarius. Next base: position 17,699,402 of record NC_087465.1, on the reverse strand, counting down.
CCTTGTTTTTCTGATTTCAAAGCTAATATATATGCATTGTGAAAAGTTTAAGAAATATTGACTGGTTCTGAGAAGAAAATTAAATAACCCATAAACAATGTAAAACATTTTAGTGTATATACATTTCAGGGTTTTCAGTGTGTGTGTGTGTTGTGCATACACACACATAACTATAGTTTCATATCTGACCAAAAATGGAAAATATTATAATGCTATTTTGTAATTTTTTCACTTGACAATATACTCTATAATTTTTCACATTTAATTAAGTATTCTTTACAAGGTACTTGTAATGGATGCCTGGGATCCTATGACATGACTGTAGCTAAAATTATTTAGTCAGTGTCTTACAGTTGGATAGTTAGAGTTGTATAGTTATTTGCTATTGTAAAAAATGCCTTGACTAGAATCACAGAAAGATATTTTTTCCCCTTAGGATATATTCCTAGAAGTAGGACTGCTGAGTCAAAGGGCACACACTTGGTGGTGGGTCATGGGTTGACTTAGAACCGGAAGCTGCCATGTGAAAGGCTGAAATGTTTCCAAGAATCTGTCAGCTTAAATCATCTCAGATTTAAGGGAAACTCTAATGGCACATTTTCCGTGAGAATATTCCCAGAAGCATTTTCCTAAGGACATGAGAAAAATGACTGGAACAATTTTCAGCTGAAGATGAACAGGAAGGAGGCTACAGCCAGACGACCTGGTATGAATCGTGGCTCTGACACACACAAGCTGTGTAAACTGGTACAAGTCTCTTAACTCATTTTTGTCCCAGCTATCTCACCTATAGACTGGAGAAGGGGACCGTACCTGCCTGGTATATTTGTTTTGAGGTTAATATGGGTGTATGTGTGTGCGCGCACATGCTTAGGTTAATGATTAGGTATAGTTATGATTATAAAAGTAGTAGCTGTTACTGTTATGGCTGTTGTTATTACAATTATTATTTTGAAGATAATTACCAGACTGAATCCAAGAAACAAAATCACCCTGCTCTGGCTTTGACACTTTTTATTTCTCTTTTGCTTGTCTGATGTCTATACTGTCACTCTGGGGGAGGAATATTGGGGAAAATGCCATTCCATCTTTAATACACAAATACAAAATATATACTCACACACACAAGAGCATCATGGAAAATTTGATTACTCTGACCTACCCTGCATAATCGTATTCTGTTCTCATCTCATGCAGCACATTTCCCAAAACTTCCTTTTCTAAGAACAGCTAATGCCAAAGAGCAATTATATGACCACTGGTTGTAAGCCATTGCTTTTCCGTATCTTCGAAATCCAAACCCTCCTCTGACATCTAATGAAAACTAAATGTAACTGCAAAGATACAGTTTAGCGACTGGAACTATGTTCTAAATTGTACTCATTTTAATGAGCTCTGCCTTTTAATTAAACATCACACCTCAGAGGATTTAGTTTCCAATATTTGCTTCCAATTTTCTAGCTGAAGATTCCAGCTCCAGAGATTTTAAAAAATGATTTAGGGTATTTATTGTCCTTTGTCTTCACCCCCCCCCCTTTTTTTTTAATCTCAATTCTTTCATGTCTTCTTAAATGGGTACCAAATATTAAGGTTTATTTTATGGAAATGGATTATTTGATTTTTATGGGGAATGGGAAACAGTTTGAGTTAGTTCAGTAGTCATACACCTACTATATTCAATACACTGTATTGGACATTGTGAGGAATATATGTAAATCTAAATTAGGGCCACTGACTTTGAATAGCTCACAATATAAGGTGGATTTTACGTGGAGTAGTGGTTGTACATGGTGCTTGAAAGCAGAGAGAGAAATAACCTAAGCTATCGGGCTTTGAGAAGATCTACTGATTTTGAGACCAGCTGAGTAAGAGACACAGAATATGGACAAATGGAGATTAAAATGTCAGCTTTATTACTGATAACTCGGCCGAGAAGATGTCACTTTAGAACCACGAGCAAATGAAGTTCTGAACAGTCCACGGCTCCTGTGCACTCCTGGTCACAAGGCAAGTCCCAGAGCAAGGCTGGCGTAGCCTGTCTTTGATAGAAAAACTGCGGAGGCAAAGCTTTAGCTCAGGCTTCACTGGTAGATTCAATGTCAGGACAGCAAGAGTGAGGGGAGAGGGGGGCGCTCTGGGGCGGGGGAGAAGGGAAGCATGTGAAGATGCTGGGTGTGTTACTAACCCGCTCCAGGCCTTGCACGGAAACCTAACTGATTTTTGCACACAGGTCACCCTCCTCACAGACTCGCTGGAACCACTGACCCTCGGAAACGTGAGCTGGGTGCAGAGGGATGAGAATGTATCTGCCTCCCCCTTCCTCACTCTTGTTTTCCCCTGGGCCAAGTTTTCACACGGGGAATGAATTCCCTCCTGCTTCTGAAGTGTCGTCTGGCTTTCAGGGCAGCTTCAGACCCCTTCCAGCTCTGCCCTGGGAGTATTCTGTGGAACATCTGAGTTCTGGCCTCCCATGGCTTCTGCTAGGCAGTCTCTTGGGAAAGACCACTTTTAAACCACCTGAGCCTACCAGTTCCACTGGATCCCTTGCCTTTGGCTGGCTGGCAGGGATGTGAGAGATCACTCCCAAGACGCAGCTGCAGCCCTGACACCTCGGTGCGCTTCCTTTTCTCCGCGTGCATCAGGACCAGGTCCCTTGAATGCAAGGGCTGCACATGTCTTTCACGTGGTTCTCCTGAAGCCCCAACTCCAGCTCCCCTCACCAAGTTTGGGGTTAAGAGGCAGTGGCCCCTACTGCACACTTTTAGGGTTTAGGATTAAACATTAGATTTCCTCTAAAGAAATCTGCCTTGACAGGTGTGAGGTGATATCTCATCATGATTTTGATTTGCTTTTTCCTGACGATTAGTCATGATGAAAAGACCCCCTTTTGGGGTACCTGTTGGCCATTTGTATGTCTTCTTTGGAAAAAAGAAAAAGTTTATTCAGGTCCTTTGTTCAGGTTTTAAGTTGGATGTTTTGTCTGCTCTTGAGTTGTATCATTTTTTTTTTTTACATATTTTGGAGATTAACCCCTTACAGATATGTATGGTTTGTAAATGCTTTCCCCTAGCCCATCCTCAGATTGCCTTTTCATTGTTGCTTCTGTCCTTTGCTGCTCAGAGCTTTTTAATTGGATGCAGTCCCATTAGATTGTTTTTACTTTTGTTGCCTGAGCTTTTGGTGTCAGATCCAAAAAATCCTTGCCAAGGACAATGTCAGTGCCCTAAGTCTTTTCTAGGAGTTTTATTGTTTCAAGTCTTATATTTAATGGCCATCATCAAAAAGATAATGAGTGTTGGTGAAGATGAGGAGAAAGGGAACACTTGCACACTGTTGGTAGGAATGTGAACTGGTACAACCATTATGAAAACCAATATGGAGTCTCCACAAAAAAACAAAAACATAAACAAAAATAGAATTACTATATGATACCGCAATCCCGCTTCTGAGTGTATGCCCCAAACGTAACAGAGGGAAGCTATCTGGGGCCATAATAACATTCTGCATCTTGATCTGGGTGTGTCTATCCAAGTATACGTATATGGGCAAAATTCAATGAACTTAAGATGTTTGCATTTTACTGTATATAATTTGTATCTCGATCATTTTTAAATGAATTTGATTTTGCTGCCAGGTGACTCTAAGAATGCTACAGTAACCCGAGGCTTTCTTGGATGCTTTCTGATGCCGACATTCTCTTAGCCTGGGCCCTGAGACCCTTTCAGAGACACTCTTCAGACACATCGGAAATTATTTCACAGATGACTTTGGTTATTTCACACTATCCCAACAGCAGCAAGAAGCTGTTTTCTCTTTGTAGAAGGACAGACTTATCCTCGCCATGAGTCCCTCAGCCCATGTAGTAAAAAGATAAAGAGAAATTAGAGGCGGAAATCCATTTGATTTTTTTTTCTTACCATCTCTGAGGAATTGATCGCTCATGCTTGCGGTCTATGAGGGTGTGCTCTGTCCCTTGGCCTGCGACTGTGCTTGAGGGAGAGCCTATACTTAGTAGAGCTTGCTTGGCAAAGCTTTGTCCTCTGTAGAAAGCTGCCCATGTGAAGGGATAGCCTCTCTGCTGAGTGAGACTGACAAGAAAGCTTCTTTCTCAAGGGGAGCAATCTTTGTCTGCACCTAAGACCAGATTCCTGTTTTAGGTTCTGCTCAGGTACACAATGACCCTGCATAGGTTGCGCCTTGCTAAACTCAGCTGCAATGATCTACAATTTGTCTACCATCAGGTGCAGGTGTATCTGCTAAACAGCTTTGGCACATGGTGTTTTAATATTTTTTTGACCCTCCCTGGACTCCTATATGATGAAGGCTTAGAAAAGGATAGAGGTGGAAGCCCCCTTCTCTCTGGGGTTCCCTGTATACAAGGAAAAACAAACAGCCAAATGAAAAGGAATCACATTATTAATGGCTTCGTGCTACCTAACAAGGCAGTTTTTAAATTATTGTGAATTGCCGATGCTGTTTCTGTAATTGAGCACTTGCTAAGTGATATGCAAATTTGGGTATTCTTAACAAAGATAATTGCCGCGTTTCTATGAGTTGAGTTTTGTTATTATCCCTATTTTGCAGAAGAGAAAAGTCAAACTTAGAGCAATTAAGAAACTTGTTCCAACATCATTTGGCCAGTAAGGACTCCAGCACGTGCTTTCAGCTCCGGTGATGGTTTAAAATCCAGCACCTCTGGCAGATCTTAGCTATTTGAAATCTGAGAATCTTTAAATCTATTTAACTTCGGTTTCCTAGTATGCAAAATCTTCTACGCAGGTAATTGCAAGGCTTAAATGAGACAATACAGGTAAAGTGCCAAGCACTGATCTGAAACTGACACATAGTAGGTGTTCAAGTGGTAGTTACCTTCTTAGTTTTCCTCTTGTTTGGTTTTGAATGTCAGTACATATTTATACTTTATGACTTTGAATACATGTCTAGTTCTTGATTTCAAAACACTGGTTCCATTATGAGACACATGTTAATTGAAAGCCATATGGATGCACCAGCAGTGGTTTTGTCGCTGGCTATATAACGAAGCTCACAATCCGTTGTGAATGATCAACTGCTCCCCCTAAATGCAGTAAAATGTGACCCGTTTTATAAAAGAGGTATCTACAGGACACACGTTCTTTCAATAGCCTGGGATGTAATTCCATTTAAGCCTTTAATTATTCCAAGGAGAGTAGGTTTTCATTACCTTCTTGTATATTTAAAATTTTAATTTCATTTTAGTTACAGTTTTTTGACTCGTTTCAGTTTGAAGACTGTGTTCCTTGGTAGTGAAAATATAAGTGAAATAGGTGTTGATTGTTTACTTTTTCTCTGTTGTTTTGGGGGTCGGGAAGATCTGATACCAGCAGCTCCTTTACTGGCCGCATAGCCTCTGAAAATTGCCTAATGTCTCTGATCTTCAATTTCCTCTGTGTAAAATGGGACTGCTAATAATGTCTTTGAAGTTTTTTTTTTCCACTGTCAAGATTACACTTTTTTTTTTAGCTGAGTATTGGAGCTGTAAGAGATTTTCCTTCAATATTATTTCCCTCTCCTATTTACAGCTATCCAGTGTTTTATCCCTTCCTTGTATGTTTTCTTGCCACAATGTAGCTAAAATAGCATTTTTCATTTTTTCTTTATAGTTTTTCTTAAGCCTGAGCTTTAGCTTTCTTAACCTGTTCTTTAGGGTTTGTAATATACTTTTATTTTGCTTTTATCCTTGGTGATATGACCATTCTATGTAGTCTTAAAATGAAAGACCGTGAAACAACTCTCTGGGTAGGTGTATTGGCTTATTTACTTATCCCCTCTCATATTTCCTTTCTAATTCATTTTAGAATTTACTATTCTTTTGAAATAGGGTGCTTTTTTTGACTCACTTGCCATAGTTTATAGGTATTATTCTTCTTAGCTTTTATACCCAGAACAAAACTATAAGATATGTCAGAACACGCCTATTTTCATTCTTAATTATTTAGAAACTAACATGACCTGTCACTTTTCTCCAAAGTTTTTTTTTTAATCACATCTACATAATCCTTCGGTTCTTTCTTATAATTTAGAATTAAATTCAAGGAAGTAAATCTCTTTTCATGTTTGTTTCCTCTGCTCTTTATTGAATAAAACCTATCAGTGAGAAAGAATAATTCTTTATCAGGCACCTTTCACAAAATCTAGATTTTCAAGGGCCATTCGTATGGTTGAAGTTCAACAATACTACTAGGTCTTGCCCCTGAAACACTTTTAAAAATAGCTTCTGGGAAGGATCATATGAATTTTTCATCTGACAGGCCTTTAACCAAACTAATTCTATTGGGATGTGAGCTTTCTAGGACACTGAGAGGCTGGCGGCTGAGACATGTTTCAGTGACAGCAGGGCAGGGAGGAACTCTGCTTTCTCTCCTGATGGGATATGATTTCTCTGAGGCTGAACTTGGCTCAAGCACAGGTGAATGCTTTCTTCTAAAGGCATAAACTATTAGTTTAAATTCTTCCCGAATGGAGATAAAAGCTTTGGATATAAAAGGGATGAGGCACAATGAAACTAAAGCTTCTTGAATCTAGTAGGTCTCTTTCCTGTGTAGATACCAATATTTCAGTAGCATCTTGACATGAAGAACTCTGAATGACAAATGTAGGTAACTGATGTGCACAGCATCTACTCCCGTGAAGTATGCATCCTCCTCTTCTGTTATGATTGAATAAAAGAGAAACTCTTCCATTGCTGGTGTGTGTGTGTGTGTGTGTGTGTGTATGTGTGTGTGTTTACAGACACATGTGCATGGCCATGAAGCTCTCTGGCTACTAATAAGCAGTTCACCTAAAATGATGCAGTTGGTAACAGAAGTAAAATTGGGAAGATCTCCCTACCCTCTGTCCTCATGGTTAACTACTGAGAGGTGTTGAGGAAGCCAAAAGAAGGAACAGTGCGTTTTGGATGCTAGAGTGGATAGCAGGTAGTCTATAGGATGAAATCATTAGGTTGTCGAGGGAAGCTTTTGTTGGGAAGTTAGATCTGCAGAATGTGTCCCCTGCTCCTTATTTCTAACCAGTTCTGGCCAATGAATGGAGCACTGAACTGAAGGCCAGATAGCCCAAAGCATAGTCCTTGTATTCTCCTAACCATGCCAGTCAAGGGAGTTGAAAATCAAAGTGAGGGGTAGTCAAATGTAGCCCAAGTACCTAAAATAGATAACCTTACCTTAAGGCCTGGGATGGTGATCTAAAGTATGATGGAAGTCTCAAGGACCCCATTCATGTCAGCAGCCCAGTGCAAGATGGTTTCAGGGAAACCGTATCCCACACTGTTGATTAAAGCCCAGCCACCAAGTCACACTGACAAGGACAGACTTATTCATATCTTTGGTGATTATGGTGGTTTTGCTGAACTAAAAATTTCAGATTATGGTATATTTTGACCCACATAAAGACTTGAACTTTTGTCCTAAAATTTTCTATAGCTATAAGTATATGAAATTCCTGCATTTGTCTTCATAAGGAAAGCCCTGAAGTCCACCAATCACTGCATTGGTATTGGGAGATAGGGGAATCCAGTTTGTATATGTTACGGCAGCTGAGCTTTGCCACAATCTAATTGTATGTTTGCCATTCATGAATTTTTCTTGTGAGCCAACATCTTGAACTTGACACAAATATACAGAAAATGTTTTATGTAAATTGCCAGTGTTTAGCTTTTCAAAAATGCAATACTAGGCATAATTTAAAAATAATTCTTGATATTAATTTAGCTACAAATCTGGAGATTCTGAATTGGTCTTTGGAAATCTGAATGGGGAATAGATGAGAAATATTTGTCTATATTTATCTTTAATGCCTTTAAGAAATTAGAGTTTAATATTGAAGATTCTTATGTTAAAAGTTAATAATGATTCTAGTGCCCATGAAAGTAATTAAAGAATTTTAGGCAAATTCTCCTGAGGCTTTCTTTGTCTGAAGCTCAGATTCTATCTGAAATATAAGATGTTCTATTCTTGGATGTATCGCACTTAGGTTTCACTTGAAGAGAACTTTTCTTTATATAGCTGGTGCGAGAAAAGGGTGACCACATGTTCACGTTTGCCTGGGATAGTCTTAGTTTATGTCTGTTATCCTAGGATCATTGCGCACAAAGCCCTCTTTCCCTTGGGAGTTTGAGATTGGCAGACACTAACTACTATGTATAGAATAAACAACAAGTTTCTTCTGTATAGCTGTGACTTGACTTTTCATTCTCTTAACAGTGTCTTTTACAGAGTAGACATTTTCAGTTTTAATGAAGTCCAACTTCTTAATTTTTCTTTCGTGGATCATGTTTCTGGTGTTGAATCTAAAAAGTCATCCCCAAACCAAGGTCACCTATTTTTTTTTTTTTTTTGCCTATGTTATCTTCTAGGAGTTTTATAGTTTTTTTTTTTCATTTTATATTTAGGAGTATGGTGTATTTTGAGTTAATTTCTGTGACAGGTCTGAGGTCTGTGTCTGCATTTATTTATTTATTTTTGCATGTGCTTGTCCATTTATTCCAGAATCACTTGTTAAGAAGACTTTCCATCGGATTGCTTTTGCTTCTGTGTCAAAGATCATTTGACTATATTTGTGTCTATTTCTGAGCTCTCTATTCTGTTCCATTGATCTGTTTATTCTTTCACCAAAACCACACTGTCTTGATTATATAGCTTTGTAGTCAGTCTTGAAATCACAAAGTGTCAGTACTCTGACTGTTCTTCTCTTTCAATATTACATTGGCTATTTTGGTTGTTTACCTTTTCAATATGAATGATAGAGTCAGTTTATCAATATCCAAAAAGTAACCTGCTGGGATTTTGATTGGGATTACATTGCATTTACAGATCAAATTGAGAAGAACTGACATCTTGGTAATATTGAGCTTTCCTATTCATGCACATGGACTAAATCTCCATTTATTTACATCTTGATTTCTTTTATCAGTTTTGCAATTTTCCTCATATAGATCCCGTATGTATTTTGTCAGATTTATACCTAAGTATTTCATTTTTTCCTGTTAATGTAAATAGTGTTGTGTTTTTAATACCAAATTCCAATTTTTAAATACTGATATATAAGAAAACAATTCCTTTAGCTAAGGCTTCCAGTGCAATTTTGAACAGGACAATTGAAAGTGGACATCCTTGCCTTTCTCCTGATCTTATCAGGAAATCATCTAGTTTCTTGCCCTTAGATTTTCATCTGTCTTAAGTGAAATACTGGAGCCATTCAGCTTCATGAGGCCATGCTATCTTATCATCTAAACAAACATATACAAATCTTGGCAATTGATGAGCTATTCTTTTTAGTTATGCTATATTTCTTTTTTCTTTTTTTTACTGAAGTATAGTCAGTTTACAATGTTGTGTTAATTTCTGGTGTACAGCACAGTAATCCAGTTTTATGTATATATTCATTTTCACATTCTTTTTCATTATAGACTATTACAAGGTATTGAATGTAGTTCCTTGTGCTATACAGTAGAACCTTATTGTATATCTATTTTATATACAGTAGTTAGTATCTGCAAATTCTGAACTTTTGTAAGATTTTTATAACTCTTGATGGAGAAAAAAGTCTGTAGTCAAATCAGTTTCAGAAACATTGGGTAACAGAAAAGCAAAGGGAATGTGTTCTCTAGTGTCCACTTTGGGAAGTGTTGCCACTCCATGAGCTACAGTGCTGTTGATGATTTTTATCATCATAAAGAAAGATATATTAATAGTCCATTGTGTACAGAGTTCTGGAACCAATGTAGCTTCTCTTCGCCTCCTTCTCCCAGAAAAGTACCCTCCCACCCCCGCAGACACCAGGAAGAGTCTGGCTGCAGTGAGCGGTGGGAGTAGCGCGCTGTGCCGAAGTTGGCACCAGGCAGCACAGAAGAGATGCCTGTTACCGGATGCAAATACACACTTGTGTCTGCAAGGCTGGATGACGGTGCACATACACCCTTATGCAGCAAAAATTTGAAAGAGAAACAATTACTGAAATCCCGACTACTCCAGGTTTTTCTGTTTCCTTTCATAAACAGAGTTATCAGGCAGCGACATGGCTGCTGTTTTCTGAAGCTTTGGAGTGCCTTTGAAATATGACCTTCAGCTGTTCTCAGTTCACCCAGAGGAAAGCATTTTCTGACCTACATATTTTAGATGCAACACACCGGCTTTGCTGCAGCATGGCTGAGGATGACAGCTATTTGATGGGAGACGTGAGATGTCGTCTGAGTCAGCTCAGGCTGCTATGACAGATCATTATAGTCTGGTGGCTTAAACAACAAACATTTATTTCCTCACATTTCTGGAGGTTGGGAGTCCAAGATCAAGGTGTGTCTGGTAAGAGCCCTCTGGCTGCTTTGCAGGCTGTCTTCTCCTTGTATTCTCACACGGCGGAGAGCAGAGAGAGAGAGGGGGGAGAAAGAGAGCCTGAGAGAGCACTCTGTTGTGTGTGTGTGTGTGTGTGTGTGTGTGTGTGTGTGTGTGAGAGAGAGAGATTCAGTTATACATGTACATATATATATATATTTTTCTTTTCAGATTATTTTCCATTACATGTTATTACAAGAAATTGAATATAGTTTCCTGTGCTCTACAGTAGGTCCTTGTTGTTTATCTATTTTATATACATTTATATAATGTGAGTCTGCCAAACCCTAATTTGTAAGACACTAATGCCATCACCAAGATGGTTTCACCCCATGACCTAATTACCTCCCAAGGCCTCACATCTTTATACTACCTCATTGTGTATTAGGATTTCAGTGTATGAACTTTGAGGCCACACAAGCATGTAGTCCATAATGTCTTATAGAGACAGGGCTAGAGAGAGTTATTATGAACCAGCTTGGGCAGTTAAGTCACTGAGAGAGCCTTTCATTTTGGCTATGTCTGGTCTTTTATTTTTCTTTTTCCTGGATGGCTGAAAAATCTGTATCTTCAGGTTACACCTGTTCCAACCTAGAGCACAAGCTGAGTTTTTTTTCTGACGTAAGATAACAGTGATAAAATATATTCACTAACATTTATTTAATATTTACTATAGACAAGATGCTGTACGAACGGTGATCTGGTTCAGTCTTGGACCCAGTATATATTCCCTTAGAACACAGTGCTAGACATTTTAATAAGCCAGTTTAACTTAGAAAATTACATTAGATTTTGTATGTATGAACTGCTACATTATAGATCAGAGGTCCATAAACCACCTGTTTATGTTTCTGTCTTTTTTTTTTCCTAAAGAGTCTGTGAGCAAAGAACGGTTTATATTTTTAAATGATCACATTTTAGTTATGTAAGTCCTCGCGTAATAGCCTTGATTGTGCCTTTTGGCCTGCAAACTCTAAAATATTTACTGTATGGCCCTTTAAGAAGTTTGCTGACCTCTGTTATAGATTGTTGAAAAGGTGATGTGTGAATTGCCACATCCAGCAAGTACCTAGTCACTCTCCTGAGTACCATGTAGCTCCCTACTCTGCAGCTCACCCAAATACTAGAAGGGTTAAAAATTAGTGATGTGCAGAAGTGGAATGTAAACTAATTTGGAACAAGATGTAGGTGTTCCTTTTTTTTTTTTCTTTTGATGATGGATTTTATTGTTTATTTTAAATTGCTCTAGATAGAAACACTCTCGCAAAAATCCCATGTCCTATTCGTATTCCTTTCCATCTCTTTTTCCTCCTTTCCTTCTTTTTTCTATTTCCTTTCTTCTTTCCTTTTCTTCTAAGGGGTGGAATGTTGTAGTAGAAACAGTATGGGTTTCAGAATTAGGGTCCTCATGCACAACTGCGTTAGTCTTTGCTGTTGGAAGTGCTGTGCAAACTGGAGTCATGAGCTTTCCCCGGGAACTGTTCGAAATACAGACTCCCAGACCTTGCCTTCCACCTACTGAATGGGTTCTGCATTTTAACAAGACACCCAGCTGACTCATTAGCTTCATAATATTTAAGAAGAATTTATATTACTTAAATTTCTGAACCCAGTCTTCATTATGAGGGTTAAATGAGATCATAAACACAGCATACGTAGCTCTGGGATAAAACATAACCTATGTGCCCTGTGTTGAACTCCGTTGGGAAAGGTGGTCTCAGGGGCAGAGTCTTTTGACCCCACTCTTGGCCACGGAAGAATGGGCCACGGGCTGGGATATGTCCTTCCAACAGCCCAAGAGCAGTCTGTGCTGGGTTTTCCACCTCATGGGAAACTGTCTTTCCCTGCTTCAGACTCAGCGTGTACGTCTTTGCTCTGCTCAGTATGGGTGTCGTGTGGCACCTGGCCAACCCCAATGCTGTTTCTGTCCCCTGCAGGGAGGGGATGGGGTCCTTCTGTGGCAGCTCACAGTTGCCCTGTGCTGGCTGCTGAGGGACCTGCTGGACCTGGGAGACTGACGCCCATGACAGAAGCTGATCTTACTCTGTCTCTTCTCTGTGAAGAGCAAAGCCTCGCTCCATCCAGTGCTTGACCGCGTGCTGTGTTTACCTCGGCCACTCTGATACCGGGATGCTGTGCGCAGAAGTGTTCGGACTTCTACTCAAGGTGATAGGCAAAAAATACTATTTCTGTGTTGAAGTTCTAGCCTCCAATACCTTAGAATGTGACCTTCTTTGAAAATAACGTCATTGCAGATACAATTAATTAAGAGGAGGTCTTACTGCAGGAGCATGGGCCCCGGTCCAAAATGATTGGTGTCCTTATAAAAGGGAGAAATACTTGGGCATACACACACACACACACACACACACACACACACACACACAAACACACACACACACAGAATGCCATGTGAACATAAGGTAGAGATCAAGGTGATATGTTTGTAAGCCAAGAAATGCCAAAGATTGCCAGCAAACCACTGGAAGCTACAAGAGAGACCTGGAACAGGTTCTATGTCACCTCAGAAGGAATCAGCCCTGCTAACACCTTGATCTTGAACTTCCCAGCCTCCCAAACTGTGAAACAATAAATTTCTGTTGATTAAGCCACCCAGTTTGTGGTGCTTTGTTCCAGAAGCCTTAGCCAACTAGCCTACCCTGCTCAACTGGAATGTTTCTTTTTCACTGGACCAGAGAATAACTTCTCTTCTAGAGAATATTTCTGGTCCCTTTTCTTTCCATACCTAAGCTTTATTTAAAAGTCTTTGTGGATCTTGGAGCACAACGGAGAAGGTGGCATTGATCAAGCATATTGTGCTTTTTTATAAAACCATTATGAGGTCTGATGCAATGGAATTCCTTAGGTAAAGGATTTCGGTTCTGATTGTAACATTTCCTCACAGTTGGTATTAGATTAGAATTTCAATTACGTATTTTTAATGTTAATGTTACATGATATTACAGAATAACAATTACCATTTTAATAATTTATATTATTGGCTTTTAAGCCCTGCTCCAGCAGCAAAACGAATGCTGGGCGGGGTCGAACTGAGCTTCCTATGTTCTATTGACTCCTCCTGACACCATGGTTTCTGTATCATTGAGACCTGACGTTAATAGCCTTTCAGCTCCATCAAACTGGAAACCTCACCTTCTTAAAATGCAGTTGCCATGGGAACAGTGGAGTTCTGGGATTTTGTTTTCAGAAGGTATCGAAAGACTGAGTGCCAATGTAAGAGCACGCAGCGCGACATATTAACATGTACAATTCTGTGCCGTTTTTAAATTGAAGAGGGGATGAGGAGAAATGGCACCTAAATGTTTTCACTAAGCCTGCCAAGGAACTCTTGTTTAATCCTTGTGCCACGTTTGATTCATTATTGATACACACCCTTTGTTCCAAAAAGTGATTTAGACAGCTTGAGTCCTTGAAGTTGTTACCAGACAATCGGACGAATATATACGACATGTTCCCACCACTTCTAATAGCATCCTTTGAAAAGGGATCTTTTTGTTGAACCTGAGGAGAAACGGGTTTCTCTTTGTCGGGGCCACAGCTGTACTGCTTTTTTACTTTTACTCAAAGTGCCATATCCTATGGCAAAGCTCATTTTTAAAAATCTCTTTGTCATCTTTTAATTAAGTCTTTCATATGGCTACTTCTTTTTCCCTGATAAAAGAGGACAGAAACCTCCCTACCGTTTCTCTTAGATATCTCTCCACTGTTATGTATTTAAGCACTGAGGAGCCAGGCCACAAGGGGGTTCATCATGATTTGGAGGTGAAATCCCACAGAACTGAATTTCTCGCTCAGCTTCAGACTGACCTGGAATTAGTAAAACAAAAGAGATAATACATCATAAAAAACAGCTTTTTTTTTTTGAACTGATATTAGTAATGAAAAAACCTGTCCCAATTCTTCAATCAAAATAAGTCTGTTTTCATGATTCTTTCATTTATTGACCTCAAGATGTGTTCCAAAAAGATGTCATCAGAAAGTTATCAGTGGTGGACACCCCTATGAATGACTTTCCTCAGAGCCCTTCTGGAGGGCAGGTTGTGATAAAGAACCCACAGTGTAGTGGAACCAAACAAGCCAGGTTTAAGTCATGGCTCTGCCTTTTGCTCTGAGGTTTCCATGGCAACTGCATTTTAATGTGGGACAGAATGCTTAATTCCGTCAATTCCAAATGATACAAAAACCGGGGGCGTGAGGAGGGGGTCGCGTGAAAAATGAACTAAACATAACAACTAAAGTTAAGTTATTTAATCTCTCTGTTTACCTCTGGTCCCCACAACTAAGAACCATACCTCGCACATCGTCTGTCCTCTAATAAGTCACTGCTAATGGTGGATTCACTTGAAGACTCAATTTATTCCTCTATCAAAAGGTGATAATAAAGCAATTCCAGAGAAATTTTTTTCCATAGAATTTTGCGAAGGTTAGTAATAATGTATAATGAGGTGGCCCAGTGTATTGTTAATATTCAAGAAATGTCACCATCTCTTTCCCAACCAGACCATAGGTTCCTTGAGGGTGGCCACCGTTAATTACATGTGCTTATATCTCCAGGCCCTGGAGCAGTGCGTGCCTCATCGTGGGCACTTAGCATTTGTTGAATGCTAAAGAAGTACAAGTGAGGACACCCAAGCCTGAGTGTCTCCAGTGTCTGCTCCGTAAACACGGTAGCTGATCCAGGTATGGGCACATAACCCCCATCTGGGCTGAGTGCCTTTTCACAATTTTCCATTATAGCCAGTAAGAAAGAAGTCTCTCTTCATATTTTGATATAAGCTTAGTGCTGCTGATAGCCATGGTTTCAGATTCAAGCAGGCAGTCAGGACCTTAGAAGGTGGACTAAGAGACAGAGAGGAGTAGTAAGAAAAGAATGCAATAATGAGAGAAAACAAAGAGTCCCTATACCCTGTACACGAGGCTGACCCTACCCCTGCCCTTTCTGTAGGTGGTTTATGTGATAAGTTGGGTGAAGGATAATAGTACAACTTCAAATGATTTGGAAGAAGATGCTTCACTGGAAAAATGTGCATGTAGTTGACAAGAGGAGGCACGTGACCCCTTGTTCTCTCAGCATCACGTGGGAACGTGTGTAGAGGCTTTGTGCATAGAGGTACTGGACACTGACGATCTCTGCTCCAGGAGAGGGATGCTGAACTGCAACACGGAAATAGTCTTGTCTAGAGAAAAAAATACCACATGCTCAGGTATCTGGCACTCAGAGCCCAGGTGCCAGCTTTCTAAGATCTGAGAAGGCTAGCTGCTAGCATCCAGCATCTTTGCAGGAAATTTAGATTTGGGCTGTAGCACAAGGAATCCCACTCAGTGAAAAGCTGAATTTGAGCACCAACCCTTCTGTTTACAGCCAGACAACTTCAGTTTTTGGAGTCATAAATCGGATGCTCCTGCTTATCTCTTCACAATGACCTGGGAATTTCACCAATTTTTGCTTTAGTTAAAGGTGGATGTCTGTCTTTTACAAGTGAAGGAGGTTTCGACTACTATGGGCTTACTTTATGTCAAGGACGGTGCTAGATTGTGAATGCAATGCAAGTCACGTGTTTGAGACCATGCTGTCCACTGGTGTATCTCAAGCAGTGAGTTCAATTCCTGGCAATTTATCGGTATTAACAAATAAATGTTGAATGCATGATCTAGCAAAGTTTGTATAAATTCTCATTTCGTCTTCACAGTAACAGTTACCATCTTCATTTTTACCCAGAAAACAGAGGCTTAGAGAAGTTAAGACCCATAGCTGATAAGTGGTAGAGTGGGAGTCAGGCCTGACGCTCAGG
Organism: Camelus dromedarius; assembly: GCF_036321535.1. Classification (NCBI taxonomy): domain Eukaryota; kingdom Metazoa; phylum Chordata; class Mammalia; order Artiodactyla; family Camelidae; genus Camelus; species Camelus dromedarius. Next base: position 17,683,222 of record NC_087465.1, on the reverse strand, counting down.
TTTATCTCTTAATTACGACGCCTTCCCTCGCGGCAGGAAGAAGGATTTGTCAATTGCTGAGAGGTAGCGGAATCCAGTTTTCAGGAACTGAGAGTTGAGTTTTCTATGTTATGGTATCCTGGGTTTGTTAGATGCCATGAACATAAAGGGTTACATCTTACGCCACCTGGTCTTCTACGGAAGGAGGTATTTAATTTTTGCAAAACTAAGAAACATTTTTTTCTCTCCAATGGACAAAGCTTAAGAGGATGGAAGAGCAGTTCAGACTAGGAAGTATTTGTTATGACATTCATCTTTCCATGACAATTTTCCGCAAAAGTAATCACAGAGAGCATAGCAGAAAATGAGCGTGTATTTCTAATTCAGCCCTATGGGTTCTTCCCTTTAACTCATTCTTTCCTGGCACCAGGCAGGATAAGGGCTGTATGTTCATACAGATATCCCTTGGCTGGATTAACATATGAGATGTGCAGAAGCACATAGGTCCTACATTTATATCTCTGGAGCACAGCCTCATGCTTCAAGTAGGAGTGCAGGGAAATCCTGAAGACCCACCTCCGTCATTTGGTCCATTGACACTTGTAAGTTGCAGCTGGTGAGCACACCCAAGGCTACAAATATCTCTCTGGGGGAGAAGGCACGGTGCCCAGTGGGTGTTAGTGGTTGCTCTCCAAGCTGCCTCAACAGATCAAATGGAATTAAGATATCTTTTGACATTTCCAAATGAGAAGAGCCTGCAACACATGACCTCTTAGATAAGAGAAAATATTTTGCTCATTAGTATGTGGAAAGATGAAGGATTTTCACTTCTGCTTTCTCATCGCTCCTGTGAAAAAGCACGGGGAATGTCCTTTTATGGATAAAAACAATTCTTCCCAATTATTTTCTGTTCCTTTCTAACCAGAATATCTCTGGGAAAGAAATAGATCCCAGGACCTCTATGATATTGCCAGGGTGAGCAGGAAATGATGGAGCTGTGGGAGAGAAGAAGCCAGAAGTAATTCACACAATTAGCTATATCCTTAGTCTAACACACAAAACTAAAGTTTTCATAGTTGTATAGATAACACCCTTAATGTGTTATATTAAAAAAGGTGAGAAATCATGTCACGTATGTTGAATTTCATTATTTGTTTTATTGCTATTTAAGATTTCAAAGGACACTATCAACTCTTCACAAAACATAAACAGACTCGCAGACATAGTGAACAATCTTATGGTTACTGGGGAAAGGGGATAGGAGGGGATAAATTTGGGAGCTTGATTACAAATGTTAGCCATTATATATAAAAATAGATTTTTTAAAAAGTTTCTGCTGTATAGCACAGGGAGCTATGTTCAATATCTTATAATAACTTTAAATGAAAAAATATGAAAAATGAATATGTGTGTGTGTGCATATATATATATATATATATATATGTATATGTATATATATATATATACATGACTGGGACATTGTGCTGTACACCAGAAATCGACACATTGTAAATGATAGTACTTCAATTTAAAAAAAAATTTCACTATTCACTTTGAGATTTATCATATTTTCAAGTCAAAATGCATGATCCTATTATCCCGGGCAAACATTGCTACTTCTTTTGGTAATACATGCTTAGAAATAACTATATGAACAGAAAATGTCATTCTAAAAAACTTTCTAGCACATTACGTGTTGAATTTATGGAAGCATATACTTCCAAGCAACCGAGTAGATACATATTTGATACCAGGACAATAATAAATAATAATAAATCAAGTCATTTGTGTTAATTTAAGTTATTCTTTAGATTTTGTTTTGGAAATTACTCCTCTGAAGTTTCCTTAATGGCTTTCCTTGTACAAGTAGTTCAAAACAAAGGAAGTTGAGTTTCTGCAAAACAATTCTCCCCAAGACCCCTAGCTATGAATTCTCAGGTGATGGCATCTCCCTTATTTGAAGACTTACACTTAATTTTTTTTCATTCCACTTATTTGTGAATTTTTAATTGCTTAAAATTGTTTCAGTCTAGAAAATTATTAGATATAGAATTCACATATAGCTGCATAAACCAGTCATTGGTATGCAAAATATTTAAGGTCAGGCTCCAAGATCCATTTACAATTAACACTGAAACTAAAGAAGGAAGGGATTTCTTTCCTGAAGCAGAAATATAGACACATACGATATACACATTCTACCTTACTAGCTGAATAACTTTAAATAAGTTTTTTAACATCTTTCAGCCTCAGTTTTCCCACATATGGAAAGGACAGCTGTAATTACTCATGCCATTATTGTGATAAAGCACATAACTCATTTGTGCCATCCTTTGCAGGCAAAAAAGAAAACGAGTTCAGGGTGCAACTTACTGCATTTTAGTTGTTTATACATTCTGCATAGGAGATGAGGACAAAGGGCATCACTTTAAGTATGGTCAGTATTTAAGCAGAGAAAAGCACTAAAGTCTAGAGTCTATAAAAGGAATAACCAAAACATTATATGAAACTCATGAGGAAATAAACACAGGAATGCAAAAGAAAAAATGAAATTGATAAATTTGAGAGATGTTTCTTTAAGAAAGCAGCAAAATTGAAAACTCTCTGGAAAAATATAACCAAGGGAGAAACAAAAGTACAAACAAGCAACATCAAAACAATCAGTCGACCATAACATTCTTCTCTGATTTTGTTTTATGTTTACAAATTGTAAGAATTAAAAAAAGAAATCTAAGACATATGATACATTTTAAGGCCTAAAATGTAATTTTCTTGAAAATAGTGTTTAATGTATTAGAATTAGAAATTTATATAAGATATACGCTGATAAGTTCACAAACATTTGAAATCCCAAGGTTTTTATTATAAATTCTTCCAAACTTTCAAAATGTTGATAATGCACATGTTAGATAAATGTTTTGAGAACAGAGTCAAATGCGCACTGTGCCAAAACCAAAAAAGCGAAAAAGTTCATTTATGCTATTGAAACAAATTTCTAAATACAATATTAATGAATATAATTCAGTAGCAGTTTTGAAAGAATAATACATTGGCATGATATAGTTTACCTCAAAAGGGGAAGTTGGTTCCATACTTGGAAAACTTTTCCCATAATACATCATTACTATAAGAAAATTAAGTAATAAAAATAAGGCATTAAATCCTCAAATTCATTCTTCTATTAAGCTTCCTCAAAATTATCCACAAAATTATATTGTATCAATATGAAATAGAGCATCTATTTCAAATCAAGGGCAAGTATTGTACTTACTGGTGGAATGTTACTTCCTTTGAGTAGTTGTAGAAAAATCCATCCTGGCCTGCAGAGCCCAGCAAATTTACTCTCTGGTCCTTTAATTAAAGAGTTCACCCACTCCTGATGTTGTTCATTGGTAAGGAGTCAAAAGAATAATTTTAGAAAATCTGAGACTTGAATATCTGGAGAAAATGTATGTGGATGAAGACATGAGAGTGGGTACACAATGTGCACACCTTTGTGTCTCTTATCAGTCATCATCTGATGGTGAAGAGACAAGGAGAAACCGGGTAGAAAGGCTGTCCCATTCAATTAAAGCAGACAGACCCTGTTCTCAGATATACCATATCGTGGAAGGTTTTTTGGTAATTTTCAATTTTTATACAATTTTAAAGGTTACTTCCCATTTATGGTTATAAAATACTGGCTATATTCCAAGTGTTGTACAATACACCCTTCAGCCTGTCTTACCCCCAACAGTTTGTCCCTCCCACTGCCCCCAACCTGTGTTGCCTCTCCCCTGCTCCCCACTAGTAACCACTAGTTCATTCTCTATCTCTGTGAGTCTGCTTCTTTTATGTTATATGCACTAGTTTATTGTACTTTTTGGATTCCACATATAAGTGATATCACACAGTATTTATCTTTCTCAAAACACACCATATCTTGAGATGGAAGCTATTAATGGGGACAAATGCATGGAGAAAGAGAGAAAGAAAGAGACAGGGGGATCCTAGATATGGATTTATCTCTGCTAGCACCACTATCCCAGGGCCTGATCTGCTTGAATGATCAACAGGAGATGCCCAAATTATGTGAATGCATCATACCTAGGATCCCATTTCATAGCTAACTAGGTGCAAACATGGGTGCTGATCAGAGGACCCACTGGTTCTTCCAACCTCGTAACCATTATATAGCAGCACAATAGAGCATTGTAATAGATTCTTAGAGGTTCAGCTTGGGGACAACATCCTGCAAGTTACAGGCACTGCCCTCCAGGACATGGCAGGCATGTTAAACCAATGGCCTCTATATGGTATTATATAACGAGTAGCAAAAATACACAGGTTCATCTTCTCACCATCACTCTCAGGGATTCACTTGGGGAATCTGTGCTTTCTATTGCTGCAGCTTTAGCCTTTGTGGGAATAGAAGTTCTGAAACACTGGAAGTGAGTGGGAGGTGGCAAAGGTGGCTGGTGCTTCTGGTATGGATACAGTAAGTGTTCTGCTGACTTCATGCTGGGACTACCACTCGGCCACTTTAGCTCCTCAAACAGTCAAAGAAAAGAGCTACTATACTAGTGGGAGTAATTGGCTCCAGTTTTCCGAAAGAGCTGACATTCTGCTAAAAGACAGCAGTAGGGAGGGCTATTTCTGGAACTCTAAGGCACATTGGGCTTCTCTTGGCCTTCCCACGTCTACTGACAGTAGAAAAGGGACCACTGTGTCAACTGTGACCTGACAAAAGCAGGATAACCAGAGGCTCAGAGCTCTAAATGATGAAGGCAATCTGTGCAAATGAAGGGCTGGCAGAGGTAAGAGAAATATAGAAGGGATGGGAGAGAAGGCAGATGATTAATGCTCATTATGCCCTTGGGACAAACTACAGGCCATGTAGACAGCAGTTTATTCTACTAATCCTCTCATTTTTCAAAAGTACAGCTAAGTTTACACGTGGAATTTGCCGAGGCCTGGATCACACAGGACAAAAAATATCACATCATACACAAAAATCAGTTCCAGATGGGTGACAGATACAAGTGTAAAAAAGAAAATATCTAAAATATTTAGCATAAAATTAAGTCAAACATCTTTATGACCTTGGAGTGGACAAAAGTGAAACACAAAAATCACTATTAAAAATATTGATAAATTAGACTGTAATAAAATGAAAATGTTATGTTCATCAAAAGACACCATAAAGAGAATAAAAAGGCAAACTTCAGAGGAGCCTTAGATATCAATCTAATAAATAACTAATTTCTAAAATATGTCAGGAGCCCTATGAATCAATAAGAAAAAAAGATAACTTCCAAAAAGTGTGCAAAAGTTTTGAATAAGTTATTCACAAAAAGTATTTCCAAATGGCCAATATAAATTAGCAAGAAGTGGTATGTGAGTGAGTCATTAAAGAAGTGCAGATTTAAACCATGATGTGATAACAATACACATTCACTAGAATGGCTAAAAGGAAACAAAACAAAATAAAAAAAAAAAACAGAAAAATAAAACAAACACTGACAGGATGTCAAAATCAAAACTCTCATGTATGGCTGGTGCTGGTGTAAATTGGTATACTACTGTGTGAAAATGTTTGGCAGTATTTAAATGTGTGCATATATTCACTAAAAGATTTGTACTGAAACTTTCATAAGAGCACTATATGAAGTAGCCCAAATCTGCAAATCCCCAAATCCCCAGTAACAATAGAATAGATAAATAGTTCATGTATATTCACACAGCTGAATGCAGCAATGAGAATGGACAATCTACAATCACTTGTAAAAATATAGATAAACCAAACAAACACAATGCTGAGTGGAAGTAAGCAAACACAAGAACATGTATTGTGTGATTTCGTGCACATAAAGTACAATAGGAAAAACCAATCCACGCTGTAGAAGTTATAATAGCATTTTTCCTTGCAGGGAAAGGGGGTGCAGGTACTAGAAATAAAAGGGGCTTCTGAGGTTCTGATAGTATCCTGTTTTTTGGTTTGGTTGCTGGTATTGGTTGTGTTCAATTTGTGAACCTGCATTGATCTGGACACTTATTTTCACTTTTTTCTCTGTCTATTTCAATGAAAAGTTTAAAGAAAGAGAAAAAATTACAACCTCATTTTTGCTTACAAACTCAAGGATATCTGCATTCCGTGTTTAAAAGATTAGAACTATTTATAGATAAAACACTAAATTATTAATGATGGCTGTGTTTAGGTGTGGTGCTGGAAAGATATTTTCTTGTTTCTATTTGTGTGCATTTAATGGTCAAATACAGCTTCAAAAGGGAAAATATTTTATGCTGAAATTGCTTTTTCACAATGTTATATTAAATCTATTTGTCATTTTTTTAGTGGTGGGAACATGATAAAAGAGATTTGGGTAGGCTAGCACTGTGATAGTTTTTAGCACCTCCTCGTGCCTCCAATATTCAGAGCCACGTTGCTGGTTACTCCTGGTACCAATCAAATAATAAAGGAAACAGGAAAAGGAAATACAGCCTGGTTATTTCCTCTTCCTGCTGGTCATGATAGAGTGAAAGTGACCCTTGAGCAACATGGATTCAGTCTGCACTGGTTCACTGATAGAATTTTTTCAATAAATTCATATTATGATGCTTTTTTTAATTGAAGTGTAGTCAGTTTACAATGCTGTGTCAGTTTCTGCTGTGCAGTGTAATAGTTCAGTCATACATATGCCTACACAGATTCATTTTCATATCCTTTTTCATTGTAGGTTACCACAAGATATTGAATATTGAATACAGTATAATCTTGTTGTTTATCTATTTTATACATAGTAGTTAGTATCGGCAAATCTTGAATTCCCAATTTATCCTTTCCCACATCCTTCCCTCTCTAGTAACCATAAGTTTGTTTTCTATGTCTGTGAGTCTATTTCTGTTTTATAAATAAATTCATTTGTCTTTTTTTTAGATTCCACATATAAATGATATCATATGGTATTTTTATTTCTCTTTCTAGCTTACTTCACTTAGAATGACAATTTCCAGGTTCATCCATGTTGCTGCAGGTGGCAGTATTTTATTATATTTTATGGCTGAGTAGTATTCCATTGTATAAATATACCACAACTTCTTTATCCAATCATCTGTCAATGGATATTTAGGTTGCTTCCATATCTTGGCTGTTGTAATAGTGCATGTATGTATTAGAGTGCATGTTATCTTTCTGAATTAAAGTTCCCTCTAGATATATGCCCAGGAGTGAGATTGCTGGATCATATAGTAAGTCTATTTTAGTTTTTTGAAGACTCTCCATACTGTTTTCCACAATGGCTGCACCAAACTACATTCTTACCAACAGTTCCCTTTTCTCTACAGCCTCTCTCCAGCAGTTATCATTTGTGGGCTTTTGAATGACAGCCATTGTGACTGGTATGAGATGATGTCTCATTGTAGTTTTGATTTGCATTTCTCTGATTATTAGCAATATGGAGCATTTTTTCATGTGCCTATTGACCATTTGTATGTCTTCATTGAAGAGTTGCTTGTTTAGGTCTTCTGCCCATTTTTGGATTGGGTTGTTTGTTTTTTTTCTTATTACATTGTATGAGATATTTGTATATTCTGGAAATTGAGCCCTTGTCAATTTCATCTTTTGCAAATATTTTCTCCCATTCCATAGGTTGTCTTTTTGTTTTGCTTATGGTTTCCTTTGCTGTGCAAAAGCTTATAAATTTAATTAGGCCCCACTTGTTTATTTTTGCTTTTATTTTACATGATGCTTTGACTACACGTTCTTAGCAACCCTCTCCCTACTTCCAACAGATTAAGCACATTTACCTTTAGTAAAGTTCTAATCTTGCACAATATATTCTACTCCTCCACATTTGTTTGTTCTCCTCTCCCACTAGTCATTTCCAAAGCATCTTTTGAAGTTTAAAAAATATCGAAGACAAATTGAGTACATTAAACATCTTGTCCAGATTTCACAATAAGCAAAAGGCTTAGACAACAACCATCAACATACCATCACTTCTCTTAATTTCCAAGTACCATGGATAAATTTGCTTTGTAATTCAACAGATCCATACTGACTGCTGGGGTCACTGATCTAAGGATCCATGACCCGCCCCCTATGTAGTATTCCCATCAATGTGGAATCTTTGAATTGAGTGCAATTCCCATTTTGGAGTACCAATATACTTACTGCCCCACTCCTGTTGCCACCGATTGTCAATTCATTGAATTATAATCTGAAAGTAGAGCAACCCTAGGCAGCAGAGGATAATAATCAGTGAACATGCATAAATTCAAAAGCATTTGTGGTTAAGCTCTGTCTTTGTCAGGGTCGACCAAGGAAAACAGGAACCCTAATAAGTATTTAAAACAGTGAGATATTAATACAGAAAACTAGATGCATAGGTGATGTCAAGACCTGTGGTTTCATTAACCCAGAAATAAGCCATAACAGGAAACATTGTCACTCCTGGGTTAGAGGATATGGTTTAGCCTGTACCCATAGACCAGGGTCATGTAGTGTAAGTAGGAATCAATGGTTTTTCCAACAGGGTCTGGAGCCATGAAAGAGACACTGCTGTGAGTAAACTCAGAACCGTGGAAATATGTTGGGAGAGGCTAGGGTGGCAGGTTGCAGAAAGTAGACCAGAGAGACAGTTTTCTATTTGCAATCAGATTATGTTTGTTCAAGCTATAGTTAATTGAATTACTATGAAAACTATATAATTAAAATAACGAGTCCAACTGGCATAATCAAGTTTAAGAACAAACTCTATGATGTTAATAAAGACACAGTTGAATAAGTGGGAACAAAAAGAAGTGAGCATATTAGTGAGCAGCCTGTTCCTTGCCAATGTTCAGCATGGCTGGTGCCTAATTCATTCTTGAAAGCTCCATGAGGTAGGGATATGTCTACACTGGCTCATCCACATAAAGCCAAGATCTAGCACAGTCACTGCATGAAACAGAGTAGGTATTCAACAAGCAATTTTCAAACAAATGAATGCAAAAATACATGACCAAGTTTGTAAACAGTCTGTTGGTGACTGTTCACGTATCCTTCACATCTGCTTCACTGGTACTGCCTGGAACAGTTGTGCTGACCATCTTGTTCTTTGCCTTGCAAATAATTTCTGTAACACTTTGTAACTGTCTTTGTGATTGTATTGTTCAAAAAGCTCTAATCCACAAATTAAGTGTGCTTGAGAGCATGATTAAACTCCAACAAACAAAATTGCTGAGGAAAATCCACTATTGTTATTTAAACAGCTGAACCACTTTCCAAAATATTCATAACCCAAATTGTTCTTCTAAAGGGCAAAAATGAATATTGTGCATGTTTACAGAGAGGCTAAGTTAAATTTTAAAAATTCAGCAAAACTTAAGGGGGCAAAGATAACATATTCTCTGTATAACTGGGCGTGTTCAAGCTTATTTTAAATATTAAATGATTTAAAGTGTAAAAAATTCACGCATGGAGCTTTAGTAAATTCATTTTGAATAATAAGAATGAATTAAAAATCATAAATCAGAAAATTGTATTTGAGTTGATATTATAGGTAATGATTTTAATTATGCCTAGTGAGAAACAAAAGAAAGCAGGCAAACCTTATCAAACACAAACGCAGTAAGGCATACTTTATCTTTCCATTTACTCTCTGTTTTGTGGTTTTTCTATTTTCTTTATTACTTTTTTAAATTACAAAGGTATTACATGCTTTTGGTAACAAAACCATGGGGAGAAGTACAAAAAAGGCTAACATACATCTGGATAACCACTACTTTGATTCCTGTATTTACTTTTTTAGAGCTATTTCCTTATAAATTAGTATTATTTTACTTAGTAAATCTGTGAAGTCATAATACTAAATGCTTGAAAGACATGATTGTTAGATTAAAAGTATTGTTGCTTTATGTTATCTACTAGAAATCCAAAATAATAATCCTTCACAAATATGTACTGTTCCTAAATAATTATTTACAAAATTTAATCATATTTACTATTCCAAACATGTGAGTGTCTATTAAGCAGTATTAAAGCTTTTATTGCCTTTAATTGTTATCCCAGGAAACACTAATAAAATAAATGTTTTAATAAGTCAATACCCATCTCCTGAAAAATTCATTTCTAAATCGCCAGCCATATTAGATTCATTTCCCCTGGTTGCACAGTTTTTAAAGAGTTTGTTGTGAGATAAGACACACTAAAGGAAGAAAATAAAAGAAAAGTAACGACTCAATTACTCCACAGTACTAACCATAATAATTTCTGTAAAATTATGCCACCTACACCTCAAACATATTGGCCAATTATGCAATTTCTGCAGGAATCTCAGCATAATAGCATTCTTGGGAGAATTACGATGATCAAGTCTGGAAAAATGGAAGTATTCTTTTTTCTTTTCTGTTATAGTTTCATAGCAGATATGTTTTTAGCAAGCTTCATTTCCTCCTATGACAATTCATGGGGAAATAAAGCCCTTTTCCCTACCCACCCTACCCCCCAATCATCTGCAGATGGAGTGTTTGAACTGCTGTTAATTCTGTCCTGCAATCCAACAAGTCTTTGAGCCTTAAAGAAGCCAACATAAAGAAAGGTATCTTCCTTCCAGAATTTGTCTCTTAAAGTTCTCATGAATAGAGATGAAATAATAATAGTGCTTTCAGAGAACACTTATATAGGATAGAAATCTATTTCATCAGTACTCTGGCTGAGGAAGATGAATGTTTTAACCTTGAGACATCCTTTTATTTTGTCTCTGTGTGGAAGACCATCTCTTGGATAGAGATAATACAAAAGAAATTGGCAAACAGCCCAAGTCATATTCATTCAGTGTTGACACCGTTTCAAGTATCTGCATTGATTGTACTGTATCTTGAAATGGGGAACATCTTTAAAAGAAATTCCAGATCTAGATCAACTGCATCTCACCTAATGACATATTCGTTCAAAATATCAAAGTGAAATATAAAAGCCACTTTCAATTGTAAGCATTTTAGAGTCAGTTTTATAAGCAACTTTGTTCACAAAATTATATAACCTCTTTCATTTTGCATTCACCTAGGGAATGGAAACAGTCAATTTTAGTTTAAAACACATAATCTGAAGAGTCATAATCTGGAAGGAAATTTGCATAATCTATAGAGTCATAACCTGTAAATTCCTTGTTCAATCTTAAATATATGGTAATGAAAAGCAATTTTTCCAGAAAGAATATTCTACTCCAAACTTACCTCCCCACAAGAACCAGTATCTATTTTTGTATTAGGAAAAACTAAATTATACCAGAGGGAGAGGCTATCTCTCAAATCTCAGAGAAATAAAATACAGGATAATTTCTCACTCGTATTACACTTCTGCTGTGAATCAAGGTGGTTCTTTGTTCTGGATGGTCCTTATTCTAGATCTAGCCTGAGGGGCTCACCCTCTGGAATATTGCTAGTCCCAAACTGGAGGTAAAGAGATTTGGAGGATCTTGTGTCAGTAAGGAAGTGTGCCAGCCAGAAATTTTCATGATCCATTTTTCCCTCACAATGCACTGCAACCTAAAAAATTCTCTCCTTACCTAGCCAGTTGGAATTTCCAAGTGAAGGAATTTTATAAGTCAAATTATTCACCATTTTCATTATTTGAATAGAGATTTTCTTACAATTGTTTCCATGGGCTACTTTTCAATCTGTAGCCTGGCTGTTCATGAGTCTCATGACCTGCCCCTGTCCAATCAGCTATAGCTAACAGGGCCATATGGAATCAGGATAGAACCCTGTGGTTGAAGAATCACCTAAGACAAATGAGATCTCCTTATAAGAGTCTGTAGGTGGGGCATCTATCCCAAGGTTTGTCCTAATGTTATAACTAAATCTCAGTTATAACCAAATGGAAAGAAACATCAAGAGTCAGTTACAGCTGGCATAAAATGAAATAAAATATGAGAACCAGGTAATGGAAGTACTGAGTTTTTTTTTTTAATTAAAAATGAAAAAAAAAAAACAAACAAAGAGTTATGGAAATGAGAGGACTATAACAGAGTTTGCATTGCTTAGACTAGTGATTCCTAAAATTTGGCACCTGGACCAGCCGCATCAGGGTCCACTTCTAGAGAGCCTGTTAGAAATGCAAATTCTTGGGCCCCACTCTAGACTGATTGGATCAGAAACTCTAGAAATGGGGCCCAGGCCCAGCAAACTGTGCTTTAATTCACCCCTCAGCAGATTTTGAGGCAGGCTACAGTTGAGAACTCCTGCCCTGCCTATTCCAATGTTTCCCCAAATTTAATGTGATCACTTGGGTGTCTTGTTAAAATGCAGATTTGGATCCAGCAGGTCTGGGATGGGACCTGAGGTTCTGCCTGTAATGACAAGCTCCCAGGTGATGCTGATACTCCTGGGCCATGGGCCACACTTTGAACATCAAGGTTAAATTTCCAGCTCTTTCAGAACAGAATCCATCCTGTCATGTTTAGCCTTTGTTCATAATAAGTTAGTTCCTGGTATTATGGAGAACATCTGTACACAGGTGCATTTGCAGCAGAAAAAGAGGATTCAAAACACCTTCCAAAAGGAGCTTTGGGATACAAACCATCGTGCTGTTCTGACTGAATTTGGCTAATCTATCAGTTTTCTCCAGATTCTCCAGTACCATTTCACTGATAAAGCTTACCTTGCTCACCTTTAGGTGGCCACCTTTTCGATGAAGCTCCCCAACTCCAAATCCTGACTTCCAGAGTGATGATCTCAGGATGGTGTTCTTCCCCATGGACCAAACATCTGCTCACCCAGACTGCTAAAGCTCCCTCCCATGGGCAGCTCCTTGCTGCCCTCACATACCAGCAGTTACAGTCTGAGACCCTCAACTTCTTTCCTTCTCCAAACTCCCAGTTTTAGTCAAAAAATCCTCGGCAAATGTTGAGGTCCCTTAAGTCGATCTGCAATTCACTGTTTCCTTCTCCTTCACATAAACTTCCCCTCTACTTCTTCCATCTTATTGATTGTGCTTTGTTCTCTTTGTAGTTGGCCAGAGCACCCACAAGGAAATTCTTATCTAGATCTGGTCTCATAACTAACCCTTTCTCCTCCAAGACCTCCTTTAGAAATCCAGTTCCTTCAAAATCCTTCAGCTTTCTGCCCTAAATTAGAGCTATTATGTAAGACAGTTGACCCATGAACAATGCAAGTTTGGATTTGTTTTCAATAAATATGGACTATGGTACTACATAGTCCACCAATGGTTGAATCCATGGTTGGGTGAATCCACAGTTGGTTGAATCTTTGAGTACAGAACCTTGGCTATAAAGGGCCCACTGTAAATTCATACACAGATTTTTTCAACTGTGGAGGGTGGGGTGGGGACTTGGTAGCCCCCAATCACCTCTTTGTTCAAGGGCCAACTATATAGTCTTTATGAGGTGATAGCAATTGAAAATAATTTATTGTACTAACCTACCTAGAGATAATGAAAAAAATACCTGTAAAAGCCAATCCAGTTGTTCTTAAACTTTGGTGATCCTAAGAATTCCCTGGGATGCTTGTTAAAAAGGCAGACTATCAGGTACTGCCCCAGACTCAGTCCATTGCAATCTCTGATGTGAGGTAGTGTTTCCATGTGGGAATTTCTTCTTGATGTTTCTCAGGAAGTGTGTATGTTTTCCCCAATACAGTGAAAAATCGTTCAAAAAGACAAGAACACAGGAAAAAAAAAAGTATTTTAATTCCTCTCTAAAGATTAAAGGTTAACAATGGGAATAAAATCTCTCCCAGTTCAAAGACTCAAGTCAAGGACACTAGGAAACACTGACATTTAGAGCTGAAAGTCAAGGTCAACCATTCTGGGAACCAGGACAGGAAGAGGAAGAGAAACAAATCAGTGGTCATGATCTCATCAGCCAGTCTTGCTAAGAACTGTTGCTGTATTTTGAGTGTGCATTCATGGTCCTGTCTGCTGCTGAGAGCGAGTCATTCTTGCAATTAAAATAAATATTAATGGGTTTATGCACAAGGTACTTAGTATATATTCTATGAGTAGTATCTCAAAAAATAACAAGTTTTGGAAACAAAATTAGTCATTTCTGATGTTCTGATGTGTGATTTACTACACTGCTATTAATCTTACTAGGAGATGCAGATATTTTGTCATTTGAGTATCACTCAACAATATTACCTGGCATTTTCAGTATCTGAATATTTGTTCTAGGTGAATATAGATTAATGAAAGTAATATAGATTTCAGTCAGAAACAGACAAATAAATCAGGGCAAACAGATGAAGTATTTTCCTGGTAAGAGGAAAATCGATTATTTCCAGTATATGGACCTTATTTCCCAACTTGAAGCAGCTTTTGGATGCCTTCTTAACAATTCAACCAAAATGAAAGAAACTTTTCTACATTCAGAATATCTGTCAAGAAACAAAAATAAAGACTATCAGAAGGGACAATTAATACATCACATGTTTTAAAATTACATTTTAAAATGACAGTTTTAAACATTTAATATTTGTGGTATAATCTTTCCATTTTTAATGGCATCTGTATAATATTTATTTCATGTCAGTGTTCCCATATTTTAATATATTCTATTCCCAAAATCTATATCAAGTACAGAACATTTTTGTGAGTTACTGAAATATGTAATCTCAACACAATATGTTTGTTAAGAATAATTAGTGGCCATGTATTTATTGTTACCTCTTTTTCACAGAAAACCACTGAAATGTTTAGGATAATCATATCACAGAAAAATGATTCATTGTATATTGTTATGGTCACTCATTATTATCTAAAAACACATGAACAAGGTGTTATGAAAAACATAGAATAATTTATGATTATGGGGAATCCAGTTTCTCATTCCCAAATCCCAAATCCTAGCAATTTACAAACGTAAGTGGAGCACAGGAATTTGCATCTTTTACAAGCATCCTAGGTCATGCTAATGTCCTGAGTGGGCAACACAGCAGAACACTGCCTGAACCCAATGGAGCCAGTCACTGAATCTCAGAAACTTTAGGGGAGTAGCTGGAAGGATGGGTTAGGGTTAGAGGGACACTGGGAAGAAGAGCTTCCTGGTTCTTGTAGCTGTCCTTCAATGAACACCACAGAGGTTGCAGATAACTCAGATTGCGCACATATGACATGAGGATAGTGTATCTACTATGATATTATAGCTTTTTCTATGGTTTGTTGTGATAATTAATGTGAATGATACAAGAAGCACCTTCTTAGAATCGTGCCCAGCACATGACAATTCCCTTCCTCCTTTCCCCACGTTGTCTACCTTAGCCTTCCATGAACCTGGAGTTCTATAACTATTTGACAAGTACGTATGTAGGACATTAACTTTGCTCGATAAGTCAGTCTGTGCCTCTGAGGCATCAGCATGAGCCTGTGTGCTTGCAGGATGAAAGTTAGATGAGAATTGGAACGGTGTCCCCTGACATATGTGTTGAAAGAGATTAGATTGGGTTGCATTGTGTTAGAATTCAGCTCACACCTTTGCTGTAAACATGAATAGATACTGCTTTCTTTACAGCAGATGCCAGAACATTTCCAGATTCCTGAAGTGATGGCTCTACAGGCTTGTGCTTTGTGAGAATTACAGCCATAAACACAGAAAAGCGTGCCCATAAACAGCAGTTTAGGACTCTCATTTGCTCTATACTCCACATTAATTGACTTAACTGAATGATTTATGTTTATGCAAAGTATAATTTCAATAGGACGTTAAAAAGGTTCCAAGAGAATGCATTAAATAAACTAACTTTGCGTGAAACATCGTCTATCACAGAACATTTTAATCTCAAAATCTTATGTTTGTCAGTGTGTGACTTTTTCTATACATAATTTATAGAAAAGTAGATAGTGTAGTGTAGCTGTCAGCTGGATTGTATTAATCCCCTAATTAGAGAAACAGTTAAAAGAAATAGATGGTCTTATGAAAAGAATTAAATACATATTTGCACATGTAGTCAGTGTGCCAGCCTGGCTCTTAGAACACTTCTCATCCCGCCAACCTGAGTCCCTTTCCTTCCTGAATGTATACTTATCTAAAAGTACTTACAACATTTGATTCTGTTGGGAGGGAAATCTCTGCAAACGACTGTGTCAGCCTGGCACTTGCAAAAGCAGTAATTTGAGTTATCTGCATGTGGATTTATTTTCACGGCTGTATACCCCATTTTTCCTTCTTTTATGGAGGATAGAACATCACTTAGCTTTTGTATCAGTGTTCCTGGGGCCCTGCCTGAGCCTGGTGCCCAGGAGATATTCATGAGTACGTGATGTATGCAAGGATTCGTGTGGGTCGGATGCCCGTACTCTTTCATTTGAGTTCTGAGAAAGTGCTTATACTTTCCTCCGCAATGATTTTAGAGTCTCCTAGAAGAGACCTGTGGGGAAGATTTTCCTTGTGTATGACCTAAATCAGTCCCACAGTTTTGGAACATTGTTTGTCTTTGCATTGGCCTTTGGACTTCTCTAGGTTAATATCACATGCCCTTCAGTTTATCCTCAAAGTGTCTCAAGTCAGGCCCAGGATGGAGGAATTAGATGCTCAAGTACAAATGAGTCAGCACTGGGCGGAACCATTATCCGGAGCATTACGGAGTGCTGAGTTGGAATCCAACAAGAGCAGAATCAGTGAGGGGTAATTTTCATGTGTATTCAGAATTACATTCGTCAGGGAAGCAATTTGCCATCATATGCTGATCTTTTAGTTTGTTTTTTTATTGTCACCCATAAAATATTAAGGTATAATTTACATAAACTTTACCCTTTTTAGTAAAATATAACTCTGCAGGTTTTGACACACATACCATCCTGTAACCATCACCACAATCAAAATACAGAATAGTTCTTCACTCCAAAAAATTACCCAATGACCCTTGTAGTCAGCCCCTCCACTAGCCCCCAGTTCCTTGCAACCACTGACCTACTTTATCTCCCTACAGCTTTGCCTTTTCAAGACTATCATGAGAATGGAATCACAATATGTAGCCTTTTGATTCTGGGCTATGTAGCCTTTTGATTCTGGGTCCTTTTACTCAGTATTATGCATTTAAGAATCATCCATGTTGTCGTGTGTATCAGTAGTTCATACATCACTGAGTAGTAATTTTATTCCTTTGTGTGGTTGTGACAGATTTGTTTCTCCATTCTCCAACTGAAGGACATTTGGGTGGTACCCAGTTGTAGCAATTATGAATAAAGCCACTACAAATATTTGTGCATTGATTTTTGTGAGAGCACAGAATTTCATTTCACTTGTATAAATACCTAGGCGTGAGAAGGCTGAGTCTTACAGTAAGTGTGTAATTAAAATTATGAGTCTACCGAAGTGTTGCCTAAGATTGCTGTGTCATTTTACATTCCCAGTCTATGACAGTTCCTCCACTTCCTGCATACTGCACTCAGTATGGTCAGTCTTTTTAATTAAAAAAATTTTAATAGGTAAATAGTCATACTTCATTGTGGTTTTATTTTTCACTTCCCCAGTGACTAATGATGTTGAATGTTTTTTATGCATTTATTTGACATTCACATACCTTCTCTGACAAGGTGTCTCTTTAAATCTTTTATCCATTTTGTATTAGGTTTTTGTTGTCTTACTGAGTTTTCAGAGTTTTTTATATATGCTACAATTTCCTTCTTAGATATGTGATTTACAAACCTGTTCTCCCAGTTTATGCTTCATATTTTATTCTCTTAGCAGTGTCTTTTGAAAAACAAGTTCTTAATTTTGATGAACTGATATTCATCATTTTTTTCTTTTATGATTCATATTTTTTGATGTCAAAGCTAGGAAGTCTCTGCCTAACCCAAAGTCATAAATGTTTTCTCTTATGTTTTATTCGTTTCCTTTTTTTTTTTTTTTAATCCTTTTGGACACTACAACTTTTGACTACACAATTTAGGTCATTTACATTTCAAGCTATTATTTATAGGTATGGACTTACTATTCCCATCTTTAATTGCTTTCTGGTTGCTTTGTAATTCCTTTGTTTCTTTCTCCCTCTCTTGCTCTCTTCCTTTGTGGTTTGATGATTTTCTATAATGGTATACTTTTTCCTGAGGGCAGGGGAAACCCAGAAAGGCAGTCCTCATAATGATTAGAATGTTAAATGTTGTATTTGCTTCCTTTAAGTTTTTAAAATTTGCAAATGTGCCTTTTAAGAGAGGTTTATTCACTCTTTAAAACTTGAAAATATAATTTAAGTAATCAGGCCCTAAGAATTAAAAAATGAAGAGAAGTATATAAAATAACATATTTAACTAAGTTAAATCTACTGGAGCATTTTTCTTACTTGGACTGAATATCAATTACTTAATTCTTGACTAAAAGAACAAAACAGTTTTAACAACTAGTAATTGTCTTGGGGGGAATCCTCTAGAAAATAAGCACATAGGAGCAATTTGCAGCTTTAAAATAAGTTTAAATATTTTTATTTGTCAAAGGTCCCAAATTTTATTTGAACACAAAACCTTTTATTAACTTATCATTTTGTTGTCAATTCTTAATGTATACAGACTAATTTGTTTCTTTAAGCTAATGAAAGCAACTTCTAATATATATTATATATGTATGTGTGTGTATGTGTGTGTGTGTGTGTGTGTGTGTATCTGCATTCAGAGCTTCTTACTCACAACTTTAAAAGCACCAGAAAAAATTACTTCAGTATAGATTATCTTTATTCAGAAAACACAGCATACTCCTTCCATCTCCATCTCATTCCTGCCCTCCATTTGGCAAAGATTCTTTTATTTAAATTGGAAAGAAATATTTTATTTAATACTCATATTAATTTTCCTATTTGTTTCTTCAGTGGAAGATGTTGGATTCACTTTATGTACAATTTCTATGTTAATCAGAATCCTTGGGAAAGTAATTGCCCTACTTTATGTCTTCAGCTGATAATCCAATATTCCAGAAGTTATTTCCTTAAGGTCTAATATTCATGATATAAAACTGAGTATTTTGAAAAAGTCTCCACCATCAAAGACAGATTAGACATTTACTATGTGCCACATGCTGAGCTATCCTTAAAGATATAAACAAACAAACAAACAAACAAATAAATGAGATGGATCCAGGGAGTTGTTGACATTGTAATAAAATTTTGAAATATCCAATTGTATAACTTTTTAAACTCTCAAGTGCAAGCACCAGCTTAGTAAACACTATTTTTAGATTGTTCTGTCACAGATTTGTCACAGGTTAAACTGTCACCCATGGAAAAGCTTCCATAAGAGAAGAAATTTGTCATTCCAGAGAAGCAAAATGTATGAGTAAGAATTTAAAACTTTTGCTGCACTATGACTAACTGATCACAAAACTCAACTAACAATAAATCTGTCAGGAAACATACAAATAAAAAAAACTGAGTTTTTGATTTATTGCATTTCTAAAGAAGAAAAGTAACTGATTGATTTTTCTCCCTTTTTCAAACAGTTACTTGGTGTCATATGGAAATAGCCACATCACTTGGGAGATAAAGTAAATCAGCTACTGTCTGCTCTTGAATGAATATCCCTTCAGTTTCCAAGGTTTTCTCTCCTTTTGAATAGCAACACCCAATCTGTAGAATCAAAGGAATAATTTAAAGTGAATTGAATGAAATATGCCTTTTTAAACTCTGACTTCATTTAAATATTTTAACTTTCAGAAGACACAGCTGAAGTAAATGCTGTAGTTATGGAACAGATTGAAAAAATCATGTACATATATGAAATTATAATTTATTATGATAAAAAGGAGAAAATGTGAGTCAATGATTTTTGCTCTGAGGCTCCAGGATCTCCAATGGTTAAAACCAAACCAAACCAAAACAAAAACAATTTAAAAAAAAATACTTTACACTTGCTTCTCCTCTCTCTTCTCTCCTTTCACTTACTTCCCATTTGTCAAAACGTCATACAAGAAAAGGAGTGAGTTCTCAGGATTAATTCTGTACTGACTACCAGGAAACAACGTTCTTTGATTTTGCAATCATTATGCTCAATAGTCTTGGGTAAGCAACAATTATTTTATGCCTCATTTTAATATTCTGAATACAGTTCTTAGGACTATTTCAAAATGATTTATACATTTGGGCAAATGTGAAAGAGCTCCAGCCTGCATATTTTATCACATCAAAACATAAGTCTCTCATTTTTGGAAATTTCCTTTTGGTCTCCCATGATTGTGAGATGACATTAATTCAAAGTAGATGTACTTTGAACAATGTGTTCCTTGCACTAGGCTGTTTGTTGCAGTTTCATAGTTTATCCCCTTATACACTGATACACTTTAACCTTGATTTCTTTACTTGATTATCTGGCCAAAATTCTACCTCAAAAATTTAGCTTATACACAATGTATAGCAAAGTCTCATTTTAGATAACCTGATCAACTAATGTATATTTATACCCTTACAATTGCCATGAACTATGTGTACAAAGAACTGAAAAATAAATACTAAGATTTGTAAGATCTAATATCTGCCCCTAAGGAGCTTTCATTTGCAGTGGAGAGGATGAAAATGCAAAAGTCAAATAAGAAATCCAGGCAGAGTTACAGAACAGAAATTCTAACCCAGATCAGGGAAAGGCAAAATCCCTTACTGCTCAGGTCAGACCTCCTGGTTTCCCGAGGACAACCCTAGTTTATGTCTGTCCCTTGACGTAGGCATTCCTCATTCCCTTTCATATACAAAAGAGTCAAAGTTTGGATGATAAAAGACTCTTGGGTAAAACTCCACATTGGTGTGGAATATGAATTGTATACTATTTTTGTTAGAAAAGGGGGGAGAAATAGCATTATGAGGCATATAAAAGAATAATATAAGTAAATATTGTTTCATTTCACAAACATTCAATTAATTTCTTTGCCATTCAGTCAGGGTAGTCGGTCTTTGGCATTAGCATTGTCACATGAACTTACCTGTCATCTGTAATTGTGATAAGAATTTGTTTCCAAAATTTCCAAAAGATAAGACTAAAATGTCACAAAAACTAATAACTGGTCTTACTGGAGTATCTTTTTTCAGAGGTGGCTTGACGTATGATTAGAGACACAACTTGGGATGAGAGCCCCAGTTTCAAATACTGTTTCTGCCCCTTCTTGGCTCTGTGAATTTGACAAAAGGTAGTATTTCTATGTTTTCCTTATTGTTTAATTGAGACAGTGCCAAAAGTTTTCAGAATTATATGAGATAGAATATATGAAAGCAGTCAGCAGAGTACTTGTAGGTAATCAGTAAAAATGAGTTGACCCTAAGTGTCGCACAGTGTGCTCAAGCTCTTGAAATATCAACAGTTCTGTGAACCAGTCAGTAAAGTCTTTGCAGAGAAAGCAACCCTACGCTTGGCAGCCATTCCGCTGGGGCCAGAAATGTGTAGGACAGGTAACTTCAGTCTCAATCAGAAGTGGAAATTGAAGGTCTTGCTCAACTAGCATGTGTTCTCTGTATCAGGTGCCTGTAGTCCACCAGTATCCCTTAGAAAGTGTTAAAAGTCATTATTACTGGAAAAAACAAAAAAAAAACAAAATGCAGGCCAAATGGGAGTAGATCCACAGTCTGTCCCAAATAAATGACCGCATTAATATATTCGGACTTCTGGAAACTCTGAAGTGCCTCAGTGACTCTTCTGTCTCCAGAGGGTTCTCATGGCATCAGATCTGTACCAAGTTTTTCCTCGTAGGTCACCATGGACTTAGTCATCATATTGCCTCCAGATCTGCCTTTTGGTTAACAGGCTTGTGATGAATAAATAATCCAATAAATAGTAATGACTCCAAAATCTCTGCATGTTTACTCCCCAAAACACTTCTCATGTTTTAGTTCATAACTTTCCTTGTGAATTTTGGAAAAATACAGTCATACTTGAAAAACAGAACTAAAGTTCTGTTCCATTAAAGACATGGCTACTACCTACTAACTATCTGGTTTGGGACCTTAAAGCAAACTTTTAAAAATAAAAAATGATGCTTGCTCCTCTATCATGGTAACTGGCATTCATGTATGCCCCAAAGTACCAGGGAAGACATTGGTAAACAAATTTTCTTGGCAAGCATCTAGGCCACCTAGAACTTGGCACGTCATGATAGAACTGGCGAGGAATTCTCCCAAAGATCAAATTTAGAAGTGGAAGACCTGGGCTCAGGCTTTAGCTCTGTCTTTGAGTTGTGTAACTTTGGGCAATTTGTTCAACTTCTTTGGTTTTCAGTTTACTCTCCTGTACAGTGAAAGAGTGGGGTCAGACTTTCTCTAAGGCCCCTTCTGGATCTCAGAAGTCTATCATTCTTCCATTCTAAATCAATCAGGCAATTCCTATGTAATTAAGAAACGTTTCCTATATTCAAGGGACGTCTTTCGCCTCTTCTTACAGACTCTTTTTACAACATTACATTTTACTTCAATATATGATAGTCACTTGGGGTGTGGAGTAATCTTGGTGAGAAAAGCCAATTAACGAATATTCAGCACTTGCTCTGTGTAGCATACATTTTTATAAATGGCTATTGACCAATTTTATCTCAAAAAATTAAGTCCTCCTTTAAAAAAAAACAGACTGTGATTCTAAGAAGTTTGTGTCAACTAGTTGAAGCTTAAGTCCTAGCAACAAAATATCTTTTTTGAAGTCCCTCTTTCTATTTACTTCACTAAAAATATCAGCTATTTTCCTTCCTGTAAATAAATAAATTATTGGTTTCCATTTTCCATTGAAAACAACTAAAAATGATGGCTACAATTTTTAAAAATGTAAGCATACATAGGCTAAACTAGAAAGTAGGAATCTTGGAGACACAGCAAACACAGAAGCAGTCTTTAACCCTGTGGAATGTGATGTCTCTGTGACTTGCTCTTAACTTTTTCATAGATTACTGACATAATCAGATGGGAAACAAAATCTAGGGCCAGCCCAAGATGGGAAGTCAAACCGAAGGTCTCACCAAAATGATAGAACAAATCAGTATAAAGATGAGCTGGAAGTACACCATCCCCCACCAACCTCAATCCTTAGCAGGAAATATTCATATTTCCAAGCCTGGTAATTATATAGAGGGGCAAATTTTTCTTTTGAGATGCTGAAAGCACAAGCACCTTTTCAGAGGTCTGCAGCATAGTTCATACTACCTAGTTGTCAACAAAGAAAATAAAAAGGCACAGAATTGGTTTAAAGTGAAGTGGCTCAATGCTGCTCTCAGGCATGCTGTGGAAACAAGCACAAAACTTTCCAGTTCTACTGCGAGTCCAAATGTGATTGTTACAATGTAGGAAAAGATTTTCTTCTTCAAAAAATTTACCACCACCTTGAGAACACCCTATTTTATGATAGCTCTATGAGAATGCTGTAATCACTATGTGAAAAGCACTTCTTGGGTTTACACAAAAACTCAACTTGAACAACCATGAATGTCAGAATTGCAACAGAGTTCTCAAAGAATGTGGAGAGAGAAAATTCCAAAGACACAAAACTGATAGAAATATACCTACACACAAGATACATCAAAACCCAAAAACATTATGAATAAGATGCAGAAGAAACATGGGCAGCAAAGACTTAAAGATTCTTTGCTTGATCAAACTTTAGTCAGACTCATGAGCATCTCGCAGGCCCATCTGGGCACTTTCTTATAAAATCCAGTTTCAATGAGAACTCTGCAAGCAAGTTTAGCAAGAACACCACCGCCCCCTCAATATCTGATTGCCCTTGTGATCAAATTCTTCATCCTCCATCATCTCCTAGCTGATGTCTTATCACTCTGGAGTGTCTTCAGCAAGAATCCTATTAGGTCATTTTAGCCAGAACCTCCCAATCCCTGATGTTTCTAATGATTTTTCTATTCACTGACACCCACCCCCCCTCCACCACACCCTGCTCTTTGGCTATAAATTCTGTTGTCCAGTGCAAATTCACACATAAGTGAATATTCAATTATTAGTAGAACTGATGTGAAAATTCAGTAAAGGAATGACAAATATTTCAACAAGTGTTACTAGGATAGTTGGTTGTCCACTTAGGAAAAAAAGCTAAGTGAAATATACAGAAAAAGCAAACCCATATGGTTCAAATGGATTCATATATTCATATGGATTCAGATTCATATGTGAATGATACAACAATTTTTGAAGAAAAAATAACAGAATATTTTTATGGTAAGACCCAAAAGGGACCAAGTTTGATAAATACAATTATAATAAAATTAAGAACTTTTATTCAATGAGACCCTTCTCAAATTT
The DNA here is from genome assembly GCF_036321535.1 of Camelus dromedarius. Lineage (NCBI taxonomy): Eukaryota > Metazoa > Chordata > Mammalia > Artiodactyla > Camelidae > Camelus > Camelus dromedarius. The sequence goes on along the minus strand of NC_087465.1, from coordinate 17,659,066 downwards.
ACAATCAAGCAGTAAATTAGAATATATTTGTAACTGATGAGAAATTGGAATGCAGACTATACTAAGAACTGCAATAAATTAATTTGTAAAAAGACAAACATTCCAGTGGAAAAATGGGCAAAATAGTTGAATAGGTATTCTCTGAAGAAGGAAGCAGAAATGAACAAAACATTAACAACAGTTTTAATCTCATTAAGAATTATGGAAATGCAAATTAAAACTGTAATGTAATAAATTGTCATTACCACCAATTATGGAGCAATGGAACTCTCATACAGATTTGCTAAGTATATTAATTGCTATAATCTCTTTGCAAAACAAAAACATAATATCTAGTAAGGTGAAGTACACATGTCCCAGGATCCAGCATTTCCACTCCTAAGAGGTTGGTTCATAAGTTTTAGGGAAGAAGCCATTTCCAATAAGAGTGCAAGGTGAAGTAGCAAGTACTGATGTAGAAGCTGCAGGAAGTGTTCTGGATGATCTAGCCACGATTATTAATGAAGGTGGGTACACTAGACAACAGATTTTCAGTGGAGATGAAACAGCCTTATATTGGAAGAAGATGCCATCTAGAATTTTCATAGCTAGAGAGGATAAGTCAACACCTGGCTTCAAAGCGTCAAAGGACAGGCTGACTGTCTTGTTAGGAGCTAATACAGGTGCTGGCTTTAGGTTGAAGGTGATGCTCATTTGTCACTCTGAAAATCCTAGGGCTCTGCCTGTGCTCTGTGTGTGGAACAACAAAGCCTGGATGACAGCACATCTGTTTATGACATGGTTTAGTGAGTATTTTAAGCCCACCGTTGAAAACTATTGCTCAGAAAAAAATAAAAAAAAGATTCCTTTCTAAATATTACTGCTCACTGTCAATGCACCTGGTCACCAAAGATGTCTGATGGAGATGGACAATGTGATTAACACTGTTTACATGCCTGCTAATACAACGTGCATTCAGCAGCCTGCAGATCAAAGAGTAATTTTGACTTTCAACTCGAATTATTTAAGCTATACATTTTGTAAAGCTTTAGCTGCCTTACATAGTGACTCCTTTGATAGATCTGGGCAAAGTCAATTGAAAACCTTCTGGAAAGGATTCACCACTCTGGGTGCCATTAAGAACACTGCTGATTCATAGGAAGAAGTCAAAATATCAACATTAACATCAACATTAACAATATCAACATTGCTGTCTTATTCTAAGAAATTGCCACAGCCACCCCAGCCTTCTGCAACACCACCTTGACCACTCAGCAGCCACCAACATTGTGGCAAGATCCTCTACCAGCAAGAAGGTTGTGACTCACTGAGGGCTCAGATTATGGTTAGCATTTCTTAGCAGTAAAGTATTTTTAAATTAAAGTATGTACATTTTTTAGATATCAAAAACGCTGTTGTACACTTAATAAAATAAACTACAGCATAGTGTAAACATAACTTCTATTTGCCCTGGGAAATTTATGTGACTTACTTTATTGTGATAGTCATTTTATTGTGGTTGGTCTGTAACCAAATGCACAATATCTCAAGGTATGCCTGTATATGGCAAAACTATTAAAAAACAAGGGAATGATAAACCCCAAATTCAGTATATTTGTTATTTCCAATGAAGGAGAGAGAATAGAGTAAGTGTAGGACAAATAAGAAGCTTCAAAGATAATGGTAATTTTCTATTTTTTAAGCTGGCAGTGGTGTTTGTTATTATTATTATAATATTGTTATTATTATTTTTTATACCTACAGATAGTAAGTATAATCTTTTTTTGAATATACTCAACATTATGTAAAGAAAAAAAAAAGGAAAAGAATGTTAGCATCTTATATCTGTTTGTTCACAACTCACTCTCCGACAAGCATTTTGTGAGGATGTCTATGAAAAACTATATAAAAATAAATTGGGTTCTATTACCAAGTATCTCATGTATTACTTTGTGTTTCACCAATTTAACCTACTGGTTAGAAATAAAGTAATAAAAAATCCAAGTTTCTCTGTCTGCTCTGTTGTGATTGAGTGATGACCAACAAGCTGTTCTTCATGATAAGAGGAAAACAGAACAGTATTACATTATGCTTTACACTTTCCCAATTGCCTATAGGTTTTGTTTTAATTAGAGGATTTGTACGAAAATAAAAGAATCAGATAAGTATTATGAATTGTGAAGTATAATAAATATCTTGGATGCTTTGAAGTTTGCTGACAGTTCTGTTGTACTTTGACAATTTTTCTTTTTGTTGCTTTTTATAAAATGTATTCATTTCTCCATGCTGCAAGAAAAATAAGAGCTAATTACATATAGTATACCATCAAAAAGATTTAAAAATTCACCCACCTGTGTGACCTTAGGCAATGTCATTATTCACCATAGATTTCAATGACCTTATTTGTAAAATCACAGTGGTGGGCATCAGCTCTAAAATTCTTTGTCTATGAGGACAATCCAAGGAAATGGAAAATCTCACACAGACAAACCATTATCTACAATTAAGAACCTGTAAGCTGTATTCTATTACGGGCAATGTAAAGCAGAAAACTGGTTTCAGTAGTGTTCACTGCATTGCAGCAGTTTGGAGGGAACAATAGGATACTTTGTTACAGACATAACTGGGAACAGGAAGGAGCACTGGGTTTCTTGTTCCCATGGAAATAGAGCCTCAATTAAAATTCTATTCTCATCTTTATGAAACTGCACAAGAATCCAAAAATCAAGAATGATACTGAGAAACCTTCTGAGCTTTGTAATAGCCCATGCTCCCCTGCACTGATTTAATTCAGCTCTTATCAATCAGAAATGTGCACCATAATAGCTTCTGGAGTGTTTTCAAATTATGTATTACCAAACCCCACTCAGGGTCACTGAATCAGAATTTCCCAGGGTGTGGCCCTGGTATATGGATTGTTTTGGATGGTCCATGGGTGGAAACATTGCTTTAATGAAATTCAGCTTCCAGACATAATCTACAGTGGATTTTTTTTTTTTAAGGAGAGAATAGGATTGAGCCTTTTTTTTTTTTTTTTTACAATAAAAAGGTTAAAATCCCAAAGAGCAGTCCACAACTCATTACTATCATTTGTTGGAAATTTTTCATATTAACTACACAAAATAGCAATGACTATGAGTACAATGACTATGTACGGTTAGTACGAAAAATTTCCCATGAATTGGGACTAGGTTTTTGGGACTCTCGGTTTTTGCAAAGAAGAATTTACCCAACAATGCAGCAACTATAATAAATACCGGGCCTTGAAGCAGCTTCTCTATTAAAATATTTTTTAAGAAAAATGATAAACAATTACTGCAATACAGACTCAAAGGACAGTGATTTCTATTACCTATAGAATTATAAGGACTGAGCTCTGATGGATGCTTATCCAAGTCCAGACACCATGCTAGAAACTTTTAACAGATTTTTTCTATTGTAAGTTAATTCCCCATTAAAAGATGAAGAAATGGAAACAAACAGAGATTAAAATACTCCCCTAAGGGCTTGGAATTAATAAATAGCAAAACCAATGGAGGGGAGGGTATAGCTCAGTGGTAGAATGAATGCTTAGCATGCATGAAGTCCTAGGTTCAATCCCCAGGACCTCCATTAAAAATAGATTACAAAAAATTTTTTTAAAGATTTAAAAAAATAGACAAGTAAATAAGTAAACCTATTTACCTCCCCCTCCCCCCCAAAAAGCCAATACACTTAAAATCAGATCTTATGATCGCAAATTTTGCTGGATATGATACCAATGATGTAATTTACCATTATTTGGAATTATGCGGACAGGAAAAAAAGTTTTCATTGTGCTATGATCTCTGTTGTTGATACAGATATTGTTAGTATTATAGAAAGTGTACCCCCAAAACATAGATAGTGAACAAAGAGAAATGCTTTTGTTCTGTAGCTATCCCAAAAAGGAGAAGAAAGTTCCAGTGGACAAAGGGCACAGAGAGCCTTCCTACTTCCCCCATGTGGCATGTGGCGGTCTAGTGGACTGTAAGCCAGTCCAGTTTCTCTAAAAGGGCTATGTGAATGAGGGCGTGGGTGCAATTTGACCACAGATACAGGCAGGTGCCAAAGTGAGAACTGAATACAGAGCTTTGAGTGAAAGGCAGAGCTGGAAGGACCAGGAGACTCTGAAGAAGAGAGGCCAGTGGGAAGTTTTTATTGAAAAGGATCAAAGAAAGAGCCTTAGATGGAGAAGGATGTGTTACCATATTCCAGTCCATTTAGACAGAAGAAAAAATTCTCATTCTTCTCTGTGAGATCTGTTCAATTACTTCACCAAAAAGAGAGAAGTATTATTTATGTGTGATAAGAAAATCAAGTACAGAGCATAATGTAAATAAAATCTGTTTTTATACATATATTCAAGCCTCTAAGTCAAAACAGAGTCATCACTGGCATTCATTGATTTTTAAGCTAAATGTTCCTATACCAAGTGTGTCTTTCTTTTAGAATTTAAAGTATTTTGGATGGATTTATTTCTATTTTCACAACAAACTATGAATAAGCCTAGCTGACTCATTACTGTTATTCCATGAACCACTTTGAGGTTCCTAATAGATGTGGGTAGATCAGTAGTAGATCACGGACTTTTGAAAATGCAAAGGGTGGGCAAAAAGATCTCCATTTACAAACCAGAAAATTCAACCTGGAGAGAGAGAGAGAGAGAGAGAGAGAGAGAGAGAGAGAGAGAGAGAGAGAGAGAGATTTCCTGACGTTCCCAGTGGCTTTTAGTGGCACAGCTGTGCTTAAAATACTGATGACTCCTACTCCGGGGGTCTTTCTATTTTTTCAGGGGTTTTCAACACATATTTCACTGAGCTTAGAGATAAGCTATGCCGGGATGAAGCCATCCCCAAATTTGGTATGATTGCTGCCTCTGCTGGGATTTGAATTTGTTAACAGCAGTCAACAATTCCAGGTTCCCAGGGTAACATCTGCCTTCAGCTGAGGGGTCAGCTGGCTGGTATAAAGCAGATTAAATCAAGCATCTCTAGATGAGGACTGGGTAGCAATTTGTCCTTTCCGGCATAAACACTTTAACCAATCTGACTTTAATTAGCATTCTCCATTTGTAATTCTGCAGCAGAACCACCATGTCTTAAATTATGCTTTATGCATCTTAATATTATCACCCACAAATTTCACCTTGAAATGAATAAATTCAAAAGTGGGCAATGGGAAGATGTCAGTGGAATTCCCTGGTCTTATTTTATTCCCCCATTATCTGAAAGCACTCACTTCAGATGACAAGGGAAATAATGAAGAGCCAGCTGCAGTATACTGAAAGTCAACATTCCATAGGCCCAGGTGCTTTTTCTCAGGATAAAGAATCTACTAGTAGTTAGAACCTATCATATGTTCATAATTACATTTAATTATGTTTAATGGTTTCGTATCTCTAAGATTCTGAATTCTACTGTTACAGAAGTTACGTTTTGGTTTATTTTTTATCGTGGTAAAATATACCTAACATAAAATTCAGCATTTTAAACATTTTTAAGCATACAGTTCAGAGGCATTAATACATTGGCACTGTGCAACTGTCACTGCCATCCAACTGCAGAGTCTTTTTATCTTCCCAAACTGAAACTCAGTACCCATTAAACATCCACTTCCATTTTCTCCTCTCCTCAGCCCCTGACAACTACCATTCTACTTTTTTGTTTCTGTGAATTTGACTATTCTAAGTACCCCCTAAAAGTAGAATCAGGCAAGATTTGTCCATGTTTTCAAGGTACATTCATGTTGCACCATGGGTCAGAATTTCCTTCCTTTTTAAGAGTGAATAATATTTCATAGTATGTATACACCACATTTGGTTATCTGTTGGTCTCTTGATGGACATGTGGGTCACTTCTACTTTTTGATTATCTTGAATAATGTTGCTGTGAACACAGGTATACAAATATCTCTTTGAATCTATGTTTTCAATTATTTTCTAAACATAGATCCAGTATTTCCAATGAACTTTAGTTTACAAAATTAGTTGCACTGTAAGTGTAATATACACATCAGACAGTAAAAAAAAAAAAAAAAAAAAAAGAGTGTAAAATACATCATTACTAATTTTGTGTATTGATTACAGGTTGAAATGATGTTGTTTAGATATATAAAGTTAAATAAAATATATTACTAAATTTATTTCATCTATTTCTTTTTACTTTTTAGAATACAGCTACTAGAACACTTAAAATTATATGTGCAGCTCATGTATTTCTATTGGACATAATGCATTAGAAAATAGATGATCAACATAGCTATTTTTGCTGGTGAGAAGACCAAGTTCAGAGAGGTTAAGGGACTTATCCAAGATCACACAGCTAGTCAGAGTCAAGACTAAGTTTAAAAACTTCTGACTTCCAGTCCAGGTCTCCTAGAATATGTCTTCAAGTTCAGCTGGCTAATGTTTGTCTTCTCAGCTAGATCTGAGTGGATTAAAAACACTCAGCAAGAACCCTCCAGTGATGTTGCTCTAGCTTTAATTTTTTATGTATCAAAGAAAGTAATTCTCAGGAGAAACATCCATGTTATATTGTAATTTTGTAATTTTAATCTCAATTGGGTAAAGTCCTATACTAATTTGTTGTTACATAAATTTGGGCTGGCTAAACAGATCTGTGAAAGTTTTATTTGCCTTGATGATAGTGTCTTTTTAAAATTTTTATTTAACTGAAAGAGAACTTTAATTCTTTCTTCCTGTCATCCGGAAAGTAACTGCAATTCCTTTGGGTTGGCTGCCTGTTATTGCTATTGCAAAACAGTCATAAATGGAAGAATCGTACATTGAAAAATATATTGCACTCTTCATAATGTCCAGAATGACTCATACCAGTAGTATAAAATGGCTAACTTTTGCATTTCAAAGATGCAGTAAAAATATACCTTCCCTAAATGTTCAGAGTTCCACTCCAGGTAATATCAAATTTGCCACAAGATTATATACAGAAATGCTCTATTAGTTTTCTAATTTGCAAGGTTTCTTTAATCTTCCATTTTATTATTTCTCTTACCTGCTCTCCACCCACCAAAGACAATATAGGTAAAACTATACTCCAAGGGCTGCTGAACGTTGCAATTAGGAAAGCTCAGTGCTGGAAACTGCTTTAACAACAACGAAAAGGGAAAGACAGAGAGAGAGATGACAAGGAGCTGAAGATTTCCTTCCAGAGAGGTATTTCCCTGAAAAAAAGCTAAGAGTACCAACCAGGATTTTCAGCTTACAGATAATGTCCTGACTACAGTGACTATAGTTCTAACATCAGTGTAAAAATTTTAATAAGACATATACATGCACCCAAACAAAATATCTTGTTAAAAGGTCAAATTGATCACTTATACTAATTGTGGAACTCTGACATCTATAAATGCTTCCTTCTGACATAGTAGATGTGGCAGAGACATTGAATGATTGCTGAAGGAATGTCTGTGTGCCTTCCCACATTTCCCAGCCCTTTGCAGTTAGGTGAGGTCACATGACTGATTCTGTGCAATGGGCAATGAGCAGAAATGAAATGTGTCAATTGCGGGCCACGTCATGTTAAGAACTGGGAGGTGGGAGTGGTGGTTTGTGTTGACTGTGTGCATTTAACGAAGCTGGAACCACGTTTTGAAGAATTCCCATTTCTGCATGATTCTGAGTTAGAGCTCCCCAAAGAGAAATTCATGGAAATATTTAAAAGCCAGAAGTAAATTGCAGTCTAAAGGTCTCTGTGAGTAGGTGGCAAAAGATTGATGAAGCAAGGCCAGTAGTTTCCAGCTTGCCCTTAGTCTTCACCCTCCATGTCCAGCTCTTCTTCCTGACTGCTGAGAGCTATGGCAAACCCAGATCCACCACCAGGTACAGAGTCAGCAGGCCCCTGCATGCTTCTCCACCAGCAACTCTTTGGAGCCTTACTATGGCAACTCGATACCCCAGGCTTGCCACATTCCCTTGCAGACTCCAACTTGTCCACACACGCCAATGTGTAAGGAAGGTACTTTTGATTTGTCAAGTCTACTTTCAGACGCTTACTTTCCCAGCTCCTCCCAAATCTTCCCATAAATACATAAGGACTCATTCTTTTGGAAGTCCCCTAGTCCATGATAGTCAAATAATAGATTCTTGGCTGATATAGTAATTCTTCAACTCCACGCCTCCCCCACCTCAGTCATTGTGAAGGCTTTGTTCTGAGATGATATGGCAACAAGATCACAGCCACCTAGATTGTGAAGTAACCACATGGAAGGTAGTGTCTCCTGAGTGTTGACAACTCCCACCAACATTTTCCTGTACAACAAACTTTTTGTTCAGAAAAGCCATTACAATTTTGGAGTTTGTTACCCTGGTATTGCCTAATCTTACATAATCTGACATAAGAAATAAGTACAGTGTATTCTTGGGTTAGAACACAACTAACATATAATCCAGCATCCTATCCAATTGTTTAGAAAGTTTTCATTTCTCATTAAGTTGCCAATTTAAATGGAGAAAAATGAAAAGATATGGACATTAAGCAAAATAGACATATTTCAAAGGTACCATGGTCTTTGTGGAATGTGTACACACAGATGTAACTCACAAGCTAGTTTTTCAGGAGAGTGGTTAGAGGGACTTGAGGGGCCAGGCCACGGCTCACTTGTCTTCACATCTAAAGCACCCAGAACTTGCACAGTGGGCAGAGCATGAACAGTGAGCAATGAAATAAGTGAAATTACAGGCAATAAGCTTGGTGCCAAGAGACATATTTAATGTAATACCCTCAAAGCTGTGTGAGAGGGGAGCTGTTTAAGACAATCACTCAAAGAAAAGGGGATACCACAAGAATGGGAGAGGCCTTTTACTAAGCAGATGTATGCCAGATGGAAGCTCGTGTGAGCATGCCCATGAGCAGAGCAGGGGGTAATGAGAGAGTTCTTGGAGGAGTTTTCATGCCTTCTGTAGTTTCAGGACATACTTCTTGCCTGGAGATGTTTGAATTCAGGAATTTTGCTACAGGAACCAATAAAAGTATATTGGTAACAAGCATGGTATAGTAAAAAAAATAAATAAATAGGAATGCTCCACTTTAGGACATCATGCTCTCAGAAGAGGTCCTCAGTGAAAAGGATCCCATAGCTAAAAGGAGTTCAAAGGTAAAAGGAGGAGGCAGAATGTGTAACATCACCAAGGCAATCTCTGGACAAGTAAGTGGACCCCACCGGGAGAGGAGGCTGAGGGTCTAGACTACTGGACTTGGCCAAAGGAGACTAGAGTGCCCCCTTCCTGAGATAGAGGGAAGAGGGGGATGAAATCAAGTGGGATATTGAATTTTTAAGCCATATTTGTCTAGGCATTTAATAAATATATCTAACTGGGTATTTTATATATCAGGTCCGGATGTTGTTAAGGAGCAGGGGGAAAAAGTACCAACAGAGCTTGATTAAAAATAATATTTGGGAAAAAACATTTTGTGGTAATACCCTACTGTTCAATAAACTGGTTATATTCATCAAGACTATCCAGTCTTTTATTCAGAGTCAGTATGGAGCACTGTAGCCAAATATTTGTAAGCAACCTACGGCTAGGTTTTCTTAAATGGCACTCTGTAGATGTACAGAAGAGTATAATTCATTTAACTTCATTATGACTATATCTGGACTTATTTTTTTAACATTTGGCGTTTCCAAATAAGCATTTTTTAAGCTTTTATTTTGCATACCTTCTTTTCATTGACTTAATCCAGTTTTCTTTCTTCCTTCCTTCCTTTTTTTTTTTTTTTTTTTGATGCTATTGGTTTTATTTCCATTTTTTTAGTGGTTAGCTTTAAAACTTTATATTCCCTTGACAAATCTAAACAATCTGTCTCTTTCCACTGCTCGAATAACTAAAATAATTATAGAACACTTTAACCCATATTATCTATTATTTTCGTTCAACCTATAATTAAATCCTTCCAAGTAAATCATCATTGCTTTTATCTTTTATTCAGTCAAGGATGGCTGAATATATTTAACATTTTTTCCCCCTCACCACTGCTTCATGGGATTTAATTTCTTTCTTCCTGAAGTATATCTAGTAGTTGTTCTTTGGGCAAAAGTCTGTGAATGGTGAAACAGCCTCAGCATTTGTTTACCTTAACTTATCTTTCTTCTTGCATCTCTCTTAGATGATAATTTAGCCCAGTATAAAATTTGAATCAATGAAGGTTTTTCTTCAACCCATTGAGGACCCCCCCAATTGTCTCCTGCCATCTACTGTTGCAGACAAGAAGTCTCATTGGTATTACCTTGTAGATAATCTGTCTTTTGACTCATTACTTTTTATATTTTCCATTTTTCTTTGATATTCAGTGGTTTCAGTTACAGAATGACTAGGAGTAAATGTTTTATTTATCCTGCTTAGGGCTTATTGTGAATCTTCAATCTGAGACCCCTAGATTTTTTTCAATTCTGGTAGACATCCTGGAAAAATAAATTGTGACATTTTCATATGACAGAATTTTACTGCAATACAAACAAATAAGACATTGCAATATGGATCCACATAGATGAATCTCACAGACATAATGCTGGGTGAAAGAAATTGAAAAAGAAAGAGTACCTGCTGTGAGTTTCCTTTTATATAAATTTCAAAAACAAGTAAAACTAAGCTATGTGATTTCTGTTGCCTGACAAGGTAGAGTAAACCCACTACAGATTATCTTCCCCACTGATTATGACTAAAACCTCCAGACAGAAGACAAACAGCAGCAATTCAAGGGCTCAAAAAAATAAGTAATAGGAGGACAAATAAAAACACATCTAGGGAGAGAAGTTAAAAACTGAAGAACAATCAATGCAATGCAGAGTTTCCTGATTTTATTTTATTTTTTTTTCCATTTTTGGCCTGAGGGTGACCCAATATTTTAAAAATACAGGTTTTATCATTATTTAGGTTTGGTGAGGCCAATAGAACAGGAGACAACTGCCACTGAAAAGAAAGTTTGTTACTCACAGTTCCAGAAAGGAGGAGGCATGTGGCACCATTCAGAGGCCATGTGGTAAAGCACCAGGGATGGTCAGAAGACAGAGGTAGCCAGGGCAAGAGCATTTATTATGGTTTCTGTGGGAAGAAACAGGTAAGGCAAGCTAACCAGGCCTAAGATGGGATAGTTTGAGTAATTTCAATGGACGCTGGGATGGAGAAGCTACCTTTCATTGTCTGGCAACTGGTCCAGGAATGTATAAGACAGAAGAATAGTAGCTTAGAGTGTAAGAACCTGATAGAGGAGGAGGGTGTGAGCTCCAACAGAAAGCTTGTCTACTGTATCTAAGAATTGTCTAGCCATGGGAGGGGCAGCCTCTCCAGCATCAGCAGGACCCCAGATGTCAGAACATCAGAAACACATGATTAATATGCTTAAATGGAGAAGCTATGCAGCTGGCACCATCAACACAAACCAGGAGAGAAATCTTTCTTTCTGCCCAGAACACAAGACACCTAGAACTAAGGCAAACTATATTTTGGGCTGTTAAAAAAAATAAAAAATTTATGAAATTGAAATCATATAAAATATTTCATAAGTGATAATGACACTGAATGAGAAATCAGTAACAGAAAGGTCTCTGAAAGATCCACATATATTTGGAAATTAAACTCCACACTTCTAAATAAATAAGAGTCACAGAGGAAATCTTAAGGGAAATCAGAAAATATTTTAAACTGAAGAAAAGTAATAGTACAACATATCCAAGTTTGTGAGATGCAATTAAAGCAATTTTTTAAAGGAAATTTATAGGAATAATTGTTTACTGTAGAAATTCTCAAGTAAATAAATCTGTTTCGGTATTAACAAACTACAAAAAGAACCAAATAAATTTTAAACAAGCAAAAGGAGAAAATAATAACAATAAGAACAAACATAAATAAAATGAAAAATGAAAAAGAGATAAAGGAAACAAATTCAGTCAAAAGCCATTTACTGAAAAGAGCAATATAATTGATACCAGTTTTAGGAATGAGAGACAAGATATCACTACAGTCACAACAGACATTAAGAGGATAGTAAGGGAACACTAATTAACAATTTATGCCCAGAAATGCAACAACTTAGGTGAAATGGATCAATCTGTTGATAGACACAAACTACCAAAATAGATTTTGAAAACATATTTTTAATAACCTCCCAACAATGTAAACCCCAGGCCCAGATGGTTTCACTGGTGAACTCAACCAAATATTTAGAGAAGGCGTAATATCAAGTCTACACAATATCTTCTAGAAAATAATAAAAGGGAAGAGATAATTCTCAATTTATTTAATGAGAGCAACACCTTCCTGATACCAAGAAGACATTGCAATAAGGACACTGAGGACAAATATCTTTCATGAAAATACATGAAAAAGTCCAAATGAAATACTAGAAAATCATATCCAGCAAGATATAAAAAAGATAGTATATCACAACCAAGCAGAGTTAATCCCAAGATACAAAATTGTTTCAACATTCAAAAATCAAGCAATGCAATTCATTATATGAATGTACTAAGACTGAAAAAAAAATTGATAATCTCAATAGATTCAGAAAAAGCATGTGAAAAAGTTCAACATCCATGCATGGTCAGACTCCTCAAACTTGGAATAAAAGAATATTTCATCAACATACATAAGGACATGAAAAGATGCTCAACATCACTAGCTATTAATTAAATGCAGATTTAAAACATGAGATACAATTAAACATCTATTGCAATATCTAACATTGAAAAAAATAATGTGTTGGTAAGGATGGAGGGCAACTGAGACCCTCATCCTTTGCTGTGGGAATGCAAAATGGCACAACCTCTTTGGAAAACATTTCAGCATTTTTTTTTTATAGCATTAAGCATGCACTGATCATATGACCCAGTAATCCCATGCTCAAGAATAATGAAAATTTATGTTTGCACAAAAGCTTTTAGATGAATATTTATAGGAACTTTACTTATAATCTCCAGAGTCTAAAAAACTTAAATATCCTACAGATGGCGAATGGATAAACAAGCTGCTGACATCTATACAATGAAATACTGTTCATCATAAAAGTGAACAATTGATACATGCTATAGCATGGATATATTATGCGAAGTGGAAAAAGCCTGATTCAAAAGGGTATGCACTGTGCAATTTCATTAATTTAACATTCTAGAAAAGACAAAATCTAAGGAAGCAGGATAGATCAGATGTCGTCAGGGATTAAGGCTGAAGGAAAGGGTTGTCTACAAAGGGAACACAGCATGAAGGAATTTTGGAGAGTGATGGAAATGTTCTGTATCTTCACTATGTATGAGGTCTTATGCATCTATCAAAACTCATAGACCTAGACAGCAGAAAGTGAGTTACTGCATAAAAATTGAAGAGATAAACTTTAAAATATTTTAAACTATTTTAATAGGGCAAAATGTTAATATTTGACAAATCTGGGGTCATAGTTAAATCAAATCTAATTATATTCTTCTCCATATTCTCTGAATATAAAGCTAAGTTAGGCTGTTAGAACCAGAATAGTGGTCACTGGGTGGGGTAACAAATGAGTCTTTGGGGGTGCTAAATTTGTGTGCATGCTTTATGAAAGTTAATTGAGCTGTACAGTTGTGATTTGTACTGATGACAAATTAAAATTATAATGGAGTAATCACACTTCAGACATACAAAATGGAGTCGGGTGGCCATTAAGGTGCTGGTCTCAGAAATGTCTCTGCACTATTGAGGCTTGAACTTTCTTTGAACTGTACCAGACCCGAGTACACTATTAGCTGTATTCAGAAAACTTCTGCCAGCTGCAACCTTATGGTCTCATGGTCTTGCTTCATAACTATGCAACCATTTCAGACCTCAACCAATCCTTACTTAACAAGTAACCTTACTTTTTTGCCAGGGCCAATTATATTCCTGATAAACAGCTCATGTAACTAACTGTAACTTGTGGTTTTCTCCCTTTATAAGCCTCCCCCATTTTGCAGTCCAGTGGAATGCAGTTCAAGTGATTCTTGAATCTGTGTCTCCTGGGCTGCAGTCTTAACAAACCCCAAATAAACACCTTTATATTTCAATCAGGTCTCCATTTCTAAAATTTTGATTAGCAGTACATTTTTCTCTATGTTTGTTATATTTCAATAAAAAGCTTTATGCAACATAAAAGTGAAGGTACAATATTTGGTATTCTTTTCAACTAAATGATTTTTTTTTAGTTATGGGAAGAATAAATATTATATCCTCAAATTTAAGCATATTTATGACACAATATATGTTGCCTTTGGCAAATAGTTGGTCTTAGTAAATGCAATAATTGTAGTAGTTCATACTTAAACTCCTTCCCATTCTCAATATCAATGATTACAAACTCATTTTTATAAAAAAACATATTTACTAAATTCTTAATAGCTAGTTTCTTTAGTTTTCCAAATTTCACCAGCAGGAATTGTGAAACAAAGACATGTTTTAGTTTTCTATTAAAAATTATTTTCAACTAATTAAAACATTTTTTCTAACTTTTACGTTTTTTATTTAACTTGGAGTAAGTACTTGCTTATTTTTAATCCTGCAATTTTTCAGAGTAGACATTGTGAAACTCCATTAACAAATCCTTTAGAGACAGTGTTTCTTTTCATTTATTTTTTATAAACAGCACACATGATTCTGGAGGGTTTTAGAAATATCCTGTTGTTGTCTCTGGATGTCGGTGGTCACTGAGATAATAAAACTGTCTCTTAGGTATCTACTTTTCAAGGGTAGGCTGGGGCACAAGGGAAAGGGGTATGGAGGAAGAAGCAAATAATAAAAAGATTTTGAGGAATGTTTTATGAGCTACTTCAAAGAGAGGTTCTATTAATATTTGAACAGGTGGCATCCTTCGATGCCCGAGGGTTCATGAGAACAGACAGCATCATACTGAATGTAGCTGATGGCCTGGTGTCACTCTTCAGATGGTATTGAGGTCTACATCATCATGGCTCCCTTACTTATCCTCTATGGAGACAGTGTATGGAGGCAGGAGAGTGTAAGAAGTAACCTGGGCTCCAGCAACAAGCTGCCTTGAGGTTTAAATAAGACTCAGATACTTTGTAGCAAAATGACCGCTCTGCAGCATCAGATGCCTCATGAAAGATAGAAATACCTACACAATGACTTAAATACCATAAGAATTAAATAGAATTTGCATAGGGCGCCTAGAGCACATCTGACTCACAGTAGACACTCAATGAACACTAATTTATTTCTTCTCCTTCTTTCTGGAAATAAGCAGATTGAGGATTCTACATAAAACATCAGTTAATATTGAGACTTTTCTAATTTGATTTGAAAAAATAAATGAAAATAAATCAATTGAAACAGATATCACCCACCAGGGATATTTTAAATTTTCAAGGAAAAACTGAGAATCTTCAGTCCAAAACAATTCCACCAGGGACAAAAATCCCACGTTAAAAAAGGCTAAAGGAAGACCCTGTGAGATTACAAGTTCATCAGTCCTAAATCTCACATCTACCAAAAAGAGTTGGACAAACTCTTTCAAAAAGTGTTGTAGTAATAGTCTCAAGTATGTAAAACACATTGTTGTCCAACCCAAGTTCCCGTGCCTGACTCTCAGTGAGTCCAATCAAACCAAAACATCGGAGTCTGGAGCAAAGAAAGGTTTATTGCAGGGGCCAACAAGGAGAATGGGCAGCTTGTGTTCCAAAAGTCCAAACTTCCCCATGGTTTTCAGGGAAGAATTTTTATAGGTGAAATGTGGGTGGGAGGGAGGGTTGCAGGGTGTGTAACTCTCCTCTGATTGGTTGGTGGTGAGGTTACAAGGCAGCGTTCTCAGGGTCTCAATCATCAACCTTCTGGTTCCAACCAGTGTGAGGTCCATGTGCTTATGCTCAGCCTGAAGTTCCCATCCTCTACCTGCGTGGGGGGCTTAGTTCCTGTAGAAGAGCTCAGAGATATTTATCAGAGTGTTATGTATGTCCCTTGAGGAGGAAACAGGACTCTGCACTATTGTTTGACCACCTTTCCTTTGTTTCTGCATTCCCTCACTCCCTTAATAAGTAACTGAATCTACCTTTTGGAACTCAGGGACAGGAATTCAGGCTAGGAGGCTGAAAGCTTTTTTCCTACAAACAAGAGATGGGAGACACAGAAAGGCTTTTGTGTTTGGGAAAGATTCTCAGGGTTCTGCTCAGCATCAACATTTCATACAAACACACATGTACATACACATACACACAATTATGTAAAAATTTTGAAAAGACTTACATGAAAATATGAATTGTACTTATCTCTAGAAAGTGGAATATTAGAGTACCTTTTTAAAAATAATGAATCCCATTTAACAAATTTCATACACAGGTAACTTTAATAATCAGAAAAGATATTAAATATCTTAGAAATAGGTTTCCAACTTTAGCCTGCCTTTGCTGACTTTAATTCTTGATAGCCTGCTAAGGTGAGAGCTAAAAAAAAATTATTATGGAAGAAAACATGGAGAAAAGAGACTTATTTACAAAGAGATAGCGTAATGTCACTTTTTCCTTAAAGTGAAACTTTCTTGGTTTAAATCATGTATCAAGACAAAGATTCCTTTTCAGTGCACTAGGATAGCAAACCTCCAGTTTTATTATAACACAAAAGGCACACCGATATTGGGTTGGAGTGAGAATAGATCCTGGAGCCCATCAGACAAAAGTAGTGTGAAGATAAAAGAGAAGTCATTGTGGGAAGTGCAGCTGGCTTAGTGTTCCAAACACCACATCAGCAAAACTCATAAAGACAGGGAGGTTCATAAGAGTAGAAAAAGAGAACAAGCAGTGACCATTCAGCTTACAGATCCTGAGCCCTCTGTTTCCTGAGACCATGAAGACCTGATACACTGAGAAAGTACAGCTGTGAACGCAAATACACAGCGCAGCACAATGGAGGGAATAAAAGCTCAAAGTTAGACAAACAACAGAGAAATTTGGGGGCGCCAAGAAAATATTCAATAGTAGAATCCACAGAAGTCATGAAAACAATAACAGATTATAAAGCAAGTATTTATGAATTATGTATAGACTTGGTATTTGCACTATGCAGACAATTACAAAGAAAAAAATTTCAATCCTACTCCACCACTCTGAAATAGAGTAATTGTTTCTCCCTTTCACTCTGTGTGTGTTCATGTGTATCTGTGTGAAGAATGTTACCTTTTCCTTTTATTTTTTCATTGCCAAGGGTTTTAAAGCTCAGTGACGAAATATGAGGGTTTCTGGTTTGTTTTCTTTTGGGGATGGTTTGCTTTTTCCTGGTGGTTGCATTTCACAATAAGTGGAGTCTCTTTGTAGTTTCCTGTGTGGTTGGTTTGGTGTTTACTGGAGTCAGGAGGTACCTGCCCTCCCAGAGACGGTGCTCCAGACTGGATTTTTAAGGGTGGCTTTGCAGATCTTAGGTGGGCTTATGAGTGAGGCTGTTCCTTTTATATTTGTATCTAAACACTTAGATCATGGAAAGTTCCAGCAGCCCATCAAATTGCCTACAGCTCTCAGTGTGCATATGCACAAGCTTAACATGGTATTGGAGAAGCTTGATCCTTCTATTGGCCAAACCACATGGTAGTTGAGTGTAGGGGTCAATAAGTCTGCATTCTGGCCTCACCTCCTGGGAGTTCCCTCTCCCCACCCATGGAAGAAGAGGTTGGATTAGAGGAAATGAAAGCTCATGCCAACCCAAGTGCTATGGCTTCATTTGGATCCCTAGATCTAGACATGAGTAAGATGTGTACGTGTTGTTCACATTTTAGTGTTATTCCAAGAACTGCTTTTAATCTGCTAAGCTGAACATGAATGACCATGGAGAAATAGGAAATCAGGTGCCAATCTGTACTGACTCCAAGACAATGATGACAATAAAAACACAATAGAATGCCAACCTAATGTTAGCTTTTGTTTTGTTTTGTTTTGTTTTTTGAGAGCTAGGCAATGTTAGACTGACATAACAACATGATACAGCTTGGCCGTATATCGCTATAACAATAAGCCACAAAAGGCAGTCTAATAACATTAAACCATTAAAAAAGAAACAATCCAATAAGAAAGATAGAGTATATATAATCCAGCAGAAAATCTACAATATTATGTGATTAATTTAGCCTTTTTGAAATAAAAACAGTTACAAGGTACAAACTTGCACATAGGAAATTAACTTGCACTTTATAAACTGTGTTGAATTTAAGATAAATCAGTAACTATTTTTACTGAGGTATAACTGACATACTACATTAGTTTCAAGTGTAGAACATGATTCAATATTCATATATATTCTGAAATGATCACCACAACAAGTCTAGTTAACATCCATCACCCTACACAGTTACAAAAACTTGTTTTACGATGAGAACGTTTAAGATTTATTCTCTTAGAAATTTTAAAATATGCAATACAATATTATCAATACAGTCACCGTGCTATACATTACATCCCCATGATTTACTCATTTTATAACTAAAAATGCATGCCTTTTTACCCTTTTCCTTCATTTTGCCCATCCTCCCAGCCCCTGCCTCAGGCAACACCAACACCAACATTTTCCAAAACAAAAAAGAATCTATTTGCATCCTCTGCCCGTGTTTTAGTCAGATTATTTGGTTTTTGCTCTTGAGTTGTAAAAGTTCCTTATAAATTTTGGATATTAAACTCTTATCAGATATAATTTGCAAATATTTTCTCTCATTCAGCAAGTTGCCTTTTCATTTTGTTGATGGCTTCCTTTGCTGCACATTTACAATATACAGACAATTACAAAGGAAAAAAAAATCCAGCTCCATCACTCTGAAATAATTAATTTTTGTCACTCTTTTACTTTGCAGTTATAAAATAAATGACATGGGAATGTAATGTACAGCATGGTGACTATAGTTAATAATACTGTATTGTATACTTAAAGTTGCTAAGAATAGATATTAAAAGTTCCCATCACAAGAAAAAAAATTTTAACTATGTGTGGTGATGAATGCTAACTACACATTATGTTGACAAATTTTCGATACATACAAATACTGAATCATCATGGTCTACATCTGAAACTAATATAGTTATATGTCAGTTATATATAAATTATAAAACATAGAATATGTAATTTATATTTCACTGCACAGGAGATATTATATATATAAATTACACACATAATACATATAAGCATATATATCATATTTATTTCAAGTTTGAAATCATAATATTGCTTCTACATTTTTTGCTGATTTTCATTTAACATTTTACCATGAATATTCCCTAAGCCATTACATTTTTCTTAAAGGTAATCTTCTCTGCAGCTTACTATTAATTCCATTATAAATATATTAAAATTAGATTATTTATTTAAAATAAAAATATGACCAACATTTTTGTATATTAATTTTGTGTGCCTCTTTAGTTTTACCTGGAATTCACTGGGTTACAGATGTTTAGTCTCATCAAATGGTTGTCCAGAATGCTATGACAATTTTTATATCCATCAAGGCATTATAATATTTAACATATATTGTTCAGTTATTGATTGTATGGGTCTAAAAATAAAATCTCCCAGTGATTTTAATTTTAAATTATAAGGTCAGTTATGTTTCACAATTATTTATAATTTATATTTATCCTGAGAATTACTTGGCATAGTTTTAATTTATATTGTCTTTATGCTCTTGACAATTTATGTAAATGCTTTAACAATTTATTTTATTTTGTTTTGTTTTTAAATTTTGAAGGGTGTCCTCAGCCAAGAACTACATTTCAATTAATGTTAGAAGTTGAAGGAAACATTCATAAGAAGGGGTTAAGGATATAAGGTATTTGGCTGGAAACTTGATTTCCAGGGGAGCATTGTGCAAGGACTCCAGACAGTGCACATTTTATGTACGTATTTATGGAGCCTTTCTTTTAAGCAATTTGGAACTGTAGTCCAAGTAGAATGAGTCTGGCCTGGGAGTTCCAAGTGTCTCCTGGGGAGAGATAAGGACAAGATAAAGGGCCTCATGAGATCAGCGTAAATGGTCCCAAATCAGATAAGAAGTGTGAGGTTGTAAATTTTGCAGGAGGGTTGGGGGGATCCCTCAGGGAACACTCACATTTCTAGGGGTCCTGCTTGACTGCTACTGATCATTATCATCCCACTTGAGCCCATGAACAATTTTTTATGTCTGCAGTTGAGTGATCTTACTCCAAGTTCAGGGACTCCTTTTGATTTAGAGAAATGTTTGAGTAGGTAACCTAGTATTTCTATATCACATGTATAATTTCATAAGGCTGACTTTCATTCACAGTCTACTGCCTGCTAATACAACCACAACTGTGTTCGACAATTCTATTCTTTGATATATTTTTCTACTTTGAATAGCATGCCTCCCTAATTCAAGTTTTCTGCTTGACAAGACGGAACCTGGTCCATTCTCAATTGTAGCAACCATTTTTATGATCTATTGAAGAATAAATTTATCCAAGATTCCTGAATTGTTACAAGAGATGTGACAGCTTAGTTACACAGCAAAACTGATTTCAGATTTCAGGATGAAGAGAGCACATTGTTGGTCCACTGGGAATCGTGACACCAAATAATGACTGAAAACCAGCAACAGTGGTGATCAAGGGCTATTCTAGGAATACAAGACTGTAATTATCCCATTGTCACTGACAATCATGTTGTTTATCACTGTTCTATACAACTGTCAATTATGAGTGAGTAATGGCATCCTACATACATATTCATGGAGCCTTTTTTTCTAAGCATCTCTACTAAGGGAAGCATTATTTTCATCACCCATCAAAACAAATAATTAAAAAAGACAAGAGAAAGAAAATAAATAAATAAATGAAAAGAACAATGGTGTTCTAAAATTTCTTTGTCAGTGATAGGGCAAAAACATATTCAAGATGCTTGATTTTGTTCATCCAACAAATATTTATTGAGTGCTTATTGTGTGCTGCACAGCATTTCAGCCTTTGTTAGTGAAAGATGCTCTCTTCCCAGAACCAGCAATTTAGAGCCTGTGAAAACATTCAGCCTGAATGTATCTCAAAACTCTCCTGCCACGTTGTCAATCTTGGGCTTATCATTTAGGCTGTTTAGCTTAGTCCAGTCTCAGAGTTTCTGGCCACATCTGTACAGATGTAGTAATGAGCTCATGTCTGTCGCTCACATGAGGTAGGGACGCTCCATAATTTTAGAGGGTTGCACTGTGGGATTGCTGCTCCCAGGGAAGCCATACCTGAAGGGAGCACAAGGGCAGGGGTCCAACAGTCTGGACTAGAAAATCCATCAGTAAAAGAATGAGGGAGCTCGTGTATTTTAGAGACAATCTTCTAAATGCTGCTCAGAAAAGCTACCTCAGGACACTATTCTGTTTAAAACACTGCATTGATTTCCTGCTTGCTTTTGGTTTAATTCCAAATTCCTTTATGTAACTCTACAGACTGCCTGTCTCATGGGCAGGCTTGATTTTGCCTCTGAGTCAGTTTTATAGTATTCACTCTCCTTGAACTATTCTTCCCTGTCTCCGCACTTGGATAACTCCTTCTTAACCTCAGGTCTTAATGGAGTCATTTCCTCTAGAAAACATTTCATGAGTCCCACCCCCTCTACCCCTCCTCCAGCTCCCCCGGCCACCAGAGAATAAGTTGGGCACCTGTCTTTCTGTGTTACTAAAGAATTCTGTATTCCTCTCACCCTAGTATCACTCTGTAATAATTGCCTTCTGATTTGTCTGTAATTAAGAGGTCCATAGAATTTATTGCCCAAACCTGAACACTTTTAAAATCAAAAAATGGATAAAAAAATTACTACAATTTTATGTATTTAAAAGTTAAGTATTTGCTAGCTGACAAATAGATTTTGGACCTATAGACATTCTATAAAAGTATTTTTAAAATAAAATTATTTCTTTAAAAAAGCAACATATTTGTACTCATTAAAGCAAAAAAAAACCTCTTTGTTTAGTTATGGAACATTTTAATAGCATAAGCAGAATGGTTATTCTTCTTATATATTCATATATTTTAAATGGCTTCTTAGTTTTGTGTAAAATACTACTGTGTCCTGTTATTTTACTTGTGAAAAATGTATTTTTTGAAATACACTTGTGTTGCTTTCATTTTTTTCAGAAAGTTGCCTGCAATCTTCAAAGTTGTATTTTATGTTAACCAATTTGAAATTATTGAAATCTTTAACTGACCTGTGTCTGTAAAACATGGTATTTTTAGTTGAGAAAATACTCTCCTACATGTACCAAAGTACCTGGTAATCTCAAGAAATATTTGCTAAATAGAGCATATTCTCAATTTAAATGTTTCCTTTGATATTGAAGTGTTTAAATATTTCAGTCCAAATGTTCGTAAAGACTGTCTTTTTGCTTCCATTCGGAATACTTTTCTTCAATAGATGTTTTTATTAGATAAAAGTCATCACAGAAGTCTTCATTTTGATTATTCATATTATGCAAAATGCATTCTTAATTTCATGTAAATATTATAAGCTTATCCAATTAAAAGTAGGAGTGTTATTAAGATACTTCCTGCAAGTTGAAATATTCTGAAGTCCAATAATAGAATTTCATAATTAAGTATTTTCCATTGTTTGAGCTCTCATTGTTTAATTGGTTCATTTCCTACTTTACTTCTATAGAGAGCAATTTCAAAGTCATCTTCTTTGCAAGCTTTGATTTCAAGAATTGCAAATTGGTAAAACTTTATAAACTGAAGATTTTAGCATAACAATTGTTAAATACCTTTAGGTTGAGTTATATAGTAGTTCTTCAAATGCTCAAACAGGCTAAAGATGATTGACGATGGCCAACACAGAAGTCAACTATATAGCCTCCATGATTTGTTTGTTTTGAAAGCCAATCTCATCACAAAAATGCCATAGTTTAGTTACTCTGACAGCTAGTGTTCCTATTTTAATGTTGATTTTAATTATGAATAACATGCGTGGCACAACCAATTCCAAGTACATTTCCAATTAAAAATTTTTTAACTTAGTAAGATCATTGTTGTCATCATGCATATTTTGTTTCACCAGACTTTGTATTCATATTGCCATTGCAAAAAAAAACTTTCAATGTTGAATTTCTAAACTTATTTACATTATCATTCACAATAATGACAGATGTTCAACAAATTCCACTCTTGGGTATATAGTTTGAAAAAAATGAAAAACACTAATTTGAAAAGATACATGCACCTCAATGTTCATAGCAGCATTATTTACAATTACCATGACACGAAAGCAACCTAAGTGTTCATCAACAGATGAATGGCTAAAGAAGTTGTGTTATATATACACACAATGGAATACTATTCAGCCATAAAAAGAACAAAATTTTGCCATTTGCAGCAACATGGATGGACTTAGAGGGCATTATACAAAGTGAAGTAAGTCAGAGAAAGACAAATACTGTATAATATCACTTATATGTGGAATCTAAGAATCCCACAAATTAGTGAATATAACAACAACAACAACAACAAAAGCAGACTCACAGATATAGAGAACAAACTAGTGGTTACCAGTGGGGAGAGATGGAGAGAAGCAATAGAGAAGTCAAGAAGAGGGAGGTACAAATTATTGGGTGTAAGACAGACCCAAAGGTGTTTTGTACAATATGAGGAATAGAGCCAATATTTTGTAATAATTGTAAGTAGAAAGTAACCTTAAATTGTATTAAAAATTTAAAAATAAAATAAAATATATTTCAATTAATTTTCTCTGACAATGTAATTAATCTGAGGAAAGGATGATCTATTCAATATGTATGCGGCAAGTGTAATTTCTGTGTACCATAGAAAGTAGAATACTACATCTGAAGAAAAATGCATTGCAACATTAAAAGATTATATGTTTCAAAATGTTAAAAAAAAAAGAAAGGAAGAAAAATCTTACTTTGAGTCCATGATTTAGATGAAAACTCAATCTGTTATTGGAATTAACTGATTTTCTATTTGAAACAGCCAATGACAGTGGCATCACTTAACTGTTAGTTCATCTGCTAAAGGAATTAACATAAAAATACCAATTGTTTCATGTCTTATATATGCACAACAATCCTCAAAATCAGTAAAGAGTGAAATCACTTTAGAAGAGCAACCATTTGACCTAAATGAAAAGTCAGGCTTTAAAGAGAGAGATGTAAACCTACTTTCTGATGTTGCATATGTTAAATCATCATCTTTGGACAGTCTTTTAAAAATAACTGCTAACATTTGAAATAGATGCTGGTGATATTTCAGCTGATATGATATTCAGTTTTCATGTGCTCAATTATATCACTACAGACACCACTGTAGTAGTAAATGTCAACAAACGTCTTGTGCAATTTATGCATTCATTATCAACTTTCTTGAGAAAGAGAAATATAGTTCTTACATTTCATTAAAGGTGCACTTCCTTTAAAAAAAAAAAAACACCTTACTTCTGTTGAAAGAATAAATAGCTGTTGAATTAAATAATATGGTCAATATTTAAAACATTTTTTAAGATTGCTTTCTATGTATTACATAGTAGGACTACTCAGTTACACACATAAGTTGCAATTTTGCATTTTTCCCACTGTCCTCATCAAGTTGTAGCCACACAGTCATGGCACACTGGCTAGTTCACCAAACGATCCAAGAGCTACAGCCCTCAATATTTCAACCACCACCACCACCACCACCACCACCACCAGGATCCACAAGAAGTTGGCTGCCTCAAAACCACTCATGTCAAAGAATCAGTTTTTCTAACAGCTTTATCGAAATGTAATTTGTATGCCATAAAATTAATCCATTTGAAGTATACAATTCAATTGTTTGTCCTATATTCATAGAGTCGTGCAACCATCACCACAATCTAATTTTAAAATATTTTTATCACCCACAAAGAAACCCACACTTATTAAAATTCTCTCCCCATCTCTTCCCCACATCTGACCCTAGGAAACTGCTAGTTTATTTCTGCCTCTGTTGAGTTGCCTATTCTGGACATTGCATAAAAATTTAATCATATCATATTTGGTCTTTTTTGACTGGTTCTTTTAGTTAGCATAGGTTTTTTTGTGCTTCAAATTTTACCCATGTTGTAGGATGAATCAGGGCTTTATTCCTTGTTTTGTTGAACAATATTTTATTGTATGGCTATACCACATTAAATTGTTCAATCAGACAACATGATAGATGCTATTCTTTAAAGGGAAATATTAGTTACAATGCATTTAAGAAAAGGCTGAAGGAAAGGGAGACAGTTTACTGCTGATTATTTTTGAGATTTAACCGCATGTTAATTTGAAAACTCTGTTCACTTTGCATGTCTTGCATGTTACTAATTGAGACCATGCTAAAAATAAAAAGAGGAATTCCAGCAAAACCACCCCAGTTTATTTTACGGAAACCATTAGTAAAAATATTTCCTTAAAATATGAAAAACCAAGAAAAAATGCTAAATCATATGGGATGCCACAACCACAGATGTAAACCAGACATGTAGCAGGATTATGGTTACTCCATCTAAATCCCATAGTAGAATATATATTTTCATGAAGACAATAGGCTAGCAAAATGGTTGGCATATAATAGGTTCTCAATACAAATTTTTTAATGAGTAATTTAAAATATTTTCTCAATAAGTATGATTTAATTAACTTCGACATGAGATGGTGATAGAGCATTATCTTGAGGCACAAAAATAAACAGCTCTATCCCTTACCACCATAACTTACGCCTTATGCAAATGTCACTTAACTGCAAATTTATTTCCTTAAACTATAATTTATAACATATTATAATGTACATAAATTACTATAACATCTAACTTTCTAAGTTACACTTTTCTTGAAAGCAAAGTGGCTTAAAATGCATTATTTCACTTAACTCATATTTCTAATTTTACAGAGTTGTGTAATTCTCTTATTTCTAATTTTACAGAGATCTTGTAAGTTAAGTTCTCTGGAAAGCTGGCTCTGAAATAGAGATTAGCATGTGGAAAAGTTTATAAAGGAAGGTTCGTGGTATCAATACATGGAAAGGATTTGGTTAGAGAGAGAGTTGGGTTTGGGGCAGTTTAACGATGGGCACAACTCCTCCTATGGGGAGAGCTAAAGCTCACATGGTGCATCAGAATTGTCCCAAATTGTGGAAGGAAGTCAGAATTCATATCCCTTCCCTGACCAGTCTTTGCACATGAGCTGCCCCAGGAAGGGGACAAGATCTTGGGCAAAGGGACTGTCTCCAGCTGAGACATTTTCAGGAGAGAGCTGAAAGCTGACAGCTGTCTGCTGGAAGCACTTCAGCAGCTGGAGAAATAATTTCTTCACTCCTACAAAGAGATCTGGGCAGCACAGCTCGCCCACTGCACTCACTGTCTGCGTTCTCATTAATTCCCGAATTTTTTTATAAAGTTCAGAAATCTTTTAAAAAATATTTCCTTTTTTTTTTTTTTTTAGTTAAAAGAGAGCCAAATTTGTAACTAATACACTGGCTTCAAGTCCTATCCAGGCCATGGACTACATGTGTGATTTGGGACAAATTTTGTTAATCATTTTGATCCCCTTTTCTCCTCAGATAAAGTGAAGAAGGCTGTATTTGTTAATCTCTAAGAAACTTTCAAATTCTAAAAACTATAAATAAATATTCACTTAACTTTGATATTCAGCTTTATTAAGTTTAAGTGAGAATGTCATAACAACTCACAACAGATTGCTGAATGGTGGCCTTACCACATTTTCCATCAGTTTAGGGCTGTTTGTCAGAGGCACTGCAACAGTTTTATACTGCTAAGTAATAAACCACAGCAAACGGAGTGTCTCAAAACAGCCTCCTTTATCATTGCACGGTTCTGTGAATCAGAAGTCCAAGCAGGGCTCACCTGGGTTCTCTGCACAGAGTCTTGCATGGCTGAATTCAAGGCGTCAGCCAGGCTGGGGTCTCATGAAGAACTTGAGGTTTTCTTTTAAGCACATTCCAATTGTTGGCAGAATTCAGTTCCTTGTAGCTACGTTACCAAGTCCAAGCTTGTTCTGCTCGCTGCACAGCAGGCCAATAAACCGGGAGACAAAGAGTTGGGGCAGGAATAACAACTTTATTTGGAAAGCCAGCAGACTGAGAAGATAGCAAACTAACGTCCTGGAAAACCATCTTCCCCAAGTCAGAATTCAGGCTCCTTTTATACTAAAAAGAGGAAGGGTGTGCTTGATTATTTCAAACTTCTTGGTGTCGAAATCCTTTGTTCTGCAACTTTTTATCTCTGTATGAATAGAAAAGTGTTACACCCTTAAAGGTCAGAGCCTTGAGAATGGGCTGTCTTGTACATTTCAGGCCACAGGCAACATTCTTTTATAAAAGGTGCAGAACCAGCAGGACTGACCCAGGAAACAGAGTTAAAGGAATACATCTAATTTGGAGTCAGATATGTTCTTCACTATTACAGTTATAGGACTGAGGCCCCAAGACCCTAAAAGCCGCTCCCCTCAATAGCAGTTCATAAAATGGCTATCTGCCAACTTCTTCAAAGCTGTCAGGAGAGCATCTCCCTGACTCTTAACATTTTCAAACTCTAGACCCCTTCTGAAGAGCTTACCTGATTAGATCATGCTCACCTTAGAGAGTCTCCTTTCTAATTAATCTATTCAGATACTATAATTACATTTACAATAATCCCTTTGTTTGTAATAGAAGATAAGAATGAGAGTGATATCACATCATATCCACATGCTTCACCCACATTCAAAAAGAGGGTGTTATACAGAATGTATACAACATGCAGGGAGTTGTAGATTGATTATTAGTACCCCTTCAAAATTCATATATTTTAGCCCTAACTCTCAAGGTGACAGTATTTGGAAATGAGCCTTTTAACTCCCAAAGGGGTTTACAAGAGTTCAGTGAGGTCATGAGAGTGGGGCCCTTACAATGGGATTAGTGCCTTTGTAAGATGAGACATCGGAGAGCCTACTTTCTCTCTGTCTCTCTCTCTCCCTGTACTCACACTGAGGAACAGCCATTGAGGACACATCAAGAAGGCAGCCATCTACAAGCCAGGAATTGAGCTCTCACCAGAAACCTAGCCACCCATCATCTTGATCTTGAGATTCATACGCTACACAACTGTGAGAAATAAATTTGTGTTGTTTAAGCCACCCGGCCTATGGTTTTTTGTTATTGCGGCCCAAGCCGACTAAGACAGGTGGGACTCTTGCGGACCATCTTAGAATTCTGCCTGCTGCAGGCACGTAGAGGAACTTGTCTGATTGTGCATCTTTTGGGTTCTTGGAGGTAAAGAGGCCAGTCTACAGTGTGCTCTCATGAACTGACTCTCAGATACAGGAGGGATCTTATAATTAAATGTGCTCCATCTGAGATTAGCACAGAAAGCAGTCCAACTTGACAAGAGCAGGCTGAGTTAATTCCCAGACTGTGTATAGCTATACAGTTGTAAGATGACAGACAAGGGAGATTTAGGGAAATCTGAAAACTGAAGTTCTCAGCCTTGTCATGTTTGCCACAACCTTTTCATTCTGTATCTTGGAATCCCATTCTCTCCCCAGCAATGCCTTTCTCACCCCTGAGACCTTATCAATTGAGCATCTCACTGGCACTATGATAAGAACTGTCAACATCCAGTCTCAGTACTGGTCCTCAGCTTATCTTCTCTGGCACTTTAGGATGTGGGAAATTTGTTCTAAGTTGATATCAAAATTTTATCATTTTCCACTCATATTCTGAGTTTGAGTTTTACAACTTTCATTTCCTCTTTGTTTTTTCATGTAAGCTTTGCAGAGCATTTATAAGAAGCCAAATATATATACAATATTAATAATCACTATTGTTTCCCTAACTACTGAATTACTGAGCCATTCGATCTCTCAGTGGCTTATCTTCCATACTCATCATCACCTGCAGCCACCAGGGGTAGTGTGAATATTTGTGATGGTAGCACCTGGCATAGATCACCACGCTCCTCACTCCCAGCAAGAAGGTTATCCACACACCTCAAATATGTGAGCAACCCAGAATGTTACTTTGAGCATCTGCTTCTTAGAGCTTATACCTACTACCAATTACTTTATTGTCAGAGATCTCAAAACATATGGTTCCTTTGGCTTTGAGCATTATTTCATAAATTATCTTTTGTAGAGAATTACGGGCAAGATTTAGGGAATACACCAAGGAATTGTGCAGAACTCAAGGGTCAGCAAAAGCTGAGATCTGTTACTAACAATAAACTCGATGTCCAAGGGGAAGGAACAGTTATTAGAACTCAACAAGAGAGCTGTATAAAACAAATTACCTGATGTGAACTATGAACAAAGCCAGGGTAAAAAAATAACCCAACATCACTTTCCTTTCCCCCTCTCTAACTCCTGCCAGAACCTCTCATCAGCCAAAACAATCTAAAGGCGAAGATGATCTAAAAGGTTATTGATACAGTCCACATGGGGCAGCCTTCCACAGTACACAACAGGACAAGCAAGGGTACAAGTTCTATCTGGAGGGTAACATGGAAGATATCCAACTCATCATTCAGTAATTCATAGAATTTGCTTGTAAAAGTACTGAGATGTGTTAAGTTAGTGGTATCTCATGCTAATCCCACCTACAGAGGAAAAAGATTGTGTGTCACTTTAACCAAATTCCCCAGAAAATTCTTAACATTTCATTTTAGTATATGCAATAGGCAAAGTCCAAAGGAAAATTCCAAATAACCTAAATATATGCCAAAATGGAATAATTTACTGTAAAAATGTAAGCATATTTAAATAAATAATGCATATGATGTAATAACTGAAAGGTAAAATTATATTTCAAATTTCTATCAGTTTCCTCATTATAAAACTAATACTAAATGCAATATTAAAATAATAAAAAAGTAATTAAATTTGAAACTAAAACAAAAGGAGAAAAATAAATACTGAAACACAAATGTAATTAAATATTTGGTATATACCCTTACAGCCCTTTCCTTTTTCCTACACATAAATTTATTTTTTAGCGTAACCAGCATTACATGCTTCTGTAACACTGGATGACTCTGCTGAGAAACTGAGTAGACACTGAAAGTTAATTTCAAAGGAGGTACTTCCTAGAGGGCTAATTGTACACAAGAGTCACATGATTATTTATGTGTCTATAGTTATACATGTTTCATGTTATGTTGCATTTTGGAATTATCACAGATAAAATGCTAAGTATTACCTATAATAAGAGAGCTTTTGGCACAAGAGCATAGACTCAGATTATTTTTAAGACGATACACTGGTGCCAAACCCTGAGGCTCTAAAATGACTGCTGCTGCAGTAAACAGTCCCAGATCTGCCAGGGAGCTCGATCGGCCTAGGTTTCTGTTTCCTCTTTCATGTTGTGGCAGAACCAGCCACTGCCCAAGATCACATTGGTCCTTGTGTTAAGCTCCAGTCACCAGCCCAGGTACATCCTTCCAGGGAACCTGATCTAGACCACTTCAATCCATCAGGAATATTTCTCTAGAGGGAAAGGTCAGGTTGGTGCTTCTTTCCCCTCCATAAGACTCTGTGTACATCGGTTCACTTCTTCCCACAGAAACTTCTCCTTGTACCAAGTGGTGTTGCCATCTTTTCAGACCACAAAAGTCCTATTTCAACCTGCTCTGGAGCAATGGTGCCAGAATGGCTTACAATTTCACTAGTAAAGAAAATTATTCAAGTGATTAAATACAAATCATAAAAAAATCAGTCCTCAGATTATTCACAGTTCTCTCTCCACACACAGAAGATACTAACAGAGCATCTTGAATATGGCCTCTTAAGGCATCAACACTTTGGGGATGAAGATTTTGTTTATGTCACCAGGCAAAGAACCATGACCAGCTGAGATGCTTGCTAAGGGCAGAGGATATGGAATGGGTAGTGGAAGACAGCGGTCCTGCTTGCTAGCTCCAATCATTCGACCAGTTGCAGAAACATGGACTGTACCAGTTCTATGTAGTTCTTTGTTTAATTTTGAATAAGTTTGCATATATATTAACCAAATATTTTTGTTTTCTTCTCTCCCCCTTACTCCCTTATCAACCATCATGAAATGTATTAATGTTAGTTAATTTTACATCACAGTAAGTTATTGAATAGCAAAGGGGAAGAGTGAATTTGTACCCTCTGGGAAAAAGGTAAGTGCCTTTCCATTTTTAAACAGGATAGTTATATCTTGTTGGGTAGAAATACACTTTGCAACTGGCTTGATTTGGATTTTAAGTATTAGTGAAGTAGATTTTTTTAGATGCTAAATTGTGGTGGTGTTTTTGACTTGCCAACTTGGCCGGGTTATTGAACTACTAATCTAGTTGTTGGTGTGAAGTTATTTTGTAGATGTAATTAAAGTCTGTAATCAATTGACTCAAGTAGGGGAGGTTATTCTAGGTAATCTGGGTGGACCTGATCAATCAGTTAAAAGGCTTTGAACGCAAGGCAGAGGCTTTCCTGGGAGAAGAAATTCTGCCTGTAGACAGTAGCTTCAGCCAACGCCCAAGAATTCTAGCCTGTTCTCTTGATGGCTCACCCTGTGGATTTTGGAATTGCCTAAACATCTCCCACAAGAAAATTTACTGAATAAATTTCTCTGTATGTGTCTCCTAATGGGTCTATCTTTTCTGATTGAACCCTAATTGATGTAGACAGGAAGCACCTGTCTACTGCTATTACAATTAAGCAGACTACATACCAATTGGCATGAGAAAATTGTAGGATTAGACTGAATCTGAAATGGTGACAATAGAAAAAACTCAAAGAAAATTGAAAATATTCATTAACAGTATATCCTGAGACCAAGTCACCAAAAACTTCAGCTGTAGGAAATTAAGCAAATCTCTGCCAAAGATGTGGCATATTGCCTTATAAATTTTTGAATGCATCAATTATTGAATTTGTGTCCTGTGAAATCATTGCTAAGATAATTAAGCTTGTCTAGCATAAAGCTGAGCTTAGATTCATTTCCTATCTGGCAAATTTCAGGAAGCATTTTATTTGGTCAATGATGGAGAACAACCAAGTTCACTGTTTGGCTTTGTCAGGATTTCATTAAATCCTTCTGTTGCTCCTGAGATTTTCACATTTAGTGATGAATGTTTAGGTCTTTCTGGAATAGTTTCCATTATTTCTTGGGGGTTTTAAAAATGATTTTATGTTATGGTGGTTGACCTTATTTATGATGACTATAGTACACCTTTCTGTATATTTCCTTTAAAATAATAATAATGATGCCAATATGTGTTGAGGGTACAAGGCATTGGGGATTGCAACAACATAAGAGGCATTCGGCTAAACTCATTACAGTGATTATCTCATTTAATCCTCACAATGGTCCTTAGAGGGAGGTACTGCCATTAATCCCAGTTTACAGATGAAGTACAGGCACACAGAAGGGAAATAACTGGACGTAGGTCACATAGGTAAGCGACAGCTCTTATAAGTAGAACTCATACTTTTAACCACTTGAGTCATTATGATTTTTTTTTAAGAAAAGAAAAAAACTTTTAATAATGGCTACAGTCCTGATGACTGATTTTTAAGATGGATAAATTAGATGTATTCTTCCCTTCAGAAACAAACAAAACAAGCTATTTTTGCTTGGTATGACCCAGATTTTTTCCTTTCCCCAAAATAGATAATGCATACTAGAAAACGTGTTCTTATGCCTGATTCGTACCATGATGCAGAGTGTATTCTGTTTTTTGAACTTCTAAGAGAATTATTTGTGTAACTCATCAATATTTGAACAGAAGACAGGCATTCTGACTAATGGTTGGCTTTCTCCTTCTTTTCCTTCTCTCTCCCATCTTTCCTTCCTTTTCACTTCTTATTATTCCACCTTTTAAATGTACCTGAGAGAGTTTCTCTTTCCCATTTTTAGAAATGTATAGAGCTTTCTAGAATTCAAGATTAGTTATGTAGTCAGCCTAAGTGTGGATGACACAGATAAAAGGAGCAACATCAGCCATTGCTCCCATCTTCTTGGCCACATTGCTCTCCAAGCAGCTCTTGCTTTCCCCTTCCTCCTTTTAAGAAATAAATCAAGTGAAATTCTTCATGGATATACATGTACATGTCTTTAATCTCATTTAACTTACTGGCGTTTCTGCCGCAGTCTCTCAAGGAGGTGTCTCCCCTCTCCCCTTCCTTCTTTATCTCCTCCCCTTCCTTTCATCTGGGTCCCTGTTTGCATGCAACTCTCCTTCCTCTCTCCCACTGCCTCCTTTAACATCCATTCTTCTCTTCTGCTCAAAAGAGAAAACTTGAGCAACAGGAATAGAAAAGGAACATAGGGTGATATAGAAGCAAGACTAGAAGTTCTGTATTTCCTTAGGGAGATACTGAGTCCTGGGGTAAATTATTTAGTGTCCTTCTTCCTTAGCCCAAG
The DNA here is from genome assembly GCF_036321535.1 of Camelus dromedarius. Taxonomy (NCBI): domain Eukaryota; kingdom Metazoa; phylum Chordata; class Mammalia; order Artiodactyla; family Camelidae; genus Camelus; species Camelus dromedarius. Next base: position 17,625,736 of record NC_087465.1, on the reverse strand, counting down.
GAGGCAAGAGGGGTTTTCAATCCACTCTTTGTAATGATTCAGCTGGGAAAAAAATACAGGTAAGAGCAGGGAGAAGGGCTTAGCCATGTTTGATATTTGTACAGCATGGAGCTGGATCAGAAAAAAATTGCTTTCTAAGCTAGAAATATAAGCCAAATATAGCAACTGTGGATATCCGCCAGTATTCAGTGCAGTCTAATTCTGCCCCTCAGTGATTCAGGGGAGAGGGGGCTCAGAAGCCAGTTTCCTCCTTTACAATAAGCCTAAGTCTTTAAGGTGACACTGAAAAGCAATTACACAGATGTGCTGACTGATGGGTGTTCTCCTTTATTAGAGTAGAAAACAGGGAATTTGAATAGATGGTACCTGAATTACCCTTCAGTTAGAAAGACTTCAATAATAAGTGCATATTATGAACTTCCACAAAATGTGCAGTATGAGATGTCAGAGTGAGACTCCAACTCATGTGCCTTCACATACAGACGAGACAAAAAGTGTTATCCCCAACTTAACACACACAGACCATGAAATTTAGGACAGTGATTAAGAATGTATACTCAGGAATCAGACCACCGGGTTTCAAATCCTGACTCTAAGACCTCCAACTGTGTGACTGCAAACACACAGAGAATTTATTGTCTCTCCCATACCTCAGTAATAGGACCTCCCTTACAGAGGTGCAAAACACAAATGAGGCAATATGTGTGAGATACTGAGCACACCACCCAGCACATTAAAAAGAACATAAAGAGAAAGATTTAGAGTTGCTTTTGACACTGAAGGATATGATATTTCTATAACTGAACTGGGGTGAGTTTGTAAGAGACCGTCTGTAAGATAGCCATGGCATTTGGTCATTACGCTGGGGCTCTTATTTGGCATTCCAGTTGCTTATTTACTCCTTTGTACTCCCTTCCCCAGTTTCCATTAGCTGGAAAGAGGACTCAGTTTGTTCATTCTTGTATTCTCATCAGTATCACTGTGTGCAGCATATAGTGTTAATGCAAAGAAATAAGGTGACCGGACATAGTATTATTTTGACTGTAACTACTCATTTTATTCCCCAGATGTAATTCATGATCCCAGCTCTTCCAACCAAAGAACATGACATTTTCATTCCTTTTATTTTATTTTATTTTATTTTTTTGCTTTTAATTTTAAAATAATTTTACAGATTCACAGGAAGTTGCAAGTTAGTGCAAGAAGTTCCATGTGTCCTTCACCCAGTTTTGCCCCCACTGGTGATCATACAATAGCAGACCCAGGAAGCTGACACTGTACAATGTGTATGTAAATTGATGCCATTTTAACACATGTGAAGATTTGTATAACCTCTCCCACAATCAGAATGTACATCCATTCCATCAACATAAAGATCTCCCTCATTTTACCACTTTATAGCCACTACCCCCACCATATCCCTCCTTACTAGTCCCTGGAAAAGACTAATTTGTTCTTTATTTCTAAAATTTTGTCATTTTCGGAGTGTTACATAAATTGAATCATACAATACAGGCATCCCTCACTTTTCAAAAGTTTATTTTATGCCACTTTGCTTGTACAAAAGGCTATCTATATTAGTATCTGTTTTCTCTAAGTGAAAGAAATCCAAAGAGAATTTTTGCTTTTACAAAAAAAAAAAAAAAAAAAAGAAAGAAAGAAAGAAAGAAAGAAAAGAAAAGCAAAAATAGCATTCAGCATTTGTCTGGCCGTCAGCCGTTAAGAGGCAGCGCGCACCCCAGGCAGCGAGAGTGGCAGCACCAAGTCCCTTCCCTGAGGACCACTCTCCGCATCTCAGCGTCAGCCTCCATAGCTCTGAACCACGTCTTACTTTATCTCAATTTATTTTGTGCATCTGTGTCTTAAGGTAATTGCTTCTTCGCTTGATACTATTTCAGCTCAGGAAAGATTTCCTAGGAATGCTGTATTTTTCGATAGCAGGTGAAGCCAAATGTGATATTTTTGACTGAATTTTTTTTTCATTTCCCCTAATACCCTTGAGTTCTATCCAAGTTGTTGCGTACATTAATAGCTTGTTCCTTTTCAGTGTTAAGTAATGTTCCTTGGTATGGATATATCATAGCTTGTTTAAGCATTCACCCACAGAAGAACACATGGATTGTTTCCAGTTTGATCCATTACAAATAAAAGGGCTGTGAACATACATCTATAGTTTTTTTTTTTAAATATGGCTATATACTTGAGTTTCTTAAGGGTAAAATTCTAGGAATGAAATTTTTGGTTCACATGATAAACGCATCTATAGTTGTATAAGAAACTGCCAAGTTATTTTCTAGAGTGGCTGTACCATTTCTGAATTATGTATTGTGTTATAAGACTCTGTACCTTATTTAAATCTGTTGTTTTAGTAGATGTTCCCTGGCACCACACCAGTGGGGGAAAGGGGACCCTAGGCATTGCTGCTAGATGGCATTGGAACTCCAGTTTCCCCAGTTGGCCTCTGGTGGCCCCTGGGTGGTGGGCACCTTGTCACTGCTAGGTAAGGTTGAGTTCAGGTCCCCCACTAAGTCTCCATTGACTCTAAAATCAAGCAGGACCCTCCAGGGTACAAACGCCTTTTTTGATTTCTACATATGTCTTTCTTAATTGCAGGGAAACAGCTAAAGTCAGATCATTTACCTAGGATGTGTCCCAAAGGGCTCTTAGGGGGAATTGAAATCAGTCCTCCCACTTTTTATGTTGTTTCTGAATTTCCACACCTTAGATTCTTTATTATAGACCTTCTGCCAACTCCCCGAGGGCAAGCTTTATGGTTGGTGGGCACACAAATGTCGCACGATTTCACCTGTTAAGTGATTAACTCAGATAGCTTTAAATCAACACCAGGCTGCCCATGGGTGGGATCGAAACCCTTCAGTGATTAAGCAGGACTCAATTTTTGCTGCTGCAAGTTTCTTAAGTAACAAGAGGCTATCTACTACTGTCAATAACTGACCAACCTGGCTATTTCTGTCCTTGTAGTAAAATTCCAGAGTCTGCAGCCTCTGGTGGTAGGAGGCAAGGAGGAAAAAAGGCAAGCCACTGAGAGCAAACCAGTTCTTTTGGGCACCACTCAACACCCAATACAGAGCTGCACCAGACTTGTAGCTGCAGGAAACAGATCTCTCCCAATGATCTCTGAGTTGCGACACAAGGTAATGGGTGGGGAGTGGTTTCCCCACCTAGTTGCTTTCGCCGCAGGTAACATACAAAGACAAAAAATACACGGAAACCAGAAGGAGCACTCCTAGCCCGGGGTAACTGTTCAACAACTATTTCAACTGCTTAATGGTACTAACAAAATAACATTTAGGTCTCCAGTGGTTGAGTATTCCTGGCTAACCTCCAAGGCTCAAGCAGACAGAGATGTCTTGCAATCCCTCAGACTCCTTGTGCAGATAACCTGACCCAAGACAGCTGTGGAAGTGAGCTCCTGGCATGCGCATTGCACTGACTTACCCAGCCCCTGAGTTCCTTGGCTCTGCTCAGATGTTGATTTCTTGCTCCAACCAGTAGTGCACTGGGCAACCAACACTGCAGTCGGGGAAGGGCAGGGGTCTCCCCGAAACGAAAGTCATTGCAGCGGCTGCTCAGGCTAGACCCTGATATTCCCTGGCCTTGGGGCTGACTCACCACGAGTGGCCAGCTGCCCCAAAGCCATCACAGGCGCCCATTCCTGGTAACATAAGTTTCCCCAGGCAAACTTCATAGCCTGCTGCTTTGCTTGTCGAGAACTGAGGCAGACCCTGAAGGCCCCAAAGGATCAGTCCTGGCTGGCTCTCAAAATTTTATTACAGAACCGAGGTTCCAGCTACTTGCTACACAATAGGCCAATAAGTCGAGTAACAAGGTGTTGAGTCGAGGAAAACCACTTTCTTCTAGAAATCCGGCTAACTGAGAAGATGGTGGACTTGTATCCTTAAAAACCATCTTAACATCCCTGCACAGGCAAAGGGTTTTAATGGGGAAGGCAGAACAAAGAAGCAGAAAAGAGGAAGCAGTGTTGGTTGTTAAGCTTCAGCTCTGGATGTCTTATGAAAGTCCCAATGCTGTCTCCGCAATGCCACAGATATAGTCAGCAACCTTGAGTTCTTGCATGCATCAGCCATTCTGGAATGTTTCTAAAAAATATCTAAGATTAGGTCAGTTAATTTCAAAAACAGCGGCTATGGGCTAAGGCTGGGAGTTGGGGGGTGCTTTCCAGAGCTTGGACAAGGAGGTTGCACCTCGCACCCATAGACTTTAAGTTGCAGGTTTTTATCTTTGCCCCTTCAAGGCTGAGCAGTCTTGGGCAACTCCTGCAAAATTTGTTAGCTTAAATCAGGTCATACTGACCCTACAAAGGCTCAAATGGAAAGGAAAAGAAAGATATACAGAAATAAGGACTTTTGTACCCAGGAGGGCCCCATGGGGTCCTGCTGGGTTTTAATACCACCATGGAGATAGGAGGGGCAGGGTGCCCTGTTACTGCCCCCATACGGCTTCCACTGATGTTGTATCATGTGGTCTCATTATCATTGGGCATTAGTGAAAGTCCTGACTAGTCACTGGGTTTCCGCTGACACAGTCCTAGCAGGGGGAGACAGGGATGTCTCATTACTGCAATGTGGGGATGGAAGTCCAGGCTCCCCATGTCTTCTCCACTGACACAGAGATGGAGACAGCTTATTACTGCCTTGAGGGGAGGAATGTACAACTCCCCACTTGGTCTTTTCTGGCACCAACCTGGAAAACGAGTGTCCTGTTACACAAGGGAAGGGTGGAATTCCAGTCTCCCCGCTCAGCATTTGCTGATATGGGTTGGGGGTGGGACCATACATTTTTCTGTGGTGTTTGGCTAGAATAACGCAGTTATGTTCTAAAATTTTCTTACCATTCCTCTTCCCTAGTCCTTTGGCTAGAGAGAGCAAGTTTTCATTCTTGGTTTTTTTGTTTGTTTGTTTGTTCCGGTTGGTTCCTAGTAGTGTTTATGGGTTGCTGGCTTTTCCAACACCCAGTCCAGGATAGATGCGGCAAATAGAAAATCCAGGAACCTCACCACCATGCTGTGGTTTCTAGTTGGTCTGCGTCTCCCCGCCTTTAATAATTTTTTTGTTTGTTTAACATATAATTTCTAGGAATTGTAGCTGAACTTAAGGAAGTTATATGGGAAAATGTGTCTATGAGATCTTTCTGCCATAGTAGTTCATATCATCATTATTTAAAGTCCTTTTTGTCAACTATCCCTATGGGAAAAAAAAAGAAGAGCTTGGAAAAGGAATATGGAGAGAAAAATAAAAACGTCTGGCCTTGACAACCCATAGCAACACAGACTGCCCAGTTTAGATTCCTGATTTCAAAGCCTTCTGTAAGGCCTGGAAATTTTTTCTTCTTATCCGGTATCACAAACTTCATAGCTGTCCAAGAGCTAAACACAGATTGGATGAGGTATGGAGGGAAGAGGGTAAGGAAACAGATTGGGATGATCCACTGCTCGGAAGGAAGGAATCCCACTAGGTCACACAGTATAGGTCAAATAATGAGCTTTATGAGAAAAATTTACAAGCCAAGAATCTGCATATGAAGGCCTCAGTCTCCCACCCCTTCCATCAACCCACAGAGAAGAAATTCAGACCCAGGCACTGATGGACACATGGTGTGTTTTTGAGTAAAAGAATCTCATACACCTTATTATTCTTCATGCTTACATGGTAAATGGTAGATGAACAGAAAATTGAATTCCAATCAGTTTGGGATTCAGTGCCAGAGGAGTTGGCTTGGAAAGCCAACCTGGAGTCCATGGAAAGTAGAATCTTTTCTCCAGTCCTGTGGGGAATTCAGTTCAAGTGTAGCCTCTCCAGCCAGGAGAAGGAGGGACCTTCCCCGACCCCAACCTGCCCATGCACATGGGTAGCATATTGTCCAAGCAACTCAGAGTGAGATGTAGACATGGCTTCCAGATGTGTCTACTCATTGGGTCACATTTACTCCAATGTATATTTCATAACTACTCCTTTTCTTCCTACACACAAAATCCTTTTAATGTCAAATTAATACGTATAAGAGGGACCTGATGAAATATATTTTCTTTAAACTGATTGCCCAAGTGAAAAATAATACAATTTCTTTACAAATCAGCAAAGTCACGCAGCCCCATGACAGAGCAGAGTGAAGTCCAGGTTTGAACTGCAGTGGTAGGCTTTTCACTTCAACACCAGGTGTCCTAAGCTGGCTCTACAGCAAGAAAGATAATACTTTCTGTGAGTTTCAAGAAATTGCCCTCTTCTTTCCTTTCAATCATTATGCCAAACCACATCAATCTGTATATTTGTTTTAAAAATACTTTATTTTTACTATAACAGTTGACTTCATTATTCACTGCTACCACCCCAAAATTAAATTCCTGCTAAAATTTACATCACTTAGCTATGACAAAACAAATAGTTAAACTGGTATTTTAGTCCTATGTCAACAAAGTAATTAACAGACAAAAAGAACATTCACTTTTCAACTGATTGTCATGCGGCTATGCTAACAGTCAAAAGAAGAGATAAATGAAATTATAAACCAAGAAGCTGTCGGCACTGATCTCGGTATAAATCAGGACTGATTAGAATCAACAGACAACACAACACTTACTCATTTGCCAGGAAATAGTTATCATATGTCATATTTTTTAGAAGGGCTTAAAGAAGGCTCTTAACACATAATTGCTGATCACTTAGTAGTGTACATGGACTGAATAAACTCCAAGGTAAAGAAGTGAATTAGTGATATAGTCACATATAAGAAAATAACAGAGGAATATTCTATTAGGCACCAAATCTCTCTTTGTTTCCAGCATAGATGTGCAGGCAACCTATAGAAAAATTGGCAGTGAGCACACTATCTTTAGAAACATAAGAGCAGCCCTGCTGAGAAATATCCTGATCCAATTACTTGGGCTTCTTTCAGAATAAAATTAAGTTGTCAGGCAGCAGACAAAGATCTAATTTCTCAGGAATATGAGTGTATGTGAGGTGGTGTGTGTGAGGCGTGGGTAGACAGACTACACAAAGCGCCTGGATTCTAAATGTTCAGTTGTAAAAGATTGACTTGTGCTCATGACTATAATAATGGGTAATGATGGGAAGGTGCTAATGAAAATTATTTTTTTAAAATATTGATTCTCACAAAGCAAGCAATCTCTCTCTATCTCTCCTTTTTTTTCTTTTTTTAATTTTTTTTCGAAAAGCAGCAATGCAGAGATGAGAAAATCAGCCCGTGGTAACTGCAGAGGTCAGAGACCAAGCTGTGACTCCTCTTTGTATATCACTAGAAGGAAAGAATGGAGAAAGGCATGTTTCTCGGTGGCATTGCTGAGCGGAAAATATATACCGTGGCTAGAACTATGAACAGTTGCACACTTTATAGCAGCAGCTATTCATTCTCAGAATAGAAGAGCCAAGGGCCCCCAAAAGATGGTCTCAGCCTCCCAGTGGAAGGGCGGCAAGGCAGAGATGAGCAAAGAGCGATGCATTTTTCTCATTCGTTTGTGAAAAATCAAAATATTTGCCTATAAAGGTCACTCATGGCTAAAGTGTACTATTTTCTAAATCTTTAGCAAGACATTCAGCCAGGCTCCAATCTTTGTACCTCACTCATTCCTAACCCCCCACCACCAATCCCTTTTTAGGTGCATGGTTGTTACCTGCTGAAGTCTATGCCAATATCTTTGCCAGACCGAGGGTACAAAAGCAATCAATGTAATGGGACGTGGTTAATCTCCCAGGGGCCTATTAGTCTACTCGGCTGTGACAGCCAGGAGGAAATTTAAGTAGTTCCAATAAATCACTCAAAGGCTGATAGGAACTGCTAATACAAAGAGAATTTCAGGAGAAAAGAAGAAATATTGGGTGCAAAACATTCTAGCATTATAGGTATCAATCTATAGTTTTTTTTCAAACTTTGCCCAAATTTCTATCCCTTTTTAGTGTCCTCCATACTTGTTCCTTTCTCAGGGAGGAAGCTTGAATTGGATTTTCTTAAATTTGACTTTTCATTCTGTAGGGTTTCCACAATGTTTTCTTCACTCGGTATTGACCTTCTGGTAGTTTTTATTGATCAGGTCCATGGCTTGGCATCCCATCCTCACCTGGCCCACATTGTGCATGTCTGTACACACTCACGCCACATACACACAGGCTGAAAACTCAAAGTGAGACCAGCATTAGAGCACAGGTCCATGGTATTCACAAATTTAGCATCTCAGGTTTTTCGCTATTCACAAAATAAAACTTCATAGGACCATGAGATCTTGTGATTTTTAATTTAGCCATGGCAAAAACATTTCTGAGTCTGTTTTGCAAGAGTATGTTATGTAAGTCCTGGGTCAGCTCAGTTAATCCTTGAAACCCTGCCTATGTTTTGTATATTTTAGATGAGAAATGCTGTTATGTTGAGGTTAAATGACTTATTCATGGACTACAAATGGTGAATAGATGTGCTGCATCCAATTTAGATCTTCAGAACCATGCCTAGCAAATCATTAAAATTATAACTAGTCTCACTTCAAAGGTCAATTTCTAACCCTTCTTTTAGAGAATTTTCCAGACTTACTCTGCACATGAGGAAACAAAATTTTTTACAGGTTGAGGGTTAAATTACTTAAAGCAGAGTAAAATGATATTTTTGTATCTTTCATAAATTTTGAAGTCTAGATAACTTGGAGCTATGGACAATTTTTATAGTTAAGTGTTCTTACTGAACGTTGAAAGTTATCTGTTTTCCAGGTAGAATCCACATCTTAAAACATTTCTTTAACTGGCTTCTTTTCTCTCTCAAATGCCGATGACGTGCTGGCAGAATTCTTCAGGGTCTCCGAGGGATGTTTCTCACCACTTGCCACCTGTGGGTATTTGAGTACCACCAACCCATGGAAAGCAGTGAACTGGAGGGGCTACATGCTAGCGGGTCAGAGAGCCCTGGCCTGGCAGCCGGGAAAGAAATGACTGCAGCAAGCACACCCCAAGTGGAAAGGTACCATTTACATCCCTTGCAGTCAGTCACAAGAAAAGAAACAGCCCCATTTGCCCTACCTATCAAGTAGCAACCACCTGGGGAAAGGCATCAACAGATAAACAACAAGAAGAAATAGAACTTGTTTAAGGCAAAACAACAGAATGTTTACTGAAAGAGGGAAATCAATTTAGAGAAACAAAAACTGGTAGCTTCCAGTGAAACAGAACCAATGGAAAACATAAACACAATCTTTAAGCGGAAAGTAATATGGGACATCCAGGAGCTAGAACTGGAGCTCCAAAAAGACTTCCTAAAACTAATGAGTATGGTTTCTGCTTTTTAAAAAGTTAAATTTTAAAAATGGAAAAAAACAAAGAATGATGTACACTAATCGGCTATTTAGGGTTCTCGGGGATTAAAAGAAAGCAGTAGGCCATAACAAAAAGTTAAGTTCTACACACCCGGAATCTGAGTTAGAGGACATGAAACATGCAGAACAGATTCGGGCAAGTGAATGAACATATTATGAGTGATTAGAAGGGCAGTGGAGTGCAGATGGAAGATGAAATATTAGACAAAAGTTTTCCATATCAAAAGAATTCACCATGCATAGGCAGGATTAATGAACACACACACACACACACACACACACACACACACACACTCATCTAGACATATCATAGCAATATTTCTAGAATGCAAGGAGATAGAAAATTTTACAACTATCAGAGAGACAATTACACAAGAAAGATAGAAGATGCACTTTCCAAATCATCTTTCATTAGAATTAATTCTACATTGATGATGGAGACTAGGGTTTTGTAAATGTATTTTAAAAGAACTGTCGAAATAAAAAGACATAATTTAAGAGACAGTCTCATAATAGCATGATACTAAAAATTCTAAATTGTTTTAACTAAGGATTTGGAGTAAGAGTGGAAGGAAGGAAGGAAGAAACTAAATATTTTCTAACAGTTTTATCTCTACATGAAGTGTGAAGAGAGAGCAAGTGAAACAGCTTTTAAGGGTGTATTTAACACTCCAAAAATACTCAAAACACATGTTTAATTTTGATTGGTAAAGACTGGAAGGGCATCAAATCAGAATCAAATTCTGCCGTTAGTAAGGGTAAAAGGGAAAAAAGAAAAATTTGCCCAAGACCACAAAAGTAAAGTAAGATAAAAAGAGGAATAAAGTAATGGAAAAGATGGATAAAGTAAAATTTAAGTACTAAAACCACTGTAATGTTACCGAATAAATGTGAAGAAACGTTAAAAAATAAGTGAACTCTTTAATCTAAGAAAATAGTAGGAAAAAATAAGCAGAAAAGGAATTTTTCACGATAAATAGTATGAGGAGTAGTAAAAATACTTAAAATAGAATACAAATGAAATATTGAAATATTAATAAAAACAAATCTAGCTCTTTGATGATTAATTAAGTAAATAATCTGAATAAGGAAATGAGAAATCTTAAGAAAGTTACATTAAGGAATGTAAGTGTAAAAAGTGTAGCAGTTAAAAGAATTACAAGATGATATGACACACAACTTCCTAACAACATATTTAAACAGCTGGAACAGCGCTGCCTAATAATAATAAATTCTTCAATGATGGGAACTTCTCTCTTCGCATGGTCCCTGAGGTAGCCCCTAGCCACATGTAGCTTTGAAGCACTGGAAATGTGGCTAGTAAGACTGGGGGAGTAAACTTTAAAAATTTTTATTCAATTTTAATTAATTTACATTTACATAGTCACATACAGTTAGTGGCTACCATATGGGGCAGCAAGAGGAAATGATGATTACCTCCCAGATTTGACACAAGGAGAAAATCTGAGTGGATCAATAATCATATAATGATGAAACAGTTGAGTATCTACTAATTTAAAAGGCAACAAGCCTAGACTTAACAGCTGACTTCTACCTTTAAAGATCAGATAATTCCTATGTTATTTAAACCATTTCAGGTAGTTTAAAAATAAATAGAAATTTCTCTAATTCATTTTATAAAGTTGGAAAACCTTGACACCACAATTTGACAAAGATAATGTAAAAAACAAAACCACAGGCCAGTTTCACTAGTGAATGGCAATGTAAAATTCTACATATTTGCAAATCAAAACCAGTAGCATATTCAGAGGAAATGATTCATAACTGAATTTTCTATTAAAGTTATTAGTGTGTTCAACAGCACAAAATCTGTCAACATAATTAATTCCACCATTAAATAAAGAGCAAAATAGAATTCTTATAGCAATAAATGCTGGAAAAGAATATGATAAAATTCAAATTCATTCCTGATAAAAGTCCTAATTACAAAAATATTACTTAAACATGTTAAAGTTTATCCCAAATCAATAGCAAATGTGATAAATGGTGAAACATTGTACCCATTTCCATTAGATCATGAAAAACAAAAAAAAAAATTGTCTTTACTAATAATTCAAAATTATTTTAAGACCTCCTAGACAAAGCTTCAACACAATAAACATAAGTAATTCTTATAAATTTTCAAGAGTAAGCTGAATTATCTTTATTTGTAAATGAGTGAATGGCAAATGGTTTTCTAAATTAAAATAATACAATAAAATGCAGGAAAGTTTTTATGTTGGTAGAGCATTAATTGCTACAGTCTTTGGGAATTAATCTGACAAAATTTATTCAAACTAAAAGTACTATGACTTGTGCCCCAGGAAAGACATTTTGAGATTTATCCACAAAAATGAATATATACATATAGGACCTGCATTGCAGCATTGGTTTTAGTAATGTTGCTGGAAAATAGTTTCTTGCCTCACACAGGAAAATTCAAGAGCAAGCCTTAGTAAAGTGAAAGCAAGTTTATTTATAGAGACACACATTCCGTAGACAGAATGCGGGCCATCTCAGAAGGCAAGAGAGAACATGACCACGAGGTTCTGAGTTGTTAGATTTTATGGGCTTAATAACTTCATATGCTAATGAGTAGGAGGATTATTCCAACGACTTTGGGGAAGGGGCAGGGATTTCCAGGAATTGGGCCTCCCACCCACTTTTTGACCTTTTATGGTCAGCCTTGAAACTGTCATGGCGCCTGTGTGTGGGCTAGGAGGCTCAAGGTCTACTGGAAGTCAAATCTTCCTCCATCTTGGTTCTAACCAGTTTGCTCTGTTCTCAATTGCTGTGTCATTCCTTCAGTGATTGTGCCCTGCCCCCTTTCCTCCTGTCTCAGTACTATACAGCTAGTATAATTCTTACGGATGGAAGAGCTTTGAAATAGGATGTGACTATTTAAAAGGCCATGTTTGGTGGGGAGGGTGTAGCTCAGTGGTAGAGTTGCATGCTTAGCATGCACAAGGTCCTGGGTTCAATCCCCATTACCTCCATTAATAAATAAATAAACATATTTAAAAAATAAAAATACATTTTAAAAAAGGATATGTTTGACATGTGTCTATTGTCCTGATAGGGTGCATATGTTGTATTGTTCAGTAAAAAGTCAAGTTGTAAACTAAAGTATATAATATAATTCAGTTTTTATATGAAATAAATCTTACATATATGTGTATGTATGTCTGAGAACATGAATAAAAGTGTGGGAAGACACACCTATTAGGCTGTGTGCATATTGCTTGCTATTCAGTATTTTTCCATTTGAAACCTTCTTTTAAATTATATTTTTTAATTTTAAAAAGTAAAAAATCCTTGCTGTAGCAACTGAAGCAATGTAGTACAAAGATATGCCAAGGAAAGCTAATGATTGCCTTCATTCCACCTCTCTGATCCCTTTTGCCAATGCCACCCTTTGTGATAACAAATGCCAACAGCCCAGTGTGTAGCCTCCCTAGTCTTTAACCTTGCTTAAACAAATATGAATATATACAGGCATATGCACACACATAATGGCTTGCTTGTCTGTAAGGAAATAGAACCCTTCTGCATGTATTGGTGACTTGCTGTTTTTACTAAGCCACTTATCAGGGATAGTCCTGAAATACAAGTGAAAGACAAGTGTGAGTGTGTGCACATGTGTGAGGTGGATTTCTTTTTTCCTCTCTGATCACTTCCACACACAGAATTTTAGCTGAGTGACGTGTCACAAATATTGGGAGCATTTTTTTTGCTTTTTCGATATGGGTCTGATATTGTGTTTTTGTGTTTTACTTGCCAGTCTTCTTCCCCTGTCTTTTCATAGGCTAGCCTATTAATGTGAGATAATCATGAGTAGAAACTGAAGAATAAAGATGGGTTCTTTAAATAAATTGTGTTGTAGTTTCCTCTTTAAAGTGAGCATTTACCAGTTTTATAATTTAGATAATCTAGTAGGGAAAAACTAAAGAAACAATGAATTTTTGCTGTGTACTAATCTGTTCTGATTTTTATTCCTTTTATTTCTGTCACATTCTTTTTATATGGTACCCCATAAATCTGAGGAGAAATTTAACATTTAGAATGTATGTGAAATCTATTTAGAGAAATACAACAGGTTAATCAGAAATTGGGGGGCAAAGTGTGCTCAATAAAATATTTATTAACCCTGAAAATGACAAAGGGTCATTTGGCAAGAACAGCACAGTATCAGTTTATAGATGTGTGGTCTATTTACTAAGAGACAGGTTAATTCATTGAATTAATATATCTACCTGCAACATCAACTGTGTGAAAATAACCCATAGCGTAGACTGTTTTTACCATAAATGAAAGGATGGTTTAAACACAAAATACCAGCTTTGACATAATATCATTAGCTTTAGATAGCTGCAGGTTGCAAGCTTTGAATACTTTGGGACCAATAGAATCTTGTTCTCTCTGGAAAAGCTCTTTACCAGCTGTCATCTCTAAGAAACTATAGTGTAGTGTGTAGTGTGTAGTGTGTAAAAGCTTGTGCTCTAGTCCCAGACTTTCTGGATTTGCATCCCAGATGCACCTCTCCTCATCTGTGTGATCTCTGTGCTCTGTTCTTCCTGTACAGCAGGCTTGGGGATAGCATTGACCTCCGAGAGTTATGGGGAGGATTCAATAAATTAACATCTGTAAAGCTTTAGAACAGTGCGGAGCACCTACTTAATGCTAAATAAGTGTTTGCATTATTTTTGCTATGGTGTTGTTAATACATGATTGGCATCTAGAGAAGACTATAATTTGAAAAGATACATGCACCTCCGTGTTCTTAGCAGCGCTATTTACAACAGCTAACGCATGAAAGCAACGTACATGTCCATCGACAGATGAATGGAGAAATAGATGTGGTATATATATACATAACAGAATATTACTCAGCCATAAAATAATGAAATAATGCCATTTGCAGCAACATGGATGGACCTAGAAATTATCCTACTAAATGAAGTAAGTCAGACAGAAAGACAAATACCATATGATATTTAATATGGAATCTAAAATATGACACAGATAAACTTATTTATGAAACAGAAACTGACTCACAGACATAGGAAAGGATAGGGGCAGGGATAAATTGGGAATTTGAGATTAGCAGACACAACTATTATATATGAAATGGATAAACAACAAGGTCCTACTGTATAGCACAGGGAACTATATTCAATATCCTATAATAAACCATAATGGAAAAGAATCAAAAAAGAATATATATATGAACATATATATATATATATATATAAACTGAATCATTTTACTGTACACCAGAAACTAACACAACATTGTAAATCAAAAATACTTCAATAAAAAATAAAAACAAAAGAAACCAAAAAAAAAAGATCTGATTGTCACGCAGTGGGCCAGTATCTGGGTCAGAAGCTGTCAACCCAGCACTTCTTGCCAACTCTTGCCAAATTGAACTCTCCTGGCTGAAGCATCAGTCTAAGACCAAGGTGAATGGTAAAAATTCTGAAGAAGGTAAAGAGGATGCTATTAAAACACAAAGTCAGGTGAAATTTTTTAAATTTGAAATCTAAAATATTTAGAAATTTGGACCATCAGCCATGACTCCTACAGCTCCCAGCGTGTCTGCCTCCAGAAATGATTTCCCTGACCTTGTTCCTCACCCTAATTTCCTGCTTCTCATCTTCCCTGCATTAAAATTTTAATTAAGTTAAAATTGTTTCTAAAATAAAAGTTACTACCATCTTAGCCAGAGACAGAAATAACCTAATCTGGATAGAATGTAAGAGCTTAAGATATCTTTGTCATACCTGTTTTGGAGCTACTCAACTGTTTGTCATCTGAGTTGTATTTGTTTGTTATTATTGGGGTTTGTTTTTTGAGGGGGGTTATATTTCAGATAGTTGCAGTAGTGTGGATTTCCTGATAAGTGAAATTGAGCTAAAAAACCATTTTATCTGCCAGCCAGCACCCCCTTCCAACCGCCTTCATCCAAATTTGAAATCATCTTGCTCCTAAGCCTTTTAGTCACCAAGTCTCAATATTTAAATTACCTCTTTTGTTGTGTCTTCTCCATTCCTATAATGAATACTTTCCTTTTTACTCGTTACTTCACAGCAGGACTTCTGTCACTGCCTCCTAGCTTGATTTCCTGATTCCTCACCAACATATCTTATTTTGACATGAATAAGGGACTTCCTTCTCTCAGCATAGTGTCTTTTGTTTTAAATTCTGAAAAGCTCAGAGTCTGGGATCATGTTACATCCATGCCTGTATTTCCAATTTCTAACCATGTGCCCCAGACACAGCAATTGTAGGGCAGAGGAGCATCTTGAATTTAAATTTGACTTCCAGGGCTAAGAGTGCTGTCATTAAGTTAAATGCTGTCACTTTGCAAAGATTAGCTTACAAGCTCTTTGGGGTATGATGAGCATGTTTAGGAATCAGAGGCTTTCTTTGTTTCTATCTATTCAACCTTCTCAAATGTCTACTGCATGTGCCAAGAGGAAAATCTAAATCTCTGTATGGTCATGCATGAGCTCTTGAAAACCTGTTTCCCCAACTGTTAGAGATGAGAAGATTCCCTGTAGAAAAAAATATCCCAAGGAGAATTTCTTCTTAATGTTGGAAATAATTATTTTGATGAGTAATTTAGGTTAGGAAGAAATATTTCCAGTGAGTCATTTCTTTGGTAGAACAACAGGTGGCAGCAAAGGGGGCTAAACCTGGCACTCAGATGTTTTATAATAATTAAAACTGAAAAAATGGTTTTTGTGGACCATTCTGAATCTTCCCTAAAAATTAAGGGAAATTCCAAAATTCAATATGAAGCTCTGTTTAGTAATTACATTAGGAGACATTCAGCTTTTGAAAATAATGTGTTTCCAGGACAAATGGACAGAAATGTGGGTCTTTAAGAGCTCTCTTGGAATTGTGACTTAAAAAGAAAAGTTACTTTTTGGTAGATCTGAAAAGAAGAAAAATAAACCAACTGAACAGATGCTTTGTTTCCAAAAAGATGCTCACGGAACCTCTCTCTTACGTTGGCCAAATTTTCTCTTCCTGTTAAGCAATCTGTCCATCACAGCAACATTTCAGTTTTTAAATCACCAAATTTAATTTATCATATGGTTTGGTATATGGTTTATTTTTTAATGCAGATCTAAAATCTTTTGACAGGAAATGTTAAATTTGAGAAAAGAGCATTAAAGTTTTATAATATTTGGCACCAGAATTTATCGATTCTTGGAAAATGAAAACCATGGCCACCATTATCCTAATAATTTCAAAGGTTAAGGTGCACCTTCACATGAATTATCAGAATAATTGACTAAGTTTTTTAAATTTTACTATTTATGTGATTGTAGCAGTGATGACAACTCTTCATTTTACAGAAATTCTTTTTTCTCACAGGTAGACTTACTTGCAGAGAAGACTAGGATCAGACAGAGGGGAAGAGCTAAGATCTTCTCTGCACCCAATGGCGGACAGAGGAAAACTAAATAATAATCATATCAAATCACTGAAGTGGTTTCAGATGTGTCCAAACTGATGGTAGTTAACAGAACACGTATTTGAAGGCTAGACTCAGATTTGATTTTTGGAACAGTTTTGAATACATTTAAGATTTTCAGCCCACATTACGTGTGTCACGGTCCTTTTTCTTTTCTTCCATTGAAGGAAATAATCAGTGCTTTCAGAAACAGGTTATGCTGAGATGACTGATAGATATCTTTTTTTTTTTAACTGAGAGTGGGAAAAAATAAAGTTTACCAAATAACAAAGGTAATTTCAGAAGTGTAGACTCCACAATACAGTATCTACGTCCCCAGCTTTCCTTCCATCACCTCATCCCTCACTCAGGCAATGCCACTGCTATCTACCCCAAGCCCCCACGCCTTCTTCGTCTGACTTCCCTCTACTCTTTGAAACTTAATTTCAGATCTCACATTCACTCTAAATAACAATGCTAACTTATAAGAGGGGTCAAAGTCTTAAGTTAAAGCTCTATTGAGTAAAATGTCAGGCTCCTAAATCTCAAATAGAGAGGGTTTTAAAAGACACGGTGGAAAGAGTTATGGTCATTGGACTAAGAGCAACCCACAAGTTTGCTCCTTCCTCTATTTCCACATACAACTTACTAAGACCATTGTGGCCACTCAACAGCCAAAACCATTGCAGACATGGCCATGGCTTCTGTTGGTCTTCCAGGCAAATAACCTCTAGATCACTGTAATACACATGCATGGCCAATGCAATCAGAAATTTTATAATTCATTTGGAATGGTCTGAAGGGCACAGGCTCTCAAATAGAAAATTCAGTCTTCTCCAATTAACTAGTCTTGAAGAAATGAGGTCAGTGCCAACACTTATTCCCTAAAGGACTTCTTTTCTCAAAAGAAAATGTCTGGGCTGGTTGCAGAGTGTTTATTTCTATCCCACGGCAAAGCCCAATCCCAAATAGAGGAAGCCCTAAAAGACCAGAGAAAATGGTGAGAAAGCAATTAACACAAAGGAAGAAAGAAAAGAGAGTGATCGTAAAGGAATTTTGTTTTCAGAGCAGGAAGAATCACGCACACCAGGACAGCCACGTTCAGTCAAAAACATGTGGAAAATATGTCCCCTAGTCAGGCACTCTTGGCAACTGGACAATAACTGTGAGTGCTGGGTCAATATCAAGTGCCCTGTACCACCAGGGCTTACAAACAGGAAGCAAAGGAAGCATCTGAGTCAGATTCTAAAAAAGGACAACAATGTGCACGTCCTCACTGGGTTTGGTTATCTCTAAATGAAAATAAATCTGGTGCCACCTGGATCATCACCAGAACAAGGTGATGATCTAGAGATGGATTCCTTCCGCTTTCTATTCTCTTATAACTCTTGTGGGAAAGGAAAAATGCTAGAGCACAATTATATCACTAAAAACAAGAGCAGAGAGAGCACGCGTTTTACCTCAAAGATTTAGGATAAGGATGTATCAAAGTATATTAAAATTTGTGGGAAAAAAGCACAAATTAAGCCAAGATGTTCAGACATCTTCCAGCTCAGCTCAGTTCAATCAATCAATCACATCACTACACAGATCCAGTCAACAGTAGGAAAGCTTAAATTGCAGGGGCACAAGCCAACATCTCTCTAATGTCCACTTAGTGAAGATATATATAGTAGTGGGAATGGGTGCTCATTGGAAAAGTATGTTTCTTGTTTTTGGGGTACCAGATCCCCCCAAGCCTTTCCAGATAGCTGAGATATCCCAGGATTTCAGGCTACAGAGAGGAAATTTTGTTTAATTCATGGAATGTTAGGAAATACAACTATGACAACAATCATAAATTATGATTGGATGTACATTATGTGAGAGGTACTAGATTAAGTCTTGTCATGTGAATTATCTTGTAGAATTCTCACATTACCCAATGGAATAGACCCTAAAGAGTCATAATTACTACCAAAACCCTTGGGAAAAAACAAGTTCTGGAATTCTAAATATTCTGGATTATAGAAAGGCAATAGCATACTTATGTAGTATATTTTATAATTTTTCTGGAAAGGCTGCAATCAGACAATAATATTTCCAAATTAAAATACATATTTACCCCAAAATGGGGTAAATGAAGATGGCCATGTTTTACATTTTACATTACAAAACAGGTAACGTTTTGCCACCAAATAAAGTTATTTTAAATCTTGAAAATATTTATTTTTAGAAATTTTGGATTTGGGGATTGTATAGAAAGATTTTGGACCCCCTTCTTTCTATTGTTTATTTCTAACATTAGTCTAGTACATTTGTCATAATTAATGAGCTACTGTTGATATATTATTATCAACTAAAGCTTACACTTTATTTAGTTTTTCTTAGTTTTTATCTAATATCTTTTCTTCTTTCCCACAGTACATTTAGTTGTCAGTCTTCTCAGGCCCCTCTCGGATGTGACAGTTCCTCATATTTTTCTTGTTTTTGATGACCTTGAGTCTGGAGGAATACTGTTCCTCCGCTGAGATTTATCTGATGTATTTCTCAGAATTAGACTGGGATAATGGGCTTAGGGGAAGGATACAGATGTAAAGCATTATTATCATCACATCTTATATTGAGGACATACTGTCAACATGACCCCTTACCATGGATGTTAACCTTGAACCTCTGGCTGAAGTGGTGTTTGTCACATTTCTATACTGTACAGTTCTGCTTCCCACTTTTCCCTCTTTCAATACGGTACTATTTGGAGAGAAATCAGTATACCGAATCCACCTCAAAGGAATGGAGAATTGTATTCCACTTCATCGACAGCGCTGTAGCCACATACATTATTCGGAATATGACTGCACTGATTTGTCTATTCTCTCCCATTTATTTATTTTTTTCACTTATGGACTCATGAAAACTTATTATCATCTAATATTACTTGATTTATTCTATTCAAATAATTTCAACTTGGGTCAATGGAAATTCTGTCTGTTAGCTCAGCTTGCATATTCCCTGCTCCAGCCTAGAATCAGTCATTTCTTCAGTGAGCCCTGGTTGCTCTTATTGAAGAATGGTATTAGAAACCAAGATCTGGTTGTTTGGTGTGCCTGTTGCTACTGAGGTTTTTTTTAGAGACCCTGAGAGATGACAGAGTATGGAAATAAATGTGTGTATACTAGTCCATGTATATACACACATCTGTAAGTATTTCTGTATGTAACAATCTGTATCTATATTAATCTTAACATGATTCATACTGATGCCTCCAGCTCTAATCCGTTATTAGCACATGGATCATTCTAGCCTTTTCCCTTGCCTGTCTATTAACTCCCATTTCAAAGTGAGAAACACCATCCACTTACCTATTTGTTCAATTCCAGTACACATATACAATGCTTTCAGAAAGGCTGTACCTTCATGGAAAACAACTTTGTCAACTAGAACACAGTGCTTACACATGGCTCTTTTTATCTTTAGTCAGTTTCCCCTCATTTCCCAAGTTACTTTAGGTTAACACCTTTTCCCTCACTCCATTCAGCGAGGGTATGTCTTAAATTTTTAAGACAGTTAGATTCTTGTGTCACATTTTTCATTCCCTCTCCAGAATCCCCCAGCCTTCTGAATGATTTTTTTTTGCATACATTAATGTTCACACTTGGTGCCAAAATGTTCTGTGGCTTTTGACAAATGCAGAGTGTCATGTATCCACCATTACAGTATCACAAATAAACAATCCTGTGGGTTTCACGTACTCAACCCCTCTTTCCCCAGCTCCTGCAGCAACTGATCTATGTACTACCTCCATAATTTTTCCTATTCTAAAAATGTCCTATAAATGGAACCATCTATGATGAAACCTTTTTCGATACAGACTTACTTCTTTAACTTTATCAAAAATTCATAAATAACAGAATTCAAGCCAATGAATCACCAAAAGGGTAATTAGTAAAAGCTTATTTTGCACACACCACAAAGACAGCTCACGGGCCAGGAGCCCTCAAACCAAAACATGGAGTGAGGCTCCCTGTGGATCGTTCCAAAGCAGTTTAGGTAGTGGGAAGGCGGTGACTGTTTATCCTTCACTGTGATTGGTTATAATATTAGCATTTTCTTAAATGATGCGGGATTGGTTAGTAATGACCTCATATCAGTTTTAGGAAACAGTTTAAATTTTTTCTTCTGACTCCCAGAGGCATAAGCAAGGAATATAATGCCTTCAAATCTTGCTGTTGTTGTTGAAAGTTGGACATGTTGTAATTGGGTAACAGGAGCTGAGGGAAATAAACTTTGATGTGAGCAGTTACATTAACCTAGGAGTTGGGCTGTGCTGCATATTTCTTGTGGTTACATGTCAGAGGCCTCCACTTCCTTTAATGTCCTTGATTTTGGTCCCCTCTCTTTATTTCAAGATTCCCTAATGTTCATCAGAGAGAGCAGCTGGCAGCTCTTTAAGCTGTAATCCACCAGTGCTATTCCAGAGCGCTGTTGGCATGGAGGTAAGATGTGGAGGAGAGGGAGCATTCTAGAATCTTCCGAGTAAGTCTCAGTCCTTTAAGGTTCTACGTCTCAGGACTGTGAACTTCATGTGGCCTTACCCACTTCACAGGTGAAAAAATAAAAGCAAAGCCACTTGAGTGACTGCCTAAAGTCATGAAAAGCTAGGATTTGAGCGGACTCTTACTTTCCAGTTCTACTCTCATCGCTCCAATGCCCCGCTGGATTCCTGAAGCCCAAACCAGCAGAGGACCCCCAGCTCATGTTAGCAGCGTGTGTCTTGGTAAAGGCATTTGTACAGTCAAGAAATATCTGAAAGGAATGCTCTGTGGCTTTTCCCTTTTCAGCTCTTATCTTCCCCACTAGGGTTAAATGAAGTAAATTGTTCTTTAAAGATCATTTTACAGGTTATGTACTCTGACATCCTGTATTCAGATATAAACACTAAACCCTGGCCAGCTGTGTGGATTTAAGCAACTCACCTAAAATTTGTAATCTTAGTTTACTCAGCTGTAAGAGGAATAAAATAATAGCATGAAATTTACAGTTTGCTAAGAGAAATCAATAAAATAATGTAGGTTTTGGGCTTAGCCCAGTGGTGCATAGAACCGGTGCTCAATAGGTATTAACTATTATCATTCTGAGCAATAGTTAAACATCATGGATTTATATATTGTGTCTTAAGAGGGCTGGAGAAAAAGAATAGAAGTTTCTTCAAGGAAGCCTTTGGGAATCGGTGAGGAGATATTTTGATTGTTGTAATGACTAGGGATTCCCTTGGGTATTTAGCATTCTGAAGCCACTTTCCTTCCCCGACATGGTCTCTTTTCAGAGGTAATGGCAACAACAAAATGCCTCATGAAAATTGCTTTCTGGAAGCCCATTCCCCCATTATTTGATCACACACGCCAAAACCTGTCTCAGTGCCAGTCTGTGTTAAGGCCGCCATGCACTTTGGTTACACGCGTGTTTCAGTTTTAACCGTAGTTATTTAAAATATGACAAGAAAAAATATTTGTCTATATAGGAAACAGCCCACCCAAACTAGCCCAGTTTGCATGGTCCCTCATGCACATAGTATTGCTTCCCTGATTCTCCCTTTCTACTCATGACATGTTGACGATGTCTATCAGTTAGTCTTACAAAATTCAAAGACCTCTGTCAGTCTTCTAAAGGCTTAGGTAAGTCTTAGGAACTAAAGGAAACTGAGTGGCCAGAAGCATCACTCAATTCAGGCCTCAGAACCGTCTGGGGAGAATGACATTTACATTGTCACTGCCACCACTGTCACAGTGTAACCTGATATTGGCCTTCAGGGGGCTGCTGCTACTGTGGCCACTGAACAAAGATGCTGCTGGCAACTCCACAGCCCTGGAGCGGTGAGTCCGTGACTCTGCCTCTTTGCATCATTCACTTTATATTCAAAGTACTAGGTTAGAATATCCATTGGCCAAGCCAAGATCCTTCATCAAATGGCTTCTTAAAATACCTAGAAGGCCTAAGAATGCCATCTGTCACTGGTGGCTGTCCCATTTGCAGTAGTTCCCTTTTTCCCAAGACCCAGACTTTGGTTATAGGCGACGAGCCAGCAGATGGTCCCTGGGTAGTCATTGAAGACACTGAAGAGATTCAAACCAGGGATTGAGAAGTAATATCAAGGCTACATTCCTAAAGCACATGCCACCTACTGCTTTGTGGTAAATAAAACCAATCTTGCATAATTGCCTGTAACTCGGGAGTATCTGTTCCCCTAGTGACAGTGTTTAATTAAGGGCATAAAGCCTTAAAATTCTCAGAAATGCAAACTCAGGATCAGTATTGCTCCTTATTTAATCTCCATCCCCAGGAAGAAAGAGGAGGTAGCTCATCTTCAAGCCAGTTTCCCCAGAAGTCATAAGAGAAATATCAAATCTACGTGGAAACTGATGACTTATACATTAGATTCTGCACGTTATCCACATGTGACCCTGGCGTAGCCTCTCCTTGATGTCTTGTTTTCTGTTGCAGAATAAATATTAATACAGCAATTTCATGATTTCTCAGGAGAGAGACAGAATTATGTTTCTAATAAAAAGTCACTATTAGAGAACAAGGCAGAGAAGCCTCCAATAACAGGAATAAACTAGTGAAAAAAAAAATAATGTATCATAGGAGACCTAAAATGCCAAAAACTTTTTTCGTGTGATATGAAATCATGTGTTTTGATGGTGGGACGTGGGGAGGGAAATAGAAGAGGCTTGGGGAGAGCGTGCTGTTTTCTTTACTGCAGAATTGAACAGAAAATAGTTCCAGTGACTTAGCATGTGACAAGCTCTTAGTTATTATCCAAATTAAAGTGAGTTTCTGGAGTATGGCATGTCTGTAAGCCTGACATTTGTAGAAATGACAGTCTGTCTGAGGAAAAGCTTTTAGCATATTCTCAGCAGTAGCTAAATGTGAAATGCAAGATCTCTCCCTGTTCTGTAGAATGAATTTTTATAGAGACCTGATGTGTGATTATATTGTTTTGTGGCGAGGAGGATTTAAGATGTCCTTAGTGTATTTTGCATCAGCGTTCCCTATGCCCTTACTCTACAGAGTAACCAAGTTTAAAATCCACAGACTGCACAACAGTTACAATGCTACATAAAATCCCAACGTCATAGGCTGTGTCCTGAAACAACCCAATTCTGGTGATGCAGAGAGTAGAAAATACATTTTGGCAAAAGCAGATCTAACATATAATATTTTAAGTATGATGTGGACTATGTAGCTGGTATGATCTGTGAAAAATATGTCTCTGGCCAGCATTACAGTTCCTAGTGCCTCGTTCATGCTCAAACAAAATGTCCTCAAGATCTGGCCTGTCACAGAAGAACACACCACGCCATTGAAACCCTCTGACTTGGACTTGAGGCACCAAATTCTACTTCAGTGTTCTCAAGTAAGAAAAAGTCACCCTTTTGATAGATTCCAAGAGCCACTACCAAAAAGCCCAACGTGACTCAAAACTATTAAGATAATCACAGTGGCATTTTTTAAGAAGCTGGGCTTTTTTCACAAATGTAAAACAGTAAGTGATAAAATGCCCAAATGGAATTGTATGATACACATCAATCTTTCCAAGTTTAAATTGCAAGATTGGTGGCATTACGCAGAATATATGATCTGCTTCCCAACCTGCATTGCTGGAAGTTTGCAGAGACAACCACCTCTTGCTCTGAAAGGCTGGCACTTTTGATTTTAGTAGAAGACTATTTCATAGGTACTTTCAGAATCGTTATTCAGAGACCTGGCTGAGTGCCCCCTTATTCTTCAGATGTGAATTAAATAAGGAGCAATGCTGCTAGCACGTAGTAGGTGCATGTTCTTTCCATCGCTGACTGCCATGGGTAGGAGAAGGAAGAGATTAGAATACTATCAAAATGAATGGAATGCTGTTTTCATGTCAGCAGACAGAATTTCATGGAGGTTTTATAAACAATTCCAAACCACTCTGAGTGCTGGTGTTGTTATTACAGGTTGTGAGTCACCACAGCTTGTCGTGTGAGGACAAGGTCCATTTTGTAGTCAGTTCTGCATGTCCAGTGCCTTTCACAATGTCTCACTTGTAAAATTACCTCACTTATTAATGCATAAACAAATCTGAAGAGGTAAAAGCAGACACAGATTTGGATTGTCGTAAGAACTACATTTTTTTTTCTGTCTTGATTTCCCCCCCTTCACAAACAACGACAACCAATCTTACTAACTGGTTTCATATCAGACATGACCCTGGACTATACAGGTAGACACTCTACTAAGTGCTTTTTAAAATATTGAATACTTATTGTATTTTTTAATTGAAGTGTAATTTATTTATGATATTGTGCTGGATTCAAGTGTTCAACAGTGATTCAGTTATACAGACATATATATATATATATACACATGTATTATTATTTGTAGACTTCTTAATGATGGCCATTCTGACTGGCGTGAGGTCCTCATTGTAGTTTTGATTTGCATTTCTCTAATAATTAGTGAGATTCAGCATCTTTTCATGTGCCTGTTGGCCATCTGGGTGTCTTCTTTGGAGAAATGTCTATTTAGGTCTTCTGCCCATTTTTTGATTGGGCTTTTATTATTATTATTATTATTATTATTATTATTATTATTATTATTATTAAGCTGTATGAGTCCTTTGTATATTTTGGAAATCAATCCCTTGTGGGTCACATCACTTGCAAATATTTTCTCCCATTTTATAGGTTGCCTTTTCATTTTGTTTACAGTTTCCTTTGCTGTCCAAAAGCTTTTGAGTTTAATTAGGTCTCATTTGTTTATTTTTGCTTTTACTTCCATTACTCTAGGAGTTGGAGCCAAAAAAGATATTGCTGTGATTTATGTCAAAGAGTGTTCTGCCTATGTTTTCTTCTCGGAGTTTTAGAGTATTTGGTTTTACATTTAGGCCTTTAATCCATTTTGAGTTTATTTTTGTGTATAGTGTTATAGAATGTTCTAATTTCATTCTTTTATATGTAGCTGGCAAAACTACATGTTTTACAAAACTGTTTTACAAAACTGACACCTCGCAAGAACTTTTGGCGGTTTCAGTGTCTAAGCAGCTCATTTTTATCTCTTGATTCATAAAGCTTTTCACTGGGATCCACTTTATTGATCAGTGAGTAGGATTTCCATGCTTTTTAAAATAAGTTCAGATCTTTTTCTTATAGCATTCAACTCTGGGAACTTCACATACCTACAATAATGTGAGATAATTTCTTTCTTTTAAAGATAATATTTTTAAGCAATGTTTCTACCCATTCATTTGGAAATCCTATTATTTGAGGGATATGAAGGAGTAAACTATTTGAAGACATAATTAAGTGTGTATTTTTATGCATTTATTATATGTGGATAAAATGCAATTAAATTTTTTTTTTACTGCAATGGAAAGAAAAATGCTTTTTTTTTTTTAATCATAAAGCCCAGCCATTACTTGACACAAGGATCCTGATCAGCAGGCACTGGGTTACAAAACACCTTCCCTTGGTGAATGAAGCAGGGATATCTGAAATCCCACTCGTTCTTCTAATTTTGATTTTGATGGGCTTTAATTAAGTTCACTTAAATGAATTAAACTTGAAAATTAAGTTTGATTAAATTCAACTTGAAAATCCTTGCAGCGCTCAAATCTTATTTCTGATTAAAGTGTTGGTGGTGGTGTGTGGTGTCTTTTGTTGTTATTGTTTTGTTTTGTGTAGGTACTGACATCTGGGCTGCCCCCTTTCCAAAGGCTGCTTCTAAATAGCTGCCATTGTCCAGTCCAGTTGGATAGAGCTGTATTGCGTTAGTGTTTAAAAAGCTATTTTGCTTCTGGGTATTTGTCCAAAGGGGAAAAAATTTTTTTTGAAAAGATATATTCACTCCTATGTTCATCGCACCATTATCTACAATAGCCAAGGTATGGAAACAATCTCAGCTCCTATCAACAGCTGAATGGATAAAGAAGATATGATACACACACACATGCACACACACACACACACACACACACTGGAATCTATTCAGTTATGAAAAATGATATCTTGGCATTTGCAACAACATGGATGAAGCTTGAGGGTTATGCTAAATGAAATAAGTCAGACAGAGAAAGACAAACACTGTATAATTTTATTCCTATGTGAACCATAAAAAATTAAAAATAAATGAACAAAAGCAAACACATAGATACAGAGAACAGATTAGTGGTTACCAAGGAGAGGTGAGGTGGGGGGAGGGTGAATGGGTAAAGAAGGTCAGCTGTACAGTTGAAGATAGAAATCAGCACTTTTGGTGGTGAGCACGCTGTAATGTCTACCGAAATCAAAATATAATGTATATATGAAACTTACATAATGTTATTAACCAGTGATATCTCAATTTAAAAAAAAGCAGTGGCTTTGGTGTTAGCAGACATGCTTTCAACTGCAATGTATTTAATGTGTAACAATCAAATCACAGCTTCACTAGTTCCATGTCCCTCATTTGTCCTATGGGAGTTATGATAGTCCATTTCTCGTAGAGCTGTGTGTTTACTCATTAATTTGTTTCATCAGTCAACAAAGAGTTATTGAGCATCTGCAGGTGCTCAGCACTGTTCTGGACACTGGGGAACCTACAATGAATAAACCACATCTCTTTCTTCTGGAAATCACAGTGGAATGTTGTTGAAATTAAAAAAGAAAAACGTAGGCAAAGACCTCAGTGCCTGGTGCATAGTAAACCCTAAAAACACATTAACTTTCTAATAACTAATGTAGAGCATTTCCTTGGCCTATAAGGGTTTAAAAGGATGAGCAAATTTATTTTCAGTCCACAGGCCCTGATCATCTCTGGAGGAGCCAGAGATGACTGACTACAGAGGAATGCCGATTTGGAAGGTATAACGAAACACAGATGCAGGTGATTAATTTTGCTTAAAGTAAGATGAAAAGCTTTGTAGAAGACGGTATTTGATAATTTTATTTTTGATCAGAATATGGGGAAGAGGAATTTGACAACTGAATAAGAAAGGGCAGCTGGGATCTGGGTGGAAGGAAGAGCACGAGGAAAAGCCAAGAGACATGAAGTTGTCTGGCCAGTCTGGGAAAAGGAGCCAAACAGTGCAACCTGAGCACGGAGAATGATGGGATGGCTTTGGTGAGGCAAGTAGCGGTCATACTGTCAACAGCCTCCAATGGCATGCGTGCTAAGAAGTGGGAAACCATTCTAAATTTCATGTGGAAAAATACGATGGTTTTAAACCAGGGAGTGACAGGATTAGAAGTGCAGCTTAGAGATGTCACAGCAGTACAGATCGGAGTGTGAAAGCCTGGAGGTGAGAAGGTCCATTATCATCTGTGGTAATAATTTAGGTGAGGTACAAAGTAGCATAGTGAGGTGAGAAGCTAGACAAACAGATTATGCAATCACTTTGGAGGAGAATCATGAAAACTGAATGAAAAGAATCAGGCAAGGAAGAGAGGGCGTGAAGTGAATCTTCCAAATTCCATTTCATTATCCTTTAGGAGGTAAAGTTGAATATTTAAGGAATCAGGAATCAGGATGGACAGAGTAAAAGGAGGGAGAGAGGGAAGGAGGGAGAGAGGGAAGGAGGGAGAGAGGGAAGGAGGGGAAGATGGTGGGGGTCAGAGGAGGGAAGAGATGGATGCCAAGAGTTAGTGATTAATCAGTGTTTAAGCAGAATATATATGTTACATATATAATTGTTTTATGTTACATGTTTTATACATGTTATATATAACTGTTTATATACATTATATATAAAACTATGTTTATACATGTTATGTATGTGTTTTGTATATAATTATTGTATATCACATATATATAATTGTTGTGTGTGGTAAATGGCTAAGTTGCTATAGTTTTTAACATTTAGAAACAAACTCAAAGGAATCAGAGATAACACACAGAATGCAGAAACAGGACATGATGAAGAAACAAGGTCCAACATCGCACAAAAAACCAAATATAGTAGATTCATGGACGAAGAGCCCATATATAGAGACACAAGAGTCAGAGTCATGGACGAGGCAGAAGAACTACAGTCTAAAACATCATCCCAAACAGGATTTCTTTTCCCTAACAGATTTAGTACATTAAAAGTAAAGCGCTATAAAACTAGAAATTAGAAAATCTCTGTGAAACAGAGAAGTGATCATTTTGTTTTATATGTGAGGGTGTTAAAGCTCAGAGAGGCATTCTAGCTAAGAAAGAGACCTGATACTCAAACTCCAATCTCTCTTTTCTTTTTTTTTTTTATAATTTGAGGAATCTTTTCATTGTACCACTCTTTTTATCTTTCAGATGTAAAATAAGATACTTACTGATGTAGTAAAAGAACACCGATTTACTGGATGAGGTGGGCTTGGTGCGTTACTAACATAAAGCAATTTTATTTTCTCTTATCATTCCCTTGAATGCTAGCTATTAAATAATATGTAATTAATAACATGACCTCAAAGTCCAATATTATTGGGCTCAACTTTCTGCCAATTAAAGACATCTTTATCCCTCAGCTTGGGTCTGTCCTAGGTGAAACAGCTCGTTTATTGTTTCTCTCCTAGTCGCTGTAGGTTCTGGCCTCTTTGGAATGTGTAAATGGGAGTTCAACAGAGAGGTTAGGGGTCAGCAAAGGTCCTAAGAGACTAATCCTGAGGATTTTAATCTGGTCTTTGGTTTATCTCTCATGAGGTGCTGCTACAGAATTCTCAGAAATATCCATCTCAATGAGAACTTCTGATTACAGTTTCATGGAATTGGAAATGCCTCCTTCCACCTGGCCAGCAGCTTGTAAAGTAAAGCACCTTCATTTTCGACCTCTGCGCTTGGAAGTCCACCCCCCAAACTCTCCCTTCATTCTTGGCAGAAAGCCCTCTTGAGTGAATCATGTCAAGATAACTTCCCCTTCCCTCATTCCACTGTCAGCACTGTTGAGACTGGCTCCCAATGGGACCAGTTGGTTTATCAATAAACCAACCAGCCCAGAAGTCAGGTACTTGTCATCATGTCCCCCCCAGATCACAGTGGCGCGTGACATGCTC
This sequence comes from Camelus dromedarius, assembly GCF_036321535.1. Lineage (NCBI taxonomy): Eukaryota > Metazoa > Chordata > Mammalia > Artiodactyla > Camelidae > Camelus > Camelus dromedarius. Next base: position 17,595,903 of record NC_087465.1, on the reverse strand, counting down.
TGCAAGAGGTTTTCACGAAGCCTGAGGTAACACCCCGAGGCACCTGTCTTCCCATTTTCAAATGATGTTGGGGGCTGGGATAAGCAACTGCTAAGGACATGTCAGTTTCCCTTCTCCTCCATATTTCTCAGGGATCCTTCTTGTATCTCAACCACACAGAAGTGTATACATTTTACATTAGAAGCTGAAAATCCTGTGTTCGTTTTCTGTTGTTTTGTGTTGATTGTCCTAGAGCAATGATGAACACCCTTGTTTTCTGTCTTTAGGGGGCCAAGAGGCGTCACGGGAAAATAAAACACTACATGCTATTTAGGGTCTCAAGTTTTAACCTACAACAAATTAACACTTCACATACCCTCTACCACCGTAGGAAAACCAGAAACAAAATAAGCACCTCACGTTTCTTCAAACGTGCTGTCCTGAGGCCAAATATAACAAAGAGGCTCTCTAGCTGTCCTTCCTCTTCCAGGACCTCCTGTCCCCTCTTCTCTCGCTTCCTCCTTCCCTAGCCTTTCCCTGACTTCCATTCATTCTACTTTTCCTCTTTATGGCATTTTTTTTTTCCTTTGTTTTTTTCAACTCTCCTTCCTGAAAACTGATGGCTGTGAAGGGTTCAGAGAGCCGCATTCATTGCCACGTAGGCTGTTTCTCCACCTCACGCCAGTACATTTGTTTCCCATGCAGTTACATCACCCGAACTGGGTCAAGATCCAGGGAGAAACCTGCCACCCCTGAACCATCTGAGTCGGCAGCTTTGCGCAGGAGGCAGTGCCATCCTCGTGCACAATGGACAACTGTTACCAATAAGAAAGAATAAAAGACATAAAATATTGAAATATTAACTTGAGAACACTAAAACTTAATAATAAAATTACTTTTCTGTGGAAGATGCTTCCCACATTCACAAATAGGATGTTATTTTCAGAGAGAGAACTATAACATATGATGTTAGTGTTGCTAGTACTAATCTTAAAGTCAGTATATGTAGCTTTGTTTTGTTTTTTTAATAAAATCTGATGCCAACTAGCCCCCTATCATCAAGTCTTGACTTTGGCTTGCCTATCTTCTGCCAATAAAACTGCTGTGTCTCACCAACCCCCGTACACTCCAGGCCCACTGGACTGGACACAATTGAATGAACAGTGTCCTTTTGCTCTCTCTGGCTTTGTAGTGTTGTGATCAACATTAAATACCTGGCAGGCTTCCCATGTCAACTTCCCCTTCTAACACTCACTTCCTCCTCTGTCCCCCTGAACACACACCAACACTTGCACACACATCCAGTCTGCATGCATAGCACTTAGCAGGTGCTTAATAATGTTTACTGAATGAATGAATCAATGAGTTAGTAAATGAAAGTGTATTATGAATACATTGCTAAGTCTCTGGCTATTTGATGGAACTGAGATACAAGTAATAGACACTGTGATTGACCACCCCCAGTCCATCCAGAGGCCTAACTTGTTCCTTTCTAAGAATGGGAGATACACTGTCCTCTTCTGTTCCTTCCCTTCTAAAGACAATTCCTCAAGCTCTGTCCAGTGATCCGGCATTAACCGACTATAGCATTTTTTGTTCTATAAATTACCTTCTTCAAACAAGAATTGTCGATCACTCTTTGGACGACCTTTTGTTTTCAATCTTTTGCAATGTGGTTATCCTCACTATCAGGCAATAAAAATCGTTCTCACCCAAATTAACAGTAAACTCGCAGTTGCTAAATTCAACCGCCTATTTTCAGTCCCACATACTTCCCTGTAGCACTTGGCATTGTTCACCCCAACTCCCTCTTTCTAGAAACTCCACCCTCCTATCTGTAGTCCACTCTCCACTGTCCAGTAATCCTGTGGCCATTCCCGCTCTTTCTTTTGTTGGCTGGTCTTCTGTCCATTCACTGTGTGTTAGGCTAGGGTCTTCTAAACTTGGACCAAATACTCTCCCCTGGACATACACTCTCATTGCTTTAATTCTATGCAAACTTCAATTATGTCTTTAGCTTTCATCTCGTTTCCAGTCTCTAAACCCAAATATCCAGTTTTCTCCTGGGAAAATAAACCTTAATATTGCACTGCTCCAACCTGAAATCTAGAACAAACGTCTTACCACACCTTCCTTCGCATACAGAGTGTCCTGCCCATACTGCTATCAGAGAGGAAGGTGGTTAGTGTTCAATAGACAGACTCTCAGGCCACACTGCTCGGGGTTAAATATTGACTCGCGCACTACCAGTTCCATGACTCTGGACAAGTTGCCTAACCTCTCTGCTCTTCACCTTCTCACGAATAAAGTGGAGGCAGTAATAGCACTTCCTTTTTAAGATTGTTATAAAGCTATAAAGAGGTTGTTCCTGTAAAATGTTGATAAGAGTGTTGCTATGGATTGAATGTTTGTGTCCTCCAAAATTCATATGTTGAAATCCTAACCCCTCAGTGTGAGGGGTATTAGGAGAGGGCCTTTGGGAGGGAATTAGGTCATGAGGTTGGAACTGGCATGAGTGAGATTAGTGCTGAAAATGAGCAGGACTCTGTGGGTACAAAAGCCACTCGAAGTCCCCTTTCATGTTTGGAAGGGGGTAAAAAAAGTCTTCAGTCTCCTAGGGCTTCCCCGAGGCCAAAGATCAGGCTCAAGCAGTTAATAGGACAATAGAATCACAGGATTTTTGAAGGGATATAGATAACAATCTGATACATATCTCTGAATTCTTCTACAGAAACTATGACCCCCATCCAGGTGGACGATGGTAACTACATCACCACATAGACCCAAGACTGATTGGAACCAGAAGATTGAGATTCTAGAGACATCACTGTCACTATCAACCAATCAGAAGAAAGTCACACACCCTCCAGCTCTCACCCCCAATTTGGCCTTTAAAAATTCTTCCCCTCAAACTATCAGAGAGTTCAGGATTTTTTGAGCATGAGCCACCCGTTCTTCTTGGTTGGCCTTGCAATAAAATTTTATTCACTCCAAACTCCTACATTTTGGTTTGTTCAGCCTCACTGTGCATCCAGCACAGGAATTTGGGTTCGACAATAGTGTCCCTTAAAATAAGTATTAGAGAATTGACTTTCTGTCTCTGTCTCTGCTCTCCACCAAATGAGGATACAATGAGAAGACCGCCATCGGCAAACCAGAAAGCACACACTCACCAGATGATGGGATTGGCCAGGACCTTGGTCTTGGACTTCTCAGTTTCTAGAACTTTGTGAAATAAATTTCTGATTTTGAGTCACCCAGTCTGTGTTACTCTGTTATAGCAGTTTGACAAGACTAAGACGGCTGTCTAGCACACAGTAGTCCCTTTAAAGTTTGGCCATTATTAATCACTATTGTATTTACCACAACATAATTTACTTTTTAATCCTATATCCTCCATCCCCTTCAAATTCAGGGGTTCTTGATGGTAAGAACTATTTCTCAGTCATCTTATGCCAGGTTTCTAAGCAACTCCTGGCACATGGAAGATAATCAGCCTTACTTGCATCTGAGTTCTCAGATTAATGATGTACCACTGTTGGGGCTCAGGGCAGGCTGCCCCCAAATATGCCTCAATGGATATGGATTATTTTGAGTTAAAGTTTTGTAGGAAACAGCCAGTGGGGGGGGGGGGGGGAATGATTAAAACAGCAATCCCACTCTTTCCCCCTGAAAGTGGGAAATAAATATTCTTGCCTATACCAAGGGGACAGGAAGCATCCTTATCACCACAATCAGGGAATTCAAAGCTAAGTAAGTGTTGCTCGAGAACAGGTTCTTGTGTTGAACAGGAAAGAATGCAAGAGGAAGCCATAGTAGAGTGAAAGCAGATTTCTTCACGGAGATACACCCTCAGAGACAGAGTGCAGGCTGTCTCAGAAGGCAAGACAGACAGCCCCAGGGTATGGGGTTGTTAGTTTTGATAGCTGGGTAACTTCATATGCTAACGAGTCGGAGGATTATTCCAACTGTTTTGGAAAGAGAAGGGAATTTCAAGGAATTGGGCCCCAACAGACTTTTTATTCTTTGCCCTGTCAGCCTGCAATGAGTCATTTAGCAGGCTAATAATGTATAACAACCAGCCTATAATGAGACCCAAGGTCTACTGGAAGTCAAATCTTCCACCATCTTGGGCCGAGTTGATTCTAACCAGTTTATGCCTTGTCCTCAATTGCGGTGTCATTCTTTTAATGGTTGAGCCCTGCCCTCTTCCTTCTTGTCTCAAAAGCTGTATAAACAAACTTTAATTCTTCATTAATCTGCTACCCCAAACAAAATATGCATTGTTTTGTTAAATCTTCACAAATAATTGTTTCTTTGTCAACAGATGATATATAAACAGCCTGCTTTGGTCACTTCAGGAGTCTCATTTCTGTGAGATCTCAGTGCATACAAATTAGATTGGTTTTATTCTCCTGTTAATATGTCTTGTGCCAATTTAATTATTAGACCACTCAAGGAGGGGTGGGGAGAAATGTCTCCCTCCCTGACAAATACTGCCATAGGAGCCTCAGTCCTATGCCAGCTCCTTACCCAGTCACCAAAGTCTGTGTGTACAAGGGCCTCTGTCCCCTACCTCTGAGAATCTTCAACATTTCTCACTGGGGCTATTGACACAGCCCTCCAACTAGTTTCTCTGTCAATGCCCTTATATCATCTCTAGGTCTCCTTTCTTCAGAAGGAAAAAAAAAATTGATCATAGTACTTCTCAGGTTGAAAGGCTCTGTTTATTATCTGCTGTCCAATAAAATCCAAACTCCCCAGTATGACGTACAAAATTTTTCAAACTCTAGTCCCACTCTATACCATCTTCTGCCACTTCCTTTAATGCTCCTGACACACTGACTTCTTAATGTCCAGCAGAGATGTCAAGTTCCAGTAGTGTCCAAGTCCTTTCACAGCCTGATAGCTTTTTCCCACATATGTTTCCGAGAGAGTCATTAGTTATCCTTCAAGATTCAACTCAAGGGCTAATACTTCTGTAAGTTTTTCCGACTGCCCTAGGGAATTTGTCATCCTCCTTTTAATGATTCCTCTGAGCTTTGTTTCTATCTCTTAATGATGTTTATCAGGTAGCACTGTGTTTACCTGTATGAGTCTTCCATTAAATACAGTTAAGTTCTTGATTCACAGGGACTGTCTGTCTCCCCTTCCACAAAGCCTGACCAGTGGTAGATATTCAAAAAATGACTACTAAACTTATCATCAAATCCAATCAGCCCACCCAACAGAGGTTTTTATTATCTAATCTTTGTTAGATACTGTATTAGAGTTTTAGCTGGAAAAGTTAAAACATTCCCCTAAGCAAAGTAAATATAAGCTGCTAAATTATAAAACAAAAAAAAGATTTCCTTTCCCTTTCTTTCAATTACAGAAAATAGACTGGTTAAAGAAAACAAGATTCTTAGGAAGGTGGATTGGAGTATAAAAGGAAGTGATGAAGGAGAGAATTATTTTTTCTTCCAGTAAGAAAGTGGGATTACCAAAAAATAACAGGCAGGTGCTATGAGTTGAAGACAATGGATTTATCCTTAGCCCAAGATACCAAAAAGATTTCCATACATGCTTAAAGTCATTTGCTGGAGTCTCTTTTCCCTTCTTCCTGGCCACTTCCTGTGCCTCTCCCCTTACTTCCCCCCCAGTTCTCAGTGCTGGACATGTTCCCTAGCAAGAATGAGAAAGAAAACAGAGGAACCTGGAACAGAGGAACCTAGAGAAATGCCTAATGGATCACAATGAAGGAATAATTTGCTCTTGCAGATTTTGCATCGATCAGTGAGCTTTTATCCCCAGACGTATGTGTGGCTACCTGGTAGTCACTGACCCTAATGCAATGTGCTGGCTTAGTACTATGCACACATGGGACACAGAGGAAAAACAGCCAGGGCCACTGGGTGCCTTCCACCTTCACTAGCCACAGTGACTCCAGCAGAGAATTTTGTCCCCACTTTTTGCATTGCCTTTTTAAGAAAAGTTTTCTGAGAAACTCAAGGTAAAGTAAATTAAGAGTTGTCTATCCAAATTTATAGCCAATGAAATGGAGAAGGTTGCAAAGGAAGGGGAGCTTGATTAAATTCCAAGCATTGCTAGCTATGGGACCTTGGCTAGGGCAAGTGTCTTCTCTAGGCCTCAGTTTTATTCTCTGAAATCAATAGGATGATCATATGAACATTCTTTTCTGCTTAAGGTCCAGTCAGGAACAAGACTGAACAAAGTGCAGAATTCCATTCACCAAAAAAAAAAAAAAAAAAAAAAAAAATAGAGCATGTTGAAAAAAATCTGAACATAATCAAATCCAAGCTTAGGTAAATGCTCATTAGACATATAACAGCCACTTTAAAACCTCAGGTCAAATTCTCATTCTTTCATTATTAAATTACAGTTCCAGCTGGTGATATTAAGGAAACTGAATTATTTCCCAATACAGACTGTTAAAAATGGCAAAACGGAAATAAGCCATGCCAGGGTTCCTGTTGGTACTTGAATATGTGCATAACTCCGTGTCCCTTTACAAAGCCCTTCTGTCCTTTGCATAATTTTTTTTTTTTCACAATTAACACAAGTAACTCTCTTTCATGGGAAAGGGAAAAAAAATGTCTGCCTTCTCAGGGAAACAAATTATCTGAATTGAACCCACTGTTACTCCACTGAAAAACAAAAATTTTTGCTACATTCTTTCTTTAACAATTATAGACTAAAAAGACAACATTTCAGGCCTTTCACCTTAATCCACCTCCTTCTCACTCTTTGGGAGAACCAATCATTAAAAAGAGCACCTACGGGGGACCTCAGTTCTCACATCTGCCCCTAGGACCACTGGAGACCTTGCTGAGAGAGTTAGTCCTCAGGGTCTTGATCTGCCAAAAGTTGCAGTTACACCAAATAACTGGGCTGAATCTAAAGCCCAGTAAATACGCTTGTTCCTCTTTTTAGACTTTATTTCTCTAAATGAAACAAACAAGCATAATATTAGTTCCATCCATGGCACTATCAGAGCATTCACGGAGCTTCAATAATAAGAGTAACAATAACAATAACAATAAAGTTTTATGGCTTTTCTTCTCAAAGGAAATTGGAACACTTTACCAACATTATTGTCTCATTAATCTCACGTCTTTGAAAAATGGTGCGAGATTGTATGAAGGGTATGAGCCAGGGAGTCAGACAGACCTGTTGTCCATTTACTTACCTGCAAATCCTTTCAGTAACAAGTAAATGAGATAATGGACAGCAAGTATGTGCCTGTGTGGTGAGAGCTCAGCACCATTCTCTCCCCCTACTTCTCTCTCTCTCCAGACTCACCAGCCATTTCTTCCTGATCTCCTTTCCTTCCCCTTGCTCCAGCAATCTCTTCCCCTTCCTTCTTTCCTTTTACAGTAGTGCAAGCTGAAACAAGTTTGTTGGGGGGTTTTGTTTTATTGGAGCAACGGTATTCTGACCACCTCCGAGAGAGGAAGTCATGAAAGTTTATTCCCACTATTCAACTGTCTTGCATAGACAATAGAATCCAGATCCTACCTTCAGTCAAGTCTTAAGAGAGTAGGATACATATCTTCCCTCTTAGCATCATCCTTCTTAGGTTCAGAAGAGAGTCTTAAGTTTGAGGCATCATAATGTCTACATTATGGGCACCTGGGCAATAGAGAAAATCTTCAGATGGACCTTGGCCAAAAGTTAACATGGAATGAGATCTAGAATTCCAAGAATTCAGGTTATAATCTGCGTGCAAGATTCTCTGTATGTATGTCCCTGTGGTTGTCCAAAGTCTTCACCATAGTCTGGTTTAAATGTTATATCCTTGCCCTTGGGAATTATGGGAAATACTGCGTGTCCATGCTTGGGTCAGGGTGTTAAGCAGTTAGCAGTGCACGACTGGTGGCCAGCATGGTGGTGGTGGTGGTGGTGCTGGTATGAAAGAAACAGAAACAATAACAAGAGCCTGTCCACTTCCAAGCCCAAGTATCTTGGAATGAAACTTGGATCTTTAAGATTCAGCTGAGGGTCAGCCCACCCCAACACCTTAAGTGGAGATTTTTCTCTCTCCATTTCCAAACTAGCAGAAGTGGGAGTTTTGTAACTGCAAAATGTGGAGCTTTAGCTCATAGAAGTAGTGCAATGCACAGCACTTTAAAATACTTGTAGATGGAATAACTTATACGAGAGTCAGTCACGTAGCTAGCCTCAGGTTTTGCCCAGATCAAGAGGTAGTAAATGACAGTATATTTATTCATATATATAGTTGGACAGCCTGATACTCCAGAAAGTATTTATATTTGTGGGATATTGAATGTAATAATGTTTTGTAGAAAAATAAATCATGGTTTTAGGAGCTGACAGCAAATTTCTCTGAATCTTGGTGGAACTGTGACGTCCAGTCACTGGCTTGAGCACTGCCTTCGTTTTCCATAAAACTTGAGCAAAAGTCTATTCTGTAAACACATACATACTAAAATTATAAGAAGCAAAGTTCCTGAATGAGCATGAATGGGAGAGTAGTGAATAACCCTTTAGAAAAGCAATGGATGTAAATGGATTTAGCAACGGGGACTGATTTATAAGGTAGTATTTTAAGAGGCAAATTTGTATAGCTTGGCTCAAATAATTACAAAGGAAGACAGTAATAATGTTGTAGTATTTCAAGGTTGTAGGTTTTAAAGATGGGGGAACAAAGAAAAGTGTGGCTGCACTTTTAAAGGATATAGCAGAGCAGAACAACATGCAATTAAGCAAAAGAAAAGCTGGACAGCTCTCAGCGACATTTTCTCAACAGGAAGACGTATTGCTGGAAAGTAGAGTCTCCCCAGGGCTCCTGCAGATGCTTCACTGCTCATGTCACTTCACATGACATGCATAAAGCTGCTAGAGGGGGTGGACAAGGTGACCTGGCGGGTCTCCTGTCTCTAATTTCTGTGATTTAAAGGTTCTGTGCTATTACCCAGCAAGAAGTACTGGTTTTTAGTGATTCCATTTGTAAAATTACCCTACAGGTGTTTTCCCTTAGCTTGTAATTTTGCAGAACCTTTTTTCCCCCACCTTTGCAGTAAGACTCAGGATTGTAATATTCAGCATCACAGGATTGGATGTGTGGAGGGAGGGTTAAACAGGAGTAAATGGTTGCTTACTTGGAAGAAAAAAATCTAAGAGGGAGGAAAACTGGAGGAGAGGTGAAAAGATGATCACACTTAGTGAGTTTCTTTGCATTTAATGGAATTTTGATTTAGACACCACATTCCTTTAAGAAAAGCTGTACTGAGGGTGGAAGAAAACTGCACATTAACCTTCCTTTTGACAAGACTAAGGAAAAACAAACAAAAAATGGCTTATTGAAGCTCTCAGATTGTGATTTAATTCTAGAGGAAGCTACAGGGTAGTGACAACCTTTGGGTGACACTAAACATCTCCCACTTGTTAAAAGCCTTTTAATGACAATTCTAGACTGTAAACTGCATGTGCCATTTACATGATCTATATAAAGCTTTATCTTTTAGTCCAGATGGACTTGGATGCACAAGATGAAAAAAACCTTCAGGAAGCAACCGTTGCTGGATTTCAACTTTAAGTATAGGGGTGAGCCTGAATCTTATTTCCCCTTTTGTGCTCAATCGTGAATGGGGCACATCATGAATACCGCGTATATTGTAAGAGGCTGGATCACTGGTGGCTGCAACACACTTCAACAAGATTCAAAGATTCAAAGTTGATTTTTGGTTGCCAGAACAAAAGAACTTTAAGGTGGATGTGATATTTTAAGCTAGAATCAGATAGCAAGGGGACTTTTCACTAGTTACCTAGCAAGACACACTCTACCGCTCAAGCATTATGTCTTCAGGGCAATACGAGCAATTTGCAACAATGAAGGCTCCTTATTCAAGAGAACACCTATTCTAAGAGATAGGTTTGGAACATGGAAAGGGCCAGATAATAAGAGAAATGGCAGGAGGAATCCAGATAAAGACAGATATTTCTCTTATTTTCATTGGACAGAATAGATCATCTGTTCTGTGCTAGGAAGTGATTAGAAACTAACACCAGAAACTTATCACATAGCATCTAATGTCATAGTAAATAATGTGCCTATGTATGTGTTCTCATACTAAGATTGGTTGCATACGGTAAATAAAATTTTATTCCAAAATTATGGATTTAATCATCTTCAATTAATTCCTTTCCTATTTTTATGATGCCTTGAGATAAAGATGTAGATTACATTGGTATCTACTGACAATTCAGTAAAGACAGGTAACTTTTTTAAGGAAAAAACTCTCTGCAGTCTTCATTATGCCTCTGACTGCCATGTCTTAGAGGTGCAGAGCATCTCAATTTGACAACATGGATTTTCCTTCTTTCTTCCTTCTTCTTATTCCAGTGTGGTCAATTAAGCCCTTGCTGTTTAGTAGGTGCTCTAGGAATAGAGCAGAAAAGAATATGATAATAATAATCACGTTGTTATTGTTATTACATTATAGCATTAAATTTTTTTTCATAAAAGTAACCCAAACTGTTTTTAATCATTCAAAGCAGAAGGAAGAATACAGTACAGGAGGCAGGCCTCTCAAGTCATGTGCTTTTGGAGAAAGATAGCATCCTTGAAGCAGCTTTGCAATACGCAGAGCACAGTACTGGCTTCAAAAATAAGGCAAAATGACTCTTATGCACTTGTATTATTTACATGTGAAGAGCTGTGGTCATCTTCCTTTAGAAAAGTTAGCAAGTGATATCCATTCAAGTACATTGATTTAACTGTCCTTCATATAGTTTTATAGTTGGAATGAGGCTAAAACAAAAACAGAACAAAACCCACTAGCACAGGGCTATTAATAAAACAAAACAGTAATTATTGAGAGATGTGATCAAATATATATGTATATATTTGATGTGTCATCAAATAATGTAGTTATTATAGCAAGAACTAACATTTATATAGTACTCATCATGCACAGTGTTCTAAGAGTTTTACATATATTAGGTCACTTAATTGTCACAAATTCCTTTAAATAAGGAAATAGAAGGACCCTATATTTAAAAGGCCCACACTTGATTTATTGCTCTACTGTCACTATCTCAAAATTCTTAATAAATGTTTAATAAGGTGACCTACATTTTCATTTTGTATGGGGCCTGGCAAATTATGTAGTTGATCCTGCTTGGGTTGGTTGGAAACTGGGTTGTTGGTTTCTGGTGAAGTTGACATTATTCACCACACTCTACGACTTCTCAGCAGACAGGCAGGAGACTGTTCTCATTTCTTTCTTTAACAAATATCAACTGCCTATCTGCTATGTTCCAGGAGCTGCTCTAAACATTGAGGATACAGTGATGAACAAGATAGGCAGCATCCTCAAAACCATGAAGCTTGTTTTCGTGGTGCTACAGATAATACATGAATGAATAACCAAAAAGCATAGAACTGTGATAAATCCTATGAGGAGAATTAAGCTAGAGTCACAGGATTAGAAGTAACTGCTGGCTGCTGCAGCTTGGTCCAGGAATGAACTAAGAAGACGGCCCCTGCCATGAGAAGATCTGAAGGAATAACTTTTCACTTAGTTCTGTATTTGCTCTTTATTGTTCACCTTCAGAAAAGACTTGACCAAAAAAAAAAAAAAAAAAAAAAAGAAAAGAGCAAATATTTCCTAGTCTAGAAAATGGACTATTGTTATAACATTATCTTCCTCATTTCACATGTTTTTCTTTATGTTAATTTCGATTTCCAGCTAATTCATTTTTCAAAATGGAAATGATATCAAAAGATCCATTGAGAAAGCTGAGTATCTCTTATATTGAAATGCCAAAGGAATTTGTCTGTGATTTATGTGTCTGTAAATTAAACCCGGTATGGTTAGTAAAATCTGGCCATGATACTAATTAATTGCCACGAGAACAAGATAGGATTAATTAAAGTACTAACTCATCAGATCTGGGCTGCCGTGTACTCTGTGTGGGGAGGGCCACCTGGAGTGGTGCGGGGTGACATCACTGGTAAGAAATTGACTTACAGAGGGTGCTTCCCCAAATCAGTAGAAATATAAAATATTATACTTTAGACCCCTTATTTTGCAGACAACGAATCTACAGCCCAGTAAGTACATTTAGATGGTCAAAGGCAGTTCAGACCTCCTAATCCATGCCCGGTGATTTTTTTTAATTCAAAAAGGAATGACCAACTAAAGATGCAACTTCATGACACATTCCTACTGAAAATAAGGGCCCTGGAGCAAATCAGGATCATCTGCAGGATGACTGGCTCCTCTGAGATGCTGATTACACCCCACCTGGTGTAGCCTTCTCTACACCACATCCAGGCCCTGATCCCATCTCTACCTACAACCCCACACGCACATTTCATTCAGGAAGAATAAGATCCTTATTTAATATAAATGTTTGAAATTTTAAAATTAAAACAAGATTCCATTAACGAGATCATTTTATTCCTCTTTACATCGCCTGTATGTCCTAAGTGTTTCGGTATAGCCTTCAAGAAATTGTTCCCCACAAAAATAAGATAAAGATATTCATCATTATTAGCATATTTTGCTCAATTAATAAACTGTAATTTGGAAAGATACATGTACCCCAATGTTCGTAGCAGCACTATTTACAATAGGCAAGACATGGAAGCAACTTAAATGTCCATCGACAGATGAATGGATAAAGAAAATACGATTGTGTGTGTGTGTATACATATATACATATATATAATGGAATATTACTTATATATTATAATATAATGGAATATTACTTAGTCATAAAAAAGAATGAAATTTTGCCACTTGCTGCAGCATAGATTTAGAGATATTATATCATAAATCATAATATCAATTATATGTGGAATCTAAACTAATTATATAAATGAACTTATGTACAAAACAGAAACAGACTCACAGACATAAAACAAACTTATGCTTACCAAAGGGGAAAGTGGAGGAGGGAAGGATAAATTGGGAATTTGGGGTTAGCAGATACAAACTACTATATACAGAATGGATAAAGAACAAGGGCCTATTGTATAGAATAGGGGATTATATTCAATATCTTGTAATAACCTATATGGAAAAGAATCTGAAAAAAAATAGATATCTATATGTATGACTGAATCACTCTGCTGTATACCTGAAACTAACACAACATTGTAAATCAACTATATGTCAATTAAAAAAAGCAAAGGTGGAAGATTAGTATTCAAAGTACAAACATTTGTACATAATCTGACGTCTGAACAGTGTTGGCATTAGTCTCGGCTTTGCCACCGTCCAGCTTCAGGACCTTGGAAAGCCACACAGCTTCTCTGGGCCTCAGTTTCCTTACAGGTATGATGCTGCGCATACGCACGCGGATTAGATAAGCTCTCAAAGTCCATTCCTATCGAGTACAAACTAAGTCCAAATTTTGTTAAGGATGCGTGAGGAGAAACTGAAGCTAAAGCTGCCTCTCTTCATTATTCTTTCTGGAAACAATTCCATCGCTTTTCTATAACCCAACATTCTTTCACATTGTAGGTTGCCCTCTAGTATCTGCAGATGAAACAGTGCGCAGAGCCTCCATGCCACTGCCCTTCCCGCAGGAGCAGCAGCCTCCCCTACTGCTCTCTGCCATCAGCACATACGTCCACACTTATTTTTATTCTGAGGCTTCTCTCTCACTGTCTGGCTTGTGAATTATGTGTCTGCTTCCTGCCAGAATGTTCACTCCTCACCACTCGGCCATTTTTCATCCATAGAGATACACAATCATCACCCTCATTGGTAATCCTCTCACTGTACCAAATGAAAAACATTTTTTTTGTTGTTGCTGTATTTAACCCTGTCTCTTCTCACTTTTTAGTGAATCTGGCTTTAAGAGTAAGGTGACCAGAATAAGAGAACAGATATAGGAAGCTTAGTGTCTGGTCTTCCTATTCACAAATTATAACAGTATCATCTTCAGAAAAGATAGAATAATTAGCTATTAACTACCAATTGATTTTTTATTAATGATACAGAGTTAAAAATGATATTGAAAAACATCTGCTCTCAATAAATTTAAATGACTGTAATACCACACATAAGGAACAATATACATGTTAATAAGTATAATATTTATAGTCAATTGTTATAACTAAAATTGTTAATATTTCCATATTTTCAAAAAATCATACAATTAAAGATTATTGAATTTTTAATATTTAGGACAAAATGGATATTAAAAAAAATGACCAAGAAATATAAGTAATTTTTGATACCAAAATACTTTTTAAAAATAATATAGGACTCGAATCATAGTGCCTGTCTCTTGAATAAGAGTAAGGTTTTTTCAGTGCTGCCTTTTGGGAGATGTGATTGAAAAGGTTATCCAAAAAAAAGGAGTTAAATTTTTATAACTAAATCTAACCTCACCTTGAGAGTAACACCTGTTTCATTTTGTCAGTTGATGGTCTAAATGTTAGGTAGAGGTCAAATGTCCTGTAGGTCACTCAACTACCCACAGTCACAGTGAGTCTTACAGCATGACAGAACAGATGGAAGTATTTTCTGGTGATCCTGTTTCTGTATCTGGATGAAACTAGCATAGAGATTTTTCAGCAAGACGTCTACAATCATTGCTCTAAGTCTGAGTAGATCAATAAATCTCTGTTCAATGCTAGTAAATACTGTAGATGATAAAGTAGAAGATGAAGAAGAGCAAAGAATAACTGTCATGTCAATTTTTAAATGCATTTTGAGGACTGAGGCTGTTGAAGATACAGAGATAACTGGCACATGAGACAGATGGCTTTAATAAACCAAAGAGCGATAATCCAATTGAGTCTTGTTTCTACATCCATTGGGTGCTGGTCCTCAGGATAATTACTCTGAGCAGATATACAATATTCTCCATAATTGTCATTGCTCAAAATCATTTCAAAACACCTCTTTTGGTAGCGATATGCATCTTCCATACAATAGAATGATCTGTTTTTGATGGGTCCTATTTTTTTATATTGCCCTCGGTAACAGATTGTTAGCATTTATGCATGCAAGGCAAACTGATTAAGAACATGGAATCTGAATCAAAAATACCTGAGTTTAAATCCCAACCCTACCAATTTCTACTTGTAAGACCTTTAACAAGTTATTTAACTCATCTATGCATAGATCTCCATTTCTTTCAATCTGCACAAAACTTACTGAGAGATTGTAAGGATTAAATGATTATACATATATGTGGATATGTATATATACCACAGATATGCATATATGACAGGCTAAGCAAGTATTTGCTATTATTATTATTAATAATTAGAGAACATCTTCTCTTGATTTTTTTTTTTTTGGTAAGAAGTTTTCTCTGAAGTTATTTTACTTTTCCCTTTGTAAATAGCACCTTTTGCCATGCCAAGTGTATTTTCAAAATACCGCAAGATTTACTAGAAATAAATTTAATGTAACCATTTCAATATAAATTTTGACATGGTAATCTCAGTATGGTAAATAGAATTATTATGTGTTAATTCTTCCGTATTATTTTAGAATAACTTTGGAGGGGCTTTAATTTTTTTACACAGATTTAGGGGAAAATGTTTATATGATATTTAATCTTCCTACATAGGTCCACAGTTGTCTCTCCATTTTCAAACCTTCTTTTAAATGTTGCTCACTAACATTTTATAGTTTAATTCATATTGTTATTTATAGACATTTTACATCCTTGCTGTGATTTTTTTATGAAAGAGGTTATTTTTCCATCATATTTTCCAACAGGTAATTGCTAATGTCTTAGGTTGGTTCCCTCAAAAGCAGATGCAGACACAAGGATGCATACGCAAGTAATAGATTAAGAAATTGTTCCCATGGAAAACTAGCAAGGGAGTGGGGAAGGAGGATGGGGAAGGGGTAAAGGCCCAGCAAGGATGCAATCTCAGGTTAAGTCTCGCATAATGTACCTTCCATCTGATCCCACAGGGAACTGTGATGTGTAAGCTAAGACCCACAGTAAGGAAACCAGGGCTTCCATATGCCCACGCGTTGTCAGTGAATGGTAAACGGACACACCCAGGAAATATAATTTCCCAGACACTTCTTGATATTCAGGCAATGGAGGCACAAGTAGCCTTAATTTTTTTTTTAATTTATTTCATTTTTCTCCTCTATTCTTTCAGAATGTATGCACCTTGCTTCTATTTTCCCAATGGTCATCCTGAAAATTTTAATAGTGAACTTAGAAGTTAAGATATTCTCTCTCTATTCTCTTTTCAAATAACAAGAGACTTCAAAACACTAATTTCTATGTGTGCTTTATTTTTAATTGTGAATTAATATTCGGTAGACCTTTACTGCAGAATTTTCACCTAGCCTGGGAAAAGGTCTACCTCTTCGGGGGACATTTATTTTTCTTACAACATACATGCAACGTCTTATTTCATGCTGTTTACTTTGCCCTTTTCCCCTGTTTTCATTTTATTTGTTTTTTGCTGTGCATGTTATAGTTTGTTTGCTTTTGAATCAACTTAAGTTCAGCTCTAAGCTTGTGGTTCCCTAAAGCACAGGAGTAGTGTCAATTTGAGATCCAAAACCAGTGTGGTTACACATTCTCAGTGGAGACCTTTCTGTTCATTGTTTGCCCACTGAAGGTAGTTGCCAGAACAAATAAGCTTCTTTGTCCTCTACTTTGTTCACAGAAATATTTCTTGGTGGTTGTTTTTTGTTTGCTTTGTTTTATTTTTTTTCCATCTTCCCCTTTACTAGTAATACTTTAGCCCTTCTGATTCTCAGCTTTATTTATGAGCTTTACTTCCAAGCTCCTTCTGCTTGCCTAGGTCTAATGCCTGGTCTCCTGGGAGAGCTTCTTGGTTTTCTGAAACTCTTCTGCAGGGAAGTTAGGGACTTCAATTTTATTTCCCAATCACTATTCTAACTCTTTCTTTTTTTTTTTTTTTTCCCCTGCCTCTAGGGAATCCCTTTCATTAGCACAAACACATTAAATATAATTTGTTATATTTCATCCACATAGAAATATACATTATAGTGAAGCTTTTCAGGGTATGTATTCTGTGTTATTGCCACAAATATAAGTCCTGAAATTTTCATTTTAACTTCATCTTTGATACAAGAGTTCTTTAAAGGATAGTTTTTAATGTCCACATAGTTGTGAGTATGGTTGTTTACTTTTGAGATTTATTGAAGGGTTATTCTAAAATATGACCCATTTGGGGAATTTATGGGGATTTCTTGTGTGGTCTAGTGTATCATTAATACAATAAATGTTTTAAGGAAAATGAAAAGGATGAACTATTTTTAAAGGAAGAAATGTCAATGACCAGTCTAATAATTAAATCTACTATTTAGGGTGTTCTGTCCTTATTTTGTGTCTTATCACTTGTCAAAACTTGAAAGCGGTCGTAACATATCCCAAAACTATGGCACTGTTTCACGCTCTTCCTGTTTTCTCTAGAAGTTTCCGCTCTTTATATGTTAATACCATGTTATTTGCTGCTTAGATTTTGATTCTGTTATATCTTCAGTGTGGACAGTAGCTTTTATCTTTCTTCTATTTACTGGTTTTGTCTTGGAATTATATCTCAGTGGATATTCATAGTCTCACTCCTAATAAATAATAGATTTTGTTTGCTGAATATACCTTTGCCCATTCTTCTATTGTTTACTTTTTCTGCTATTTTGTTTGGGGTTATCTCTTGTGTATGGTGCATATTTAGATATTTTGGACTGGCCAACTTTTCATCTTTGTGTTTTAATAGTGAGTTTAACCTTTTTATTTTTTTTGTTTATGGTTGTATATGAAATATTCAGACATATGAGCATCACTGTGTTTCATACTCTGTTTATTTCCTCCTTTCTTTCTGTTTCTTTTCCACTTGTCTTTCTCTATACAGATATTTTGTTTGCTTAGTTTCTGTAGTGATTTAGAAGCCACCCTTGTTTTTATATTTCTACCAATTATTTAAAAATTAACATTTAAAAGTGTACTATAATACATACATTTAAATTTTTCTACATCAGTGCAGAAAGGTCATCCATTGACTTCCTTCCTCCTATGAAAGATGAGAAACTTAGCTCTACTTCTTCTCCTCCTGCCATCAACCACACCCCACTGCCTAGTTTTAATAAAAGAAAATCTGGATTCTTAGGTCCAGTTTGATATTAACGCATGTCCTTAATTTACTTTTTATACACACATGAATTCTTACAGCTGTTGATTAAATGAAACAATGTTCAAATAGTTTCGATGCTTACTGGCTGACATTTTATACCGCAACTTCCTCATTTTTGTGATCTCTATTTTAATTAACCTCTTGTTCAACTGGTGAATTTCTTTTTTTTTTTTTCAGAAGTGAATGTTGGCAGCATGTTTTCTGAGAGCTTGCATACGAGAAAAGAACTTTTGGTTGCCAAAGCACGTGACCGATGATCTGGCTGAGTACAGGATTTTTTAGTGGCAACATTTTCCCTCAGAAAATCTATTCCTCCATTTTTCTGCAGGCATTTAGTGGCAGAGGGTTAATTCTTATGTCCTGATGGCTTTTTATTTTGATCTTTTAAAAATATTAGGTCAGAGATCCAGTTGTCCCTGGGGAAAAAGTGAGGTTATCAGATCCCTGCATCAGTCATGTAGGGCCTCTGCCTCTCTGCCAATTCTGCCCTGTTGTCTTTGCCTATAAAAGAAGCCAGCCCTGACAGGATATGACTCACCATTTGCCCAGTGGCCCACACCAGAGAGAAGGCATGGCAACACTGGAGTCCACCGATGTCAGGAGCCAGCCGCCACGCCGGCAACACTCTGCTTGATTTGAACTGTCCGTGCCAAGAGCTAAAGCCGCGGTCCTCTAATTCTACTGATAGAACCCAAAACTGTATGCTTGAAAAGGAGAAAAACAATTCAAGTGTAACGCTACACGTCTGCTTCACCTCCATCATTCACCTCCTGATTCAGGTAGTAAAAATTATTTTACTTCCTATCCTCATCTTCCCATATTCATGTATATTTCTGAATCCAACCTTTGCTCTTCATAAGACAAGATGTATGGCCCAGCCTCTTAAGTCTTGGCACCACCAACACAAAACAGAAACTCCTTGGGGTAAAAGTAGATGGTGTATATCCAATGGAATACATACCGAATGGCCCTGCTTTGACTCTTACTGAACTGCACTTGGTTTCCTGTGCCATCGGCCTTTGTGAAGGGTGTTATAGGAAATCATCTGATGCAAGTGTCTTCACAGTAAGATAGTGGTGAAATGGCATTAATTACTTTGCACAGTAAAGCTGTTGTCTGTAAATTTAGCCTCAACCCAGGCTTTAAAGCATAACCTACACCTAAGCAGGGACGTGTTTAACCTTGTTCTCGTGGTCTCTCCTAATCTGTAGAATCAGACAATTGTCCTGGAGCTCAGTTTCAGTGACTAGGACTAGTTCTGTCCTGGTAAGGCTCTATCTTCTCTAGCAGGTCTTTGTGCTATCTTGTCCTTATCAGTCCACCTAACTACAGACCATGACAGGATGAGATCTACATGGTGCTGCTGGACGTCTCCCTACACAGCAGTTCTCAGCCTACCATTTTCCATGTGACTCTTGGCCATTGACCTCACCTTTCATCAGTGTTTTCTCATTTCCTTCCAGTTGCGCACTTCAGAGTCTTTCCAAAAAAACTCAGCCATACCTCACTGGGCCTATGTGGGCCTAAGAACCTACATTCCAAAATTCAGTCTGTCCTACCATCCACCAAGCCCCCAGTTCTAACTTAATACTCCTTTTTCCTCAGAACTAAGGCAATTCTCAAGGCTTTATCTGGAATTGTCTATGGGTGACTAAAGGCTTCTGTGAAAGCAATAAATATTTGCACAGTAGCTTACTAAATATGCCATGATGTATAAGTGGGGGTGCCTAGGGTGCATTCCTCAACATCTGATACTGAAATCCAGTTCATTCAGATTAAGATGGTGCCTACTCCACACCACATAATTTTACCTCTTTTTCCCATGTATGTAATCCAAGTGTACTTTGGTGTGTTTTTCATTTTTTGTCTAATCATCCTCACAAGGGGAACCCTGAATGCTTGGTTATTCCTCCACCACTAAGTATCACAAAGGAGAGAGAAACACACAAGTATCTCCATCAGTTTTGCGGGCATCTAAGTAAACCTTAACAGTATTTCGTCAAGGCTTTCCAATAAGTAGAAATTCATTATTAATATATTGGCAATTTTTATTCTGTTTAAGTCAAGGAAGAGCTACAAAAGCCAGCGGAATAAAATTTTTCAGAAATTCTGTCTGAATAATCTCTTTCGAAAGTGTGGATTAAGAATTTCTAGCTTGAATCTGTTAAACAAAAGAACAAAAGAATCTAGACCTTTTAACAGACAAGTGTTTTGTTTCCGTGATGCTTATTTTATTTCCTTGAGTCTTCACGTGGGTTGTGTGACCTTTTCTGATGACTTTCACACACTTACTTCAATTTGTCAGTGAGACTTCATTGCGCGCCTGTTGCAGCCGTATCTTTTCCCCAGCATTTCACGTGTGCTGCTTCGCTCCAGCTCACATCACACCTCCAAGACAAGGTCATCATCACCGTTTCACAGATGAGAAAACTGAGCCCAGACAGCTCCTGACTGCATCTCACTCTCACAGGGACTTAAAAGATAAGCATTCTGAATGCACAGGGAAAAGATCCAATCATTAATATGAAAATGTTGACCTACCACATAGTGATGCTATGAAAGAATGTATGTGTGTTGTGCTTTACTTAAACAAATACCACTGTATGGCACTGTCTATTTTTAAATATACATTCATGATTAACAAATATCAACTTATTTAATCCTCAGAACAACATGATGAGATAAATACTATTATTGTCTCCATTTCACAGATGAGAAAACTGAGGCACAGAGAAAGTATAATGTGTTTGAGATAACTTACTAGGTGAAGAAGCAAAATTTCAGATCCCAGCAGTCAGGCTTCAGTGTCCATGCTCATCACCGTCATGTTAAAAAGGAAAGTTAAGGCCACATAGGAAAGTCTGTACAGAGCAATAGCCAGCAGTGTGATACTTTTCCATAATGCTTTCCACAGATTTGAGATGTTTGATTTTTGCATATAACTCATCTCATGGAGAACAGCCATGCCTTATGCATCTTTGTTCAGGTTTTTAGAAAGTAAAAAGTGTAAATCAATGGCAAGAGACATTAAGATGAATGTTCTCGGACTTTCTCCTTTGGGAAGGACATTTTCTAAGAATGCATTATTCATTTGGGGGATTATAACATCAGAGTGAAACAGAGTCACAGAATTATTAAATTTGAAATACAAAGTGTAAAAAAAAAGAACCAAACACTATCCAGAAGTATGTTTCTGCAGAAAAATTTTAATTCACCCTGACTTCAAACCTGAAGTGCATACACCTTCAGCATTAACGAAGAGTTGTTTTCTTCTAAATAAGTAAAATCAGCTCCATTTCATGGGATGGGCTATTAAAGGTGACACCAGAAAACGTATTTTTAAATTTGTTCTGTTCATTTTTCCTACATTTTTGTAACTCCCTGCTTGTCCTTGGGAATGTGTTTCTTTAAACACTTTTTCGGTCGGCGTCTGCCCCCTGTGGTGAGCTGAGGAGGCAGCAGTCTTGTGCATATTTCAGTGCAGGTTACAGGATGTGTGCTATTGAGGACCCCAGGACTCCAGCATGCAATCAGCTCTGTGGCTTTTTAAGGTGTGGCAGGCCAAGTGGAGGACTAGGGGAGGGGAATACAGCCCTCAGGATGTCCCGCATTTCTGAGGGAGCCAGAATATTGCAGGGCCTGACCATGACATGTTTCCTGGGCACTGACCTCCGCTGGGAAAATGCTGGTCCATGGGTTCATCACCAAGGATTGCAGACCATGCTACTTCCTTGTGTTTCGGGGAGACATTATGTATTTAATATTTTACTTTATTTACAAATAGTTTTTCAATTACCTAGTTAAAATGCAGAGTTATGCTATCAAGCAGAATAGTGGGTTTTTTTGTTTTTGTTTTTTTTTTTTTTTGGTCCAAAATGTTCATCTTCAGTCAGTGTCTCTATTAAAACCTGTTGTTGATACACTGGATATATTTGTAAGCAGCATGGAGAGAATAAGAGGATAAAGGAAGTAATGAAGGAAGAATACATCAATGCTGACCCTGAATGAAGACATTTCACCCTTAATCAGTATTTGTAATTTTTTTTTTTTATTGAGACAACTTCCTAGTTATGGTGGTAAGATATCATTGACTTCAACTCAGAAATGAGAATTAAAATACCTGATTTTAAGGACGTGTGACAGGAAGGAGCAGGCCAGCTCCCAGCCTTGGGATGCAGTGGAAGGCAATATACCCACTGGCACAGTCAGGAGTCCTGGATCCAATCCCAGGTCTCTTGCTCATCTGCTGCATGGCCTTAGGTAATTTGCTTAACCACTGTGTACAACTGTCATGGCCATGAAATAGAGCTGGTGGAGTTACTGCATGAGAAAACTTTGAGAAGTTTAAAATCAGGCGCAGAGGTAATAGATAAACGCCAGTGTGCTCCCAGGCTTGCTTATAATATGCTTGACATATGAAAGGAAATTTTTTTTTCCTGGCAGATCCAGGATCCTTCATTCCTGGAGAAAACCAGCCTGGTAGTGGCCTGCTCTGCCTACAGGAAACATATGAATCATTTCCTTTCCCATTCCACACCCACAAAATATTTTTGAGGGAAAAAAAAAAAACTTAGATGACTTGATTCTCTTAGGGGGAAAAAACCCATAGTTTATTATTTAATAACTGTTAATTCAAATGACATGGCATCTCTAGTAGATGAAGGTTTTAGGCTCCTTATGTGTAAAAGACCCAGCATGTGAGCCCACATAACACACAGCTGCTTGAATTGTTGATAGTCAACCATAGAACACATAGCATTTCCTACTTACTTATTTTAATCTTACTGCCTTTTAGAATCTGTAGATTTGGGGACTCCCTCTGGTGGTTAAATAAAATATCATTTTTATATTAGTAATGCTAAAGAAACAAACAAAAAGAAGGGTAATATCTACATAAAATTACTTCTTGTAGAGTATGAAAGTCCTTCGAAGATAAGACAGCCATCAGGGGATGGGGATGGGGATGGTGATGGGGATGGTGATGGTGATGGAGGATTCTACTCAACTCTGACTCGGGTGGATTGCCACAATCCCAGCTAAAAACAATCTGGCAAAAACCAGCAGAGGAGGCAAAGCAAATTACAAATTTTTTAAATGCATAAAATTCACAGATGAACAAAATTCTCAATAGCAATATGCAAAATGACAAACCATTCTGGGGTTCACACACTGTACCAAAAATTCCAAAGCGTTTGCATATCAACAACCATAAAAATACTAATTATACTTCCATTGTTATAGCCAAAATGTCTTCCCTACAACTTTGTGATTTTGTCCAATTTTTTCTGTCTGTTCACCCAGAGCAAAGCTATAATTGCTTTACTAGTGATGTCATCATTTGAAAGTCTGTTTGATAGGATTGATTTCTTTCCTAGTTCTCATAAAAGAACAGGATTTGTTCTTCAGCTCTTCCTTAGCCCCTTTCTCCTTCCCACTGATCAGTGATGGAGTGTTATCCTTGTTGTCAGTGTCCCTTAGAGAGTGGAGTGCTTACTGGATTATGGGGTCCTGGAGCTAAAAATTCTCTTCTGTTGAAGTTACAGGGAGCATCGAATCCCTGCCATTGTCAGGGTTCTTTATCATATATGGCTTCTTGACCAGCGACATAAATAGCACTAACCATGGTGACATGTGGGTGTTCAGGAAGTAGAGATGGCAGTGAGACGGTGGTTCTTATGTCTGGAAAATCTTCCAGGAATTTAAAGAACACCTCCTTCTCCCAATCACTCCAGTCTCACCAAATTCTCCCTGCTTATTTTTTCACATGGTGTCCTAAGGGACACCATAAAGACAGATACATTCGTCCCCTCCTCTTTTGTCCTCTATTGAAATGAATTCTTATTATTGTAATTTAAGAATTAAAAATCTTTTTCAGAGAGAAATGGTCTCAAATATGAAAAACTAAAATCATTTTTTCATGTTTATAAGAATGTGAGTATTCCTCCAAGTCACCAAAAGCTCTCATGTGAGGAAAACATATTTGCCCCTCACTGCTGAATCAGGATCTGTTTACATAGAATGTCTGTTTACACATCCATCTTTTTGTAACCCAGGCCATTTCTAGGGCAAACAGTAAAAGGGGAAGAAAGGACATCTGCTTCACCAGGTCACATTACGTTGGATTCCTCCCGCCTTCTGGAGGAATCCACTGAGCTATTAAATGAACAATATGAGAAAAATCTTAAGAGCTATTCATAAATTTAAGAGATAAACTGAGACGGAGAACCACCCCTGAGATGGAAAGTTGGCAAATGTTTAAGGGGGAAGCCACAGACAGCAAGGACCACCCTCTAAGTGGATATTTTCATCCCTTCTCTCAGCCTCTGCCCATAATGCTACCTTTCCAAGTATGACGCCCAGGACACTTGTAGAGCAATGCTCCGAGGGAGAAAAAATACATTTACAATCAAGTGAGCTACGGAATGTTTCATATTATATGACTGGGATGATGAAGAAGAAAAAGATGAGGAGGAGGGGGAGACGGGAGAATAAATGTTCAGAATCTGAAAAAGAGAGAATGATGAAAGGGAAGAAAGAGGCTTGGGGCTAGGAGAATTCTGGAACACCCCACTCCCTACATGTGTACATGGGTGAAGTGGGTGGACACAGGATGCACCATGACCACAGTGTGAAAGCATGGTGGTCCCCATGGTCAACACCAGCCCGTAAACCCTGCATGGAACTGGTATTCCACATGGCACACTCTGGGGAAAGCTTCACAATAGAATTCAGATAGATGTCATAGCTGAGGGTATATATATATATATATATATATATATATATATATATATATATATATATATATATATATATATATATGAAGATTTCCCCACGTTCTACTATCTGGGTTCTTGTGCCCAATTTATAATTCTTACATCCCCTTGAAACTGCCTATGGATAGAAGTCATTATATCTCAACCCTGGCTGCATATTGTAATCACTGGAGGAGCTTTGAAAAATATCTGGGTCTCACACCCAATGACTCTGATAATGTTTGAAGGTGAGGCCCAAACACTAATATATTTAGAAGGACCCAGATAGTCAAGTTGCAAGTTCAACATAAAGAGTCAAAGGACACCCCCTTTACTCTTGATTACAGCTCCCTGGTTTTCTTCCCATCCTCTTTCCAATTCTTGCCCAATGTCTTTGCTGAGGAAATGTCATCATTTCCTTCCTTCACTACGAGCTGGTTCAACGGGGCAAGAGAAATGGTGACGAAAGAAGTAAAAGCAAGGAGAGACGGGAAGGACCCAGCTGTTTCTGGACTAGTCTCCTCCCCACACTGCCATGACTAAGCCCTCAGATGGCTCCTCCCATGACCCCCACATGCAGCTTCAGTTTCTTGGTAAGTCCTGAGGGGAAGCAGAGTAAGGCATCTCAGTGATGTGTTTCTTAACCCTGAAATCTCCTGGGGAGAGCCCAATGTACACGGATACAGCCTCTGCCTTTCCATTTGAGCAGGTCTTCTCTTCCGGACACTTTCCCATAGGGCCCCACCGTGACTTCTGGATGGAGGGACTGTGGGTTAAATAGGGACGCCAAGAAGCATTTGCCAGGGTCCAGCCTGGAGACTGATCTCCCCAAGCATAAAACCCAATTGTCTCTTGAAATGCTAATTACCACTCCCAGTCTGCCTGTTCCTCTACCCAATTTTCTTGGTTTCCCTCTAGGGCTTGAAGCCTTTCCTGGACTCTCGGTCATGTGGCTGAGTCCTGGGACCAAATGTCATTCTTTCCAGGCCCTTCCTTTGTACACCTAAACCAAGGTCACTAGGAGAGACACATGCTACCTGGGCTCAAACTTTCTATCCACGAAGTGAATCACACCTGACCCGCCCCATGCAAATGACCACAGAGCTCAGGATGCAGCCCTTTACAGTCAGAAATGAGATAGATTCATCACCATCTGACTGTCCCCCCCTGAGCCAGCCCCAGCAGCAAGGTCAGTGTCCCGGAGCCCGGGTCTGGCTCACACCGCAGCTCCCAGCATAGCCTCAGCAAGCCTAATGCCTGTTAGGATACTTGCATCCAAGCATGGAACTGTAAACACTCTACCCTGAAAACATTGAGTGCAAGTGTGAGAAAAACATTCTGTAAACTGTAAAACCCCACGTGCATTATGTATTAACAGCAATTAGCTTTGCATTTTCATTAATACATTAGTAACGTCAGATACATTGTGTATTAAATAGGATCTGTGAATCTTCCTGAGATGCTGAATACCATGACAAAGGCCATTTCTAGGAACAAAGTACTTTGACTTCTAAAGTGTCCATTGGCATATTTGGCTCCCCAAATGTCTAGCTAAACTACAAAATCAGTAGCCCTTGGTAGACATAGGTAAACCATGCTTTGTTGGCAACATGTTTTCCAAAGGGCATCTTGAATAACAAGACACTGAAATCTTTTTTACATTTTTACAGTATCTAAAAGAATATATAGCAATCAAGATAAATGAGGGGTAATTCAGCGTGGAGAACTGGCAAATAAAAATCTACCTGGCTTCATGTCTCTGATGCTGTCTGCAGAAGAGTGTGCGCTAATGAAATCTGCCCCAAAGGGATTGTGCCATGCCACAATTTTATATACTGTAGTTCTTTTTTTTAAAATTGAAGTATAGTCTATTTACAATGTTGTGTTAGTCTCTTGTGTACAACATAGTGATTCACTTACACACACACACATACATTCTTTTTCATTTCTTTTTCATTATAGGTTACTACAAGATATTGAATATAAATGCTATAAATTCTGTGCTATAGAGTAGGACCTTGTTGTTTATCTATTTTATATATAGTAGTTAATATCTGCAAATCTCAAACTCCCAATTTATCCATTCCCCCCATTCTCTCTGGTAACCATAAGTTTGTTTTCTATGTCTGAGTCTGTTTCTATTTTATAAATAAGTTCATTTATGTCATTTTTAAGATTCCGCATGTAAGTGATATCATATAGTATTTGTCTTTCTCTGTCTGACTTAATCTCTAGGTCCATTCATGTTGCTGGAAATGGCATTATTTCATTCTTTTTTATGGCTGAGTAATATTCCATTTCATTCCATCACATATTCTTTATCCATTCATCTGTCAGTGGACATTTAGGTTGTTTCCATGTCTTGGCTATTGTAAATAGCGCTGCTATGAACATTGTGGTGCATGATTCTTTTTGAATTAGTTTCCTCCAAATATATGTCCAGGAGTGGGATTGCTGGATCATATGCTAAGTCTATTTTTAGTTTTTAAGGACTCTCCATACTGTTTTCCATAGTGGCCACACCAAGTTACATTTCCACCAACAGTGCAGGAGGGTTCCCTTTTCTCTACACCCTCTCCAGACAATGCGCTTGTTCTCAATGCTACAGGCCTTTAGGTTAGTATAAGAGCAGAACCAGTCTGCCAAATCTGCTGCATTGCAACCAAGTAGAAAAGTTGCTATGTCCTTTTCCTTTAAATGCCAAGGCTGGCATCTTCTCAACATCTGTTTTCCAGTAAGATTTGATTTCATCTGCTTTAAACGTTAGTTCCTGGCAGCTTATAACTCATCTTCTATATGAAATCCTTTAGCCCCAAAAGAAAAACCTAGGGTGGCAAAGGGATGTCATGGTTTCTTGTAACATCATCTTGTACACATAAAAATTCTCCTTAAAGTATTCATATTTCACCGGCAGCAAAATCGTGGTAGCCAAGCAGGTGACTTCATCCCATATTGCTCGCAAGAATATTTGTACAAGCTTCGGACTTTGTCTCAAATAACACTTCTGTCAAGAGCTATTAAATTCAGTCATTATCATGTGATTCATTCTCTACTATCCAGACTCATGTGATTAAATCCATGTCTCAGCAACATTTCAAGTCACTGAATCATGCACTTTGAGAAGTGTTCTTAATTTACCAAAATGATGTTCATTGTTCCAAGGCACAGGGTCTTCTGCTTCTGTTTGCAGTCCTTATGTGGTACCCCACATGCCAGGTGACAATGACAGGGACAATCCATCCCCAGGGCAATTCCCAAAAGATTAGCTGGAACTCTTCCCCTTTCTCTCCCACTTAAGAAACCAAAGAATGATGATGACGACGTTATTATAAGGACAACGTGAAACACACTATGTTTTGTCTTTAAAAAGAAAATTATACAGTGTCACAAACTTGGAACTATTAGGAGCTTGCGACATATTTCACAATGAAGCACAGCGTGTCAGTGTATACATCAGCGTATTTGAAAAGTGTTGGTGCATAAGTTTCATTGACGGGTAGTGGGATTTTTTACAGCACTTTGCATGCATTTGTTTCATTCCATTTTCACAATATTCCTGTAAAGTGGGAGATGAACACATTATTTCCCTCATATTAAAAGTTCCATATATATATATATGTGTGTTTGTGTGTGTGTGTGTATACACATACACACATGCATGAGTCAAATAAGCAGTTATGTGTTGCACATCAGGAAATTTAAGCATTTGCTGTATGAATAGCAGGAAGGAGAAAGCAGAGAGGGAGGAGGAGTTAAGTGTGTCTAACGATTAAGCTTGCGAGACTCACACGCAAAAGACTTTTGCTTTATTCTCATGTCTTCACCTATAATTAGGAAATGATGTTGTTATACCAGAATTTTATAGAATCTGTTCTACAAATTTATTTTTTCTCTGTGATGCTTTATAGGAAAAAAAAAGGTACTTAATTCAAATAAGTTCTGAGAAACACTGCATATTCTGTCTTATACGCTCACAGTGATGCTCTTTTGCATATTACAGTACTGAAAGTCCTTCAGTAACGAATCATGTTTAATTTTGTTTCACTTGTGTTATTAGCATTTATCTGACCATGAAAAACCTTTTCTCCTGTAACTTCTATTAATATGCTGTGGAACAGGGTTCGCAAGAACATTCTTTGAGAACTGCTGCATAAGAAGTTTATTGTCTCATGGTGCAAATAATCAAGTGCCTTCTAGATGTTTTATTTACTCATTTTTATTTGAAAGAAAAAAAAGCATGGACAATGTCTGATGAGAAGCCCTTACAAAGACCTCCTCTTGGAAGCTGACAGATATAACCAAAAAGCAATGAAGACGGGAAAGAGAATGTTTATCAGCCCTGAAACTAGTAAATACTGCCAATGATACTGTTTCACAAATCTTTGGCAGGAATTACTACCAAATACAGTAAATTTTAATCAGTGTGAAGAAAAGCATTAAAGGTTGATGAGCAACTTCCCTTCCTGAAAATGTGCAGTTTCCAGAGAAGTCACTAACGCAAATTCTGTCAATTCTCACTACTAGGGAGTAAACGGAGAGCAGGACCGGAAGCAGAGGAGGTCTCGCAAGAAACGGCTTTCTGCCCTGGACTGTCCCTGCC
The DNA here is from genome assembly GCF_036321535.1 of Camelus dromedarius. Lineage (NCBI taxonomy): Eukaryota > Metazoa > Chordata > Mammalia > Artiodactyla > Camelidae > Camelus > Camelus dromedarius. The sequence continues at coordinate 17,566,448 of NC_087465.1, read as the reverse complement.
CCCAGGCTAAGCAAATGCAGAAAAATGAGCCACCACTCCTGGGCACACGGTTGTTATCTATTTAATGACACCAGTCTCCTTAACGGTCACCCATTTCTCCAACATGCCAGCGGGGAAGGGATTCCCACCATTAGAGACTCCAGAAGCGAGGGTGAGCGATTTTGACAGATGCAAATACGGTCGTGCCAAGAAACAGGGGGAAGAATGTGGCCTCACCAAACTAAAAGCCCTTAGGCCCTGTAGCTTTTCTCCAACCTGACTTCTCACCTCTGTCTTAGATTTTTGGGCTGCTATAAGCAAATACCAAGGCTGAGTGGCTGATACAACAGACATTTATTTTCTTGCAGTCTGGAAACTGGAAATCCAAGATCCAGGTGCTGGCAGAGTGGGTGTCACAAATGTTCCCTTCCTGCCTCACAGACGCCACCTTCTCACTGTGCACTCATATGGCCTTTCCTGGGGGTGAATGCTCTCTCCTCCTCTCCTCGTAAGGGTGCTCGTTGCATCACTAGGGTCCCACCCTCATGACCACATGGAAACCTAACCACCTCCCCCCAAATCCGCCTCTGTTTTAAACACCACCACGTTGGGAGTTCAACATATGCATTTTGAAGGAACACAAGTATTCAGTCCGTAACACCTGCCTGGTTTGTAGGTAAGCAATACAGAATCAAGGAGGTACCCCCTTCACACTCTCGGTGCAGAACATACACAAAATCCACCCCCCAAGCCCTCACCACCAATCCACACACACTGGAACTCACGCAATATACTAGAAGTGAAAGCTGGTGCCTTTTCCTCATCACAAATCTTAAGGAAAGAACACAGCACACCTCTGGTCTGCCAAGGGAATCAAAACAGTCTAGTCAAGCATCTGGATCCAGCTGCCAATTTACAGGAAATGTGGAAGACAAAGAAATATGATGATCTGTGAAGAGTTTTCTAGGTCCAATTCGCCAGATTCTTCAAGATATTTATTATAATGGAAAGAAAGGCAAATAGAATGTGTAGATTAAAAAAAAAAACAAAAGTAATACAAAGTTTTAAAAGTGGCCATGCACTCCTGTGATAAAATCATAAAGAAAAGCAAGGAAGTGCTTATTATAAAATTTAGGGTAGGTAATTTAGGAGGGAGAAGAGCCATGATTAAGATCAGAAAATAATATAAACAAGTTCTGGGGATGTAATGAACAGGATAGTGATTATAGGTAATAATGCTGCATTATATAGTTGAAAGTTACTAAGAGAGTCGATTCTAAAAGTTCTCATCACAAGAATAAAAAAAATTGTAACTAGGTGAGGTGACGGAAATTAACTAAACTTACTGTGGTAATCATTTTGCAATATATACAAATTCCAAATCACTATGTTGTACCCCTAAGACAAATACAATGTTATAGATCAGTTACAGCTCAATAAAAAATAAGATTCAAAAAACAACAAAAAAGGATATGGAAATGAAGGAGCTTCTGGGATGGCAGCTAAAGTTCTATTTCTTGACCTAAGTAACGGTCAAGATTATTCATTTTATTTCAGTAAGATAGATAAGTTCTTAAGATATATATTTCATATCTCCTATGGCTAATACTGAACTGTATGTTTAAAACTTGCTAAGATCTTCTGTTAAGTGCTCTTATCACAGACAACTAAATAAACTAATAATGATAAAGGAGGTAGAAAGAAACTTTGGGAGGTAATTGATACGTTTATGGTCTTGAAGTTTCCAAGCCTTGAAGTTTCGTGGGTGTCTATCTATCCCTAAACTCATGAATTTGTATGCAATAATTGTGCATATTCAGCTTTTCATGTGTCAATAATACCTTAATAAAATGGTTTTAAAAGGATTTTCACTTTATAAGCATTCATTAATCTCTACATTCTTTCTTTTTTTTGTTTTCTTTGTGTTTTATTTTACAATAAAATAGTTTTAAAATATGGCAGAAAGCATAGGATGCAAAACATAGACTAGGCATATTCTTTGCTAAAAAGATTTACTCCAGGAAAGAGAAGAATTTCTAAAGAGAAACTATAGCTTTGAGAGAATTATAAATACATGAAATGATATAAACTCTTATCTACAGGTAATTCCCCTTGTTTTCAGGTTCCCAGAGAAGTTATTAAATTTATATAAAGTATTCAACCCTATGATTATAAGTTTGAAAATCTATTCAAAAGAAATTTTGAAGCAAATATTCCCAAAACAAATCAATAATAAAATAAAGCACTGACGAAGCTATTGTATAATATCCAAGAATGTGTTACAGGAGGATTCTTTCAGATTTCAAGGAAGAGTTTACTTCACTGAGTCCAGAGAAAGAAGGAAAGTTTCACTTTACTTTATGTAAAGTTAATTTAAGCCTGAAACAAAACCAGGCCAAAACAGCACTAATAAAACCACAGGCTCATATCAATACAAATTTAACAGCAAAAATTGTTAGTAAAATGTTAATATTTGCAATCTATTGCTGATTGAAAACCTACTATTATTTGCCCAACTGATGTTCTTTTCCAGTATGTATGAATGGTTTAATACTAGAAGGCTTGTTAATATAATTTCTCTCAAAAAAGATGAAGGGAAAATATTCTGTAATCATAACAGGTACCAAAAAGTCATCAAACACCTGTTTTACATTTTTCTTAACTTTTTAATAAAGATCTTTAACATGATTAAAAAAAAAACTTCAGTAACAGCCAGAACTTTTTACTGTCAACACTACTAATATTGTCCGAGAAATGGCATATTGTTCTAAATATTGTTCTAGAAATAACAAAATAATTATTTTAAAATGTTTTCTAAGAATAGGAAATATAAATAATTAAAAAGAGTCTTTACATAATAGGGGCTCAACATTTGTTAAATGATATTTATTTGCAGATAACAATTGTTTCTGCATGAAGGAAACAGAAATATTGACTAAAAGTAACTTAAAATAAGAGAGTTTTGCAAAAGCATCCAGTTATAAAATTAATATTTTTAAATATATCTTTCCTCTATCAGCAAATAACTACTTTAAAGAAAATAATACATTCTAATCACAATTGCAATTGTTATGCCTTCCAGACATCAAAATGTTACCAGTGAAAGATGGGATTACATCTTTTTTCCACTTCTTTTTTACTTTTCTATACTGCTTTTTAAAAATGTATTAATTTTATTGTCAAAAAACTAAAGATCTATTTTCTTTAAAAATTGAAAAATTAAATACATCAACAAATTTGATCTTTATATTTTAACAGTTGATACATTAAAAATGAGTCCTTAATAAAGACTCACTTTGTAGAATTATTTTTCAGTTCTAGAAGAGTTTTTAGAAGATGTCTAATTCACACTGTCATTTTCAAATTGGAAATTTAGGGCCTCTCGGTTTACAAGATTTGCTGGAGGTTTCTAGTCAATAACAAAGCCAAGATTAAAACCCAGGACTTCTGATTTTGAGTCCATATTTCCTTTGCTTTTACCTAATTTCTCTTATCCACTTCACTCTCTAATGTTATATTAAGAATAATGTATATGTGTAACTGAGACATTATGCTGTACAGGAGAAATTAACATAACATGTAAATTGAGTATACTTCAATTTAAAAAAAAGAATAAGACTTAGCTATTAAAGGTCTTCATTTAATTTGATTTAGATTTTAGAGTGTTAATAAAACACTTCTTTCAACTCACACTGATACTTTGAGCTTGGAGTCAAAATTTATCAATGGAGATTTCAGGATTCAGTCTAGCCTGGCATCAAATATTCTTGCAAATTCTTTCCTTACCTGACACTGACCATGCTGCCACAGCCATGAGATATATATTTTCTGCTGTCCATAAAACTGAAAATGGTAAAATATGCCCCTTTCCAGTGCCTCCTCTGCCCCTTGCTCTCCTTTCTAGCCATCTAAGAACAGAAAGCTGACATATCCATTCACACAAATACATGTCCTCCTTGCCCGTTCGTGAAACACTTTAAACAGAATTAAAGGTTTTGTAGCCAGATGCTAGATATTGTTTTATTAACAACGTGTTTATACTAATTTATAATCACGTTTCCATGATTACAATCCACAAACCAGATGCAGAAACAGAAAAATCATTCTTTTAAATCTCTTTTCGGGTTTTTTTTGTTTGTTTTGGTTTTGGTTTTTTTTTTTTTTTTTTTTTTTTTTGGAGGGGAGGAGGTAATTAAGTTTATTTATTTATGTATTTATAATGAAGGTACTGGGGATTGAACCCAGGACTTTGTGCATGCTAAGCACACACTCTACCACTGAGCTATACACCCACCCCCATCTTTTTGTAAATCTGGTCTTAAATTATAGCTTAGCTAAACATTGCCACCACAGTCAACATTAATTATTAAGAAAATAGCAGAATAAGTTACAAGTTGCAAACAATTAGTGCCTGGGATGTACGTAAATCACAGAAGTGCAAGCAGTACAGTTTAGACAAGGAAAAGAAGCGTGCTTGCAGGTTTACTTATCAGGAAGCAGAGGCAGAAGAGGAGAGAGGCTAGGGGTCCAGCAAGTTTTGACCCCCCCTTAGAGTACCGAATTGCCGAGTGCCATGATGGTGAGAAGGCCACCTCCCGCCCACCTGCACTTGTGCATTACGATTACCGAATCCACTCTCCTCCATGACTCTTCTCATAAATGTTTCCCTCCTTATCCCTCCAAATACCTCTCCTGTCATCACTCTCAGCTGATGTTTATGCTTCCTACTTTGCTGAAAAGATTGAAACAATCAGAAGACATCCTCACAGGCTCCCACCATCATATTTGCCCTTGGTAACTACCCTCCCCCACCCTGATTTCCTGTTTTTATAGATGAACTCCCTGCCTCCGTATCTAAGGCAACCCCTTAGTCAGGCACCAGGTCACAGCCAACCTAGCGATGGAAGTATACAGCTCCTCAAATCTCTCTTCTTCTCCCTGCATCATCAATTTCCCATTCTATACCAGATCATTTCCATCAGTGTTCAAGCTGTGTTCTTTCTTCCGTATTACTATTATTTTTCAAGAAAGGACGCACATTCCACTCTCTTGACATTCCTATCTGTTCCTTCAGATTCCATCCACCACTCTACCTCTTGTCCATGCCATCCTCTGTTTCTCTCCTTCTGACTTTGCCACTCCATTGAATCACATTCAGCTCAGGGTTTCCACTGTTCCCCATGTTCCTAAATCCCCTGGTCAACTCTCAGGTTTCATCTTATTCCACTTGGCTTTCAAAACACACTTCTTATTTTCCTCCCCTCTTCCTGGTTATTCCTACTCTGTTTCCTTTACAATCCTTCCTCTTCTCCCAGACTTTTCAGTGCTTACAAGCCTCACACTCAGTCCTTAAACCACACTGCCTTGGTGATTTTATCCTGATCCATGGCTTTCAATATTCCCCTGTCATGGACAACACTCAAATTTATTTGTGCAGCTCACAATTCTCCCCTGAACCACATATTCATAAATCTCAGGTTCTAACTAAGGCGACACTTACAACTTAGAGTAATACATCCAAAAACAGAGCTTCTCTCCTCTCCCAAATTCCATCTTCCTTCCCTCTCTCTTCCCATCTCAGTTAATGGGATTATCACCCATTCAGGTACTCAGATCAAAAACCTTAAACTCATCTTGATTCCTCACTTTTCTTCACACCCCTTCATCCTGTCTGTTAACAAACTCTAATGACTCAACCTTTAAATTATATATAGGACCTAACCTCCCCCTAATATCATCACTATTGTCACCCGAGACTGTCACTAACTTCTTGCACCTGGCTTATTATAACATCCTCCAAACTGGTTTTCCTGCTTTCATCCACAACCCAGTCCAGTCTGTTTCTCAACAAGGCAGTTAGATTATCATTTTAAAATGCAAATCATATCATATCACTCTTCTGCTTAACACCTTACATATAAAATAAATATCCCTCCACTTTAGAGCAAAACCCAATTCTTAATATTGCCTACAAAGCCCTACACATCTGGCCCCACCACTGCCTCTCTGATCTCCTGATTGCTTCCTCTTGGTCCTCCTACTTCAGCTACAATGGATTCCCTGCTGCTCCTAAAAGAAATGAGACCTTTTACCTCAGGGCCTTTGTACTTGCTGTTCTCACAGCCTACATGTGCAATCTGTTAACATACCCTGATAACTCCACCTCCAAATTAACTCTTCCTAACACAAAAACATTCTCACATTTCCCCTCAAATATCTGTAGGGCTTGCTCTGCTCAGAATTAAGCCCAATCTCTTTGCAACACCCTAGCCCTCTGGGTATTCCCAAACCCTCTTATTTTGCTTTATTTTTTTCATTGTACTTACAATGCTTTTACACAGCACACAACTTAATTATTTACTATATTTTATTGTCTCTCTCCCTGACCAGAATGGAAGATCTGCTAAGGACAGGATATTTGCTGTTTTGTTCACTGCCTTATCTCCACTGTTCAGAACTATACCTAGTAAATCAATAAATGGTTAAGTGAGGGAGTAAATGAATTAATCTAACTGAGTAGGTCGTTACCACAATGGGATTTAGAAGAAGAATGTCATGCTGTCATTGTACCCTATTATTAATATCAAAAATAGTAACATCTTACATTTGCTGAGCACTTTACTCATTGTGTACATAAAGTTTTTATTCCATAGGTCTTTCTACTCTTACAGTTAGCAAAATGGTTTTCTAGAAAAACAGATTAAGGCTGATAAAATCAACAAGATATTTCCAAACAGCTGAATTTTTGTTGAAACCTAAGCTTGATTTTTGAAAACCCAGGATTCAGGAGTTGTGGCTTTTCCACCCTGCTTGCCTGATATCCTCAGATTGTTGACTCACCCCATTCTTTCCTTTTGATTGCCACAGTATATTTTAAATTTATTTGATAAAACATGTAGCTCAAGATAACATAATTTAGTCTGTAAGCCCATCTGCTCTGTGACCTCTGGTACAGATAATTTGCCTGGTGGTAAACTCACTCGGAGGTTACAAGTATAAATTGCCCCAAGGTAATTTCCCACACGACCCTGGAAGAATTCAGACCATCTGCTGACTGTAGGTAGACATGTTCCAACTAAATTTTTATGTTAAAACAAGTATCAATTTGTGATAAAGAATGGATCATGCTTTCTGATTTGTGGAATATACAAACCTGCTTCAAAGATATCAAACTGGAGAAATGAGACCAGATTATTTAAAGAATTGGTCTGTTTCTGGAGAAACTTAGAAATGTGACCCTGTTAAACTTTGGAAGACCTGTCTTTAATGCACAAAAACATCGCTGGTGCATGTGTTTCGTTTTGTCTTGTTTTCATCTTTTCTGGATCTTAAAATACAAAGGATTTCCAAATAAATAAATAAATAAATAAATAACTGACAAAACAAATGTCAATATTTTTCATTCTAATATTAAACTAACAGACCAAGTCTATGAAGAGTTCCAGTTGCAACTCCTGGGAAATTACAGTGGAAAGTAGCATTTTAAGCTGACACTGTAGGACTTGATGGTTCTACAAATGCAGAAAACTGGTAATGTGGCTGTATTACCAGCTCTCTGTGTTAGTGCTGCTGAAAAGGCTCATCTTCCATCTTCCTTTTCTCCCAGAATCACTGTATCCCAGAGTCACCAGAAATTCTTTGCAAAATGTCATGCTAAGATAAGGTGAGGGTTCCATCTCATGACAGACAAAGACTCACTACTAAAGCAAAAGACTGTGGAGCTGGTAAATAACCTGCCTTTGGACAGGCTGCAACTGCCTAGGTTCTCTCTCTCTCTCACATACACACGCATACACACACACATCACATTTATCCCACCACCATTACTCAGACACATTTCTGATTGCAATTTGTAGACTCTCAGTCTTGTAGGCTCTTAGAGATCTCACGGTCCTGATCAGCTCTTTGTGTCTTGGTTAGAGAGCTGAGTATTACTACCTCCTCATGTAAGTCTTAGAATACACGACAGGCAACTGAAAAAAAAAAAGTGAGATAACTTTTCACTGTCTATACTGTGATTATCTCAAAGCATAGTGAAAGTTGCAATGAAGGTAAATTACTAGAGTGTTTCACTCACATAACAGTGAAAAAAACCAAGGGTGTTTCCCATTAGGCTGGCAAATGCTTCTCAGTCCTCAATCTGTATTTTCCTACCATGTAAAAGACTGAATGACCAAATGAAGAAAGAAAGTGTTAACTACAAAGGCTCTGAGGAAGAGAGGTGCTTCCCGTTCTGCTTCCAGACTGCTTGCCTCACTGAATCAGGCATTTCCCCTCGTGACTGGAAACGTCTCTGCTTCCTGCCCACCCTCCTCTGGTGTCCTCTGCATCCCTGGATTGGACAGACCTTCAGCGAAGTGCTAAATGGCCAGGTTCTCCTGAATGCCATGCATGGATATGTAATGTCATGATGATGCTGTTTAAGAAATAACTCAAAAGCACACCACCAAAATCGTCTTTTTAATTGAGAAGGTAGAGCCAAGTATGTTTTACGGGTTACAAAATCCTTTTCCCAACTACTCACACCACCCAAATCTCATCCTCGTGAGTGATGCTTTTGGATACTGTGCCCTCCTTCCAGTTACTGTAGCTTGATGGGTTCTAACAAGCTGCAGACTTCAGGAAGCCAGCTATCTGCAACAGTGTGCCTTCTCTCTTTCCAAACCCCAGAGGCTACGTGCAAACTTTCCCTGATTTCACAAAGGGAAGAGGAGTCTCAGTTTCATCTTCTCACAAAGCTGTTTTCTTCTTCTCTGTGGCTTGTTCATTCTTTCTCTCTGTAGAGTTACTTCAAAGCCCCTTTGATATCTTTTGTCTTTCTTTCTCTGTCATTCTTTCAACCGATTCAACGTGTCACTTGAGAGAGAGTAAATTACAGTAGTTAAGGGCACAGACTGAAGCCAGATTGCCTGAAATCAAACACTAGTGCCACCATCGAATTGCTCCATGACCTCGAGCTGGTTACTTAGCTTCTCCATATTTCAGTTTCTTCTAAAATGAGGATAACAATAAAACCAACATGTGGTCAAAGCTGCATGAGAGGCTCCAGGTCCTCCCTGGACCCATACACATAGCCCTTTGGCTTTTTGTAGTGCTTCTCATTAAGGGGCAGAGTCTATTTTCTACCTCTGGAGCCTGAACTAGTGTTTTGATTTGCTCTGTCCAATAGAATATGTAAAAAGTGACCGTGTGCAGCAGGAACTTAGGTTTCAAGAAGCATTGTATGTTCCACTCTTTCTCTCTTGGAATCCTGTTGTGGCCATGGGAATAATCCTAGGGTACTTTTTGAAAAATCAGAGACCACATAGAATAGAGCCAGGTTGTCCTACCTGAGGTCATCCTAGACCCACAGCTCCCATCCAGGGTGGTGGCTGACTGCAGACAAACGAGTGAGCCATGCCAAGGTCTTTTGAACTTAGCCCAGATCAGCAGAAACTGTCCTATAAAAAATAACTTATGGCTATTGTAAATTGTGTTACATTTTTAAGTTTTTGAGTGGTTTGCCATACAGCATTCTTGCTGCCAAAACTGACACACTGTCTCATGGGGCTGAGGTTTAAATGAGTTAATACATGTTATATTTAAAACAGTGATTGACATTTAGTAAGTGTTATGTAAATTTTGAACTTATTATTTTGTATAGTAATAGTAGTTGTACAGGAATGGGATTTGGAATTGGAAACACAGATCTAAGAGCAAGCATGAACATGATGGTAAGTGGGACCCATATACAGCATTTTAAAACCTAATTTCACCTGCACTTTAAAACTTGGTGGATTGAAACAAGCATTTATTTCTGCTATGTCCAGAAACATCTTAACATTTAAAGGAATAAAAAAGATCATAAAATTCCACAAAGACAATGAGAACAAGAGGTTAGCAGAATGAAAAAAGTGATGTCAATTAGAAGAGAACGGGTTCTCCTTAGCACAAAGCCCTGTGTCAGACTCTGTGTACAGAAGGCAACAGTAAGGAGCGTGGCTGACAGTGAGGCACTGGAGACAAGCGTCCATGCAACTTAGTTTGACTCCAGTCTCACAACCCAACCAGGAGAGACAGACCACTACTGTTTCCACCCACCTCCGCAGCCCCTCACAGGAGTCAGAAGATTATTTTCTTGGGAAACAGAAACTCAGGGACTGAACTTCGGAACCACAAGCAAAGTAGAAGGAAGGACTATGGTGAAGAGAAGATAAAAAGGAGGTTAAGGAGAAGTCTGCATTAGCTTTTCAGACCGCTCCCTTCCATCCTGGCATTGGTAGACAGGTTTATATCAACTACCCTCATCTAAGAGATAAGACTCTTGTCTGCTTTTAGCAAGAGGCAAAGCAAACACAACCAAAAAAAAAAAAAAAAAACCTCAAAAAAGTGGAAATAATGCAAGTTAAAAATGGAGATTTAAACCTCTCTCTGCCTCTGTATTAATTATTCTGTTTTGGTGGGGTAGGGGGAGATAATGAGATTTATTTTTTTAGAGGAGGTACTGGGGATTGAACCCAGGACCTCATGCATGCTAAGCATGCACTTTACCACTTGAGCTATACTCTCCCCCAATTTCTCTGTCCCTGTCTCTCAACATAAAAGAAAACATGGTGGCCACAAATCAAGAAAAAGCTTCTATACTAAAAAGGGAAGAATCAAAGAATAACTCAAAAGTAGGGGTTCTAACTAAGCACTCACTACTTTAAACTAAGACACCAAAAAGGTTTATCCTCATTGTAAGCAGGCACTGTAAGTAGCATAGCTTTTGCACAGACCTATATAGCCAGGCTTTTCATCATCTGGATGATCCAAGAAACCTCCAAATCTGAGCTCAGATTAAGGTGGTCGCACACTGGAAGTGCCTCCAGTTACCTGACAAAAGCAAACCAAAGTCCTTTCTGGAGGAGGATATTCACCATTCTAGGCTTCAAATTATTCTTACAAATGAGGTTTCTAAAATGACGTGCAGCACACAATACGACAAGCCATAAGCAGCTATGCAAAGAAGCAAGGCACCATGAGTGCAAATAAGGAAAAAGCAGGAGACAGAAACACACCTACAAGCACTTATATACTATCCTTATCCTAAATGAGTGGAGGTGCAAGAAAGACTATAAGACATACGTACTTACTTTATTCAACAAAAAATAAAAGACCAATATTACATAGTTCAGCAGGAACTATAAACTATAGAATGTGACACAGCACATTAAGAAAGAACCAAATTTTAAAAAATAATCAAGAATAGAAGAGCATAATAATTGTGGGAAAATTTTTTCTATGGGATTTATCATTTGATTAGATGTAATTAAAGAAAGAATTAGTGAACTGGAAGAAGAATTTGAAGAAACTAAACAATGTAAAGCACTGAAAGACAAAGGGATGAAAAATACGGAGGAAGTGGTAAGAGATTTTGAGAGTACAATGAGAAAATACAACATCTAAGAAGTAGGAGATAGAGAATGCGGCAGAGAAAGTATTTGAAGAAATAATAGCTGAGATCTTGTAGAACTGATAAAAGATACCAAACCATAGTCTCAAGAAGCTCTAAAAATCTAAAGCAGGATAAATAAAAAGAAATCCACACCTACTACACACCATAGTAAGACTTTATAAAAATTAATAACAATAAGGAAAATGTTTAAAGGGCCATAGGGAAAGGCACAGATTATTTTCAAAATTGCAATATATCTTATGACCCATTAGCTCTACATGCCTGAATAAGTTTTACAATGTATATCCTCAATAAGCAAATCTCTAAAATAGAGCTAACTACTGCCTGTGACTTAGGCCATTCCACTGTTGGATGTAACGAAGTGCTTTCTTTTGCTAAGACATTCTCTCACAACTGGTACCGAATGATGTGCTGGTAAATGATACATTTTTATCATTTGCTGGTTTCTGTAGCAGAAATACTTTCACCATGGCTGACTTCAAGCAACCAATGGAATGTCACTGAATGCAGAGCTAAGAAGAGATGTGCGTAGTCAGCTCCTCCAGGCCAGTAAGAGCCAGTGCCAGCACCCTTTGATTGTATCCCTGATTATGTCTTTTCTTGTCAAGGTTAAATATCTCTGATTCTTTAGTTATTTCCCTTATGTAGCCAACTATCTATGAAACATTCACTCATTTAATGGATATTTAATATGGACCTATTATTTGCCAGTAAACATCCTAGCAACTAATTATGCATCATTGAACAACAACAAAAAATGTCTTCATGGAGCTTATGTTATGGTGGAGAGAAAAAGGGAACAAACGAGTAAATATACAATCTGTCAAATGTTGATGAATTACATGGAGAAAAGTATATGGGGGTAAGGTCGGGGGGAATTGCTATTTTATAAGGGGGAAGGCCTTACTGATGAAACAACCATTATATGTTTCTCCTTTGCTCTCACTCTTCGCTGTAATGCTATTGATTAATTAGAGATGAAAACAGTCGGTGTGAAGAGAGCTGAATGTATGAAAATGTAAGACAAGCTTACATAGAGGATAAGCACTATGAAGAGGTCTTACTGTAAAGTCAAGATTGCAAATCAAGTGTTCAAAAGAACTGAGCCAACATTTAAAAATTGGGAGGGTCCAGTAAATAAATATGCAAAGTTTCAGCCTTACCCTCAAGACTGGAAAACCAGGCAATGCTGACCATGCATTCTGGCCTCCTTTGGACGAGGCCTGAGCTCTCCAGTCATCACAGTCCCCAGCAGGCTGTCTGCATGCACCTTACGTTACCTACCTGCCCTCTGCAGCCATTTAAATTTGTGACCAGGCAAAAATCAACTAATAATTAAGTTTTCAAGAATTTCCATAATTCTATTTGTTTCTGATTTATTTTTCACTGTTTTCGCAAATCAAGCCCATAATCACAATAGAAAAAAATTTAAATAACATACTAGAGGTTTTTTCGACTTACTCTATAAGGATTTCCAAGATACATTTTGAAGCATGATAGCAAGAATATAATAAAATAGGTTTATAAATTCATAAAGTAGTTACTTTGAAGGGAAAACACCATCAGGAAGTTAAAATTTCCCAAGTGTTCTATTTACAATAGCCAAGACATGGAGACAGCCTAAATGTACATCAACAGATGACTGGATAAAGAAGATGTGGTATATTTATACAATGGAATACTATTTAGCCACAAAAACCGACAACATAACGCCATTTGCAGCAACATGGATGCTCCTGGAGAATGTCATTCTAAGTGAAGTAAGCCAGAAAGAGAAAGAAAAATACCATATGAGATCGCTCATATGTGGAATCTAAAAAAAACAAACAAACAAAGCATAAATACAAAACAGAAACAGACTCATAGACACAGAATACAAACTTGTGGTTGCCAAGGGGGTGGGGGGTGGGAAGGGATAGACTGGGATTTCAAAATCGTAGAATAGATAAACAAGATTATACTGTAGAGCACAGGGAAATATACACAAGATCTTATGGTAGCTCACAGAGAAAAAAATGTGACAATGAATATATATATGTTCATGTATAACTGAAAAATTGTGTTGTACACTGGAACTTGACACAACATTGTAAAATGATTATAAATCAATAAAAAATGTTAATTAATTAATTAATTAATTAATTTTCCCAAGTGTTAAAATAGTGTTAATAGCTTCTGTTAGTAATCAAGATATATAATATTATACAGATATTCATTTTGTTCAATGGGTATATTTGTATTTCAACATAAGTTGTTGATTTTAGAGCACAGTTGCTTCTTGTGATCACCCTTACCTTACCATAATTACTAAAATATAATGAAACAAAAGTGGCATTTCATACTTCGAAAGTATTCAATATATATTGACAACATGGAGGAATTATGACCAAATTAAATTACCAATCAATGCAAATATCTTTTCATCAATGGATGCAGTATGAAGTTTATCAAATTATTACCCATCCAATTCAGGTCGAATAGTTTTTCAAATTCACAATTCCAAAATGCAAATAAATTTTAAAATAATGTGAAAACTGATACCTGTACTAGTTTGTAAAACATATTTGATGAACTCAGTTGATGCAACATCACCTTCTAACTGACAAGATACCTACTTACAAAATTCTATTTACAATGCTGCCTAGAAACCACTCTTAGTCATCATAAATATTACTATAACCAAATAATTCCCACAAACCAGACGTTGCAAATAAAAACAAGTGATTCTGGGATAATTTTTAGAGCCAGTCTCTTCAATTTCAAATGGTTCATTTGTTTGTGGGAAGGAACAGGAGGAGGATAAAACAACTGAAGCTGGTCTTACAACCAAAATGACAACACTTTCAAGTTAATAATAGGTGTTATTTAAACATAGAAATGTTTAAATAAATGTTTGACATAATAATGATTTAATTTTAACTTAATTCTCCTTCCCCTTCATTTTGCTATTCCTTGTTATCTGTATCTCAGTCAAAAACATCTTCTAAGGAGATTTTTGTAATTGAGGAGACATAGGAAGAGGACCTAAAGAAAGACAGCAGGAAAAGATAAGACAGGACAGTAAATAGCAGGCAAATGTCATCAAATAGGATATAGTGATTGATTTTATGGCTCCCAGGGTTCTAGCCTGGGGCTGAAATGTACAATGAAAGTATCTATTCTGGAAGCATATCAGGTGGGAAGAATGAAGTCGAAAATAAGTGTGTGTTTGTGTAGGTTGAGTTTGAAATACCTTTGAGATAGTCAGATAGAGAATGCACCATAGCCTGCTGGATAACAGGGTTGCAATTTAAGGTCATACCGGACAAGGCAGGACATGTAAAATGTGGGCAAGGAGCATAAACCAGTGGTTAACACTATGGAGTCGATGAGGTGACTCAGGAAGTCAGCACAGCATAAAGGAGAGGGCCAGGGGCAGAACCCCGAGGAGGAGAAATACTACAACAGACAAGCAGAGGAAGAGAACCCAAAGAATGAGGAAAGACTGTAAGTCCACAAGATGAGAATTAGGAGGATGATTCAATGGAAACATAGGAGGGGAAAAAACCAAGAAAGAGTGATTGAGTGTCCAGTGCTTCTAAGATGTCAAGTAAGCCAAGTGGTGAAAGGTACCCGAAATGTTTTTACAAGACTGTGTCCAAACCAAGTGGCCGGCAGGAGAATATTGGTTTAAAAAAATTATGGGCCGTTTATATATAATGCAGCTATTACAAAATAAAACAAAAACCAGAAAAAGTTTTTATGGTCGGGTATGGAGAAAATATTTACCTACTAGGGGAAGAACTCAGGGAATAGAAGAGGAAAGAGAGGCAGGACTTGCCACATAGAACTCCTCTGTACTATGCTTCCTATACAGTGAAATTTAAAAATACCGTTGAAAACAACTGAACCTATCATATGTTAAATTGTTTAAATAAATATAAATAGAAAAGATTGATTTTTAAATTTTTTCTTTATTTATTTTTAATGGAGGTACTGGAAAATTGAACCCAGGACCTCGTGCATGCTAAGTGAACACCCTACCACTGAGCTATACCCTCCCCCCCAGAAAAGATTTATTTTAAGTGACTTTGGAATACAGAATTTTGATGTTATATATCCTTAGAGGGAGGCACCCAAGGACCAGAAAGAACCATGAAGATGGTTTAAAATTCCCTTAGAATTTGTTATTTAATGTAATATTTGCATTAATAATTTATGATTATTTTATATAAATTATTTAAAAAGAAGTGATTAAGTTAATGATATTAGGAGTCAATCTTTTCAGTGGAAGAGAAAACGGATAACATTCTAAATTAAAACAATTAAGTGACAAAAGCTGAACTATTAAAGTGTAATTAGAAAGATCAACACTAACTCACGATGTTTCCAGCTGCAACCACTAAAAGGGCCCAGAGGCAACAAGCACTTCTAGTGCCCAGATTGTGGTTTCTACTGTACTAATCTGCCAAAAAAACGAGCGCTCCAGTGCAATGACTGTTTGGGGGGAAATTCTGGAAACTGGAATATCTGAGTATTAGATAAGAATTTATTGAACTATGGAAAGAGAGAGAGATGACTGAAAACAAAGCATGTTGCAGAACAACATGTACAGTATGACCCTGTTTTGGTTAAAAATGCATATTAACAGCATGCTTGTCACAAGTGTGATGGTTACATGGAGGATCAATTTTCTAAAATTTTGCTTGTCTCCATTTATTAAATGTTTATACTTTACGTGTTCTGTTTTTATAGTTTTTAAAAGATAATTTAAGAAGTAACATCACCGACAAGTAGCCAACCAGTTCGCTGATGAACTAGGATGGGAGCCAGAGCCCCTGGGTGCAGGGGAATGGAGAATGAATGAATAGGAGTGGAAACTGTAAGTGTGAGCTATTCAGAATGTGTCAGGTACAGAAAAAAGGAAGGAAAAAAAAGAGAAAAAGAAGCAGACAGATCAAAGTCTCCAAGCGTTCTCTGCCATAGAGCTTTGTGTTGGCTTTCCTCTCTCCAGAAGATGCCTCTTATAGACATCCAGGTGACTCACTCAATCCCCCTTTCAGTCTTTGTTCAAATGTCACCTACTTGTTGAAGCCCATTTAAAAATCACATTTTCCCCTATCCCACACTTGCCTTCACATACACAAATTCCCTATCCTGATCCTACTTTTTTTCCATAGACCTTAGTAAATTTCAAATATTTTATATAATTTTTACTTTCTTATTGTTATATACCTCCAATGGAATCCTACTCCTGCACCCCAATGTTCATAGCAGCACTATTTACAATAGCCAAGACATGGAAACGGCCTAAATGTCCATCAACAGATGACTGGATAAAGACGATGTGGTATATTTATACAATGGAATACTATTCAGCCATAAAAAGACAACATAACGCCATTTGCAGCAACATGGATGTCCCTGGAGAATGTCATTCTAAGTGAAGTAAGCCAGAAAGAGAAAGAAAAATACCATATGAGATCGCTCATATGTGGAATCTAAAAAAAACAAACAAACAAAGCATAAATACAAAACAGAAATAGACTCATAGACATAGAATACAAACTTGTGGTTGCCAAGGGGGTGGGGGGTGGGAAGGGACAGACTGGGAGTTCATAATTTGTAGATACTGACAAGCATATGTAGAATAGATAAACAAGATTATACTGTATAGCACAGGGAAATATATACAAGATCTTGTGGTAGCTCATAGTGAAAAAAATGTGACAATGAATATATGTATGTTCATGTATAACTGAAAAATTGTGCTCTACACAGGAATTTGACACAACATTGTAAAATGACTATAACTCAATAAAAAAAAAGTTTAAAAAAATAGAATGTATACTCAATGTAACAAATTATTTTTGTTTCGTGCACTGATAGATCCCAAGTATATAGAACAGTGTGTGACACATAGTATTACTTAACTATATGTTGAATTAAAAGGGTTTTTTAGGGTTGAGAGAAATTTGAGCACATTTATGTATATATTGACTATTCCCAGGAAGACTCAATAATTTCTTCAAACAATGGAGTGGAGTTGTCACATATGTCTTGATTGATAAACCCTAAGAAATAGCGACTATATGCTCTGATTTCCTTGTTTGTTTTATTATGTTAGCTATTCACCTAATATTTAACAAACAGGTTTTCTAACCATGTCTTCCTCATTAGATTTTTTTTTGACCAACACTTTTTCTCCCTGATTTGTCCTAAGTAAGACACTGTTTTTACCAGTGATGTAATATTTTCTATTTATTTCCCTCCTTTCAAAATGATATTCTGTGTCATTTTCATTCCCTGAGATTTATAAATTTTCATTCAGATTAGAAAAGTAAGGCTTCTTTGATTCTAATTCCAAACTAACCATATTATAACTTTTTTATTCTAAAGTAAACTTTATGAAATTAGGGCTGTTTACCACATACAGATAGGTCCTTATGTATAAAGCTATTTCAACTTATTTCTTAAGCTTTTAAGTATATATATTTTCACTTAGTATACATGGTCTAAGTGGCCCACAATGAGGCCCAAACATAAAGAAAGGACAAAAATGAATATTGTGAGTTCTGTACATTGGTCATTTAAGAATGATCCTCTGAGACTAGAGGCTTTTGCAGGCATTCTTCAATAATAGCCAGATATAAATCAGTGACTTTAAGTAAAAACAATCAAAACAAAACAAAACAAAACAAAACTGAGGGCTTCCAAGAGCCACAAAGATCACTATTAAAGGAAAAAAAAGAAGTTTAGAGGCTCAAAGAAATCTCAGGAAGTTGAATCTAGAAACGTGCCAGGAGCTATGGAACAGATCAAATTCATAATCCACTAGTGTTGTTATTGTTATAGTTGCTTTGTGTCTTCATTGAGACCACCATATTATTGTGACCTTAGTTTTCTCTAGGTCTTTTGGTGGCCTTCTCTTCTTTCTCCTCGTAAATATTTATTGAATATTAAACTGTACTTCAATTTTTTAAAAAATGCATGCAAATACAACACAGCAAGAAAAACTGTGAAAGGAAATAAATAAACCTGATGGCAAACCTACTCTTGCAAGTAGACCCCTTTTGGTACTTTTCCTGTTGTGCAGTTGCAGCTAATTCAATAGACTGTATCAGTAAATGGAATTCCCTGGCGATTGTCAACAACACATCCACTAGTGTACTGAAGGATTGGATAGTGAAAGTTACAGAAGCTACCATTGCTCCTTCTGAAAGGCAATTCAGGCAATACTTTTCCCTTGGACTAGCCAGTACTCAACCCAGAAGTAGACAAATGAGTGTCATTGGGAACATTTCAATAAGGAATATAAAATTAGGCATAGTGGGTTTATAGTGGATTTATAGCGGATACTGGTGATTTAGAATTACAGAATAAAATGAAATGAAAGAGGAGAGAGAAATGGAGTATAAGAAAAAAATTAATCACATCTTGGGTTCTTGGTTCCCTCCTGCCCTACTTCTTCAGAAGAACCTAATTTCATCCATTAATATGTAAATAAGTTCTTGTACCTCTCATACATAATGGAAACTTCCACTATGCTTTACATGCCTTTCAAACCGTTACCTGATTCCTTTGCTCTCTACCAGATGTCTTAAAAAGTTGTCTCCTTTCATTTTATTTGCATCTTCCCTGACTTCCCACAAACTGGAATATTGCTTCCAACTAAACAGCTCTCCTCAAACTGTTGTCATGAGGACTATGGACAACCTCTACTCTGACAAATTCAGTAGACACATTTTTCAGTCTTCATCTTGTTCAATCTCGTTGTGATATTTGGAAATACTGACGACTTAATCTGTTTTGAAATTCTATCTCCCTTTACTTTCTGGGACGCCGACTTCTGCCTCTCCTGCCTCGCTGCCTACTGTTTGTCAGGTAGTTGGCTGGCACCCAATTCTCCATCTCCTCTTAGCGTCCATGTCTCAGCGTTCCTCCTGGCATTAGCTCTCTCTCTCTCCCCTCTCCTCAGTTTCAGGTTGGGTCACTTCATTTATTTCCATAGCTCAAGCAGTCACTGAAATGCTGACATACACTTTCAGCCAAGTCCCTGATATTTTGATGTGGCCATTTTCTGATTCCACCTTCAGAAGAAACCTTTTTATTTTCACTCTTATAATGCTCGAAACTGGCAGTCTCATCCTTTCCCTAGGCTACATCCTATAAAATTACGTTGTGTTCTATTGTTGAACTCTAGTCATTTGTATAATGCTTAAACAGTTACAGTTTCTAGAAAACAACAGAATTCTCAAATTCTTTTGTAAGTTAAGAAAATTTGACAGAAATAGACCTGGCTCAGTTGACTGTAATATGAAGAACAAACATACACCAATTATGAATACAATTGCAAAGTTCTAAGTTAAATGTTAGCAATTTGAATTTAACATTATGATAAATTTGCAGTTTATTCAGGAATGCGACAAGAAAAAACATGTAAATAGATGTTAAGTAGTCACTCGATAAAATTTAAAATTCATCCTCAAGCTCAGGCTTGAAAATCAAACAGATCTGATTTATAGTTACAGGTTATCCTCTTATGGCTATTTTTCCACTGGGCAGGAATATTAACCTTTTTTGGACCTTCACTAATTTTTAAAATGGATCTAGATTGCCTTAAAACTCTGGTTTGAAATAAACCTTAACCTTTCCATAATATTATTTATTTTTGAAGTTACACATTTAACATCTGTTTTCCCCACTAGACTGAAACTATCTTTAAGACATGCATTGCTACCCACAATGTGCAGCTTAATATGTGTAAGTGTGCATGACCAATTACAGAATTTGTGGGGCCCAATGCAAAGTGAAAATGAGAGCCCTCTTGTTCGAAAATAATTAAGAATTTCAGGACAGTGACAGCAGAACATTAAACCAAACACAGAGCCCTTCTAAGCATAGGCCCCATGTGTTCCACACAGAACACATGCCCATAAGTAATCCTGGTGAGTGTGTGTGTGTGTGTGTGTGTGTTTGAAATATGTTGAATATTATGCCTGGAAAATTGAGTCGTAGGGACTTCAGATAATTATCTATAAACAGAATGACAGCTAGCATTCAGATCTCAGACTACAGAGAATAGTCATATTAAGTTGGGTAAAAATAGTTCAGATAATTATCAAGAAAAGATTTTCGGGTTACCAATAATTGACTATTTTGATCAAAGATTGTAGAACATTTCAAAAGATATTGGTCAAACTTTAACAATTCCCTTAAGTTGACATTCATATTATTTTATTTCAATTTTTTTCTAGTACATTGTATGGATTATTCTGAGAATGCTATCTTCCTTCTTAATATTCATGAGTTATAATCCATAAACTTTATATACTATTTTGTTTTCATGTTGACTTTTCTGCACAGTTCATTGAATCTATGAGTGAACATGATGGTAAGCACTCCAGTTCTCTAATCACAGAACATTAGCATATAAAAATTCATAAAACAATTTATCCTTATCCATCTGTCTTATGAAAAATAATGTTTACTTTATCAAAATATCAACTACGAATTTAAGACTACATTTTGGAATTTTTTCCAAGTGGCATTAGACAGAAAAATCATAAGTTGATGTAGTTAGAATGCACCCATTTTCATATAACAATAAAAATTCCAAATGCTTTATGAATATTATTCTCTTCAGAGTGATTCTTCACATTTGGAGTCAGAGCTAGTGAGGAATTTACATTGTCTCTCCTGGCACTGTGAATAATTTCCCCTCATGCTTCCCAAGAGTTCACTTACGCACAAGCCCTTTCTCAGCCAGGTTTTATGGCGACTGCGTGAAAAAGGAAGACGGATTTCCTGTTGAACAAGTTACTGATGGATACTCTTTCATCTGTCCCTGACAAGTTAGAAAGGAAAAAAGTGCAGGCTCTGTGCAATTATCTACCTCAATGCTGCTGTCAGGGGTTTTACATAAATACCCACCTAGTTGTGTTTTGTTACAGAGTTCATTTTTACAAGTCGCTCCAGCCTTCTGTTTCTCCACTGTCCACCTCCATGCTAAGTTGCAGTCAGATGCAAATACGTGACTTTTCCCACTCCATTCTGCCTCCTGTTCTCATTACCCCTTTCCTTCTATTTCCCTTCTGCCTTCACGTACTTTCTCTTCCACACATGTTCTCATTCATGCATCCCACTCAACTGTCCTCTCTCTCTCTGTCACTTTCTGCGTGCCTGTGCGCTAGATTCTCTTCTAACGGGAAGTCAGCTTGGCTGGGCACAGGGAGGAGAAAGGCCATGGGTACCAGAGAGGGTCAGAGACAGCAGCGGGGCCTGGAAAGCCTGGTACGCAGTGCGAAGTGGCCAGAGGGTGGTCACAGAGGGTGGCAAATGTAAATCAGATATTCAGCTGCTATGAAGCGAATCAAGGGCATGTGGGCAAGAGTGAAAGCTGAAAGATTTAGACAGCAGGCAATTCACAGAGTGCACAGATCAGATTCAGAATTTAATTCTGAGGTAGAGCTGACAGGATTTACCTATGGATTGGACATGGGAAGTGAGACTAAAAGAGGAATCAGAAATCCAAGTTTCAGCCTTGAGCAATGCTGTCTCACTCTATTTCACTGTTACTCTCTCTCCTTTCTTTTCCTCGTTTCTTTGTTCACACTATAGCAGAATCTGGAATGCGCACATCCCCAGGTTAATTCCTGCTTGAGTCTCAATTGAGACCTCACAAACTCCAGAAATCTATCCTGAGGTCCCCATACTGGAGCAAAGGCACATCCACATGACAAGTGACTCTAGCTTCCTCCTGGTATCAATTTCCACATTGTTCAAAAGAACTCCCAACTCAGGGGGTCCAAGCCCCCACTCTAGAACCTGTGTGTGGTAGGTTTTTGTCCAAGCTCTGTTACTAACCAGCTAAGTGAATTCTGGCAGATACTTAAGGTAGCCTCAGTTCCCACATCTGTGAAGTGCAGGTAAGAAAACTCTCTATCGCACAGAAAATTTTGCATGAGACGCTACACATAAAAAGCATGAGACAATACACAATACTAGCACAGAGCAAATGCTACATAAATGAGTCGTAATATTATCATCACTGTTTATACTTTACTTTACCCCCCCCCTTCATTTAAGCAGGTAACTGCAGAATATCAGAAATCAAACCAAAACAGAAAATACCTAAATAATTCAGGACTAGAAAAAGGTTTTCACCATAACACACACTCAACATGGATAATTTGATTTATTAGCCAATTCAGATGAATGCACACGTTGGAGTCATTGTTATGAACTATTATGGGCAGTCTCCACTTCCTCCACCTAATTTGGGCTTTGATTTTCAGGTCCAAAGATAGCACCAGATTAGGCTGACCCAGTGGATTTTTTTTTTCTCTGAGGTCTCACCTGGGCAGGTGCATGTACAAAAGGCAGAGATGAAAAAGCCTAGAGAGGTTGGGGAGGCTGAGGGAGTGGCCCTCTTAATCATTCTTTACTTCCTTTTTTTTCTTTTCTTTTCTTTCTTTTTTTTTTTTTACCAGACGACTTGGCATCGTCCACCACATCCGCGGCAAGAGCTGCGACGCCTCCTCCCTGGCGTCCGCCTGTGATAGCCCAGCCTTCGTCCTACACATTTGTAGCTTCGTGGACACATTAACAACTGATGCTTTTAGATCCTAGTCGCCTGGCTTTGCCAAGGCGGTTAGAGGTCATCTGGAAAGTCCTTTGGTTCGAATCGCCCTGATTTAGAAGGCCAACTCATTCCTCCTGAGGTGCTTTGGGAATTCGCGCCCTCCTCTGGTCCTGGTCCAGGTGCACAGGAAGAGCCAGGGGAGGACGCAGGTGACCGGGAGAGGGAAGAAGGGTGGCAAGAAAGGCGTCCCAGTGATTAACTCAGAGATCGAACCTGCAGACCAAGCGCAAAGTAGAAACTGAAAGTACACTGCTGGCTGATCCTACGGAAGTTATGGGAAAGGCGAAGCGCAGAGCCGGGCCGTGGTGTGTGCCGCCCCCCTTGGGATGGATGAAACAGCAGGCGCGGCGTGGGTAGGAGGAACCAGCGGCAGAGACGGCCCTACCCGGCACGGACTCCCGGCAACTCCGCGGAAGACCAGGGTCCTGGGAGTGACTATGGGCGGTGAGAGCTTGCTCCTGCTGCAGTTGCGGTCATCATGACCACGCCCGCCTCCCGCAGACCATGTTCCATGGTAAGCGCTCCTCTCCCGGGCGCAGACATTCGCGCGCCCGGCACGCCCCGGGGACTCCGGGACGCGCTGCGGGGCCCCGCGCCCGGGCGCGTCCGGGAACAGCCCGGCCTTGCACTTTGCACCTGCGGAGAGCGCTGGCTCTGCCCCGGGCAGCCGTCAGCCGCGCCTGAG
This sequence comes from Camelus dromedarius, assembly GCF_036321535.1. Classification (NCBI taxonomy): domain Eukaryota; kingdom Metazoa; phylum Chordata; class Mammalia; order Artiodactyla; family Camelidae; genus Camelus; species Camelus dromedarius. The sequence continues at coordinate 17,542,724 of NC_087465.1, read as the reverse complement.
TACCCTGGCCCGTAGCCACTTGCACCTGGGGCTGCTGCGCCCGGCAGGCTGCGTGCGAGCAGCAGTCCCCGACGCCAGCTCTCTGCCCCAGCGCTGCAGCCTCCGCGCCGCTCAGCGGCGGCAGCCCGCACCCATGTCCCAGAGGTGGCAGTGCTGTCCGCCAGTCTCCCCCAGTGCTGCCCGCTGTCAACCCGGCGCCCAGCCGACCCTCCCCGGGCTCCTGGCCGCGCCGCATTACTCACGGGCCCCCCGGGATCGGCGAGGATCTGGGCTCTTGCAGCTCCAACTCCCTATAGAAGTGAAAGCGAAGCTCCCATGGGACGCGCTTTTAAACCCCAAGGGGACAAGTCTCCGGAAAAACCCATTTTCTCCCCGCTCTGAGGCTGGGAGTTTCCGACTGGGGCTGTGCCTTATGTCTTTTGCTGGGAACCCAAGTGCTCGGACCGGCACTGAGAAAGGCCAGTTTCGGATGTTTGGTTTTTTCCTTGTATGGGTGCTCCTTGTTGGAGGCAGGATTAACAGGCATAATTCTAAGCTGTAGACCCTTGCAGAGATCTACTGTATTTTATTTGTGCGGAATACGGACTTAAACTGGACAAGGGCAGAGTTGAGGCGAGCTGGATTCCGCTGGCAGCCGTATGGCCAACGTGGAGAGTCAAAAAGTCGACTGGAAGGACAAAGGGGTAAAGGAGGTGTAAGGGGAGAGGATCTGCTGAGGGCAATTCTAGTGTCTTACAGTAAATGCTTCCTCAAGCAAAAGGAGACGGGTCGGGGAGGGTGCAGGGATAGGGAGCAGACTGTCCTTGTGTTTGATGCCCGGTCTGTGCCCTTTCCTGGCTGCACCGTTAGATCAAAAGAGTCCTTTCCCCTCTCATCGGTATTAAAGCATCAGAAATTGACAGCCGATAGGTACCAGATCAGGAACAAAATAAAGGGGGAGCGGGTTTATAGGATAGAAGATCTGTAATGAGTGTCCTCCAGAAGCCCATGAATTTGATGTTAGGTGTACCCCTGTTTTCCTTACAATGCCCCTGGATCTCCTGCAATTGCTTCTTTCTGGGCCTTTCCCAGTTCTAATTCTGTCACCTCTGATCTAAAGTGGAGAGGTAAAACAAGAAAAGGAAGCTGGGTGCCCATTACTAACAAGGAACCTTTATTTCCTGAAGTATATCTATATTCATCATGTATCATAAGTTGTCAGCCACCAAAGCATTAGAATTCTAAACTAATAATAATGATTATGAATGGCTTTCTGCTCTTCGTTCCAAGAGATTTCACTAGATGCTTACGGATAGTGTTACTTTTTACCCTTTTTCTTTGCTACTTCTTCTGAAAGTTGAAGTAGTTGAGGACCTGCTATGTGGTCCTCGATTGTGCTATCTAGTTTAGGTAATTTAATCATATCTGAAGACCAAAAAACTGGAGTAGTAATAAAAAATGGAGAACTGAGAATAATTAGAAAGCCTGAACAAGTATAAAAGAGAAGCACACACAGTGACACATAAATGTTGAAACATCTTGAACAAAAATAGAAAAGGTTATTTCATAGGACCAACTTACATGCTGAATTCACACACTTGCATGTGAGATGTTTTCTCTGGCCTCACCTCTGACACATAACCTAGTGTAATAAGAGCAAATAATTAGTGTCTTGTTTCCTGAAATAAAAGTGTGTGATGCAGTGTTTCAGAGCTTGGCCAAGGAAGTGCCTTAGTGAGGTTCATGTGGAGGAACATGGGTTTTTGTACATTTCCCTGGACTACACACATGCAGTTATTTTTGTAGGAAGCAGTGTAGCTCAGTGGCTAAAATCTTAGTTTCTGGATTCTTCACCCTGACAAATTTGGATTTGCATCCTGGCTTATTTTATGTGGGGAAAAATTTTGGGCCCCAGATTCTCCATCTGCAAAAGTGTTAATAATTGGTGGTACTTACCTCATGAAATGGTTATGGGATTAAATGAAACACTGTATGCAATATTAGAGGATGGCTTCAGAAATGTCTTTAACTGTTTATCATTGGACTTGTGGATAGAATTTATAATATAGTTGTAATATGTTTGTGGCAAATAGTAGATTTCCTCATGTGAGCATAATCAAACTCATTTTTATGACCTTAAAAAGCTGATTTCCATATAACATATGGTTATTTCCTACTGTTTATTAACTGTACTCACTCGCTTGTGCCAATTGTTCATATTAAAGCTAATTCTTACATATTCAGACAATGTCATTCTATCCTGAATCTCTTTTGACCATTTTTTTTAAAAATCACAGTGAAAATAGGTCTATGTAACATTTATGATAGACAGTCAATAAACACTAATGGGTCTTAAAGACTAATGAAAGATTGGGGTTGCTGGACTATAGAAACGAATTTGTTTATGTTCACTTTGACCCCATAACTTAAGCATCTGAGGATTGGATGTATGATTTGGCTTAAATTAAAAACCAGCAAGAATTTTTTTTTTTTAGAGAGCCCTCATTCTGGTTTAACCAAATTCCCTACTGAAAACAAGCTCTCTAGTTTCAGTCCCTTCAGGAAATCTAAAGAAAATTCCACAAGCCCAAGCTTGCCTCGCATTATTCCTTATGGTTTATTTATTTATTTATTTATTTTTTTTTTTGTAAACTAATGGAAAGTTCAAGGTTGGAGGAGGGGGTGGATCTCTCTGTATAATCTAAAAACAAAAATAAAAACGGAGTCCTTTCCTATTGTGACAACAATGTCAAAAGCATGCTCAAACTAGGCAATATTAATATGTTGCACTCTATGTGGTGTAGAGAAAAGACTTCAATTGCAGATCAAATTGCAAGTCATTAATGAGAGAACTAGAAACCAATGAAATGTGAGTTCAAAACCCTGGGTGTGTTTGCAACATTGTCCATCAGGTGGTTTCAAATATAAAGTTACTGTAATAGGTTGGCTAGGTAGACTCACAGAATTCGGCTGCTTGAGGGTTGCAAGGGACATCAAGAGATCATGTGTTCATTTTACAAATTAGGTAACTGAAGCTTTTAAGATGCTCTGTCACTCATTCAGTCACACAACCACTGTCATACCAAGACAGAAGCCCCAGATCTCCCTCTGTGTTTTGCATCACCAGAGTTTATCTGGGACTAACTTATTCACAACCAAAGACCCTCTTTACAGATAAGGCAAATAATGTTTTAAAATTGAGAAACTATTTGTAGTATACAAAAAAGACTGAATTTTCCACCAAGCCATCATTTGAACGCATTGATAAAATGCCATCAAGTGAATGATTGATATGAATTTGGGAGCATCATTTACTGAAAATTGTAATGAAGAGGAGATAATAACTCATGCTCATAAAAAATAAAACAGCCTCCTTTATTCAAACATAAAATGTGGACATTTGAAATAACATTTCTGTATAATGGTTAAAATGTCTCTTTTTCATTCTAATGTTTAATTATTTTGTTATATTTCCTTTAAAGCTCATTTCAAGTTATATACTGTGTTACTTTTCCTTACCATTTGCTCCTCCCAAAGTCTACCTGCTGGACATCTGTAAGATGACAGAGAAAAGAAAAGGTTTGGCTCTGTGCAGTCTATACAAATCTGGTTATAAAGTTAGGACCAAGTAAATAATTAGCAAGGTATCATTGTTTGAGAATCTTCAGGATGAAGGGACAGTAGTAGGACAAAGGGAGACAGAGTTCTGTAATAGTGCCTGGAAGTGATTTTCATTCAGAAGAACAGTGTGATTACATGTTATCAAAAGATTACGGACATTAACAATCAAGTCCGGGTGAGGCAGCAAGCTCAGGTTAGAATCCAGACTTGGTACCTACTATCTTGTTTTACAAAAAGATTAAATAGCAGGCAGGACCCTTTTGACCCTTAGAGATAGTAAGTATAAGGCAGGGACCAGTGCTCAGTACATGGTAGCTACTCAGTTAAAGGTAAATAGCATGATCATCATTATTAATCTCCCAAGTAAATCCTTGCTCATCATGTATATAGACACTTGGTGGCAGAGCTGTGAATAGGTTCTATGTCTCACTTGTTCCTCTTTCTTACCTTGTCAAGTGGTAGTGACATGTGAAGATGAGATGTGGAATTCATGTTTGTTTCCTACATTCTCTATTGTAAAAATATTGTGCACCAATAGCACATAATTTATTGGGAAGTGCTACTAATTTTTATATGACAGATAATTATGTAATAAGTGATGATGTTATTGGGAAACTTACGATATATTTAACAGACTTTAGGCTGTTGTCACAATATTAGTTCCTTGGGTTCCAGGGGTACTGTTTGGAATTTTAGTCGGGAGAAGGTGTACATGTGAAATGTCTTGCACTCAACAAGTACAGTCAAATTCATTGGTGAAATTCACAGGAAATATATGGTCAACATAATTCAAGAGTTCATAGAAAGATGCAAAAAGACACTGGCAGGCTTATGAAGAAACAAGTCCCTGTGTAACCAGATTTTAATGCTTTCTATCAGTGTATTAGTGCTGCCTCAATTGACATCATTTATAATTCCATTCCTTTTGATTAACAATTGCCCCTAATTGAAAACACTTATTTAAAAAAAAGTAAATAATTAGTTAACAGGGTATGAATTTACTTACTGGGTTTTTCTAATATATCACGAAGCTAGACAGAACTGTGTTTGAAGAGAATATGGGTCTCTGAGCACTTAGAAAATACTGAAAAGATAAGGATTCTCATAATGTAAATATCAACTTTCTCACAGTCCTGGGATGAGTAAGCCCTTTAATGTCCAGCATTAAAAAGAAAGAATACAACCCAGTGCAGTAGCATGGAGCTAAACTCCCTGTCTCTAAGAAGCAGCTGGACACTTGAACAACCATCACGTTCTACATGAATACACAATCACATGCCATTGATTATAAAATTTCAAAAATGTATAACTTTTTACCAATAATTTACCTGTTTTCCTGTCAGTGAATCAGAGGGACTCTGCTGTCATGACACCTGTTCTGCACTTTCCCAAAGATTCATTTCTAAATAAAAACTGAAAGATACCTAAACTCTAAAAAGGTGTCCTACTTTGGTTGTTACATAATATTGAACTTTAGAGTTCTTCCCACACTATCCAAAAATCAAGATGCATTTTTTTAATTATTGGAAATAAGTGGTCAGGCCAGTTGAAACACCTCTATCAAATGATTTAACATGACCTACGACATTTGGCCTATTCTTACTTACTGTTTAATTTAGTTTCTTTTAGGTATATCTTTGGAATTCCTCCCCTGATCCTTGTTCTGTTGCCAGTAGCATCATCTGATTGTGATATTGGAGGTAAAGACGGCAGAGTGTATCAGAATGTTCTTATGATCAGCATCGATGACTTGGTACGTGTTTCTTTTCCTCACATTTTAACTCATTGGGAAAATTTGATATGTACTGTTGGCGTTCAGTTCATATTCAAGTGTTAATTTATATTTCTTGGAAGAAAGTGAACTAACTAAAGAATAAAAGTGAATGAGCTGCTTATAATATATTTTTAGAGTTGGCATTATTACAATCTTTAAAAATAATTCTTTCATAGACCTTCAGACTTTCACAATTATCCTTCTAAATCTTGGTTTCCTTCACTACTACAATGTTTGTAAACAATTTAGCATAACTATGTGCATTTCCTCACCTCCTATTGATGGTCTCTGTAAAAGCATTATATTAGGAGAGGGAAAATAACAGGATTTGACGTTTAAAATTATCATGAAAAGAGATGTATAGTTATTTTATTTTATCTGAATGTGTGTATATGCATGTATATTGCATATTTTTATACATATGTGTATATATAAAATTGGCTGTGAGTTATTTTTTTACTTGCTATGGACATTGATAATAGAGATTAGTTTTTAAAGTAATTTTGGGTTTACAACTTTTACAAAAAAGCTGAGGAGAAAGTAGAGAATTCCTATGTACCCATTCTCAGCACAATTTCCCCTATTATTAACATCTTGCACTTGTATGGTACATTAGTTACAACTGATGAACCAAAATTGATACATTATTATGAATTAAAGGGCATAGTTGACATCAATCAGGGTTCACTTTTTGTGTCTCACAGTTCTATGGGTTTTGACAAATGCATGGTGTCATGTATCCACCATTACAGTATCATACAGAATAGTTGCACTGCCCTTAAAAATCTCCTGTCCTCCACTGATTCACCCCTCTCTCCCTTTCCTTGATCTCATGGCGACCACAGATCTGTTTATGGTCTCTGTGATTCACCTTTCTCGAATGTCGTACAGCTGGAGTCATGCAGTATGTAGCTCCTTTAGATTCTTTCACTTAGCAATGTATATTTAAGGTTCTTCCATGACTCTTTGTGGCTTGATAACTCATTTCATTATTGAATAAAATTCCATTGAATGGATGCACCACAGTTTGTTTCTCCATTCACTGACTGAAGGATATGTCTTGGTTGCTTCTGAAGTTTGGCAATTATGAATAAAGCTTCTGTAAACATTCGTGTGCAGGATTTTGTGTGGACATACCTTTTCAACTCGTTTGGATAAATACGTAGGAGAATGATTGCTGGATCATATGGTAAGACTATGTTTAGCTTTGTATTAAACTGCCATACTGTCTTCCAAAGTCACTGTACCATTTTGCATTCTTACCAGCAATGAATGAGAGCTCCTGATGCTTCACAACTTTGTCAGCATTTGGTGTTGTCAGTGATTTAAGTTTTAGCCATTCTAATTGGTGTGTCATGGTACCTCATTGTAGTTTTAACTAGCAATTCCTTAATGTCATATGATGTTGAGCATCCTTTCATATACTTATTGCCATCTATGTATCTTCTTTGGTGAGGTATCTGAAGTCACATCTTAACTGACGTCTTAACAGCACTGAATCTTCTTATCCATGATTATAGACTATCTTTCTATTTATTTAGATTTTTAAAAAACTTTCTTTCATCAGAGTTTTTTACTTTTCCTCATATAGATTCTGTTCATATTTTGCTAGAGCTGTATTTAAGTATTTTCGTATTTTTGATGCTGTTGTAAACAGTGTTGTGTTTTGAATTTCAAATTCCAAATATTCATTGTAGGTATACAGGGGAACAATTGACTTCTGTATATTAACCTCGTATCCTGCAGCCTAGCTGTGATTGCTTTCTCCCAGGAGGTGTTGTTGTTGTTTGTTGTTGTTGCTGCTCTTGATTCTTTGGGGTTTTCTTCATAGACAATCATGTTATCTACAAAAATTAATTTTTTTTACAGTTTAAGTGCTGTATTAATATAATGGGATATGTTGATTTAGCAGTAATGAGTACTTGAAGACCCAAATGACAAAGAAAAACCCTCTTAAATGTTCATAAGGTGGGAGAAATTGTCTAATTTTTCTCCTCCTTCCACTCTACTGTCTTCTCCAAATTCTCAGACTGAAGTGGCATACCACTTTGGGAAATTCAGTGTTGCACCTCTTGGAGGGACGTGGGAAATTCAAGATGTTATTAAACACTGTACCACAGAGAACTGCTGATTTTGCCCATTGACAAGAAAAAAAAAGTGCACACTAAATGCTAATTGCTCCATTTCATATTTCATAAAATTTTGACATTTTCTGCATTAATTGATCTACTAAATTAATCTTTTTCCATCAAGATAATTTTTTAAAATTTAATGTTATCATCTGGGTAGGGAATCAACTATTATTAGTTCTACAACATTTCTAAATAATGATATGTGTGTAAAACGCTGCAAAAAAAAAAAAAAAGAAAAGATGCTGTTGGCAATTCAAAAGAAGGAGAATTTTATCCACCAGATTGATAGCACTTCTTTTCTGGAAATAGAAAGCAGCCTATCTCCTTAGAATACGCGGCAACAACAGGAACAGCAGCAGCAACAGCGACGCTATTCACAAAGCAAACTGTGGCTCCTCTGCTTAAGGAAATTATTTTACGAGACATGGAAGAGTGTATGAACAAATTAACCCAAGTGAATAGCACCACGATCATCTCAAGATTTCTATCAACATGAGGTAATAAATTTGAGAAAAGGGGAAAGTCACAAAGAATTATTCTATCAGCATGACAGGTAGAGAAGATTCAGTCACTTACTCAGTGTGTATTAGATGCTTTATAGGCATTACTGGGTTTAAATCTCAGGTAGACCATAATAATACTAGCCTTTAGGAAGTGCTTTTTATGTTCCAGGTGTTGACTAATTTAACGCTCACAACGCCCCTGTGAGAGAGGTGCTCTCATCACCTTCATTTCACAGAGGAAAGATCTAAGGCTTGGGGCCACCCACTCACGAGGCAGAGCCAGGATCTCAGCCTCTCCTGTTAACCAGCACACGCCCCGGCTTCCCAGTAGCAATCTCTGTGTCAGTTTATTTATTCAGCAACCATTTATGTAGAGCCTGTTACGTGCCAGTTATTATGGAAAACCCTTTGGCGTGGAGGGTGGAAGGGGTTTGGAAGTAGTTGCAATGATGGACCAGATATAAGCCCTTCTTTTAAGCAGCTTACATTTGGTGATGGTTAAGTCTTGGTGTGACGAGCGCAAGCTGCAGCTTGAAAAGGAGTGGCTGCCATACTGTCATTTGAGACAGGCTGGCTGTGAGTCAGATTTGGAAACAAAGAGATATAAACTGTGTTCTAGGAGGAGCTGTCTGGCACTAGGAGAGAAACCATGTTGTAGGATACTGTGAAGATCACCAGACTTTTTAGACAGTACACCGCGTTAGTAAAAATATTTTGAACCTGCACTTCCAATATACGTTTAGCATTTATTTGCACATTTTAGCAATTTCATAGTAATTTTGCATCCATTAGTAATGGTATATACCAAATAATGAAAATTTGAGAAAATTTAATGAAAATGAAAAGATGAGAAAAAAACTAAATGTAGATAGAATTTCTAAAAATTTTCCTCCCACACTGCAGTGGATTGTCCATTGTGGACTCAGCTTTGAAAACACCCCTGACATAGTGGAAGACATGAGTGGAAACATGTTATAGCAAGACTGTGAGTGGCCTTGATATGATGGTATTTAGACATAACCAAGGGTCAGTAGTGATTTGATTATCAAAGTAACATTTAACTAAAATTTAAATTTTGAGCAGTTATTATGTGAAATGTGAGCATTAAAAATAAGTAATACTCCTTGTTTTTCTATAATCTATGAGGGTGAGGGATACACATGTCACTATAATACAAAATAATAATGGCAGTACAATACAAAACAGTTTCACACACAGTATCTTATTTGAGCATCGCAGCATCTCTACGAGGTGATAATAATAACTAACACACATTCAGGTTTCACTCTGTGCCAGCACTGCTCCAAGCACTTTCCGTGTATTGATTATATAATTCTTATGACAACACCATGCAATGAGGAAACTGAGACCTGAATCAAACCCAGAATTCAAACCCAGAAAAAGCTCTCATTATTAAGAGGCAAAACAGGAAATAGCCCTGTTTCTTTGAGGGAGAACACATGATAGAGAGTTGTGATGATAACATAATGAAAGAAGGGTATCAGGAACAGCAAGAGGGTGACTGGACCAGTTGAACTGCAGGAAAAGGTGATGGGGAGCTGAACAGATGTTTTGAATACTGTTAAAATCATCCAGAGCAGACCAGTAAGGTGGAATTAGTTGTAGAAGGAAGAAAACAGAAATGATGGGAACTATTACATAGAGACCAAATAGGGTGTAGGGTAAGGGTGAGACTCATTTTTCTACCTACCTCAGAAGGAATGGGAGGTGTTTAATAAATAATGGCCCCTTTTCTATATGGTCTACTAAATAAGGAATGCAGATTCCTAGAACTAGGGTGACTAAGTTAAATAGAGCCAGCATTTTAAGCTTCTTAATATATATTACCAAATCATTTTCCAGAAAGGACCTATCAATTTACAGTTCTTACAGCAGTATATGAGATCATCATTCTTGTTAGCATTGAGTATTTTTATTTTTGATAATATCTGCCAAGGCAATGGAAAAACAACCATTTTTTTGGTTGCTAGTGATATTGACTGTTTTTGCAATATTCATCATTTATGTTTTTGTTTGTTTATTTTGCATTGAGATAAACTTCAATATACTTCTTAAAGTGTACAATTTAGTGACTTTAAGTATATTCACAACAACTATCTACTTCTAGAACATTTTCATCACCTTGAAGAATGATAAAACCATTAGCAGTAACTTTCCATTCCCCATCACTGGACACTGGTAGCCACTAATCTACTTTCTGTCTCTACTGATCTACCTCTTCTGGGTATTTCATATAAATGGAATAATACAATATGTAGCCTTTAGTATTGGGCATCTTTTACTTAGCATAATGTTTTCAAAGTTCACACATATTATAGCATGAATCAGTACTTCATTTCTTCTTATAGATCAATCATCTATCGAATGGATTTACCACATTTTGTTTGTCCATTCATCAGCTGATGGACATTTGAGTTGTTTCAACTCTTTGGCTTCAGATGTTGCTTGTACAAGTTTTTGTGCAATTCTCTTTGATACATACCTACAAGTGGAATTGCTGGGTCATATGGTAACTCTTTGTTTAACTTTTTAGGAAATACCAAACTATTTCCAAAGTGGTGTGGCCACTCACACCAGCACCACACCAGCAGTGTATGAGCATTCCAGTTTGTCCAAATCCTCACCAAAACTTATTGTTTGTTTTTAACTTTAGTCATCCTGGTGGGTGTGAAATGATATCTCACTGTTCCTTTGGTTTACATTTCCCTGATAACAAATGATGTCAATCATCTCTTCAATATTGACTATTATTATTGATACAGTATACATTTATGTATCTTCTTTGAAGAATTTTTTTTCAAATTTTTGCCCACTTTTACATTGGTTTGTCTTTTCAACCTACGGACTGGGAGAAAATATTTGCAAATGATGCGACTGACAAGGGCTTTATTTCCAAAATATACAAAGAGCTCATACAACTCAATAACAAAAAAACAAACCAATCAAAAAATAGGCAGGAGACCTAAATCAACATTTCTTCAAAGAAGACATATAGATGGCCAATAGGCACATGAAAAGATGCTCAATATCACTAATTATCAGAGAACTGCAAATCAAACCTACAATGAGGCATCACCTCACACTGCTCAGAATGGCCATCAAACCCCATCAAAGACCATAAACAATAAACACTGGAGAGAGTGTGGAGAAAAGTGAACCCCCCTACACTGTTGGGAATGTAATTTGGTGCAGCCATTATGGAAAACAGTACGGAGATTCCTTAAAAAACTAAAAAATAGACTTACCATATGATCCAGCAATCCCCCTCTTGGGCATACATCCAGAGAAAACTCCAATTTGAAAAGATACATACACAGTGATGTTCATAGCAGCACTGTTAATGATAGCCAAGACATGGAAGAAACCTAAATGTCCACAGACAGATGAATGGATAAAACAGATGTGGTATATATACAGGGAGAGAGTGAAATACTACTCAGCCATAAAAAATAATGAAATAATGCCATTTCCAGCAACATGGATGTACCTAGAGATTATTCTTACCAAGTGAAGTAAGTCATACAGAGAAAGACAAATATATGATACCATTTATATGTGGAACCCTAAATGTATGTGTATCCTAAAAAAATGATACAAATGAACTTATTTACAAAAGAGAAAGAGACTCACAGACATAGAAAACAAACTTATGGTTAACAAAGGGGAAAGTGGTGTCAGGGGGAGGGATAAATTAGGATTTTGAGATTTGCAGATACAAACTACTATATATAAAATGGATAAACCACAAGGACCTACTGCATAGCACAGGGAACTACATTCAATATCTTGTAGTAACCTATAATGAGAAAGAATATATATATGTATAACTGAATCACTATGCTATACACCAGAAACTAGCACAACATTGTCAATCAACTATACTTTAATAAAAAATAAAAATAAAATCTATTAAGAGGATAAACAATTTAAAAATAAATTGGAATCTCTTTTTATTGTTTGGTTGTGAGAATTTTTTATATATTCTGGATACTAGAGCATTTTATCAGATTTGCAATTTGCAAATATTTTCTCCCATCCTGTGGGTTGTCTTCACTTTCTTTATGTTGTCCTTTGAAGTACAAAAGCTTATTTTGATGAAGTCATGCTTTCTGTTTTTGGTAAAGCTTTTGACATCATATTTAAGAAAGTATTGCCTAATCCAAGGTCACAAAGATTTATGCCTATATTTTTTTCTAACAGTATTATAATTTTGGTTCATATTTAGGTATTTGATATACTTTTAGTTAATGTATGTACACATATGAGGAAGGGATCCAACTTCATTCTTTTCCAGTTGTTCCTATGCCTTTTGTTGAAAAGACTATTTTCTCCACTGAATTGTCTTGGCACCTTTATTGATAATCAATTGTACCAAAATATACGGGTCTATTTCTGGATTTTCAATTCCATTCCATTGTTTTTATGTCAGTACCACAAGTCTTGATCACGGCAGCTCAGTAGTTGGTTTTAAAATTGGAAGTGTGAGTCCTCAAACTACTTTCTTCTTTTTTAAGATTGTTTTGGCTCTTAGGGATCCTCATCACTTATACTAGGTCAATTGTTGATATTTATTCCATGAATTGTTTACATTTTTAAGGGATTCCATTATTACAAAACTTTAGAATTTAAATACAGTACAAAACTCTGGTGATGCCATGCCTCTGTGCAGTAATTAAAACCACAAAACTCCACAAAAAACCACAAAACACCACAAAACACACTTTCAAGGACAGCCAAGTCTGAGGCATGGACAAAAACAATGACAGTGGACAGAGTGGTGACCAGCTTAAGGAAATCTTCTCCCTATCATCCTCAAGATTCTTTGCCATTCTTTTATTGGCTTCTATTGATAATCCCATCATTTGGTAGGAGCATTAGCAAGGACTTCCAGCACACTGTTGAAAAGGAGTGGTGTGAGGAAACATCCTTGCCTTCTACCTGCTTAGCGGGAAAATTTCGTGTTCTTTACCATTAAGTAAGACATTAGCTATAGATTTTTTGGATAGTCTTTGTTAAGATGAGGAAGTTCCCTCTTCTCTAGTTTGTTGAGAGGTTTTTCATGAATGGGTGTTGGATTCTGCCAAGTGCTTTTTCTGCAGCAAATAATAAGATCATGTGGTTTTTTTTTTTAAAGTTTGTTTATGTGACGGATTACATTAATTGATTTTCCATTGTTGAATCAGCTTTGCATGCATGGAATATAATTCTTTTGATGTTTTTCTGGATTTGATATGCTTATATTTTGAGAATTTTTGCATCTATTTTCATGAGAGATATTAGCCTGTAGTTTTCTTTTCTTGTTATGTCTTTGTCTGGTTTTAGTATTAAAGTAATGCTGGTCTCATAGAATGAGTTACGAAGTGTTCTATCCTCTGAAAGAGGTTATAGAGAATTGGCCTAATTTCTTCTTTAAATATTCGTTAGAATTCACCCATGCACCCATCTGGACCTGGTGATTTCTGTTTTGGAAGGTTATTAATTATTGATTCAATTTCTTCCATAGATACAGGACTATTAAGATCATCTATTTCTTCTTCTGTGAGTTTTGGTCACGCGTGATTCTTGAATCTTAAAACACATGTAGATTTTGCCAAAAGGAGCAGAGCAGAGTTGGGGGGGGTGCTCCCCCAGGGAGGGGATAGATCATCTTGTAAAGGAATGTCAGTAAGAAACCAACTGGCATGGTGCAGTTGGGTTGTGGGATGCAAGATGAGAACCAAATCCTCAGAGGAAGCCTGGACCACTGAGTCCTGTGCCCATCGTACAAAGGAATTTGGACTTTCTTTCTAAGTACTAGGAAGTCACTGAGGAGTCTGGAGCAGGGAAAGACACTGAATATAAGCACCACGAGAATAGGAATCTTTGTCCTTTGTGTTCACTGCTGTATCCCAAAGGGCTAGAAGTCTCAATAAATATTTGATGAATGAATGAAGAATAACACCATCAGATTTTTATCTTATAACTGGTTTCTGGCAATGATGTAGATAATTTGTGGCTTAGAATGGAAAGCAAGGAGACAGTGGGAAACACCTTCAGTAATTTAGATGAAGATTATCGATGTGTGTGGACCAAGGCAGTGATTCATTTAGGATGATTCAGAATGAACTGAAAGTTTCATTAAAACACAAATTGCTGGGCCCTACTCCCAGAGACTCTGATTTTTGAGGAATTTTCATGATCTGGGAATTCCACTGGATAACTTCATGCATGTCCCTGACTCACATGGAAAGAATTCAGAAATTCTTATGAACAGAATTTAAAATAATACCCTGATTTCAGTCTGACTCTTAAATTCTATTGCATCAGGACTGCAGAGCTGTGTATTACACTTTAGGTATCGGCTGCTAAGAGGTTTCTTTGTTTTTCAGTATTTAGCTCAGCCAAGTAACTAAAAAACAGACCATACATTCAATTAGCCATTATTTTAAAGTTACCCCTTTTCATTTTAGAATCCATGATTAAACATCTATTTTAAGGATAAATAAAGCAATCTTCTGCAGCATGGGAAAATATATTTTCATTGACAGCCTTGATTAGATTGCTTTTCTGTGAAACAGCATTGCAGTGCAGTGTAAGGGACACTGAGTGAAGGATCAGAAGACCTAATTTGTTACTAGCTTTGTTATTAGCAAGCACTGTGATCTTATATACTTCATTTAACCTCTTTGGCACTTTTCAATCCCCTATAAATTATCTCTGGGGTCTATTATAGTGCTCAAATTTTTTGAGACATGGAAAAAAAAATCACATTTTATTTTCTTCTTTCCCTTCCTCCTTTTCCTTATTACTGGCCTGAAATTGATTATATTCCTCCTTTTATAAATATTTATCAGTTCTCTACTATATGGAATGCTCTGTGTTAAACATTATGCTTCTAAAGAATAACAGTAATAATAAAATAATAACAAACTGTCAGTCTCCAATGGCCATATAATCAAAGACTGGAGTGAAATTTATTCAGAGATAGTTATCTTACAAGGCAACAAATAAACTATATTTGGAGAAGAAAAGACTCTTCTTTCCCTTATTGAATAGTCCTAGCACCCTTGTCAAAAATCAGTTGACCACAGATGTATGGGTTTATTTCTGGACTCTTCAATTACATTCCAGTATCACACTGTCTTTATTATCATTGCTTTGGAGTAAATTTTGAAAGCAGAAAGTGTGAATACCTCTGGTTTGTTCTTTTTCGAGATTGTTTTGGCTATTTCTGTCCCTTGCAATTCCATATTAATTTTAGGACCACCTTGTTAATTTCTAAAAAGAAGTCGGTTGGGATTTTGCCAAGGATTTTATTCCACCTATAGATCAATTTGATAGGTATTGTCTTTTTAACACTACATAATAATGCTTCTGATCCATGAACATGGGATATTTTTTCCATTTATTTAGATCTTTTAAAATTTCTTTCAACAATATTTTGTCATTTTCAGACTGTAAGCTTTGAGCTCATTTTGTTAAATTTATTCCTAAATATTTTATGTGTCTCTGATGTTGGTATAAGTGGAATTGTTTTCTTAATTTTATTTTAAAGTTGTCTGTGATTCTTAACTCTGTACTCCTTGTATACTTCCCTAAGTTTGTGGCTTATTTCCCCATACAAGTCTGTAAGTATCTGAAGGACTGCTTATGTTTGATTCATCTTTGTATCCAACACACAGAGTAGTTTTTCATATAAATAATAATATTAATTGTAATAATATATAATAAATAATTTGTGAGTTGTAAATCAACACCATAAATTAATGGAAACCCAGAACTTGTTTCAAATAGGCTAAGAAGTCTTTTTTCTTGAACATGTTTGTTTGGAAATTTGTTGAGTCAAATGTCAGATACTTTTCTGATACCTAATACAAACTAGTTTTAGATGTTATACAATACTACTTTATACATAAAAAATTGTTTTGCCTAAACATAACTCATGATTGAATGATGTAACTCTTAGTCAGCACAGCAAAGTCTGGTTAAAAATATAAAGGCTATTAGAGAAGGCCAAATACTTTCTAGGTATGTCTAGTTGCAGGCATAAAAAGAGCTGTCCTTTATGTTATTAAATTATAAGGTCTAATGACTAATAAGTTATAACTGGCTTTTACAATTTCCAATATCTTTAACTGTGTCTCTATTCCAGCAACTCTCACAGATTTAACTTCCATCTTGGCATAGGTAATTCTCAGATAACCTCAGATCTGTACCTCTTCCATGAACTTTAGAACCATTCAATTCTAATACCAATTAGAAATCTCTACCCAGATGTACTGTGGGAGATCATGCATAACTAAAGACTAATTATCATCACTTTTAGCATGTTCCTCCTTCTACATTCTCTGTCTTAGGGAACAGTATTTGCTCATTTAGTCATGAAATCCTGGAATCACTCTTGACATCCTTACTCCTTCATTTCACCCATCACCAAATCCTACAAAGTATATCTCCTTAACACGTGTATGAGTTATTTACTCTGTTAACCTCCACTACCTTAGCTTTAGTTCAAGTACTCATCAAATTTTACTGGAACCACTTCTGTAGCCTTCAGTAGACCCCTGGCTGATCTCCCTGCCTCCTGTATGCATCTGTCCTCTTCACTACACTTGCGTTATCTTCCCAAAATTCAAATCTGATACTCTCTTTCTCTCCTTTTCAGTAACTCTCTAATACTTTAAAGTCTCTCTCCCTTAATACCAATCAGACTTTGATCTTGCATTTGATTGGTTTGCTAACAGAGGCAGCTAAGAAAATAAATGATCAAATTCCAATCAAAGATTATTTTAGAAATATCTATAAATATATTGTTTAAAAAATTGTAATTAACAGAGAAAATATTTAAATTGACTAAAATAAAAGGTAAATTCTTTACTAAATCAAGTTATGCTAGAAGATAAAACACATTTCCTGTGTACAAAATTTAACAGCATGACTGAAGCAGTTGCAATTTAACAGGAGTAAACTTTTAAGAGATGAGTCTTTTTGTTCTATTAATGACATTTTAAGTTATAAAAATTAAATTAAAATATACCAATTAAAAGACAGAGATTCTCTGAGTAGATAAAAAAAAAATAAGACCCAACTATATGTTGTCTACAAAAAACCCACTTTAAATATAAATACATACATAGATGAAAAGTGAAAAAATGGAGAATGATATGCCATGTTAATACTAATCAAAAGAAAGCTGCAGTAGCTATATTTATGTCAGACAAAGCAGACTTCAGAATAAAGAAGGCTTCAGAATAAGAAACACTACCAGGAATAAACAGGGGCATTACATAATAAGAAAGGGGTCAGTTCTCCAAGAAAACATAACAATCATTAATGTGATTGTGCCTAAAAACTGCACTGAAATCTGGGGAGCAAAAACTGATAAACTGCAAGAAGAAGCTGATAAATCCACTATCGTAACTGAAGAATTCAACACCCGCTACCAGTAACTGAAAGATTCAGCAGGCAGAAAATCAGTAGGGATGTAATTGAGCTAAAAAGCTCTATAAATTAACCACACCTAATTGACATTTGTAAAATAATTCATCCACAAGAGCACAATACACATTTTTTGCAGGCTCACATGGAATTTTCACTAGGGTTGAACACATTCTGAATCACAGAACATATTTTACCAAATTAAAAAAAATGGAAATTATGCAAACTATCCTCTCAAACCAAAATGTAATTAAACTGGAAATCAACAACAGAAAGATAGATGGAAAATCCCACAATATTTGGAGATTTAAAAACACACTTTTAGATAACAAGTGGCTCAAAGAAGAAATCTCAGAGAAATTTAAAAGTATTTTGAACTAAATGAAAAGAAAATACAAATTAATAAAATTTGTGACACAGTAAAAGCAGTGCTTAGTGCACTGAATACATATATTAAAAAAGAAGAAAGATGTAAGTTACTTCTCTCAGCTTCCATATTAGGAGAATAGAAAAGAAAGAGCAAATTAAAACTAAATTAATTAGAAGAAAAGAATTAGCAAAAAATTTTGAAGAAATTGAAAACAAGAAATTAATAGAGAAAATCAATGAAACCAATATCTGGTTCTTTGCAAAGATAAATAAAATTGGTAAACCACTCTCTATCCAGGCTAACCAAGAATATAAGAAAGAAGACACAAATTACTAATGTTAGAAATAAAAGAGGGGCCATTACTACTAATTCCACAGATACTAAAAGTATAATAAAGAGGAGTATTATTATGATGGTTAATTTTATGTGTCAACTTGGCTAAGCTATGCTTTGCAGTTGCTTGGTCAAACAGCAATTCAGATGATGCTGTGAAGATATTGTTTAGATGTTATTAACATTTAAATCAATAGATTATGAGGAAAACAGGTTAAGGGATCCTTTATGATGTGGATGATCCTCATTTGTTATGGACTGGAAGTGTATGTTATTCCCAAAATTCATACACTGAAACCCTGAACTCAAATGTATTAGGAGGTGGGGGCTGTAGGAGGTAATTAGTATTAGATGAGGTCATAAGGGTAACTACTCATGATGGGATTAGTGCCATTATTAGAGGAGGAAGACACCAGAGCCTCCTCTCTCCATCGTGTGAGGGTACAGTGAGAAGATGATTCCCTGCAAGCCAGCAGGAAGGTTCTCACCAGGAACCAGATTGACTGACATCTTGATCTTGGACTCTCCAGCCTCCAGAACTGTGAGAAATAAATATGTTATCTAAGCCACCTAGTCTGTGGTATTTTGTTATTGCAACCTGAGCAGACTAAGGCATCATTCAGTCTCTTGAAGGCTGTAAGAGTAAAGACTGAGTTCTTCCAAAGAAGAAAGAATTCTGCCTCCAGACTGCCTTCAGGCTCAAGACTACAGCATCAGCTTTCCTGGACAACCAGCCTATGGCCCTAGCATGCAGATTTTGAAATTGCCAGACCCTACAATCACATGAGCTAGTTACTTTAAAACTTTATATATATACAATGGTTCTACTGGTTCTGTTTTCCTGGAGAACATTGCCTAATACAGTTATGAACAATTCTATGTCCAAAAATTTGATAACTTAGATGAATGAATCAATTCCTTAAAAGACACAAGTGGCCAAAACTCACACATGAAGAAATAGATGATGAGGATAGGTCTATTTTCTCTATTAAAGAAATTGAGTCAACAATTAATAACTTTCCAAAACACAAAATTCCAGGTCCAGATGGTTTCGCTGATAAATTCTACCAAGCATTTAAGAAAGCAAATATGCTAACTCTCTACAAACTCTTGTAAAAATAGAAACAGAGAGAATAGTTACTCATTCTTGGAGGCCAGCATCATCTTAATACCAAAACCTGATGATGGCCTTATGTGATAGGAAAGCTCTTTTAGGAATCCAATAGGGATTTATTATAAACATTCTCAGTAAACTAGGAATGGATAATAATTTATGCAAACTGATAACATTTATTTTTCAAAAACCTACAGTTAATATCATACTTAATGGTGAGAAACTAGATGCTTTCCCTTACAACTAAGAGCAAGTTAATAATGTACCCTCTCACCTCTCCAACATCATTTGAAGTTCTAGCTAATCCAATAAGATAAGGAAATAACATACATACAGAAGGAAGAAACAAAGTTTTTGTTTACAAATGACATGATTATCTTCATAAAAAAATCCAAAAGAATCAACAGAACTCATGGAGCTAATAAGCAATTAAGCAAGACAAGGTTGCAAGATACAAGATTAATTACAAAAGACAATGCTTTTCTATATACATTCAGTAATGAGCAATTGGCATTTAAAATTAAAAACACAACACCATTTACATTAACATAAAAATGAAATAATCAGGTGTAAAATCTAATAAAATATGTACAATATCCATATGAGAAAAACTAGAAAACTCTGATGAGAGAAATCAAAAAGAACTGAATAAATAGAGAGACATTCCGTGTTTATGGGTGGGAAGACTCACTATTGTTAAGAAGTCAGTTCTTCCCAGTCTGATCAAGGCAATTCCAATCAAAATTCAAAAGTTATTCTGTGCATATGAACAACCTGATTCCAAAGTATATGGAATGTCTAAACACCCAGACTAGTCAACACAATATTGAAAAAGAAAACAAAGTCAGAGTACTGATATTACCCAAACTTGAGACTTATTATAAAGCTAGAATAATCAAAAAAGTGTGGTATAGATGAAAGAATATACAAATCAATAGAACATAATAGAGAGCCCAGCATAGACCAACACTAATACAGTCATCTGATCTTTGACAAATGATCAAAGCCAATTCAATGGAGAAAAAGATAGTCTTTTCAACAAATGGTCTAGAACAATTGAACAGCTACACACAAAAAAACAGAACTTACAATTTTCACAAAAATTGACTAAGAATGGATCATAATCTTAAATGGAAAACTGAACTATGAAACTCATAGAAAATAGCATAAGAAAAAAACTAGGTAATCCTGGATTTTGTGATAACTTTGTAGGTTTAACACTCAATAGTACAATCCATGAAAGAAAGAAAAAATGGAGTTGGACTTCAATAAATTAAAAGCCCTACCCTGAGAAAGACACTGTTAAGAGAATGAAAAGGCAAGCCACTGGGAGAAAATATTTTCAAAACATGTATCAGATCAAAGTCTTGCACTCAGAATATCCGAAGAACTGTTAAAACTCAGAGATAACAAAGGAAACTATTCAGTAAAAAAAAAAAATGGGCAAAATACTGGAAGACACCTCACCAAAGAAGATATACACATAATATATAAGCATATGACACAATGCTCAAGATCATATGCCACCGAGAACTGTAAATTAAAACAATGAGATAGCACCGCACAACTAATAAATTACTAAAATTGAAAACCCTCACACCAAATGCTGGCAAGGATGTGGAGTAAAAGCTACTCTCATTCATTGTCAGTGGGAATGCAAAATGGTACAGCCATTTTGGAGGACAGTTTGGCAGTTTCTTACAACAATAAACATAATCATACCATGAAATACCTCACCTAGGTATTTACCCAAATGAGTTGAAGATTAATGTTCACATTAAAAGTGTCATGCTAATGTTCATAGAGACTTTGATTATTCATAGATGCCAAAAATGGAAGCAATCAAGATGTCCTTCAACAAGTAAATGGATAAACAAATGTGATATATCCATTCAGTGGAATGTAATCAGTGATGAAAAGAAATGAACTATCAAGCCGCAAAGAGACATGGAGGTATCTTAAATGCATATTGTGCAAAAGAATCCATTCTTGAAGGGCTACATACTGTATGATTCCAACTATATGATACTCTAGAAATGAAAAAACTATGGAGACAGTAAAGAGATCAATGGTTGCTAGGCATTGGGGAAGAAGGGTGGGGATTACTAGGTAATGCTCAGGATAACTTTTAGAGAAGTGAAGTTATTCAATATAACACTTTAATGGTGGATACATGACATACATTTGTCAAAACCCATAGAACTTTACAGCACAGTGAGTGAACCCTAATATAAACTATGAACTTCAGTTAATAATAATGTAACAATATTGATGTGATGAATTGTCACAAAGCTACCATACTAATGCAATACATCAATAATACAGGAAACAGTGGTTGGAGGGTGGGGATATATGCGAACTCTCTGTTTTTCTAGTGTTTCTGTAAACCAAAAGTTGCTTTTAAAAGTGAAGTCTATTTTAAAAGAATGGCATAAAATGATTAATTAATTAAAAAATAAAAGACTAGTAGAACTTCTTTTATGGCTACATAAATTCTACAAATCCAATGTGCTCTTTTATGCACAACTGATTGCTAAGGAGGAGATAATTACACATCTATATACAGTTTTCTAGGTGGAATGAGATTAAGAACCAACCTCTTATTTCTTGAGGTCCCATGATATTAGATTATTTATGAAAGAGTGGATTGTTCCTGGCTGATATCCACTGACAGGGTGAATTTATCGCAAGGGAAAGGAATCTTGACTGGTTACCTGGACTTAACACGAGGCTCAAGATATTTGTTGGGGGAAGTTTACTCTGGAAAAGAGTGCAAGGATTGGCATCCTTTCTGATCCAAACACTCTGCCACTGCAGGTCCCTTTGGAAGCTCACACTACCTCGATGGCAAACGTGGTGTAGTAGAAAGAGCATGGGCTTTGTAACTGGGCGAACCTGTGTCTGTGTGGTAGCTTTGCCTATCATTAGTTTTCCCACCTATTTATGAACTCGCTTTGTCTGGGATTATGCGGTGTAATGGTTTTGGTGACTGTTGTGGTGTTGTGTATTGTTTAACATCATCAATCATTCTAAGAAGAGGACATTTCTGCGATATGTTGATGAAAAATTAATCAGTCGATCTAAGAAAGAAATAGAAAATTTTATTAGAGTCAAATTTGAGGATTATAACCCAGGAAGAGCATCTCAGAAAGCTCTGAGAACTGTATCACCATGAGTCATTTGGCTTTAAGCTGTGGCCTATCAGTAGCAACCAGGGTTTCTTGCTTCTTTCAGATCCATAAAAATGAACATTCTTTTGCCTATAACTCACTAACCAAGATGCTAACTATATTCACGTTGGGTTACCTATGAAACAATCCTTATGCCAGTAGAACTCCAAGGCACTGATTACTATTTAGACCTCGGTTTTTTTGAGGCAGTTGCCCTAGGAGGGAAGATGGGATAACTCTTATCGACGTGGTATCTAAGTCTTAGACCACTCAAAGCCCAACCCAGAGGTAGGAGTGGCTTTAAGTTCCATTTAAAAAAAGCCCATTTGACTGCACAATAATGAAGACAGGAGGGAGAGGTAAGATGTGGAAAGAAAACCACAATGTCCATTAAAATAGGCGTGTAGGTAGTTCCAGCAGCCAGAAAAATGACTTGGACATAGTAAAGGCCATGATCCTTCTCCACAGCTGGAGGGAAACATTCCTGCTTGTCACTAGAGAAACAGCTTTACACGAAAGAAGTGGTGATTTCATGAAGGTCACCACCCCTAGAGGCAGCTCCTGTCAGCAGGTCGAGGAGACCAAAAGGAAGAATCTGAGGAGTTTATCACAGAGCACACATGAGATAAACCACGGGAAATTTCAGAAATGACATGGCACTTTGAGAGGAGTTCATCTTCAGAGGGTAGGAAGTTAAAGGCTTATGTTATGATAATGTGTGTATAAAAAAGAAGAGTGACTTTATATTATAATCGTTGCATAGACACACATGTAAAAGTTTCCCAAAAAGAAAAGGCAAAGACTTTATACAACTATATATATATATCTCCTTCTACCTATCTCCCTCCCCAACACCCCCAAAAATATATATATGCTTATTAGTCTATGTATGTATGGATATGTATAATTAAGAGAAGGTAATTGATACCATAGAGTCCAGAGAGCTAATCTATGAATAATGAATGATTCTGAAGAAAATATAACAAATGAAAAAGACGGAACAATTCCAGAGTTGAGATATATTTCTGTATTAAAATATGTATATGTATATATATATACACACACACATATATATATATATAGTCTGTTGATTATATATCAACAATAATAACAAGAGACAAACACTAGGAGAAATCAAGGAGAAATTTTTCAACAAGCATCCTTTCTGGAAGAATAAAGAGAAAGTGTTTCCAATAAAGAAAAATAAAGTTAAGTTACCCTACTTTTTTTTTTTAACCAATTTTTATCTCTAGTTGACCAATTTCTACTTTGATTTGTGATTGCAAGGGCATGAATCCACAATCCTAGTCCTAGGAAATTTTATTCAATGTGCCAAAGAACACAAAGATACACAAATCTCAGTAAGGATACAACTTACGTATCTTAAACAGTAACAACAAAAACTGACCCTCAGATTAGTTCAGCCAAACAAGATATTAATAAACATCAGTAATAGAGGAATGGTGATATAAAATGACCACCATTAAATATTGAACTATTTAGTGATGTCTAATTATTGTAATAACAGAAACACAATAATAATATGCTTCACTTAAAAACTAAAATTCAACCATGTGGTTACTGAAGGTCTGAGAGGAAGTAAACAAAATGATAAATTTCTTTTCTTATAGCAGAATGACCAATAGATATGTTTACTATTTCTATTGAGAGAGAACGAAATTTTAAGTTTTTGGAAAACACTTTCAAAAGAATTCTTCTTTATAAACCAAAATTACAAAACAAATGAAAAGGATCATAAAGAAATAGTAATGAATACCTGACAATAAATATAAATTATTTTAAACTCTGAACTTAAGTAGGACTAATTGTATGAAAAAAATACATTAT
Organism: Camelus dromedarius; assembly: GCF_036321535.1. Lineage (NCBI taxonomy): Eukaryota > Metazoa > Chordata > Mammalia > Artiodactyla > Camelidae > Camelus > Camelus dromedarius. Next base: position 17,518,442 of record NC_087465.1, on the reverse strand, counting down.
ATGAGAGATACTCCTGAAACGAAACATGCAAAGTTTAAAAAAAAAAATTCTTACTATAAAATGTAGAAACTGATCATTAAAAGACAAACAACCTAAGAAAACAGTTAAGAACAGGCTATTCACAGGCAAGGAAATGCAAATTGTCGATTAACATGAAAGGATGCTAATCCCTTAGTAGTCATGGAAATGCAAATTTAAGCTATAATGAGGCACATATCAGGATTGGTAAAATTGTTACAGGCTTATGACATCTGGTGCTAGCAAGGATGTGACAAAATGGGCTCCCTTATTTGCTAGTGGAAGCGTGAATCGTTTTTACCAAACATCACGATTTTTAAATGAATATACCATTTCCTTCAGCAAATCTCATTACGGGAACCAATTCTATAAAAATAAACATTTATGTAAAAGGAGATAATATACACATAGACACACACACACACATTCACATTCACACACAACGACGTCTATTATAGCATTGCTTGTTGTAGCAAATGTTGACCTTGTTCATCAGTAAGAGAAGTGTGGACTAAACCTTGGAATAATATACCTAATATAGAATATTATGCAGCTATGGAAAAACTGTTCTAGTTGTGTTTGACCTAGAATGATGATCATAATATTAAGTGAAAATAATACAAATCAAGTTGAAGAATAATGTATATACTATGATATTATTTTTTAAATGGTAAAGGAAAGTACCTTCATAAGCCCTCTGTATGCATGTGTATGTGTGAATTTTGTATACATGTATGCACATTACACATATGCATAGGTTTTTCAAGCAAGAAAGATATTCTCTAATCTAAAGATAAACTGCTAATATTAATCACTTCAGATAGGTGATTCTAGTGGGGGCAATGGGGAGAAACTGAAAAATTTTTCATTATATACCTGTGTTGTTTGAATAATGACAAGCCAGCAATATACATGGCATTAGAACATTTTAAAGTTATGTTCAAAATAATTTAAAAAGTTAAAAGATGGGAAAACTATATCATGCAAACCGGAATCAAAATACCATAGTACAAATAGGGCGAGAAAATATTTTATTGCCCAAACTTAAACACTGTCGACTGAAATAAATGCGCAGCCTACAAGTTAAGAGTTAGTTTTATTTGGCGGGAGGACTCGAGCCGGGATGACAGCTTCTCAGATCGCTCTGAGGGACTGCTCTGAAGAGGTGGGGGAGGATCTAGGATATATAGGAGCTTTACAATAAAAACCAGGTAGTTGGAACAACAAAAGATTACTTGTTATCTAAAGAAAACCAGGCATCTCAAGTTAAAGAATTTAGTGCTTTTCTGTGTATGGGAGGAAGCAAACATTTGGGCTCACTGAATTCATTCCTTTGACAAACACCTAGCTATCTAGGGCCAGCGTCCTGTCCTTTCTTATTCTGAGTCCCTTCAGAGTGCACCACTGTGAGTGGGTGCAGAGGCCGGGCTGCAGGCCTGTCCCTGCTGGGGGGTGGCGGCAGCCACTGATGCCTTGGTTTCAGCATTCTTTGTTTACTGATATGTCTGCAGTATTTTCACTCACATTGCAGTATTTTTGTTCACAACACTTTTAAGAATGAATGGGGGAGCTAACCAAATAGGCTGTCATTCTGGTATGATCCAGAACAATCCCAGAAAACTGGGATTACATCTTGGTGATGTAATGTACAGCACAGTGACTATAGTAATAATACTGTATTGTTTATTTGAAAGCTGCTAATAGAGTAAATCTTAAAAGTTCCCTTCACAAGAAAAAAATTGTACCTATGTTTAGTGATGGATGTTAACCAGACCTATCAAACTGGACTTACTGTGGTGATTATTTGGTAATATATACAAATATCATATATTGTTGAACACCTGAAACTAATGTCAAATGTCAGTAATGTCTCAGTTTTTTAAAAGTCTGGGGTTTGATGTAGCTAAGGCTGGAATTCACGCTTTCAGTGTATGGTGGGCCGCTTTACAGGCAAGAGAAATGTTACACTCCTATCTTGGTTTTCACCTCTCTGGGTAAAATCACCTCTGGGTGGAATGCTGATATTAAATGATATTTAAAAACATTTAACTTCTTAAGAAATCAGTCACTGTGGCTGCAAGACTAATCACAGGTGCAGTCCTTAAAGGATAGCATGTTAACTTTCTGCTGATTACTCCACTGGTCTATGTGAACAATCTTAGTAAACAAGTCCCTAAAAATAGTTTATTTTACAAGCATTGTTTTCAAAGAGAAGTGTGTGTGTTTGTGTGTGTAATATATAATAAATACAAGGTGATATATTATTGTATGGATATGGGTAGTATTGCTATACTGTGTATTGTTTAGCTTTTTACTTGTTGTTATGATCGAGTGGTGACTTCTGAGCTCCTTACGTGCCAGACTGGAAACTAGAAGTCCTACAAGCAACTCTGTTTTCATACTATCTCTTTGATTTATATAGTATTTAATTAAGTGATATAATTAAATAATAAATATAACTTAGTGTTAAGGAATTGACTTAGTACATATGCAACTCAAATTGTGAGTGCAAAAATACACAAATACATCAGAAACTAGACTGCTAGTTTGTATACTGTGGGCATTAGTCAATACGTTTGATTGGGATTGATTATCTCAGAAAGTTAGTTAAATGGGGATTAGTTAATCAATCCTCATATATGTGCATATGCATATACATTTGAATATATGCTTATACATAATATCTTTTTCTTTTGAAAGATTTTATTATAGGCATAAGTTTTATTATAAGCATATGCCCCTGTTTATAAATATTACCTCAAAACAAATATCATATCTGCTTAATATTTCACCTTATGTTTCACCATTAATTCTACCATCTATTATCAGTTATTTTTCTATTTTAGCTTTGCTTTCTTTATGTGAATAGATTTTATATGGGACTCAACTTACTTGGCCTTTTAATTGGCATTGTGCACTACAGATCACCACCATCTTAAAACAATCTATCCCCTGGTTTCTTTCTAACTTTCTGGCTTCTCTATGTATACGTCTATTTGGCATCTGTTCTTGCATCTCTAAATGTCAACTCAGACTTCATCTGTTTGAAACCAAGCACATACTTTATTCACGCCACTTGAGCTACTATTCCCTATCTCAGTGAATGGCAACACAGTGTATTCTGTTGCACACACCAGAAACCCAGGAATCATCCCTGGTATGTCAATCTTCCTTAACTTTAATTCTCAAATCATGTTATATTGGCTTTCTAGATATTTCTCAAATCTGTTCACCTATCTCTACGGTCTTTCCCACCACCAAGTCCAATAAACCATTATCTCGAGCACTAAGTAATAGCCTCCTAAATATTAACACATATATGTTCTTGAACCCTTCCAGACCATTCGCCATGCTGCTATTAATATGATCTTTGTAAAAGGTATTTAGTCAACAATCATTGCTTTTAGGATCAAGACAAAGCTCCTGAACATGTCCTTAAGCCCCTCCTGCATAATTTAGTCTCTTCCAGACCTTCTGGTTTCATATTGAACCAGTGATTTCTGTTGCTTTCTCAGCTTTAAACCTGCTTTCTGTTGGTCTCTTTCTCCCAGCAGCCCCCCTGCCATTGCTCCCTCCCACTAAACTACAGCCATACATGGTGTTTTCTACATCTTCAGTCCTCCTCTATTTTCTCTTTCTCTAGTTCACTCAAGCTTCAGATCTCAGTTAAAGTTCTTTTCTCAGGGGAGTGTTTGCTGAAGTTCCTAAGTAAAATACGTCCTGTATAGGCTTTCACGGTAGCATATAACTCTCATTCATAACAATTATCAAGTTAGGATGTGGTTGTGGTTATTGGATGGGTATCTGTCTTTACCACCAGACAGTAAACTTCTACAAGGAAGAACCTATCTGTGATTTTGATAACAGTTCTGTCTCCACTATTATATGACACATGGTAGATATTCAACAAGTATTTGAACGAAGAATAAATGAATGACTTTTCATTTAAGCTAGGAATCAACTACCAGTTCATACTATAATCTGAGAAGCTACCTGAAAAATGGTAAAAATTTGTAACATTTGAAATAGGATTCTAAGAATGATATAGACCATTTCAAATTTCATACAGAGTTCAAGTTTCATTAAAAATAAGTCTCACTTTTCAAAATGTCCTCCATATGGGTCTTTATATGCGACAAGGCTTTGGGCCATGGATGGGTTGTGATAGTGATGATCAGAAATAAAGAATATTTCTGTAGGGACCAAGTCCATTTCCAAAGAATAGTAAGACATGAGACTGAATCTTTCTTTTCTAGGTCAAAACCCCAGTCCTTAGGCCCAGACTTACAAAATGAATAGAAGGTGAACACAAAAGAAACAGCCATCAGTTATGTAGCTGCTGGTGAGAATTATTTATAGTCAGTAAATAGATATTAGCTCACTGAGATCACATGTGACCATAACAATTCACAGTGACTCAGACTGACTATCTCTCCTGATGGGGAAAACATGAAAAAATTAAGAAGACTGTCTCTTTATGACAGAGAATACAGCAATTGGTTAGGAATGTGTTCTGAGGCAATACACTTGAACTGAAAGTGCTGGCTGCCCCAGTCCATTACCCTTGCACCTTCCCACCTCATTTTGAACAATTAATCAATCCAAAAAGCAATAATTTTGTGCCAGTCAGCTTTTACTTCATAACAAACAAAATATAGAGAGCAATATGCATTTATCTCAGATTCACAGGTATGCAAGTTGGCTGGGGTCGATTGCCTCCACACGTATCATTCTGGGTCACTGGATGGAGGAGCAGCTGGGAGGTAGTTTTAACATACATCCACAAAATTCTCTGACACTCCTCCTTTTGACAGGGAGAGCTTAATTCTCTTCCCCTTGAGTTTGGACTTCGAACCAATAACTTAAAATGAAAGTGGCAGTGTGTCACTTCAAGATTAAGTCATAAGAGGCATTCTGGCCTCCTCCTTGCTGTCTTTTGAATTGCATACTTTGGGGGAAGCCAGCGCTGTCTTGAAAGGACATTCAGTTAAGCCTATTGAGAGGCCACATGGGGAGAAATTAAGGCATCCTGCCAATAGCTAGATGAATGAGACATCTTGAAAGTGGATCAATCTTCTAGTCCTAGTTAAGCCTGAGGTGAGTACAGACATGACCCACATCCTGACTGCAACTTCATGGAAGATGCAGAGCCAGTTAACTTCCCAAATTCTTGACCCACAGAACCTGTGCAATAAAAAATGTTTGTTGCTTTAAGCTACTAAATTTTGTGATAATTTATTGTGCAGTATAGGTAATGAACACAAGCTGCTACCACAGGCTTATTCTCCTAATGTTGAAAGACAAGAATGCAAGGGACCAAACTTAGTTGTGCAAGTTGCAGGTATATTTTAAGTCTGTGCTCTTGCCCAATCTGCAAATATCCACTACCTACAGCAAAATCTTTTGGTTAAACTCAACATCAATTGGCAGGGAAATCTTCTCTGTAGTAGGCTGAATAATGGTAACCCACAGGTATCAGGTTCTAATCCTTGGAAATTTATAAGGAAAATGAGTCTTTGCAGGTGTGATTAAATTAAGCATTTGGACCTGGTGAGATTATCCTGGATTATTCAGATGGGCTCTTAATGCCATCACAAGTGTCCTCATTAAGAGAAAGCAGAGGGAGACACCACATACACACACATAAGAAAGTGATGTGAAGGTGGAGGCAGGGACTGGAGCCACGTAGCCACAAGCAAAGGAGCACCAAAGAATGCTGTCAGCTCCCAGATGATAGAAGAGGCAAACAATGGATTCTCTATAACTCTCTAACTGACACCCTGATTTTGGACTTCTGGCCTCCAGAACTGTGAGAGAATAACCCTGTTGCTTTGAGTCACCAAGTTTTTGGTACCCTTTGTTATAGCAGCTGTAAGAAACTAATACATTCTCCCATGGCTTAAGGGGATGAGTTGAATATTGGCTGAACAACAATCTAATTTATTTGAACATCACTCTAAAAAATAATTAGAAAATCAAAAAGGAAACACTAAATACGGATATTACTAAAATAAGTGAATAAATAGATGAATGCATAATAATCAAATCAATACATAAATAAAGCAAATGAGGAATTCAGACCACAGATTAATTATCCATAAAAGTTGTAAAAAATGTCAAAATTTTTCTTCTTAACACTCTCTAAGGAACTCAAGTAAAAAGAGCTAAAAACAATATAATATCAGAGAACAGATAATAGAAAAAATGAAAGTGAGCTGTAGGTTTGGGGGGAAATAGAGAAAAAATGAAAAATCAGAAATGAGTGCTGCATTGGAACAGGCATATGGAAGACATGCTAGAGAAAACCACACAAAAATGGAATTTTTAAAAATCAAAGAAAATGTACAAAAGAAAAAGTGAAATAGAAAATCTATTGTATATATAATAGTATTTCTGAGGAAGAGACTGCTACAAATGCAATAGAAAAAAATTAAAAGATAGAAGAAAACTATGCTGAAATGAAAGATGATGTAATTCTACAAATTGAAAGGACATTATGTATTTTGGAACAACTTGTATAACAATGTTTTATACTGGAAAATACTGAGTTCACAGTCCATGTGATCTTGGCTTATCTCTCATGGTTTTCCATATTCAAAATAAATATGAGGAAATATTCCAATATATCAAGATGCCTATAAAAACTATTACTGATAAAGTAATTCTACTACTTGTTAAATCAAAAGATGGATATACAAGGCTCTTTCCAACTCTATGATTCTTTAAGTCTTAGACTGAACCATCTTTCTTATAGGGCTTAAATGAAAACAACTTCAGAAAGTGACTGTAGTTGGCATTCGTGTATGCTTATGTTAAATTTATTCACAAAATGCGCTAAAGTCAACTAGTCAATTATAATTGTAACTTTTAGATGAGTCAACCTTTTAAGTATATTGTAGCAGCTTTATCTACTGCTGCAAACACTTGGCAAACAAATCACTTGGTATAATATTACCTTTCTGTATCTGCCAAAAAAGAGTTTTGTTAAATACCTGGAGCATTGGCTTAACCAATATGGTTTTTCAAATATTCATGTGTCATGTGATTTGTTAAAATGCTCCAAGAAATAGGTACTAATTCTGTGACATATTTTCATATAATATTTTTGGTAAATTGGAAAATATCATACAGATTAGCTGCACATTTGCTTATCTTCTTTTTCTGAGGGATGGTATGGATTAAAGGACATGCATGTTTTATTAAAGAGAAGTGTATGCATGTTCTTGGGGTTAAATATAAGTCAACAGGAAAATAATTTAACAGGCAAATATTCTCCACTACCTCGTCAGGAATGTGTATCATGGCAACATGAAGATAGTTATAGAAAATATATCCATTAGCACCTGAGATATTTGTAGCATGACTGGGGTGGTTGGCACAAACAAATCTTCCATTGACATAAGCATACTTTTCCAAAGATAGGAAATGATGTGGAAGTGTCTAAGGGATACAGTGTCGGCCCTTATATGGAACGGCACAGGAAAATGGGATTGTGTTTTCTTATCTTTGTTTCCTGAGAGAGCTTGGCAGAGGTCCCCGCACATTGGCCTGTAGTAAGTGTTGAATGGTTATGAATGATTACGTGTTCAGGCTATAATTCCTACAGGTAAAACAGATAATATATATAAACCCAGGGATCATTTATACTTTGCACAGGCGAGAAGAGTAATGCATACTTTTCTGGGAGGCAGAGGAATATTGAAGCCCATGATTAAATCCTGCCATTACTCCACTTTTTATCTGTTCCTCTGAGGACAGCATATAGACTAAGATTGCTTGAAGTCCTTCTAGAAGCCCTGACAGCATGGGATTGCTAGTTTGCTGGACAGAGTTAGTACAGCCCTGTGTATAAAGAATCTGAATCCTTAGAAAATTCTTCCTGGTATGTCAACTACATTCTTGTTGCAGGTAATCCCTACCTTCTCATATTACATTCCTTAGAAAAGAAAAATGAGGAAGCGCCAGTCTGCCTTCCCACTCCTACAATTCACCTGTTCAATCCCACTCTTTCCCAGCAAAATCCTCCCTCAAACTGGATTGTTAAAAATGCTGTAGAATGAATTTCAACTTTACTCTCACATGTCAAGAGGCTTTCCCTTCGTTCTAATGTAAATTCCCATTTTTAGCTATTTGATAGTGGCAGGAAATCGGACCAAAAAACCTATTAAATGCATCTTAACTTCATGATTTCAAAATTCATAGTACTTTGCCTATAGAATATAACTGCTAAATAGGTACTTTTATTTCTCCAAATGAGCCAGATTCTCTCAACATGTTCTGGGATTAAACTGTGGAGTCTAGGGGAAGCTCTAAAAATGTGAGGGTTTGTGTATGTACTTGTTTATTCTTCAACTACAGAAAACTATTCTTCATGCCTAGTCAGCTAAGCTAGGCTAGTTATTTTCCTTAAAATGCACATATAAATACCAGGTATTATAACATTGTTATTTTTATAATTACTACATATCAGAAAAGTCCCCAGTTTAACCATATTATTTTATATTATTTATTACAGGACAGCATGATAGACTTTGATAGCAATTGCCTGAATAACGAATCTAACTTTTTTAAAAAACATTCATGTGGTGATAATAAGGTAATGATAATTATTTGGAGTTTATATGTCATTCAAGCTTGATTTCATGGAAGCTTATATTTTTCATATCTCTGTTAATTATACTGATTAAATTAATAATATAGTTTTTTGGTTCTAACTCGAAAATTCCCACTGATCTCCTAAGTTATACTATGGTCTTTTATACTTTTATAAATGCTTATTTGATAAATATCCTTTTCAGTTTTAGCATTTCATTTTTCACCTTGAAAATACTAGAAGAACTGCTAAATTCAAAGACACATATCTCTTATTTCTGAAATTTTTATGCAGGAAAATGCTTGTCAGTGATTGCTTGCACAGACACAAACATAAGTAATGGGCGTAACTTAGTTGTAAACATTTTGTTTTTTTCTTTTAATATTTACTTATCTTCAAAACACTACTACTTCTATTTAATGTAATACTACAATTTGCAAAGCTTCCAACGAAAGTTTGTTTCATTTCTTTCTGCAAAAACTGGTGTACTATTCAGTAGCCTTTTAAAAAAACTCATAATAGATGAGTTAACGTTATGGCATTTAATAGTATATCCATACATTCTTTTTAAAAAATTGTCTTACATTAAATATTTGAAAAACTTGTTTTTCTTATTGACAGTTATTCACCCATAGATCAAAAGGGGCAAAAAATAATAACAATAAGAAAAATCACACATACCTTTCATTATCATTGCTTCCAGAAGCACTTTCCTTTAGTTATCTTGTTCAAAATTGAATAAACTTGTTACATGTTCACTCATAAGCGTTAAGATCACACATAAAAAGTCAGATAATCATTAAACCAAGTTCTAAGCACTTCAGGCTGTCACCCAGGAGCTGCAGTTTCAGTCTAGTTACTTGTCAGTCATGTGATTACGGGGAATAGAAGGAACGTGGGGTGGAGGTGGGGCAGTATTTAGCAACACAGTGCTGGCTTTAGGCTCCATAGGAAAGCTTATCATTTCTTAATATTTTATTTGAACCACAGCCCTTCTGATGTTTTTCTGTAATAGGAAGCTTCATTTTTATATCGTGCTGCTCGAAAGTTGAAGCAGTTTCCTAAAATGAATAACAGTGAGGATTTCAATTTCCACCTATCAAGAGTTTCACAGGGCACGTTACAACTGTTGAACTGCAGCAGCAAGGTAAGCTGAGGACTGTTTACTTTGAAACGACTCCTGTGATAGGATCTTAACCATTTCTGATGATCATATCCATGAGCATAGAAATCTAAGTGCTTATAAGGAAGCTGAAATACATCTACTCAGCTCTAGAAAAGGAAAGTCTCAACTTGTAAAGTATCTATTTATCTCTTGGCTAGGGTAAATTGTTTATAAAAGCAGACTAAAAATAAATTACAGCAACACTGTAAATCAATTATACATCAATTAAAAATAAATAAATAAATGAAAGCGTATTTTATTGCCATGATAACTTTTAAGGCAGCTAGTGTGATAAGTTGGGTGAGAAATGGTAAATTTTTATTTCTGAAATGTCTTAATAATTTCAATCTATATATGTACACATAAGAATTCATAAAACAGGTAATCAAATGTGTTTAACAAATACTCTGTATATAAAAAACAGGCATATTTACGTCCAACAATTTTCAATTTTTTTGCTTCAGTGATTTTGGTAAGTATAAGGCTAATTTTTTCCCTACTTCTCTACTAGTGGTTATGAAATATGAACAACAAAATAGAATTTAGAAGACATTATCTTGAGACTATAGAACAGTTTCTTCATCTACTGAATGGAGAAAAATATAATAGGATGTTGAAAAGGTTAGATAGCATAATTTATATAGAGTGCTTAGTGCTAAAAAGGTTTCAGTAAGTGTTTTATTATTATTACTACTATTATTATTATTACTCCTTCTTCAGGAATTTTACAGCTGCCACATAAAGCCAAAAGATTTCTCATGATTTTTTTAAAAGAAAATTTTAACATTTTTTATGATAGGAAAAGGGTTGTGTGTGTTAATTTTTTTTTTATTGCAGTATAGTCAGTTTACAATGTTGTGTCAGTTTCTGGTTTATAGCACAATCTTTCAGTCATACATGAATATACATATATTTGTTTTCATATTCTTTTTCACTGTAAGCTACAAGATATCAAATATAGTTCCCTATGCTATAGAGTATAAAACTTGTTTATCTATTTTATATATACCAGTATCCGCAAATCTCAAAGTACCTAATTTTTAATACTAGTACTTGCCCACAGAAGGTAAAATGGTAAGATTGTTTTTGACCTTACCGACGGGGATGAAAATACATGTTAGGCCATAAGATGATATAAGTTGGACCACTTCATTTATCATTACGTTACTTGCTTGATGCAAGCCAGTCTCCTCTTGGTGTCTTGGATTTGCTGAGCTTATTTCCGTTTTTGTCCCCTTATGAATGTTAGTCCCTTCCATAGAATTTCTGCTGTTCTCTTTCCTGTAAATCTGATCTGTCCTGTCCTATGCATCTTTCAAGACCAAGCTTAAGATTCATGAAGACTTTATATTCTAGCATACCAGCTCTTAATCCTTATTTAGAGTGATTTGATGTACAGTCAGCTGTCCACAGGTTCTGCATCCTCAGATTCAACTAGCTGCGAATCAAAAACATTTTTTAAAAAAACCCAGAAAGCTCCAAAAAGCAAAACTTCAATTTTTCGAGCCACACTGACAGCTATTTGCATAGTATTTACATTGTATGAGGCGTTACAAGTCATCTACCGATGATTTAAAGTAGACAGGAGGATGTGTGAAGGTTATGTGCAAATACTATGCTATTTTATATAAGGGACTTGAGCATCTATTCCTGGAGTTTGGTATCCAGTGGAGTACCCAGGGGGGTCCTGGAACGAAACACAAATAACAGGGGACTACTGTACCATCTAATGCAGGAATAGCAAATTCGTTTTCATGTTGCTTACACATCCGACTGCTTAGTAGTGACTATTGGAAACACTATGGTGAGTATAAGCCTCAAGTGAGGGCTTAACTGAGAAGATGGCAGAGCAAACTAGCAATATCACCTTTTGGCCTAGGAAGGGTTAACAGTTATAAATATGCTGTATATTTGCAATTCTTTCTCTCATGTTTTGAGGTTTGCATGGACCACCATATTCCAAAATCAACTAATTATAGATAAAGAAAATACACAAATAATTTAAATCTTGAGATTAAACAAAATTCTGTTACAAAATTAACCTGATACAATCCACCTTTTTCTTGAAATGATAAGGCAAGATGTTAAAGACATTCAGCTACACTGAGTTTTCTTCATGAGCTAGGCATGCTATAAGCTTTTTACTGTGTTTATTTCATTTTGCTTCTGATGGGTAAAGCTTAATACAATTTATGGTCAGGATTTAACAACTTAATGTTATTTTCATGTTGATTAAAACTCTAGTTTTGTCTCTGTTAGTATACCCTTCTATATTAATTTTTCATACCTCACAGCAATTGAACACAGTGCTGGGCATCCCTGCAAAATTACAGATCCAGGTTATTCAGAAGACCAGCCTCTCTTGTTTCTTCCTTTTCCCTGATAGTCTGTGTCTAAATGAAATTAGTATTCTGCCATACTAATAATAAATAATTTAAAGTAGATTCTCAGATTAGGTGAGCTGAGAATAATATGAAAATTAGCAATTACACTAATGGGAGGAGCAAAAAAGGATTAATAATCAATACTGTACATGTGACTTTTTTCTTAAGGTTAAAGGAAGAAAACCGCCTTCCCTGGGTGAAGCCCAACCCACTAAGAATTTGGTGAGAGTGACTGTACTTTTCTTTTTTTATCAGATTTTTACTCAAATTAATTCCTTATGTTTCTCTTTGTATTGTTTCCTTTTATACGGTTGGTTTGGAAAATATTCATTATAATGTTGGTAAAAGGAGAAGGGGGATACCCCTAAGAATTGGATCCCTTTAAACTGCATTTTTAGAAAACACTATTTTAAAATTAAAGAAGCTAGGGAAAATGTCAGAGCATCAATTTTTTTTAAAGAAACAAAATTAAAACACTAATAGGTAATAGGCAAAGGACATGAACAAAGTAGGAGAAAATAAACCAGAAGACAAGTATATGAAGAAAAAAGCCACTCTAATAAAGAAACACAAATTAAAAATGAGAACCCATTTTACACCTACTTTACTAGTATTCACAGAATGTACTATACATGCTGTATAACAGGATATGAACATTTTATATTTATATGTATTTATATATACTATTGGGTATTACACTAAATTATATAGCAATATAGAAAATATTTAAGAATGAAAGTCAGAATATTTAATTAAATCTGATTGAACATTAAAATGATGTATTAACTAGAATGAGACTTGGAAAAATGAACATACCTGGTTCATGAGAATGATAGATTCTCCATTCACATTCCCATTAGCATTGTTACTTGATCTATATATATGGGAGCATGGAAATTCCTTATTTGTCTTAGAGAAGTGGGGTGAGTTTGCACACCCTGGGACTCAGGAAACTAGGAATTCCACCTGAAGTGGAAGAGTTGAAATGAATACATGAGCAATATAATATTACATTGAGGACCTCTGACTGAGGGAATTCGGGAAGAAAGTTTAGAAAAAGGAGATAACATCTTTGTTCCCAGGGTTACAGAGGCAAAATCATGGTTCTTTGTCTTTTTAATGAATGTTCATTCTTGGTCTTTGAGAAGTCATGACATTTTCACATCTATGTATTTCAAACTTGTTAGTCACATAAACTTCAATTTGTATTTTTAAAAGATGTCCTGGGACCCTCATTAAAAAGAATATGAGAAACTCTCCTCCTTCGTATATATCTTTGCAATCTTTAATCTTTGAAATACATCATTTAAAGGGTATGTGTTAGTGTTACTAAATATATAAGTAAGAGATCTGAATTTGTGACTAAACTAAAAATAGGACAAACAAGCCCAAGACCCAGTCATTATATTTACTTGACATGTGACTGTGGCAGCTGATTTATCCTCTTTGAAGCATCAGCTTCCTCAAATGGGAAAGATGAGATCATCAATTTCATAGTTATTAAGGAGATAAAATGAAATAGTGTATATAAAGCACTGAACACAGTAGCTGACCTGGAAAACACCCAATAATTGGTTGTTATCTAAATGAAGTAATTACTCTATCCAGTACTCACCCCCTTCCCAGGGACTCAGAGGAATATAACAGTTTCGGCACAGCTGCTCTTATAAGTCTATTCCATGCGAGGTGTCTGTTTCTCCACTTTTTGTAAATATGGTACAGGTAACCCTTTTTAAAATTTTCATCAGGGGCTGAAAACTAGCTTATGAAGCAGGCTTCTATAATACTCTAGTGAAGACGAGTGCACAAGCTCAATCAGGCAGATTCTTATTAATCTTTGCCAAAAGAAACCAAATATTTTCAGAATTATTTCTTCCACAAAAATACATTTTTTTCCATTTAAAAAATCTCAGTTGAGTAATAAACAAACCTTCCTCACAAATGTTTAAACAGCATTCTTATGTCCACTGCTGCAGTGGTGAAAATGGCAGCCACCTGACAGCTCTTTAACCCTAGATCTTACACCACAACAACCTTGAATTTCCTACACATCAGTGATCACAATTATAGTTAGAAATAATAGTTGAAAAAAATATCATGGAGGCTTCTCCTTTTTAATTAAACCAAAATTTTGATATAACCTAGCATGATAGAAAGATTGAATATTTTAAAATGTGTATTTTTATAAAAATGTGAACTTAAAAACTTTTTTATGTATTTCTTTAGGAAGAAAATAAATCTGTAAAGGAACAGAAAAAACTGAATGACCTGTGTTTCCTAAAGATACTACTACAAAAGATAAAAACTTGTTGGAATAAAATTTTGAGGGGTGCTAAAGAACACTGAAAAATATGGAGTGGCAATATAAAAACTTAAGAGCTTAAGTTGTATACTCCAAGGATCTCTCTGCTCATGCAATTTTCCAGGGTAGAATGCCTCGTGGAAGTTACTGAATGCATCCTGGTAAAAATGGATTACAGCAATTGAGAAATCCTTACTGTAGTACTAGAAGATGGACATAAACAAAGGAACCTGAATGTTGCAATCAACAAACTATTTCACATATATGCAGACATCGGTATTAATCAATCGGTATTGATTCTGAGCTGGCTTAGGTAAGGCAATCCATGTAAGATATTAGTTGCGTTAATACTTTTTAAACCTGTTTAAAATTTCCAGAAGACATATAAATTCTGTGAAGTATATAAAGGTTACAAGAATTAAAAAATAACATTGCATTATGACCAAAATAATTTTATGGCCCACTATGCATCAGTATATTGCAACGAGAGTGGAAATTGTTGTCTTCTGTGCTGGAAACGTTTCACTAACAGTGAGATATGGATAAGCCCATGAGAACAAGACTCATATACCTTAAAGAAGCAATAAGCATAAAGGGCCCAAGATACTCCTTTATCAAGAAGATATCAGGAGATGTAATTAAGTATGAATGTGTAACAGAGTGCCTTTAATAAATGATTCAGCAAATGTTTTTAAATGAAAATAAAGAATAATTTCACAAAATAGTCATCTGTTCTAAGGATGCTAGACCATAGTACTGAGTCACTCTTGTCATTTATATGTAATAAAATTTGTCTAAATGAGTTAGCAATTTGGGAAGTATATTTTTAAGAGAATAATATATGTTAGCCTTTTAATTAATGGACTGTGTATTTAATTTTGACAGTATATCTGTATATAAAATATTTTCATACAGTATTACAAATTGCTTACTTTGGATAACATTTCTCCTTTGATAATAAATGGCCTATGTATTAACACTGTCAGATTCACTTAATGAATCCCAACAGGAAATTTTAAGACAAGATTTTTAGTGCTGTACAATTATTAGATTTCTCACTTTCATTGAAATATGACCTTTAATATCTTATTACCAAGAATGTACGTGAGACCAGGACCTCCAAACTATATAAGAACAGGACGGTGCTTTACTTTCTATGCTGAATTTTAGTCTTTGAAAAGAAACTTTTTGTTCCTTTTAAACAGACCCAGAAAGATTTGCCAATAGTCTTCACTTACTTATAAAGGGAACTGAAAACACTATTCTAGGTAGGCCAGAGTTCTTAAACAGCCACCACAGCCTCATAGCCACCTGGTTAAGTGCTGACTGGCTTTATTTGATCTACAGACAGTGCCATCCTCAAAGTGTGGACGTAGGACCTTCCTCTCAGTTCATGTGTCATCCTGCATCTCTTTCTCACTCTCCCCAACCCACGTGGAATTTCCTCCTCACGGGTACAGACAGCTGGATGGAGTTGTACAGACAGTTGTGTAGAATTCACTTTGATGAGGCATTGAACCAAATGTTTTCTGTTTGGTTTCCATTATTAACTCCAGAAAAGGGAGTTGACTGACACTTTTTTAGGAGCAAATGACTTCACCAAGACTTTTCTTCAGGTGGACTTTTCTCAGTGGGCTATGCTTCTTTCTACCACCAGACATGGTCAGCTATGTGGTACATCCCCACCCTGATGAACTGGTGCTGTTGGTAAGCCATCAGCTATAGAAATGGGGACATACTAAGTTTCTAAAGGGATCTTTTAAAACTGTCCTTGAAAGTATTTCCTTGAAGGCCATCTATAACATTCTTAACATTCTGAGATTGTGGCAAAAGAAGGAATAATATTTTAAAATGCTTTGTTGAAAGTTAATAAAATTTTCTTCCTTGATTTTTATTTTAATCTTTTGGCCTTGACTTTTATCATGTGTTTATGATAGAATTGAGCTTTGGAGAAAATTCACACTCAAAAAAGTTTATTTAGCATACAGTGTGTCAAATGCTTGGGAAAAAAATTACGGTTGGCTGCATTTCCCCTTTTCTTTGTTTCCTAGCCACTAACAAGGCAAGGAAAGACAAGGCAGCCTGGTTAATAATGGTCTTGGACTTGACATTTTTATTATTTCTACTCCTCAGCTAGACTTTTTAAGTCTCAATTAACATTTTCTTTCAAATGTGTATGTGGATGCTTTACATCGGCATTTTCTAAAGTTTATCCCAAGAAACCCCAATCTTTTTTGGTTCTAAAAAATAAAAAACAGAAAACAAACAAAAACCTCAGGATTCTCAGCTCTAAGGTCAGATAAATTTACTTCTGGAGATTCACAATTTTAATAGAAGTATATTAATTTAAGTATATTATGTAGTATGTATACTACATAATATATGTTTATTAAAGGCTCTGTAAACTCATAGCTTAAAAAAAAAGTTTAACACTAATAGAATTTCCAAATTTTGAGTAGAGAACACCACTTGTATGTAAAAACCACTAACCTAGCACACTTTGAGGAATATTACCTTACCTTATACAAAGGGATTGAGTTAAAAGTCTTTTAAAACAAGCTTTCATGGAATTTGCTGAAGAATGTACTCCTTTCAGGATTAAGATAGTTCTACTGAAACTAGAAGTGTTTCTTTTAAGCCATACTTTCAGTGACAACCAGTTTAAGGACATTTCATCAAACCTATTGTAAATGTTTCTCCAGAAACACACATCTTCTACTTTAAGTCTGACAACCCTTATGGTACTCTGTCCATGCAATCTTCATGTTTTTAGTCATGTTCTTGCTGAGAAAGTTCTTCCAGATTCTATCCACATCCTGTTCAAATGTCAAGAGGCACCTTGATTCCTTTCTCCTCAGTTGCTGTGGAGTCCATGATAATTCTAGGTAAGACAGACCATGTTTTACTGTGCTTCACTTTATTGGGCTTCACAGATACTGGGTTTGTTGCAAACTGAAAATTTGTACCAACCCTGTGTCAAGCAAGTCTATCTGCACCATTTTTCCAACAGCATTTGCTCCTTCATGTTTCTGGTTACATTTTGATAATTTTTACAATTTTTCCAACTTTATTATTATTATATTTCTTATAGTGATCTGTGATCTTTGATGTTACTATTGCAAAAAGATTATGACTCACTGAAAGCTCAGATGATGGTTAGCAATTTTTAGCAATAAAGTATTTTTGTTTGTTTTTTGTTTTTTTGGTAGGGGGAGGTAATTAGGTTTACTTATTTTTGGAGGAAGTACTGAGGATTGAACCTAGGACCTTGTGCATGCTAGGCATGCGCTCTACCACTTGAGCTATACCCTCCCCCCATAAAGTATTTTTTAATTAAGGTATGTACATTGTTTTTTAGACATTATGCTATTGCACACAATAGACTATGGAATAATGCAAACATAGCTTTTATATGCACTGATAAACCAAAATATTCATGCAACTCACTTTATTGCGGTGGTCTAGATCCAAACCTGCAATATCGCCAAGGTTTGCCTGTAATGTTAATATTTCTTCCTTTGGTTGTTCATAACACTTTATTGCCTGTATCATGTATTATTTGATCTGATTCATCTTATCACTTTATTTTAAATACAATTATTATTAAATATTTTTTCTCTTCACTTTTAAAATGTTTTCTCTCTCCTGAAAGAATGTATGATCTTTTGTGTTCCTTTCATCACCTAATGGAAAAAGCCACACATATGGTAGTTAATAAAGATGAATTCCATTAATTTAGAAATTCATTAATAAAGCCTATTTAAATAATCCAGAAAATATATTTCTACAATATAATTTACTATAGATACGACAAGGGCCGTAAAATATAGCTAATTTAAAAGGATATGACAGCATTCTTTTAAATTACAATTCTTATAAATTATTACAAAAAACAACCTCACAATCTCAATGAAACTTTGATTTCTAAACATTATTATCTTTCACTTGTGATTCTGATCAAACGGAATCTGTGGAAATATTATAGGATAAGAAAAACAAAATAGGTAGACACATTGATAATTGCCAATTCCAACAATTTTTAATGTCTAAATATCAAAATACATGTATTCACTTAGATCCACAAAATTAGCTTTTGAGAAAAATGCAAAGACGGTTATTCTGGTTTGGGAATAACCTGGTGCTCGTTTTGCAACCCCTCCATACAAAATGGTAAGAAAGAAGTACATTCTCTGTATAAGAAATTTTCTATGTGGGAGAGATCTTAGGGTTCTTTAAGATATTATCCTAAAAGTGAGTTAATTTTCTATGACAGTCGAAGTAAAGAAAGTTCAGATCAGTGATAACATTCACATCCAGGGCTTGCCACTCTTGCTTGCTGATTATTCCTTTTCTTTCAAGACCCATTCTAAGGGTCCCAGCCTTTCTGAAGCCTTGCCACACCTTCCTGAGGAGGGGGGGCAGGGGGGCGGGGCGGTGGTTAACAATGCCTTAATTTGTGCCTCCACTGCTCAGCTCAGCAAACAACTCAATAACCTACCAAGGACTGCCATGTGGAAAATGGACATGTGTTTCCCAGTTTCCACCTTTAACGCTTATAACAAGTTTTCTTATGTCTGAAATGATCTGATTCCAACAGGAACATTTTACTTTAAATTTTAATTGGATAAAAGAAAATCTTAAAAATTGCTCTGAAAAGGGTCCCAAAACTATCACAAATAAAAAGAGCTTGGTTTGCAGAGCATCTGATAAGGTGAAGTAAAAGTTTTCTAGTAGAACCGGAAAGATCTGCCAGGAAAGTACAAAACAATGATTATTTACTCTCATCTCCTTCGTTGGCATTTCCTTGCTGTGAGAAATCTTAAATGTGTAGACCAGTACAACTTTCTGCTTAAGAAAGAGTTATTAATTTCACTCATGGGAAGTTAGATAACCAGGGTTGGGACTAATATACTCACAGCCAAGTGGATTTAAAGAAGAAGCTCCAACTTCTGGATATAAACCACTTAACAGGAAGATGCAACACAAATACAGATAATTCATTCACTCAACAAATACTTACTAAGCATCCATCTCTAATGTGATGACCCTGATCCCATGGGTACAATAAAAATCTGTGCCTTCATGGAACATATACTCCAGAAGAGCAAACAGTAAACAGTAAGTAAACAAAATTTTTATAGAAAACAAGTTATAAGGAAAAAAAAAAAAACAGACTGGTAGAGAAAGGTAGTATTTTAGGTGATCAAGGAAGACTTCCTCTTTGAAGAGAAGACATCTGAAGATACTCTTATTAGTCTCAAACGATTTAACATGTAATACATGACTGGCAATATTTATATGTTTAATAAATTTCATTGAAGGAGTCAAGTGATTTTACAACACAGATCGAAACAGAATACTTCAACTACAGTGTGTGATGCTGTCATAGAGATAAATTATGAAATTATCAAAGGTTTGACTTTGAAGTTGTCTGTTGTCCTAAAGCAGTGGTACACAAGCTTTACTTTTTAGTTGAAATAATTTCAGAGAGTTGAAATAATTTCAGCATAGAGATAGTACAGCATGTTCCCATATACCCTTTACCATAATTCCTCTAATGCTGCTACCTTACAAAATCATAGTACATTTATCCAAACTAAAAAAATTAGCATTCTTTGTTGTGGGTGTGGCTGTGCTATGCATTGTAGGATGTTTAGAAGCATCCCTGGTCTTTACCCACTAGATACCAATAGTATCCTCCTCTAAGGAGTGACAGTAAAAAAAAAAAAAAGTCTCCAGCCATTGCTAACATGTCCCAGGGAGATGTCTGAAACCACTGTCCTGGAAGTTTTTAGGGTCATATGTTTTACAATTAGGTCCTTGACTCATTTAAGTTATCTTTTAATATTAGGTGTGTATTAAGGTTCAGTTTTTTGCATATGGACATCCAATTGTTTGCCATTTGTTGGAAAGACTATACTTTATCAACTGAATTGCTTTTGTGCTTTTGTAAAATTCAGTTAAGTGTATTTGTGTGGATCGATTAATGGATGGTCTGTTCTATTCCAATGATCTGTATCTTTTCTCCAACACCACACTGACTTGATTACTATGGGTTTAAAATATCTAGAGATTGGGTTGAATGAGTCCTCCAATTTTTCCTTTTTCAGAATTGTTTTGGCTATTCTAGCTCTTTTGCCTTTCCACATACATTTTAGAATCAGCCTGTCAAACCACAAAAACAAACAAATAAAAAGAAAACAAAAATAATTGCTGGAAGTTTCATTGAGATTGCATTGAATCCATAGATTCATTTGGGGGAGAACTGACATCTTTACTGTATGTATTCTTTGAATTAATAAACACAATATATTTCTCTAGTTAGATTTTTGAGTTCTATCATCAGTGTTTTATGGTTTTAGCATACACGTATTTTGTTAGATTTATGCATAACTATTCATTTGTGTGTGTGTGTGTGTGTGTGTGCGCGTGCATGCCTGAACACTACTGGAGTTTAAAATTCAAATTCCTACTGTTTATTTCTGGTATACAGAATTGACTGACTTTTTTTTTTTTTTTTCATTGTTCTTGTAGCCTATGACCTTGTTAGAACTAAACTTGTAAGTTCTAGCTTTTGTGGTGGATTCCTTGAGATTTCCTACAAAGACAAACATGTTATCTGCAAATAGAGGTCATGTCTTCCATGAATGTAGAAACTTCTAAAATCTAATTTTTAAATTCTTAATTTACCTCCAGAGCAGCTGCACCAGCCAAGATTGTCAAGCTTTACTTACGAGGTTTCGATTATGAAGATAGTAGGTATAATGAATTTGCTTTTTTAAATTATTCATTACCCTGCACCCCCAGCATCAGAAAACCTGGATGCATATTTCCCAGGAGTTTGTCTCTTGACTGCCACTGAGAATCTTTGAGCTAGACTAATACTAATAGAGAGTTGTTGACACAATCCTACATAAAACATTTCCCCTCAACCAGTTTTCAAATTTACTAGTTTGAAGACTATTACAAATATAAACAAATAACTTGTTTTCTGAACATGTCAATCATTCCCTGACATGACCACACCTCCTGTCAGGAATTCTGCACCTTTCTGCTAAGTGATGCTGTTCTAAACCATGTGAAATCACGCCTTTAATCTAACTAATAGGGGGACCGTATAGGGCATCTGCCCAAAGTACAACTAACTGGTAAGACTGGCTAATGATCTGTGATGTATGTTACGTAGCTTGAAAAGATGAACTAGTTCAGGTGCTCTGTTCCAGAAATTTGAGCCACAATCCTAAATAAATTTGCCCCAAATAAATCTGAAATAGAGAGGAAGTTTTAAGGT
The DNA here is from genome assembly GCF_036321535.1 of Camelus dromedarius. Taxonomy (NCBI): domain Eukaryota; kingdom Metazoa; phylum Chordata; class Mammalia; order Artiodactyla; family Camelidae; genus Camelus; species Camelus dromedarius. Next base: position 17,496,689 of record NC_087465.1, on the reverse strand, counting down.
TTTATTAAGCTGGGCACTGGCAAGCTGAAGGAATGGGAGAACAGAAAATGTACACAGCAGAGAGAGAAGACAGGCAACAGGGAACGGACAGATGAACTTAGAGGAGCAACAGGCTGGCAGATGGACCAACCCTTAGAGCTTCCTCAGGACCTAATGACCTTCCAGTTTTAATTCACATGCATCTTTCATTATTTAATCCTCCCTCCCCCTTTTCAAGGTATCTTAGGATTTCTGTCCCTTACATTTGAAGGTTATGTTGAGAATATCATATGTTGATGAATGAGGAAATGAGAATGAAATGTTAAGTTTATGAATTATGAATATTAGGTACTATAATAAGAAGGTAAAATTAATGACTAAACTTTGCCTCCCTAAGTAAGATAAAGTAGCTGAGTCAATCACAAATAGGGCTGTATTTCTAACGTGTGGGAGATTAGGGGATGGGACGGTAGTGTTGTGAAATGAGGAAAACAGCTTCTTTTTGTGTTATACTCAGGTGGGGTTGGAAAGGTTCAGTTTGTTTTAACTTTAAATTGTACAGTATAACTCTTTTGTGAAAGCTGAGTGTTAAGAGAACTTAATTTGATCAATACATATGGACCCTTCAGGGTAGAATGGGTGACAACTATTTTCTCTAGCCTTTTATTTCTCATAAATTTAGGGGCCAAAGAACACAAATTCAAATTATATATTTAAGCTAGATCACACTCCCCAATCCTGTCATACTCTGAGTAAGCCAGAATCATTTTAGTGGCCTCTGGAGCACGCACAATCTGGCTACCTCAACATTCTAATCTATTCCTTGCTCCACCATTCCACAGGTACTGGGCTCCCACCTCAGAGCCTTTATTCTTTTTTACCTTCTGCATAAAATACTCTTTTCTTTCTTTTCCACCTGCATGCTTCAACATATTAAATACTCTTTAACAGGAAGCACTAAAAGTTCAGGGAAACAATCCAGTAAAAAATTCAACACAGTACACAAAAAGGATAAACAGGAGGGGCTCAGCCCTCTTTCAGGTGTGTGCTCCAACATCACTTTTGCAATCCCTGAACATCCTATTTAAAATTGTGACCTGCTTGCACCCTCCTTCCCATTTCATTCTGACCACCTCTTGCCCACTTTCCATAGCACTCATCACATTCTAATGTAAAATACATCTATTGATTTATCTTTTTTTTTTAAATCTTCTTCCACTAGAATATGAACTTCAAAAGGGCATGGATATTTGACTGTTTTGTTCACTGCTCCTAAAACAATGCCTAGGTCATAAAAGGAATTAAATATTTGAGGAGTACATAATATGCACATGATATAGTAAATAACTGATGTCATTTATTGACAGCCTGTTAAGTATCAGACATTGTGGCAAAGACTTTATACACATTGCCTATAATCCTCAGATTAGCCCTGCCAGATAGGTATAATTATACTCAAAGCATGTTTCTTAAAATATTTGTGATTCAGTTTGTGATTCTCTAACACCATGACTGAGATGAGGAAAGGTGTCTTAACTCAGGATGTCAAAGAGTCCCTCCTGTAGGATATGGGTTTAAGCCCTTCTCCTGTTACCACAGCCACTGTTAAAGGGACGCCCAGGTCATATCAAATGTTACCACTGAAGAGTTTTTAAGTGCAAATAACAGATCCCAGTTGAGTTAGTTTAAGCAAGAAGGAATTTATTAAGAGCTATGAGATAATTTACAGAATCTCTGGGAGAGTCAGCTAATCAAGTTTGGCAGTTATTTGGCCAGAAATGGGGAAATGTGGCTTTAAATTTTAAAGTTAAAACTAAAACAACTTCATATTGCATGAATCAACTAATTCATGAATGGGTTGATGAGTAAATATGAGACAGCATTCCTCTTGGCTTTTATCTATTCTAATGAAAGTTCCTAAGAAGTACCCTCTCGTGATAAGTGCTGGTTTGCACAGACTATGACAAAATTAATGTGACAGTAGAATACAGTAGGCCCAATTAGCTGAAGTGCCAGTACGTGCATCACTGAACTGCAGAAAGTTGAAGCTGAAAAGAACTTGACCATCAGACAGTTTGGTGTCCTCATTTGATGAGCACGTATCCCTGAGACGAGTGGAGACTGGGAGGTGGCACATCAGCTCTGGAGAGCTGGATCTGCTGACAGTTTTGGTTAATTTAACCCTCTTGCAATAAATCTGAAGTCCTGTGTTTCCCCCGAATTAATGACTACTTATTGCAGTATATGCTACAGTTTTCTCAAAATAAGATGTTGGGGAAAGTGTTAACATAGTCTCAATTTAAAGAAAAAAAGTAAAGCAACTTTAAATCATTTAGCTTCTGGACTTACATCTGAAGCTCCGGGCTCACATTCTAGGGCTGCTGTCACAGCTACCATGTATACAGAATAACAAGTAAGATTCCCAATTACCTTTGAAAAAGCATCATTCAACACTGGTATTTTAATAACCTATTACCTTTAATCCATTTGGTGTCATGTGACTTCTTCAGATGAATCAGATGCTCTTCCTGCTTTTCCCCTTGGCACAGTCACTGGTTCAGAGTTAAAGAGTGACAAGTCACATCGTGTAATAAGGGTGTCACTTCTCGACTCTGCCACAGCTGCCTTTGAAGCTAGATGTCTCTCCACCATCCTCAACAGAAAACCAGTGTCTGCTTCACATTACTTGCTTCAAAATCCAAGTCCGTTGGGTAGTTCCAAGGTCACATGACTACTCCCTAGCTGAAAGAAAGGATGGAAAACTAAACTCTGGCAACGATTTTAAGGCAGTAAGATTCAAAACAGAAAATTCACCAAACATGGGATTTTTAAAAGATGCTAGCCACAAACAGGACAAATGTCCGGTTTAGGTTTAAAATAGAGTAAGATAATTTTTCACTACTAGGCACGTTTTGGGCAGTGTTTAATTTCTAGAATTGTTCACTGTTTTCTACTTAAATTATACTAAAGTATCTAAGGCAATTAATGATAAGTCCCCCTTCTCCTCATATAACAGCTTCCTGGTAATGGCATCAGTGACAAACAATCTTTCTAGTGATACCAGAGGGAGAACCACAAAACTGTTGATCAAAAGCAAAGACCATGAGAATATAGTGCCTCTCCAGGGATGCAGAGCTCGTCTAGCACCTATGTTGCTCATTCAAATGGTGTTTTGATTGTCTACAGTAAGACATATGTTGAAAAACAAACCTATTGTTTTACAATTTCAAATTAATAGTTAAGCGCATGTGTCCAAAGAGAATCACCCTTGAAGAATTAAGTGTTCAAAATAAAATAACGAATTCCTGATGTTTCTTATGTGGTGCATATGAATTTCCCTATAAGAACGCTTAAGTTTGAGAAGATGAGTAAAAATAAAAATGTACTTTTAAAACTTTCTGGTTCTTAAAGTATTCTTTTTGACTAAAATAACAAGTAGAAGAAAATAACTTTAAAAAATCTTTAAAGTTTTAAAATATAATAGGTAAATATGTGAAAATAGATCTAAATGTTCTAAATATATTTTGCTCTCACAGCTCAACAACAGAATGGCAAAAAAAAAATCTCTAAAATACCTATACCAGGTTTAATTTTTATTTTATGCTCTATGAATTAAAAACTCATGTATTCCTTGGACTCTTCAAATCACAGCTGATAAAGTTAAGGGAGGGAGAGGTATATTAAAATGTAATATAATTTGAGAAAAATTAGGAAAAATAATCTTATTAAAATTATACACAGATTTGACAGACACCACTTTCAGCAACAAAAGTATTACAGAAACAAACTAGTTTAACTATAAAGGGTATCACCTACATTTGTGAATGTCAGAAAATAATGGAAGATGTGGTAGTGATTTAAATAAACTATTACCACATGCAAGTGATTCTGAAAAACATAACCCTATTTTTTAAAGACTACGGAAGTATTATATATATTTAAAAACTAATACCAAAAATATAAAGAGTATATAACATCATAAATCCTTTCAGTCGAAACAAGCACAATATTGAGGGATATACTTCAAACCTTTTTAGCTGTGCAATCCTTTACATAATTGGAATCATATTTTATACACATTCACTACTTTAGGCTAGTTTTCTGTCCTAATAATAAAATATAATCTTGTTATACCATTAAAAATTATTTTAAAGTGATTTATTAACTTACTAATTTTTATCACTACAAATAATAGCACTATTAAATGTGTTCTGCATAAATATTTTTCTACACTTCAGATTACTCCTTCAAGAATAAATACATCTTAGAAAATAAAATTTCTGAGTTATGAGGCGTGTGTATTTTAAAAGCTTTTACAGCAAATTTAGTCAACTTCTTCCAAAAGCATCATCAATTTGTATCTCCACTGTCAGCAGATGAGGGCATTCACCTTAATGCCCCAGGCAGTATTCAGTTTTATTATAATTTAAGATCCCTGATTCGATGAACGAAAGTCAGCATTTCATTGTTGAGTATACTCACCACTGCTGGCAGCCTCTTATCCCCAGCCTTATTGCTGCAAATTCAAAACAGACATAGAAACTGAAACATTTGAGAAGAGAGAGAGAAAAAAAAAAAAGGAGAATGAAAGTGAAAGTGAAGAGTTATGTGAAGTAAGACTGAACAGCTGGAATTTTCGGTAAGTTTTACTCAGTATTGATTTTCCTCAGTCCTCAGGACAGCCCAAGTCGTTCATGTCTTGCAGCTCTGCGGGACCTCACCTCACACATCCTCTTCACTGCCAGTCACCTTTTCCCCACTAAAAGGTACTGCAGCTCTTGCTCATATTCTACCGGCGTTCCTCCTAAGCCCTGGGACAGGGAAGGGAAAAAAAAAATAGGAAATGGTCAACTGTATAACTTGTGATAAGGAAGAAGCTTCAACATTTGTAAAGCACTTTGTTGGTAACTTTATAATAAAGAAATTTTCCATTAAAATGAGTCCTTCTTTTTTCCTAAGTTGTAATTGTCTGTTTTTATTATCAGCTTCTCCAAATAAATTATCGTTGACTTCCAGGGACTTAATCACATCTTACTTCTCTTGATTCCTAACATTTCATAGAATGAAGAACATATAAAACATTTTTAAAAATGTTTATAAGTATAAAGCTTTAGCTTTCTGCATTTTACATTAGTTGGTCTAACCACTCATTTTGCTATTTAAATAGATGTCACTTGTATATGTTAGATGTTAAGTTAGGTTAGCTAACTGAAGGAAAAAAAACTTGAGAGATTTTAACTGTTGTGTAAGTACGATGAAATGTAATAGTAATAGTATAAGAATTATTTGGCAATGTGCGTAAGCAGTAGTCTGAGATGCATAATTTTGCCAACAAAATTATGTGAGGTGTAAATATTAAGTATTTCTATCAAAAACTACCAGGATGATGCCCAAAATCAAAATATGGGTTATTAAAGTCACAACAAAATAAACAACAAAAAGTACTCCATAAATCTCTGTCATTTCATGTTATCAAAAAGAAAAAAAAATCACATCTAGATTGCTGACATGTCTTTAAAATAATTGGAGGCTGTCAATATTAAATTACTCAAAAGCACCCTCTAGTGGCAAAAAAGCAATTCACATATAAGCCAAGCAAGCAAAGTTGTATAGAAATGAGTATTGTGACAATAATATTTAACTGAAAATGTTCTAAATGAAAATAAAAATGTGTGGCTAGCATCAATTTTGTTTTAATGATTCTCAACTGCTCTGTTCAATAATACTGTCAATCGGAAAAATCAACCTTAGTACTAAAAATATACTTACCATATAAAACTAAAAATATACTTACCATATAAAATGCATATACCTGCATTGCAAATAAAGACACAAGAGTTCTGCTGGTGCTTTGTAGCTATGTATCTATTCCACTGAGCTTCTACTCATGGTAGAAGTTTTCACCTCTAGCCTAAGGAAAACTGAGTTCAAATTAAATATGTCTCATCTGATCATATTTCTACTAGACACAACATCTGTTTAAAATGTTAAATATGATGGTCGAATCACAAAGCATTCATCACAAATATTTTTTGCCTTTGAATTGTATATTATGTAATTACAAATATCCAAGTTTCCTATCAACCTTGACTTCTCTGTTTTCAACTGCTAAATTTTATTGGCTCTAATGTTTCTATGCTTTAAAAATCTTGTGAAGAAACATATCTGTAATACTTTGAAATCATAAAACACTTCAATTCAATAAAATAGTAATAACTTTCTTGAAAAGCTGATGGGACCAAAAAAACTGCCAATGAAAACTGTTTTCTCTTTGAAAAGCCTGTGTTTCAACTTTGAATATTTTCTTTATATTTCAGTACATTTCCATCTTTTTACCTGTGTCTAGATAAAAGAAAAGACATCAATGATAATCAACTAGCATTTTTTGCTTCATGTCTTTATTGAATAGGTTCAAACGTGAAGACATTATTTGTAATAAAAAACAGAGTGAACAAGACACAACAGCAGCCATAATAATCTTACTTTTTCAAGCTAGTAACTTCCAGAATAACATAAAAGCAATTTTTACAATTTTAATTTAGGCTTACAGTCATTTTTTTTTTTAATTCTACCACACTGGCAAATACTTAGGAAAATAAATAAAAATAAAATAAATGATGCATAGATCTAGGAAAATTTCTTAAAATCTGAACTATTGCACAATAAATCAATGTGAGAATAATATATGCAAGTAATATAAAAATGCATTTAAATACATTGCATCAACATGTTTTATAATTCATAAATGTATTTCACCTACTTACTGTTTATAATAATCTCTGGATTCTAGAATTGGATGATTTCTTAACAACTCATTCCTATGTAGTACATTATAACATTTACTTGCTACTTAAACATGTGCCACTTTGTTTAAGCTCATTTACCTACCCCTTTTCTTGAGCAGACAAAAATTACGTGGTCTTTGAAAATCTACTTGAAGGAAAATAGTGCTCAATCCTCAGCAAAACAAAAGTTTAAAGTTCTTCTTCATATGATTTATAACAATTAGAACAGAAGAACATAAACTATTGAAATGCAATCCTAATATGTACATTATTCTCCCAAATTTATTACAGCTTATTCTAGTTGATGCACCCTTTCTTTTGACCAATATGACTGAATAAAGACAACCAAGAAAAAAATTAGTAGAAAGTCAGGAAAGAAATTATAAGGTAAACAATTCCACTAACTCTGAGTTATCCCCCGCCCAAATGAAAAACAAAATTAAAAAACTAATGAGTAAAATTATAAAGTATAAACACATTGCAGAGAAAGTTATAAGCCACAAATTTCTACACTGATCCTTACAGTTGATCAGAATCATAAATAAGAGGCTAGAAATTGCCTGTTAAAGATTTACTTGTACCTTTGTAAGATCAAGGCTCTTTTAGGTTTGACACAACAGAAATGACTACTGAATTACTGAATATGGCTGTACAAGCAATCAAGGACATCTACTACTAAATACTATGTTACACCGAAAGTGACAATGATTAAAAGCCCTATTTTAGTCAAAGTTAAAGAGAATGTATAATTAATTTTTTGTGAATGTTTAATTACATAACAAAACAGCCATTCATTAAAGCAATACATTTTCAGTGGCTTTTTATTGTGATGTAAATGGTGTTTCAGCATTAAACACTAAAAAGAAAATGTGAGTAGGAAAAATTAGATATTCCCTTAACTTACTCATAACTACATCTAACTATACTTCAAGTGACTAAAATTCAAATACTTTTTATCTGCATGCCCTGCACTATTATTGAAACTACTATTTATTAGGTAAGATGGTTTGTTTTAAAACCCACTGTGATAATTTCTTCTGAATTCAAATACATAGAAATAAACACAGGATTCTGCAAGGAATTTTGTGCATCTTATATTAAATAATTACATTTACAAAGTTTGCAAAAATGAAGCTGAAGTTGTCAATTAAAATTACTCTTCAGACATGAGATTGTGGAAAAGAAAGAAAAAAAGTTAAATTTGAAGACAAAAGTAGAAAGGATATATGCTCAACTAATACACACTGAGCACACTGATTTAAAAAAAAATCATTAAGCTCTAACTAGAATAAGATACATTTGTATTTTCAGCCTTGTGTCTCTGAAAAGAAAATTGCATAATTACATTTTAAAGAATGAGTAAAGATCTCTAAATTATATAATCAATAATATTCCGAATAAAGGACAACATAGACCTGTAGGGGTTTTTTCCTTTTTAAAGTATTTATAAATTTGTTAAAGAGCTCTACAGAAAAATGACCTACATAACTAACTGAAACTAAAAATATTCTCTTCGGTTCCAAAATTCCAAGCATCCCATCCTGCAATGATACTATCTGAAAATAGGCACCAATAATAAAAATGTTTATTCTGATTTTTCTCTCAAGCAATGACCATCCTAAAGCTTGACGGGCTAACAAGCACTAGTGTTCGAGAGCCCGGGGAGGTATGCTTCATGTGCTCTAACAACAGCAAAAAACAACACCAAACGTAATGATTCCACTTGAAGTTACTTTCTGACCTATGATACGTGATTATTTCCTTGAATGGCACGGTCTGGGTTATCAGGTATTTATTATGTACAGTATATACACACACCTACACACATACATTAAACAGCCAAAGGATTATGCTCCAAAAATTGTTGAAAAAAGTATTTTGAATAATTTTAGCACAAAGTCACTTAGAGGAAGTGCTCTAGATGTCCCAGCAGTGAGTCGTAAATCTGGACTTAGCTCTTTTTCTTTGTGGATTCTGTTCACAGAACCATTCTTCGAACGCCACATTCACAGCAGAACTTTGCCCATTCTACTGGGTATTTAGTCCCACACTCGTGGCAGAATTTTGGTAAGTGTCCTGTTGAATTTCCTTCAATGCCTTTAATGTTTCCGCCATTAAGTGAAGATACATAGTCTCCATCTGGCCTGGAGAGGGACCGAAAAAAAGCAGAAACACAAAGTTCATGTCAGTAGTTTTTAACCCATAACCCTTGGGAAAGAGAACATAATAGTAAATATAACTAAAGCTTGCTTAATCTCATAGTTAATACTCTTCTAGTTCAGATTAAAAAAGAATCACAAATGAACTCGTTTACAAAACAGAAACAGACTCACACACATAGAAAACAAACTTATGTTTACAGGGGAGGGGGAGGGAGGGATAAACTGGGAGTTTGGGATTGGCAGATACAAACTATGTACAGAATAGACAAACAGCAAGGTCCTACTGTAGAGCACAGGGAACTGTATTCAATGGCTGGTAGTAACCTATAATGGAAAATAATATGAAAAGAAATGTATGTGTGTCATTGTAAACTATACTTCAATTAAAACAAACAAAAAAAAAGAATTCATGGGGTCTTTTTCTAATCACTCCATCATGATCCACTATTCTATTTAGTTACTCTTGAATCAGTATCACACTTTCTTAATTACTATAGCTTCATAAATCATCCATGCATTCTTCTTTAACTTGCCCTAGCTAAGTTCATATGAAAAGAACTTCTCAGGATTCATATTATTTTGCTTGAAAGTTGCACTGAATTTATGCACTGATTTAAGGGATAATAGATAGCTTTACAAAAAGTTTCATAATATTGAATTTTCTATTTTATAAAGAAGGTACATTTTTACTTAGGTTTCACCATCTTTGAAGTTGTGTCATTCTCTCTATCAAAATTAAAGTTCTTGCTTGGTTTTCAATTTTATTCCTGTGCACCCTGAATCTGTGTGTATCTGTGCATGGGTATTTCTAAAAACTGCATTTTCTGTTTGTTGCTGATAGACTGCAATAACTTTCAATATACTAATAACAAAACCAGTGAATTTACTAAAAGACAATTATATTTATTCATTCATTTTTTTGGATATTCTAAATATGATCATATTATATATAAGTTTTGTGTCCTTTCCATGTCTTGTAATTCTAATGTTTTTTTCTTACTAGTTAGGTTAAAATAGAAATGATTATAGCTGACATTCTTGTGCTATTTCTGTTTTGACAGAAAACGCTTCTTTTATTCACCACCAAATATGAAGACTGATGTAGGGTTCTAGTAAATCTAGTGTTCTTGGCAATTTCTTCTATTCCTAATTTTCTAAGCTCGTCTTTTAAATTAAAAATAGGTGGTAAATCATGTGTGTGTATACATATATAAAAACTGACCAATTTTTTTAATCCTTTAATCTGTTGATGTGATTAAGTTATATTAACACTTTCTGAAATTAAATCAATTTTATTTTCTGTGATAAATCTAGAGAGTCATGAATTTCATGTTTGTGGATTGGGTCTGCTAAAATTCTTAGAGATTTTATGCATTTTTTCAAGTTTATAAGTAGGACTGATCATAATTTTAAATTCTCTTATTAGTCTGGGTATCAAAGTTTCCTAACCTTTGAAAAGAAGTTGAAGAATGTTGTTTTTCACTTCCTTCCCCCCGGAAAAGTTTAATTACTGAATCAATTTCTTCAATGATCATAATTTCAAGTTTGTTTGAAATCAGGTTTTGTAAGTTATCTTTTTCTAGGAAATCATGCGTTTCATCTAAGTTTCAAATTACTGGCATGATGTTCTTGTAATTTTAAATCTCTGCTGTGTCTGCAGTTACATTTCTCTTTTCATTCTGCATATTATTTGCATCTTCTCCCGAACCAAATTTTTTGCTTTATTAGTCCTCCTCATGTATTATTCATTCACTTATTTAAAAAAATATTTACTGAGAGCCTAGTTTCTGTCAAGTACTCCTCCTGATCCTAGAGTTAGAGCCGTACAAAACAGATTAAACTCCTTGTGCTTAGGGAGCTTACTGTTTTATGGAGAAGACAAAACACAGCATAAATAACATATACAGCATGTCAGCTAGCAAACAATAAAGCAAAGGGGACACAGTACAGGGTGGCAGTGAGATTGTTCAGAGCCCTGAGGACTGCAACACAGGGGACGAAGGATGAAAGAAGAGTCTGCAGCATGTAGTGACGACTAAGTAAATTAGAACAAAGGGCCTGGCAAAATTCAACTTGATGACAGTAGTGATGAGCAGGGAAGTTAAAGGTGAAGTATCACAAAGAACTCTGAAGTTCCCTCTCTACTCCTGCCAACAACGATGCAGAGGCCAAGATTCAGAGTGCTCTAATCAGGATCTCTAGCAGCTGCTGGGCACCATATTGGAGGAAGCTCCCATTGACCACCAGGTTTTTCCTTAATGCTGTTATAATCTTTTTATTTCATTAATTTCTGTTTTATCTTTACTATTTCATGTACTCAGTACTAATTTAGATTTACTTATTTGTCAACTTCTTTGCTCACCAGTCCTTCTTGCAAAATTCCACCTCTTTTGGACACTTTCCTCTTTTCTAAGGTACACTCTTTGAATGGTCTTTTAGTCATGGTCTACAGATGATAAATTTTCTCAATATTTTTTTGTCTGAAAATGGCTTTATTTCATTCTCATTCTTTGATAGTTTAGGTCACTGGTTCACAAGTGATGTCCTCAATCTGGCAGCATCAGCATTATCCGAAACTTACTATCAATGCAAAACCTTGTGCCCCATTCGAGACTCACTGAGTGAGAAATCCTTGAGTGAGGCCAACAAGCTGTGTTAAAATTAGTGCTCTGGGTGATTCTGATGCACAGTAAAGTTGGAGAACCACTGGTTCAGTTGGTATACAATCAAAGGTCAGCAGTTAACTTCCCTCAACACCCTGAATGTGCTGATTCCACTGTCTTTGGCTCCACAAGTGAGCTGTGTACTAGCCGGGGGATCCTCACATTGTCTAAGTAATATTCTTTCCCTGTGGCTGCTTTTAAGATCTTCTCACAGTCTGTCTTCCCAAGTTTCATTACAGTTCCATCTATATGTTGTTTTCATTTTATTCATCCTGCTTGGGATTGTTCTTTGATTTTGAGAACTTGTGTTTTTCATTAATCCTGGATTATTTTCAGGTATAAATTATTCAAAAATGCTGTCTCTCACTCGATTTTCTTCTTTTGACCCCTGATTCAACAATCTTAGACCTTAAAAATTAAAAATCTCCCTCACATCTCCCTTCTCTCTTGGGACTCCACGCTAGATAATGCCTTTAAATCTATCCTTTAGCTTATTTCTCTCTTCTTCAGCTGTGTCTAATCTACAATTTAAACACTATATTTTGAGTTTTTTCCTTATATTGAGTTCTGTTTGGTTCTTTTGTAAAGATGCTCTAATCTTTTTGTGATGGTATATTGTCACAGAGACTTCAATTCCCTCTCTTTTTTCTTTATATACTTTAAACTGACTTACTTTATAAGATTTATCTGATGATTTCAATATCTAAAGTCATGGGTACTTGTGGTTTTTTTTGCTAACTCTCACTTATGACTGCTTATTTCTTCAAATAGTTTGAAGTTTCCATGTGTGATTTATAATTTAGAATTGTGAGCTCACATTTGCTCACTGTGAGAATCAGGAAGTCTAGGTTAAGGGTATTTCACACCAAAGATGATTTGCTTTGGTTTTGCTTTTACAGGCTCCAAGGGAACACCTAATCAAAAGTATCTTTTTTTTTTTTTCAGTTAAGAATTTCTTAGAATATGCAGATACTGTACTTTTAAACCTTACACTTCCATGCAGGTGAGCCTATAGTTAATCAATTATCAGCGGGAATTCTCGCATCCCTCTGAGCCATGCTAAGATAGACAAGTCTTCTTGGGTCTCTTTTCCTGGTTAGTAGATTTTTTTTTTCTAATCCACCCTTTCACTGAGAGATGACCCTCTGAATACTATGACAGAAGGATTAACACAACCTTTTCCACTTTTCTGTGGACCTATTTGACCTTGGGAAAACTCCCTAGCTCTGTTTAATGAAAATCCAACACAGGTGAAATGTCAGTTTCTAGGCAACAGCACTTATAAGCGGTCCACTGAAACTAGACATGGCCCTCAGGACAACCGGGAAGCTATGCCTATGGAACTGTTATAAGAGATACTGCTTCCCTTTGGGGACAAAGGATTGCTAATTAAACTGTCCCTACACCCACCTATGAGATCTTGCTCTCTCATACCTAAGCTGTCAGCTGGACAGCTAAGGAAGATGAGCTCCAGGACTGCTGCAAGGGCTCCCATGAAAGAGAAACACCTGATGCTGCCCTGCTATCATCCCACATTTCCTGTAAATATTTCCAATGACAAAAGTAATGTACCATCATATGAGTATCTCTGGCCAAGCTTAAGACCCCTTGCTGAGCACTGCAACAGCCCTGGCTTAGAGCAAGAGGCAAGGTGAGGAAGGGAAGGGAAAGTTGAGTTTTTGACACTGCATTTCTGTACCAGAAATTAATTCTTCTCTTCCACAATGACATTAAAACCCAAGCCTCTGCACAGTGAAAATTACTGAAAACCTCAAAAGCAACTGCAGTGTCACAGTTAAAATACCAATTTGATCTCTACCTTCCTTTATATTTTTATTCTGTGGCAGTTACCCTTACTTTCCTGAGAGCTAAGCTATACATTAAAAAAGATACTTGTTCTTTTCAATACAACATTTCTAGGTGTTTTAGGTGGAAGGGTTATCCAGGAAATGCAATCTACCATACCTTCAGAAAAATAAATCTCTTGAGATTTCTCCATGTTATGATTATAATTATTTCTGTCTGGAATGAGGGTAGAGTATAAGTCAAGTGAATAAGGCTCAGGGCTTCCCATCACATATAAACCATTGAAAAACAAAAACAAAAACAAAAACAAAAGAATAACCCAAACTTATTTTTTTTAATGTGATGTTTTGCTCCAGCCTGTTGACACTTCTTTTGTCTACTTCTTTGGAAAGATAAAATAATCCTTTTATTTAAGCATATGTATTTATTAAGTTTTCCATTTTATAATAGAATGCTAACCCTATACTCAGCATTGATTCAAATCACATGGCTCCATACATATTCAGTAACATAGTAGAGCCACACTCCAGGACTCCAAGAAACCTAAGTTCACTTCTTTGATATTCAATGTATCAAAATCTCAGGTGAAACAAACAGCATTTATTAAAAACACCTAGCTGAAAAAACAGCAATTCACCAGTTCCTCTATAGTTCTCATTTTATGCATAAGCAACACCCTTAAAACTTTTTAAATGGCAGATGCCCAGATCCCACTCTCCAAGCCAAAGAAATCAAAATTTCTGGGAGGAACCTCAACATATTCATTTTTAGAAAGCTCCACAGATGCTTCTTTCTAATGAGCAACGAAGCTTGAGATCTACCATCTTAGATACTTGAAAAATCTGTCCCTGGATGAAATCTGAATAATGGATAGCTGTATATGTTATATACTTATAACAAAAGCAGACAATATACATATAGTTATACATAACACACCCACATTACAACTGTTTTTAGTGAATCATAGGATATCATGTTGTAGGCCTGCATTGAAGGCATCCTAAAAAAAAAAATTAACTAGGAAATCTATTGCCATATTTAGCATGGATTCAGTAGGGATGCTAATTAAGAAATTATCCATTAAATTATCCAGTGCTTCCTTATGAGAAATCACAGGAGAAATTTTGGGGCCTCAAGACTAGTTGTACTTTTAGAAAGAAAGAGATTTATTTTTTTGTTTCAGACATCATGAATCATGTAACTAAGTACTTCTATCTTCTCTTGTAAATTGGCTGCCAATTTTTGGCCCAGGGCTCATCTATCCACAGGGCTCATGACAGATATTTTTGTGGACTGATCAAACTCCTTTTTTCACTGTTTCTTTTAATTCTTGTCTTTCCTTTTCCTATTCTTCTTTCATTAAAAAAAAATTATCTCACTATACATCATGGCCTTCTGTATCTTTCCTTAAAACTTTTTCAAATAAGATGGGATACATATAAAAAAATAAATAACTGGAACGATTTCATTATATGCTTAAAAATAGAGTGAATGTTGAAGTTGTGCAAATATTGTCACAGAATAGAAACAGAAGTACATGGATAATCACAATTTCAGCAGGGGAGTTTAAATGTATTAAAATGAGGCTGAAAATTATAATAGCAGTGGTATAAAGGGTCTATTATTCAATTTGTAAAGGTAAAAATAATCATGTTGTAGTTAAAATTAAGACATAAAAAACACCAAATGCATCTAGTGGAACTGAACAAATTGTCCCTGAGCATTTACCATAAAACTTACAAGTACAAGAAAACATTATTTATGTCCAAACTATTTCTTTAATGTATAATGTAAAAGCCAAATTAAATAATATAGCAAAGGAAATATTTGATTTTCTATGAATGGCCTGATAGAAATTTTTGTATATGTCCCTTGGAAAACTGCATAACACTAATTTTTATTTATTATAATATCAGAGCTAAATATACCTGGTCATGTAGTTCTCCGTATATGTTTTCCTTTTGCTTGTAAGCACACCTGAGGCAGGATTTCGAGCCAAACTAGGTGGTGTGGAATTTCGAGGTTTGATGTTAGCTCTAGAAGAGAGAAAGAGAGGCCATAATGAAAAAACTATTGAATAGTAAGCATTTATTTCTCAAATTGCTTATTTGCGTGACTAGAAAAATAATTAGAAGCTGTAGAGAAGTAAGTTCAAAAGATTAAAATCCAAATAATTATTTCAAATCTGAAATCCTTAATACCAAGGATAAACCAAAGCATTTTGCATTTAGTAATGGTGCCTGGGGCAAAAAATCACTGAAACATGTATATGTTCTTTACACGAAATTTATAAGTTAATCATTCTAAAAGCCTTCAAATTTAAGTTTAAATATATAGTTTTCTCAAAATAGAAATGTGTTTGTTCAGTGCCTATGAATAACTGTTAAATAATAATGTGAAGCATACGAAATGTGGTTAAAAAATTAGCTAACCATTTTAAGAGGATAATATTCTATTTATGAAAGTCTGTTCTTGGAAACAGCAACTAAAATAAGTGGGTTAATATAATTTTGCCTTTAAAGATTTCATTTCACCAACTATACAGCCTGGGCTATTTGTTATCAGTAAAGAGTTTTGGTTGGATCATCACTGAATTCCCTTTCTGAAACTTCAGGAATCAAAGAAAGCTTAGATGGCTGTATGATGGTCTAATGGTAAAAGTAAAGGCTTTGGAATTCAGATGAATCTGGGTTCAAATCCCAATTGCTCTCTGAGACCAATTTCCCTCATTTATAAAATGTGACCATCATCATTATCTTATAGGAAGTCAGATATATAAACTGTAATTTATATAAACATTTAGCATAGTTGATTATGATGATGGTAATACTATTATTACTACTATGGCTATTGCTACTACAAGTTAACATTTATATAAAAGTGCTTACTACATGTGGTAGAGCTACATTTCTCTTTCATGTAAAATTTATTTAATCCTCATAATAATCCTATGAAGTAGGAAGGATTACTAATTCCATTTACAAATGTGCCAACTGAGGAAGAGTAGTTAAGTAACTTACTCAAGGGGACACAGCTAGTATGTTGCAGAACCAGGGGTCAGATGTTCAATAAAATGTTAGTTCCCTTCCCCTCTTTAGAAATTTCGTCAACTCTTCATTTCAGAGATAATCAATGTTGTGTTATATGAACAATCAGAATACTTTAAAAAATTCCTTTAGATTGGAAGTTCTCAAACTTTTGCTGAAAATCTTCCTTCTCTACTTACATAGCAAAGTTAAAGAGCTACCTCCCACATACAGGCAGGTAATAACATCTACTATTTTTCGAGCTGCAGTTACATGCCAAATACGATGCTAAGTACTATACCTATTTTGCTTTGTTTAATCTTCACAAAAATCTCAGAAGATAACACTCCCATTTTAAAGTTGAAGAGACTCATATTCAGACAGACTAAGTAAACTGCAAAACTATTACATGGCTAGAGTATTTGAACTTGAATTTAGGTGGGTCTTTTTACAAATCTTATTTTCAATACTCAATACTGTCACTCAAAGGGAGGCTCCCTTGAATAGTTACTTTAAATTATTTCTAAACTTGGACAGGAATCATCCTGATGCATGGATGAGTTACCCTGGACCGCTTCAAGAAATGGCCTTCAAATGATCACTACAAGTCCATCCATGAGGTATTCCTACTCTACTTTTACACAGCCCTGCTAGGGATGTTTCAGAACTGCCATGTGCCTTTTTAGGAATTCAATCTCTAAAAATTCATTGGAAGAACGGCAGTTCTTCCCGTAAGAGTCATAAGAGGAATGGGAAGCACTTTTTTTTTTTTTGGCTATAGAACAGTCTTATTAGAAATCCTATCACCTTCACATAATGTGTACATGAGATATATAGAAAATACACTGGGATTTCAAAATTATAGAATAGATAAGCAAGATGATACTGTATAGCACAGGGAAATATATACAAGACCTTATGGCAGCTCACAGAGAAAAAATGTGACAATGAATATATATATTCACGTATAACTGAAAAATTGTGCTCTACACTGGAATTTGACACAACATTGTAAAATGATTATAAATCAATAAAAAATGTTAAAAAAATACAAACACACCCACACATATACACACACAATTTATCAATAAAGTTATTCAAATAATTAGAAAATTATTTTAAAAATTAAAGAAAAATATGATTATCAACAACAGCTGCAATTATTAAATGCCTGTCATGTATTTTTAGTAACATCCCCTATGAGGTGAAATCAGCATGACAAGAACCATCCTTAAGAGACTGGGTAGAACTGTTTTGATCAGTACTTAAAACACATGGCCCTAGTCTCACATGGTCAACACATTTTTCTTTCTGGCCAGAGTCTGAAAAGTGCTACTCTTACTATGTGTCTATAATCAGCCTGCTATACAGTTCAAACAATAATAAAAGGAGGTTTAATTTTGGAATTGTACTTTATCCTAATGGCTAATCAATGTTTCTTTGAGATCTGCTTCAGAGAGTACAGACAGCAGTAGTAGTACAAAGAAAAATGGCCCAGGGCACAAATTCTTCCTCCTAGGATTTATCACTAACTACTTAAAAATAACACATGATGGCTGCTAACATATTAAAGACTTTTCCCAACTTTGTTTTATTGTATATCTAGTTAAATATATTATTTATTGGTAAGAATAGGCCTTGGTTTAAAAGTTAACCAAGGGAACTCTATTTAATAACATTTTTCAATTTTAGTAAGTAATTTAATTTATTAGATCCTAATTTCATCATTTTAAAATGAGAAGGCTAGACTTGGTTTTGGGGCCCAAACTAGTAAACCTCGAAGACATACTTGGAAGTTCCAAGACTGCCACTGCCACTCTAGCCTCTCTTCACAGTTTGCTGGGCCAGCATGAAGATGGGTGTCTGCCTGGCAGTGTCATGTCCTTTACCTACTTTATGTGGAATTTGTAACCATCTAACAAAAAGACTGAAGATCCCTGAGTTGAATGCTTTCTAAGATCTTTTTTCCCTGCTTTTTTATATTACTCATCGTCTGTTTAACTAAAAGATAATCTAGCAATATTATACATTATATATGGCATAATATACCCTATACTCTTCTTTTTAAAAATATTACTCCAAAAAAAAAGCTTCATAAAAGTAACTATTGAAGGTGACTTCTATTTCAATCCTCTAAAAATTAAAATTAATGGATTAAAATGTACTCTTTAAAAACAGATTTAGTACAATAGAAATGCTCATCAAAAATTAAAGTGTTATAAGTCCTAGAAGATTATTTAGCACTTATTGGCTTAAAAATGATGAAATAAAAAAAAATTTAAGTATAGGAATGTACAAATTTATAGGATTCCATTATATAAAGTCTTTAAGGAAATATCTGAAAAAGATTAGCTATACTGCGTTACAAATACTTACTTGTAAATGGGTAATAACTCATGTCTTTTGATGGCACTGTCTGATTTTGTATCACTGTCATACAACCTTTGCACATGTCTTCCAGTTCGAAGTGGAGGGCCTAACTTGTCCATCTTACTATTAAAATATATAAAGGTGTACCCCATAAGGAGAATGCTACTGTTTGTGTCTTTATATTAAAAAAAAATTTAAGACATTATTTTGGTTCATCAGAAATCTACCCACCAAGCTCTTAATTATCTGACTATCAGAGTAAGGACTGATGTCAAAAAGAATCCTCAGATAATTCATACAATGTCTGTTATTAGATACGAAAATTCTGACTATGAAGGCCACCCTGCCAGTTTCGATAAACATCCAAATAAGTTCCACATTTACACAGAGCAGGACAACGGAATCAACAACAACAACACAAACTTAAGAAGGGCAACAACTGTTTCAAATAAAATTTATGCAGCTAGAGTTGAACTAAAAGTTGTTATTCTGCTAAATAAAAGACAGATTTGATGTTTGTTCTCATGGAGCTCACTTAATCCAATTTTCCCCTTCCCTAAATTCACAGAACTTTTCTCTTTTTCCTTCTTTATTATTTCATGACTTTCTCCACATTTAAAAATTCCAACTATAAAATAAGAAATCAACTAATACATATTATTATTTTTATCCCTGTCTGACTTTCTAACAAAGAATAACTATTTCTGAAATTTATCCAGAGAAATGTAAAACACGATCCTATGTGAAAAACATGGATGGCCATTCTGAAAAATCACAAGTCAAAATGTTAAGCGGACATGCCATCTGAAGCTTTCTAATTTTTTTTTAACCAAAAGCATAAAGGATCTCCATCTAGAAGATAACAGAAAAAACTGCAGGATTGCAGAGATTTCTTTGTTTTATATCAACGAAATAATATATATTATGACCAACCAATATCCATTCATAGTAGGTAGCAGGAAAAATTAATAAATTAGAGCTACCTTAAATGACACATCATTGCTTGATAATTTAAAAAGTATACTCGTTTTAAGGGGTGCTTGCTTACTCACTGAAATCCTGAGCACCCACTATACGTATCAGGCACTGTGCGACATTCAGGGAATATTGTGGTAAGACAGACAGACCCGATGCCTGTTCTTATAAGAGAGTGTAGTGTCTAAAAAGAATCTGATCATTTCTCTAAATAAGTATCTATAAGGAGGGACACGTTTTACCCACTATTCGTTCCTTCAGTATCCTACACACAGCAGGTATTTTGTTGTAAAAATTGACATTAATACTTCGCTGGTGGAGGTGCTTATATTAGATGGTGTTTACATTAGGTGCTTACATCACATTATTTAAAATATTTTAAATGCCTCCATTAAATATATACATATACATAACAAAAATTTCTAAAATGTTTGAGATTAAATTTTATAGGTTTTATTTGTGAAAGATTACCAGAAAATTCACCTATTTAGAATTTTATTTAATAAATCAGATTTTTGTTTGAATTACTTAACAGTAATCAAAATATTAGTAATCAAAAGATTTATTGTTCCAAATAGCGTTTATCTTATAAAAGAAATCTGTGGATTTGGAAAAAGAAATAAAGATCTTACTTTCTCAGAAAAAAGAGCTACTTAAATTAAAATTTAGAAAATTTTAAAATTTGGAAGTATTTAAAAAAATCAATTCCTTTAATATGATAAGAACTACTAAAATCTTACAAATAATACAACAAAGGAGATGGACAAAATCTAATAAAAATCTAAAGGTAATTGTCTAGTGGAAACATTACATATTTACCATATATAAGAGAATTGATACTATTTTCAGATTTCAAAAACCTAATTAAAAGGCAGGTTCCAATGATGATTTTACTGTATTACATACCCGTGTTATGAAATTCAACTCAATTGATCTACCTATGTATATGTATGTGTACACACACACACACACACACACAATTCAAATGTTACTTAGGCTGAATGTTAGTAAATATTGTTACTAAGCTCAAATCACCTGAACTTACGTTCTGCTATAATTTGTTACCATTATGCTATCATCAAGGTCTAACCATACAAAAACAAAATTAAAAATCTCAATAATGTAATCAAGATCATATAATATCTAAATTTATGTTACATAAATACATTTTATATAATTTTAATGATAATTTTAATACAAACATATTTATATATAAGTTTTAATTTACATTCCTTTTAAGTAGTTTTATATATAAAATCTTGATTATATGTTGTTTAGATACCGTGAAATTACAGTCAATGTTGGGGTAATTAATTTTAAAATTATCCTGGGACCTAATTAAACTTAAAAGCTTTTGCACAGCAAAGGAAACCATCAACAAAACAAAGACAACCTACTGAATGGAAGAAAATATTTGCAAATGATATGATCTATAAGGCATTAATTTCCAACATATATAAATAGTGGATACAACTCAACATCAAAAAAATAAATAACTCAATTAAAAAATGGGTAGAAGACCTGAATAGACATTTTTCTAAAGAAGACATACAGATGGCCAACAGGCACAGGAAAAGATGCTCAATACTGTTAATCATCAGAGAAATGCAAATTAAAACCACAATTATTTCTTCCAAGATGCAGGGCCTCCCACTGTGTGCTGAGGAAGTTACTGCAACCCCTATCCCCACTCAAAAGAAAGAAAAACCACAGTTAGGTACCACTTCATATCTGCCTAAATGGCTATCATCAAAAAGACCACAAATAATAATGCTGATGAGGATGCGGAAAAAAAGGTAATACTCGTAACACTGTTGGTGGGAATGTAAATTGGTGCAGCCACTGTGGAAAGTAGTAGGGAGGGTCCTCAAAAATCCAAAAATAGAACTACCATATGATCCAACAACTCCACTCCTGGGGATATATTTTTAAAAAATTGTGAAAACACTCATTTGAAAAGATGCATGCACCTTTGTTCACAGTAGCATTATTTACAATTGCCAAAATAGGGGAGAAACATAAGTGAACATTAACAGATGAATAAATAAAGAAGATGTGAGATACACACACAAACACACACACACACACACACTACACACAAAATAGAATACTTCTCAGCCATAATAAAGATATTTTGCCATTTGGAATAACATGGATGAACTTGGAGGTTATTATGCTAAGTGAAGTAAGACAAAGAAAGACAAATACTGCATGATATCACTTATATGTGGAATCTAAAAAAAAATGAAATAAAGTGATAAATATAACAAAAAAGGAAAAGACTCACAGATATAGAGAACAAACTAGTGGTTACCAGTGAGGAGAAGGAAGGAAGGAAGGAAGGGCAAGATAGGCACAGGGAATTAAGAGGTACAACCTGTTATGCATAAAACAAGTTACAAGGATATATCGTACAACATGGGGACTACAGCCAATATTCTACAGTAACTATAAATGGACTATAACCTTTAAACATTGTGAATCACTAGTTTTGTACCTGAAACTTATATAATATTTTACATCAACTATACCTTACCAAAAAATTAAAAATAATCATTTATGAAAGAAGACCTTTCAAATACTTAAATCTTTCCATAAACTATCTCAGATCATATGTATAACAGACCATTTCTTATGTACCATGTTCATATATACATTTTAGTGAACATGAACACTTCCTTGCTTCCATCTCCTTTTCTATTGAACCCCTTCTTTTCTGTCCCTCAAGCTTCAGCAGCACTAAAGGTAAATCAAAGAATCAACAAGATAAAGGAATATTTGGAAAGAGATTGAAATTTTTACAAAAATGGTGACATATTTTCAAAAGGAATATAAAGTTTTGTACCCAACTGACTGCTCTTCGGTTGAAATTTCTTCACTATGTCTTTCTTGGTCTTGCAAAACCTTCAGTAACTGATTTAAGGATGTGAATAAAATGAGTACAGGAACTAGGAAGCCTCTGTCTATTACATGTTTTGCCCTGTCCTCAGAGGCCTTACATGTTTTAGGTTATGAAAAAAAAAATCACCTTTGTTGATTTTAATATTGAATTTATACATTATCTACATCTGGGGTTACTCTGACAATAAATTTTGGGAAAGTACAATGAAAAATCTACCTTATTAAGTATTTTTACATTATTCACAAAGTTTGAGGGCTGTAATTTCAATTTAATAGTAACCATTACAAAACTATCATTATCAATGTTTTTAGAGTGCCTCTATGCTATTTTTCTTTTAAAGGGTCGAATTCAGTAATGATGATGATACACCCCAGGTCTGAAAGAAACTGAGGCAGGAATAAAATTCATTCAGCAGTTAAAGTAGTCTTGTTGCTACTGAGGAAAAAAAGGAAGGTATTTTGAAGTCACCCAAGCACACCTCCATAGTGTAAATTTGGTGCAGAGCAAGCAATCTGATATGTAACGGAACTCTCGTATGAAATTCAAGGATAGGTCCCTAAATTGGCACTAGATCTAGTCAGTCAACATGAAAATGTAGTTGTAATAACCCCTCACTATTCTTTCAATTCAACCACAGAAATGTGTTTCAATGAATTTTTAAAAGTTAAAAAAAAAAAAAACCCTTTGGTTCTGTGGAACATTAATCTATGGCCTATCTTCCTAGATATTCCACATGACTTAAAAAAATCATTCCATCATTGGGAATAAATAAAGAATCCTTAAAACTCCTATCTTCAAACTATAAATATCTAATTCCTTCAATAACTTATTCTAAAAAAGGGAGTGGTGAACTTTTCCTACAAAAAGCCAGACAAGAAATATTTTAGGCTCTGTGAGCTATACTGTTTCTGTCATAAAGACTCAACCTTGCTACTGCAGCATGAAAACAGCCACAGACAAAGCAGAAACAATTGGGTGTGGCCATGTTCCAATAAAAACAGCTGGGCAGGATTTGGCCCTCAGGCCGTAGTTTAAAAAGATCACCTGCTCTAAAATATCAAATTTCCATACATGAGAGGATACCAGTATTTTAAGACTTGGAAAATCTAAACAAAACGTAGATTCCAATGATAATTTTTAAAATTTCACCATAATTAATGTCAAGTATCACTACTTTATCCTGTATTCCTAGATAAAAATACATTACCTTTTGTCAAGCTGATCCATTTCTATAGATGATAAACTACTCAATTTTGACCTAGACTTTTAAAAGGACTATCTCTAGTAGGATGTAACTGCCATGATATGAGTAAGATTATCTACAAAGGAACAATAATTTGGCAGGCTTTCTAAATATTCATAGCTGAATGAGCATTTTAAGAACTATTTGGCAATGATATCAATCTATTTCTAATTTGGGATAAACAAACCCAGGGAAGGTCCTTGTTTACTGTTAATACTGTAAGAGTGAATTCTTAGAAAATAAGCCACTCAATCTTGTAGGCCTGTAACTAGCAGAGTAGGTAAAATAAAAAGATGAGTTTTGAAATAATACTGGGAAAAATTTTACCAAGTGATATTTTGTGTCTTTGTAGACATCCATAGCTATGACATTCTGAGGCACTCAAAGTTTTGAAATCTGTCATACTTCTACTTTTGATTCTAAACTCATCAATCCTATACGGATAATTTAGTATCTCAACTCCCTGGCGAAGTTAGCTTCCCTAATCCAATAGCCTAAAAATCATCGTTATCCACATAAGAAGCCAAACTCTGCAATTCTAGGTTGTTTTAGACATTTCCAGATCAATCATAAAAGACAGAGAAGTTTATAAAAATCTAAGTAATGATCCAAACAAACTACACGCATCAAAAGAATGGCTTATGAGAAAAGCCTGCTTCCACTCATACAAAAATATACTTAAAAACTAGACATTTCTCCTCACTTTTAATATAAAGAATGAGAAACCAACTTCATTTATTAAGAAATGTTCCTCACATGCATTGTTTCTCTAGTTTAACCACACCTACTATAGCCTATCTCCAAAGTAAACTCCCATTTTTCACAGTAACTGAACAGAAGTAAATCTCTGAAACTGGATATTTTAGCTATTGAAAATTATCAGCTGAAATATCCATTTAAGCTGGTAATTAACCATTAAGAAAACACAATTCTCAAGGCATGACTGTACACTCTCTGACGCAATTCGAGTGTGGTGATATTTATTTTAAAATGCTGTTTCATCATATTTCTAAAATCTCCTAGGAGTAAAGAAAATCATCTTTTAGCATAAGAAAACAGTTTTCCATTGGGGGTAAGCCTTGCTTAAGAAAAGTTGTTAAAATCAGTTGACCCACAGATTGTGAAGTTAATTATTCAAACATGAGAATTTTTCCTAGGAAAAAGATAAATTTTTCTGTGGTATGACCCCAATAAATACTAAATATTACAGAGCACTGGTTTGTATGATTAAAGCTGACCACAATAAAAATTTTACATACCAGGCTTTAAGTAATCCCAACCTACTGAAGTGACTTCATTTTCCTAATCTCAGAGGATGCTCAATTTCTTAAACAGTACAGCTAACCAGATGTCTGAATCCTATCTTTATTCAATCCTGAATTGTCTGTGCCAATAATAATACTGTCATAAAAACCACAAATAATTATCTCACCAGTACCAGAACCATGATTTGGTGATGTGCCAAAAGGTTGACAAATGAGAAATTTAATTTACTGATTCACTATTTTTTCATTTATTCACCAAAAGTTTGTGTGCCTATGCCAAACATCATACCACATTTGAGAGCTGTACCTGTAAGCAAGGCAGACACACAGAACTTTGCCATAAGAACTTCTAATCTAGCAAGGGAAACACAAATCATGACCTCAATAATTCTAAAAAAGGAACAAGTTCTGCCACTAAAGAGGCAGCCATGATTGGTTCTATTTAAAATACTAATGTCCCACTTAATATAGTTAATATATCTGTCCAATAATATTGGCCAGAAGCACATACCACTACTCTCTTTCCAGTAGTTGGAAACACTCCTATAATATGTAAGGATCGTATATAGAATGGACAATTGGGATTTAAATAGTTATTTTTGACAATTTAATATTGTATGGGACAACCAAAATTTTTAAATCTTTATAGCATTGTAGCAGTGCATAACTTATGAAATTATTGTGCCCAAAGTCTTTGCTTGTTAGTGAAAACATTTTCTCCTAGATATCAAAAAATGTTGGTCAGATTTCCTTAGATCAGTTGTCAAGGTGTAAGCAGAGTTACAGAATGTTGTCAGAGTGAGACAGAGAAAAGACCTTTGAACAAAGTCTATAGTTATTTAGTGACAAAGTAGGATCTAGAAACCTAGTTTTTGAATCCAAAGTCAGTAACCCTTTTCACTATACCAGCCAGCTTCACATGCCCTACTAAAATTACAGGGTGTCAGTACAACTTAATATTGCCAACTGATACAATTGATAGTCGAGACACTAAAAATTATCAGCCTTTTAATTCATAATTGACTATAAATGAAACTATTGTTTGTAAAGCTGAAACGTATTGCTATGTCTGTACTTTAAATATCTAATCAGTCAACTCAGTAGAGAAGCGAAAAAAAAATCAAATCGGTTTTTTTAGTGCTGGAAGAGAACCTTTTACTTTTCAACCACCTGTTCTACTGATAACCTGTCTCTTTCTTAAGGATAACCTGTCTCTTCTTGGAAGCACAACAAAAGGAAAAAACATTTAACTAATCAGATCTTGTTAGTTGACCGTTTTCTTTTTCTACGATACTTACATTAAACTCCTTTTCAGTCTTACACTTTCTATGTAGTCCAAATTAGGAGACAAAAGGGAGCTACTCTATTGATAGATACCATTGTATATATTTCCCACATAAAAACCAAAATAACATAGATTTGAAAATAATGTGTGCTGTATTTCCTAAATCAACTTTATCAGTATCTATAAAGACATAAGGCCACATTCTAATGCTCACGTGGCAATCCTTCAATTTTCTGATTTATCAAAGTGGAAAGTGAGTTTCTACTGGAATAAAGGGACTTCTATTAAAATCTCTAGTGTTATCAACAACTTTTCCCATATTAAAATAACTGGTGAAAGCTTAATTATGCTACTTTATTAAAAGCCATGTATATAAAACTGAAGACAGATTAAAAAGTATTTTAAAAGTATTAAACAAACAGAAAAGAACCCACAGATAATATTTCAGCATATTTTCTTTCTTGTCTACATACATTTTTATAGTTTCTATCAAAGTACACATGGAGTTTGTATCCTATATAATTTGTAACAGCAGAAGAATCTTTTTAAAATGTGTACATATTTTAGGATCATATAATATCCCTTTGGAGATTTTCATAATTTGTTATTCAAAGCAAGACATACAGGTGATTCTACTTCTTTTTCACATTATTATAAAACTATGCCAGAGGAGTCCAGCATTTAGATCCAAAGAGACTCCATTTGTATTCCACTTCCAACTCTTAAGAGCTGTGTGGCTTCGAGCATATTACTTCGCTTCTCTGATCCTCTCATCCTATGGCAGTGGGGAGGTTTTAGTAAAAATAATGTAAAATGTCTAGCACAGTGTCTGATACATGCTTAATAAATAATGGTTATTATAAAAATCATTCATATTTTAAGTCATTTCCTTAGACTAGATAGATTCCCAGAAGTAAAACTATTCAATGGAAAATATGAATGTTTTTAAGGCTCTTGCTAAACACCACCGTATTTTCTTCCAAACTGGTTATACTAATTTACACTCTCAGCAGCAGTGGGCTCCTGATCAGCAGTATGTTAAAAGACACACTTAGAAAATTAAGATTAATGAAAAAGCCAATTACCTAAACAAAATAAAATCTTAGTATCATTTATATATGCATATATATATATGAATCACCAATAAATTAAATTCAATGTAGACTTACCCTACATGAGGGGCTGCTATCCCTTTATGGGAGGGAGATAAGGTCTGAAGTTTGCTTCCCAAAAAGCTGCTAACTGAAGACACTTTACCTGAAGGAACACCTTATAATAAAAAAGGTATTAGTTTTAACAACACTCTGAAAAAGAGAAATCACGTAAAACAGAGAAACTGACCAAGAAAACAATGCTTTAGTGGCAATAAATTTTTGTGGCAATAAATAAAAACAAAAGGAACAACACACAGCAGCCTTCATTTCTAATGTCTGTATTTCTTTCTTACAACTTACATACAAATAAAGGTACACTTTGGTAATCAATATCATCTTTAAACCACTAAAGATTTTTCCATTAAGGATAATTTCAAGTTCAGAGAGGTAAATGCAGAAACGAGGGGGAAAACACTGTGGTCAAAGAGTCAAGAAAAGAACGTGGCAGACAATTCTGAAGAGGTGATACAGCAGTAACAGCATGAAGAACAGACATAGAAGCTAAAAAAAGAAAAAAAGAACTATAATATATCTAAAGTAGAAGCTATTGAAAGTTACTTTATTTTTACCCAAAGTAATTACTTACCCTCTACATTTCATCATAATTATAAATCTATTTTTAATAACCCAGAACAGACTACAATCATCATTTCCTTCTCTACCTACACTGTTCAAAGAAAACAAGTTATTTTATTGATTTCATTACCTACAACACTTTTGCTAGTGCCACTTGGCTGGGGTAGTCGTGAAGATCCTGCTGAGGTGGTTCCAGGAGAATTTGACTTTTTAAGTGCAGGTGGCTTATACTAAAATAATGAAAATAAAACATTTTATCAACATCACTTTTTGATTATGGATTGTAAACCAATATTTCAAAAGTGAACATTCCTTTAAATGAGTAATCTTTTTATTAGCTACTGAATTACCCAAATTGAGAAACTATAGATTAAAATACATCTCCTTAGAGAGAAGTTTCCCAAAATATGTTTCTTCTCAAAACTGGAGTACTAAAAGTTTGGCTCAAATGTTCCACTGCAAAAATAAACTAAGTGCAGCTTTTCCCAGTTCAAAGAAAAACAAAATAGATCAGATGGAAAAAATTTCCTCAATGTCAAGATTTTTAACACCAAACAAATAATAGATAAAAACTTAGAAACATCCAGTGATGCTCACTTGGTGGTGCAGCTTTAAAAGTCAAGATTTTTCCACATTCCTGAGTGTGGTTTTATACTTCATATATTATAATCTAGCCACATTTCCTACTGATAAAAATTGGTTAGAGTATATATCAGTCTCAAGAAGTTTTACAATAGCTGCCTGATGGATTGCCCCAATGTGGAGAGAAAGAGGTAATTCTGGATTCACTAATCTCACCAGACCATGTTAGATGAATGGGATATGGACTGATAAAAGAGTATTTCAGCTTATGTTGTTTTGTTTATTTTCCTCTCCCCCTCCCACTCTCTAGAGGGATATCATCATTAATTTTATTTCACTGTATTTTATTTCAGTCAAATTTTGCTCTGTTACTGAACATGAAAGTATCTTATTGATCATTCACTCCAATATAAAGAGATGAATTTGCCCAGGGTTATACCCCAACTTAACAACAGAACAGGAATTAAGACTCATGCCACCTTAGTTCTAGCCCTTGGTTTCAACTATAAGGCAATTACTGTATTTGTAGGTGTACCTGGGCCCAATGCATTATTTAGATTGCTTTGGACTTCATGAAAAAAAACTGGTTTTAAACCTAATTTTCAAAAATCAAGTCATATTTACAACCAATAATCAGTATAAAATTTAAGATGCACTACTACCAAAAACTACTGGCTAAACACATTTTTAAGTCAAAAATGTAACTCTTCAAAATTCAGTATTTGACCTTTTATGAAAACAAATCTTGGTAAAAGGGTCATACACATATAAAAAAACCCCAAAAAACATGCCTATTTGGCACTATTATGCCAGAAACTGCAATTTTTAAAGCACTTGGAAACTAGGAAACTTTCAATAACTGTCTATCAAATGAACAAATGACTTTGGAGATGACCCATATAAAGATACTGTTTCTTTGAAAACCTAAGAGGTTTTTCTGGTTTAAAAGAGCATCTGGTTAGTGTTAGTCTCTCCCACTAAAATACCAATGAGGCTATTAGGAAAGACTTTAAAACTAGTAACTTGGAAAACAAGACCCAACAATGACTTGTGAAAATATTAGAGGCATGTCTACTAAAAAAACAGTCAATAAAACTGGATTAAGAAACAGGATTGGTGACCCACTCATATTGTGCTAATTGCCAAAGAAAAAAAAAAAAGGAAAATGATTACCACAAATAAAAGATGCTGGTACAGCATATGACATATTGAGAGGTCAAGTTTTAGGCAGGAAGGGCCCTAGTAGCATTACATACCGGGATTTTTATGTACATATTAGGAATTACTAACCTAATGGCTTACAAACAGGAGAAAAAAACAGAATATTCCTTTCAAGAGGTGATTTGTTTTTTCCCCTCTCTTATTAGGCCTCCCACTATTTTACTCAATTTTTTAGTCAGGTTTTCTGAGATGATCAGAACCTAGCCCAACCTTACCTATCTCTTATAATATTTCCTATTACTTTCAACCAGAACTAGTTAGGTTAGTTTCCTTACTGAATTCTTATACCACTCTGAATGCCCCTTGTTTAAAACATGTTCACCTGCCTCTCAGTAACTTGCTGTTCCCCTGACCTAGATAATCTGACTCTTTACTGAGCTGTATTTTATCTATTCTACAATATCCAGCTGAAATTCTACCGATATTATAAAGGCTTTCAAGATAACTCTAGATAGCAGATTTTTGTATAAATTCATTTTAATGATCAGAAGAACAAAATTTATTTTTATAGTTATATACATTATTTCATTCGTAATGTTAGTATTGTTAGGTGATTATTTCATTTGTTCTCATACAGATCACAAATCTAATAAATTTCCTTAGTAAAATATTTATATTTACAAAGACTTTTTACTGAAATTGGAAAAAGCTTAAAGAACATGGAGGATGTGCATTTCTGATAAAACTGGTAGAAGGCACTATTTGGACCACTAGTTCAACTAAAAAAGTAAAAATGCTATCATTTTAAAAGGACTGAATGTCACATGAGAGGAAAAAGCACTGGCAGACCAACACCATATGAGACTGTACAACAGTCTGTACATCACATAGATTTGCTGTATGATTATGCATCACCAGGTGGCCGAGGAAACTAAAGCCAATAATTTAATTTAAAGAGTTCCCAGACTGGTAGCACTCGTAGATACCTGGAAGAAACATGTACAGATCTCTGAAAGAAGTTGCTTCCCAAGAATAATCCTCACGAATAACTTTTTAAGGGAAATAGCAGCAAACAGTCCATAATAATTACAGACTTATTGATTAACAAGGAACCATGAACAAGTAAAACAAGCAAGAACATATCCATAAAGGTCATATGATACAATTATCAGACACATAAGGTAAAAGAACTGTGCTTACTACATTCAAAGAAATTTTTAAAAAAACTTCTTTAGCAGAGAATTGGAAACTACAAAAAGTAAAAAAGAAAATTAGAAAAATATTTGACTTTAAGAAATTAAAAATACAATAACAGATTACAAACACAGTGGTAGAGGAGTGAAGCAGCTGTATTACCCTTCTACAGATAACAATTTTTAAAAGACGATTTTTAAAAAAGAAGATTTTTAGAGATTGGAAATCACCCAAAAAGCAGTCTTTCTGGAAACCATGTACCTCTGGGTTTAACTATAGGAAATGGGAAAAAGAAGAGAATGGGAAGAGAAGAAGAAAGAGGAGAAGGGAAAAGGGGAGACATGAAAAGGAAAGAAAAATAAAAACAGTAAAGTATGACCCATGTTCAGCAAAGACAGTCAGCAGAAACTGACTCCAAGTGGGCACAGGTATGTTAGATTTAGCAGTAAAGAGTTTCATCTATAAAAGTAAACTTCAAAAACTAAAGGAACATATACACAAGAATTAAAGGGAAATACGGTAATAGTGAATGAACATATAGGGAATCTCAACAGAGAAATGAAGGTAAACTACAGGAATTTTTTCAGATAACCAAAAACAGAGAATTTATTGCCAGCAAATCTGTACAAAGGCTAGAGAAACTTTTTCAGGCTTAAGGGAAATGACAAAACATGGCAACTGAGATTTACAAGAAGAAATAAGGAGGTCTGGAAATGATAACATGAGTAAGTATAAAATGCAAAGTATACACATGTATGCACAAATACATACGTGTATGTATAAAACTGTGAATGGGCTATCTCAATATAATTTGTTCTTCCAAAATAATCAGACAAATTAATTTAGCATATTTATTAGATGACATTTTTGGTTTGCTATGTCTTCATGGGTCTAATTTAACACAACTATACGTGAATTTGATAAAATTCCTAATGAAGACGAGTTATGAAAGTTTAACTAAATGGTAGAACTTGTTTTTTACTTATAGGAATAGATCTTCATTGTATTTGCATCATTATTTTGATCAGAGAAGGGTGGAAAGGTGGGCTGTAGTCAGGCCAGGTTACAGGTGCTAAATATGACAAGGGAGAATTTAAGAATCTTTAGGAAAAGTATCCTACTTACTTTACTAATACAGACCCAGTACTTGGCAAAACATCTGGTTCAAAAAGGATGCTCAAAAACTTCTTGAATGAACAGAGATGAGAAAATATGGGGTTAGTCTGAGACTATAAAATATACATGCCCAGCCATGGAATTGGAATTGACACTATTTAAGGTGGGAACTAGCAGCTACTTGGATTTCATATTCAAGAATCATTTGGCACCAAGTCGCTGGAATACACAAATCCTATTTCCTTTGCTTTACTGACTATTTTAATCTTAAAACAAAAAATCGTATTAGTGTTCTTAAGTGTTTGAAAGACATGTTGTTTGACATCTGTTTTGGAAATTCTTCAAAATGAGTTTTCTTTGCTGTTCTTTCCCCACAATGATGGCAATAGTGATATGCTCTGTTTCCAATAATACTAACAAAAATTCAGTAAGGTAACTATCTCAAGGAGGTCCCAATTATAATGGAGTCTTTTAATCCAATATTTTATTCCTAAGTAACAAGAGCAATTAATTTGATTATTTACTGGCTGGTAAATTTACAGTGCTAAAAAACACTGAATAGAAATGAAAGCTTTGTGAAAAATGAAATTTGCTCAAAAGTATAACACTATCAAAGTTTTCAAGTAACAATACGTTTAAAGAAAAACAACAGTACTGTAAAAATTAACTCCACATAACAAAATCCTTAGATGATGTATGGTTCTCTAAGTGCTTTCACATACATCATTTCATTTCCTTCTCACAGTAGTCACATAGATTACCACTTCAAAGATGAAGAAATAAAGGCTTACGTACATGAATGTTATTGGCCTAAAAGTTGGAAAGTAGAAGTCTGAATTTGACCCCAGGTTTTCATTCTCTCAAATGTGTTACTCATATGTAACATGGAAACATTCAGTCTTTACATGCTTTTCAAATGTGGATTTTTATTGCCATTTTTTCACTTTTCCAACCCCTCTGGCTTCCTATGAATCTGCTTCACTGATTTTTAACTACTTTTCTCATTTTTTTCCTCTGTACTTTCAAGTCTATACTAACTTAAGTCCATTTCAAATTGTGTTCTCAATTAGCCAAACTTCTAACTAAATTTCAGAACAGTAATACATAAATTTTAGCAGGTAAGAAAATTGTAGCCAAATGTTCTATAAAGCATAAACACAAAATTGTAAACTCAAAGTCATTTTCTCATTTATTTGAGGAAATGATTACATTGAGCATGTTACCTGTGTCCGAGAAGCTGATTTTCCTTTGGTATCAGTAGAAAATTTGCCTTTATTACTAATACGTGCTGCCTGTTCTTTACAGAAATTTATATGCCTATCAGCTGCATTTTCATTAAATCTCCTCTGACAATATGGGCACTGAATATAATCTAAAACAGAAAAAAGAAACATTAATAACATCATACTTGAAATGGGACATAAAGAATTTTAAGTTTTATGAACTGTAATTTAAGACATGTAACATAAATAGTAACATTTGATAAGCAAAAACGCTCACTTCCTTAAAACTACCCAACCTGACTTATCTAAACTTAATAAAGAGGTTTAAGAGAAAAGTCTCCTATATGATAAATTTCAATTTTCTCCCAGCTTAGAATCAAATTTGAGGGAAAAAAACCAAATCCTCACTATAAAAAAAGAAAAATGTTCTTTTTTGCCTCTATAATACCATATGTTTTCATCATATATATTATTTTCATATGGTAGACTAGGTTAAGCAATAATAAAACATTACATTAAAAACACATTTTAAAATTAGGGCTCATCTGTTAAAATCTCTCATTCTAATCAGAGAAAACCTGTCAAGAAATAGTTTAATAGTCTTTTTACAGTTTTATTTTCTCTTAGAGGCTCTGACAGATGGAAGAAGTGATAAAAATATATCTCATTAACACAACTAATTCAAATTTAAGAAACAGAGAATGTTTTAAAGATAAAATATTCTCCCAAAATGCAATGCATACAGTAAACAAAATTTCTTTTAAAATTAAATCTTAAAGTTATCCCAGACAGAATCAAACTTTGTAGCACTGTAAAAGATTTCAGCTCTATGAGCTACTGAGAAGACATAAATGTAATAACTTTGCACTGTCAAAAAAAAAATCTATTTATTTCAACAGGTTTACTTGTTGAGATGGAGTTTGTCTTTTAGATTTCACACTCATCTGAAGCTCAGAAATCTGTCCTGCTAACTAGTGGAATAGGTCTAAAATCTCTAATAACAAATAAGTTTTGTCAGGACTAAGAGCTTAAAAAAATTTCTAAAGCCCAAATCATCCTGAAGAACTGCCACTATCTCTGACTTAGGTAAACATGAAAAATACAGCTACGTTGAATAAGATGCAAAATACAAATTCCTCTAAAGCAAAAAGAGAATTCAACTTCATGTGGAAATTAAGGTAGAAATAGAAGAGACCCAAATAAAAATGGAACACCCCAGAAAGACACATAGCACTAAAGTTAATTATTAAGACTTAAAACAGAGGCTGGCAAACTAGGGACCATGGGCCAAATCCAGCCTGCCTGCTGCATGTTTTTACATATATAAATAGTTTTACTGGCACACAGCCACACCCATTCATTTACATATTTTCTGTGGCTGATTTCTTGAAACAGTGGCCAGGTAGAGTAGTTGCAACAGAAATCTATGGCCTGTAAAACCTAAGATATTAACTAGCGGCCCTTTATAGAAACTGTTCATCAACCACTCCTCTACAATAAAATGTTATAAAGGATCATATCTAACATTCTCTTTACTAAGAAATGAATCCCAATCTAGAATACTAATACAATTTTAACACAGCTAACTTGTTATATTAAAATAACTACCTCTTGAGGCTACTCTATTAACCAATGTTAAAGTGTCAACTGTGCTATTTTAAATCTTTCAGTATCTCAGTTATCTCATGAATGTGGTTGCCACCATCTTGCTTTGCTTTTGTGTAATAGTAAACAAGTAACTTTTACCCAGCCAATGAAGAAAATATAAAAATACATGAATTCAGGGCATAATTTAGGTGTATCAGTCTAAATGATACTTAATCCACTAGAATGATACATCTTTAGAAGCAAAATTATCACTTTTTTTCTTCCCAAATGAGACGATACCAAAGAACTAGGAAACATAACTATCTGAATTTTACTGAATGACTACATATAAATTGACAGTATGCATGACTAAAATATTTCCTGGAATATTAACATTTAATAGTTACCACAATCATTTTTTAAATGATATTAAATGTTTTATGTTTAAATAAAAGTATTGAGCTTAAAAGACAGTGCATTTCTATGTTCAACACTGATGTGTCTTTTTAGCCTAAATGCCTGGATTGTCACCATTATTTTATAGGAAAACTCTTTTTTCACATTTTTTTTAAATTGAAGTAAACTGGATTTACAACATTGTATTAGTTTTGGTGTACAGCATAGTGATTCAGTTATACATATAAATATACACACATACTCTTTTTCATTTCAGGTTACTACAAGCCACTGGATATAGTTCCCTGTGTTGTACAGTAGGATCTTGTTGTTTATCTGTTCTGTACATAGTAGTCTGTATCTGCCAATCCCAAACTCCTAGGTTATTCCTCCCTATCGCCATCCCCCTCTGGTAACCATAAGTTTGTTTTCTATGTCTGTGAGTCTCTTTCTGCTTAAAATTTTTAAAGATTATGCTCCATCAGAGTCTATTATTATTATTATTTAATAGTATCTCAAAATTTATAGAAATTCTATCAATACTATCAATATTTTCTCCCCACATAAACATTTCTGTCAGCAATTCGCCATATACCAGGATCATAAGTAGGTGGAGGAGGGGGAGGAAGTTTGCCACCCTCTTTAAGTGCCTGATCAAGGCCTTTAGCTGCTCTTATGGTGGCAATGAACTCTTCATGCTTTCTTCTCCAATTAGATGGCTTCTTTGGTGGTTCAGGCTATAAACAAATTTAAAAAAAAGTTTCAAAACTTTTAAAAAATAAATTGGAATAAAATTCAAGAAATACCATATTATTTTAAATGTTCTCTTATCAGGAGTCCTTAAATGATCTCCTTCCCAAATTTATAATTTTAAAAAGAAATTTTATACAACTGTATTATATACAATTTTTAAAATGCAATTGTAGTTGTGACACACACTGCTAAACTGTCTCCTGTAGTTGTTATATTTAAGCCCCAACTAAGAGTGTACTGCCCTATTTTCCCATAATTTCTCTAACATAGTATGATACTGAACTTTTGGTTTTTTAACTGATTAGACAGGAGAAAAATAGTTCTCTGTGGTTTTAACTGGCTTTTCTCTTACAATGAGTGAGAGTGAGCATCTTTTCCTAGCATTAAATAATCATTAATATTGCCTTTTCTGTGAACTGCTTATATATGGCTGGTGGTCATCATTATGTTAGGTTATTACCCCCCAACCCTTTAACAACTTATGGTAACTGTAGACTACCCTGCCACAGGTTTCCTTTAACCTTGTTGAGGGTCTTCTGATATGCAGAACTGTGTTTTAAATGTAGTCTTACTCTTTTCTGACTCTTGAGCCAGCTCCTAAATCCACCAGTTATACTACCTCCAAAGATTTAATTAATTTATCTAAGCTAATTAAAGCTAATACAATCATCTATCTGGTAGGTTAGTAAGAAAAACTTCATATAATAATTTATGTACCTTATCCAAGCTTCTCCATCCTTCCCTTAAATATTCATAAACTGAAAAACAAAAATAAACTGACTTTTCTATTATCAAATGACTTTATTAATAAGACTAATTGCCCCATAGGGAAATATGTTTTCCTGTACCACTAGGAAAGTTATTACCACTGAAAGCTGTTTGTTTCAAAAATCTATTTAAACCAGGTACTCAAATTTTGACTATTAGAACTGAAATGACTCTTTATAACTATGTCAGACAAAGTATTTACATTATCTATTCTTAGCAAATAAGACATTGTGACGGGTAGTATTAAGGAGAGATTAGCATAGGAGATTCATTATTTTAGTTACAAAGAAGAAAATAAGCCCTCAATGGCCATATGTGGACAACTGAGCAACTGGTAAAACTTCTCCCTAGAGAGCACAGTAAGCTCACAAATGCTGAAAAATCAATAAATCAAGAGAATATTTATTATGCTAAGATGCTTGTAAATAATAGCTTTGCTGTTGTATACTATAGGGATTACACTTCCGATAAGAGAAACGTAAATTATACCTAAAGTAATTAACAATGACTTAGGAAGAACAAAGAACATGTGAGGACTTTTCATTTATTTCCCGCCTACAGCTAAGCAATTGGCTCTCCAATGCTACTAAAACCTTATTGTATTGGTTAAACACTATCTGGTTTCCCCTTTGCTAAAGTTTAAAGTAAACAAATCTCTGATCACTTCTAAATTGAGAACATGACACAGAATTCTGGTTGTTCTTCAACTTAGTACAACAGATAATTATAATTTTTTTCATTATATATAGCAGCAAGGTCCATACTGTTCAAGAGGTCACATAATTACCCTAGGTTTAAGAGGTTTTACTGTTGGAATATCAGTTCCTTCAGCTCTTTGTCTGCTTGAATCAAAAGTTTTCCGTTTTTTAGTGGCAGTTTTCTGGCAAATAGGTCCATGCTTTTTCTGTTAAGATGAAGAAACAAAACATGTAATTTTCTTTTCTACAAAGAGACTATAAAACTTTAAATTGTCATTTGAGACCAGTTTAAAATCCTGAAAAAGAAATAAATAATACTAATAATAAGTAAGACATAGCATGCTTTAACTAAAATTGTTAAAAAGTATATATAATACATGCTACAAGTTATCTTCCTCACAACAGGAAAGTATAGGTAAATGCTCTTCCAAAATTCTATTAAGAGTTATTTAATACTCCTGGTGTTCACACTGCTGAGAATAAGGAATTAATGTAATCAAGTCAAAGCTATTAAAGTGGGGGAGGAGGGGCGTGATCTTTATCACTAAATACCTGAAAATAGATACTAGAAAAATAATGTAAATGGAAAACACATTAGCATTAGGATTACAAAACCTAACATAATAGTAATAGTTTGGATTACTCAAGTTAACATAATAGTAGTTTGTTAACATAAAATAATAGGACAAGGTGGTCAGATGTGTGTCCTTCCTCCACAATCATCCCGTTTCCCCTTCTGGACCTCAAGTTTTCTACTTTTTTTTTAACCAAAGATTTTTCTTGTGCTACCTAGTATTCCACTCCTATAGTTTTTTTGTTGTTGTTGTTCTAATATGGTTGCCCACTCATTCATTCAATCATTCATGTATTCATTTTAAGGAAATTACAATGGAAGCTCTCTTAATTGACCTCCAATTAACTACTGGATAAATAATAACTCTCCCTCCCCTAAATAAAACATGTTGACTAATAACAGAGTATAATAAATGTATTTTTTCTTTCATATTTTGATAAACAACAAACAAGCTGGAACTGTTATAGTTTATCAGGGAAAAAAGGAATCCTCAGAACTGCTTGATTCGACGTCATGGAGCCTCTAACGTTTTCAATACACAATCAGTAATCAACTGTTTTACATATTTGTTTTCAGATTTCATTCTGACAAACAAGCACAGTAATTATAACTATTAGGATAAAATCTCCTATATATTAAAAAAAAAAAAAGTGTGGCTAACAGGCAACTTTCTAGTAGATGTCTGTTCTCATATTGAGTTCTGTTAATGTCCAAAGCATGTAGCGCTTGTTCAAAAACTGATGTATTATACAAATTGTAATTTTTATATTGTTTATATCATTTAATTAAATATTAAATAAGTACATAAATTAAGACAAAGACATCTTTTTTCCTGTGAAAATTCAGCTTAATGCTTTGAAAATGGTTTGAAAAATAGTGAATTGACAACAACAACAAATTACTGAATTAAGCATGGACAAGATGTTTATAAAGGATTAAGAAAATAACTGTTTACATTTAAAAGGAGTCTGTAGTCAGATGGACATTTTGGATCATTAATTTCTCATTTCATTTTAATAAAACAAACTAGAAATAGTGAGAAAATGTAAAAAATTGTAGCAAAATTCTCATCAGCAGACCCACACTCAAAGAAAAATCTTTATTCTACACCTAATTATTAATAATATATATTTATATTTGAAGTTAAAACATATAAGGTACATTGGCTTTTTAAAATTCTCTATTTAGCTAGATATTTTATATTAAAATCAGTTAAAAGTGCTCCTGTTTGTATATACTAAGTATCTAAAGAATGCATAATATATTTTAAAGGCACTTTTAATTGAAACTTTTTTCTTTGTACTATTTCAAACATACCTAAAAATTGACAGAACAGTGTAATTAGCTCCATTTACTCATCCTCTGCTTCAACAATTACCAATATTTTAGCAATCTTGTTTCATCCATCCCAGTCCCAGCTTTTTTTTTCCCTGAAATTTAAAGCAAATCGTATCTTTCTGTATCTTTAAATACGTTATTTCTTAAGGGTTCCTTTCTAAGAGCATTTCTAAGAGTTTTTTGTTTTTGTTTTGTTTTTGTTAAGAGTCCCACAAAAGAAGGAATACTTTAATACTTTAATAGAGAAGTTCTGAAGAAAGACCAGTCAAATTCTGAAGGAAAGAGAGCACTCTGGGAAGAATGAC
Source organism: Camelus dromedarius (assembly GCF_036321535.1). Classification (NCBI taxonomy): domain Eukaryota; kingdom Metazoa; phylum Chordata; class Mammalia; order Artiodactyla; family Camelidae; genus Camelus; species Camelus dromedarius. The sequence goes on along the minus strand of NC_087465.1, from coordinate 17,456,803 downwards.
ACAGATGGAACTGATACCCGTGAACAAAGAACACTAGCCAGTGTCTCTTCAAATTTTTCCAGAGGTTCTTTCCGTTGTCCTGAAGTTTTAAACAATTAAAGATCTATCAAACCCCAAAGGAAAAAGGTACTCACTAATGCCACTGGAAAGAATGTTCTTCCGCAAATCTTGCAAGGTAACAATTCTCCAACTTGGACACTTCCATTTTCTAAAACAGAAAAGAATATAATCAATAAATTCAATAGCTCAAATTCTGAAACTTCCAAATTTTAATGTCTTTAGTTTCTTACGTAAGTTGTCAGTTCTTGGGAAAAATGTGTCATTTTGAAATAAGCAACATTATCAATTAAAATCGGCTCAAGACTTAAATTTATTAGTGGTCAAAAAGGCAATGCCAAATACAGAAATCAAATACTGGAAATGTCTGGTTTTCTTCTATTTTAACCAAATCAATTTGTCATGGTCTTTTAATTTATAGGCTGTCTCTGTTGTAAATTATTAAAGTTTAAAAACCAAATTTACCTGAAAGTTAATGTTATATATTATAAATCTTCAAAGGGTTAAAAAAAAATAACATTGGTGGCTACAATGGGACTGGATAAGATGAGAGTAAGAAAACTCCAAGTTCACTTCCTTCCATAAACACAACAAAACTATAACTATTTACAGAGCAACTATCATGATGAGAACAATCTGAAGACTACAGAAAAGATATTCCACAACTAAAGACATAAAGAAGGAACTACAATGAGACAAGTAAGAGGGGTGGAGACATGGTGGTACAGTCAGACCCACGTACCCGCAAACATGAGGATAACCACAATTGCGGGGGTTCTCCCAAGGAGCGAGTAGTCGGAGCCCCATACTGGACTGCCCAACCTGGGGGGCCCTGCAACAGGAAGATCAGCCAGCCCCAAGAACGTCTAGCTTTGAAGGCCAAGAGGGGTTACTTTCAGGAGATCCAGAGAGCTGTGGGAAACAGAGTCTCCACTGCTAAAGGGTGCACACAAATCTAAATGCTCCGAAACCCAGGGCAGAAGCAGTCGTTTTAAAGTGGTCTTCAAAAAATTTGGGATGATGAAAAGTTTGGGAGATGGAAAGTTATAATGATTGCACAACAGCGTGAATGGACTTAATACCACTGAACTGTACACTTAAAACTGGCGAAAATGGTAAAATTTTATGTCTATTTTTCCACAATACAAAATTTTTTAAAACTTATAAAAAAGTAAGAAATAACACTGGAGATCAGTGAGATGGCTTCCTGATATGATTAGGGAGTTTAGGATACAAAGAATGTTGCCCTGCCAGACAAAAGGAAGCATTATGCTTTAAGGAAAAGATCACCTAGTTTCTAAGCAAACTGCCTGCACTATGTGAACTGTTCATTATTTCCTACATATAACATTATGTTAAGATTCACTGGACCAGCAAATTGAGAAGCTCTGACTTAATGGGCACAATTCATTAAACAAGGAAGAAGCAGGTGCAAGTTTAACTCAATCAAAAATTTAAAAAATAATAATAAAATAAGATAAACAGCAAGGTCCTACTGTATAGCACAGGGAAATACATGCAATATCTTATAATAATCTATAATGAAAAAGAATATGAAAGAGAATATATATGTATAACTGAGTCACTATGCTGTACACAAGAAACTAACACAACATTGTAAATCCAATATACTTCAGTAAGTCTCTACTCTAAAAAAAAATAAATCTATCATGTACTTAAATATAACAAATTTCATCACACACATAAAAAAACTGTTCTTTGGGATTCCACATAAGTCAATTTTTCATTTTATTATACAGCCAAATATCACACCTAAATTTATTTCCATACTTGTAATTTCCATAAAAATGATGATATATTTATTATATTTTCTGCTGAATATATTGATTGTTAAAATTCTTTTATCATATGAAAGACAAGTAGAGAGCCATCTTCTTTTAGAAATAACATAAATAAACTCATGAAAAAAGTACAATTATGAACTTTTTATCATTTGTTCCAAGGCATTTTAGTGAGTCCACAGAAAACTAATCAGGAGAATCAAAATAGACATTGGCAGGAACACAATCAAACAGTAACAGAACTGTTTTGTTCTCTCATTCTCCTAGTACTCCACTGCCCTATTTCAGTGGTAGATAGTGACTCCCTGTCACTTCAGATGGAGGCAATGACTGTATGGCGGCAGTCAGGTTGTGAACACTACAAAAGCAAAGCTAAGATTTGCCTGCTTTGTCCCTTCCAATAGCAGAGTAGGTTATTTAGGGAGAGCAAAGCAACTTCATTGATCTGTATCACTTAATTCCACTAATTATCCAGAAAGTTGAGGCAGTTGCTGGATGGACTCCATTAGGTACATTAAGATTAGAATGTCTTCATAATGATTGTCAAAGTGATACCACAGGCTGCATAATCTATTAGGCTTATTTATTAGACTTTTTATGTCTTCCTTTAAATGCCTAACAACGATTTAAAAATTTATCAATATAAAATGTTGAAAACTACCACATATTTTACTTGCTTAATAGTGTATTTCAATATTTCCTTGTTAAATAGATAACAAAGCAAAATCTTAACAAAAACATTAACTATTGAAGAAGTCTACCCAACACATGGAAATAACGTGAATGGCTACCTGAGTACGTACTACTTGCAAAGCATGTACCAGGTAATAGTGACACAAGGGTGAAGTTACACAATCATTGATTCATAAAGCCAACAGTCTACATGATTTAGTTCTTCACTATCTAAGAAGCAAATCATCTTCCATGTTTTTTAATACAAAAACTTAAAACTTTAACAGAACAGCAACTAGAATACTACCATATAGTAAAATCCAACTCCTGGATTAATTCCTATAAGTCATCAAACATGGTCAAATTGTCTTTAAAGGAAAAGAAAATCATTATCACTAAAAGGCATAAAAAAGAGGAAATAGCACTGAAAATATTTAAAAATAATTATCTCAAAAAAGGAAAATAGTAAAAAGTCATTACTTTATTCAACATAAATAAAATATATATAAATGTATAATTTCCTCTTTTATTAGCTGGTCATAGAGCATAGCCCTACAATCCACAAAATATGGCATGTGTGTTGGTATCAACACCCTCTGGAAGGAACTTCTATCAACAGGTCATGATAAGCAGCTGAGGCATTAGTCACAAAGCCACATTTTGTTCTAATGGCATTCATTAAAAATACACTGCAGTGTGGTAGAAAAAGGCACTGGAATTTGTCTCATATTATCTAAGTTCAAGTCCCAGATCTGTCACTTAAAACTATGAGTTGTTGGGCAAAATATTTAACCTCTCCGAAGTTCAGATTCCTCTTGTATAAAATAAGAAAGTTAGGTTAAATGACCTACGTAGTCCCCTTCCATCTCTAATATACCATAATAATTATACCATATTTAATAAAATCTACCTTAAGAACACATTAGTAAGAAAAGTAAATGGATGACAAGACACCTCCCTTACTTGTATTATATTAATTTTTAAAAGCTGGTCATATATAAGAATGATTAAACCAAGTGACCAATGACAGAGAGTAGAATGAGTGTTTCAGGCAGTGTACAGTATGTTGAGGAAATCACTTCTACTTGTCTCCATACAGAACTGAGAATCTGCAAGGACTTACAGCAAAGAACATGACGTCCCTCTCCTTGATGGAAAAATTTTCACTGAGTAAACTAGAAGAAAATGTATGACGAATCATATAGGTAGCCTCAAGTTTAATATCTGTTAAATGAGGATTACATCTGGTCAATCTACCTTAAAATTTAAGAGGATTTACTGAGATGTTATATATAAAAATACTTCACAACCGATGAAATAAAAACTACTACTCTCCAGGGCATGCAGGCAAACTCCACTACTCTCTCCTGGGTGGCAAAAGCTGGTTAATTATGCAACTTACACAGTAAAAAGATGATATTCAGAGGGTGAGTATTGTAGTGAAGAACAAAGACTCTTGAAAGAAGCACTAAAACTGATGGACAGAACCAAGCGAATAAAGTACTTAATAGTCTATAACTTTAAAGAAGCCCATTTCTCTTTATAAAATTTATCTTGTACACATTATTGACTCTGTTATGAGCTGCTATATTGAGCAATTTCAAAACCTGCACAGTAATAACAGGCCAGAAAAATGGTAACTTTATATAATACTAATATATAGGAGATATGAAATAATGTTATCTAAAATAGCTATGACATTCTAAAATATGTACATTTAAGAAATAAAGAACATTTCCAAAAGAAAAGAAATCTTGGAAATTAAGAATAGTTCTGTCCTCTGTATTTATTTATGTCTATTCCTTCATCTCTGGTCACTCCTTATCTGAAATCAACCTTTAAAACTCAACAAATCACTATTTTGAAGTACACAGCATCTGTTTTTACCACTTTCTTCCTACAATTCTTTTTAAAAATCTAATTACTCCAAGTCAACAATCCCGCAAGATATTCCTTTTCAGCTCAACCTAGATTTCAATATTTCAACATTCACACTTAACCTACTCAATACATAACCTTCACCTTCCACTCCATTTTAGTGATCTGCACTCCAGTTCAGCAAAAACAACCAGGGCTAAAACGACTCAGAAAGATCCACCTTTGGACTCTCAAAATACACAAGCTCTCACTCTAATTACAGACTTCTACCTTCTACCTTTCTCTAAATCAGCTTCTTGATCTCAGAGTGACTTGCATTTTCTTGATAATCTATTCCTTGCTGCACTTCGCTTCCTACCCAGTCTGAATCTGAGTAGTCATTTCCACTACTTCCACCAATCACTCTCAAATCCTTTGCTCATGGTCAAATGCCTGGAAAATGCTAGATTAAACAAACGGGTTTTCTTAGAGCAGAACTTCCTCAGTCTTCAAAACAAGCCAAAAAAAACAAAAACCAAAAATCAAAAACCAAAAAACGGTTTAGCATGCTGTTATTTCCCCAGTAGAAATCCTTTCTGCCCCTAAAAGGTATTTAGTGCCAATGGAAACAATGATGGAAAAAAACACAGACCCTGATCTTATGGAGCTTCTACTCTTTGGAAATAGGTAAGTAAAAACAATTCAATATATAAAATGTGGTGAAAAGCACAATGTAGAAAAATAGAGCAGAGAAAGGGGAGAGAATACAGTCATAATACTACGTGTGCCTGAGAAGTGGGTAAGATCAGGGAAAGCGTCTTTAATAAAGAGGCATTAGAGTAAAGACCTTAAGAAACAGAGACAACTGATCACCATTAATCTATTAATTGTCAAATTGAAAGCCCTCTTTTGAATCCTCATCCTACTAGACCTTTCTACATCATGAGGCACTGCTGATCAATCCCTTCGAACTTTGAAGTCCTTTCTCTCGTAGCTTCAGTGACATTTCTCTCTCCCAAGTTTTTCAGATTTTACAAGCCAAGCAGAGTTTGACCTGGTTAATACTTAAATCTCCAGGAATAGCAGGTGCTATAGGCTTTTTCTAGCACATACTCACTACTCAATAAATATTAGTTCTCCCCCACTTCCCTTTCTTCACAATTTTTAAGTCTATTTAAAGACTGCCCCTTAACTTCAATTCCCTGTTCTGCTCAATCCTAAAGCTGGTATCAGTTCCTCCCCAAGTTTTTTTTTTCCTTTTTTCCCCTTCATTTTGTTAAATATTGCTTCCCTGGGCAAACGCATCCATTTGTTGTCACTCATATGTTGATGACTACTAAACTAAAACCTCCAGATAGATATTTATAAGTAGCTATAAAACTTTTCCATCAGATATGCCCCAAGAACAGTACACACACAACATTTCTGAAGCCAAACTCATTACATCATCTTCCAAACTTGTCTTTCTCTTGGTTAAAGATATCAACATTTTCTTAGTCCAAGCTAGAAGGCTGCTTTATCTTTGATTCCTTTTTCCCTCTCACATTCAGCAGTTCTCTCTCATTTTTCCATCTCAGAAATGTCTTCTGAATCTATTCCCCCTTTTTAATTCCTGCTACTTTTGCTTCAGTTCAAATCCTTATCACATTTGTGTTGGTCCAGCCTCTCTTTTCTCCAATCTGTTCTGCTGCCATAATTATCTGGTGAGACTGCCCAGTCTCTTCCAAGCCTGCTATGTTTCACCTGTACTGAACCACTCTTAAGCTCCTAATACACTTCCTGTAATTTTATCCATCCAATAAACGTGTACTGGAGGGGGACTTCTATGTACTAGGCAGTTTGTTAAATGCTTTATATATGTTACATCATTTCATATTTAATATAGTTCAGATAGATTGGTATTTATTAGCTCCATTTTTTACAGCTGAGGAAACTGAAGTTCAGATCAACCAAATCACAGCACTAAAAAAGAAACAAAGCAAAGATCCACAGACCTCTCCAACACACTGCCTATTATGATAACCTAGCATCAGATTCAATACCAAAAAAAAAAAAAAAAGCTAGGTAAATTAATAAAGATGAAGAATTATTCAGTAAACTAGTGCTTAGATTAGGGAAAAACAAAGCACCTCAATGGGACAGCATGGCTGTCTTCAACTACATCAAGAGCTATATTAGAAAAGAGTGATCAGAATTCTAATCAAGTTTTAGAGGGCAGTACACTAAGATCTACTAATTTCAGCAGTCCAAAAGAGGAATAGGCAGCCTGATCTCTGTCACAATTGTCAACAACTATTTATCAAGATCTTATGACAGGAAAAACAATACATATGGATAAAACCTGCTTAGGGTTTAGCATCTCTCCATTTTACAGATGAAAAGCTCATAAGAGACTGCAACTCTCCCAAGTCTGGAACTACTTCTGTTGCCCTTAGACATATCTATAGAGGACGAGATTTAGGAGAAAAGGAATTAGAGGCTTTATTCTAATTGCACATACAACACAGAAGTGCTCGGATACAGATTATATAGAATCATTAGCAATAATTTATACTTGGCTTTCAAATACAGTGTTCAGCCTAATAGTTCATCTCTCGGAAGCTTAAGTTCCAGAAAGACCAAAAATAATGTGATATCTGATCTATATGTAAGTAATTTTTAAAAAGAGTACGATAAACTTCAATAATATTTTACAGGGGTCCAAATATTTTCTGGTTTTGCAATCAAGATTAGTCTGTTAAATGGCTTCAACTAGCTTCTCTATGGGTCTATTGTCAAGCAGTACAATATTTGCTCAATTATTATGCTATGTGTTAAGCAAACTTGAAGATTTTCTACTGGACACGGCAATATAATGTTCATCAGACACCTTCAAAGTGCTAGACTTTATCTTCCAATAGGGAAAAACTTTATCTTATATATCACTGTACTAACGTATCACTGGTTATTAAGTGAAGGCATGGATGACTGAATTAATGCATGGTAACCTTAAAACTCAAAACGGATTTTTGCAAAGTGTGACTTAACAGGGACCAATTTTAAAAGAGAAGGAAAAGAAGTATAAGATGAAAGAAAAGAAAGGAACCATCTAACTTCAACAAAAGATTCTTAGAACGTTTGTTTTATTAGTTTAAACCACTTGTAATTACAAATATTCAATTGTTTTGCCCTAAAAAAAGAATAATTTCATGTTTTAATTCATTACAATTAAACATATCATAGTTAATGACAGCAAATCATTTTGTTAAAAAAAATCAAACGAGTAAAGAACAAATACTGTTTAATGATAATCCATCACAACCTGGGTCCCTAAAATATGCCCATGATAACATAGCCCATTAGATCAGAATTTATGTATTTCTCCACCCATGTAACTGAGTATTATAATGGGTTTTCATTATATTTTAAAAGCATTCATAGTAAGAGTTCACTAGTAATGTAATGTAATAGTAATGTCTTAGCACTGCTAAAATATAAGGTTCACTAAAAGGTAAGCTCAATGAGAGCAGGGCTTTAACTTTTTATTTTTGCTGCATCCCCAGGGCCTACAATGGTGGCCATCATAGACAAAGTCATTTATTTAACAACAAATATTTATTGAATACCTACTTTCGGTCAGACACTGTTTCAGGTGTTTAGCAAACAAATGAAAAATTAGGTGAAAACCTTTGCCTTAATTACAAATGTTGACTAGAAATCCGCAGAAAAACTGTTCTAAAGAACTTCATATGCATTACAACTTCATGAGAATTCCAGAACCCATGATCCCACCCACATTGCTACAATACCATGATGTTTGAAAATTTATTAAAAAATAAATAAACTGCCTCCAAGTTCTCAAAACAAAAGTGTCTTGAGTAAGGAATACTATCATTATAATTCCTATTTCATGGAAATGTGAGTGATCCGCCTAAAATAAATAAGCAAAGAACAAGAACTTCATTTGTCACAGCATACGGTAGCTGTCCACAAACGGAACATCATCATATCATCCTCAAGGTGTTTACTGTGAGTTTCCCCTCGGAGCAAAAGCATGAAATACTATCATATTCATTACTGCATTTGCTTTTTAGTGAGCTTAGGTCACTGCAGAAAGTTTTATTACTTTTCACTTCATAACCCAACCTGACAAAATTTACTCTACCATGCAACAAACAGGGCTCATATGCCTCTGCTTATTAATTCCACCTGAATCTATGTAAATTAAGAGAGAAAAAAAGGCTAAATCGAGACAACAGGATCCTTCAATTCTGCAGGCTTATTCTTCATCAGAAATATTAACCACAGTTTGGAAAGGAATCTTAAAACTGTCGTTGCTAATCCTAGCTGGTTTTTTTTTTCCTTTGTTGTTTTTAAAGGAATGCTGTATTACACAGGATAAAATGCGTGAAGAGAATACAGAAGTGAAAGAACTGGGAACAAAGCAATTCTGGAGTCGTGGTTACAGCACAGGGATAAACCTAAAGATAAGGAATCAATGCTGGCTCTCTCTAACAGAGTCCTCCTGAATAAGCCCTTAAATCCTTCTGTTAATCTATTGTCCCGGCTCTAAAGCTGGCCAGTGACACTTCCTTGAGAGATGCTCCTGGCATCTCTCCGATAGAAGATGCTCTAGAAATGCAAAAACGGTTACCTAGGGAAACCAAGGAAAGTATCAGAAGCTCTAGGTTGGAGACACACCCTGGAGCCGCATCAAAGGCTGGCCGTGGGGAAGCCATCGACCTTAACGGAGAATCCACTTTGCAAGGAAAATAAAATCTGGTCGGAGGCTGTGATTACCGAAAGAACACTCAGGGAGTGAGGCAAGAGGAGAAAATGGTAGGAGGGGATTTGCAGGCGTATACCAGAGACAAGATCTGGCGAGGAACCACTAGGTGAAGACCGTCTGAAGAGGGGCAGCCTGAGGATCATTAGCTCCACCGAGTCGGGGGCTGCAGGGCGCCCGCACGCCCGGGCCTTGGGAGAAGCGGCGGAGTCCACCCCTCCGGACCTGCCCTCGCCTCTTCAGAACTGAGGTCTACAGCAGCCCCCTCCTCCCCGCCACCTCACTCTCAGTCCCCCGGCCCGCACTCCTTCACCTCCTCACCTTCCAGCCCCTCCATTGCGCCACCGCCTCGGGCTCAGCGAGACGCCTAAGGCAACACCCGCCGCCGCCGCCGCCGCCACCACCGCCGCCACCACCGCCCAGCTCTGGCTGTAGCAACCCGGCCGCACCTCCCACCCGCTAACATCCCGAGCTCCCATTGGTCCTGCGCTGGCGGGGCGGGGCTACGGCGGGGCGGGGGCTCGGGGAGGCGCGCCTTCAGCGGCCGCTGCACAGCTGCCTGCCGGCGCCGGGCTTTCGTGGTCGTCCTCGGGGTAGGCCTACACCGCTGCAGATTGCGTCCTGCCGCCCAGGGGCGCCTTTGTTCGACTCCAGGCTTGTTTGCCTCACGCCTTAGCTTCCGGTTTCGAATATCCCAGCACCTCAGGGTTCTCAAACCCAGTCCCTCAGTCAGTGCAGTTCTGCCTCCCCGTCTGTCCCTCTCTGAGGACCTGAAGCAAACGAGCGAACCAGACGCTCTTCGCAGCGTGACCCTCTCCCCTTCCCGCCGTTCAGTCGCGCGACCTCACCTGAGTGTATTCCCTAGACTTTATCCTCATACACAGGTGTCTGAGTGGAGGCACCTTTCTTCCTAGAGAAATCCTACTTTCCATCTGGGATTGAGGAACTGAGGTTGCTCTCAGCCCTTGGAAGCAGCTTCCTCAGCATGAAAGCTTGGGCCCAAACTTCGAGGTGAAAGCAGCTGTCCCTTCACCCCCGGCTCCTCTTGGCCTCCCCCGGCCCGGGCTTTATCATTTTTCAGCTAAAGTTTTGAGCTGGCCTCGCAGCTGATGAGGTAACGTCAGAACTATGTCTGCTGAGGGCTTTTAAGGGCGGAACTAACCTGGACGTGTCAGAGGGAGGCCTGTTTCTGGCAGGGTCCAAACCTCCAGGGGATGAAGGTAACTTCGAAACCAGCTAAAACCTCTGCTTGACAGCCTAACACCTTTCACCAGAACTAAATTTCTTGGGAATTAGCAGTGATAGGCCGTATTGTTAGTTAACTCTAGCATACCCACTAGCAAGTTGTCACTATCAATGTAATTTTCATAACAAATCTTACAGCTATTTCATTAATCTGTTCCGTTGCAAAGTTTTGAAAGCATTTCTCACTTTGTCCACTGTTGAAAGCATGTCTCTTACAAACGGGTAGCTTTTAGGAAGCCAGAGTCCTCCTCTCCACTCAAATGAGAGTCTTACCATCCAGTAAACAGGCACTGGAGGGGGACATCATCTCTTAGTGGGAAGGTGAGCTAAGTATGTTTGAATGGGGCATGGTCCATCTAAGAAACATGAGACAAACCTGCCTCAGCGCCTCCCCTTCCCCTGGTTCTGCCCTGGCTCTTTTGCTCCTCTTGAGATCTGAGATCCTGGGCCTAATTGGCCAGACGACAGCCCTGCCGACCACTTAGCCACCAGGGATTGAGTGTGCTAAAGGTCCCTTTTCTTTGGTGCTGCTAAAACAAGTTAGGATTGTGGAGGAATGGGAGTGCTTTAAAAGAGCTCCGAGGAGGAAAAAAAAAGCATACTTGGGAAAAAAAACCAAGAAGCAGTTTACGAATGACTAATTCTTGAACTGAAGTCAAGCCAAAATTCAAGTTGGCTGGTACACATCCTTTTGAGCATAAAAGCTACAATAACAACAAAAACAATAGTAATGATAACAGTAACAATTTTAAAAAATCATGTTAAGTATATGTTAGGTCTTTTTCATATATTTGCTTATTTAATCTTCAGAACAGTTCTACAGCGTAGGTACTTACAATTTTAATTTTTGAGAATTAAAGTCTTCATTTTCTAGATACCTCAGAGGATTAATTTTTTGATAATATTTATACTATTAGTGAATAGTAGCTTGAATTTAAACTCTGGTTGGTCTGATTCTACCTATGACAATTTCATGGGACTCCTCACTTCCCTCCCTCCTCATCTTGCTTTCTAGCTGCCTCAAATGTAAATCCAAATATTCAGATTTGTGGTTTAAGGTGTATTTATATAAGCATTACTACTGTGAATCTTAATTCTCTGAAACGTACCTGCCAATCCCTACAGGTAATGGGCTGTCAATATTTTTATGCTATAGCTACCCTGGCTTCTTCAGCTTTTCCCTGGTCCTGACCCCTAGGTGAAGAGGACGATTTCTTATCTGCCTTCCTAAATTCCTTCCTCTGCCTCCTACCTGCCCAGCCTGAGAGACTCTTTGGTCTTGGTGCTCTCTTCTGACTTGACTTCCTGTTGATCTGTTCCATTTTTCTGATGCATTCATTCAACAAATATTTGTTGAGCACCTACTATGTTTCAGTCCATTTCATTACTAGCCAGTTACTAAAAAGAATGAAGCTCATTTTGTTCTCTATGTTACTAAGTTTCATCTGTTCATAATTTTTTTTTTTAGCTCTCAAGTGATCTTTTTAGCTGATGATAACATTCATAGGTAAATACGAATTAGAGATCTTCCCACCTCCTTAGCGTACAAAAAAGAAAGCAAAGATTCAGAGATGGTTACTGATTTTGATCCAGATTAGAAAACTATTAAGTAGCTGAAATAGATATTGTACTCTTGCCTCATTACATCATATCCCTAATGCTTTATGCTTTGCATTACTTTCCCTTCAGCCCCCTTTCCTGGAGCCCATCCACATCTCATTTGCACCTTCCAAAGGGCTGAGCAAGCTACAGATATCTTATTTCAAAGCTCTAACCTCCTGTTGGATCTTACACAAAGATCAATTTCCCTTTCAGAGACATCCTTTGGCCCTCATTCAGATCATTTTCAGAACACAGCTAAATGAGATTCTGAATGTCAGTGAGAAACCAGTTCATTTTATAAACCCACTATGGAGGGTATTTTTTCCTCCACAGTCTCCAGGGGAATGACCCACCACAATTTGGTATATAAAAATGAATTTATATATTTGGCAATTGTAACAAAAGCGATAGTTTTCATCAAAAACAAAAGAGATGTATTTCCCTTAGAAGTGGGAATGTGTTCTAGATTAAGGAGCTACATTTTGACTTAGCTGTTATGAGTTTTACTTTGTATACTGAAGTAAAACAAAATTATTTAAGTGTTTTGGGGAAAAAAACAAAACAGTGATAGTTTTGAACAAGAAAACACTAAGAAAAGGAAAAAGAGAGGGTCCTAAAGCAAACTTCATTGCCTTTATTAATTGGAGGCATGATAGTGGTTACTCTACATCTTTATCCTCCAGTTCCAAAAGGAATTCCAGTTCCTAAAGGAGCCTCTATTCTCCTCCACTTTCAAAACTAATTCCCAGCAGCAAAAGGATGATTTTTTCAACCTTCAACTATGATCCCATCTATCCATCTCTTGCTACTGCAATTCCAAATCTCAATTGAAAAATCTATTAATTCAAATACTTACTGAATTACTCCTACATATATAACACATAGGCACAACAGTGGGCTCAACGAAGTCTCTTTGGTCTCTAGGAAGTTGATATCTATTAGAGGAAGCTTGGGTGAGACATAATACAGAGCAACAGACGACAATATATTCAATGGATTATTAAGTTTTAGATGTTGTGATACAGCTTATACAAGTAATTTGCTTTAAATAAACATTCATTAAGAGATTCACCTCTGCTGCTGTATATAACACTAATTTATTGCTTCCAAATGTTGAAAAGTATTCTGCCGTATGCATACACCACATTTTATTTACCTATTTCTGCAGTGATGGGCACCCGCTGCCTCTAACCTGCTGCTACAATGAACATCTTTGTGACTGTCCCCTTACGAACCTGGGATCAAGTTGCTCTGGGATGCATCCCTGGAATGGATTACTGGATCATATTCGTTTCCGGTGAGTATGCCCAGATTGTTGTCTACCGTGTCTGTACCAGTGTGCACTGCCATTAGCAGTGTGCAAGAGTGCCCATCTGCCTATATGTCATTAATACCTGGCTTAGCTCTAATTTTTGCCAATCTGCTGAGAATCAAGAGTTGGGCATCTCTTCATATACTTGCTAATTCAGATTTGCTTTTCAGTGAATTGCCTAGTTTTATCTACATTTTATATTGTGATTCTTACCTTTTTTGTTGTAGATTTGTAAATTCCTTCTATATTCTAGATAATAACCTCTTGCTGATTTTTATTTTAAAAATCTTTTTCTAGTTTGTCAAGTATCTGATTATTGTGTGTATGATGCCTGTCTTTGAACAGAAATCCTTAACTTAATTCTGTCAAGTCCATCAATATATTTTCCTTATGAATTATGCATTTGAGTTTTTATTAATGTTCTCTTCACCTCTAGATTATAAGGATGTTTGCTTACATGTTTCTCAGTTAGTGTAGCCAAACCTAATCCTAAGAAAATGGAGACAGTTTAGATTCAGACTGGAGAGGACAACAAAAACATTTATTTCTAGGGTCTTTTATGTTATAGTGTAATTCTAAAAATTCAAATAAGAACCAATGGCCAGAACGTTGTAAGACATCGTGAACTTCAGCTTTGTCCAATTTTGCCTGTTGTCCCCAGGGAAGACAGGTATTTTCAGGTGCTCCTTTTCCCACCTGGAGGAAGAGAAACAGAAAAAAAAAAAGAAAAATATCGAGTCCTTTCCCCCTTGCTTTACTCTTAATCATAGAGCTTCTCATGGCCTTTAAAAGAGTTCCCTTTAAAATGCTATAAAAGAGGGGAGGATATAGCTCAGTGGTAGAGCACATGCTTGTCATGCACAAGGTCCTGGGTTCATTCCCCGGTACCTCCATTAAAAATAAATAAATAAAAACCTTATCCTCCCCCCCCCCAAAAAAAATTAAAATGCTATAAAGTATTGAAAATAAATATATAATGTTGATGATGTCAGGGTATTTATACTAAGGACAAAGAAGGAAAATTCTCTATTATAAATCACCTAAATGAATATCTTGGGACTTCTTTATGATTTTAAAAGCCTTATGGCTCTGTTTCTTAAAGTAATTATTAGACACTGTAGTTTCTGCAGCTACCTTTTAGTGGAAACAGCTATACAAGAATTCACTCTATAAACACATACTTGTTACTAGTATAATTGATTACTTGGTTTTGTCTTAAGAACTAACTGGTAAAAGTGAAAAACTAAAGCTCTAATTTTCATTGTGGATACACAGTGTTTTCTGCCATTAGCTATTTATACAAATGCCCACATTTGCAAAGCCATCTTTCTAAGAAAAGTTGCTTTTTACAGTTTTACAATAAACTGTATCATTCTGTTTGCTTACTTTTTACTTAGAATGAATACCAAAAGTATAAGTTTGATATATTGTTGATCTAATTTTGTCATATGAATCCAACAATTGTTTGCTTGCTGTTTCTAAGAAACAGAGGTGCTCAAGCCTGTGTACATTTACGTTTCTTAGCAGCTGACAGATAAGCAACAAAACAGAAATCAGTCTCCTCTAGCTGTTTTTGAAACATAATAAAATTTATATTTTCATAAGAAAGAGAAATTCAAGGTAATAAAATATTAATATTCATGGAAATTTAATTTACATATAATTTAAGGAACACTAGTTTTCAGAGAATTTGAATACTGTAAAAGACTATCTGGATGTCAGTAAGTCTTTGAGGATTTAGAGTTCTTAATACCTTTGCAGTGCATTTGTTATTATTATGAACATAAATGTGCCTTTGTAGTAAAGGTGGTTGTTGTCCTGTTCTCAAATCCCCTTTACTAGAAGATGCATTCAACCCCAGTTGTTGAGAATGTTGGTTGATAACCCACAGCTACTTACTTCCCCTGAGAGGTTGTGGCCCTCATCATCAGGGTGGCAGACCACAGCCAGTGACTGACTGACTCTTGGGTACAATAGGCCAGCTTTGACTCAAGGTGGGCTAAAGTCAGTCTTCAGGTAAGACCACATCCTCGCTTACCTTTTGTCTTTCCTACTGCACTAACCTGCTTCCCTCGGTAAAGAGGAGTCATCTCTAACAGATCACTTCCACAGGAATCTCCCTCTGAGTCCTTGCTTCTAAGGAACCTGATGTAAGATCCTTTTGTGGATAAACAGTAGTGCCAATTTAATGGCCTAGTGCTAATATTAAAAGTCACTCCATCCCATGCCCAGTAGTACTTGAGATGAAAAGACCGATACAGAATATTAACTATTTATTCAGTGCTTTTGATAATTCTCTACATTTCCACAAGGCATTGTTGTTTTAGAGAAACTTGGTTTAATATTTCAGTCAATGGCATTCAATAAATATTTGCTAAGTGAGGGAATAGATATGAGTGAATGGTGTGGTCTTCAAAACAGTTCTTTTAGGTAAACAGAAAGGTTTTATTTAACACATAATGGTTATGGTTAGTATGTTACTATGAAGAAACCATTTCCCATATAGTTTCATGTGATCCTCATAACCTATCTGTGAGGCAGGTGTTACTTCTTTCATTTTCATATTGAAGAAACTGAACTTCAATAAGAGTAAGTGACTTTTCAAAGTTACAATGATTTAAGTGGCAGGCTTAGAATATGTAAATAGATTCTCTAACTTGAGATACACCTACTGTATGTAGCATAACTGCTTTTTGTAAGTAAGAACACTGAGTCTGTTGAGCATGACAAAGGGAAGGCATTGGATTCCTGTTCTCTCTCAGATCATGAAAGAGAGGACTGATAAACTGTCCATGGAATGAAATAAAAGGGAGCCATCTGAATTATTCTTTATTTTCTTCAATGACAGTATCTATATGCGATAGTTCTCTGTGTCAATTTGGCTAGGTCAAATATTATTCTAGATATTTCTGTGAAGGTGTTTTCTGGATGAAATTAACATTTAAATTGGTGATCTTTGAGTGAAGCAGATTGCCCTTCACTCAATGTGGGTGGACTTCATCCAATCTATTGACAGCTTACCTCCCCTAAACAAGAAGGAATTCTGCCAGCAGAGTGCCTTTGGACTCAAACTGCAATTCTGCCCTGGGTTTTCACAGCCTAATGACCTACAGATTTTGAACTTTCCAAACCGGTACAATCACAGGAGTCAATTGCTTAAAAATCAAGCAATCAGTCAATCAGTTGCATTCTCTCTGTCTTGATCTCTTGTTCTTTCTCTAGGTATAACTATAGAGATATAAATATAGATATAATCCTATTGGTTCTGTTTCTCTGGTTAATACACTATGCTTACCCAGGTAACTGGATAACCAACACCTGGAAAGCAGCAAAGTAAAACTAGGAATATTCTCTGAAAGAATTCAAATCTTTGTGTGATCTTTGCCCTTATTCAGATACTCTATTGGCTGCTTCCAGTTGTCAGAGTGGTCCTTTGTTCCCATCCTCTTTTCAGAGGTAGATAACTTCATCTCTTTGTATATAAATTTGGACACTGTAAAAAGAGGAAACCTATGACTCAATTTCAAAAAATAAACCTATAAACTATCTTAATCTCCTATCACAGTTTTACTATGGAGAGATCCAGGAAGGTTTGTTAAAAGAGTACCCAACATGGATGGTTGGTTGGTTAAACCATAGACTAGAACCCAGGTCTTCTGACTTCTGGCCCTTTGCCCTTCAGGCTGTAACTTTGTGTCTCTTGATATACAAATTTTTACATAGTTCAGTTCTAGACATTTTAAAGAATAAAAGCCTGTGACTTTAGGCAACTTAGATTCGAGTTAATTGAGCAAGATCATGTGAAGAATATAATAATAACAATAACAATAATAATATTAATATATTACCAATAGCATATTGGACATAATTAAAGGATAAATGAAGGATATAGAAAATAACTACTAAACAGTCAAAGTGGAGAGATTATTTTAGGCTGAGTTTCCAGGGAAAGATTAGTGAAGAAGACTGGGTACTGAGAATGGAAATTTACAATGTAGATGGGGTAATAAGATAGAAAAAAATGCTAGGAATATATGCTAACACACAGAATACATACAATGCTAACTATACTTTAAATTTAAAACAAAGTTTGGGTCAAAAAGGCAGAGAGATTATAGGGGAAAAGATACCCATATAGGTTGGAATTGGAAAAGGGATTGTAGTAAATGGATTTTGTATCTTTTAAGATGTATAGGATTATGACAGGTATTTTGGGTAAGGAGTTGATCATAGGATGAACCAAGGCCAAAAAAGCAGGAATGTAAATGATAAGTTCAAGGTACAGTGAGAAAATGTTGAAGATAGAAAATTAATTAGACAAGTATTTACTGAGCACTTATTATATGTGGGGAATTTAAATTAGGCCCAGATTATAGAGGGTCATGAATGCTAGGGTTTCAGATTAAAATTTATTTCATGACATGCTATTTGTCATGAATTATTATTATTCATAGAAGGATCTTAAGCCTTGATGAATTTTGAACAGAATGAAGCTTTTTTAAAAAGTGTAATTTAAGATGACTATATCTGGTAGTGACAGTGAGCAGGATGATCTTTTGGAAAGACACTGAAATGACCCAAGCCTAACATGATCATGGTTTGGCTTATTATTGGCAGCAGAATTAAGAGGTCCAAGAGTGTGGTTTTATAACATTTGATATTATCATTCTCCAGGACACAAGTATATGAATCGTCCCTTGTCGATTACTCCAGCCTCCAATGGGTTACCTTAAGTAGATTATCCTTAAAAAATAGTAACAAATGTAAAATAAAGTGGTTATTTATTATTGGTTAATCTAATGTCCAATAATTCCATTGTAGAACTATAATAAAGTTTGGTGGGATTCCATATTGTAAGCATTGTATTAGTCAGCTCAGGCTGCTATAACAAAATACCATAGTTTGGGTATCTTAAACAACAGAAACTTATTTTCTCAGAGTTCTGGAGGCTGGAGTCTGACATCAGGGTGGCTACAGGGCTGGGTTCTGGTGGAGACACTTCCTGGCTTGCCGATGCCAGCTTCTTGTTGTGTTCTTACATGGCAGAAAAAGAAAGATCTCCCTCTCTCCTCCTCCTCTTTTTATAAGTCCATCAGTCTATTGGAGTAGGGCCACACTCTTAGGACTTCATTTAACTTAACTACCTTCTAAAGATCCTACAACCAAATATAGTCACATGAAGGTGGGGGTGGTTAGGGCTTCAGCATGTGAATTTGAGGGGAGGAGTCTATATATTCACTCTATAGAGCATTTATTTAGACATACTATTAAAAAGTTAAAACGTGACACAAAATGTTTATGGCACTGTGATTTATAATGACTAGAATAAAATGGCTATAATAATTGAAGATTAACCATAACTCCATGACTTTCTGACAGTTAAGGTTACCCCAACTAAGAAGAAATAAACTGAATCACAAGATCTCTTTATCAGATATTAAGAAGTATTCTGATTCTTCAGAAGACTGCCTCCTAAAATTGAATTATAAAAACAATTTATACTGGGACATGAGAATTGAAGGCAAATTAGAAAATTTAAGATGACTAGTTTGGAGGATTAAAAGAATGGAAATTCTAATGGAAGAAAAGAGAAATTGGCACAGAAGTTCATTTGAAACAAAAATATACATTTGGTAATTTATAATGAGAAATTTTACAAAATGAAAATAAAGCTAAATATGGTATTTTCAATAATGCAAGAGATGTATTTGTCCAAAAAAACTTCAATTTGTGTTGCTATTTAAAAATGAATTGTTAAAGTCACTGTATTTTTTATAGATATTTCTGTGGCAAGACATGATGTAGTAAAAGTTTTAGTGCTTACTAACTAACAAGTCAAACCATTTGTATTTGGGAAATTGTAGAATAAAGATAATGAGGTCTTACTAATTATCACATGATTGGTGGGTCAATTTCACCATCCTTTTACAGCAGGAGATTCAGCCTTAAGTGAACAAATGCGTTTTTCCAAATATATCCTAGTAGTACCAATGTAGCCATGATATTTAAAGTAAATTTTATTTTGAAATTTAAAATAAGGTTTAAATATTAATACTTTACGAATGGACCTTAGGCATGCAAAAATGAAATGGGACATTTTGTTTGTGTTAGAATTTTCTTTTATTTGCTTCCTTTACACAGAATGAACCATCTTCATAGCAAACACTTTATAAGTGTTTCCTTAGAGACAAAAACAAAGAAATTTCAAAATTGCTTCTTGTGCTCCAGCTCAATAACGAGCACTTTGCACAGTAATCCTGTGAAGTCTGGCTAAAAATTACAGCAGCATCATAGCAGTTACACAGCATTAAAACAGAATTGACCTATTTGAGGTCAGTCTGTCCTTTCAGAGTTTATTTAAATTGAATATTCTTTTCTGTGGGAAGTCTTAAGATTTTTGTCAATTTACAGACTTTATAGTCTCTTAGTCATAAGACTAAGACTTATGACTCCAAGGACATAGTTCTGCTGAATTATCAACTTTACCCCTGGTGCTTGGTCTCTTCCCCATGCTCCATGGTGGTCCCTTTGTGGAAGTCAGACTCTTTTCTTTGAATCCCTAAATTGCCGTTTTCATAAATGTCTGTATGTGCAATATAGCAGCTTTGTGAAACATATATTCTTGAGAATAACACACTGAAATCACAAGTTTTGGTCACAAAACCTAGAAACTAAAATATTAAAGATATAATTGAAGATTCTTCTACAAGTCTTTAGATAAAAAGTAGCTATTAAATTTTGGTTTTATATAACAGTGTTTAACAAACTTACTAAACAGATGAAATTAAAACAGATATCTCAGCCAGATCATAGATTAATAGCATTTTGTAATCACTGGAAATTTCTGTTTTAATTAAATCACTTATTCAAATTTTAAATTTTCATGTAAAAATGAAAAAGTAAGTATCTTCTCTTAATTGTTTTAGATGTATATCTGGATAGAACTTTCAAAATATCCAAATGATTTACAGGACTTTTCACATCTCAGTGTAATGGTTCACTCTAAAAAAGCAGTGTCATCTAAGACATTTTACCTTAACTTTTAGGAATATGGGATATAAAATTGAATGAAATAAAATACTATGTTTTCTAAGTAGAAGGGTAAACACAGGAGAAGACATGCTAATGTGGTAAAGTTTCATGTATCATGAATTGTAGGACACTAAATATCTGTAAATTGATAGGATTACATAAGAATACCATTTTGAAAATAAGATTTAGGAAAACTTTATAAAAGAATTGCATCAAATAATGTTTTCTCTAGGGAAAGACAGGTTACATTCACTTTTTTCTCTCTTCTCTAATTTGTCTTTACTATTTCTCAATCCCTCAGTTTCCTTTACTGTTTCTCAGTTTCTCAGGGCAGAAATTCTAGTTGGCTATTCAACATCAGTTTTCAATTTAAGTTTGTATTGATGTTAAAGAGCATTGCTTGAAATTTCAGGAGGTAATAGAGTCAGTGATCATTCCTGGGTAATATTTTCTGGCTGGCTGTATTTTTCTATAGAGATATTTGACTGGCTGGAAATTTATCTTGTTAGTAAATTATAGGAGTTGATATAACAAAAATAAACAGTGAAAAACAACATTAACAAAACAAATAATGACAAATCTCAAATTTTAAAAAAAACCCTCATTCTGACTTTAAAAAGTATACTTTTTTCTAATAGCATAATAATATAATCACAACTGATTCTAGTTATTTGTTGCAAAGTGAGGTCAAGTTCGTAGGTCTTGGTGGAAAGAAAAAAAGGTGATTTGTGTGGGGAAAAGAAGTAGTACAGAATAGTGGTTAGACCTCTGGTCTCTCCAGCAAGGCTTGGCAAACTACAGTCCATGGATTAGCTGCGTGTTTTTATAAATAATGTTTTATTGGAACACTGCCATCCACATTTATTTACAAATGTCTGCTTTTCTGCTACAGTGTTGGAGTTGAGTATTTACAACAGAGATTGCATGGCTCACATAGCCTAAAATATTTACCATCTGGCTCTTTAAGAAAAAGTTTGCCAATCTACCTCTGCACCACAAACCTTGATTTACACCCTTCGTTTCCTTGAAAAATGGATTGAGATCCTCTGAGCCACCCATTGCACACTTACAAGATATGGATAATAGCTAATTTATGAATTATTATGTAGGTTAAATGTGGAAGTTCAGGGGAAGAACTTAGTACATTGTGAAGTGTTAATAAATATTAGCTGGAATTATGAACTTGAATCAAGCCACACTTTCTTCTGGATTATCTCACAAACTTATTTATAGATGCTTCAGTTATTAGCCAACACAATTTGTAATCATCACTAATGTTATAACCAAAAAGTTGTTAACCTGTATCGAATATTTTAAAACAAAAAAGCCATATTCATAAAATTTAATATATCATAATCAATCATTTTTCTTAACAAGTGGCTTTATTCTGATTTAAAACATTTTGAAAAGCCTTCAGTACTAGTTAAGATAGAGTAAGGACATTCCACCCTGTACCTACCACTGAATGCAGCTAAAATCCCTGGACTGATGGTATGGAACAGCTATCTGAAGACATTCACCAAGACAGACGATATCAGTAGGAAATTTGAAAGAATTGAAATTATCGAACTATATCTCTGACCATAATGAGATTAAATTAGAAATTAATTAAAAAGATATATGGAACCCCTCCTCATAGTTGGAAATTAAACAATACATTTCTGAATAACCTGGGGAAAATGCAAAATGAAACCACAATGAGATACCTACCACTACACAATATTATACATTTCTTAGAATGACTTAAACAAAAACAAACTAACAGACAGACAATACCAAGGGCTGGCATGGATACAAAGCAACTGGAAGTGCTGTATTTTGTTGATGTAAATGCAAAATGCTACAGCCACTCTGAAAAAGTTTGGTGATCATTTATAATGTTAAATGTAAATTTAACTATCTGACCCTAGGAATCCCACTAATATTTATCCTGAATAAATGAAAACCTTTGTTCATACAAAATCCTACATGTGACTTTTATACAAATTGTGTTCATAATTGCCAAAAATTGGAAACAACTGAAAAGCTCTTCAGCAGATAAAAAAGATAAACAGTTGAGACACCAATAAATAAATAAAATGGAACACTACTTAGTAATATGAAAGAACAACTATTGGTATATTCAGCAACATGAATGAATCTCAAAGCCATTATGCTGAATGACAGAAGCCAGTCTCAAAAGGTTACATTCTGTATTATTTCATTTATATGACATGGAAGAGACAAACCTACAAGGGTGGGAGGGGGAGAGTGTACAACTATAAAGGACTGCACAAGGGAATATTTTGTGGTGATGGAAATGTTCTGTATCCTGATTGTTATGGTGGTTACGTGAATCTATACATGTGTTAAAACCCAAAGAACTGTACACCAAACAAAAAACAGTTTGGCTCCATCTAAGTTTTTAAAAATTATGACAGCAAACCAAGATGCCAGTTTGTGCTTTCTTTATTTACTGCATCAGTTAGAATAGCAGTAAGTAGGAGGCAGCAGAAAGTAGGTCGAAGAGGAACTTGTTGCTTCTTCAAGCAGTATAACAGACCTACTTAGCTGACCATTTGACAAAATGTTGGCATTAAAAGTGCATTTTTAAAATGGCAGAAGAGACAAAGCCATGTGAATAACTTCTACTTGATAAAATTTTTCTCTCTCGTGGTTACATTTGGGGTTTCTTGGTATATATGCTTTTCCATTATAATTCAAATATTTTGTAAAGATTACAGTAAAATTTTCTTTTTAAATGTAAGGTTCCTGCCATAGTAGTTTGGACTTGACTTTTTAAAGATGTTTGCCAAGAGGTTCAACATAAGTGATTTTGCTCCTTTTGAATTCCAATAATTCTAGTCCAGGTTCTATCACCAACTAGCCATGTAATCCTTGAGCAAATTGTTGAGCAATCTCTGCTTTCAGTTTCTTCTCTTGTAAAACAAGCATTTTAATATTAACTCTAGGACCCTTTCCATCTGAAAACATCACATTTTGTGATTCTACTAGTATTCTGTAGCCATTTATGGAAGGAATAGCTCTGGGCAGGTTTTGGTCCAACCAAAAACTTCCTATTAAAGGCTTACCTATCCCTTGCCTGATGTATTGCTACATCAGTCAGTATAAAGCCTCATTAGTGTCAAGTATCATTAGTAATGCCTTGACTCTGAGCCAAATTGTTAAGGTTGGGCACATTCGCTATATAAAAAGGCTTTGTTGATTAATTGCTAGGTCTCTGGATACGGACAGATGCATGTTAGCATCATCACCTTATCTCCTATCGCCAATGACTTTCAACAGCCTCATCTGTTTCTGTTTCTTAACCTGTAGATAGAAGTAGTAAGATCTTTTAAAAAGGTTGTTGTGTAGAGTAAATCAAATAATACATGAATATTTCTAATACAATGCCTGGAACATAATTTGCAATTATTAGACGTATGTGAATTCTAATTTCTATTTTTTCTTGAAATTGCATAAATGAGAACTCAGAACAGTACTCTGCATTTTCAGCACACCAGACTGAAAAGCATAGCATTGAAGTTTCATCAGGAAACGCATGCACCACCACTTCTATATTTGTGGGAGGAGGGGCCAGGACAAATATATCTGTTAAAATGTGATGGAACTGAGAGAAAAACCAGGTGAAGAAATCAGTATCTTAAACTGTGAACGTTAAATCACAATTTCATTATTGGTGACATGTGTCACCAACAGTGAACATAAAAATAAAACCAAGGAAAATCTAGGAGCATTTTGGAAAACTTATCTGTCACTGACATTTCAATTAGGCCGTCTCCATTCAACTGCAAAATTTTGCATTAGTCATATTAGCAAGACCAAGCTCACAGTACTCACCATTGTGACAGGCCAGTAAATTGAGAGACGGGGTGTTGGAGCAAGGAAGAGCGAATTTATTATGAAATCCAGCAGACCGAGAAGAATGTGGACTAGTATCCCAAAGAGCCATCTTACCCGAGTTAGAATTCAGGGTTCTTTTATACTAAAAGCTTTGGCTGGTTATTGCAGACTTCCTGGTGCTGGCCGGACCGGGGAGGGGATGTGATAATCCTTTGTTTTTGCAGCCGTCCACCTAGTTTCTGGTCAGGATGCTCCTGTAAACCTCAAGAAGACAAATGTTACTCTATTCTGCAACTTTTTGTCTTGATATTAATAAAAACTGTTATACCTGTAAAGGTCAAGCCTGGGGGGCAGAGCCCTGAGATAGGGTTGTACATTTCAAGCTACAGGCAACATTCTTTTACAGAGGTGCAGAACCTGCATGACTCAGCACAGGCAACAGAGCACAGAGCTTAGCGCTAAAGGAATAGATCCAATATGGAGTCAGGTGTGTTATTTGTTACACTCAGTATACACATTTCTTATGTAAAGCTTTCAGTTTTACAGCTCTAATCATTTATGTATTTCTGGGCAATCATGATGATATGAAAGGAAGTCCCTTTGTGTCTATTTTCTAGGCTGCTGTAAAAAAAAAGTTACAACCTAAGTGGCTTAAAACAACAGACATTTAATTTCTTTTCCTCTCCTCTCCTCTCCTCTCCTCCTATCAACTACTCTAGCTCGTTCTCATCTTTGAAGATAGAGACCATGTTTTTATATTTTATTTCAGTGCCTCATTGAATCCAGCATAGTGCCAGGCCTTGAGTGTGGGTTTATAATCATTACGGTTCTATTTTATGATTCCAAAATGTTTTGTTGCATTAAATTAAGTGTCCAAAGTCCTTGAAATGGAATATTTTGAGACAGCTATAAAGGAGAATTAGAAAACTAAGAGAGGAGGAAATGATATATACTAGAGGAGGGATTCTATATAATAGTAACTCATCTGTCTGTGAGACATGGTAGGAGTACTGTGAGGATGATGCACTTTGGCCAGACCACTGCTCAAGATGCAGAGCTTCTCCCTTAATAGTAATTCTACATTTATTGAGCGGAAGCTCTGTGCCAGGCATGCTGCTTAACGCATCATCCACAGTATCTCAGCTAATCCACTGAGCAATCCTATGAGAGAGGAACTATTTATTCTCCCCACTGTAGCTTAGAGAGGTTAACTAGTTTTCTCAAGGTCACACAATTAGCAAATGATAGAGCTTGATTTCAGAGCTCAGCAGTTTGACTCCAGAAGCACATTCTGCCTGGAAAATAAGAGGATGGCATTGGCTTGTTTATTTATAATAGCCTGTTTCATGATTCAAAGTCTGGGAGAATTGACAAGTAAATTTTTTTTAACCACTTCTCTTTCTTTTTTCACTGATTTAAATAATAAATATTTATTCCATTTTTGGAAATAAAAGTCTTCCTTATTATATAGTTGATTATTGTTTCAGAAATGTCCATAGATAATTTATATTTTCACAAATTTCTTATTAAGCTTCAGACTATTGAGAATGGAAATTATTAAAACTTTATTTTTAAAGATATAATTTTTCTATTTGTGATTATTAAAACATATTTTATTAAATTTTCTTAAGCTTCAGTAAAAAGTAGAATAAAACAAAAATTTATCTCTATGCCAACCAGTTGATTACTTTTCTCAAAATAGACTTAATGTTTATTGTTGTGTCTGTTAAATTAGCACATAATTTTTCAAATGCTAGGAAATGTTAAGCCTCGTTTCCATGTTACATATTTTATTTTTAAATTTATAACTTATGTAATATATAATCCCAGAGGGAATAAAAAATGCACTTCTGTAAACAATTCATTGTTCACATTTGACCTTTATTCAGATTTTAAGATTGCAACTCTTTAATCAAATGCTTTAAGTCCAAACAAAATGGGGGCTTTGGAAATACTTAAACCTCTGTGACTAATTTGTGTTGGATTAAATTTTGTTCAAACATTTCTAGTAACTTGGAAAATCTCCAGGAATACCTATAAATTAATTTATAGTGAAACATTTATACAATGTTAGTATTATCTAAGTACTATTAGTAACCAGAGCAAGAGAAGAAAAGGAAATGGTGCTTGGTTGCCCCCTAGTGGTTTCTCATTGGGAATTAACTGGAAGAAACTGCACTAGCACAGGAACCACACAAAAAGAAAATACAGATGTATTCACATGTATATGTAAATATATATTTAATTATGTATGTAAAATGACAGTTATTGGGATCACTTGATTATATTAAACCTTCATCATATTCTAAGATGTCAGTAAATAACTGTGGAAATAAATAATAACTTAAAAAGAGCTTCTCAAAAAGTAATTTAAATTTTTCTTTTGGAAAATAAAATGTATTTAATAACTACTCATAAAACTGTCATAATCTTACTCTAAAATTACAGTTATTATGGGGTGTTTATTTTATTTTACTTTTCTTATTAACAAATTAATACATTTAGGAATTATGTTTATATTTTAATAATGTAACCAGATTTGATAGTGTCATTATTTACTGGATCTACTGATTTTTCATGCTGTTTTTTAATGAATAAATAATCAATTTTCAATGTCATTTTATACATGTATAAAATTTGAATTTTACAAATCTTATTTCTGATCAAGGTATAAAAATGCCTGAAATAAATTTTTAGGTTTTGAAAGTGAAGTAAAAACCTGTTGTATCTTCCAGGATGAAACGCTTACATTTGCCTATCACTTTATAGTTTTTGATAGGCACTTATGTTCGGCAGTTAGGAGAAAAGTTTGATTTTTGAATTCTGTTTTGGCCAATTACCAGTATGGTTTGAGGCAAGTAACGACATTATATCTCTGTGTCTGTGTTCTCATCTGTGAAACAGAAATGCATATCTATAGTGAGAAGAAGATATAATAAGGATCAGATACTTTGTACTTTCAAGTAGTCAAAGGATACTATTACGACTTTTTTCTTGAATGTATTTCTATCCATATTAGCATCAGCTTAGTTTTTTTTAAGCAAAGAGATTTGCTTTGTTCCTTAGAATTATTTAATTTTTTGATTTTCATTTTTAATTAGTGTTGTTTAGCCTATGCCCAGTGAGAACAATGAAAGATATTTATAAAATGGATAACTTGTGTTCTGCTATGATTTAGAGTTTCCAAGTTCTGCAAAAATACTCTTGTTTCAAAATCTGAGAACTTTCTGTGAAATGGAGATTTGATTTAAAAAAAAGAGTGCTTGAAGAAAGAGCGGAGGATTGTAGATGTTAGGAAAGGGTGGTAGAAATAGTATGTAACCTTTGCCAATATTTGTAAGAAAAGAAGAAAGGTGGGAAAACTATTTAGATGCTATAGTTAGAGCATTGTTCTATTCATTATTTTTTACTTTAGGGCAAAAAATTGGCGCCTGGGGTTAAAAAGAATATAGATACATCATAGAAGTATATTTCATATTTTATTTTTAGTACAGAAATCCAATAGTGGTACAGAAGATGTTTAAGAAGTGTAATCTTTAAAACTTCACATATGCTGAGTTCTCACGGTTAGGTTAAGAGTAATCATAATGCCAGCATAGTTGTTAACAGAGCTCTAGGCATTCCCATTTCTGATGGCCTGTAGGACATTTTCTCTTGAGTATCCTGTCATGATCTTAAACAAAATATATTTAAAATTAAATGTATCAAAATCCCCTCAAAGTCATTCTCATTTCAGAGTTTCCCCAATTTCTGTCAGTGATTAGTACCATTTTTCAGGGCTAGCGACCACAATCAACTTCAGTCTGTTCTTTTTTCCCTTGTGGTAAACTAATTTCAAAATAAAATTTCAAATCTGTGAAAGGTTTTAATTATGCATTTTTAAAATCACACTTGATGTAAACTTGCATTTATAACAAGGAGACCATTTGATTTGGAAGACATGTAGCTGATCCTATATGTGAGATGGTTATTAGGGGTAATTCAAATTTCTAAGTAAATCAATTTGAATTACTACTAGGAAACACTGTAACTAGCAGTAAAATTCATACTGGGAGAGGAAAGTTACTTTTTTCTACATGAAGAGCCAAAATTACTGAGTTAAACATTTAAAAATAAAAATCCTGTATTTCCATAATCCCTTTCTCCCAGCACATGGAGGAAAAACAGGAGGCAGCATCTTTTAGAATAACATGACAGACTTAGACCTTTTCCTCCCTACCGAAGTTTTCCTCCTTTAATCACACATGCTATAAGCATGGCTGTGAGGATAGTTTCAGGAACTTTAATTCAAAAACACACCAGAAAAACTGAGTGGATCTGGGAGGGTTCAATACTGAAAAGCCTAAGCAAAAGAAAGAAACAAAACACAAGGGCTATGTTGCTAAAAGCTGTCAGGACACACAGTATACTTTATTAAAAAAAAAAAAAGATATTACGGTTGCTGCCCTCAAAGGAAATTACAATTTGGAAGATGGTTGTATTCACAAATGTACAAAGGAATAAACAAACACATGCTCACAGGAGGAAACTGAGGGAAGAGAGGAGGGTTTTGGTGGGGGTGTTTTTTTCCTAATAGGCTTTTAGACTGTCAAAGCAAGATATATCTACTACAAAAATATGAATTCTTCACAAATAAGGACTAGATGATAAACTGGATATCATTTTGGTTTCCTATTGCCCACATTATTGCTCTGTTATGGTGTGTTTAAGGATCCTCCCTGGATTCCTTCTAATAAGGCCTGGGTCTGTTGTGGAGACACAGTGGGGGCACTGAGTTGAAGAAACACGGGCAACAGTTGCTGCTAAATATAAACCTGACGCCTATGCAACCATTATACCAAGGGTAGGGGGAGTTGTTTAGTTCCTCTCCATGGAGCATGTATCAGAATATTTCTAACAAACTGAATTTGAACGTACAATACCAAAAAATCAGCCTTTGCATCACGAAAAGCAAATTCAAAGATGGAGGAGAGTTTGGGGAGCAAAGAAAAGAGCAGCTTTATTGCTCTGTCTGGCTAAGGGAGTCACAGCAGGCCTTAAAGACTGTGAGCCCCTGCTGGGGTTGGTGCTTGGCGATTACACAGGCAAACTGATGGAGCACATCAGAGATACCGAATAACGGAATCTTTGTTATCTGTGTCATGGGAACTTTTGGTGGTCCCTTAAGTCATTGCCTGAGGCCTTGGTGTTATCTGGTCTGATCCTTCTGGTGTCACAGGGGCTCCTGGAGGATCTGTTCCTTCAGGGTTATTGTTTATGACCTTCTTTTTGGAAAATAGCTCCTAGGTTTAAATACAAGTTAGTTACGGATAGGGTTGGGGTTGCTAAGCATGTAGTCACTCAGGCAAATTAAATGATAGCAAGGAGGAAAACAAGTTAGTCAATTAGAAGTAACTTAAAGCTGCCTTAATGTTGGGGAAGCCATTTTGTGACTCGTTCAGGAGCTTTAGAAAAAAGAGCTCATTTCTATACATCTTAGTGTCCACTAGCTACAACACTCAGGGCTGCTGTGAGGACCAGGTGTGGAGACCTTTCGCACATATTGGCCTCTCCTCTGCTTCCTGACTTAAAAATTATTCATTGGTAACAAACTTATTTTCTTAAAGTTGTCCTTGATATTTCACGTTAGCCTAAATTTACCTGCATGATTTAGGAGCTAAGAAGAAGAAGATACCCTGTAATTTGTCCAGCAGTACTCACTGGATGGCTCTTTTTATAGTTGAATTTTATAGTCTACAAAACTTGCAAAATATTTAATCTGTGACAATTTCGGAGCAGTGTTGACAGGGTACATTTAACCACAATTGAAATCAAATAATTGCCTCAGACCTTTAATACTATTTTATCCCAAATCCTAAGGATAGTAAATTTCTGAGGCAACTATTGATAAGAGTTTCTTTCCTAAAGGGAATGTTCTCTGTGGATTTGTAGCTTTGGATTTATTACTAAACCTTATATTATTCACAATCATGTGCTTTTTTTTGTTGTTTTTTATGAAATAAATGTGGTCATTCTCAACCAAGTTTATGAAAGAATAATAACTCTGTTATTCTTTAAATTAAGATGCTTTCTATTCCCAAGCAAATAGCCTATCCTAGTAAGCAAACTGGGACATAAAGGGGCCATTTGATGTCTTGCATCACAGACAAAGACAACTGCAGGACAGCCAGGAGATAAATTTAAATACTGTTAAGAATAGCAGGAAGTATTTTGGTTGTCAGCAGGATAGCACCACTTGTGGTTTTGTTAAGCACACAAGACAAGTCAGCTCAAGTCTGTGAATTTTTTGTGTGAATGGAAACAGCTTCCTCTGTCCTAGTACTTGGCACTGGAATGCTGACATATGCAAAGCTTGAGAATTCAGATCATTTTATCGGAATCAGCCAGAGTTTACTCTGGCAGTTGAAAAAAAGGAAACTATTTCAATAGTATACCTCAGTGTCCATTTTTATGTTAGCAGAAGGCATATAATAATATTCAGAAATGTGAGATTTGGTTATGTTGCTTTCATGGTGACATAAGTACAGTATGGTAGATGAAGAGAAGAGAAATCATGGTTAGCTGTTACATTTCTTAAATTTGGCAGAAGAACAATTAAGAAATACTATCCCTCATATTAAAATTCTAGAATGTAGAGAATTTATGAATCTTAGATTAAAATTCTTCATACATTTCACTAGTACTCCACAAATTTGAACCTTTCCAAGTCTGTGACTGTGATTGTGGGTCTTTCAAGTACTTTTGGGCTCTACTTCTGTTGACTGCCATGGGCACAAATGCTGCCCAGTGGAAAAAAATCAAGTGGAAAATAGAAGTATAATTGGTAATTAAGATAAAAGTAAAAATTTATTGAGCACAATCTAAAGATTGAGAATTATGTCTTATTTGGTGGACTTACTGAGGACTTAAGCCTGGGATACAGCCTCCGAGAGGTTCCAGGGAACTGCTCCAAAGAAGTAAGGGAGGGAGCCAGGATATTTATGAGTTTTTGCAAGAAAAAAAAAATCCAGATAGTTGGAATATCAGAAAATTACTGTTGGAAGATTGGCAATTTCTTACAAAATTAAACATAGTCTTGTCTGTTTAGCCATATAATCTGGTAATTATGATTTTAGGTATCTACCAAATTGAGTTGAAAATTTTTGTCCACACAAAAACCTGCCCCTCAAAATTTACAGGAGTTTTTCCATGACTACCCAAACTGGAAGCAACCCAGATGACCTTCAATAGGTGAATGGATAAGCAAACTCTGGGTAGGGTGGAATATTATCCAGCTATAAAAAGAAAATGAGCTATCATGTCATGAAGAGACATGGATAACTGCATAGTGCTTAAATGCATATTGCTAGATGAAAGAAGCCAATCTGAAAAGGCTGAATACTATACAATTCCAATTATATGTCATTCTGGAAAAAGCAAAACTATAGATACAATAAAAACTTAAGTGGTTGCTTGTGCTTCTGACAAATAGATGAAGCACAGGTGATTCTTAAGTAGCAAAACTATTCTGTATGATATTGTAATAATGCATATATGACATTATGCATTTATAAAAACCCATAGAATTTTACAGCACAAAGACTAAACATTAATGTATGTAAATTTTTAAAAATTATTACAAAGTTAGGAGATCCCAAGGAAAGAATGCAAAATGTGATGAGACTCTAACTATATTACAAATGTACAAAACAGCCTTATTGAAGGTGGTGGAGGAAATGGTGCTGACTTGAGTAAACTTGGAAACAAATGGAGTCTGTAAGGCTAAAGGCAAAAGGAACTATACATATGAGCACTGTAGTCTAGTTGATAAATTTGTGTCCCATGTAAATAACAATTCTGATAAAGTTATATATGTAAACTGGAATGGAACAATTAAATAAATGGATGGCGGATGGTGGGAGCAAGGTTTCTCTATTTTGGAATGGGAATTTATATATAAGCCAGGAGAGAAGAATAGGAAGATTTGTGTAGTAATGATTAGAGTTGGAGACCTCTGTATGAACTCATGTTTAATGTAATATATATACTGATAATTACGTCTACAAATATGTATAGATATGTGTATATACACAGGTTAGAATGCATCGTATATTTGTCTGCTGTCTCAGCTGAGAAAGGTTAAGAGAAATGAGACTACAGTAGCAACAGGCACATTTAGCACTCAGATCTTGGTTTCTAATCCCATTCTCCAATAAAAGAACAAGGGCTTCTTGGGGAAATGACCAATTCCGAGATGGGGCAGGAAATATACAAGATATCCCTGGGTCATCTTGTAGCGCCAGAAAGGAAGTACTCAAAACTAAATCCACATTGGTAGGAATAGGTCAAAGGGGCACAGGAGCCAACTGAGAGAGTCCCCAGTGGCCAAAACTGGAATTATATAAGTAACAAGGAAAGCGGTATTGTTTTAGATTGCATATTATATATTGTATTGTTTGGAATATAACCTAAAATATAAAATAAAAATCTATGGTCCATAAATGAGACTGAATAAATAGGGAAAAGAGACAAATCTCTATGCAGAATTCCGAATGAATTATGTAGATATTCCAGCCCTAAATAAGGGGTTGCATCACTCTCCACTCAGTGTGGGCTGTGCACGATGATTACATATCTTCTTTCTAAAGATCAAACATCTTCTTTCTAAAGGGCACAGTGTGGAAAAGGGAAAGGATAAGAGAAACTTTACAAAGGAGAAGCCTGCCTAAAAGAACTATCAGGAAATCAAAAACAACAACAACAAGACATCAGCTATATGTCACATTGCTAGTATGTATCTTTGATATGATGTAATGAAAATGGCACTTTATCTTTGGGATCTTATTCCCCAAAACCCATAACCTCAATTTATGTTGAGAAAAAGCATCAGACAAATTTCAGTTGAGGGATATTTTACAAAATATCTGACCAGAATTTATCAACATTACCAAGTTATTAAAAACAAGTAAATAAGCAAGCCATAAGCAAGAAAAACAAGCCATAAGCAAGAAAAGCCTAAGGAGACCAGACAATATACATATGTGGTAACCTGGAATAGAGTTAGGACATTAGGTAAAAACCAGGAAATATGAATAATATATGGACTTTAGGTATTAATAATTTATCAATATTTGTCAATTCTAACAAAGGTGCCATATTAGCGCAAGATGTTAATATTGGGAAAACTGTGTGCCACTTGCATACAGGAACTCTCTGTACTATCTGTTCAATCTCCAACTCTAAAACTGCTCTAAAGAATAAAATCTATTATTATAAAAAGGACTAGACACTTATCAATAATTAAAATACGCAGACCTATTATGAACCCATATTCAAACTAACTAATGATAGAATCATTTGTGAGACAGTTGTAAACTGGAACAGCGACTAAATATTTGATAGTAAGACTTTTTTTCTTTAGTTATGACAATGCTATTGTGATAATATATAAAACAGTCTTTATTTTTTAGAGATACAAACTGAAGTATTTAAAATTAGAACAATGTGATGTCTGGGCCTTCCTCAAATTAATCTAGTTGGGTTGTGGAGTGTGGTAGTGTAGATGAAACTAGATTCCCTAAGAACTGATAATGTTGAAGCTGGATAGTAACTAGATGGGAGTTCATCATACTACTTTTTTATTGATATATGTTTAATTTTTAAAAAATTAAAGTTTATATTAGCTGTCATGAGTAAGTGAATGTTTGTCCTTGTAAGTCAAATAATTTATTTGTTCTCATGAATTTATTGTTCCTTCAATGAGAATACAATCCTTTTATATTCCCAAAATGATAGTTAAAAAAAGAAAAAAGAACATTTCTGGTAGTGTTTAACAAAATGTTTTACATACAAGTTCGGTGATTTGGGATAAGTTAACTTACTATGTTTATTACTTATGTGAAAATGATATTCAATTCTTTCCCTTCTGCAGATCAGCACTAATCAAAGGAGCATTGTGAGATACGTAGAATAAATTGTAATATTTTCTGTATCACTTTCCCAACTAAATCTTCATATTGCAATCAAAGGTAATTTAGGTGCTTAATCAGTCTTGAGTTAATTTATGTAAAAATTTCAAAATTACAGATTTTTACAAATTTATCTCAGCTGTTAAGATTTTCTGTTGAAATATGTTTCTTTTATTCAAAAGTATTCAGTATCATAAGCTTATGAGTATTTAATTTAAATATTTATAGTGACATGACATACAACATATTTTACTATTATTTCTATGGAGGCAACCCTTTAAAAATTGACTTAGATTTTGATAAGTCATGGTTTTAAAAATCACCTCAGTAAATTATTATTTTGACAAAACCTCCTGCATTTCTAACATAGTTTTAGTAAGCAATGCTATATTCCTGTGAAGGCATGTTTGATACTTCCCAAAAGGTTTTATTCTATTGCCAAGTAAAGGAATTTAACCAAACAAAGGAGCATACATTTCTTGGCCATATCTGATTAACACAAGAGATCTTACATCAGGAGAGTGTATATAAAGAATGTTCTATTTGGCTAAAAGTAATAAAGGCAAATCATACTGTAACCTTAGGACTTTGAGTCTTAAGATATTTGTGATGAATGTATTAGAATTATCAGGCAAACATTTTAGTTTTATCAAAACTGGTTTTCCTGAGGACTCGAGTTTATGTGCGTGTATTTATGCCAATTGAGTGAAAAGGGGGAATTGTCGTGTTC
The DNA here is from genome assembly GCF_036321535.1 of Camelus dromedarius. Classification (NCBI taxonomy): domain Eukaryota; kingdom Metazoa; phylum Chordata; class Mammalia; order Artiodactyla; family Camelidae; genus Camelus; species Camelus dromedarius. Next base: position 17,421,939 of record NC_087465.1, on the reverse strand, counting down.
CACAATGACCTTGGAAGGCATTCATCTCCTTGGCTGCCACTGCAGACTCTTTCCCTTCCCAAGCCAACCTACCATTGCTTTCCAGAGTGAGTAGCTTTCTAAACAAAATTCTAAAACAAAATCTATTTGTTGTGTTTTAAGAGATAAAGGCTATTTTTTTTCCTGTAAGAACTGCATATGGCCACCAGGAGGCAGAAATCTATTACTTATTATTTATCAATATTAACAGAAATACAGATTAGAAAATAGAAATATAGAAAAATATAAAGGTATATTTTTAATTTACATTTGAGATATATGAATGATGGTTTAATTTTGTTAAATAACTTGCTTTTCCTGTCTGAGAAATGTACCTTATTTAACACAGAAATATTTATTCAAAGACAATTACAGTAAATGTTGGATTAATCAGAATATATATTATATAGAATTTGCTTAGGATTAAGAGGAAAGTTTATTTAAAAATTATTATTTATAACAATAACATTTTAAAAGTCAACTTTTCTGGTTTAGTAAATAGCTTCATAATCCTGCTATATGCTGGCTGAAATTTAGAGGGCTTCAGGATCATTTTTTAAAAATCAATTAAAAAATACTTCTTAATGTTAAAAAAAAATACTCCTTTAGTATGTATAAATAAGGTGTGAAAATTATATTAATTATAAATTAATACTGTATGCTAGAAATAGATACTTATTAAAGTTAGCTTTCATGATATATCTCACTAGGGGGAGAAGAGTCTCAGCCTAGAATCTGGGATAGGAGGAAAAATCTATAGATGAAAAGGGATAATTTTCTGGGTAGTGTCTCATCTCCCTTTAGAAAATCTCGTGAGTAATCAGAGGGCCTGGAGATCCTGACTGAAGTTAACTAGATTAAAATTAAGAAACCTTCCTTTAATAAGCCAATCAATCTGTCCTCTCTCTCTATTGTTAGTTACTCTTTTTGGTTTCCTTGGTGTTTACTAGACTATTTGCCTAGTCTCAGTTTTACTAAGGGGAACCAAAAGAAATGAATTTTGTCTGCATTTAAATCCGAAGTTTAAAAAGAAACTCTTAGGGGTTCCAGTAAAAAAATCAATGTCATCAAATAACTGAGTCTGTCCAGTGATACCCCCTGTTCTTCTGGTGCCGAACGCCGATGGCTTTGCATTTTATCTCCTAATGAGTACTTATGTCCTCCCCTTCTACTATCTGTTGACATTGTGAAAATGCAAAGGTAACGGTTGTAAGATAAAGTTAGTTTTCTTCTCTCTCTCTCTTTCCTCCCAGTTCAAATTTTACTCCTCAAAATTTGACTTTCCTACAGTAGACTAGAAGAAATGCTCTAAGTATGTCAGTTGCTAGCATCCGATTAAACCAGGTTGTTTTAGTCTGTGAGCTTCACATGATCAGATATCGTCCCTGTGGTTAAACCATTGTATAGTTAGCATCCTGAAAGTATCTGGCATGTGGAAGGAACTTACTCACATTTGTACAATAAGTAAATGAGTAAAACCTCTGGGCCATTGTGTGGCACTACCCATAAAGAAGTAAAAGCCATTTGACTGTTCTGAGTTACCTAAGACTTTAAATACATATTTCATATAACCACAGCAATAACAATGTTAATAGCTAATATTTATACTGTTTCAGGCACTGTTCTCAGTGCTTTATATATATTAACAAATCTCAACATTTAAAAATTCTTCTTACCTATTACTGAACATTCCTAAGGGAGCTATCATTATTTCCTTTCACAGACAAGAAACTGATACCCAGGGTAGTTAAGCAAATTGAGCAAAATCATACACTTAGTAAGAAGTCTGGGTTCTGAGCTCATGCTGTTAAAATCATTCTCTCCTAAATGTATTTGCCAGGTATTCCTTAAAATTGTCAGGTCCACTGAATAAGCAGATGAAAAATCAAAATGTCTCTCTGATATTTGGGGACTTGTGAACATTTCTGACTTCTGGTGGTGGCACTGGGTATACTCTAACGCTTCTCCCATAGGTAATAAATGACTCATTGGAAATCTATAGTGATAGAGGTGAAAATACCCTTGCCACCAGTTTTATGCATCCCTCCCCTTCAATTTCCCTTATTCCCCTCCCCCTCCCCAATACCTAGGGCTTATTTCTATACCTCCAGCAAACTTTAGATTGATCCTAGAAACTTAGGTGTGGACCTCCTTTCCTTTTTTCTCTCTGCCATATGAAGTTAGGCAATGGCTGAGGAGTGCAGAAAGTGCTGGGCAGAGGGATTGAGGGGAAAATCTGAGATTTGGAGGATGGAAAATGACAGGCAGTTAATTGAGTATTCTTGAGGGTTGTAAGAACCATGAGGCGATAAAATGGAGGCAAGTGGTGCTAAGTGAGTAGGAGGAGAGGAATGTGGAGAGACACAATGTAAGTGAAGAAGCTTAAGTGAGAAACTGGTGGAATGAGGCAGGTGGGCCGAGTAGGATGGAGTCAAAGAGGAAGACAGCTGTGTTAGGATATTGTCAGATTGAACTATGAAGGGAGGAACAGATGGTCATGTTTTCCTATTTTCAGTTGCAAATGCTGTCTTTGCAAAGTCAGACTCATTCAAAATATTCTTGTATGGGCTGGAAGTACAACAAGGCACTGTTCTGAGAGCAGGGAAAAAACCAACACTGAAGCAATTGTGATTCCAACAAGTGGCAGGCCGAATATTGCTGGGTGTTCAACACATTGAGAATGTGTTTACTTAGGATTCATTGTAGCATGGGACTCAAGGATACAATCCGTTTTCATGTCTACTTAGGTTGGCTGGAGTTAGGAACTTTCTTAATTGATTTTTTTCCCCCTAATTAAGCCAATGAGGGAACACATGGAAGACACAAATTTCAAATTTTCTTAGAAATTTATTTTAAATCTCTCCAATCTGTGGAAGGTAAATGACTAACAGGAAGAACAAATGCCATTTCCAAAGAATTGAATTTATAGAACCAGAGGGTACATGTGGTAATGAGAAGGGCTGGAGCAAAAGTTTGGGGAATTAAGTACCAAGGAAAAGGGTATAAGCCTGGGACTTATACTAAATCTTGTTCAGTAGGAAAGTGAAATCTGTGTTACAGACTGCACTAAGTTGTATCCTAGTATCAGACAGCTAAGAAGGGCTGAATGGAGATGGAGCCACTGGTTCAGGGCTGAATGGAGATTGGATCTGCCTGGACCAAAGGATATAGTGGTTTGAAGAACCTGTGTTTTCTTGGGTTAAGATCATTTAAAAGACAGATGGGCTAGCATGTGGTTTATTAGTTCTGGGGCTCCAAGTTGACCTGAGAAACCTGAGAATAAAGCCCTGCAGAGAGTAACCTGCAGTGAGCAGTAATGTATTAGGTGATAGTTCTGGGCTGAACCCCAGGGTCTGCTCTGTAAGAACAGATGTGGATTCACCATTTTGTCAGTCTCATGGGATGTAGTGCTTTGCAGGGTGTCGTGACTAGAAGGGAACCTGATGGGGGTTTCTAAGGTGTTGGAATATTCTGATCCTTGATCTGGATGAAGGTTACTTGAGTGTGATCATTTAAAAAAAAAAAAAAAGAGTGCACTACTTATTACACTTCAACAAAGTTAAAACATATTGATGCCTGGACCTTACCTTGAAGTAAAATCAAAATCTAAGGAGATGGAGCCACGTTCTTAGTATGTTTAAAATTATTTTCCAGATAATTCTGACAGGAAGCCAGATTTGAGGATCACTGAGAAAGAACTACATACATATGTACCCTCTATACCCCTATGTCCCAAAAGTGAACCCTTTCTCTGCTTAACCCTTGGGAAGCAGAATAGGGTATATCATTTGTGATGGTAGCCAGACTACTTGAAATGTAGCTAGCCTGAATTGAGATGTGTGTAAAACAGACACTGGATTTTGAAGAATTGATATCAAAATTAAAAAAAGGAATGTATCATTGACTTTTACATTGACTATATATTAATGGAAATACTTTAGATATATTGGACTATTTTACTGCTTTCTTTTTATTTTAATGTGGCTACTAGAAAATGTAAAATTGCATGTTTGGCTTGTGTTCTATTGGACAACTCTGTTATAGTTAAAAGAGCATGAAGATGGATATAGGTTTCAGTCCTGGCTTTATAACACAGAAACCACATGGTCTTGAACAAGCAACTTGACCTCAGAGCCTTGGACTGGTCATTTATCAGGAGATGGTATAGTCATATTTCAGAGGGATTGTGAGAATCGGAGGTGTATAACCAAGCATCCAATACATGTTCAGAACAAGGATAGCTATTACTATCCTGAGAAAAGATCAAGAAGTCTTCCCGCTTCCTGTGGTGCTAAAAAGACCTTTTCTCCCCCTCATAGTTGCACCACATGTCGTCCCCTGAGAAGTAGGGTGCCTTTAAAAAAACTGAAGAGTACTTCAGGGCATGAATAGAAAGTGTGGATAAAGGACAGCAGCAGCTGCTTTGCCAGGCAGGGTCCTGTCTGTTCCTAGTGCTACGCATCTCTGCTGCTTCTCTCTTTTCCTCTGACGTCTGGCTTTTTCAGCTGCTGGATTCTTAACCTTGGAATAAGTCCTTGTGTCTACTTTCATCTCGAAGCCCTTAAACTGCCTTCTAAAACTTAACTTTCACTTTCAGAATTCGTTTGTTTCTGTGTTAGGCCCCTTGGTTTGGACTCCGTCTGTGTCTCAGGGTCTTTGTCCCTGGGTCATGCCCCAACGCCCACACTTTTCCCTATAAGTGATCTCTTGAAGCTGGTCTGCCAGCACTGATGGGCTGTCAGCCACAATCTTGAGTTCACAGTGACTTTCATCAGCTTCTGGGGCTTCCAGGTCCCCTTCCTTAGGGTCTCAGATTTCTACTCCTCTACCCGGCTCGGTGTCTCTCCTCTGACTTAACACGAATACTATGCTTTGTCTAACTTGGATTATTTAAAAAATATATGACCCCATGTCTTCCTACCTGTGAACATCAGTTTATTCATTTTTTTCTTCTGTGTTGAATGCCTACTCTCTGTTTCTTCAACAAATAAATATATTAAGAAATCATTCCAGTGTTCCCTGTGATCCCCAGAATCTACATGGGATATGCCATGTGCATCTATTATTGTTCATTATACATAGATATTTCTTATAGATATGTCTGTCCTTGTCTTGACATTACTGTAAATGAGTACATTTTAATAAACCGTAGGATCCCATGTAACCCTGTCTTTGTACGGAGCCACATTCAAAAGGAATCTCATCTAAAAACCAGAAATAATTGAAAAATATTCCCAATACTAAATGTACCTCTTTGAGATTATTAAAGAATGTCTAATTCACAACCTATAAAAATGCTTTTTTCTGTCCTTCCATCCATGCTATATTGATACATTTCTCTTTTTGTCTTCACTGAGGCCTCTTACTTGGCAAATCCCCTAAAGTTTCTTTTAGAAACCCGGTTTCATATCCTCTAATTCTTGCCTCTTTATTATACAAATTGAGTTAAACATGTTAGCGTGATAGTTGTTTTGGTCTGCATTCACCATTAACTGATTTCTTCCCAATAAAGAATAATTCTGGTCCTGTTTCTTCATGAAATAAACCATCTTTTTCCTCTTAGCACTCTAACCTGTGTCTGGATCTATCCTCCCACTTTTGTGTTACAAAGGCCTGGGCGTCAGCTGAGCAAAACGTAAATTCTCATTATAGAGTGAAATAGAAGAAAAATTCTTTATAATGAGGAATGGAGTGGTGATGGGGAAAGCTGGAAATACTGATAGAAAAAAATATGGTCACTATCACATATTTCAGTTTCTAGTGGTCAGAGATTTTGTGGTCTTTTTAAAATTTCACTTCTTACTGCACCTAGCACAGAGACTTATACTTACTAAATGCTCAATAAATATTTCCTAAATAAATCTGATGACTTACCAAATTTTATTTAGAACCATCTGGAAGGCAGGTTCTGTTTAAGTTGTCACTGCCTAGTGATAGCTATTTTTACATAACTTTTTGCTCTTAAAATTCACAGTTATATATTGTTTTATGGATTTCAAAGAGCGTGTGGGATAAAAGAAAACTTAGGAATTCAACAGGATAGTCATAATAGTCACACCATCCTACTCAAGTGAAATGTGTAAAATGAATCATGGTAGCCAAAGTGCAGACATGTGTTCTGTTAAAAATTACCTACATCATTACCTTGGCCATTCTTATTTCTTAGTTTCAGAGTCAAAAAGTATATAATACTTCTTTAGTCCTGTTAGAGTTACAGTGTTAATTTGATTATCACTATTTTTCTGTTTTTTCCAAATGATACAATATTCAGGAAAAAGAATTTAAGGTTCTATATATAAAACAATGTACTTTCTTCCTTGAGTCTGTAACAACATGTTTCTTGTATTATTTTTCCTTTTTTTTCCTATGGAGTCCTGCTATTGAAATTCATTATATTCTTATCAGAACTCCCATTTCTTTAGGCTATCAGAGTGTACTAGAGTACATTTCTGTAAATCATATTCTTAGAAACTCCAGTGTACCTTTGTTCAAGGCCCACAAATGTCTTCCCAGAGATTTTCCTCTCTGGCTAATGTGTTACTTAGGCCAGCAGATTAAGATACAACCTCCTTCTTTGGCTAGTGTGAATTCCAGAAAACTGAAGGAAATTTATACTACACAATGCCAAGAACCTCCTTTACCAAGGTCACTACTTAGCTGAATCGCATACTCTGACTTGCTCATTTGTTTATACATTGTACTATTGATCATCTCATCTCTGTAAGTCATATCAAATCTTGGTATGTATTTGTATAAATATATAGCATAGAGTTTGAGAATTAAATTTTAAAATAGTTACTCTATTGCATAGACCAGGAAAAAAGAGTGATAGAAATCAAGTGTTTATCTTCTGTAATGCAATATTATGCAGCTTTCACTATTTTCAAACATCAACTTTATCGGACTTGCATTTTCCCTAATAATAGATCTCTGTGTAAATCTGTCTCTTAACTATATTGTGAACTTCAGGAGGGCAGACATTTATTTACAAATATTGATTGAGTATCTAATAGACAACAAGTATACAAAGATTAATAAAAGAGGGCTCCTGCCCTCAAGGAGTTCAAATTCTAGTTGGAGAGATACACATGAAAACAGATAACTGTGATCTAGTGAGGTCTATTTGCAGACCAAGTCTAGTGGAGCAAAGAATATACAGCAGTTAATTTCCTAGGGTGGGCCTTGGGAATGGGGTTGCAAGTCAAAAAGGCTCTAAAAAAAGAGTGAAATGAGGCATAATCTGAAAGGATAAATGAGAATTTGCCAATAAGCCTGAAGAAAAACATCTTGGGAACAGGAAAACAGCTAACACTGAGCAAGGAGTTATATAAAAATAAAATGTGGCACTTATACCAAAAAGTGTTGTCTGGTTAAATTTAAGTTTTTTGTTTTTTTTTTTAATTAGAGAAGTGAAACCATCAGACTTATATATTAGAAAGATATTTCTAGTTGCAAGATGGATAGAAAGGGTGTCAGACAAGGCAGGCCATTGCTTAGACATTATATTGGATAAGTGATGATTTAAAGGGGTGAAGTGTAGGTAAAAAGAAGTGGGCAGCTTCAAGAAGTAGTTAAGAATTAAAACTGATGGACTGAAAAACAAATTGGAGGAAGAAGGGTTAAGAATTTTGATTTAACCTGCCAGTGCTACCATTATATGAGATCTGTAGCATATGAAGAAAAGCAGGGTCTGGAATGGTGTCATATACCGGATTTAGTGTTGGAATGTTTAATTTTAAGATGCTTTTGGGAAATCCATGTTGAGCTATCCAATAGTTCAGGTGATTAGGAGTGACTTCTAGCCTGAAGATGAGGATATGAGATTCATTGTGTAAAAATGGTGGTTGACGTCTGCTGTGAGCCTGAAACTAATCCTAAACAATAAAGTCTATTAATTAAATTTTTTTAAAAAATGGTGGTTGATGGTGTTAGACTGGAAGAGGAGTGAAGAATAGGATTGGAGAAGAGGAATAAGGATGGAAGTGCATTGAAGTAGTAGGGAGGTAGAGAAGGAGGATCTATCTAGTCAAGGAGATTGAGGAGTTGCCAGAAAGAAAGGGACAAAGGATAACTAACTAAATAAAAAAACAACCTGAAGAAAAAAAGGAAGACAAATGAAGCAATTCAATAACTGTTCCGTGGTGAATAGGATTAAATGTCATTGGTTAGGCTAATAAAACATATATAAACTATCCATTATATTTGACCATTGGTACTGATGCACTTGTTTAGGTCTAATTCAGAGAACTAGAGTGGGACCAGCACAAAGAAGTCAAGTGGTTTTGCTTGTATGTGACTGCTGTTTGGAGGAACTAGTAATATCACTGGCAGTCGTCTCTGGGTATGATGAAACACAAAACTCTAAAACATCACAAAATAATCTTGTCCATCTCGATATATGAGCCCAAGGTAAGTGCCTATATATGTAACAACCACCCCTATGTAGAAATGAGCACTGTAGGATCTGGGAATGTAGCAAACATAATGGGAAGAATGTGGTTAAAGAGAAAGGACACATCTATAACTAATGGAAGATGTGAACCTAGAGGAGAAGACAGACTTTTTCTTGAAATACATGGATTTCATCCTTAAGAAGACTTTATTAAGCAGCTATACCCTGTCATACTAATATCAACCTAAATTATATAATTATTAACCTTGATTTTAGGTAATGCTTGAGTCCTCTATAACATCATCAGTTATTAATTGCCACATTGTCCAGGGCTTCAGTGACAATTGCTGAGGGTCCAGGAGCTACTAATGACGTCATGATAATGAGAAAAAAATTACCTGGAAGTCAGATTGCAAAAGGATAAGAAATAAGGAAGAGAAGCATGGAAACAAGGAGCATAGGTTGCTATTTTGAGAAACTAAGTAGTGAAGGAGAGAGGGGAACTAGAAAACTGGAGCATGTTTTTGGACAAGGGTAGTCAGTGAAGAGAAAAGAATAATTAACACACCTCCTGTTAAAGTCAGAAAGAAAATGGTTTAAAAATCTCAGATGAAGGAATAATCTTAGACAGGAAGTGGTAAATGTCCTCTGTCCCCAGGGACATGAAAATAGAGAGCTGTACAGCACTTGTGTCTAAGCTAAGGTTGCAAACAATGGCTAAACATCGTTATACACTTTCTACAGTCATTCAGAAAACAAGTAGAGAGAAGGGAGATGGTTTGGTTGATTTTAATTGGACATTGGTGACAAGAAAGCAAGGAAATTGAAAGCACTGAAGAGAAAGATTATCAGGATTTCAGACTGGAAGGAGAGTTGCTGAGGAAATGTCCATCTTGATATGATCAGAAAGTAAATGTAATGCTAATTAGAAAGATAATGGGTGATAGTCAGGTGGTTTGTTAATTTCAACTTTACAATGAGAGATGGCCAGGATCCCAAGTCCCCGCATCCTGGATTAGACAGATGCAAAACATTTACAAGAGACAAGAGAAGCTAATATGAAGTGGTTGCACTGTTTGCTAGTATTTTGTCCCAAATCCCTATGTAGTGTTTTATCCTTGTGACCTGAGTAAGAATTTAAAGATCTACATCCTCTTATGCCTCTTTGACTTAAGTCCTTGCCTGGATTCAGGCTGAGTGCTATCTGATGCTTTTCTCCTCAGCCTCACCCTGGTCTCTGCTTGACCTTTACTGCCTATATGGTAAAAGTAGTATTTTGAAAAGAGAGCGACACTAAGATAAAATAACTTAAACTCTCTTTGCTCCTCTACCCCAAGATGTTATCCTTAATGTGGTAAAGCTCTACATGTCTGTGAGCAGGTTTGTTGATTCATTTTAAAACTTTTCAGTGAACAGGATGGGTGCATCAGGGAGACATGCACTTCTTCTGGGTCAGTGGTTCTCAAGTTGTGGAGGTGAAGTTGGGAGGAAAAAGGTATGAAAGTCTCACAGGGAATATTTCCAAGAGGTACAGAGTGTTTGTGCATGAATGTATCTCTGTGTGTGCGAGTGGAGGAGGGAGCATTGTAAAAACTTTCAGAGGATTCTGATAAACACCTGTCTTTCTTCTGGTTAAAAATCCCTGTCCTGCAGGTGAGCATGTAAGAATGCGGGAGTGATATTGCTGTTTAGTGTTTAAGAGGTGGAATGGCTCTGGTATGAGATAAGGTCCAGAAGTGGGCTACCAGAGTGGAATGGAGGTGAAAATTCTTGGAGCAGAGGCCAGGAAAAAGTGAGACTGGGATGCTGAGAATGTCCACCACAGGAGGGCTGAAGCTTGGGCTTTCTCTGTTATCACCCACAGCACTTTCTTGAGCACCAAGTACATAGTGTGTGTTCAATAAATACTCTTAATAGACTCTGTACATTTCAGAAAAATGTATTACTTTTAATATCAATTATGTGAGCATGCAACATTGCTAAATACAAAAGTCATACAAGCTCACAGATGACTTCGGAGACTGCCACTCTTTTAATTAAAGAACAATTTAAGGCCTATTAAGACATCATAAACATAGATCCTTTCCTGTTTTCACTTAATCACTATACATTTTCTCCCTATTACTCTTGGCTTCACTCAGAAACTTGACTGCCCGCAGTTACATTTCTTTACCCTTTATTGCTTCTCTGAAGAGAAATAGCCATATCATTCACCTCCTAAAACGGTCCATTTGTACTTGTGTCTGAGTAAGACGCAAGTGTTGGGCATTAACAGTGTGCAACTCTAGGGATATAGATTAAAAATTGGAGGCTTCCTGTCTGTTATCTGTGGGAAAAACATTTTTGTGAATTTATGGTATCACTATATCAGCATAGGATGCTTATAATCAATTAAAGATAAATTTGAAAAGTTCACACTTGTTGCAAGTGAGTCAAAAAACTGAAATCATCACATTTCTAGTCAATTAAATAAAATGAGTAGCATGAAACATAAAAAATCTGAACCATGCTAAGTTTACAGACTTCATGTCAGAAAAATGTCTTCCAGGAAGTATAACACAAAAATACATTTTAATTAAATGTACTATTATTATTAAGTAAAAGTGCTAATCACATCTGTGTCATTATTCATCCAGGTAACCTTTAGGAAAATCAGTTGCCCTTTCTGGGACTCAATTTCCTCTTCTAAAATATGGAGGCTGATCTAGTCCATCTCTAAAAGTTCCCTTACAGATAAACATGCTCTGTAATTAGCTTCAATTTTAGGGCATGTGCAGTAGAAAACTCCCTGCAGACAGATAAACACAGGTTCAAATCTTATTTTATCACTTATTAGCTCTTCAAACTTTTAAAACGTATGCCTTATTGAGCCTTAATTTCCTGATTTGTGAAATGGTATAGACTTCTTCTTTAATCAAATTGTTTGAGGATTAAATGGGAGAATATGCACTGTGAAGTGATGAGTATAAAGTCAGTTGGTTAATAGGCATTCAATGCATATTATCAAACCAATGCCTTAGTTTTCCACTCTTTTCTCCTTAAAAGTTCAATTCCATGTAAAGATATTATAATAAAATTTGGAAGCTACTATGAACTTTTGCTGAGCAACATTTGCAGAATGTGGGTGTTTTGGAAAGTTGATTTTTATTTTCTGGCTTGGGAATAGTTCTGGGTTTGAAATATAGCAGACAAAGTAGCAGTAAGAGGTCAAAATAATTCAAAAGCTCCATATGACTTCACAATTTAGCACTATTATCTATTCAAAGACAAGCATGATACCACATGCATTAATAATAGTATATCACATAGGAATATAAATCCTCCACATATACTCAGCACTAATCCTAAACTTTACAAAGTCACATGAAATCAGTTTAGAATTCCACAACTTTAAGGATGAAGAGAACTTTACCTACATTCACAAGAAAGCTATGAGGATATTGAAAAAAAATGATTGTATGGGTTGAATGTTTTAAATGGACTACCAGAGATTGTCTAAAATAACCTCAGGGACCTCTTTTCCCACTTGTGAGTCTATTAATAGGCAAATTTGTTTGAATTTTAACTGGACATCTTAGATCTTATTGGCCTAGACAGAAGGAAGTACTCTAAAATGTAATCTTCACTCTTTCTATTTTCTCAAAGACTCACACTGTTAACATTTTTTTCTAGTAATATATGATCGAGGACCAAGTGATACCCAGGCCCTTATCCCGCTCATTCAAAAAGTACTGTAATCTGAGGGCAGATTCACCATTCATCCTTTATGTGACTACAAGGGAGGCCTGAGTTCCTGGTATGTCCATGTAGATCACCTGTTGAAATGCTGCTTAATCTACTTCACATGGGACTGTATCTAAGACCTCGAGGACAGTTAAGTGGGTTCTTTATTGTAAAGGGTCTTCCTGTTGTCTGCTGTTTGTCCAGTAATTCATAAGCCACTGGCATATTACTGGTTCCTTATTTATTACCACTGAGAAATGATTTTGTAATACTGACCGGAGAGATTACACAGCTCACAGGACTTTCCATATAAGAACCATGATGTCAAAAAACAGGAGAGGCCATCAACGGTATTAATGAGAATTTTGTCAGCTTCTAATGATGATTATTATTGTATCAGAATGCAATTCACACTAATTATTAGTAAAAGTTTACAAACATTAAAAAGTGCATAATAACATTTGGATCTGATAGGGCTGAAAAAAGACATGAAAAACACAACAAAAGGGCTTTACTTTTGTGATTGGTGTTCACACAATTGCAAGATCATTTTCTCTGTCTTTTGCAACTCCATGGAGATAAGCTGTCCTCCAAATTTTAACAGTATCATACAGCACTATGGGAAATTATATTCCATAGAAGAAAATATGTTGATTGCTTGGATTTTCTTTCCTACCTTCCCAATTCTCCAAAATCCTCATAATTAAAAATAAAAAATATTAGTTGGAGAAAGTTCTCTGGGAATAAAACAAAATTTGCAGATTGAATTCTGGTGTGTGTAGACATTAAACAGACCAAATTCAGATAATATTCACTTAATGGATATTTTCAAATGCCTGTATAATAAGCAAAGAAGTCTTGATGAATGTTAGACTTAATTCATCAGCAGTGAATTAAGGGAAAAGATTAAGTTTTAAAAATTGTGTTCTATCCTGTGTACACCACCACACTATGGAGCAGAAAAAAAGGCAGCCCTTTTAAAAATGAGTGGTATAAAAATTCACAGTAACGTACATCATTTTTGTTTTTCATAAGCAATCAAAGAAGGGGGCAGTGCTGAGCATCTATATTGTACAATACAAAACAGTGTAAATAACACAGCAGGAACACACAGATACATAATGCTAAAAACAGTGCTTTCTGGATGGTTCTTTTACTGGGTGAATACTTGGGCCAGAGATATTTAAACTCTGGGGTTCAACCAACCCTTTGCGATTAGACACAAGTAAATCCTCTGACATTGTGAGGGGCCAGATGCTACAGGAAGAATCATCATCTAGGTCAGTGCTACTTTCTACAAGCATTTCATCATATGGTCAAGTGAAAGGATCCGTACAAAAACGACGTCCAAACACAAGCCACATGATTTCAACCATTGCTAATGCCAGAGGTAGAGAAAAGTCTGTCTGCAGCCACAGCTTCTGCCCCCATTTTTAACATGATAACACACAGGTTCCTGCGATGCAGCACAGCCTCTTTCTTTTCCCCCTTTTCACTCTTGGAAATAAATGCATTCCAGCCAGGCCTGGAGATTTGAGACATTGTCAGGTGTTGATGAAGATCAAAGTGGAGTGTTAGCTTTCAGACTTCGCTGCTTCTCCCTGGGCTTCCCCACTTTGTTCTGTCGAATTCCGCTGTGCATCTTCTTCACCTTCTGTTAGAGACATAAAAAAGGATAAAGGCAAAATGGAAACTAAGGCTTACACTTACTGATTCTCAATATATCATATTGGAAATTTCAGAAGTACTCAAGAGGTTGAAATCCTCACAAGAGTTTTTTCTTGGTAATCAATTTCCCATCAAGAAAACAGCTTAAGTGTTTCAAGGGCTAATTCTGGTCCTGGGACAGCATGTCTCAAAAACAAAATAACAACTGAATTTTTAGAGTGGTTAGTGACGCTCCATGCTTTTGATAAGTCCTAGGAAATTCATGGCATGGCATTTAGAGTTTCACAGGTTGCAGAAATCACAAGTGTCTTTAGGCAGAAGTCAGAAATTGGGGGCAAGTTTACATTTTGATGCCTGTCTTATTTTAAGAAATATTTTTAAACTATATGTTATATTATTTTGAGCACTTGATGATAACCTCACTGATTTCTCAGAGGTTTAATTAATTTAAATTAAAAGCAATGGTGGAAGGACATTATGTGTGCTGGTTAGTCCCTTATCAGATAGTTATGATGGCCTCTGGCCTGCCCTTGTAGAACATATGTACAACTCTAATAAAACCACTTTCATAACTGCACCCCTAGCAATAATTTCAGCCAGTGACAGAGTAAACACTAAAATTAAACAATGCTTTCTCTCCATATTAGGTCACTTTATCTGGGCGCAAGCTGCAGGTAATCATTCAAAGGTTCAAACGTTTGCATGTGTTAGTTTGTTACTAAACAACCAATATAGCTTAGTGGACAAAATATTTTACTGTGTTGCAATAATGTATATTATATTAATTTTTGCTAAGAGTTTATTACCATAATTTAAATGAATAGAGGTAAGTGGGGTGTCCTCTTTATTCAGATGGCAATATTGAAGGCAATTTCTCCTTACTCTTAAATACACACAAAACATCTCACCATACACCAAACTTTAGGGAAATTAAAAGCAGTTTCTCTACATAAAAATTATATTCTGTTCTAAAAGGGTTCCAAGAATATCACCATGCATTATTTATAATTTTCATTATTAGAGCAATGAACAAGCCCCCAAGATGTGCAGATGGCCTGAATCTGAGATGTACAGATTAGCATAAAACAAGAACTTGATAAATAGGAGGAGCTCTTGGTAACCAAAGGAATGAAGTCATATTAGGGCAGATGCAAGACAGTAGAATATTAAGGATGAAAGTGACTGCATCAATACAAGGTGAGGAACTTGACTCCCGTGGGGCTTGGGATTTCTAAGTATCCAGGGACGCTGCTCAGGGCTCTGAATAATGCTATAAACATGGAACTATGGCTAAATAGATGCTTGTTAACAAGTCAAGATAAACATGGGGCAACAATATTGTTGAGCATAAACTAAAAAGAAGCTGAAATACTCAGAAATTACAAAGGAAGTCCCCCACTATCTCAGCTAGTGATATTTAATTTGCCACTATACAGTTGTCATTTTTTATATTTTAGACTTTCAATTGCACAGTTATTATTTTTAGCTCTTTGTACTTAGAATAAGAAAGAAAATCAGTACTGTTTATACTTTGCCTAGTTCTGGACTTTGTGATTTGAAGAGAAACAGAAAAATTTTTTCAAGGGCCTAGAGAATTGCAATTAACATGTAGAAATGTTTAGAAAATAATACATTTGGAGGCATAAAGATATCTGAATTATTTAAATTATTTAATTATAACGTTAATGTAAAATATAAAATGCATTTTATTGGTATCAAATATCAACTTATTTAAATTATAACATAATAATATAATATAATCTCTTGTATAAGAAAGGGCTTGGAGCTTATTGGGTCTCAACTTCAGTGAAAACAAAAAAAGAAGAAATTAAACTACACTATAAAAAAAGTCCTAAAATTAAGGGTGGCCATTATCAATGCAGATTATTTAAAATAGAATATTCATATAAAAATAAAAATACAAATGTATGAAAAAGATTGGCAAATTCTCAAAGATTACAGAAAAAATATATTTACTCAACTTATATCACCAAATTGGAGTAATTTCCTGTAGCCTTTCTCAGATCTATTTTGAAAAGTTAAGTCCAGTAGTAATAGAGAAACAATGAAATCTAAACCATACATCAGTCTATATGTTCCATGGTAGTGACTGTAAAAGTTTTATTTTCAACCTGAATTTGAAAGGACTGATCTATGACTTGCTGACCTGTAGTCACTGAATAAAGTTCTATCCCTAGGTATTTCAAGGTGATGTTGCTGAGCTATTTCATTAACACATATAAACTCTGACTCAACTTTCCAATAACTGGAAGGCTTTGCCATAAAAATTCTAATAGCAAAGAAGTATTGAGTGGTTTCCATGAGTCAGAAACTAAGTGATTTTCATGTGTGGTTTCTTAATCATGAACTACATTTTTTTTCACTTTTAAAGATTATTTTTGCACAAGTTTTTCTCAGGGAAATACATTCAGCTTTGATACTTGCAAAAGCTATGGATGGAAGAATTACCATGGGATTCATTCAAATACTCAGAAGTACTTTGACATGTCAAACCTGTTTCACTTTTTCATTGGTAAAGTTAGACTTGGTGGGCAAGAGTTCAAAGCCCAATAATAAGACTAATTTTTCAAACAGTCTATTCGTGAAAGGAAAACTAAAAGAACTTTTTACCTAAGGCATACTCATGTAATGGACTACTGTACTCCCATTCTCAATAAAATTGGTCCTGGAAACCCTTTTCTGCTGAAGTAGTTCTTAGAATTGAGACTCGTCAGACTCATCTGTGAATCTTGTTAAACATCTAGTGCTATTAAATGTTACAGGTGGCCAATATTGTCAAAAGTCGGAACTCCAGCTTTGTTAAATATTCTACATAAGAAATTTCAGAGCTTTTATAGAGATTAGGATAAAAAAAAAATGTGTTGTATTGATTACATTAGAGAAATCAGATTAAGGACTCTGCATTTGTGTGGGAAACCCTGTAAAGAGAAGTCACTGAAAACAGAGGGAGTGATTAAGAGATTAGTCCGTGACTTTCATCTTGCTTTTGATTGTTTATAACTTTTTCTATTAGGTTACTTTCAAAGGTGTTTTTTCATCCCTTAATCCTAATTAGTGAAATGCTGTAGGTCATTCCATGTGCATAGAGAGATGGGTGTCAAATGACTCACCTGTCTTGTTGATATCAAGACCTGCTAATTTCAAGGCTAATTCATTGCTGTTGCCACTTGCAGAGGAAACCAGGATATCATGTATTGCATTTCTTCTACCTGTTCTTCCTGAAGCAATAAAATCTGCATATGTAGTTTCCACATCAGTCATTGCTAACAAATATCCACATAGCAGGGGCTACAAAACAGAGAAAAATTAATAAGTAAATATAATGTCGGTCAATGGTAAACATTTAACAAAGATTATTCCATAAAGGTCAAATCATTTTGGACAGCTAATTTTGAGTAAAGACCTGATCAAAGAGGCAGTGAGAAACATTTTATAAAAATGTGTGGAGGGATTGTTGTTGTTATATGACTAGCCTGCAATATGAATGTGAAATAATTGTCCACAAAGCAAGTAAGTAATGCTTTGATTCTTAATCAAGCATCAGGGAATATTTTCTGTAAATGGCCTGATAGTAAATATTTTACACTTTGAGGGCTATGTAGTCTTTAGCCAACTATTCATCTCTGTGCTTTAGCACAAAAGGAGTCAATATATTAAATAAATGTAATAAACTGTATTTATAAAAATAGGTATAGGGACAGATTTGGCCTGCATGCCATAGTTTGTGGAGACCTCATTTAGATCATAAAGTTCTCATTCTCTAATAACATTGTAATCAGTCTTCTCTGGAGAGGAGAACTTGAAATCAGTTCTTTATCTTGAGATCACCAAGGTAATGAGGGGTGAAGTGGAAGTGGTCCATCCTAGAGGTAAGCAGTACCCAAGTGCATTGTTTGCAGAGTCTAAAAACAGTAATGAAACTGACCAAAATCCAGTTTATGCTTTATTATCACCATGCCAGCAATTCTAAACAATGTCAGTAATCAAATACTGCTCCCAGTCCAGGAGGACAGCTCCCTTGTTGCCCCTTTAGCAAGTCATTGCTTGAGAAGAAGAATATTCTTGACAGAATCTTTGAAATAAAATCTTCAGATTTACAAAGGACTCCATGAAAGTTAGTTTTCCCAAACAAACTTGGTAACACACACACTTAAAGACTTGAAGAAAATGTTTTTGATATAAAATATGAGGTACATGTAGTAACAAAAGACCACCAAATGTAAATCTTTAATTTCTTTTTCTACATTAAAAATGTATAGTCATCCCTGAATGTCAAAAGAGGGATGAATAAGATGTGAAATAATGAATTTCTGTTGGGTTAATTTGTTTAAACACAACTTTAAAATAACATAACTTTCCTCCTATTCCTAAGCATTCCAATTACATTTTACTATAGTTTAAGATTAAAAGCCCATACCAATCATCAAAAGAAAGGAGTCTTTTCAAAATATAAGAACTAAAAGAAGAAGCTAAAATGGTGGAACCCAAACATCACTATGGATATGCACTCTGGCACTCTGAAATAACTTGATGCCATTTACAGTGCACTTTAGGATGGCAGTCAGCAGCACATTCCTTAAGGCTTAATTCTTCTCCCAATGAATACTGAAAAGAGAGCAGTTAATTTAATCCGTGGAAAACTTTTATCTTCTCTCTTCTTTAAGAGGAAACTAAAACAGGAAAGAGGGAGGAATAGCATAGTACAAGTTTTAAAATAGGAGGTATATGAATACTACATGATTTACTGTGACTATATTATGAATAACATTGGTTTCCATTCACTTGACTATATCTACCATTCTTTTTTTATGGGTGTATGATTTAATGGTTGTTATCATGTTTTTTAAAATTTCAAAATACTCCTCAGAAAATCCTAGGTTTAGTCCCAGCTCTGCCATTGGGTCATGGAATAACAGCCAGAAAAAATTACTTGAACTCCTGGTCTTCCATTTTCTAATAAGTAAAGTGGGACAGCTGGATGACATAATCATTAATGGCACTTTAAGTGAAAGTGTAAAAACAATGATCACTCAAAACAATCTCATTTCTAGAATCTTGAATTTTGGAATTCTCTTCTGTGACTGTAGCCACCTATTCTTTTTCTCTTCCTCTTACTCGAAATGAATCTGTCCTTCCCACTGGTCATATCTTTAATTCCTTTAATCCTTTTAATTTCTGTTTCTTCTAGGTCCAGTTGAGATCAATTGCCCACCATTTCATGTAGCTTCTTAGTATCCAGAAGTCCCTTTGCTCCACTGTCACCTTGACCTGCCTAAGCCTCACCTGGAAAAACAGCACAGTGCACTTTCTCTGATCTCATTACTGGGTGGCTGAGTGTTACCAGAAAAAGTCACAAAATTGTGCCAATTGGCTCAACTAAACATTTTTTACTCTATTATTAGGATACACTCTGAGTTGTACAGAAATTCTTTTGTTCACCTCTAGCTGACTCTTCCTTATGCTTCTCTCTGTGGGGAGGGTTCCAAACCCTTTCTATTCCCTACAACTAGACACCACCTGCCTTAAGAGATACTTTGCATCTTCCTTCTTGGAGAAGATATAGGACATCTGTTGCAAGTTCTCTAAAATTTCGTCCTTTCTCAAATAATAAATCACTATTCTTTCATTTCTAGATAATCTAGCTGCTTTCTTTTTAAGCCGTGCTATTCCTTCTATTTCTTATCACCTCCTGTAGGACCTTGCTCCATCTTTTTTTTTTCTTTAATAATTTGAGTCTTCTTTCTCCTCTTAAGTTTAAAAGCATGTTCAGGTGTTCCCTTACTAAACAAAAAATGAACCAACCATTCAATCAAATACCCTTTCCTCAACTTTCATATATCTTTGCACTACCATCTCTTTCCTTCATTAAACATCTCAGAAGGGTTCAACTACTTTTATTTTCTCACTTTCCTTGAACAAACCTTTAGAAGTTTTGAATTCCATTGACTTTTATACAGTATGTTTTACAGAGACTACTTTCTTATAGATCACTGAAATGATGTGTATTAACATTAAGTAACTGCTCATTGTTAAAGGTTCTTGTGAGTGTCCATCCTCTTTGAACTCTCTATAATACATGACACTGCTAGCTATAGTCTCCTTGAAACTCTCCCAAGTTATAGAGGGGAATAATTATAGAGATCAGACCTACGTGTATTTGAATTTAGACTTCCCATTTACTTGTTATGCTCTGTCTAATTCCTCTGTACTCAGTTCTTCATCTACAAATTGTGATAAATATACTTAGTTCTCAAGATGGTTATGAGAATTTATTTGGATTATGTATTTTAAGAGCATAACACAATGTTTGACACATGGTGGGTAAATGCTGATTTAAAAAAAAAAACAGCTGTCACTTTCTTAGCTTTCATGATACTTTTTACTATCCTGGCTCTATCCTATCTGAGCTTTGTATTCTTCACAAATTTCTCTTGCTAGGGTCACCTTTTGAAATACACATTTTGTAGGAATTTAGAATTAGTCATTGACCTTCTTTGCTTCCTGACTTGACTAACACATCTAATCCCAATGCTTCTAATTGCTCACTATGGATAATACAAAAGTATCCATCTCTTATTTAGACTGTTCTCCCAAGGTCCTCACACACAAGAGCAATTGGCTGCTGAACAGGTTTTACTTGGTTTTGCACAAGCATTTCAAATTCAGTAAAACAAAATAAGAAAACAACAAAACATACAAGTAGAGAAAATTGGCCTCATTAATACGACATGTTGGAGCATATTTTTACTTATTTCTCTCACTTGATATCCATGTCTAATCATTTGCCAGGTCATGTCGGTTTTTTATTTGATGTCCCTCATATTTATTCTCTGTAAAACATGGGAAAAAGCCTTACCGGGATTATTGCTGAGTTTTTCCACAATCTGGAAGGAACTCACTTTTGCTGCTTTAACTTTAACCACTCACTCTCATACTTGGTATGTTGCAGAAAAATGCACAATATTTTCCTAGAGCTTCTCTGATAGTGCATTTGTTCAAGTCTGCTATTCCACCTGGAATGCCTTCCCCTGACAAATCTGCTTGTTGAAATGGATTTAGTCCTCAAAATTCAGCCAAATGCCATATTCTCTTTGTCTTCTTGCCCCTATCTCTTCAGCTAGCATTCTTACGGACCTGTATACAGGGTGCTAAAATTCTAACTAGCATTATTGTTGCCTTACCTTCTACTCAGATCACAAGTTCTGCCAAGACAGGAACTGCATTTTATTAATATTTTAACTACATACAATTCCCAGTAGAGCCTTTTGCACATAATCAGTGCTAAATAAAAGTCTGTTGAATAGAACTGAACAATGAGGAAGAAATATATTAATCACCTTTCACTGGTAGTCACAGAGAACTTCTCTATTCCCTGGTTATACTATATTACCAAATCCTAAAAACCTGGAAGTTTTTACAGATGAAGAATCTGAGGACTAGACAGTTCAAGTGATCTGCCTGTCTTCACATAGCTAGTTAATTGTTTGGAATGAAGGTCCGCAAAGTCCCAGTCCACTTTTTCTGTTTTACCAGGTTGCCTGTCTGCAAGTAAGGTACGAGTTTGGATAAAGTTTTTGACCTTGGAATAATCAACTGCTGTTAGTTATAACGATATTTTCATTACCTACACCACCACCATCACCATTAACCAACAATATTTAGTTTCCATGTTACCTTAAAGATTTAGAATTGGGCATCTTTACAGAGTTCTTTTTCTAGGGTCACCATCTGAAATAAGGTCACATTTTGTAGGAATTTAGAATCAGTCACTGACCTTCTTATATCTAGCAAATATATCTGATAAAAAGGGGAGGTGGATTGCAGAAAAAAGTTTATTTCACAGTCACCATTATTGCCTTTTACTCTTAGTCTCTTTATGGCTTTTTAAAATATAGGCTTTAAAACAGCACAATTGCTATTATTTCTCATCTGATAACAATGCTATGAAGTAGGCAAAAATATCCTCATTTTCAGTTGAAGAAAATAAGTCTCAGAGATGTTAAATGACTACTAAATAACACACAAAACTATGACTTAAATCCAGGTTTGTGGGTTTTGCATAAAGGACATTGCATTTTGTAATGAAGTCCTTGTTTTTTTGCCATTATCATTTTTTAAAAGGTAAACTGTCACAATAATACATGTGTATGTGGGGGTTTACATCTAGTTCACTTTGATGATAATAGTTTTAAGGAGATTTAGAATATCAGAGTGAGACAGAAAAAAGGGTGACATTTTCCATGAGAAGATATGAATTAAAAGATGTGCTGTGTTATAATTTGTATATCTGGGAATGTTCATTCCTGATGACAGTGGTAATTCTACTTGTAAGAGGGGAGCCAACAACTTACTTTGAATTTCACTTACTGTATGCCTAAGTAATGAGCATGTGGAAGAAGAAACAGGGTTGTGAAAGATATATTCGTGTGGTGTGTTCACCTTTAAAATGTGTATGAATAGCTTTCAGCTGAATTGAGTGAAAGACAATAATGACAATTGTGAGATGGAATTATTCCTGGAAACTCCTTTTCTCCTTAAGCTTTTATGAAATAAAATTTGCTAGATTGCTGTGCATCCAATTTTAAACCTCCAACATGACATAGCAACTAAGTACTAGGCCCTCAGTTATGGTAGTCATTATAATTAGTATTATAATAATAGTACTATAAAGTAGTACTTCATTTTTATTACATTTGCTTTCTCCAGACAATAGACTTATTTTTCTGTGACAAGAACAATAGCTGATAAATAGCACATATGTAAATACTTAGATGAAGGAAGAATATAATTACATTTTTAACAAAATACATAGATGCTATGAACTCTGTATCATTTTCACTCTCTCCATGATTATAGTTCGTAAGTGAATTTCCATTAGGTGCCCCCAAATAGTAATTTTTACATGCATGGCAGCTATGTTATTTTTTTCATTCAGCTAAACACTTAGACACAGCTCTTCAATTCAATGGTATGACAACCACAGAGTGGACATGTTTTACACCAATATATCACTGTATAATGACTTGTAGTTTGCTTAGAAATTCTGGGAAAACTGTTGCCAAATGATTATGTCTGACAAGTATTTGCCAAAAAATGACAAAGTCCAAAAAAGTCTAATAAATGTCAGCAGCTGGTAGAGGTTTAATTAAAGTAGAAATTAGCACACTTTCTGGGCTTATATAAATAAACTAATCAGAATAAAACTTAGAAAACTTACCAAAAGTGGGCTTTGATTCTTCACAAAAGTTTCCTGGTTATGTTGCTATAATTAGAATTTTATAGCTATGACAAAATGGTCATATTGGATATAAACACCATAATGTGATATTATACTTTTTTGTATCCAGTTATACAAAAGAGCCAATTACACTAATATCCAAAGTCTGATTATAGAGGAGAAAGATCATTTTATTATTTAAGTATTTTACTATTTAAAACTAGATTAAATTTTAAAGCATAGCTCTCTAAATACCGGTATGTAAAAGTCCAATGAAAATTCATGACTAAGAAATAAGCTTGTTCTTTCTTTTCTCCCTTCCTAAAAAAGTCTCACTTTCTTCCTCTTTAACAACAGAAGCAGTATATTGGTATTCTAAAAATTCTTTGTGTAATAGATTTCTAAACTGAAATTCATAATTCATGTTGGTCTTTTCTTTGTTTATGCCCTTTATCTTTTTAAATATCGTACACACATATTGAGAGAATAAATTAGAAGACTGTACCCTAGTAGAATTTATAGATTTAGATTGCAAAAGGCTAGAAAAAGTATGTACTTACGTCTCCTATATTAAGCAAATTGAAGTGTTCCACATAGATGTATCCTAAAAGAAGTTGGGTCTATGAAGCTGCTTAAATGATTTTTATAGTGACATTGAGTCATGAGCCAAATGGTGACTGGATAACATGCTAATTTTACTCCTGTAAATGGGGACGCATGAAATGAGACTCACAGACTTGGAAGAAAGAATGGAGAGAATGTCATCAGCAGGCACTGAAGTCTTCTCTCTAATCTAAATGGTATGATTACTTTTAAAAGAGAAGGAAAATTCTTCCTGTCCCATAATTACAAATGCAATTACATGACTTTTCAATTGTTACTTTATGAAATAATGTGAAGTTTGTTAAGAGCCCTTGAGTAGTTTACTATGTACTTAAGGCTTGGTCCACATTAGTGTTTCTGAAACATTTCTGTTTCAGATGACCATTACATTCTCAAAAATTATTGAGAACCCCAATGAGATTTGTTTATGTGGTTATATCTGCCAATATTTGCCATATGAGAAATTAAACTGGAAAAAAATTAAATATTTATTAATTCACTTAAACTGTAAATAATAAGCCCATGTCATGTTTCCATGAATAATATATTTTTAGTGAAATGAAATATATTTTTCAAAGCCAAACAAAAAATAGTGACAAGAATGGCATTATTTTATATTTTGAAATTCTCTGGCTTAATTTTGCAACTGTCTGGCTTAATAAAAGACATCTGGTTTCTCATATCTGCTTCTGCATTCAATCTGTCTCAATATGTTGTTTTAGTTGAAGTATACAAAGAAAATCTGGCTTTACACAGATTTTTTAGTTGG
Organism: Camelus dromedarius; assembly: GCF_036321535.1. Lineage (NCBI taxonomy): Eukaryota > Metazoa > Chordata > Mammalia > Artiodactyla > Camelidae > Camelus > Camelus dromedarius. Next base: position 17,397,528 of record NC_087465.1, on the reverse strand, counting down.
AAAAGTGAGGAGAATTTTAATAGCTTTTTCAGACAGTTGTGGATTTTTTTTTTTTTTGCAATGTGGAATCTAAAACCATATCAATATGCTTTCCATGATGTTTTATTAAAATCTATTGTCTACTTTGCTCTTTAAATGAATCTTTTGTCCATGCATATTTTAAAAAATATCAGGCATTAGTCATTTGGAAAAATATTGATTCACTGGGTTATGCAAAATTTCCAAATGGTACCATATTTCATTATACAATATTACATTTGTTAGTAACACTGCCTATTTCATCAGAAAAGTTTTTAAGAAGTGGGAAATCGACAAGTTCACGGGGCAGATAATACATTTTCCAAAACTCTAATTTTTGTTTGAAAGCTCAGATTTTATCATTGGCAACAGAGACAGTTGGATTTTGCTTCCCTTGAAGTGACAAGCTCACTTTGTTCATTTTCAAGAAAACCTCTGCCAAATATTCAGTTTGAAAAACCACAGTTTGCCTGTCAGTTGTTCTTTCAAATAAAAATGGTGATTCATGAGAAAAGTAGCTAATTCAGTTCTCAACCTAAGCATAAGTACTTTACTTGAGACAACCATGCACTTCAGTACATGGCAAAAGTGCTCCATGTGACTTACCATTTTATCACACAGACTTATTAAAAGACCTCTACTCAAGGGTTGAGACTTGGCAATAATATTTTTTTACTGCTTCCTCAAGTACTTTCTTAGGTAAATTTTGCATTTTAAAAACATTAACTGTGAGTGTGTGGTGGTGAAGAATACCAGGGTTGCTGGTAGAGTTTGGGGCTGCTGACTTGGTTCATGCTAAGGTGTCAGCCATATTCCCCACCGCGCTTTTGTACCACTAGTGCAAATGTAAGCCAAGTGAAAAAGGTAGATGGCATCAATATTATTATGAAAATTATTTTGAACTTGTGAACCTACTGAAAGTATCTCAGGGACTGACTGAAAGGGCTTTGGGGACATGCAGGAGTCAGAGGACCAAATTTTGAGAACCGCTGATCTGCATAGTAACAGGAAGCTATCTGATAAATATTACAGGTTACAAAAGGGAACCCTTTTGTAAACCTAACCAATAAAGTTTTTTGATTACTAAAATATTCTGAAAATATTAGCTATTTCCATGCTAAGTACTATCTTTTTCTCTTTTCCTGTATAAGAATATTAGTTATTTATCTAATTCAGGCTTATAATCAGTCTAGCTTATTTCTAAAACAACACCTCAATCTCACAAATCAGAGGGCTTCAAATTAAGTCTCCCGAGCTCAGGACAGGGTGCCAGAACTTGATGCTACCATAATTCCCTGTTTCCTTGAATTGGGCTATCTTTTAGTTACACTTTGGAGTGAGTGACAGCAAAGAAGAAATCAACAACCACATCCTGTTAATAGCAACAATTTGAAGATTTTCACAAAAGTCTCCTCTGTTAAGGCAGAATTATAATTCCTGCACCAGATCATGACATTGCATGCTCTAGAATACCATTTGGTATAACGGGACCTGTGTTGTCCTTTAAAAGAATGTGGATAATGTCCTATCAAAAGCATACTTTAAAAAAGTAATCTCATATACTGAGTTGTATCATAGAAAGATGCCAATACACATTAACTCTGTCAAGTCAAACGCTTTTTGTTCTAAATCCAAAGCATTGATCTCTTTAGAACAAAAACATTGCTAGAATAAATTTTGCCTAACATGAGAAAAATTAGTCTTTTTATGGCTTTCACAATAAGTTTTTGACTAATACTACTAGAAATAATAACCCATTTACCTTTGTTAGGACAAGTTCTTCACTTCTTCCCTGATTTTCAGTATATAATAAAAATTCTCAATTTCAAAAAGTTCCAGCATTTGATACTAATAGTTACTATGCTCAGTCTTTTTTCTGTCAGTTCATCTCTGATCCCCAGTGATATGACAATTGTGATCCTTATGCCTTCATTCAAGGTTTTATAGACGTATTTTTTCCTTGTTTTGACATGTGCACATTTTCATACTGTTTTTATAAATTCATGACCTAGTCAATTGTATTATTACTTAATTTCTTCTCTGAAACTTCCTTTAGCCCAGATTCAAATCTTTTTTCTTTTCTTTCCACAAAGCTAAACAAATCAGATCTTTGTAATGAGAAATCTAAGCCTAAAAATGTTATAAAGCCAGAAGCACAGGCCATCTTCCTTGAGGAAACATTTTCACTGTCTAATTAAGGCAACAAGTGACCTCAGAGCTACTCATAAATCCCTTTGCTCATTTCTAGCTGACTTCTTTACCGTCTCTAACAACAGTAATTTTTTTTTTATTTTTTGTGTTTCTTAAGTCTTATTTATATTTCATTTTCTTACTCAATAGAAAATCTTGCCTAATGACTTTATGGGAAGATCGAGGTCCTCCTACATAAATTCCTTTAATTTCTCTTTCTTTTTCCTCACATCAAATTTGTCCATATCTTTGAGTCCTTTCGCCAACGTTAATACCTGACTAGTGTTCTTGTTTCTGTCTTCTCTCCTGTTATTGTTTCTTCAACTCTGCCTTGTGCTTCTGGAGTCTCTTCTTTTCCTTGCTTCACCAATGCCTGTAAAATTGTTTACATTTTCCCTTGTTGTAAAATATATTTTTCAGCTTTTAACTCTATGTTCTTTATGACACTCACCTTTTACTTTCATTTACTCCCAAACTTACAGAAAAAGAGGTAGGTACTAATTTTCCCACTTCCTCTACATTGCTTTATTTTTAATTTTGCAGTTCAACTTACATATCTATCAATTTATCAGAATTGTTTTCTCAGAGAACAACCATTACAGATTAATCACAAATCAATAGAGTTTTCACAATAATTGTCTATATCAAATTGTATATAACATTTTACATTGTTATTCCTCTCTTCTTGAAACATTTTTTCTCCCTTGGCTACCATCTACTCTTGGTACCCTCATAGTCATCTTCTTGTATTTCTTCTTGCTCTTTCCCTTGCTTACCTATCAAGTAATATTTACCCCAATTGTCTTAATTTCCACCTGGGTATAGAAGACTATCAAATCTATAATTTGGGGCGCTGATATTTTTCTGAAGCATAGCTTGAAAATTTTTACTGCCTATTGGTTACTCCACCATGGTTGTCCTTAAAAACTCAAATTCAGTAAGTTCAAATGTAATCTCTGCTGCATCTCCACCTCTTCCCCCAGAGCTATTCATTTTCCTCATTATTTTAGTGTAGATTACCACTACTTTCTTAGGCATCTATGATAGGAATCTTAGAAATTGTGTTCAGTTATTCCACCTCACTAGTTCTTCACATCCAATCAATTCTCAAACCTCATTGTTTTAATTCTATCCACCCAATGTTTCTTCAGGATTCTTCATTTCCATTCTTTCTTTGGTCACTCCATTCATCATCTCTTTTTTGAGTATTGTAATTATAGGCTAACTATTTACTTATCTAAACTTACTCTTCTCCAACTTACACTTTATACTATCCCCAGAATTACCTTTATAAAACATTAAGGTACTCAAAAATTTTCAGTGGCTCCTGGGAACCCACAGAACACAGTTTAACTTTTTTGCATGGCCTTCTAGAATTAGAAGCCAACTTTATTTACTAGCTTCTTTCCCTACACCATCTCTCCCGTGCACACTAAGATGTGATCTCAACAAGCACTTGCAATACCTCTGGTGTTCTCTTACTTGTTTCTCATGCTGTTTTTCTCAACCTGGAGTGCCCTTCTCTCCCAGTGACAACAAAATCCTTCTCATCTTTCAAGCCCAGTTTATTAGCCAAATTCCCTCCCCAGCCCAAGGTATGATGAATAATTTTATTATAGTATTTATTTAATTTGGCACTATGCAAGAATTAATTATTTCCATGTTACTCTTCTTCCTACAATATATTTTCCTTAAGATCTGGGTCTTTGATTTTTTGAGACCCCCAGAATGCTTGGCACAAGATTTTGTATGTTGTTCTTACATCTGCAAAAAGTATATTGTAGATTTGTTTTTAATTATCTTACTCAAGATCCTTATTGTTAAAGTTAATTTGCCAAGGTTATACCATTATCAATAGTAAAACTAGGCTCCGAAAACATGTTTCTTTATTCTTGTTCAGTTTATTTTCCTCTCTCATAATACTTTTCATCAATTTAAGGAGATAAACTATAATCATTTCCTCTAATACACTTTCTCTTTTGTATCTTCTTAATTATGACAGAAGATTTTAAAAAAAATAACAGCAATAGACAGCCCTTTAAAATTTCCAACTAATCTATCTGATGTTCACTTTGTTGAGGGCTACCTAAGTTTTTTAATAAAATATATATGACTAAAGTAGCAAATTAATGCATGGAATGATTTGTTCTGTCCTTCTCTTGTTAAGGTTTTTTATATCCTTTAATATTTCAAAGGTTTTATAAATCATTTATCAGCTAATCTTTGCAATATCCCTGCTGAGACAGTCAATTAGCTGAAGAAGTACTGCTGGTTGGCAAGTGACAAGTAATAAGACTTGCATATTACAGATGAAGAAACTAAAGCAGAGAGAGGTTAATCGACTTGACCATGTCTTACACAGTAAGTGGTAGTGCTGATGTCAGAATGGGGACCTGGGGTTATTCACATCAAAATCACAAAATAACAAAAAAAACTTAAGAGCCTGGGGCTGGTGCTGTTCTTTATTATATAATGCTTTCTAAAGCTTTTTTTTTTTTTTTTAATCTCCTTTTCAGGCTCTGTATGAGTCCAAGGAGGAAAGATATTTTTAAAATCTTTACCTTCTCATTAAACTAAGATTATTTTTCCTACATCAAATAAATACTTAGCTTTTGAAAGGATGTTAGAACATTGACACATATCTGCTCCAAATAACTCATTAACTTTTCCATCTTTAAAATCAAAATGAAAAGTCAAATCAAGCTCAGTAGTAGTATTTTCTGGTCTGTTCCAAGTTGTAACAATGATCATAATAATGAAACAGCTATTATTAGTGCTTCTTTCAATAATAGTAACAAAAATATTAAGTATTTGCCAGATACAATAAGTTTATGTTAATTATGTAATTTAAATTTATGAACACATCTATCAAATAGGTATTCTCACTATCTTAGTATTAAAGATAAAATAATAAAGGTTTAGAAACATTGTCACGAAACTGATAGGTGATTTAACCACTTATAAAACCAGTTGCCACATTCCAACATTCATTTTGGAGCATATTAAGCTTCATTTTTTGTTGACAGTTTGCATCAATATTTCTTTTTAAGCACGTAAGCAGTTCACATGCTGTGTTGAGACATTACTGTTTAAGGTGATATTAAATTGACATCCCAAAAGAATTTGGCTTTTTAATGTTATCATCTGATACACATCATATTAATTGAAACTGCTATTTCTTCCTTGATTTCTGTATTTCTATATTTTTTTTTCTACAAACACTGTGCATTCCAACATATCTGGTTTACTCATCCATGTAATGGTCTCCATCTTCAGACATCTTCCTGTCTGTGCTGTTCAGCCTTGTGACTGTAAAAGCACACTCATTAGGGACTAGGAATTTGACAAAGACTTAGAAAATTGTTTGACACCTGAAAAAATGGTTCCAAAATATGAAAAAAAATTGCAAAACTGAGACAAAAACTTGTTTATATTTTCAACATCAGCATTAGTACCAGTCACCAGCTGCAATGTTACTCAGCTTCCATAGAGTTAGTTATCTGTAAATTATATTGAATTTGTGATTTGGGTACATTTTAATGCATTTGATAAGATTTAGGTTGAAGCTTCCAAAAGTGCAATTGCCTAGTACTGAGGAAGGTTTACAAATGGCCCTGCTCACAATGAACTAGAAGTGACTTCAACAGGAGGCTGAGACAGTGATGCTGGGCTTGGAGAGTGACAGAGCAGGCCTACATTGGAGAGTTTCTGGTATAGGAGAGCCAGGAATTTGTGACTTACTGAGTGGGGAGCATGAAGGCAGAGGACCCTGACATGAGAATTCTGTGATTGCGTCTAGATTTCTAACTTGAATGAATGACAGGATGGTACTCTTTGGCGAATGCTTAAGGGAAGGCAACAGCAGCAAATGTCTAAGAATGGAATTTTAACGCCTCACAATGCTGCATTTAAAGTAAATTTGGCATTCTTTTCTTTTCTGAATGAATGAACATACATTAATTAAAAACACCTACATTTATACACATGCTATTATCTGCTCTTCTGCAATCATGTATTTTCTGCATAGTATCTAAATATCTATTCCAGTTGAAGTAGTGCTTAAACACTTCAATATGCCTCTTTTCAGCCAAAAAAGAAAAACTTTCTATGACTATGTTTCAACATATTTTAAATATATGTATAATCATTGCCAATTTATCTGCTTTGCAGATACTAGTTTCCTATACAGTACTGAATATTTCCCTTTATTGAAAATGTCATTTCTAAGTATTATAATTGATAGTTTTCATTTTTATTATGTCTGAATATGAGAATTATTAATTACTCTCTTTATTAGTGGAACAATCTTCAGCACAATGTTTAATAATCTTTTTTACCTTCGTTATATGTTATTTTAACGATTTTCCATACATATATTTTAAGTGGGACTTTCAGATTTTTCAGGCTTTTTCAAGCCAGTGGGATGGGCTCCACAGAGAAAAGGAAATACTGAAGAATAGCAATATGAATTAGACAAATTTATGTAATTGAGAAAGAAATAATCTATCCATTGAGAAATATATATTAGTATTTACATAATATATAATGGATATATAAATCAATACTTTCAAAATGAGATAATCCACTGAACAAAATATCTTAAAATATGAATTAAAAGATGTGGTAAAATCACTATATGAATAAAATAAGACAATTTTTATGAGCTGGGAAGATAATTAATAAGTGCACTTTTCTCCAGGAGACAAGTTGTTATCTGGAAAATCTCATGACATTTTGTAGATTATCAAATTCCCTTTACTATCAATCTTGAGCATTTCTTCTACCAACTCTATTATCAGTATTGGAAAGTACCATTATGATTCTATTTCATTATCAGGAACATTCAAAAAACTATTTAACTTGCTAAACATTGGTTTTAACAAGTGAAAAACATCTCATCTGATGAAGATCTTACAGTGAACTGAGAAATTAAAAGATCTCAAAGTAGAGAAATTTCACTGGGAGCAGTATAAACTACTTGAGGGTGGAGAGTTCCTATTTTTCTTCTTTGCCCTCCAAATTTTGGAACAGTGTTATATACGTGGAGTAGGATCCTAAGGAGATACTTAACAAATGAAAATTATTGAATTCATTACCTTGTGGTACAAATTAGGATTTCTTTCACACTGACATAACTAGAAGATTTTAATTTTAGCATTATGAACTACTAAGGTCTTTATCTAATGCTGAAGTTTGTGTCAACCAGACTTATCTGAGTGATAATTAGAAGACTTCATGCTTATTCTATCTTACAGGATTTCATTTTTGCATATCACTTCATTAATTCACACTTTTGATATTTTTATAGCACAACCAAAGACTATAAAAACACATAGAGCAAGCACTTGCCAAAGAACTCTAAATAAAACAGGTCTCAGATATGAAATTTTTAGACCCATGCTTGGTTATACTTCCATCTAAGTGCTTTATCTAAAGAGATACCTCCCAGGGTGACTTTTAAACTTACCAACGGCTGGCCCCACTATCCTGTCTGATTTTTGTCTAGATGGTAATAATTTTTTGATCAAGAACTTTATCTTACTCGTTGCAGAGGCAACACACTAGTTGATAGCAAATGTGCACACACACACATACACACAATTCTTAGTGCTTTTAAAAATTGTGGGGCAGAATTTATCATAACTATTGAGCTTAAATGCCATTTACCAACTTATTAAAGTGCAATCAAGAAGGGAAATAAGTTAAAGACAAGACTTTTGCTTTTTAATTTATTTTAAAAAGTTTTGTAGAAACTTTTAGGAAATTAAAACAAAATGGTGGTACACAAAAATCTTTTTGCTTTGTTTACTCCCTCATCTGTGGCAATGCAAACAACAGAAGTTAACCTGGTATTTAAATTAAGGAATTGTATCGTATTAAGTTTAGCCAAACATTGTCTAACTTGCCATTATATTTTTTTCAAACTAATAAAATTTCTATTCTTTTCCTCTCTTTCCCTATCTCCCTTTAAAGTATGTCAACCCTAACCCACCCCCACACCGTGTTGCCTCTGACACTTATCTCCTCTACTAGAGGTGTTTCCGTACTTACTGCTATGCAGTAGTTCGACAATAAAAGATAATAAATACAGGCAGAGGTGTTTCAAGAAGGAAGGAAAATGCCCTTATGCATTTTTAACATAGAAATGACATTTTTCAAAAATGAGTTACAAAACAGCAAAATTTTTGAAAAATAGTTTTAGCTAAAATTTGCAGATAATGTTATCACTCCTCTTAAGAAAACAAGAGGAATAAGGTACAGAAGGAATGTGGTGTTAACAGCAGTGAAAAATAAGCAGTGAAAAATATGCTGCCTTTAACGGGTTTAGAAGACAGAGGTTTGCGTGCCGTCATTATTACTTGTTTGGCATCTGATGCTGGGCAAAATGTTTAATTTCATTGGGTTTAAGTTTACATGCCTCTAAAATGTGGGTTCCCAGGCTAAATCTTTTCTAGGTCTAAAAGTCACTAACTTTTATTATGACTGTGTACTCTTTATAAAAAGGCCACATTTCACAAAACATAGCATTCTTGTAAAACACCTTTAGAGAAAGGGGAAGCTATATTTAGAAATTCCACTCAGTGTCCAGGGGTGTTCTCAAGTCTTAACTGCTATTTATAACCAGGTGTAGGTCTGTAGGACAACACACTTGCTTTAACTAATAACTGCCCAGTTTTCTTGGAGTTAAAGATAAGGTTTTCACTATTCTAAGTGTTGGCCTAAGAAATTATTGAAAACAAGAATTGTTTTAATTTACTTACTGAATTGACCAGTTGATACATGGCCTGCCATGAAATGTGATTGAAAAGGTTGCATTTAAGTTTGGATATAAAGTCTTCATCTTTCTGTTTCATCATAAACCTCTTACAGGATAAACATGTGCAACCATTTTGAGTTTCTGAGTGTGAGTGTTCCTTAGTTTTTTTCCTTATAAATTTTGTACTGACTTACTCCAATTTGAATGCAGGTAGAAATTTATAAATTTCTCCAAGAACTTATTTTTATTCTTATGAATCTTACTGATTTTATTTTAATACAGATGAATTTACCAAGTTCATAGACATTTGATGGAATGAAAAACAAAAGCATAATTAGGAAAAAACAAACAAACAAAACCCCTCAAGTGCAAAATAAGATGTTATGGTGTTCGTAGCAGAAATTAGCACAAATAGACTGAGAAGCTAACTACTGTTGGCTACCATTGTAAACTGGGGTTTTTAACTGCCAGTTGCCAGGAAAAGGAAGATTACCTGACTCAGGAATCTTTTCTTTTTTCTTTATATATATATATTTTTAACAATCTTGAAAATTACAGAAAATTTGAAATGACAATAAAAATAATTTATTTCCCAAACCATCTGAGAGTAAGTTGCCAACACAATGCAAAGTCTCCCCCCGATTCTCTAGTAGTCCTTATAAACATATACCCAAGTATAATAATAAAAATCAGGAAATTAACACCGGTACATAACTTCAGTGCTATCTAATCCTCAGATCCCCTTCAAGTTTGTCAATTCTCCCAGTCATGTCCTACATAATAAAAGGTTCAGCCCAGAATCGCATATTGCATTTAGTTGTCCTGTCTATTTAGTTTTTTAATCTGAAAATTTTTTGCAGACTACCCTTGAATTTCATGAACTTGAAAAATTTAAAGATTACAGACCAGTTATTTTGTAGGATTTAGCTGTCTGTATTTGTCTCATGATTAGATTCAGGGTATGTGTAGTTGGCAGGAATAATGCAATATTGAACCTCTGTTCTCACTCCTCCTATCAAACAATTTTTGTAAACTTTTAACTTGTAACCTTACTGGAATAATATTTTACTCATTTGATTAAGGGGTATTGTCCAATCTTCTCCACTGTAAAGTTATTTTTTCTCCTTCATTATTAAAAATTTTTACAGTAGGGCAGTTTGTAATTATTTAAATGTCCTGTTTCTTATAAAACTTATCATTTATTCAATTAAATTATTGATTTCAGTATGAACTCACAGACTCCTATTTTAGTCAATGGACTATAATCAGTTTCTACCATTATTTATTTTGAGGCTTAGATTGTCCAAGATTTGACCAGTGGAAACCCCTTCAATCTGGCTGATATGTCCTTTGATATTTACCCATTATTCTTTGATACCTCCCTGACTTCTTGAAAGAATCACATGTTCTAGGATTACCTTATACTTTCCCTACAGTAGCTCTGGAATCAGCCACTTCTTCATCAAAGAGCTCTAGTTCCTTCAATTGAAGAATTGTATTTAGAAACCAAGATATGGACACTACGTGTGTTCATTGCTATTAGGAAGTAGCAGTCCCAGGTACTCTCAATAGGCAGAGCTATGGGATTTATGTATATGTATATGTATATGTATATGTATATGTATATGTATATGTATATGTATATGTATATACACACACACATATGAAAACACATATTCATCTATATTTATATACTCATACTAACATAAACATTATGTCTCTGTTTCTATAATGTCTATATATTAAAAATCATGAGTTCACATTAATATCCTCCATTCCCTTTCAACACCAAAGAGTTCATTCTAGTTTTGCCCATGTTATATTTTAACTTCCTCCCTAGATCCTGGAAAACGCTGATTACCATATCCTTACTTATTTGATCAGTCTTCCTGTATTTAATCAAATACTTGTAGCTGCCACCCTCCCATCCCATACATTTTCTCTATCCAGCACAGGATATGACTATCTGTACAGAGTGGTTGCTGTGGCCACTTCCTCATGTGGATGCCCTTTTCACACCAATAAGACTTTGACAGCCCACCCTAGGCTCCCCTATATAGACATCCTCTCCCCTTTCTTAGGCTCTGCAGCCCAATGCCAAGCCATTGTGGTTCCCTGCATGCCCACCTTCCCTATGACAACAAAGGTTATTTACCTCACCTAATGGACTAAATTGTTCAAGAAAGGAAGGGACAAGAAAGGGGATGAGGAAAGAGAGGTGGGAAGGGATGAACAGATAAACAGGTATCTTTTTTTTCTAAATAATATTTGAAAAGGTCCCTCATTTTGAAAGTTATAAAGATTTTATGAAGTATAAGCTGAAGAACTGAACTTAGACTACATCTATTTACATATCTATATGCCCTATATCTATGACACATGTACACATAATTTTACAGCAACAGAATATATGTAATGAAATTTATGATGCTTATCTATTTATTTTAATATCCAGAAACTTAAAAAAAAAATGTAGTGCCATTTGGCTGTCAGCTATCAGTCCATTTATGTGAATAGATTTGTAAAACTACTAGCCAAGAGTGCTTGGGATAGCATCCATGCTGGTCCTAATTGGACCCTTTTCCCCTTTTGTCACTTAGGTTTGAAGCCATCTATTGTTCCTTGGTTGCATCTCATTAGTGAGTTGCATGATGATTGGTAATCATATCTGGTCTCCTTGTATCTGAGCAAATACACCAGCCTGGTATCTCTCAAAGGGCTGTCTGCAAACCATTTGCAACAGAATCAACTGTGGTACTTATTAAAATTCAGGTCCATGGGCCCTGCCCTGATTACCTACTCAGAACCTCTGTAAGAGATAATGGGTATTTGGAAAACACCTCAGCTGATTCTCATGCGTTAAATATTGAAACCATGGTGTAGCTCACATGTCTACAAGTCCTCAAAGTTCAACGTTTAAAACACGTAGATCGCACCAAATACAATTCTTTTGTTTTAGCTTTATCAATTTATATTTGTTATTTAACTAACTTGGAAAGTATGAATAGTCTCAGAAGTAAAATGTATCTATCTTTTGCAAAATGTCTTCTACCAAATGTTTCTACAAAATGAAATGTAAATGACTTCTAAGATCTCATTTGGAGGAATCTTACAGATTTTTTAAATCTTTCAGGTTTTAGGGAATAGCAAGTGCAAAGGCTCTGGGATGTTGGGAAAGCCTTTGTGGAAGAAAATCTGGATGTGAGTGTGTAAGAGAATAGTGTGTTTCAAAAGTAAGGCAGGAGAAACTTTGAATAAGAGGATGTAGGACACGTAAAAGAGTTTAATTTTTATTCTCAGAGTGATGAGAATAGGTTTTGAGAAATAATATGATCTGATTTATGTGTTTTCTAGATTATTCTGGTTATTGTACTGGTTATAGACTGTAAGGACCAGGGCAAGAGAGGAAGCAGGGAGGTTGTGGAAGGGGCTGCCTATTGCATTAGATGAGGCAAACAATGTTGGCTTGGAGTAAGGTGAATAGCAAGAGGTAGATGGATTCAGAATGTATTTTCAAGTTACAGCTAGCAAGAATTTCTGATGGACTGGATGTAGGAATTTTAGGAAAGTAGACTTTAAGGATGAATCCAACATTTTTGACCTGAACATCTGGATGAGTTATGGAGTCAGGAAAAACTAGAGTGCAAGGGTGGATCAAAGCAAAGTACTTTCTTCTATTTGCTGAGTCTGAAATGTCTATTATGCATAGAGTGGAGATATTTAGTGGGAAATTGGAATTAGGAGTCTGGGTGAGTGGTTAGGATAAGAAGTATGAATTTGAAAGTCGGAGTCATCTGCCCGTTAAAGTAATGGGACTAGATTAAAACTCATGAGTAGTTAGGATTGACGGAGAGTGAAGAGAGCCAGGAATGAACATTAGGGCATTCTAACAGATGTTGAGGAATGGGAGGCATCACCAAAGTATGCTGACAAGGAATTGCAAGTGAGGAAGGGAGAAATCTGAGTAGAATAATGGTGTCCTGATAGCCAATGAAACAAAACATTAATGCTGGAAATTATGAAGCTCATTTTCCAAAGGTTCCTGAATAAATGATAATTTGAAACTTGATATTTTAAAAAGAGCTTTAGCAAACAGAAAAGGGAATAATTTTCTATCATGAGTGATTGATTTCAATAACATGGGGAACAGAAAAGTTGTGAAAAGGGAATCAACAATTTAGGTACAGCACAATTTGCAATAAAAGTATTCAGTTAAAAAACAAGTACACAATATTTAGAGATATATTTTGTCTTTGTGTTAATTTCAGCTACAGTATGCTGTATGTGAAGGATTACAGCTTAATACCAGATCAGGGAAAAAGGTGAAATACTTGAATGATTTATAGATTTTTTAATAGATTTCAAAACCTCTATAGGTTTTTGAGTATTATAATATTTTAAACATAATTTTCTAAATAAATAGAAATTAAATTTCCACATGGATAAATATGAGATTTTAGGAGAAAATAATAAAAACTGCATTTATAAGGTCGTGACACTAGCTAAATGAAATAAAGACAACTATCATGGGAATAGTATATAATTTTGAAGGTGAATTTTGAATATGAAGACTGATACAGATTGACATCCAATTACAATAAAGACCAGATAAGGTAGGGTAATAAGGGCTTCTTCTTCCAATCACAGCTTATAGGAAGAAGAGAACAATGTCCAGCATAGTATCCATTAGCCTCATATGGCTATTGAATACTTGAAATGTTGGCTAATTTGACTAAGGAACTGAAATTTTAATTTTACTGATTTTAATTTACATTAAAGTTTTTTAAAAAACAGGTGACTAATGGCTATAGTATGGGACAGCACTAAAAACATTTCCATTACCACAGAAAGTTCTATTGGCCAGAGCTGACCCATAAATTTAAAAAAATTACATTTATTCCTCTTTGCTAGGAAAATTCTCTCTTATTAGTAAGCAATCTTAGCAAGGTGGTTAGAGAGAGGTTCAGGATGCAAATACCTATTGTATTTCTATAGAACAGCAACAAAGAGAGAGCTTAAAAGTCATTTAAAATAGAAAAGAGAAGTTACCTAGGAATAAATCTAAATAATGATGTGCAGAACATTTATGGAGAAAATAACACAACGTTATTGAAAGAAATTAAATAAGTCTTGAGTAAATGGAGAGATACATTTTGTTTATGGATAGAAAGATTCATCATAATGATGTATATTTCCCCAACTTTATTTATATGTTCAATATAATTATGAAACAAAAAATACTTAACAGAGATCCTGCAGAATGGTTAATTCTGAAATTTATATGAATGCTCAAATAGACTAGATGAGATATACCTAAAAAAATCCATTCATTCTGAAATGGCCTTGGAAAACTTAATTATTCTAAGGAAACAAAGAAATTGGATAATACACACAAATCAATTCTAGATGCATTAATGGCTTTGAATACAGAACAAAGACACATAGAACTCTTAGAAGAAAATTTGCTCTTTCTATATAGCTTAAGCTAAGAAAGGACATTTTAATAAGAAAAAAAGCACTAACTTAAAAGATAAATTTTATTTCATTAATATTAAGAGCTTCTATTTATCACAAGACAACACTAAAAAAGTTAGAAGACAAATCATAGCTTATCTGTGACTAAATATAAATGCAACTACATATGGTTGACAAAGAATTATAAGCTTGTATTTAAAGAAAAATAAGAAAATAGTAAGAAAAAGATAAACAATAAAGAAATGGACAAATGATGTTCTCTGGAATTTCACAGAATAGGAAACATAGGTAACTATTAGGTAAGTGAAAGGATTCTCAACATATCAGTAATTAGGGAAACACAAATTAAAACTGTTACGGACTGGATTGTGTTCCCTAAAAGTCATATGTTGATGCCCCATCTACCAACGCGGCTGTTTGGAGATAGGGCATTTAAAAACATAATTATGGTTAAATGAGGTCCTAATGGTGGGGCCCTAATCTAGTATGACGTGTCCTTGTAAGAAGAGGAAGAGACCCCAGAGCTGTATACACACAGAGAAAAGGCCCTGTGAGAACCATAGCAAGAAGGCAGTGGTTACTGCAAGTCAAGGAGAGAGGCCTCAGGAGGAACCAAACCTGCCAACACCTTGATCCTAGACTTCTAGCCTCCAGAACTGTGGGAAGATAAATTTCTCTTTTTTAAGCCACTGAGTCTGTAGATATTTTGTTAGGGCAACCAGAGCAGGCTAAAGTAAAGACCAAAACAGAATTTATACTGACTAGATAGGCCATTCTAACTGGTAAGGCTACAGAACAAAAGGACTGAAAATTGATTCCATGACTTGGGAAAACATTTTGGCATTATCTTTTAAAGTTGGATATTTGAATTCACTCTTAGTATGTCTTCTCTTATGTTAAAATAAATCTTGCGGAAGTGTACCAGGCAACATTAAAATAAATGTTCATGGAAATACTGGTTATAATAGATCCAAAACAATCCAAATATCGTCAATGCAATAAGAAACACATTTTCTATATTTATACAATGAAATATTATACAGTAATGAAAATGAATGAACACTAGTTAAAGCAAATGGATGAACCTTAGAAACATAATGTTGAGTTAAAAGAGCAAGCCCAGAAGAGTAAAGTATGGTATCAATTTTATAAATCTCAATAATAAGTAAAATCACATAAAAATTAAGTGAATGTTGAACATAAAGCCAAGGTCAGAGTGATTTTTTTTGCTGAAACCAGGAAGGTGGGATCAGGGTAGAGTACAGAGAGAAGATTCAGCAGTTTTGATTCTAGTTCTTAGTTTTGGTGGTGTGTTTGCAGGAGTTTATTTTATTATTTCTCATAAATTACATACATTTGAATATATTCTTTTGTATATTATCTAATAATATTTTAAAAATCGAAGTCCAGTAGTTACCAAAGATAACCCCTAGACCTTAATTATAAAGAAGAGAGTCCACTTTGAAACAACATACATATTTACTCATAAATCTTCTGTAATTGGAAACTGCAGCAATGAATTTCTTCCCCATTCATGTGAGGACTTTATGTTTCATAATGAAGCTTTCTACTTTGGGACAATTTTCCATCTTTATTTAAGTGGTACAAGTCCTTTGGCTGCCTAGAAATTTTAAAAACAACTGATAGCAACATTCCTGCCCCTAAGAGAAAACAGGAAGAGGATGCAGCAGGGGAGGCAATGTCGTACATTATGGATAAATACATACAAAGACAATATGGGTACAAAGCTATTTCTCCATCTAGCAACTCTGAATTTTATCAACAAGTACCTATACATGTCAAACACTAAAAAATATAATTCATCAAGTATAAGTAGATTTCCTGTTATTTTGCGATGAGTTCCAGGGTAATTTTAGATTATTACTTCATATCTGAGAGAGTTTATGTATGTGCCTTTGTGTGTGTGTTTGGTTTTGTGGAAGCTTCATTATGCTAAATTTTACATTTCTTTCTTGAGTTAAATGGCTTTTATTCTCCCTTGGGAATGCAGAAGAGAGTGATAGTAGATTACTACCTACCTGTGGAAAAGTGTAAATAGCAATTTTAACAGCTAGTGATTCTGAAATTGCTCTTAACTTTGTCATTATAAAAATGCTCCCCAAAATCATGTTTTGCATGTCAGGGGATTTTCTATCCATATTCAAGTCATTTACAGGGACAAAGAATGTTGCCTTCCATATCAGAAAACAAAGGATGTTGTGGCCATCAAGCCATCAGCCACTGCAGATGCCCCATCCCAACCCTCCTGGCATTACACCCTCAGGGGGATTCAGGATGGAGAAAACAGGATACTGGCCCTAAATAGTGAAGATGCATATTAAAGAAATGATTTCAATGAGCCCAGACTCTTGCATCTTCTCATACATAGAAGAATGCTAATTTCATTAACTTGATATGTCTGGTTTCTTTAATTAACAGTAATGGTTTGATGTTCTGACTATCTGGTTTTTGTTGCAAAAACTCCTATAAATACTGGCTCCTCCTTTACCTCTTCAGAACAGTCCCTCAGAGCTCTCTGAGAGGCTGTATCCCAGCTTATGTCCTCAGTACGTCCCCTGAATAAAACATAGTTCTCAACTTTTAGGTTGTGTATTTTTTTTCAGTTGACATTTAATAGTATGTCTTATGTAGCTACTATGCCTAAATGTAATGGGATGAGCTGTAAATGATTAAAACTAGATAAATTCTGTCAGTTCTATCAGTAGTTGGGATCCAGACTTTCATCTCGTGGATACGTCTGCCATAGACCTTGGCAAATATGGGGTCTGTGTTGGTCTTAAAATTATCCTTAGACTCATTCATTCTTTCAGCAGATTTTATTGCTTACATTTGATGTGTCATTACAGTGCTGGGTCCTGAGAATACAGAAGTCAACACACAAGAAAATAAAAAGGCTAAAACACATGTTCCACCATATTAACTTTTTTTTCATTCACTCATTCATCTGTAAGTCATTCAACATGTGTCTTCATATTGAGTACTGATTGGGAGTCAAGTGCTGTGCTGAACACCAAGTATATAACTGTAAATGAGATGGATAGGCCCTGATTTTGATCTTTTGTCCTGCCATATAATGGGACATCTTCATTACTCCCTTTACCCTAAGTTTTTATCACAAATTGCTAATGAAAGTAAAACTATTAGTGGAGTTTTGACAGGTAAAGGTAAATGAAACAGAACTCCTCTTTCCATGTGCCATTTTCCTCCAACTCCCTATGTGAACACACTTTGTGCCAAGACCAAGAAGATGTGCCCCAAAAAGAACAAAGCTGATTTCCTCACACCATTGACTGGGGCTGTTCTTCACTTAGAAGGCTTGATGCTTAATGATTTGTCTTGGGAGAAAATATCAAAGGAGTTAATCTGCTATTCTACATGCCTAACCTCCTGGGATTAACCACAGGCACAAGGATCGCTAAGTGTACTTGGCAACAATGAGCTAAAAATGGAAAAAAAGCATCATACTGTTATTTTATTCATTTTCCCCCAAGGTACTTTCTGAAAAACACCACAACCTCCAAGGGATTGGGACCAGCTTCCTTGTAATGGTAGGTTATATATCCATCTTCTTCCAAGCAGTTGTATCATACTCAGTTATCAGCATACCTTATTTAATGTGGTTGAATGTATGAGATTGTGTTCCTACCTGATTGGAAACCTTCTTGTCCTTACTTCATTGGCTGTACTGGATCTTTTTTTCTGGGGTCAGACCTTCAGATTTCTACCAGAAATTGCTCCTTTGGGGAAACAAGGCCTTCCCCAAAACTCAGGAAACTGAAACGGAGACAGCAAAAGAAAAAGAAATTACTTGTATAGATAGATCTCAATTTTTAAATTTTAAGTAGATATCCAAGCATACATCTTCTAAACAGTATAATAACTTAAGGGAAATTCATGGTTTATAAGTTTAAGTACTCAAAAACAGAACATATTATGATAAAAGTACAAGTTGTATTTTTTCCTCAAGTCAAGCAGACTTCAAAAAAGATCCAGTTATCCTTTGTTCATCAAGGCACAAAGTAAGGGCAAAAAGGCAAGTTTCTAAGCATTTTTCTTTAAAATGTACTTCCTTTCTTAAGTCTTCACCAAGATCTTCTGGAAATTATTAATTTGACTAAACTTAATTATTCATAAAATAAACATAGGAACCTGCAGAAGGATATTTCACAGAGACTTGTAATGTACAATACCCATTGCATACATGCACCACAAGCTTGTATTTTCTAGCATCGTCATACATAAAAATGTGTGTGTGCCCATGTCTGTCTCTTTTTGAGATGGGGTGGTGGGGATAGGATAAATCTGTTGGCTGTTAGTGATTTAGAAAGATAATTACTAGGGTAAAGGGAAAGCTACAGCAAGTAAAGCAATAAAATCTTGAGGTTGTATTTCCATAATAACGATAGCAGTTTTCTGAGTAACCAAGGGAGCAGTCTCCTCAAATTTATGGTAACACCTGTTACAGACCATCTGCTCATAAATTTCACACTATCATTAATGGAAAACAAATGGCACTGTCTCTCCTTCCCTTTATCCACTGGTCATTCTCACATAAACTATTTTTTCTCTTCAAGGTCATGCTCTTTCCTATCTGTTTAAAAACATTAGGATCTCGGAGGAGTGACACATAATGTGCCATGCCTTGATATTTTTACCAGTGATGGTTCTGTAAAGAGCACTGGATTGTTGGGAGGTTATAAATTGTTGGAGATAGTCTTAGGTGGAATTCCCCTAGAAGCAGAACCTGAAGCAAGAATTTGATAGCAAACTGTTTATCTGGGAGATGCTTCCAGAAAACTCAGAAGTGGAGTGGGAATTGAGAGTAGAGGCATGGAAGGAAGCCAAAGGAGGTGCATTACTGAACAGATCGTCCTGCAGGGAGCTGTTGTCAGTCCTTCAGGGGAGTTCTTGTGAAACTCTACAGAACATGCCTAGGAGCTATCCCAAGGATGGGTGAGAAACTTGAAGTACTTATCTTCCAATCCCCCTTTGTCCTTGGTTGAAAGCTCCACCCAGATACATTAACTCCTGGACACTCCTGGCCTGCCCTAAGGTGGATAATTGCAGCTGACAGCATGATTCTATCAATATACACTGGAATGATGAGTGCGGGGGAGATACGAGTGGAGCACTGGCACCATCTGATACAATGGGGACAGGAGATATTAATCACTGGCTTGCAAGTCCAGATGGATAACCTTAAGTTTCTGGGTTAATGGCTTTACTTTGAGGTATTTAAGCATGATGTATCAGTAACAATTTCTTCTGTTAAATCAAGTCTAGGTTGCTAAGTCCCTAATCTTCTGGAAAACTGTGTGTATCTTTTGACAGTCTTTTAAAAAGTAAAATGATTAAGATTTCAAGTTGACCATTCACTCATTCACTCATTTAACAAACATTTACTGAACATGTGAAATACGCCATGGGTTAAGCTAGGCACCAGCGTTACTGTTACTAAAATCATTATATTACTATCTCGAATTCAATGTATTGGGACATCCAGATAAGTAAATCCATAGTTACAGTAAAAATTATTACAGACTGCTATAGGAAAACATAGTGGGACCTTAATTCACATTGTAGACAGTAGTATATAGGGGATATCAGCAGGGCTTCCTATAGAAGGCAATACTTGAGATGGATAAGTAACATGAAGGAGAGGTACATTTTTGAGGCAAAGAGAAGATAAATTCATGGTTGCAAGGAAATGAATGGTGAAGGATCAGACCATAAAGGAGTTTCAGGAGTTCCAGTTACAATCAGTATAAGAAATGTTCACTGGAGTATAAGAAAAGAAGACAATGCAGATAGTGGTAGAAGCCAGCTCATGAATGGTCCATGTATGTATAGTAAGTGCTGTGGTCTAGTCTTTGTGTCTCCCTCCAAATTCATATGTTGAAATCTTAATTTCTGTAAGTGATAGTATTAGTAGGTGGGTCCTTTGGGAGGTGATTAGGTTATCAGGGTGGAGCCCTCATGAATGGGGTTAGTGCTCTTATAAGAGACCCCACAGGACTCCCCAACCTCTTCTGCCATGTGAGAATATAATGAAAAGTCTCTGACTCAGCAGAGGGACCTCATCTGACTATACTGGCACCATAATCTTGAACTTCCAGCCTCCAGAACTGTGGGAAATAAATTTCTGTTGTTCATGAGCCATCCCACCTATAATATATTCCTATAGCAGCCCAAATGGACAAAGAGTTAGGATGTGAGATTTTACTCCAAGGACGAAGGGTATCCATTGAAGGATTGTAACTGGAAACTTAGAAGAGAAGAGAGAAAAGTTGTATAACATGATCAATTGTTTTTATAAGAAAAATTCATTTGTTTCAGTTTTAGAGATCCCTCTGGAAATACTGTGGCTGGATTGTAGGAGAAGGCTGATGGCAATCCTGAATATAGAAAGATGAATTAGTAGTGGCCCATTAATGTGAGTCAAATAAGAAAGTGAATATAAAATGTGTGAGTTTGTGACTGACAGTTCTTTTCCTTCAGTACTTGAAAAATGTTATGCCAAGGCTTCTGACTCCGTAGTTTCAAAATACAGATATGCTGTCCTCGGAACTGGTGTTTCTCTATAAGTAATGCATTGTTTCTCCTTGTCTGCTTTCAAGATTTTTTTTCTTTGTCTTTACTTTTCAGAAGTTTAATTATGGTGTGTATCTTGGCAAGGGTATATTTGTGTATTTCCTTTTTGCTCAGATTCTTAAGTGTGTACATTTATGTCTTTTAAAAAAATTGAGAACTTGCTCTCTCTTTTCATTCTGGGACTTGGGTGATATGAATGTTAGCTCTTTTGTTATTGTTTACAGGTTCTCCAGATCCTGTTCCTTCCCATTCCACCTCCCAGTCTGTTTTTCTCTGTTTTTCACATTTGGTACATTCTTTTGTTCTCATGTTCATGATTCTAAGCTTTGTCATCTCCACTCTATTCTTGAGGTTGTCTAGCAAGGTTTTTATTTTGATTATTGTATTTTTCAGTTCTATTATTCTCATTTCTTTTTACTGTTATAACTTCTAGTTCTTTGCTTACATTTTCTATTTTTTCCCATTTCTTTCAAGAACACGTAATTGCTAATTGAAGCATTTATGTGATAGCTTATTTAGAATCCTTGTCAGATAATTTCAATACCTGTTTTGTCTCAGTGTTGATGCATGCTCTTTGTCTTTTCTCACTTATTTTGTGATTTCCTGGTTCTTGGTATCATGAGTAATTTTTGGTTGTATTCTAAACATTATGAATATTAGATGATTCTGAATCCTATTTAATTTTATGATTCCTTTTTTAGCAAGAAGTCCCCCTATACTGAGATATAGTAGGAGGGCTGGGTGGGGAGATATGTACAGTTTTCCACTTGGCCCTGCTGACAATACCCCAGCAAAAGTGGGCACTTACGTTCTCTTACTGAAGACAGAGTAGAAGTTCAGTTCTCCTATTGGCTCTTCTGAACCTTCCCCCAGAAAGTGGGACCATTCATTTCATCGTGCTGCTTCTAAGTGGGAGTGGAGGTTCAGCTTCCCAATAGATTTCTTGACACCAGAGGAGGGAGAAGTGAAGTGTTAGCTGTGTTTCTTCCCACCACCTCATTCTGTCTTGTTGATGCTCGGTGTGGGCAGAGACTCAGCTACCTGCTGGGTCCCACTGACACCAGGGTAGGAGGAAGAGAACTGCCAACTAGCTTTGCTTTGTGCCATCTCATTCTGTCTTATTGCCTCAGGATGAGTATGGGGATTCAGCACCCCACTGGGTCTCACTGACACCAGGTGTCAGGGGACAGTGGAGTGCCTACTAGCTCCAACTTGCAACACCCTATTGTTATTGATGTCAGGTAGAAGTGGAGTGTAAGCTCCCCCATTGGACCCCATGACTGTGGGGCAGCTCAGTGGTAACTGGCCTGTCAGGAACCACCTTTTTAAGTCTCTTTGATGATGGAAAGGGATGGAGGCTCAACTCACAATGGACCACATGGAGACAACCCTGGTGGGGGAATCAGAGCACTGCCTCTCCTAGAGGGCAGGAGTTGGGTTGTGTGGAAGATAAATCCTCGTTTGGACCAACCGCAACCACAGGGCACAGGGGATGGTTGCGATATTTCCATTGACATTTGGCTCAAGTAGTGTGTGTATTGCCAAACAATTTTCTGTTTTTAGCAACCCCTTTCCTCATACTTTGGCAAGGGGAAACAGGGAAACAGGTTTTTTTTTTTTTTTTGAAGCTTTTTGTCTGTTCTATTGGTAGTTATGGATTAGAGGCTCCTGTAGTACCTGCTCCAGTATATATAGGAAGTAATAGGAAACATAGGGGACACATCACCATGTTATTCCCCAGGTCCCAATGTCCCTAGTAAGTCTACCTTCTCATTTCCACCTTTCAATGTCTTCTTATGCTTGATTGTTGTTATGTTCAGGGTTTTAGTTTTAAGTGGGAGAAATGGGCTACTTCATCTTCTTGGAAGCATAAGTCTAGAGATCTATTGATGTTAGAAAGTACTGCTGACTGTAAATTGAAGTTTGATGATGTACAGTTTGCCCTTTAAGAATTATCCTGCTAGATAATGTGGCTTCCCAAAGTTGCTACAATTTGATTTTCAGACTTTTAAAAGTCAAATATTTTGCTGGAGTTAAAGATTAAAGAGAAGCAAGAAATTAAAATTATGTGGTAATAATTAAAGTAGGAAACATTAATATACATGCATATTTGCTTAATATTGCTTAATATTAGTTTAATGCACATGGTTATAGAGATATTTAAAGCTATGTGTATATACATGGTTAGTATACATATATACAGCTCTTTGCTCTGTTAGCTGAGAAGACCCATAAACAATACATAGCAGCAACTAGCACACCTCACATCCAGACCCTGGTGTCTTACACCATTCTCCAATAAAAAGATCTAGTTCTCCTTGAAGAAAGAGCTGGTTCTAGGACTGGAGCAGTAAATATGTACAAGAAGATCCTAGACCATCTTATAGTGTCAGAAGGTAAGGAAAGCACTAAAAATCAAAAATAAAAAAACCCCATGTAGATGGGGTTACATCAAAGTAGCACAAGAGCTAATTGAAAGAGTTCACAAGGGTCAGGAGTAGGACAATTTGAGCAACAAAATACATAAAGTAGAATTAGATTATAACCCAAAGCATAAAATAAATATCCATGAGTTCTTTTTATCTAAATAAACTGGATACATAAATAAATGAGAGAGAATAGACAAATTTCCAGTGCAGAATTCCAAATAGTTCATTAGTATGAAAAAGGGAAAAGAGTAACTTTGCAATAGAGAAACCTGAAAAACACTACCTCAGCCAGGTGATCAAGGTCGACCTGAGCATTCATAGTGCATATTATATGATGTACACTTGATGTGATCTGACAAAACAGCCCTTCTACTCTGTGGTCTTCCTCCCCGAAACTGCCAAGTATCCATCGACCAATAATTTACGAGCTTCTTACTATAAAGATAATTGTTAATCATATGGCCAAACTAAGGAGCTCTCACTTTTGAACTAAGAAATCTAAAGGCTTCCAGAAGGTGAGTCCAAATTTTACACTTACGTCAGAAACCTATTACATAATTTCATAACTGAAGAGCTCTGAAAATACTGGCATCATCCATATTAGTATGATTTCATAATGCAGATAATAGGGATTTAAGAAATTGGCAGATACATCTGCAGGCTCATTTGTTATCATTTCTCTGAAGGGCAAGATAAATGAATAAAAATGAGAAAAGTGGAAAAATGGCTAGCAATTTTAGGCAGTTTGCCCAATCTCCATACTAGGAAAGACTAAGCAAAAAAAAAAAAAAAAAAAAAAAAGATCTTGAAATTATATTTTTAAAGCACCTACTAGTATTTATGATCTTTTTATACAAAATAACTTGGAAGTATGAACTATCAACTAAGTAATCTTCTCTGATGATAAAATCTTTGATTTATTTGAAACTATGAAATGTAAAATGAGGTAATAATCAGAAAGTCTTAAGAAAAAGAATAGGAAAAAAAAAACTCTGCATTACTCCTCTTAAAAAGCAAAATTATAAGAAGAATCACGTTAAACATATTTTGAAACAAAGAGAAAATCCCCATTACTGTTACAGATCTTTTAAAACTTTATTTTGCTTTAATTTTTAACAAATATTGATGTTTACAAAGTTACTGTCACACAGTGACACAATTTTAAGTTAGCTTTCTTCATTCTTTCTTCTTTAAGCATTATTCAATTTTGTTTCATAGTCTTCTAATTATAATATAATAACTGTGTAATTTTCTACTAAGTGGATATAATTTTCTAAACTATTTTCCTGTTGTTAACAATTAAGGTGTTTCCAATTTCTTGTTATTACAAATGACATGATAACGAATACCTTTATTTATGTAATTTTCTAGATATAAATTATTTATTGGCAGAAGCTTCCAGAATTAGAATGAATGTATAAAAAGCTATTAACATTTTTATCTTGCTAGACATTGACAAATTACTTGTCAAAAGATCAAACCAAATTATATTGCAATGAACTTTGCCAACAAAATACATTAATATAATTTTTAATTTTGCTAAATTAATAAACTAGAAACCCATGTTCCATTTCTTTGAATTTTTTGATAGCTATTGAAATTGAATATCATTTGTGTATTTAAAATACTAATTGTATTTCTGGAAATATTGCTATGACTTACCAGTAACTTCTTTCTAATTCTCCTTAAGAACTATTTTCTTAGAAACTTTACCCACTCTCCTCAAATTTCCCTCCATCCTCTCTACTTCCTTCACTATCAGCTGTTGAGCTACCTTGTATCTCATTAAGAAAATAGAAGTCAGTAAATAGTCCTCTACCAAGTCCATTAATTCATTAGCATTTGCATTGATCTTTGTATTCCCTTTTACTATGGGAGTTAAAGTTAAAAGGCTGTGAGCACTACAGACAGTATTTCATTTTCTCTCTTCTTCTCAAGTACTTCACAGTACTGCATTTTCTGTAACCCATCTCCTTTTATGAGTGATTCTCACCAAAATTCACACTTGTTCTAGACTAATAACTCCTACTTATAATGCTAAAAAAAATACATGCAACATGAAACCCTCCCCTGACCCTTCCATATCTTCTTCATCTAATTCATGGCTGAGCTTTTCAAAATTATCTTCATATATTGTTTCCACTTCCTCATGTCCCATTGACTCTATAATTTACATCTATCTAGTTTCTCTCACGGCAACTTCTTTGCCTACTGCTCTGAAATTTTACTTACGAAGGTCACCAGTGATCTCCATGTCAGTACAGCCACTGGATACTTTTTGTCCTATTTCTAGCCTCTTTCCTTCTTTAAAAAAGAAAAACAACTATTTGGTTTTTTGCTTCTGTGCTTTTACACCTTCATTATCTTCTGCTTTGGTTTATTTTACTGGCTCTCCTTTAATCTGATTTTTAAATATTCTATTAGTTTCATTTATCTTCAGTGGAATATACCCCTATATGAAGGATTATTCTCAACATTTAGTTCTCGTAATAACAGTACATAGCAGCAGTCAATACTTCTGTAATGCTTACCATGTGCCAGACACTGTTCTAAGACATTGTTTTATATACACATTTATAGACACACACATATATGAGTTTATCCTCCTCATAAACCTATGAGATAAGCCTATTATTATTCCCATATTACAAATGAGAAAACTGAGGCACTGAGAGGTTAAGTATAATTTGCCCAAGGTCACACAATCAGTACTTGGTGATGACCCTGCTGAGTTGATGCTGGAACTTTAAAGAAGTTAAATTAATGTCTCAGAGATTAGTCTTAAAATGAGTAAAATAACTTAATGACTTATAAAGTATCAGGGAAAAAATGTAACATTTTAGACTGAATGGGAACTACTAAGTCATGTATCAGTAACTAAGAATGATTGATTCTTACTGAAAACATTATTTTTCATTACTCCATTCATTTGAAATAAAACTATTCTTGTATTAGTGTTTCGCAGTTTTTATCCTTTCACATATTTATTCATTTATTCAACACACATTTCCTAAACACTTTCCATGTACCAGTGTCTGTTGCAAGCCTTGGAAGATTCAACAAAGCACAAAGTCCTTGCTCGTAAGCAAATGCCCCAGAGGTGGAAGGAGGCAAGTAAGCATGTAAATGAATGTCGTACAGTGACAGAAATATGACTGCGTTGTGGGATGGAGAGGCACTGAAGAGGTAGGTCTCTTTGGCTGAGATTGTGATGGTAGCATTTGAACTGAGACCTTAATGATCAGAGGGAAATAGATCTGGATAGAAGGATTAGCCAATCCAAAACTGTGAGAACAACAAATAGAACTTGCTGGATCTGAGGGCTTGAAAAAGGCAAATGTGCCTGGAATCAGGTGAAGAAGGTCTGGGAAATATGTAGGAAGTGGACCAGAGTACATGGTGCCTGTAAACCTTGCTATATGTTGAACATTTAGCCTCTTCACAATAGATAGCCTTTAGAGATTAGAAGCAGTCTAATGATAACATCAGATTTGTGCTTTTTAAAAGATTACTTTCACTGTTTAGTCTTCTACAAAAACAATATACCTACTACATCTCTATGAAGTATGGACAGTAAATTTTAAAAAGCCCAATGAGCTCATAAGCAGTTTGTTTACTAACTATAATTATTCATCTCAAATAGGCTGCATTAATATAAGCTTGGTGACCTTGGGGTCCTGAGACAGATTAGGGAAACCCAGCTATTTTCAAATAGTGTGATTTGAAACTTCTCGTACTTGTTGGGGTTTAGGAATATTATTTTATTGCTGGGGTTGGTTGTGAGGTTTAGAGTAAGAAAAGAGAGTATGATGGCTGGCTTCCATATATTCTCCCTTTCTGTGAGAGAAGTGATGGGTGGGGGCAACTACCCTGCTATTGGCTCATTGCTTAAATTTCAGAACTAGTTCAAGCCAGTAAACATTTGCTGAAAAACTACTATATGTTAGGCACCTAAAGAGCCGGGCACTGTACTAATGCTTAACGTGCACCATCTCATGTCATATTAATTTACAATTAACCATATGGGGTAGGTGCATTTATTATAGTATTTTCCAGATGGAAGTCTGATCTTTTTAAGGGGCTTCAGTGATTTCTTCAAGGTTATACAGCTAGTTAGGGGCAGAGGCAGTATTTGGACTCAGATCTGTTATCAGTGCCAATTCTCTTAACCATTATGCTCTACCGACTGTAAAGACCCTAATTGAAAAGTTCAGAATTATACATACGTGGGTACAACTAACCCCAAGGCTGTTTGGGACAAACTGGCTGCTTGAAAAGGGCTGGGTTTATTAAGATGCACTTATTAAGAAGACTGTGAGGGAGGGTCCAAGAACACACTCTCTGCACTAAGGGGCAACAGAGTAAGAAAGAATTAGCCTACAGCAGTAGGCAGGCTAACAGCATGATGCTGAGGACCAAGAAACAGTTTTCCTCTCCCCTTTTAAAAAATAATTATTAAATTATTTCTACTTCAAAATATCAGAAAGAAATCCTAGTACTATGGACAGTTTGTGGAGCCACTTTAAATTGAATCCTGGCAAGTGTAGCCTTCATAGTACGCCACTGGCACCTAGGTGTAGTTAAGTAAGGTTTCATTTTTCTTTAGACCTAAAGCAAAATAATTTTCTCATAGGTATAATTTAGGAAAGTCTTCAGAGAAAATATTTAAAGCCCACCATCTCAGAGGGAAGCAATTTTGCGAAAAATCTACCAGCAAAAGCAAGGCCCAACACACCAAGTGTTTAGTGAGATTTGCACTGTTATAGCATTGCTCATGTTGTTCCTTTACGCATTTTTCTGGAAGAAGGCTCTTAATGTTTATCAATTCTCAGAGATATAGACCCACACTGATGTGTCAGAAAGAGCTTTCCTTTGGTTTTGCTACTTACTAGAATTTGATAACTTTCTTAATCTTTCTGAGTCTGTTTCCTATCTGCAAACAAGGATAACATTGTACAGAGGGAAGTGGTTAAATTAAATGACATGTATAAATGTATATAACCTTCCAGACAGAGAACATGCCTAGTAAATGTTACGTGATCTGCAAACACTCTGCTTCCTTGAAACAGATGAAACTTGTTCTCATGTTCTTAACCAATGGACTTAATATCAAGGCAATATTTAAAAATTGTATTTGTTCTTTCACTGTCTATCTACATTTCTAATATATTCTAACATATTCTCCTTGATGAATTGTGTCAATATGAGTAACATTTATCCATTTAAGCTATTACTGTTCATAGGTTTGAGATATTTCAATGTGAGATAAGCCATTACTCAAAGGGATGACTAAGTCGGCTTTGTCAAAGATTTCAATGAGATATAAATACATCTCACTCAGAATTAACTTTCACAGAAGAGGAGAGCTATGATTCAAAATGTGGATAGGAAAAACTTTTCTTTTTGTACAAAATATTATTTCCATTTGCTCTACTAGGAAAAAAGAACAGCTTATAGTTAGTCTAATTTACACTTTATGCTTAGTCTAAAAGAGTCACATACATTTAGAATGATTAATCAGTTTTCTTTAATCAGTAATGCATATTTACAAATATCCTTTTCTGAAAAGCGCCAAAAGCAAGCACTGTTTTGCCTGTAAGTTCCCAGCCTCCACTCTAGTTGTAAAGGCTAATAACTCTAAAATGCAAATAGAATCAGAATGCTACATGTGGCAATCGGGAAATGATTTGTGCACCAGCTATTTTAACAAAGGCTTGCAAACAAATAAATGAATAATGAAAGGCAAAAGAATGCCAAATGCATGTGAAAGCAGAACATACAGAATTATTAATTATCTTTGGGGATTAATTGTGTGACTAACTCTTATTTAAAGAGCATACACAGTGGGGGAGGGTGTAGCTCAAGTGGTAGAGCTCATGCTTAGCATACACAAGGTCCTGGGTTCAATCCCCAGTACCTCCTCTAAAAATAAGTAAATAAATAAACCTAACTACCTCACCCTCCAAAAAAAAAGGTAATAAATAAAATAAAAAATAAAGGGCATACACAGAGTCAGGTGATCTAGGTTATCATGTTGATGCTATTACATAACCAAAAATCTTCATGTGAAGGAATTTGTGGTAGGAATGAATAAAACATTACAGGAAGAACTAATTAAATGAGTTAAGATTCCACAATGTGATAATCACCTCACACCTATTAGAATGGCTATTACCAAAAACACAAGTGAGGATGTGGAGAAAAGAGAACTATTGGTAAGAATGTTAAATTGGTGTAGCTGCTATGGAAAACAGTATGAAGGTTATTAAAAAAAAAAAAAAAAGTAGAACTACCATATGATCCAACAATTCCTCTTCTGGTTATATATCCAGAGGAAGTTAAATGACTATCTCAAAAAGATATTTGCACCCTTATATTCACTGTAGCATTATTTACAATAGCTAAGACACGGGAAACAGCCTAAGTGTTTTGAGAGGTGAATGGATAAAGAAAATTGGGTACATACAATTGACTATTGTTCAGCCATGAGAAAGAAAGAAATTCAGCTATTTGTGACCACATATGTGGACTTTGCAGGGGGATTATGCTAAGTGAAATAAGTCAGAGAGAGAGATAAATACTTTATGATCTCACTTACATGTGAAATCTAAAAAACTGAACTCATAGATAGAATGGATTGATGGTTGCCAGAGTTAGGGGTTGGGGTGGGAAAAATGGGTGAAGATAATCAAAAGATAAAAACTTCCAGTTATAAGATACATGAGTACTGGAGATGTAATGTATAGCCTGGTCACTACACTTAACAATACTGAACTGTATGTTTGAAAGTTCCTAAGAGATTAGATCTTAAAAGTTCTTATCACAAGAAGAAAAACTATAATTATGTGAATTAATTAATGTTAACTGAAGTTAACCATGGTAATCATTTCACAATATATACATATATCAAACTGTCACATTGTACACCTTGAACTAATATAACATATATCGATTTAAAATATTTCATTTATACTTTGGCATAAATATATCAAATTGGGTTTCTTGACAAGATTAATAATAACTATACATAAAAGGAAATAAGATTTTTTTGTTGCTGTTGTCTGTTTTTCCAGAGCATAAAACACTAAAAAAGGTGAGGATTGTCTATGGACTTTCAAATACTGTCCCATGGATTCTAACTCTGATAGAAACGTTTATTCCAGACCTGAAAGAGAACTTGAATCATTCATTTCAACACATCTGCAAAACAGTCATGTTCAAATATAAAGAGATGAATAGATACCAGTTAATTATTTTTCACACTGCAAGACATCTGCCTTCAGTTTTCATCAGACCCCAATTTTGGGGTTATCAGGGTCCACAGTTCTTAAGCAAGCAATAAAATGCTTACACCAGTGCTTTCTCCCTACTATGAATAACTGTTCATTCTCCCCACTAGTCCCCATCCCTTCTCTCCTTAATGTCTTGGCCAAAATTCAACTATCAGCCCAGGAAACTCTTTCCCAGTTTCATTGCCTGTACGTGATTGTGTTATTTCAATCACCTTGGCACATTTATATTACCTCCTTCCTAAGGCAGGTAGTGTATGTGTGAGATTTAAATAAAAGAAAGCGTGTAAAGTACTTAATGCTCAGCTCCTAGCACAATACTCAGTAACCGCTAAGTAGCATTATTATTATACCATTTACTTTAAAACTAACCTGTACTAGTTCAGGTAATTGCTTTACCATTCTACATTTCTGTCACACACCTGTATACTTTGTCCCCAGCTGCGGTAAAGGAAATAAACAAACGTTTATTGATTATCTACAGTAAAAAGCAGTGCAGGGTAAAGAATTAGTACTGTTCAAGCCTGCATTTGAATTCCAGCCCTCTCACTAACTTGGACTTTTCTATTCCCCAGTTCCTTTACTGATAATTAGATAATAGATATTTCAGAGAATATTGTAAAGATTAAAAAGAACTGCAACAGTGTTTGGATCCAGAAGAAGCACTTATTACCTCATTAAGTGTAAACTATTAGATTGTTTTATCAAGTTTTGAGAATCTGGTAATGCTCCGCATCCCTTCCCTAGAAGTAAAGATAACTAACAACAAATAAATGAATAGATAGAGAAATAGAGATAGATAATTAGATAACCACATACTTCCAGGGATTTGTTAATATGAAGATCAGTCAAAGCCTTCAGTTGGCACAAACAACTCAGAGAAATTGTTACAGGGGCAAGAATTATAGTTCTTGTAAATATAAACTCTCAACATGGAGAAGGACATTTTAATGTGATCAAAATTTGAGTCAAAACTACATGCTTCCATAGTGGTGCCTCCACCAGGTCCTGATTTGACTGGAATTGAAATTCCTAACATTACTGTCCCCATCACAGGCTTGAAAACCTGGCAGGTGATCAAGTTCAACCTATGATTAAAGAGCCTTACTCGCTTGTCTATAAAATGGGTATGTCAGTACCATTCTGAAAAGAGCATTATGTAGATTAAGAGAGCACAAATAAACTCTCCTAGCACCTAACAGTCATGTAATTCACCTTTCAGCTTTTTCACTTTTTTTCCTTTTCTTATTTTCTTCCCTGCACTAGTTCTCACTTTGTTTCACATCTCACAAGGCTGAAATCATAATGCTTTTACTCAGATAATCTCATGTAACAAAGAAACCCTAAGAAATCATTAAGGTAAACAGTGCCGTTATTACATTAAAACCTGATTTGTCCAGAAATGTAACTATGTAATTCTCCTTTACTTCTAGTTATTCACCATCCATGGGCACAAACTGGATGTGTATCAAATACATTAACTCCTTGGAAAATTATCTGTGGTGCCATTTTGGGTTCTGTTTATATACTACAGCTTTCCCCAAACTATCATTTTTACCCCTCTTCTGTTTTAAAACCCTCAAAATATAACTTCTAATTAATAGTTATACTAATTGGCATTATATTCATTTTTCTTTGCTTTTTCTTTGATTATAACAAGTATGATCTGATTCTTAAGTTAATAAAATGAGTTTTTTTGCATATGAAGAAGTTTGAAGAGGAAAATAGGATGCATAGTGTAAGGAGATATTCACTGTAGAATTAGAGAAAACCTTAGCAGTTACAAACATAGTGAAATTGAAGCTAATTAATTAGTAGTCAGTGAAATTTTGTCATGTGTTGCCATTAATTGGCCAAGGAGAGTAATTAGGCTCACAAACAATAGACAGCGAAGAGTGGAAAATCTATTGTTCTCACCAGCTTTTACTGCTTGTTATCAGAGTCATCTTCAACTGGTTTATAAAACAATAACAGTTTAGTATCCAAACCTAAATGTCATTGATACAATATGTGGAGATAAGTGAACTCTACTATTCTTTCTTCATAAATCTAGTGTTACAGGATCATAAATTTCACAGTAGAATGATTTAGGAGAAAGGTAAAATTCATGCAAAGTATACTAATTGTTTAAACTTTTAAAAAAATTAAAAAGGATTTCTGACTATGTCTTGGCATACTTTTCTTTGTAGAGTATGTTAGAGCCAGTCTTTTTTGGATTAAGAGCTACTGTTCTAAAGTGAATACTTTTATTCATAATCATCAGGCAGATCAGTGAGCTGACTTCCCTGTAAGTCAGTAATGCTTTTTTCCTCCCTTCTTAACAAAGAACAGAACATCTGATAAGAAAAATAAAGTGCTTCCTTTTTTTATTTAAGTATGGATGATTTACAATATTATATTAGTTTCAGGTGTACAACAAAGTGATTCAATATTTTTATAGATTACACTACATTTAGTTATTACAAAATAATGGCTCTATTTCCCTGTGCTGCACAATAAAATCTCTCTTTTGTTAAAAAAGTAGCAAATGATGGAGTTAGAAAATTAATTTTTTTACTTTCCATGAATAATGATCAAAAACTATGAGATAGTGGCCCATGCAAGTTATATGGATTCTTCTTTTTTCATATGATTCTGAATACAAAATGTACCCATAATCAGGAATCATTTTCAAAGCAAATTTTTTTTTATAACTAAATAGCTATAATGGGTAATAAGATCAGTTTGTTTTAATTTACATAACTGCTAAATATAAACTAATAAGGTGTAAGTTTTTTTCACTTTTTCATTTTAATTTCGTATATGAGACAGAGAAAACAAACTACTTTCTATCATATTATAGTTTTTGCTCAACTACAACTACCAAAATTCTTGAAAGAACCTGTTTGTGTCATTTCAAAACAAGCCCCATAAAAAAAATTCAGTAGTCTTGAGGGACCTTTTAAGGAAGCCATTGTTATTGATTCATCCCTCAAATATGACCCAATTTAGCAATGAAATGACGTTAAAGTTTATCGTTTCTTCTCAGTGCATTACTAACTTTGGAAGGTGTAAATTTCCTTTCCTAGATGACAGAGGTGACTTCTTTACACATATACAACGGACACATACACATGCATATCATCTTGATATCCCCTGTCCACCTGTAATTCCACACTGAACCTTCCCTGCCATCAATCCATAACCAGTGCCACATTACTCAACTCCTTTCCTCTGCCAGCTGGTTTGGATTCAGGAAACAGGGAGCAATTTTAGTGCCCTTTTTAGTAAACCCTACATCCTATTTATGAACTAAGAAGAAATGGTTTTTATTTTTATTTTCTGGTGTCTTGATTCTTTCCTATGATTGCATCTCTCTCACTATATAGTTTCAGGACTAGTGTTATGACTGGAGTTGTGGAAAAGTTCTGATGCCTAAAAATGTCTTCCCATCTACTAACTGATGGTTGGCAGTCAACTCTCATCCCTTTATCTTTGAAATCTCATGCCTTTAGCTTAAATCTTTCTTTCCCGTTGAAATTCAAATATTAGCTGTGCTTTAAGGTCTTAATCATTTTGACCTCAGTCTGAATGATCCAAAAGCAAGTTTAGATACATGAAGGAGGGAGGAGAACTTGAGGGCATAAGGTTTCTGCAGAGGGTATTTGGGAATAGAAAGGATAGAGTAATAAATAGCCTCACAGGGGAAACTCAGAAACTGGAGCTTGATGAAACAAGAAAACAAGGTCTATTCTAATTAGTTGGAAAAGAAAGTTCTGAAGGTGACGGTTATTCCTGTGTAAAAGCTTGCCTGAAAAGTGTAACGTATGAGTGATTTGTGCCTCTGCACATTAGGGATGCATAATGTTATTCAAACAGTGCAAGGAAAACACAGATCATGACATGGCCTCAGCCATGCTCCGTTTTGTTGCCAGCCCACTTTGAGCATCAGAAAATGGACTGTAGAAATCTGGTTCATCTTATTTTAAACTTCTTGTCCCCAAATTTGAAACAATATTTATTTAAACACCAGGCTCTTTAAAAAGACCACAAAAAGACTACAAAGTTATTCATTTACTACTGTAGTACATCATGTACAATTTATTGGCTATTTCTCCTGTATATATTTATGTATTCCATAATCTAAAGTGTATGTTAAGTATAACTATAATATGATTCTGGTATCAACTATGAAAGCCTTTCTTACAAACTGATGAAATCCTTTGCTACAAAAATATGCCTCTGCCTTATATTGTTGTTTCAATATTAGTTTTCACATTTGCCAGAAAGTTATTTTTCATCCTGGTAAACTTCCAGTATGCCACTTCCTTGAATCATGGATGAAATACAAATTGCAGAGAATTCTCCATTTCTGTTCATAATTTAAAAATTTTAACTAAAAGTATAAAGCCTTCCTCAATTTCTGAAGCCTGCTCTTTTCCTAAATCTACTTGCTTCTTATGTCAATATTAAGTTTCTGGTTTTAAACATCTGTGGCCCTCCCTTAAAGGGTTCTCTATTAAAGGCTGCTTCTCCCTTTAGTTTTACTAGTAGGGAAGTGGTATTTTTGTGGGAAGAAAACAGCTACTACTCAGCTGTCAGGACAGTAGGGCTACATCCTCAGTTACAAAATCAAAATCCTGGCCTGGCATCAACAACTGAGATTACAAACCACTTTTTCACTTCCTTGCAATTAAAATATTTACATCAATTTCTCTTTGTTGTAACAATGGCATATAGAACCAAGTGCAGTTGTGGCTTGTGATTCTGTTTTTCTGACTCATGATCTTAGACTTCTTGCTTCCAGCTTCCTGATGAGTGCTCCCTTTACCAATTGCTGGGGGGCCAGATTTCTTTGCTGCTGTTGGTTCCCGACAGTTAAGTATCATGAAGCTTATCTTGAAATTATTTCTTTGCTGTGTCTACAAAGTAGTTCTCTCCCTTGCCCTCCCTCCACTCTTGCGTTCTGTTGCTCATTTAAACTTAACATCTGTAAATAGTCCACTGGGTTTACTTTGTTGGTGAACTGGCTGTTTTCCAAAATTTTGTTGTTGATCTTGTCTGACATTTTAAGGATGACCTTTTGGTGATGTTATAAAACTTCTCAAGAAAAGGAAAGCAGATGTGCTCATCTAATCTTTTTCTAAAGACTGTGCAAAAAAGCCAGTTGTTTTAAAACAGAATGGCTTGTGATACAAAGGGCTGCCACATATTTACATCTGCACCTGCGTGTTTTCTAGCTTCCAGAAACTAAAAATCAGCTCTGCAATATATAATCAGACACAAAGACAAACCAAAAAAAAAAAAAGCTGGTATTGAAATTCTTCTGCCTGATATTTGAACGTTCTGGTGAACAGGCCTGCTACTTCTAGTATTTCCATAAAGACAGTGGTCAAATAACCAATTCAGTAAAACAACCAATTCTTCCATGAGAAAAAAAGCTACTTAGAGTTGATGGATATAAACTTTAGGAGTTTTAGACCTGGAAAAAGTCTTGGAGATTTTCTTTTACAGATGAGGAGTATAAGATCCAGGGTGGTTAAGTGATTTGTGCAAGCCAGAGACAGGACTAGGGTTGGAGTTGGGGTTTCCTGCCAGGATATTGAGCTTATTCTTTGATTGGACTTGCTGGGTATTTACACATTACATCACGACAGCCCATGTACATCAGATTTGTTTACATCTACTAAGAGAAGCAAGTCAGTGCTTTTATAGGTATTGTAGTATAAGGTCAGCCTATTCCATAAAAACTAGTCAAAAATTAGTGAATCTGGTATTCCCAAAAAGACAATACTTTGTAGGCTTTTTTTTTTTTAAACTGGAAATGGGACTCAGATAGATAATGCATGTTTGTGTGTATGTAGTTACATAAAAACACATACACACACACACACACACACACATATATACTTATATGTTGTTCAAATTTAAAATAAAACAATTTTATTTTTATTGTCCAGTTATATATGATGACAAAAATAAAACACTTGTAGTTAATCAGATATATTTGTAGTATTTATTTACATAATTTTCTTTATATATCTCTACAATTTTAAAGAAAATGGGACAGCATAGAAATATTATGCACTTTCAAGCTAATACTGATAAGTAGTGTTTTGTAAGTGCCTTACATTATGTATAGACTAAAAGTACCATTGTTCTATCTATTCTTTGGAATATGGTTGATGTTTAGCTATGAAATAATGCTGTACCAATCTCAGGAAAAAATTCTTAGGTTAAAAACTCATTCTCCCCCTGATGTATTGTCTTTTCACAAAGATTTAACTCAAAGAATTTGCCTTTGTAAGATTTCGATCATTTTCCACCATTGTTCTATGCCCGTTCCTGTTAAACGTGCCTGATTCTGTTGCTAAGCAACCTTGCAGTCTTGTTGGGGCATGATGATGAACTAATAATCATTTTACATATGTCTGTTTGGATATAGTCTTTTTAAGAACATCCTGATATTTTTGTCTAAGAGGCTGTGTAAGAGGGTTCTTCATTTCAACTTACAGTTCTACAGGAATATAAGTAATAGAATTATGTTTTCCAGAAGAGTTCGAAGAACACCAACAGTGCACTAGAAAATCACAAGGTCTTATTTCCTTACATTATGTGTCTTTCTGGGAAAGGGTAAAAATCAGTCAGAACACAAGTCAAGAAATTCACCAAAAAATTTCAAAGACATACGAGGAACATAGACATTCCTTGTATTGACTAGATTAAGTTAACTTTTTTCTTCTCACCTCAAATTCTTAAGAAAAATTGTCGAGCCATATTATATTGAAAAATAAGTTCCATATAAGCCTGACATGGGTATTTGAATTTTATCAGGCTTTCAGATCAAATTAAATTGTTGTTAATCCTCTCCATCCTGCTAGCTATTCTCCCAGACATCCCTCCCCGGTTCAGGAATATCCTCCTTTAAACAGTTTATTTAACCAGATGGGGCTGATACCAGTAGGCTTAATAGTTCCTGTCTGATATATCAGGATATAGAAGGGGACTCCCAGTACTTCTCTAGCACAGAGACTTAGTAAATAGCATTCCCAGTGTGTATCTGAAAAAACAAAAAGGTTGTTCCTTCAAACAATCTTTTTTTTTTTTTTTGGTGATAATGCAATCAGATAAACAAAAATATCTCATTACTAAAGAATCACAGAGAATAGCCTAAGTATAAGAGAAGAGTCCCTCTAATGTGATCTCAGTGTCCATCTAACCCAGTAGCACAGAGCGGACAGTGCTGCCAAGAGACAAAGTCTATGTGCTGACACCATCTTCAAAAGCTTTGGGAGGTACCCCCAAACAACACCTGTTTTCTTTACAACCTTCCTTGTCCCTAGTACTTAGGAGACATCAGATACTGTATTGATTCTATTTCTAGTTTGAGGATGATCCCTTCTTAGTGCTATATCATCTAATATTGTAGGCATCTCTAACATGAAAAGATTTGAACACTTTTCCCTTCCTCTAAAACTTAAACTATTATAATTTATGTTTAAGGCAGCCAAGTTTAATGGATTTATGACCTGGGTTTAAAAAAGTGAGGGTTTAAATCTTGGTTCACTGTTTTGTAGATATATGGCCACTCTAGGTATCGGTTTCCTTACGTATAGGGTTTACAATGCTTTCATCAGAGATAAAGGATTAAATTTGGTATGCTAACATGGTGTGTACCATACAGTGTACATTAAATGTGAGCCCCCTTTCCTATCTTCACTGGGTGTAGCCCACTTCTAGTTTTCTAGGTTTTACTAGAAAATTTCATAACCTTCTAGGAATATATGGCTTCTGATCATATTCCCTTACTATCTTCATTGTACCAAACTAAAGGCTTTTAATTCTTTTGTAATTCCCATATTCTCATTTCTCATCTCAGTTACCTTTCTCTAAAATTTTAGAATTCAGTTTATTTTAGCAGGCATTAATTGAGGTGAGGGGCATTACAGTAGATCCTGTGGTTACAAGTATAAACAGGATCCTTGCCCTCATGTACCTTAGAGTCTAGTGTCAAGATTAGTAAATGGACAAAAAAATTCAATTTGACCTGATAAGTTCTGTGATATTGGCAAACTTGTGGCAACACAGAAGTAAAATATCTAAATCAGATTAGGAAGAAGGGAGATTCATGTACTTGCATGCTTTTCTCTAGAGCTGGCAAACAGATCTATACCTGTGTTCCAGTTTTGGATTGACAAAAGACAGCCTTAACATTCCTCTCAGCTTTAGACAGGTTTCTTCTTGACTATAGACCCCTGACCTCCCCTTATTTACAGCATTTACTCTAAAAAAAACTTGCAACTCTAAATTCTTTTTCTGCCCCTTTGACACGTGTATCTTCTTCCAGTGATCTTGCCAGTTTTACAATCAAGGAATGTCTTTCTCAAAGACCTGGGAGCTAGTTTTTTTTGGAAATGTAATCATCAAGAAAGATGGCACCCCCACCCTCTGTGTGAGGAGGCCAAGAGTCTGACTTCAGTAAGTGCTGATTAGCAAACATAGCCTAATCACACTGACCAGTCTCCCCCAGTGTCTTCCCATACTATCCCACTAGCTCACCCCAATTGAAAAACTCTCCTACCTTTTGTTTCAGCAAAGTTGAGTCCAATCTCTCGCTTCTATTGCAATAGTTTTGAACAAACATTCCCTTGCCTTTTTGATTCTTTCCTTTGACAAGATGCATCCAGGTTTTGTACAAGGGGGAAAACTGATTTTTTTGCCCA
This sequence comes from Camelus dromedarius, assembly GCF_036321535.1. Lineage (NCBI taxonomy): Eukaryota > Metazoa > Chordata > Mammalia > Artiodactyla > Camelidae > Camelus > Camelus dromedarius. Next base: position 17,358,056 of record NC_087465.1, on the reverse strand, counting down.
GTATTCTACTCACTGACACCTAGCACTTGGTCAACCTTTGTAATTGCTGATTAAAATAAATCCATCATGTCCATGTCTGGGAGAAATGTTTTCAAAAGCTCTAAACTCTTTCACCAGCAATAAGTGAAACCTCAGAGTTCACCAACTTCTAATTGTAACTAGAATTATTTTTCCAGAAATATATTTCTTTACACTTATGCACAAAATGTGCCTTTGCTTTAAAGAGACTCTGAGTAAGCTGAAGTATTCATTCTTCATAATAGCTTTATACTCATTCTTTTGGTATTTTGATTATTTCAAGGGTTCAGAATCATGAATAAACGGGATCAATTCATGACATTCATCATCTGTAAATTACTCAACAATGGGTCTCCCTGCTATGCTCACCATGAAGCTCTCTATAGGATTAACTCAGGTACTGGCCTCATGGGCAGTCTGGATTGAGACAGGATTTCAAAAAATTGATGGTTTTAGCCAAAATTTTCCATTCTAAATATGGATGTAAATGCTAACTCAATCATAAAAAATTACAAATTTTCTTCAAGGAAGATGGCATAATAAATATTTCTAAAGATTACTGCAGAAATTAAGTTTAAATTCAAATTTAGTTCTAATGTAAATAAAAATATTTACTGCATTTTGGTACTTTTTTTTCATTATAAAATTTATAAAACCAGAATTTTGCTTCTCATGTGCACATTTGCTATTTCTCTTTCCAAAAAAAGTTTTACTAACTTAAGGACATATACAACATATGGCACCCTAGAATTAAGGAAATATGGGAGAATGATTTTGATTACCTCCTCATGCTACATGAAAACTCATTACTTCAGACTTTCTTGGACAGTTTTTAAAAAGATGTCAGTCGTCTAATTCACACAAACATCCATATACATATGTACATCTTTATTGTTGGGGAACAGACTTATATTAGTGTAAATAAGTAGTAATTAAAGTTAATGTGTTCACTTTTTATAGTTATCATTTAAGATACAGTAGAAATATGGTTTGAACGTAAACATGTTTACCTTTTTTAAATACGCTGGAGACATATAACCACCTCACAGTGCATATATTTTGTCTATTATGAAGTTTAGACTATGCTTCACTACTTAAATGAATTGGGTATGATATTTTATAACTATACATTTGCTTTTATCACGTATTGTAGATTCAGAGTCTTTGGTCAGAAACATAACCTCTGCATTATAATAATATCACCATAGGAAAATGCAGTATTTTAATATATAATTTAACATGAAACAAGGACAGATTTTCAGCAAAACAAGGGAGTTGCATACACTTGGCTTTTGTTGGCCGACCTGTTTCTCCCCAGTAATTACCCACTCTTTACATATGCATTAAGGTTCAGTGCTTTTAAGGAAATATAGCTTTATTTGCTCTTTGATCTTTTCTTCTCACAAAATACTTGGAAAACGCATAGCTATTAGTGTGATATGAAGTGGTTGTATATATCTTTTTTTTTTCACAAGTCAGTTTAACCAAGGTACAAAGGAATTTTTCCAGAATCCAAAACAAATCAGTTGAAGAGCTAAGTGTGAAAAAATTCTTTAACACACTAGATTCCAGTGAGCCCCAGTTTTAATTTGTATCACTTAGCAAACTCAGATTGGGTCTCTGGATCTTTATGCAAATGCTTAAGAGCACACTTTAAATGCAGTTACACACTGAGACCATGATAAGAAATACAAGAGGAATACAGGCAAAGAAGAAAAAAAAAAAATCACTCACATATGCCCTGATTTTTTCTGCCAAAGAGAGAATCTGAAAACTCCATAATGAGAATACTAATATATTACTTGTTTCTGATAATAAGTTCTTATCTTTTGAGAAAGCATTAAATGTTATATTTGTGCAGCTTAATCCTTCTTAACTTGAGATATACCTTTAGAAATAATATGTTGTTACTATAACATTTTGAGAAACTTCAACTATTACACAGCTATTTATCTAAATATTTGTGTGAGATAAGTATGAAGGCATTTTATTAATAATTTTATGAAGAAACTGTACTAACAATTTAGTCTTAGAATTTTAGAAAAGAAATAGACCAATAAAGGTACTTCTCCTGGTTCAAATTATACAAATGAAAATTCTGAAGCTAAGTAAATTAGACAAAGTATATTGCTGTTTCACAAGTTAAAGAAATTGAATTTATTTAGTTAAAATTTTTAAAAAATTTATTTATATTTGATTGGTTTATAACACATCAGTTTCATATGTGCAGTATTATATTTTGACATCTATATACACTACAGTGTGCTTACCACCAAAAGTTTAATTTTCATCTGTCATCATATTGTTGACTCCTTTACTCATTTTGCCCTCCCTCCACCCCTACCCACTATGTACCACTACTCTGTTCTATGTATCTCCTTGTTTGTTTCAGTTTGGTTTGTTCATTCATTTTGTTTTGTTTTGCTTTTATATGCCACACAAGTGAAATCATATGGTATTGGTCTTTTTCCATTTGACTTATTTCACTTAGCATAAAACCCAAAAGATCCATCCGTGTTGTCGCAAATGCCAAGATTTCATCTCTTTGCGTCTGAGTAATATTCCATTGTGTGTGTATATATACGTATATACACACATATACCATATCTTCTTTATCCATTCATCCATCTATGGGCACTTAGGCTGTTTCCATATCTGGTCTATTGTAAATAATGCTGTGATGAACACAGAGGTGCATATATCTTTTCAGATTACCGTTTCCATACTCTTTAGATAAATACTCCTACATAGAATAGCTGGATCATATGATAGTTTTATTATTAATTTTTTGAGGAATCTCCATAGCATTTTACATAATCGGGGCATTGATTTACATTCCCACCAAAAGTGCACAAGGGTTCCCTTTTCTCCACTTCCACTCCCAATACTTGTTATTTCTTGTCTTTTTGATAATAGCCATTCTAATGAGTGTGAAGTGATATCTTGCTGTGGTTTTGATTTACATTTCCCTGATAATTAGTGACGCTGAACATCTTTTCGTGTGCTTGTGGCACCTGTATGCCTTCTTTGGAAAAATATCTATTCAGCTTTTCTGCTTATTTTTTAATTGAATTGTTTGCTTTGTAGTTGTTGAGTTGTATGAATTATTTATATGTTTTGGATATTAATCCCTTATTAGATATGTGATTTGCAAATATCTTCTCACATTTGGTAGTTTTTCATTTTGTTGATGGTTTCCTTTGCTGTACATAAACTTTTTAGTTTGATAATAGTCCTATTTGTTTAGTTTCGCTTTTGTCCCCTTGCCTGAGGAGACATATCCAGAAAGACAGTGCTAAAACTGTCAAAGCAAATACTGCCTATGTTTTCTTCTAAGAGTTTTATGTTTTCAGGTCTTACATTTGAGTCCTTAATTCATTTTGAGTTAATATCTGTGTATGGTATAAGCATGGTGTACTTTCATTCTTTTGCATGTGGCTGTCCAGAGAAACTAAATTTAGATGACCCCCATTCTTTCATCACATTTTAAATCCATTCAGATTAATCTGGAAAATTTCATCAAGAGATTTGAAGGTAGAGAATTTTTTACTGTCTGGCTGATTTTTAAGAGTGATTAGGGCAGAGTTGTAAATCAAAATAGAGCAAACAAGATCCTGGCTAGTCATGTGAGTCACTTTCCTAAATTTCAAGGTTATTAATTACTCAAATTATGACTTTAAATTTAGAAAACCTCAAATTAGCAACAAATTTTCACATGACTCAAAGCCGTAGGGGTTTTACAGAATGATTCTGTTAAATTAATTTTTTTCCTCATGGAAACATAGATAATTAAGATATACATTAATTTACTACAGAAAAGTCATTATTTTTCAATGGAAAATGTCTTCCCTTCTGTACTCCCTAGGGCTTTTTGTGTGCAAAATTTAACAAATATTTGTTCCACTCTTTTTTGTTTTTCTGATTCAGAACTTTAATATGAGTGACCATTAGTTGCATGACTAATGAGACAGTAATCTCAGACATTTTTTAACCCATTAGTACAGTCTTCTATATGAAGCAGCAGCTCAGTAAGTGTTGAATGTCACTTCCCATTCATTACTATCAAAATGGACAGATCCCATTCAGACAGAAGACTGAATTCTTTTTTAAGTATCTGAGGTTTAATTTTGTGGTCAAATGCTAAAAAATAGAAATAGAAGTCAAACTTCCTTTTGATTTATAACATAACCCCTGTCCTCAGTAGACTGTTAAAAAAGTTCATTTCACCAGTGGCTTCAGAAAATATACTCATAAAACATGGTGGGCAGAACCATGATATTTATGGTATATATTTGATTGGTTTGAGATCAGAGTGAAGAGATACTGCTTGTAAGGGCAGTCTGGTGCCAGTTTCAATGATGAGGCCTGAACTGCAGGGATTTCAAATTCAGCCCTACTCCTTGCTAATTCTGGCTCAACTCATAATGCTTCCTGATGCTGCCACACAGCCCCTTATTTTGAGATAATAAGTGTTTGACTGTGTTTTTTTAATGTTACATGGGAAGCTAGAGTCAAAAGTTTGCATGTGGTAGGAGAAATATGATGCTTTGGCTATGTTGTTATTTATGATAAACCCAGATTTACCTAAGTTTACCTCAAATGGAAAAAAAAAATGCTAATTAGAATTTTCCCCTTAAGTGTAATTACTGACAATCTCTTCCTCCTTAACCATATGGCCCCATATCTAGGCTGTTTATTTGGGAAAGATACCAAAGTGGTTACTACTGGCAGAGGCAGATTTTCCAAATGAGGTCAAGAAACCACTCAAGGTTTTAGCATTATCATAAAATTAGCAATTTAGGGCATTAGTTGCTATATTGAACAAAGCCAGGGATGTCATTTGCTATTGAGGAAAACCTTCCTTGTATAAAGAGAACTTCCACATGACCAGTGGGCTGAGTCAGTATTTGCAAACTACAGGAAACCTGGGTTCATGAAATAATCTAAGTGGCATTCTTGATCTAAACTCAAACAGAATGGGGTTAATACATAAATCCTGGCAAGAAATCTAGACACTGAGAAGATCTGTCACTTAGGATGGCAATTCAGTGTAACAAATGAGCAATGAGACTGATGGAATATGCCTTCTTCAAGGAAGACATTACAATGATTTCCACTGATGTGATCAGTGTTTCCGCAGGCCTCAGTTTCCAGAGGGTTATATATAGTATCACAGGAGAACACTAAGAACAGATAATTGAGCCTTTTTAAAGAATCAGAAAAATATATTAAATGTCTCTTCACAAGGAGAATTGAACTCTTTTATTTATAATAATGATTATTATCATTATATAATTGTTATATTATTTTTCATATCTTATTATTAACTAAATAATTATTATCTGCAGGAAGGACAGATTGGAATCACATAAGTGTTACATCACCAAAAGCTAATCAATGCACAAAATGTGCTAAGCCCACACTAGGGAGACTCACCTCTGATCTTAAGTTTATGCCAGTTTACCCCAATTTCTCAACAAAACTCTTTATCAAACTTATTGTATCTAATCTCTCACTGTATCAGAACTATTTCAAATGGATCTTGTTAGTCATCTCCTTAAAAGGAAAAAGAAATCCAATCCATGCCTTTTCTATGAAATCTTTGGAGGTTGCTATGACAATGTTATTTCTAGCTCGGCCCACAATTCATATTCTTCAGCTCTTACCCAAAGTAACCTGGTTCTATTTGCTAGGTGTCATCTCCTAAGACTCCAAAAGATATTGCCAAAGTTTCCTCCAGAGACTGGGATTGGAAAAATGATGACATTATTAAATGCTGAACTTTAAAAAATCATTTCTATTTTGAGTACTCTAACATAACTATCTTCATTTTGCATAATCCTTTTTTTTTAACAAGTATGAGCATTTTTACATGGTTGCAATTACAGCAAACATACAGCTTTGCTTTATTCCTTCACTATTTCCAATAATGAAAGCATATTCCATAATATTACAGTTTGGGAATTATTTTAATATTAAAGAACATATGACAGTTACTGAATAGAATCAATATTTAATTTAATCAGGTCTCTATTACTAGCTATTTAATTTGTGTTCTTTTTTCCTTATTACAGGCAGATTCACAAGTAATATTACTATGAATATTTTTTCCCCTCAGTGAATTTGTTTCTTTAGAATGAGTCAAGGGGCTATGGTTAGTTTGGCTTGTATGGTAGTATTTATAAAAGTGTAAATCTGAGTGTGTTTAGGTTAATATGTAAGTACCTATATTTCCCATTACTTTCCCTCAGGCCAACACTGCACATTTAGACTACTTGCCTGACCCTGAAAGCATTTGAATTTTTGACTCCTGGATTACTGAGTCAGACTGTAAGTATTTTTATGACTTTCAATAATAAATATCATTTAAGTCCTCAAAACCAGTTACACATATATTTCAATGTCATCAACTTTCATTCATTCAAGTGCTTTCTATATGCTAGGTGCTATACAGCCATTGGGGACACAATAATAAGACAATAAACAGGGAGTACAATGCAGTGTGAATTAACAGAACTTAGAATAGGGTGCTAGGGGAAACCCATAAGAAGGGTGGAAACAAGTCTTCTCCAGACAGGGTCATTACATGAGGAAGTGGTGGCAAGTAGGTAAAGTACAGAGGAAGGAGAGAATTCCAGGCAAAGAGAGCATCACATGCAATGGCCTAGAAAATATAAAGCAAAGCACATTTTAAGTATTATGAGAACGTAGAGGGTGAAGTTAGTTTTAAAAGACATGAATATGTATGACTGTGTGTATATATATATGTTGGTTTTATAACAACATGGTCGTCATTAGGTGTCGCTTAATAATAATTTTTTGTCTAGTTCATTAATTGTACTAGCATATTACATGTAAATTAGACTTAATATGCACTGCATCTGAGAAAATCAAATTCCTGGCATAATCAAAAGAATGAAAAGGGACACAGAGATTAGAAAACTCCGCAGCATTTGAGGGAAGAGAGGTTTGTGCAGTTTGATGGCAGCACAGGCCTGTGTGTAGACAGGGAGGTGATGGAGCTGCAGTGATGGGCTGGAACAGCTGAAGTATCTGGAGTGCCAGGCTCAGGAGTTTACTTTGGGTTTACTCAATGGTCAATGAAATTACACAGAGATTTTTGAAGAAATAAAATTGTAATTTAAGGAAACACTAACTCCTTTCACTAAAGCAAAATTCAGAACATCCTGCTTTTAGCACTGGAAAACAATCTCCCAGGTAATTGAAGCAGGGAAATCAGATCCACTTAGGGGTTCTCTCATTTTGATTATTACTGCTACCACCATGCCAGCTTCTAGGCCTCCAACCTAACACTTTTGTCCACATATGGAAAAAACAAAAACATCTTGGTTGGTTCACTTTAGTACAAATGATCTAGAACAGACATCAAAAGTATTTAGGAAATGATAAAAGAATAACTGGGAAGGAGAGAGTGTGAGAAATACATAAACAGTCCAGTTTACAAAGAACCAGTTTATTCTTTATAGAGCATTGTTAGTCTGTAGTCCATGGAACTCTACATTCGACTCCAAGTATCTGTTAAACCTATGAAATGAATTAGTAAGACATTATGTGCGCTTGTGTAGTCTTTGTATGAAGAATGAGCTAGAAGAGGACCTCTACCAATAGAAAAGAAATTCTTGCACTTGTCTGTTATGCAAGCCACAAGGGGATTAGGCAATTTGGCAGAAATAATACTATACAGGATAAAAGTAATTTGGTCCAAGTACACAGCTCTGTGGGTTGCATTAATCAAGAGTAAATTTTAGAATGTCTGGAAACAGAGTTCTTAACCCTTATGCTCAAGATATACAGGGTTTCTGAGAATCTCTCTGAAATCACACTGTACATCTTGTGCACATGTATATGTGTATGTATATTTTCTGAGAAGTCATGAAAAGGCTCATAATCTCTTCTGTGGCACTTCCTCATTTCAATTCTATGCTGGGCCTCTCCATTTCTGAAGGCAGAAGCTCCAGCCTCTGACATTTTGGGCACAAGTCAGCAGGTGGTGACAGCTTTCCCCCCAACACTCTGCATCTTTGAAGTGTTCTTAAGAAAGCAAGCAGCCATAGTTATGAACATCATTCAGATGATGTTCTATATGTATGAACTCTATTTCACATTAACAGATGGAGAACTGATGGGAGGTGAGTAAGACAAGAGACTAGGGCTTAGATGAAAATGACAGAATCTAAACTATGATTGTAACTGAACAGAACCCTGTGGGGCCTTGCTGGGACCAACTCCTCCCCTATATCCTCTGCTTTAGCTCCTCTCAGACATACCTAGATAATCGTATCTGAGGCACATTTCCTGAGTTGTTTTACAGATGCTAAAATCACCACCAAATGGAAGAAATTAACTACTTGATGACCATGAGCACATAGCCCACAGGCCTACTGGCACCTAAGGATTGATAATGTTAACCCCTGTGACACTGCCCTGTTACCTCACCATCAGCTCATCAGAGAACTGTGCACAAGCTGATCACATACGCTGGGACACCCCTCTCTTACCTTGCCTTTAAAAATGCTGAAACCCATTGAAGAGTTCAGGCTTTTTGAGTGCTAGATGTCCCGGACTCCTTGTATGGCACCTGACAGTAAATGATGCACTGTCCTTCACCACAACCAGGTATCAGTAGATTGGCTTTACTGTGCATGGGCAAATGGACCCAAGTTTGGTTTGGTAACATAATGGGATGATTGGGAATACAAAAGTGAGAATGGGCAAATCTTGGTATTTGATAGATATATATCACAGTATTTTTTTCACCAATTTGTCATTCTGTGTTTGGAAAACAAATTTTTCAAAAATTGTCACTAATCGGGAAAAAAAATGAAATCAAAGAGTCAATCAGTGCTTGGCATGTAATAGAAACATAATAAATTTTGGAAAGAAGCAGACTACCATGGTGAAACTGCAAATTTTAGTATAATCATTTACTAATTTACAGAACATATAATACTGGACTTTTATATTACTAATGCTTATAATACTTTTTTTTATTATTGTTGCAATGGAGTTCTAATAGCTTGAATTTTGAGATGCGAATGAGAGATGAGGTCATGGCATAGATGAAGATAAGTAATAAAATTATAAAGATGGTAAGAAGCTGGGAAATTGTAGTTGACCTCGTTCAGGAAGGTGTAAGTGGGCACTGGCTCTGGAGGATACAGGAGTGGCTTGAACAGAGAGAAGGCCAACATTACTTCCTAACATTAAGTTAGAATTAGGGGAATACAGAGATGATAGAATAATAATCAGAAAGTGGCACAAATGTAACAAGTAGACTGGCTCTTCTTACACTAGAGAAAGAGAAAACTAAATGTCTGTTGGAGATGGTAGGGGAATCATTTGAAACAATCCAGGTTTCAATTGAACTGAAAAGTTCAGAAAATATTAAGGATAAAGAAAGCTTAGTTTATTCATCAGGAACATGGAAATTAGAGTTAGTGAAAGCCAGTGTTAAAACATGGCTTTGCCATGCATTATCATTTGATAATTCTGGACTCATCAGAAAAAAAATATAAGTTGTAGTGCACATTAAGTCAATGTTGAGGAAGGTGATATATTTATGAAGTGCAACTTGTTGGTGTTTTGCAATGCTTTAACAAAAGTACACATTAACAATATATATACTTTTATATATAGTATATTATAGATACAGATATCTGTATATATACTTTTTAGCATAAGAAATCACAAAATTTAAAATAAATGATTAGATCCCTTCTCATAAAGTTCTGAAATTAAAGAAAAAGTTATGAAAATATAAACTAAATTCGCTGAGTTTCTGAAATAATCAGAAAGTTTGAAAGAGAGATTGTGTTTAATAATGATGTGTTGTTGCTTGCTTCAATGGTTAAAGAAATAGAAAAATTTAATGAGACTACTTTTCCATTAATCATTCCCCTCTGGTGGCTGGTGTAATAAGGGAGCCAATATTGGCCCCCCATTTCCCTTGAATAGGGTTTAACTTCCTCGGAGAGGGTTTAACTTCAAGGTTAAGAGCATGGCCTCTGGGCTCAAACCCTTTGTGCCTAAATCCTACACCTGCTACCTGCTAACTTTGCAACTTTTGGGAAAGTACTTACCCTTTCTCAAGTCTCTTTATCTTTACTTATGTGATGTGGATAATACTTGTGAGGATTAATTGCCACTGACAAACAGGAACTGTTATATATTTAAGTGCCCAGTAAGGAGGAGTTTGGAAAGTAGATGGGGATAATAGATGGATTCATAAAGGAAATGCACAGATGTTGAGGTTGGGCTGAATTGGGTTGGAAAAAACAGTTTCAAGAAAGATAACAACTGAAAGGAGACCCCCTTCTCCTTCAGCTGCCAGAAAAAGAGGCGTGGTTAACAGGACAGAGAAAACAGTTGAAAACTGGTGGTCCTGTTGCATTTGAGTAGGGAAGCATGTTTGAAGTGTTCTATACACACAGACAGAAGCAGCCAAAATCTACCATCCAAAAGAGGTGTGGATATATACTTATGTATGTTTGTAGGTCTGTTTGTACAATGTTTCTCTTGAGAAGTCAGCAGGACCTTTGAAGACAGAGTCCCATCCTCTTTGACACATGTTTGGGGCAGGGCAGCATCAGGAGTAGCAGAGAAATCTCAGAGTGAAGACAACCTAGGATACCTGCAGGGACAGACTTACTACTCCCCCACTTTGCTCCTAGCACCAGAGCTCTCAAAGTCATTCGCACCCTTTCATTGCCTTATTCATTCTCCCCTTGCCTCTTCCACAGTGAGGCTTCTGTTTCACATTTTTACTTCACTTTCTTCTGTGATGTTGTAATTGCAAAAAGAAGCAAACTTGCCTCAATCTTCTTTCTTCTTGTCCTCAGTGAACTATGAACTGGTATTTTTTTTTTTTTTTCTCTTTCCCTTATCTAGAAACCCACTCTTTAGGGTGTGAAATCCTATAATGCGTAAGACCAAATTGTTCTCATATTATATTTGACTATGTATATATAAATCTTCACATTCATTATATATACGATATTCCATTGTTATTCATTATTTATTATATTCATGTACATGCACAGATATATAATGAATGTGAATATTAAAATTATCCCTTTAAATTTAAGCCCTTCAAGTGATCAACATTTTTGTGTTTAAGAGCTACATACATCTGTCACATATTCTGCTTTCTTTTTTCTTTTTCTTTTCTTACAACCTTTTGAAAATAACCATTCTGAGCCCAAGAGTGGATTTGGCCCATAGGCCAAAGTTTGCTTACTGCTGCTTTAAAATAAAAAAAATCCTGAGTTTGAGAAAAATGTAACAAAACTCAATAATCAGTTCTTGATGTTGGATATTGTGCATTTTAATGCAAGTGAGAGACAACAAGAAGTATGTGAGAATATGCTTGTCAGTTTCCAACAAATCTGAGAAGTAAAGGTAAGTTATGTAAATGGAAAATCAAAATGGAGTCAGGATTGCTAGGGAGAGCTCTCCAAAATGGAGCCTCTGGGGAGGCCACTGAGGAAGTGTGACTTATGCACATCTCAGCTGGGGTGGAATCTGAACTTTGACCACCTGTTGTTGTCTTAATGCAGGCATCCAGAACATCTGCCCAAGTCTCAGAAGTTCAAGATACTTATCAGACCCTCAGCCTAAAATGAAACAGAGTATCCCTTAAGGACAAATACTTGCTTTGCTGCGTCAGAGTCCACTGTAACTTCTGCCAGGCAGCTTTAACAACCTTGTGCCTTTTATTTTCACAAGCCCCTGACTCCTTCTCTTCCATGGAACACTCTTTGAGTTTCACCCTGAATCTATGTCTCCTGAATTGCAATTCTTCAGACCTCTTTATTCTCTGCAGCCTCGATACTGGTTATTGTTTGACAGTTGAGCCCCATCATTTATGAATAAATGAGGCAAGTTATTATTTCCTGGTTCATGCCTCTGAGACTCCCTTTTCTTGTTTTATTTAACTTTTATTTCCTAACAATGATTCCTTCCTTACATCGAGGTCGAGTTCTAATTTTCCCCTTAGATCTAGTCATGTGACAAAGGAATTATTTTACTCATTTTCTCAATCTCTTACGGACTGCATTCTATTTTGATACAGCAAAAATGTTACTATTGAGAAAATTATTTCTTTTGCCTGCTAATTTGATCTCATCAACCTTTTCCTGCACATTTTCTATGCTACATTTAATCAACTTAAATTACTCACAGCTGATTTTCAGGTCTATCGGTATATCACTTCTGCCTTTCAATACTCACTCACCTTGCTTCTCTGCAGTTTTTTTCTATCATTTTTGCTTCAGATTGCTCGCATTTAAAAGTCTTCTTTTGATATCACACATAATTCATTCACAGGTGTAGGAGAAACAGGTGTAACACCTTTCTGCCAAGGCAAAACACTCATTCACAGTGCCCAGTGGTTTGACAGGGCTGGGTGTTTATCACCTTCAAATGTGCAAGACTAAACCACATATACTACATTAATCTCCAAATTCTACCAGTTTCCCAGGCTATACGGGTTAGAACAAGCTTTGACTCTTAAGCATCTGCTATGGTCTGAATGTTTCATATGTTGAATTCATGTGTTGAAAACCTCATGCCCAATGTGGTAGTATTAGTAGGTGGGCCTTTGGGAAGAGCTGGAGCCATAAGGGTGGAGCTGTCATGAATGGGACTGGTGCCTTATGAAAGGGGCTCCAGGGAGATCCCCCGCCTCTTCTGCCATGTGAGGACACAGGGAGATGGTGCCAGCTTATGAACCGGAAAGAGGGTCCTCACCAGGAGGCAACCATGCTGGCACCTCCATCTTGGACATTCCAGTCTCCAGGACCATAAGCAATAAACTGCGTTGTTATAAGCTACGCAGTTGGTGGTATTCTGTTAGAGTAATGTGATTAGAATAAGACAACATCTTCTACCCTAGGGGAATAGTTCTTAAACTAATTACATAGTAAAATTTGTGTATTACCTCAGCATACACCAAATGATGCAGAAACAGGGTTGCTGAAGAATTTTATCATGCTCTCCTATCACATACCCGGGAGACACTACACATTTCATTTTTACTAGGAGCTTCCTATGGCAGTGGTTTTCTCCATGGCAGTGTGGACACCGGCATCACTGCTACTTGCTCCTCCTAGAGGAGCCTGGATGCCTCTCTCCTCTTCCTTGTTTGAGAGCTATTTCAGTTAGCTTTGACTTGGCTCATCTTCAAGCTAGTTATCCTAAGTGCCCATTCTCATACTCGTTACGCTCATATCACTCAGGGCAATTTTTAGCAGTTTAGAGGAATGAAGAGTAGCTTTTTAGGACAGTGAAAAATAAGGTGGATTGTTGGTCATTTATTCAACGTGCATAAGTAGTTGTCATGTGCCAGGCATTTGGGCATTGTGCTTCTGGTATCCGAAAGAGCCCCTGCTTTCAAGTGGTCTGCGGTAAGGCTGGCATGAGTTTCCAGTAGACAAGAATAGTATAAGGAGTGGATAAGTGGCAGGACAGGGTGCCAGGTTGGGAAAGGGGACACAGAGAAGGAACAAGCTTATCTTTAAATATTTTTGAAGAGCAGAACACCCGATTTGAATGAAATGAACGAAATGTAGGAATTTAAAAGACAACAAAAACTTTTTAGAGACGAACATTCTAGACAGAGGCAGCAGCAAGATTTAAAAAGCAAGGAGGGCATAAAGAGCAATGGTGGTTCTAAGGAACCACCAACAGTATGAGTGGCATATAAGATCCATTTGAGCAAGTGATGAAAAAGTAATGCCAAAATTCACAGTGGATAATCAACAGTAATGATATAGCACCCTTCCTTTTTTTTTTTTTTTCATTCTTGAAATATTTACTGAGTGGCTCTTATGTGTCAATGATTGTTGTAACCAATACTTTATGCTCATGGAATTTGCTTTCTACCTGGAGAGACAGAAAATAAATCAATACCAAAATATACTGTTTGGCAGATGGGAATAAATATATGGAGAAAAGTATATCAGGGGTGGGATGGCTCAGTGTGTGCACCTGCATGGGCAGGCACAAAAGTTATTTTTTATAGGATGATCAAGGCCTCACTGGTGTGGTGACATTTGACCAGAGGCTTGTAGTCTTATCTTATTTACTATCATACCTGCTAGTATAATATTCTATTTATATGTGTATGAGTTACTTTTCTAGAACATTTCTAGAAGATGAATTTGTAAATGCAGGGGCCTTGGGATGGGAAAATGCCGAGTGTTGAAAACACAGAAATGATGCTGGTGTTCCTGGTGTGGAATGAGAAGAGCAGGGCATACACAGTGGAGAGCTGGTGGTGGAGCGGGGTGGGGTGCAGATTAGATAGGGTTTTTTAGAGTCTCTTTGAGCACTTGTTCCCTGGTGGCTCCTCACCTGTTAGGCAGAGTCAAGAAAATATATAAACCCATATAGTAGAGAACAGGTATTTGGCATTTATTGCTAAATAGTTCAGCTTAAAACCTTAAATATTTATGGAAAGAAAAATTTTGCTAAATTTTTGTAGCTCATCTTGGCTACATTGGGGTGGTGGATGGGTAAATCCAGAGAACTTTCCATATCGGGAAAGACCATAAAGATTTGTGTATTTTTTGTTTTGTCTTGTTTTTTAAAAGTAGGGGAGAGAAATTACGATTACTATTTTAAGTCTGAGAAAGACGAGCAAAGAGAGTGAAATGGTTCATTAACTGCAAACCTGGGCTTAAGAGTGGGAAGGTTAGGAGTTCCACACGCTGCCCTAGGCCAATTGCTTACAAAGAGGAGAGCCATTTTCCTCGAATAAGTTCCCCGGGGCAGTAGTGATTACCTTCCCAAAGAGCTTGGGCCACTCTGTGAGCTGAGTTCCCTGAGGTTGCCTTCAGCTTTTTATCGCTCTCCTTTTCCACTTCCTAAATTCCCATTCCTTTTATTTGAGCAGTCAAAGTATCTCCTAGAAACTTGTTAAAAATGCAAATTCCCAGCTGAGGCCCTGGAAATCCTTGTTTTGACAAGCCTTCTGATTCGCACTAGAGCTTGAGACCCATTGCTCTCCTGGTCTGAGAGAGAAGGAGAGAGGGAGAGAGGGAACGAGAGCAAGAGGGAGAGATAGAGAATCCCAGGAAAGTATTCTGGAAAGTAAATTCAAATAGCTTTTTATATTGAGTTTTTACTGCGGTCATTTACGAATGATTGAAAACAACCACAAATCGAAACATGTAGTTACTTGAAGGTCTCTTTAGCAGAAATCAATCTTATATCATGACAGTTCTCCTATACTCCGATCTGTTACTTAATAGATCATTTCCTCATAGGGTTGACTAACAGCAATTCAACAGAAAATGCTCTTTATATTTAAATAGCACTTTCTGTCCCAAGATGTCAAAATGCTTGACAAGTAGTCAAAATGCAGCTCACTGATATTCTCAAACCCATGGCAGTAAATAATCCAGCATCTACCAACACTGCTATTTACTGGTGATTTCTTGGCTGTGAAAGTGGAAGTGCCTTGGCTCTCTGCAGAAAGTCAATGACTAAAGGAGGAAACATCATTCATCTTGGTTCACAAATTGATAAATTACTCTCTGACTTCTATTATTGCATCTAAAAGACAGATAACGATGCTCATCAAGGACAAATCCCAAAAAACATTCTTGCGCTTTCTCTGATTAAACCTGATTTTTGAAAATCATCTGGCTCAATCTACATTTAATTATGGTATGAATGCTACTTAATTCTTTATTACTTCTGATTGCACAGGATCGATGGCACTTGAAGAGTAAGAAGCAAATGCTCACTGGGGTCTCCTTGGGAGCCAAGTCAACTTTGACTCCCTAGTGACCAGCTTCATATCTAGAATAATACATGTGATCAATAATTATTTCTTGAATGTATGAGATATGAATGAATCAAGATATTTTTAGAGTTGGAGTCATGGATCAAGAGGAGGAAAAGTAGTTTAAAAAAAAAAAAACTATTACATTCTCAAAACCCACTGCTGGAATGAATGCTAATAACAACTTGACAATGTCCTCTGTCATTGCAAATAATGTAATATCAACACGTACTAATCAATCAGAAAAAGACTTTCAGAATTCAATTTCAAATGTAAGCCGGGAATTCCTCTCACCTACCTTTTCTTATGATAAAACTAGGAACTGTAGGGTCAACAGATAATATGCCAGTTTTTCATTTAAAATTGGACAGTTTAATCCAATTTTGGAGACATGAAATAAAACTGATGCGCAAATATTAGAATTTTCACCAATGAAAAAAACTGATTTCCAAAATGCTAAAGGATCGTTCCTCAAAATATTAAAATTGCCTCTTATCATCCATCAAAGCACCCTATGTTTACTAAATAAGGAACTATAAAGTTGCATAATTACTGTCAATGATTTTTTTTACTTGGTTTGAAAAAAAATGGCTTGTTTCAAGTAAAACAAAGTTCAACTTGACTATAAGTATCATTAATCTTGTAAAACTTTTGCTAGATTTCTTCTATCTCCAAAATGCCAACCATGCATATTAAACTGACTTTTTTTTATTGTGTATGATTTCTGTACATTTGTCCTGTTTGAATTTTAATGTTAAGAACTCTTTCTTAACAATCTTGTTGAAAATTAGAGTGTGGATTGTAACTTCTCTGTTTAACTCATCACCCATACCTAGAAGATTGCCCGCTACATAATTACCACTTAAAATTTCTAAACTATCTTAATAAGATCCATCCTTATCCTAGCTTTAAGCACATGACGACAGAAGCAGTTTCCAGTGGCATTAGAACACGTGAATAATCCAGAGTAAATGTTAACTATAAATAAAGTTTATCTGTTGATTAAGATACAGAACATGTCTGAGATTTGGAATTACTTCCTGATAACCCTGAGTCAGAGTTGTGGTAAAGGCTTACTGGGGGCATGTTACCATTTTCTGAGTACATTCTGAAGAAAGAAGTTGATGAGAGACCATGCAAGATTTTCCAGGCTCAAAACGGAGCTGCATGGAAATAGCCAGTGAAACACAGAAGAGTCCATTGTTCTGCTGGATTAAGCTCACCCTGGAACTAACAGAAAAGAGACTGAGATCTAAGTTTTGAGCATCTTCACAGTACTTCCCTGCTCTCATAGGACCAGGCAGTAGACAAGACAAAATCTGGGAACCGTCACTGTGTACCTTTAAACAAACACAGGTGACCCTCTGTAATAGTAAAATGTGACTCAGTGAATGTTCAATTAAATCTGAATAGTAAGAGTAACTCCTTCTTTCTTGTTCTAGTAAGTCTGATAGAAGTGGACAGAGCTGGGCATGGCGTGGCAAGGGGGATTTTTTTCCCTTCTCCTACAGGCTTTAAACTTCACTTTTCCTATGACTTAAGCCTAACTAAAATTTATGGACTTTTGAAAAAGGGTAGGAACTAAAATTAAATAAGCTGAGTTTTGAGGGTGAAAAAAATGATAATAATTTTAAGAAAAGGTAGCATTATTACTGTGAGAATTAATAGAACTGTTTTTGTTCCAAATATGAGCATGTTATAGCACTTTCATTATGATTAGAATTAAATAGAATTTCACTTGCTATCCCCCTCTGATAATATTACCAGAGACTTCACTTGAGGAAATTTAAAATATTTATTCTGTGTAAATCTCTACAAATCCTTAAATTGAATCTTATTATGAGCTACATAACACATGGTATCAATAAGTTGGCAGGATTTTGACAATTTTCCTGCCTCCCTCTAGTCCTCCTTATTTTCCTGTTCCCTTTGCTCCTTTTCTCCCTTCCTCCTCCCTCCCTTTGTTTCCACAAAGACAGTGGGCATATAACAAACAGTAGGGATCGAAATCTTTTATCCATTATAGGGGTTGGGAACGTACACTCTCACCAAAACAGAGATTTGATTTTAAACACTGTATCTGTGCCTTACTAGCTGTGTGATCATGAATAATTTAATCATTCTGTGCCTCAGTTTGTCCATCTGTAAAATAGGTAATAATACCTATTTAGGTAATGCCTACCTCTTAAGATTGTTGTGAGGGGGAATTCCATTTGGTTCTAAAACAGTATTTAGCACAGAGGAAGCATAATAAGTATTATTTTTCACTTCTCAGAATATATAAAATGTTTAGTACCAGGATTCATAGCCTCAAAATCTAACATTCACTGATGTGACTATCTGATTAGCCAGATGTAGGAAAAAAAGTGATAGTAATTATTTCTTTAGTTTCTCAGTTTGTTTTTTTAACTGAAAACCAGAATCACAATTTCTTGGCATTATCTATTATTAACAAATAATATAAGACCATAAAATTATTTTTGAGAAGGCCTTGAATATTTGAAATGAAAGAAGCTAAGGAATAGTAGTAAATAAACCTTTTGATTTTACTAATCCCAAGTGAAAGATGAAATTAATGATACATGTGAAAACTCTGGAGAAGTCATACAGAAAGAACCTCAAGTACTTACAGAATGCTTGAAATGCAAATGACAGCAAATGACTAATTCTTAAATCAAGAACCTTTCACTAAAATTAAAAACATAAATGCTTTCTTTTTCTTGCTTTCTTGTAGGAGGTAAAAGAATTCTTGGTAGGTGTCAGACTATTTTAAAAAGCAGGTTATAGTGATATTTCAGGAGCATAAAAATACTAAGACAGATCTCATAAATGACCCGTTTAAAATAGCTTTATATTTAACAGAAACTTAGTGAAATACACTACAATTGTCCAATGTAGTTATAGGAGAGTTTTCTGTGAATTTTAATTATTACTTTTTAAAATAAGAGATTATATGGCCATGTGTTGCAATTACATAAATAATGTTCTAGCCTGGAGGAAAAATTACTACTTAACTTAGACCTAGTTAAGTGTCTATGTGTGTGTATGTGTGTGTAAATAAAATGATATCATCTCATGAATGTCAGCATTATGTCAATGCAAATTCAGTTGGTATATTATTTAATTCAGGTTAACATCAACATTGTCAATGTTTGTTTATTAAGTAGTTTGATCCCTTAGGTAGGAGGCATGGTTCTTTGGAGAAGTTGGTAGACACAAGATACACAAACATGGTGGAAAAAAACAGACATCATAGAGTTTTTAAAAATTAAACCTAGAAACTTATTTAACATGCCCATTTCTTTGGACTGAAGAAAGAAATCCATACAGATTTTCCTAGTTCAGGCTCTAGTGAGGTCTACAGGTAAATTTGTAACTAGTTGCAGATTCTGGCCTATTTCCATTTTTGCGATTATCTCTAAACATGTCCAGTTCCTACAGCATAGAAGAAAGCAGATTGGCCATGGCATGAAACAGGCTTGAATTATGACCCTGCAACTTAAAAACTGTGCACTGCTTAAATGGGCAATTTGCTAAACTTCAAGAACTTGGATACCTCCCATCTGCAAAATAAGTTTTATCTTTTTTCTCCTAACTCTAGAGAGTTAGGATGGTCTGATGGGAGTATGTATATAAAAATGCTTTGAAAATTATATAGTGCTTTAAAAAATACTACTTATTATCATTATTTCAGGATGAGGGAAAATTCCCCCTCCTCTAATATATTCAGTATTTTTATGGCCAGCTTGGATCTTTCAGAAATCTACATAAAAATTGACATTTTAACAACATTTGGCAATGTTTAGATTTTAAAAAACTCATCCAAAGTGGCATATTTCTTAAACAGTTTTAAAAGTAATACATAGATATTGCAATGAATTTGGAAATACAGAATGAGATCAAAAGGAAGTAAAGATAACCCTTAGTCTACTTCTTGAGTAAATGATTGGTAAATGATTTTTAAATTTTCTTTTGAGTCTTTTTACTGTATGTATGATATTCAAAACCAAGTTGTGAATATGCTGTATTTATTTTTAACACTCTTTTCACTTAACATTCACAGAAATAAATTTTAATTTTAGTTTCTATATTGTTTCCCATTATAAGCATCTTAAAATACTTAATAGTGAAGATTACCTGTGAGCTATTATGTTAATAAATAAAGTTCAGCATAGATAACCTACATAAATGTATTAGAAATTCATGCATTCTAAAGGACACCCCTATGTTTTTGTGTTTGATAATTTCAAATACTGCCTACACAATTCCAATATTTATATTTGATTTAAAACTGTAAATTTTTTTAGTAGTTTTTAAATTAAAAATGTTAAATAAGGACTACTTCATTTAAAAGTTGACATAAAAGCTTTAGAAAACTTCCTTCTAATTAAGCGAGGTGGTAGATATAAAAGCACTATAGACATACAGATTGTACTTGACTTTAAATAAAAGTCTGAATAAATACTACAGCATTGTTGCCTACCTAATATTCTGTTAATAATTGGTAATATGCATATTATGGAGAATGACTGAACATTGAGTCATATGTTAGCTATTTAGATCATATTTTGTGTGATACAACAAATTTGCAAAAGTAGAATATCAGGTATATTTTATTGTCAAAGTTTGCCTGCTAACCTTTGATAAGTCATTTCATAAGCAATGCCTTAAAATATATCATTTACTGATATCCAAGAGACATCTTAGTTTGTGATTGATAGAGCAGAAACTCTAAGCCAACGATATTTTTGTCTTTATAATTTATTAATTTTTATAGTATATATAATTATTAATATTTATAATTTATTAATTAGAAACCATAATAATACCAATAACCTTCATTAATTTTGATCCTAAAGTTACAGTAATTTCAAACAGAAATTAGTATATATACATACCAAATTAAAATTTCTAAACCAGTATTACTATTGATGCAGTGTTTATATGAAATATTACATGTATAATACATTCTTAAATTAACAAAGTGAAAACAGAAAAGAAATATCATAAATGTTTGTATACTCAAAAGGATTTAGGAGGAATTTCTGGTAATATAAATTAATACATGATTAATCATATTGCCTTTATTTATAACACACCCAAACGTACACACTTCTATAAGATTATATGTCTTTAACATTAAGAGAAATGTATTAGAGTTAATTTTTTTTAATTGTTTTTATTGTGTTTATATTTTCTAATTTAGAGGTCTGGCCTTTAAGCATTTTTAAATCATAGAACTAATCAGATGAAAACAGGAGAAAACCCAACAATCCAACTCACAGTGTTTGTTAATAAGCCTCTGTATAAAAGTGTTATGAAACTAAGATAAAATGAAAAAAATAGACATGATTAATCAAGAAATGGCTATTTTAAAAAATCTAGTTAATAGTATACCACCTGAGTTAGGGTGATGGGGAAGACTAAAATAAATGCCAAAGTTTTATTCTCTTACTTAAAAAAATTAATGTATATTGGGTCTATGTCCTAATTTGGGACTATGTAACTGCCACTCTCATATTTCTAGTTTTATTATGAGAGTGCATTTTTCTTAGGGGTTAAGTTTAGAAAAAGAACTGGAATGTTCCATACTACAATTTTCTTTCCTCCCTTTCCTGAATCATTTTCCAACAGAAAAAATGAGAAATACCTAATGAACAGATCTGATGATTCAAAAAGGGACAAGTCTCTATTCTGAAACACTATTCAAATAAGAACATTCCAAATTAGGATTTTGTGAGACACTAGAAAATTATGGCATGAAATATAGATGTAGAAGAGTAATTTCTTATGCATTGTAAAATGTATTCCTCAAAACAAAAAAGCTGATGGAAGGCCAAAGTACCTACCTAATGGACAAAATATAATTAAATGAAACAGAAGCATGTTCCAAGCCAAATGGCAACTATACCACTGTTCTCACATAATTGGATAATAATTACAATCCAGTAAGATCAAGTTTAAGAACATTTAAGTATATAAATAGAAATATATATACACATACACATGTATATATAACATATATAGCAACCTGAAATAGGTAAATACATATTTATATTCATATCTTAAAGAATCACTTTGAAATTTAAAAAATACTCTTTTATCTTTTGAAAAATAAACAGGCAGTGAAAAAATAAGTTTTCTTTGTAAAACTTTACTCTAGAAACAAAGATTCTTCAAATGCTTCTTCTCCAGGAATGTATCTGTTTATTTTAAATGAAATCTAACTAAAATGTAATCAAATATTTGAAATTGAAGGAGAACATTCATGAAAACACATATATACATGCATATATGTATATACATATTTATTCACACACATAATTGGTTAAATATAATTAATGTGTAATACATATAAAATACAGCTTTTCTTTGACTTACTATGGGGTTACATCCTGATAAACCCATCGTCAGTTGAAAACATCGTTAAGTTGTAAATACATTTAATACACCCAATCTACCAACCATCCTAGTTTAGCCTAGCCTATCTTAAGTGTGCTCAGAACACTCACATCAGCCTCTAGTTGGGCAAAATCATCTGATACATGTCATGTAATTTATTGAGTACTGTAGAGAAACTGAAAAACAGAATGTTTGTTAAGTGTCCCTGTTGTGATGCCGTGGCTGACTGGGAGCAATGGCTCACTGCTGCTGCCCAGCATCACAAGAGAGCATCAGGCTGCATGTCGCTAGCCTTGGAAAAAAATCAAAACTCAAAATTCAAAGTATAGTTTCTACTAAATCCATATCACTTTCATACCACTGTAAAGCTGAAAAATCATAAATCAAACCATTTTAATTTGGAGAATGTCTGTATATAAACTTTTGTATAATTATGTGTATATATTCACATACTTGTATACTTATTTAAAAACAGGTATTTTCATTGTATGCAACATCTCACCTTAGAATAAGACTATGCCCAAAATCTATGCCTCAAACCTTTGGTGAATAGCTAATAATTTCAATATTCAAACAGGGATTAAAAATATTGGTTTGGAAATTTAGCACAAACTTACTCCTACACTGTATATATGTTTTACACTTTTTACTTGAAAGAATAAAATTAAATATACATGATTAGGCTCTACCAGGTGAAATAAATTATTGAAAATTTGGCTGGAGTTTTTGATTACCACAAAATTCTCACTTGTGACCAACTATGGCTTAACATGTTAAATGGAAGGCTCTAGGCAGTTTTTATACTTGTTTCCTTAAACCAAAATGCTCCATATCAATCTTAAAAAGTCATATAAGAAAAAACATAAAATTATGTGCTTTTCAAGCCCAACAAAAATTCTTATCATACTGAAGCACGTGTGTGTACTAACTGCAATTTTTATAGCAGGTGTTGCTGGTACTAAATTTTTTACATTAATTGAGGCTGTATTTTTGATTTCAGTTTAAAGGTGTTGCTACTGATTGAATCTCATCAGTAGCACATAGTAATGAACAAGACAATATTAAAATGCCCACATGTTCTCTCTAAATTCTTTGAGCTGCAGTAAAATAGAAAGATAGCACATACCAAAAAGAGCCCTCTGTATATAATGTACAATGGAGTTGCAGATTAATTTTCCTTTTTGGACAATTTAATGATATGCATTAGCAATAAGAAACTTCTTCAATAGTTACATATTAAAAAAAAAAGATTCTGGTATAAAGCAGATAATTAACAAGATTATCTTCAATGGCTTTTGTTAGAGGAAGTGAATGTTAAGAACTCTTTTTAAATTAAAGTTGACCTTTCCCAGGAATTTCAACACTGTATTACAAAAAAAAAAAAAAAAAAAAAGACAAAAAAATTGTCAACTATTGCTTTTAAAAAAGGGAACCGTCACATTTTCTATGACATTTGCTTCTGAAATCAACACCCTCATTCAACAACCTTGATATTCTGAAAATGAGTCAGTGAAAATAGTGATTAGACATATGGTACAATTCAGAAAGAAAAGAGGATGAAGAATTATTAGACAATTGACTTTTCCCAGGGCATCCAATCAACTACTCGCAGAGTTAAAAATAGAAACTAAGTCTAATTCCCACAGCTACCACCACATCAGAGCCTGACAACTTCGCATTGTCAGAGCCTCAACTTCTCATGCCCCTGGGATTACGTGCAATGAAACATCTTCCCATGAGGTTCAGAGTCATTTCAAGGCTTGGTTTAAAATGAAGAGGGGTAGGAAAATGTTCATAAATTTGGGGGAAAATTTGTGAAAATGAGATCTGGTTGTAAACTGCCCATGAGAATTACAAAGATAAAAACTGTAAACATTTATTGACCCTTAACTATGTTTCAAACACTGCGGTAAGTTCTCTTTTTATGTTATCTTCTTAAATCTTCACAACAGTCCTGTGATTTTCTTGTTTTAAATATGAAGAGACAACTCACAGAGGTTAAGTAACTGACCCTAAGTCACATAGATATAGAAAACAGGAGAGGTAGTATTCAAACTAGGTAGGATTCAAAGTTAAAATTCACTTCCTGAAAGACATGATTTGGACATAAGTAGCCAAAAATCCCCAAAATAAATAAAAAAATAAAAATAAAGAGAGAAAGGGAAGGAAGATGTCTAGTAATCAGCATACCTTCAAGATAATATTTAGAGATTTTTGATTGATGTTAAAAATGACCAAAAGCTGCCTGAGAGCTCTAAGAATAAAAATTTTTATCAAATTAAAAAAGAAATGTAGATTTTACATATACATATTTTGAGAGTAACCCAATGGCTTTGCTTTTATAACACTGTACTGCCATTTTATTTCATTTTCCATTTTATTTATTAAAGGGTAATTAAACACAAGTATTTTGACTGAATAGGTTAGTGATTTTTTTTTTCATGTAAATAATGACCAAGAGGACAATCTTCCTCACCTTATTCAATGGACTATTTAGTGTCAGATCATTTTAGTGTCAGATTTAATTTTGGGGGTGAAATAGTGATTTTACCAACCCTGGAAGATGTTATACGTCCACTATCTCAAACCTGCATGCAGGTGGAAAAAATTTTCAACTGATAGAGATTTTGCTTTTTCTATGATTGTGTTCTTCACAATCAATGAGATTGAAAAGGACATGGAGATAAGAGAACTGCTGACTAATATTTTCTTATTAAAATCTGTGTCTTGCATTTTGAATTTTCTAAAAGTCCAAATCCCTTGTGGTTGAAGAAAGAAGAGTAATGTCATAGGTTTTCCTGTCCTGTGTAAAAGGACCGTGCTTGGTTGAGTGTCTTGAACTGTCTGCCCATCATGTCTAATTTTCTAATTTCCCCCTTACCAAAACCGCAAAGGGAATAGAGTATGGTTTGGCAAGAAAAAGGGAAAGGATAGTGCCATGGCTAACTCATTCCCAGCACACCTACAAACATAATCATAATCAGCCTGTGCAGACTACCAATTATTTTGTATTAGGAGGGCAGCTTTCAAAACAAAATAGTGTGGTTCATTTTGCTGTTCAGCAAATACCTTGTAAATGTCTATGGTAAACCCAAATACCAAACTGACTGACTGAGTTGCAGAAATTTTTATGCCCTTCATATTTCACTATTTTAAAATTACAGTTTACATTTGTGTGCTTACCATAATCTATGATACCCAGTAAGCTCCCTAGAAATTAAACATTTATGAAATATACCAAATGCTACTACTGTCTCATGCCTTACTTTGCAATTCTGGGTTGCTCTCTAATATGGAGAGGATGTAAGAAATGTAATTTGGATATCTCTTTTAAAGGCTCACCAGCCATGTCTTAACTAACTTTTATCAATGGAGAATCTCAGGAGGTACATATTTGTATATTATAAAACCCTTCAGCACTGACCATTAGGTAATTCTGGTAAACGTGGGTGTGTCACAATAGTTAAGCACGTCAGCCTCATTTCATTTCAGCTTAATGCACTGCAGGAAAGCACGAATTAGATGAAAGCAATTTCCCCAAGAACGACTCACTTCCTTGAGATGAGAGATGAACTTGGATGAACGGTGATTTCTCACAATCTATTTTTGAGGGTAGTGGTTTAAAAAAGTGCTAATGTAGTCTTTTCAAAATAAATCCTTCTAAAATGCATTATTCTTCGATTAATATATCTTATAATTGAAAACCCATACATACAATTATACTTTTCTAAAATATATACATATAACATATATTACATATCTAGCAAATATTAAAATCTTTACAACCTTTAAAATTTACCTTTAAATCTGAACTTGGATTCGGTGAATCTGACAGCTTATTCTCAGTGATTCCATTAGGTACCCACCAATTCAAATTCAACATTATTTCTGCAAGTCCTAGTAGGATTAATTTCTCTGGCTGGATAGACGGTGTTACCATCCTGGTTGTTTTTCACTACATTTCAATTACTAGAGAACCCGCATGTAAAAGATCATGAAATGGCACTAAAGATATCACTGATTTCTCTCTATTTACTCAGATTCTGCAACATACAACAGAAGGAAAGAAGCAGGTTGTGTTGCTATTACTATTGAAATGACCAGAAATCCTCAGTCTCGTAGCCATTGCCGTCCGTTGTTTAAGATCTGGGTTTGTTGTTGCTTATTTAGGCGAAGGTCAGAATGCTTATTTGTTTTATGCCTGTTGTTTAATGAGGATTTGATCAGACAGTTGTAAAGATGAAAGTAAATAATAGAAGTGTTTAATACGTCCCTTTATTCCAATTAACCAAAGAAAAGGCATACCTTAAAATAGTGTTGTGAAATGTCTAGGGTGTGTCTGTCTGTGTTCTTGCAACCCTTCAGTTCTAAGTAATTTTCAAAAGTGTGTTATAAACATGTTGCTTCATCCTTGCCCTTTTAACATGTTAATGTCTAATTCAAGTAATACATGATGCAATCCCCAGCAAGCTCTGTTTCTCCTTTCTGGGACAATGCAAATCAAGACAATCTTCTAAGGAGTGTAGTTAAAAGTCTTGCCAATTCTGTTTATACTTCAGATATTCCAATATTCTATAGTTCAGCTTATATAAGACACTCTCATCATTGGGCTTTAATTATTCTGTTTCAGAATAAATTATAAAGGATATGTTAAAGAGAAACTAAGAAAAAACCCAACAAAATAAAAGATTTATGATAATGGAGGTGAATAAATTTGAACTAAAATATAGTTTTAGATTAAAAAGTAGTCTAACAATTTTTTTAGTTTAGGCTGGATACAAATGATCAATTGCTGAAGCTTAAAAAATATATATAGCTATAGACATTTCCAGTTTTCTACACTGTTGTTACAAGACATAACTGACATCTGTGATGTACTCTGTAATATTTTTGCAAAGATGAAATGTGTGATTGAGAGACTTAAAATCTTTCAATACTTATGCATTGGATTTTTCTTCCATGAACTAAAAATGAATATTTCCTTGCTCAGATCATGTTACATGGATTCCCTTATATTACTTGTATTCATTTTTTAAGATAGAAATGGTCACAGAAAATACAGAAATACTATGTGTTAAAACAGTTTATGATTTTTATCATCAGTATACATACTCAAATTATAAATGTTTGTGCATAATTTATGATCCAACAATACCACTTTGTACCACTCTTAGAATTCTTCCATCAAAAGTTAAAAGCACCAAAATATAAAGACACACTTCCATGTCCATTACCACATAGCGTGAAACCATAAAACAATTTCAGACTTGACAGATGTTTATCAATGGGTTTTGATTGAATAAAATTATGGCACACTCATGGTACACATTACTGGGCAACTAACAAAGGTAACATAGTAGTGTTATATGCTAGATATCTTTAATGTAATACAAGCGCAATGCAATGAGAGTATTTTCCAACTAAAACCTAACATATATGGTATATATATAATATTTTATCATAATAAAAAATAATAAAAATCTATAGCATAAAATACAAATTTGCCTCATATTAAGCATATTATGAAGTTTCCATGAAATTGCACTTACTTAAATAGCTTATACAGTTATTATCATACATTGGGAAGTGTAAAGAAAGAAACAGTTCACATTGTCCTCTTGAGTCTTCTCTCTCTCCATCTTTCCATCTCTGCTTTTTCTAGACTGATGTTCCAGTCATGCCTCTCTTCACATGGATCAGCAGGAACCACGCTAACTAGTACTGGTTTCCTCAAGTATCAGCTAAGAATTTTAATGCATTTTTATGCTGGTAATTGTTTTGGAACCTAGGAGGGATGAACATAACTTTTCATTCTTTTCTTAACTTGGCAAAAGCAAATATATTATTGTAGATAGAATTACTAGAAAGAAATAGTAACTTCGAGGCAGACATACGTCCATCCTAAGATAACTAAATATATTTCATAGTAGACTACACCACTCAACTGCTGGCAAAGTTCTACATATTTGGCAGTATAGTACTCTTAAGTCTGAGAACTGTTTCTTTTTTGTAAAAACGGTTTTGATTGGAAAACTTTAAATAAGTCATCTGGAATGTATAATATTCAGAGCTCCTTCTGGGATTCTTTTTCCATTAATCAAGGTTCTTTGACTCATTATCCTCACTGGCACTTGCTTGCTAGTCATGTCAGCTGCATTGGTGCCAGTGCTAATGAAGAGCTCTCATTTTAAGTCCTAAAGCATGGAGAGCAATAGAAAGGGAACCTCATTTCAGGTACCAGAAATGTCTGGGCTAACTGAAGGGCACATACATTGTCAAAGTGAGTCCAGAGTAGGGTGGCATCACCAAGATGGTGAAATAGGTCATTTTGGGCTTTGTTCTCCCTCACAGAAGGAACAACTAACAACTATTTGGGAATAAGACACCACTGAGAGAATCCTAGAACATGGGGTGAGACTAAAGCATTCCCTTGCACCAGAGACCAAGGCAGACTGCATTAGAAGGGTGGAAGTGGCTGCACATTGCCTGCATTGCCCCTCTTCCAGGCCTGCACAGCACCACACAGTGAAATCTGCCCTGAGCTTCTGGGAAGAGAACCTGCGAGGACAGCCAGCACACCCCCAGCATTGGGGTTACTTTGTAGGAGCCCCTGCTCTGATCTGCCCTAAAGGGTTTACAGGGGGATCTGGAGAGCTTGGCCACTGAGTTAGACTGTGATGAAGTAGGGAGGGATGTGCAACAGCCAGTTACAGGGACTGTGACAGAATGAATTCACACCTGCAGTGCCCAAGTAGTGATCACAACCAGTGGCTTTGCTCATCAGAGCCAAGTTGAGGGGTGAACTATAACCAGGGAACTAGGTGGGGTACAGATTTGCCTGGCTGAGCAAAGGTGGGAGGACAGAGCTGACTGCTCCCAAAGCAAAGCCAATACCAAGTGTAGAAGGTTCCTGTGCTATGCACAGGCAGGAAGATTAATTAATAGCCAAGGCTGAGAGTAGCTCCCAGCCTCTCCTGACTGGGAAGCCTGTTTAACAAATTAAAAGTAGCCCAGAGTGGCTGCCCTCCTCCTACCCAGCCAAAGGAGCTGAGATTAGCCCCATCCCACCTGCTGGGAAATGTGTCTTCTTGTCCCATCTGACTAGAAGGGCTGGTGATAACTCCTGGAAAATGTGCAGCTCAGCAGTGCTCAAGCCTAAAGAAGGGTAGGCAGAGCTGACAGTTTGCCAAGCAAAGCCAGTGGCCCTGTGCAGCCAGGGAACTTGAGGTTTGGGTCAGCTTGAGTTAGGACAACAAAGAGCTTTAGTGGTCTTAGAGCTGCTTCTCATGCTGCACCCAGGCAGGAAATCTAATTCACAGCCTTGCTCATTGCTGAATATAGCTTTTAGCCTGTCCAAACAGGAAGCCTAACCGGAGCACATGGGAAGCTATGTAGCCCATTCAATAGCCCTACACTTGAACAGAGACCACAGCCTGTGGCCTCCTCTATCTACAGAGCAAACCCAGTGTCCTTATCTGACCAGGGAATTCAGTGCACATTCTGGCCTGATTTGAGTTCCTAAACAATGAACTATGCAAACCCTGATTCCTGTCCTGCTGCCCAGCTAGGAAGCTAATTCATAGCCCCATCCACTACTGAATATAAAGTATTCAGTAAAGTCTGGAAGAAGAGCCTGATTACTCAAATGTGCAGATACCAATGTAAGAAATCTAGGATTACCCAAAATCAGGCAAATATGTCACCACCAAAGGAAACTAATGAAATTCCAATATCTGATCTTAAAGAAATGAAGATGTATGAACTATCAGACAAAGAATTTAGAATATCCTCATAAAGAAGTTTAGTGAGCTACAAGAAAACATAGATAACTAAAGGAAATTAGGAAAACAATATATGAACAAAATGAGAAGTTCAGCAAAGAAATAGCAACCATCAGAAAATTCCAAACAGGAATCCTAGAGTTGAAAAATATAGTAACTGAATTGAAAAATTCAATAGAGAGTTTCAAAAGTAGATTTGACCACGAACAAGAAAGAATCAGCAAACTGGAGAACAGGACCATAGAAATTATCCAGTGAGAGGAACAAAAAGAAAAAAGAACAAAAAAGAGTGAAGAAATCCTGTGGAAATCCTATGGAAATTATTAAAAAGAAACAATATTTGCATTATGGGAGCTCCAGAGGAGAAGAGAGAAAGGGACAAAAAGTACACTTAAAGAAATGATGGCTGAAAACTTTCCAGATTTGGGGAGAGAGATGGATATCCAGATCCGTGAGGCCCAAATTACTCCAAATAGGTTGAACTGAAGTAGGGCTACAACTGAGACACATTGTAATTAAATTGTCAAAAGTCAAAGATGAAGAAATAATTTCACAAGAAGCAGTAGAAAAGAGAGAAGTTACAAACAAGGTAACCCCCAGAAGGCTACTGGTGAGTTTCTCAAGGGAAGCTTTTCAGCCCAGGAAAGAATGGAATGACATACTCAAAATATTGAAAGAAAATAACTGTCAACCAAGAATTCTATACCAGGCAAAGCTGTTCTTCAGAAACAAAAAAGGGATAAAGGCTTTCCTGAACAAACAGAAGCTGAAAGAGTTTATTACCACCAGATCTGCCTTACAAGAAGCGCGAAAGGAAGTAATTTGAGTAGAAGTGAAAAAAAAAATGCTAAATGACATCATAAAAACATAAAAAGGTAGCATAAATCTCACTGATAATTGTAAATATATAGTCATAAATTTGCAATATGGTAATAGGGGTGCATAATTCACTTACAAGTTTAGTTTCACAGTTAAAAAATAGCAAAAATAACCATAACTACAATAATTTGTTACTAGTCATACAGCATAAAAAATAGATAAGTTGTAACAGCAATAACCTAAAATGTAAAAGGGAGAAGAAATAAAAGTGTAAATTTTGCAGATTCTATTGAATTTAAGTTGTTATCACTTTAAAACAGGGTATTATAAGTTTAAGATGTTTTATGTAAGCCACATGATACCCACAAGGGAAAATCCTATAGTAATAACACAAAAGAATATGATAAAGAAGTCAAAGAATACTGATACCAAGAGACTGCAAAACACAAAAAAGAAAAATAAAAAACAAGGAACAATGGATCTACGAAACAACAAGACAACAATGAACAAAATGGCAGTAATAAGTCCTTGCCTATCAATGCTTTAAACATAACTGGATTATATTATCCAATTGAAGACATAGAATGGCTGAATGGATTTACAAAACAAGATCCAATAATATACTGCCTACCAGACCCTCACTTTTGCCTTAAAGACTCATATACTATGGGTGGAGGAATGGAAAAAGACATTTCAAGCAAATGGCACTTAAAAAGATACAGGGGTAGCTATACTTATATCAGACAAAACAAAATAGACTTTAAACTCAAAATGATAAAAAAGAGAAAAAGAAGGTCATTACATAGTAATTAAGAGATCAATACATCCAGAAGATACAATTGTAAATGTTTCTGAATAACCAATGGCTCAAAGAAGAAATTAAACAGGAATTTAAAAGTTACTTGAGACCAACAAAAATGAAAACACAACATACCAGAACTTATGGGATTCACAAAAGCAGTTCTAAGAGGGAAGTGTATAGCAAAAAACACCTAAATTAAGAAGCAAGAAAAATCCTCAATAAACAACCTAACTCTATACCTTCTGGAACTAGAAAAAAAGAACAAGCTTAGTCCAAAATTAGCATGAGAAAGGAATTAATAAATATTAGAGCAGAAATAAGTGAAATAGAGAACAGAAAACAACAGAAAAAATTAACCAAACTGAGAGTTGGTTTTTTGAAAAGATAAACAAAATTGATAAGCCCTTAGCTAGACTGACCAAGGAAAAAGAGAAAGAAAGGATCCAAATCAACAAAATTATAAGTGAAAAAGGAGACAATACAACTGATAACATAGAAATTCGAAGGATTATAAGAGGCTACGATGAGCAACTATATACTGACAAACTGGACAACCTAGAAGTGGAAAAATTCTTAGAAACATACAACTTACCAAGACTGAATCAGGACGAAACAGAAAATCTGAAAAGACTAATTAGTAGTAAGGAGATTGAATCAGTAATCAAAAATCTCCCAATGAAGACAATCCTAGGACCAAATGGCTTCATTAGTAAGTTTTACCAAACATTTAAAGAAGAATCACCACCAATCTTTCTCAAACTCTTCCAAAAAACTGAAGAGAAAAACTCATTTTGCCAGGCCAGCATTATTCTGACACTAAAACTAGAAAAGGACACTACTAGGAAAGAAAACTACAGGCCATTATCTCTGATGAATATAGATGCAAAGAATCTATAAATAAATAAAATATTAGCAAACTGAACTCAGCAGTACATTAAAAGGATCTTTCACCATAATCAAGTGGGGTTTATTCCTAGGATGCAAGGATGGTATGATATATGCAAATATGCAATGAGATACAACACATTAACAGAGTGAAAGAAAAGAATCATGTGATCATCTCAACAGATGCAAAAAAAAAAAAGCATTTGACAAAATTCAACATCCATTCATGATAAAAACTTTTAACAAATACAGAATAGAAAGAATATACTGCACCATAATAAAGGCCATCTATGATAAGCCCACAGCTAATATTATACTCAATGATTAATGGTTAAAAGCCTTTTCACAAAAAAAGTATTATTTGATCTAATTTATATAAATTTGTATGTTTGTGTGAGAGGGAAAGAATACAAAAACACAAAAAAGTTATTAAGTAAAGTAAGAATGTGCTCAAGTTTATATCTCAATCTATAACAATTAACTTTTTAAAAAATTTTAATAGGTACAAAAATAAATATTAAACACTGAACAAGCAAAAAATAAAGTAGATGAGTAGAAGTCCTTAAACTGTTTGTAAAGGAGGGCTTTATCAGGTCCTTAAACACCTGTCATTATATACAAAATTCTGTGTGTGTGTTTGTGTATGTACTTGGGGAGTGGATGTATAGCCCCTATTGAATTATCAGTGGGGATGTTAGGACCCAAAAGTTTAAAAAACACTGGAAAGACTGATCACAAAACAATTTTAAACAACTCTGATGGCTTGGGCGGTATGTTTTTTATCATTTTCCTTTACCCTGTTACACTTCAAAGAGCAGCATGGTAATGGGGAAAGTATCTCTGTGATTTAGGTGACACTTCTGAGTCTCATTATAAAAATAGCATACAGTAGAAGGATGAAATGAGATACCATAGATGAAAGTACCCAGAGAGGGCCTTAAAACTCGATAAGCACTTATATATAAAGGCATCTGCTCATGCTTAGTCTTTTTCAATAGAACACAAGCATACTGAAAACAAGTACAATGTCTTCTTTAAAGTTTTGTTTTGTAACGCTTACCATGCTTTTTAATATGGATGAGCTAATACCCATTTAAGAGCATGTAGGCTCACAATAACTTTTGTTAAATGTAACTGTTTGAATATACTTTCACTATATTTGTTATTATATAAGGATTTTAAACAACTAAAACGGTACTTACACACATATTTAGAGCCTATCTCGACTAGTTGAGTAGGTAGATGTACACCCCTGGAAAATACTGAACTTGTTCACTTAAATCAAATTGTTGAACATCTGTCTACCTTGCATACACATAGCTAAGCACTGTACTATGAGTTGCAGATAATAAAAAGTTATTAGTCACAGACTCTGCTCTCCAGGGCTCTTTTAGAAGAGCAAAGCATGTTCACAGAAAAGGACAGACCAAGATAGAAAGTGCCATAGGAATTTAGACAAGGGTGAAACACATTTGACGCAAGAAGGAAGGTGGGTACGGGGACGGCTTCACGGAAGAGGCAGTATCTGATGTGAACAAAGTTTCAACATGCGGCAGAGTGAGTGAAAGGAACAGAAGACATACAGGCATGCATCGTGGGGCACAAATGGGAAATGAAGACAGGTTGGCTTAGGCTGGTCATGGGGTAATTTAAGGGGATTAGTGAGAAGCTAGATAAAGAGATATCTCAGTGCCTGATACATATTGACTATTGATAATACTTTTACAAGCATTTAATTTAAAACAAAAAAAGAACATAGGAGAGAACTTAAAAAAATAAAGACGATGAACAGGGTGAAACAACACAGAAATCTGGCAGTGAAAAAACCTTTGACAACTTTCAAAATAGCACTTTTTTCTACCCATTCTCAGTGGAGGCAATGATTAAATAGAAATGACAATTCTTCAGCGTTATTAATCCTACTTTTCTTTTTCTTTTTCCATTTTTCAAAATCTCAGAATAGATCTCTTTCAATTGTAACTAAGGGCAGCAATACAGCACCAGAATATGCCTTTTGTTAGGAGAGGGCAACTTTGACTCCAAAATTTGTACCCTCTTAAGTTACTAATAACACCTGACCATGCACCAGACTAAATATTTTTTTAAATGTAATTAGAAAGCCACAGATTGATTTCAATTCTATCTTGTTAAAACTACAAAAAGTTCCTACGGTTCATTTAGCACCTAACAGTGCACATTCTTCTAGTTTGTATTCCTCCTTCATTTCTTAACACCAGGCAGTTTTTCCTTTCTCCGAGAAATGTTTAAAAAAGGGAAAGAAACTTATCAATCAGTTTCAGTCAGGAAATCATACAAACATTTCTTCCTAGGGCTCTGAAATTGGGAACTTTCTTCTAAAATTGTTTAAATATAACCAAGTCCAAATTCAGAAATCCTCTAAATTTAATTATCTTAGTTACACTGAAATGAGAAATTAAATTTTCTGTTTTCTTTATTCCCCAAAAGACTTCTCCAACCCAGTCCATCACTAAATGTATGCATCTTAGCTGTAAAATACTGGCAGGTTTGATGCCAGCCTAAATAGCACCAGTCCCCTAATCCTCACTCATTTCTTGCCAAAGAATTCAGCTCCTCCAAAAACCAAGTAATAGACACTTTTAATGTTTAACAATCATTAGGATATTTTCATGCATTATTCTTCAACATAAAGATGCTTTTTAAAATTACAGAAATTTTCATTATACTTAAGATCATTTGCACTAATCTCTATTTCATATGGTTTGGGATACTTTCTTAAAAATGAATTAGTATTTTTACTATTTTTTCACTTATTATTCAAAATAATGATTCATATAGTTCAATATTTTATGATTAGGCAAGAAAGGGGATACAAGAATGGGTTTTGCTGTTCTTGTTCTTTGTTCCCTCTTCTAGTTGGTGGGCCTGAGTTAAAATTTTAGAATCTTGAAATTTTGGTATTCTAAATCCAAACAGCATTCAACAGATTATAATAACAAAAAGCAAGCCAAAAAAAAAAAAAAAATTGGTCCTGAGAGGTTTTCAAGGTCTAGGGAAACAGTTCCTGAATTGGGCTACTTGGAGTGGGATTTGCCCACCCCCTCCATTCCCTCTGCCTCATATACTGAAGGTAGAGACAAAGAAACCAACTCAAATCTTTCCAAAGTGCATTTATAAATAGAGAATTCATAATCAGAAAAACAATAATGATATATAATAGAATTAGCATGATTTTTCAGAACCAGTATCTTTGTCTAAAAGAAATATTAAAAAAGGAAAATAAGCAGAGGTAATTTTTTTAGTTGTAAATCCTGCCCCTCTTCTCACTGATCTCCTGTTTTGATTTGCTAAAATAAAATTACATGGCTGTTGAGTCAGACTGTCTCTTTAATTTCAAATTTAAAGATAACCAATCTCCCTTCAAGTAGAATACTGGCACACAGACACCCCCAGTCTGGCTTATTGTAACTGTTCTCCGTTGGTGAAGTGGCACATTTGCAATCCCCATCACAGCCATCTTAACCATTTCACAGCATATCATTCAAATGTAAATCTCTAGGTGGCAACAGGAGTAGGCACTTGCGCTCAGAAGCAAGGCTTCTGTGGCAAAATCCTAGGTCAGAACCCCTAAAAGGGGAGACTAACTTGAAGGTGCTCAAATAACTTGAGGCTTAGATTGGCCAGTTCCACTGGCTTGCTAACTGCCTGTGGGGAAAGCCTCTCTGGAAACTCTTTCGAGGTTACTGGGGAATCCTAGGACAAACACACTGCTTGCTTTGGGGGGAGGACTAGCCCCATATTCTGCCCAGGTAGGTGACTCACAACCCCGCTGGACTTAAAAAAGCTTCAAGAAAAACTGGATAGACTGACATTCTCGTTTCTACTTCTACCTATTCCTACGCACAGGGAGTGAAATATGTAGGTATAACCCTCTTTCTCACGCCCCATCAGATTCTGCTGTCCCCTAAACGCCTCTGGTAGCCGCAGTGACTACAATGAAGGGAGTTATCGGAAACCATGTTGGTACTGGGCTAAAAGGATTTTTTTTTTTTTCATGCTATGTATTTGGGGGAAGGACACAGGTAACAGTGTATAGAGAGAATACCAAAAGTGGTGTAGGGCAATGCCCTTTCTGGGTGCTTGACAAAATCAGTCATGGAACAGAGGTGGTAGACAGGAACTGACAAGAGTTGGCCTGTGAATGGGCAAAGCATCCCTGAGGGGGGTAAAAAATCAATGAAATGATTGACAGACAAGATGGTAAATGAAGGGAGAAGTGGAGACAAGTGCTGCTCAACCCAAGCTGAACTCCAGGAGGTAAGTTTCTCCTCTAATTTGAGACTCTTTCTAGAGATTCAGTATTGAAGTGTTTGACATTGAAATGTGCACAGACCCATTTCGATAACTGGAAAGGGAGAAGACAGAGGGAGGCAGGAGAGGGAAGATTTCTGATTACTTCCCCGGGCTGCTGTCAGGGACCTGCGGCTCCCAAACCAGCAAACAACCAAGTGAAGGTTGAAGGTAGCAACGTAAAAGTGCAACTCAAATTATTTTACATTTTGAATCCTCTTTCATTCTCTAAGCGAGTCTGGCATTGCAATGGTCGATCATCTTTGAGTACAGAGGGCTGACCGCCTTCTTTGTTTGCCCAATAACACTGCTCCTCCAATCTCAGGCACTTGGCTGATTAACATTTCAATTCCAGTTGTTGCTCCTTTTCCCACTGCAGAATGCAGCAGGGATATTTCCCTTTCTTCCCTCTGTAACACAAACCCCTTTATTAACCGAGCGGAAAGCAACGCGCATGGTGGCGGAGGCTCATAATAGCGGAGCCGCTTACCTTCTCCGGATCGAGTCAGCGCAGGTCCCCGGCGCCCGCTGCCCCGGGGCCGCAGTGCCGCCGCGCCGGGCCCTGAGCGTGGTCAGCTCGGCCGGCCCCCACCCCACCTGCCAGCTGCAGCAGCTGCTCCCGCCGCCGAGCTCCGGCCGCATGAAGTCATCCCCCTCCCCGGGCCGGATCGCCACATTCCGCGCCTGCCACGGGGGGAGAGGGACCTCTCCCGGCGGCGGGGAAGGACGCCTGGAAACTGCGCGGGACGGTCGCAACCCGTCCCGGTTTTAGGATTATTTTCTATGAATGCTTTTACAGAAGAAGCGTCGCCGGATGATGGCCCGAGAGAGAAGAGCCAGAGAGACTTTCTCTGCATCTCGCCTTTCCTCCGAGCGCTCCCCTGTCACTTTCGCCGCATGGACAGCTCCATTCCACTGTGTGGGTTTCCCACCCTCTACATCTTCCTTATCAGTATTGTTCATTTTACTGAATTTGAGAGTGGGATTATCTTTTAAGGTAAACATTCGAACACTCCGAGAGTGTTTCAAATAGACAATCAGTTTTTCTAAACCCCTTGTAGGAGGCTCCAGTTCCCCCCAACATACACACAATTACGCGCACGTACACACACAGCCAAACCACTCACAATTATGAAAGCTGGGACCTCTCGCCCTCTTGCCTACGTAATGGAACAGGAAACTCCCAAAGGATTGGAGAAGTAGGACTGACTAGAGAAAGAACTCAAGGAAAGAGAGATGGGTCGCCCTAGGATTTTTTGCTGTTTAGTGGTGCACTTAGTGGACAGATGTTCCCTCTCTAAACCCCCACACCCCGCCCTACCCCAATTGGGATGGCTGTTCTGGTGACAGCTATAACATTTGGAAACAAAGAAGCTGAATCCACATTAACAGATGGCTGTATCTCTCTTTCCCGAAGGTATCAGAATTGGCTTCAGGAATAATACGAGCATATATGCATATAAGCCTTTCTCTCTTTAAATTGGCACCAGCTATTAACAGGTCTCTCTGTCTTTCGTTCTGTCTCAGTCTTCCTCCCTCCCTCCTTACCTCTTCTTGCTCTCCTAAACTGACCAGATCAGCAGTTTGAGGATTTAAGGGGGGAGTGGGGGGAAGGTCAAGGATGACCTGTCTTTACAGCTGAACCAGAGTTTCTTTTCCCAATATTGAGCCATTCCCAAGTAGAGAGGCTCTTTGACACTAGGATTCTGTGTGAGTGGAGTTCTCACATTCAACTTGCGTTTAGAATTAATTGCCTGTCACTAGGTCTGGGCCAGCTTTACCCTTGGATTTGCCCAGCAACCTAAATACTGCAATTACACAGGACCGAGGCAGTACTTTTGATCTATGAGGTGTTCCCAACCCTCTGTTTAGCAGTTCCAAAATTGGGAGATAGTATAGTAAACAGAGTTCAGCAAAACTCAGTAAGAAGTCTTGACCCTGGAATGCATACTTTTTGAAAGCTGAAACAACCTAATTCATCAATCTGAGCTTTACTTTCATAAAATTAGTCCATAAATATGACCAAAAAGCAGGGGGTTCTTAATATGCATCAAAGGGTATGTGGAATCTGGAAGGGAATATTGCATCTTTAATTTCACTAACGTCTAACTGAAATTTAACATTTCCTCTAAATATAAATGCAGACAACAAACACAGTAATATTAGAAGTATGTGTGACTTTGTCACCAATAGATGTCACAGATAATTTCCATTGCATTTTTTTTTTTTTGGTATCTCAAAATATCACTACCCTAATGTTACAATGAAATCATTGTTACCTTTTTTGTTTTATTTAATAGACTTTTATTTATTTATTTATTTAATTGGGGTATAGTCGTGTCAATTTCTGGTGTTAAGCATAATGTTTCAGTCATAGATATACATGTATTTCTTTTCATATTCTTTTTCATTATAGGTTACTATAAAGTATTAAATATAGTTCCTTGTGCTATACAGAAGAAACTTGTTTATCTGTTTTATATATAGTCATTAGTGTCTGCAAATCTCAAACTTCCAATTTATCCCTTCCCACCCCCCATTCCCCTTTGGTAACCATAAGTTTGTTTTCTATGTCTATGAGTCTGTTTCAGTTTTGTAAACAAGTTCTTTTGCGTCTCTCTTTTTTTTTTTTAGATTCCACATATGAATGATATATGGTATTTTTCTTTCTCTTTCTGACTTAAATTTACATAGAATGATAATCTCCATGGATGGGCCTAGACTATATATTTTTAGAATGGTTTTAGATGTACAGGAAAATTAAGGAGATAGTATGGAGTTCTTACGTATCCCATTCCCAATTTCTTCTATTATTAACACCTTATACTAGTATGGTATTTTTGCTACAATTGAAGAACCAATATTAATGCTACAATATTAACCAAAGTCTGTACTTCATTCAGATTTCCTCAGCTTTTATCTAATGTCCTTAATTCTGTTTCAGGTTTCCATCCAGGATACTGCATTTCATTTAGTTATCAAGTTCCCTTTGACTCCTCTGGGATGTGATCATTTCTCAGGCTTTTCCTGTTTTTGATAACCTTGATAGTTTTGGGGAGTGGTGGTCAAGTATTCTGTAGCATAACCCACTAATGTCATGTGTCTGATGCTTTTTCCATGATAAGACTGGGATTATGGTTTATTGGGAGGACAACCACAGATAAAGGGCCATATTTATAACATCGTATCAAGGGTATATACCATCAAAGTGATTTGACCGTTGGTGTTGACCTTGATAACCGGGCTGAGGTAGCATCTCATATTTCTCCACTCTAGAGTTACTCCTCCACTCCTTCCGCACTGTACTTGTTAGAAGGAAGTCACTCTGTCAAGCTCACACCTAAGGAATGGAGAGTTATGCTCAACCTCCTTGAGGGCAGAGTATGTACATAAAGTATTCAGAATTCTTCTGCAAGATTTGTCTATTTTCCCCTAAATAGTAGTTTATTCAATTATTTATTTGGATCAGTAGAGATTCGTAGGTATTTATTTTATACTTGGGTTAAAATCTAATACCGCTTTACTTTGTTCAAATTATTCCAAAATTGTTCCAGCTTTGGCCTTTAGGAGTTCTTTCTGTTGGTGCTTTTGCTTCTTTGGCATACTCCGTTTGATGTGTGTGTGTGTGTGTATGCGTACTATTATATGTGTTTACATTTCCTAACCTTCTGGTACCACAAGATGTTCCAGGCTCATTTTGCATATTCCTCCCCAGTCCTAGACTCAGTCATTTCTCCAGGGAGCCCTGATTCCTTTTATTGGAGAATGGTAACAGAAACCAAGATCCGGGCTCTAGGTGTGCTAGTTGCTAATGGGGTATCGTTTGTTTAGGCTCTCTTAAATGAGAGAGCAGAGAAATATATGTGTATGAACTCATGTATATACACATATATGTAACTATCTATGTCTATATTGAGCTAAGTGAGTGTATACTGATATCTGCAACTATAACCCATTAACACAGATTATTTTCGCTTCTTCCTCTTGCTTATGTGTAATTCACACTTCAATAGTGAGAAATGTGGCTATCACCATCCACCATCTATTTACTTTATTGTTCAATTCCAGTGCATGTGTATCAGAATTGTTAACCCATCTCCCAACATCACTATTTCTTAGTAGTTCATAGAATCTCTGTTATATCTTGCTATTTAATGAGTCTAAATGCTCATATATTTCTATATCATAAATTTGGCTTTTAAAATATTCTAATAACTGCATTTAAAAATTAGCAATTAGTTTCCATTGAAATTCTATATACTTTATGAATTTAAAAGTGTTATTTTGCAGGGAGGGTGTAGCTCAATGGTAGAGTTCCTGGGCTCAATCCCCAGTGTCTTCATTAAATACATAAATAAATAAACCTCATTTATCCCCTTCTAAAAAACAAACAAAATAGTTTTAAGAAAATGTTATTTTAAGAACACTTAAGTGGACCGATCCAGATTGTCAGAGGGAGCCACGGTAAAAAGAAGGTGAGGATCCCGGCCACAGGAAGTTATTGTGTGGGGCTGTGATGAGTGTGATGATGTGAAATGCCTGGTACAGATGTTACGGGGAGCTCATACTTGATAAATGTTATCTTTGTCCACTTGAGCAGGCTTCTAACTCCTTTAAAGTTCTAAATACCTTTGAAGAGAGAACATGCTAGTTTAGTTGAAGGGCTTGCTAGGTGTCAGGTGTTGGAGGTAAAGATTCACATAAAGTTAAGGGGGAATGAGAAGATGAGGGGAACCAGAAGACTAGGATGACTCTGAAGGTCAGGGGTTTTGTAGGTCAACAGACAAAGGTTTGGATCTTTCCATTCATAACCCTACTGTGTCTCATTTTTGAAATAAGGAGAGCAATGGCTATTACATAGGCTTGTCCTTAAGAGTGAACGTAGATGTTTAATCTTTTCTTTCAATTTATGTGAGGCAGCGGGGAATTAGTGTGGTGATCTGGGACAGTCCCAGAACATATTGTATTGTCCTTCCTGGTAGAGTTTGCATTCTGTGAAGCCAGACTTACTGGAGGTTTAGACAGTTTCTCGTGATAACTTAGGTTCCTTCAACCATCAAAGTACTCTTACCAGATTCTTTCTACTCATGGAGGACAACTGATGTTGATGGTGCTAGAGAAAAGACAAAAATTAAAGATGTTCAATGGCAGGAATGAACTGCTTCAGATTC
The DNA here is from genome assembly GCF_036321535.1 of Camelus dromedarius. Classification (NCBI taxonomy): domain Eukaryota; kingdom Metazoa; phylum Chordata; class Mammalia; order Artiodactyla; family Camelidae; genus Camelus; species Camelus dromedarius. Next base: position 17,316,041 of record NC_087465.1, on the reverse strand, counting down.
TACACCATAGTGAGAGGCATAAGGGAACTAGAAAGAAAAAGAAAAAAAAAGAAATGAGAAATGTCTTACGTCAACATATTGGGTTTGATTTTGTCTGCTTGGAACTTGACACACACCAGAAGGCCAGATAATTTAATTTAATGAGTAGTGACTAGAGTGACGTGAAAGAGATCAATTTTTTACTCCATGACTTTTCATTGCACAATCCTTTTAAAAACAAAACAAAACAATCTTCAGATCATGACTTGAAGGTCTGCAATTCTTCCTTTCTGATATGCTGGAGTTAGAGATCAAACACCCTAATGATATCATAAGTCTCTGCAATGACACTCTGAAACCAGAGCCAGAGGCCCTGTATGAAAGCTGCCAGCATTCAAACCACCCCTGTAGGTTAAGGAGTCCTTCCAGAAAGGTCCCATTTAAATGCAAAAACACTATCAAGACGAGTGACTGAGTACTCAGTATCTCATTAGCAGCCATTAGCAATGTAGCAGAGATTAGGTTCTCAGATTTATTATGGAGAGGAGCTGTCAGGGTGATTTGGCCCAGCGTCTGTCACCCACTGACTGCCAGGTTTCACGCTCTTATCACCACATGGGGGGTCTGCCTAAAGCTGGGAATTTAGTTTACTAGAAAGAATTGGGCACTTAATGCACAATAATCAATATTGTTTTATGTAACTTTGACTTACGTGAAAGGGTAGAGAAGAATTTTTATAATAATAGCACCTTTGTGTGTGTTGATTAATCATGCTCTACAGAAATCTTAAATTTTATGATAAACATCTACTTTGTCAATGAGGTCAGAAAGTACATCATGTAAAATATGCACAGACGTAATTCAGGGAAAACAAAGCTATGGTAACAGAAATAGAGTTGCATTCAAGGAATTACAGATAGACTAAAAATTTCCTGCATTAATATGAAAACATTGATACAACAGTGCGAGAAAATGATCGTTCACATGAAGCTTGGTATGTGATATTGAATATCTGTGACAGAGATAGGAACGTGAAAGGAGAGTAGTGACTACAAACAGAACAGCATCTGTGTCTTTAGACATTGCTAAGAATTCACGTTGTTTTTACTGGTAGGAGCTGACTGACGTATCAGTGTAAGACAGGTAGTATCCTGTAATTGGAACTCTAGACTTAGTTGTGAAATGCATATTTGCTTAAGTGACATGCTTGGTAAATGGCATATGATACATTCAATAGTGTGATGTAAGAGATTCTCAAACAAACCCTTGTGTAAAGCATCATCATGTGGGGTCATGAAGTAAAACCATCCACTTTGGCAATACTCTGAATTTTTTTAATTTTAGGTCTTTTAAAGAGTTTGATGAAACCAATACATCCCTTCTGCAGAAAAGTAGACTCTACAGAAAGCTTTTTGATTGTAATCGGTAGATTATTGAGTAGTATTTATAAAGAATTATGTCCCTGTAATTATTCATTTTTTTCAAATCCAATTTAATAAAAAAAAGGAAATTTAAATGTGATTAAAAAGTAAGTTTCAATGAACTGTTGTTTGGTCATCAGGCAAACTGATATTCATTCAGCAGATATTAATGGGGTGTCTAATATGTGCTGCTGTTCTAGGCACTGGAGACACAGGAGTGAACAAAGGAATCTCTTCCTTATGGATCTTATGCTCCAGTGGAAGGAGATGAGCATAAATGCATAGATGTAGTTGGTGGAAAGGACCATGAAGGAGCAGTGTAATGATGCAAGGGTGGGGCGATTATATAGGGTGGTCAGGGAACATTTGAGCAGAGATTTGGAAGAAGTGTGGGAGCAAGCCATGAATACATTGAAAAAGAGGTTTGGCATATGCAGATAGACGGGCTTCTGCTTTATGTGTTTCAGAGATGGGCAAGTTAGTTTTGTTTGTAGTGAAATGACCAAAGGGGAAATTGATGAGGTTAGAAAGGTAGGTAAGTGGAAATCATTTAGGGCCTTTTAGGCAATGGTCAGGAGACATCTTTAGGGGACTAGGAGTTTGTTTTCGGACATGCTAGGTTTGTGATGCCTGTCATATCTTAGTGAATCCTGGAAGCAGACAACTGGATATACTAGTCCGAAATTCAGCAGCAAGAGATAGCATGGCTATAGATGAAAGTTAGTAAATCATCATGGTATGAAAAGTCTTTGAGATGAAATCACTTTGTAAGTAGGTATAGGCGGATGATAGATGACTTTGAAAGACTGAGCCGTAAGATACTCCGATATGTAGAGGATTCTCTAGGAGGGTACGAGAAGGGCATGGGAAGAAGTGAGCAGGAAGATAAGAGGAACTGTCCCATGAGCCAAGTGGAAAGCTGTAAGAAGGAAGAGGGAGTGAATATTAGTCCTCCTAATAAATTAAGATGATAGGACTTGGAAACATAGATGTAACTGATAACGTTGAGAAGAAAAGTTTCTATGTAGTGGAGAGGGCAGAAATAGGTAAGTGGGAGAAAAAGTGGAAATGTTAAGTAGAGCTATCTTTTTTGAGTAGTTTTGCTATAAAAAGGAGCAGAGCGTGGGGCAATGATTAGAATTTTTTTTTCCTTTAAAATGAGAAACATTAGATCTTTGTATACTGATAGGAACATCTAGTAGAGGGCAAATAATGGAAGATGTGTTACGGAAAAATCGGTCACTGCACCCCGAAAAGTGAATTCAAACTCAGAGGCAGAGTTTTGGGAGCAAAGAGCAGCTTTTTTGCTCCATCCAGCAAGGGGAGTCACAGCACGCTAGTGCCTTAAAGACTGTGAGCCCATCTCGGGGTTGGGGCCTTGAGGTTTTATAGAAAAACTGGATGGAGCAGAAAAGGTGATAAAAATCAAGGCATTTTATAGGGTGCTCCATTCCTCTTAACCTCAAGAAATCTTCAGGAGGAACTCGGGAGGGTCTGCCCATTCTTCTGAGATTATCAGCCTGTTATCTCCTTCCTGGAACATAGCCTCTGGTTAAAGTGTTTCTCAGAAAAGAACAAATCAGCAAATGGTTTTCGCCTCAGGGAAGTCAGTTTTTCAGTTTGCTTTGTACTCCTTCAGGTGCAGGGAAGAGGAGACACAGTAGAAGAGAAATCCCTCAAGAGGGGAGACATCGAGTGCAGAGTGGAGGGCTTAGATTTAGAGGACAAACATTTCTTCTGCTAAATTAGGATGGAAGGTAGAACAGGTGGTTTCAGGTAGACCCAGGTAGGTTAGCAGACTTGATGTTAGGAGCTTATGGATATTCTATTCTGATCCCTCCCGTACTGAGAGTGAAATAAGAAGCAGCTGAGAATTTAGATAAAGAGATGTTGTAGATGTAAAGAAAGAGGAGTTATGAAATTGTCGTCTAGAACAGAAGAAAAGAGAATTAAGAAGTCAGTTTTCCAGTAAGCACTAAGTTCACAAGGGGTAAGTGGCCATGAATTTAAATGAGATCAGTTAGCGCTGTTGCTTGTTTTATAATCCAGCCATGTTTAGGGGCTTGGCACAGTGGCTGAGTTGGCCTAAGATTCTATTTCACTAGGTCGGGCATTTTGCAAGGCCAACAGAACTGAGAATGAGGGCCGAGGAACTTCACAGAGTCTACATGGAATTGTGATTCTAATGATGGACCGTGGACTCTAATCAGGAGAGGCAGAGAATTGAGGAGTTAGGCCTGGAGCACTACACTTGGTTTTAGCTGTATGTCTGGGTCACAAGAGCTGAAAATCTTGACTGACAATTATGACAAGAGCAAACACAGTGATAACCCCCACAGTTCACTCAGTTACACAGGATCTCTGTGTGTTTCTTTCAGCTGAATTCCTGTCTGTAATTTCTTGATCCTTAAGTCGATGACATTATCTGAGATGAGGTAAGCATTTTTGATAAAGTCTTTCAGAAATGAATTTTACAAGACTATTTTTAATTTTAAAGTTTTTAGAATAGAAATTTGTATAACAGCTTGCAGTGATTTCAAGTGCTTTGCTTCTCTGTGAAGAGACATTAGTCTGTTACACCTGGCTCCAACCCCCAGGAGTGCTTCCTCTGGCACTGAAAATAGGAGTAAAGTGTAAACATTAAACAAACATCTTATCTTTAAAGCATATGTAGCAGTGTTTCCTTTCTAATATGGGTCAAATGTCACTATTAACTCCACTTCCATTTTTTCCTCAGTGTAACTAGTTTATTACCAAGTTTCTCTTCATTGTGTGTATAAAGCATGTTTGCCCCCTTGTGGATGTTTCTGGAACTGTCGCTGAACTTTTTTCTTGTTTTTGGTAGGGGAAAAAAAGACTGAAAGTGCAGATATTGTGGTCAATAGGAATTATTTCTGATGAAACCCTGAGGCTGACCAAAAGCGGTTGAAATCACTAGGTGTTTACCTTCTTCTAGTAGCTTCAAAACTTGGGCTTATGTTAAGAGCCACACTTTAGCTGAATCTGGAAGAAGAAGATAGTTAAAAAAGTTAAAATTTTGACATTATTTTAAAATATGAGAATATACAATTGTGAAAGAAAGCTAGTCAGTCTCTCCTTTATATAATGTTAAAATGCTTAATGTCTCTAGCTTAACCCGGAAGGATCAGATGGCTTTTTTTAAATTAGTTTAAGATTACATAAATATAAATAAAGCTTGCCATTGATTAATTTCACTTGCTACATACAGATTTATACAAGTTATGAGAAAGTCCATTCTTAAGACTGCGTGAACATCAACAAGTCTGAATTTTCAATAAGAGTTTTCCTTAACATACTGGAAAAAATAACTTAACTAAGCATTTATGACATGAGCTGGTACTGGTTTAGGTTCTGGGAATAAGACCCAGTTTCTTTCCTCAAAAGAGTTGCAAGCTGATGTAGAGACAAAAATTGCAATAAAGTGTCATACATTCCACTGCAGAAGTTTGTACTTGATATAAATTGATAGAAATGCTAGCAAGTTATTTTAAGTTTATTCTAGAGAAGTAGTTCAGAATAGCTTCATAGACGAGAGGACCTGAACTATCTTGGGAGATCTTTAAACACATGAGGAATGGGAACCGGAGGTGAGAAGGCAAAGGCAGCCTAGCCTTAGAAAGGAAATGCACACAGGCATGATCCTGTGGCTTATTCACCCATTCTTACAGGCCTAATAGGGACACCTGCTGGTAGCTGCATCACTTTCATCATCATCACCATCATGTTAACAATGAATGAATACTTGTCGTCAGGTAGGGAAATGAGCTCTTAACACCTAGATGTTTTCTACCACCTACCTTATGAGTTCAATATTGTAATTATTCTCATTTTACACGTACAAACATGAAGGCTTAGAAAGATTAAGTAATTTGCTCAAATTAAGTGAGTACACTTCAACTCCATGCTCTGGACCTCTGTGCTTAACAGGCTAAAATGACTGGCACATATTAAGGGCTCAAATATTGGTTAATAAGTATAATAATCTCATAAAAGCTGAAGTGATCTACTTTGAAGCATATGATGCAGTTTGGTGAATGCACTTGAGTGCACATAGATGAATAGTACAAGTGAGATACACACAAAAACAGAGAATAAAAATTCATATATGTATATCTGTTTGGAACAAAGAATATTTTTTCATGTCTAACTTCTTAGTAAGCAGCAGGATATCCCACACACATTGCTAGGCAGCATCAACAGGGCAGTGTTACAGATGCACAGAGAGAAAATTTACATTTCCTGCACATTACAGATATGTATGTGCTCTGATCACTTCTTAAGAATGAAATAATTTGAATTTTTAATTTTACTTATCAATGGTGTACATGAGTCATGTTAGGTGAAGAGTTGTTGGTTGATTGGAAATTTTATGTTTGAATATTTTACAGAAAACAGCAAACAACTCCTTTTAGTCTTAAAACATCACATTCAACAAATGAGCAATTATGCTGAAGAAAGTGGCCAATTCAGTACAGTGTCTGGGATCTAAAATATATGATAATTACCTGAAGGAACTGGGAATAGATGAGATAAGGCCAGGAGGGAGCTAGGTGGTGGCTGAAGCTTTTAGCCCGGGTGGCTGAAGGTTTTAGCCCGATAGCCAGGTTCAGGTTGGTAAAAGGACGACTATTTTAACAACTAGAACTTCTTAGCGACAAAGTAGACTGCATTTTACAATCATAAACTCCCTGTCACTGAAGTGGTTTAGCAGAGGTTGAAGTTAAGAAGTCGGAAAAGCAGAGCCTTTTTACAGTGAGAAAACTCTATGATTCTATGGTTTCGCAACTCCTCGTAAATTTGTATAGTTCACACGTGCCACTCATGGTGACACTTAAGTATATGATGTCTTGAGATGGCCATTTGAAGTTGTTTCCTGTGCCACACTCTACAAATGTCAGGACTGTTCCTGTGCAAATCTTATTTCCCCCACTGAATCAGTATTATCCCTAAACAAGGGGCTTTCTTCCAGGAGGACATGAGAGAGCCGTTCAGAAGTGTCCAAACTGAGTTTTTACAAAACTGTGTTATCAAATTTTGTTTACAGCAAAATTTCAAACATAGCATTATGAGTTCCTGTAATACCCTTTACCCAGTTTCCCAAAATGTTAACATTTTTTATTACCATAGTACAATGATTGAAACCAGGAAGTTTACAATGACATCATACTATTAACAAATTTATAGACTCACATTCAGATACTGCCTATTGTCTTGTGGCCCAGGCTCAAATATAGGGTCCCTTGTTGCATTTACTTGCCATAGCTCCTCATTCTTCTCCAGTCTAGGATAGTTCCTCAGTCTTTCTTTGTCTTTTATGGCCTTGAACTAGTGGAAAATCCTAGCCAGTCATTTTGTAGAATTTGTCTCTGTTTGGGTTTATTTGGTATTTTCATGTTTAGACTGAGGATATGTATTTCTTGACAAGAACACTTCAGGAGAGATGCCATGCCCTTTTCAGTGCACTGCATTAGAGGAGCAAGAAGTCTGCATGTCTCATCACTGGTGATGGTAACTTTGATGACTTGATTATAATGATAGCTGGAAAGTTGCTATTTTTCCTTTTTTGTAATTATTTGAGGTTGTTTAAGTATCCTGCTTTTTGTTTAATTTTCCCACATTAATTTTAGCATTCATCAATACTTCCTGGCTCCAACAATTATGTGGCGTTTGAGGAACGATCATTTCCAATTCTGATCATTCCTTCTACATTTATTAACTATAATTTGACTGTAAGGAAGATTTTTTTTCTTCTCCTTCATTTATGTATTTACTTGGTTATTGTGTGTGTGTATATGTGTGTGTATGTATGTGTGTGTGTATATATATATCAGTGTGAACTTGTGGATATCTACTCTAGTCTATGGGTTAAAATCCATTACTATCACTAATTATTTTGTTTCTCAGTGTTCCACATTTGGTCATTGATACTCCTTCAGGCTGTCTTCTGTGTTTTTCCTATGTGGCCATTCAATTTTTGGAGTAGTACTTTACTTTCTGGCACCACAAAATGCTCCAGACCATCTTTTACTTTACCTTGTCCTAGTCTTGTATCAGTCATTTCTCCATGACATTCTTTTTCCCTGCATTAATAATGGTATTTAGAAACCAGCATGTTGGTATGAAGTGTACCCATTACTACCTAAGCTACTCCATTGCCCTTTTAGCAGATAGAGCTAACAACACATATACAAATACATACACATATACAAATATATCTGTCTATTTTCATATTTATCTAGTGTGTGTGTGTGTGTGCATACCCACACAGGCACACGTACACATACATATGTAACTTCAAATTGATACATGAGTTCAAACTGATACCTTGATTCCAATTCAACACCAAAAGGTTTATTCTAGCCTTCCTTATCCTTTCCTTATTTGTAACTTTTTTCTCTACCAATTAGAAACCTAATTCTCCTATTTACAATCTATTTACATATTTGTTCAGTTCTGGAATACACATAAAATACTTTAATATCATTGACCTTTACACTTATGAAAAAACAATTTACTAACAAATTCAGTACTTGTGTACAGTTCTTTTTGTCTTTAGCTTTTCAGTGTATATTAAGTGTATTTTTAATTACAGTATATTAAAATGCTGTTTTCCAGGGTTAGTTAGGTCAGTTCTTCCCTGCCTCCTTCAGTGTGATTTTGTTATTTATTTGTAAAAATCTTAGGTTTATTTGTTACTGTTTGTGATCCAGTTGGTGATCCTTTCAAATCCTGCATGATTTTAATTATTTGTTTACTTGTCTATGCAAAAAATGCTCATAGATTTGGTCAGAACTGTTAAAAAAAAAAAGGCATATTCAAGTGTCATCCCCTCCTCGTTCTTTCTACCTCACTCCTATTCTTCCTTTCTTTCTGCCCAGTTCCCATCTGCTTCCTGAGACGTTAGTCACACTAGTCTCTGGTTTATCCTTCTTGCATTTCTTTTTGCACTGATGAGTAGATACATGCGTTTTCTTACATGAAAAATAGCACACTATACTCCTTTGAACTCTGCCTTTAATATATTGGAAATCACTCTGTATCTGTTGATAGAGATCTTCTATATTCTTTTTTTCCCCCTGTAGTGTGAAAAAAATCCAGCACTTTGTGCTCAACTCAGACTACTGAACCAGAATTTATGGCAGAATATGTGATAATCCATATATATAATAAGCTCCCCAGGTGATTCTTTTCCTTGGGGAAATTGGAGATACACTGCTTGGCATCTCTGCAATTTACCTGTCTAAAATGGAAACTTCAATTATTTCTTCTTCCACGCCGTTCCATCCTGGAAATCCCTTCTTCCTTGGTACTATGATCCATACAACACAAAAACCTAGGAATGATCTTCAGTTCCTTACTTTTCTTCACTTTCTATATGTGTGTATATATTCATACATATACACATATATATATTTTTCTTCATATTCATTGCCATCATCTCAGTCTGAGCCACTACCATTTCTCCTTTGTTCTATTTGAACAGCCTAGTAGCCACACAAATCTGATTATTTCAACTATGTTTTCAAAATCATTCAATTGCTTTCCCTTGCTTCTAAGAGAAAATCAAAATCTTTAGCTTTATAGATTCTGGCCTTGCCTTTTCTTCTTGTATTTTCATACTTATAAACACACACACTCACACACACACACTCACTCACACTCATACACAGATACATAGTTAGTATTGTTTTTTTAGTCTTTGTTTTCCCTCCCATCCTGGCTTGAGAAAATTAAGAAACAAACTCACAACAAAAAAATTAAGCTTTAAAAATAAATTGGAGTAGTGTCCCTCCAGAACACGTCTCTGAAGTAGTGCTGGCATCACTGGCAGCACAGCCCAGGTTTTTTCCCTTGGGCATAAAAGTGTGGTGAAAACGTCTCACTAGAAATCAGAATCTAAGCTTTCAAAGTCCAATTCTATCTCCAATCTTCTGCAGTATGCCTTAAGGATTAAAGCACAGGAATTAGAATCCGAGGTCTGGATTGAGTCTAACCTTCTTTCATATGAATTTTTTTTACCTTAGACAAATCATTTATCTTTTCATGCCTCAATTTCTTCATTTATGAATGGAGATGTTAAGAGTATTGATATTCAAGGTTAATGAAAATAGAATGAATGTAAATACCATTACACAGTTTTTGAACACCTAAAGTTAAATGTGGGGGGATTGGTAAGAATGTGGAGCACCTGGAGCCCTCATATACTGCTTGTGGAAATGTAAAATGGTGCACTCACCTAGGAAAACAGTTTGTCAGTTTCCTAGAAGGTTAAATATGTATTGACCACATTGATGCATCCATTGCACACATGGGTATTTACCCAAGAGAGAGGAAAGCATAGGTCTATAGAAATGTACATGGACATTCAGGCATCTTTATTTGTGACAGCTCAAAACTGGGAAGCAACCCAAATTTCCATCAACAGGTGAAAGGATAAACAAATTTGGCATGTCCATCAAGTGGAATGCTATCCATGACAATAAAAAAGCTATTGATACAAAATCACATGGACGCATCTCAAAATAATTATGATGAGCAGAAGAATTGAGACAAAAAACTAATAAAATGTCAGAATGCTTAAGCTAGTCTATACTGACAGAGAGAGCATTGTATTCCTGGAGGTGAGCGGTGGCAGTGAAGGGAGGGAAGGAGAGGTTACAAAGGGCAATGAAGAAACTTTTGCGACTGAATAATATGTTCCTTACCTTGATTGTGGTAATTATTTCACAGCTGTATACATATGTCAAAACTTGTTAAACTTTACCTTTAAAGGAATATAGTTTATATTATGTTAATTATACTTTTATAGAATGAATAAAAATGTTAGTAATAGCCCTCTCGGGTGCTTAGAAATGATTATTTTTTATTTTTAAACTTTTGTTTCTGATTTTCCTCTAAAGTTTCTTAAAATCAAGATTATTATTTCTATACTATAAAAATGAGCAAATTTTAAGAAAAAAAATTCATTATTTAAATTCCTGTCTTCTTCTAAAATCCAGTTAGGTGTTCTTTCATTAATTTTTTTTTACTTGAAAACATTTTAAGCAATACAGAATTTGCCAGGATAGTACAAGGGAGATCTGCATACTCTTCACCTGGATTCAGTAATTCTTAACATTCTGCCACATTTGCCTTAATCTCTGTCTCTCTCTCTCTCTCTCTCTCTATATATATACACACTTATATGTATTTATTACGATAATTATTATTATTTTTCTCAAACATATGAAAGTTATTTCTGGATATTATGACGCTATCAGACACTATGACACTTTGTCACTTCCACACACATAGTCTGGCTCCACTAGTTGGAGAGGGAGTTCCAAAATGGCACCTACCAGCCCTGTGCTTAGCCAGGGAGGAAGAGATTGCAAAAATGCTGTCACCCTGTGTCTCTGTCCCTGGAAACATTTCCAACATTTTCCTGTCTCTCTGCTAGATACTCCAAGATTAGTAAGAGGGTCTCCTTCACCTACAGTCTAGGCTCTTTTCAAACTGATATTTTTGTGCTGGGTCCTAGGGCGAGTATGTCTGTGTGTGAGCCTTTAAGAGCGGGTTCTCTGTTCCCTACAGTTTTATGGTTTTCCTGAACATATTTCCCATTTGGTTTCAGAGACAGGTATTTAGAGGTCGTGTCCATCCTGTACTGGATCTAATGATTGGAGTGCCTGATGTGGAGCACAAACCAGTGCTCCTCAAGGAGAAGTTCTGCATTCTGAGATTCCTCTCTATTGTGAATTGCTATGGCTGGGATGGTTTTTTGTTTTGCTTTTGTGTTTTGGTAAGACCGTGTCTCTGCCTCTCCTATCTATCTTGATGCTGCCCTTTCATCCTTCGTTGTGGAGGTTCTGTTCATCCAGTTTTCAGGTCTTTCTCAGAAGAAACTGTTCCATATACAGTTGTGGATTTGTAGTGTCTCTGGGAAGAGGTGAGTTCAGGATCTTCCTATGCCACCATCTTGAACCCTTCCCCACATTCACTCTTGAGTTGAGGTGAGCAGGAGGTCTCCTTTATAATTTTTATGAGGTGATTTTCTATTTAGTTTTGTTCCATAGACGTTAATTAACAACTGCCAACACAAGTCCCTGAAACATTCTTTCTTCTGGATTTCTATTCTTCTTCTTGCAATGCTGACATGTCTTCAAGTGTCTTCTCTTTTGAACCTTCAAGTCTTTTCCTTTGCAAGCCATTCTGTCATGGGGGACATGTTTCAGAAATTCTTTCGTGGCCTGCCCACATCACTAGAGCTCACTATTCCAAGTCAATCCAAGCTATAATTCCATGTAATATCCAGAGGTTTTCAACTAGGTATAGCAGGCTTAAACAGTGATCGAGTTGAGATAACTTACATGTTTCCAATCTCTTAAGTATGCTTTCCTGCTCAAATGGTTGTTAAAGTAATTAAAGGTATGTGTCTTCTAATTTCAAACAAATCTGTCCTTTGAGTGAATTTAGCTGAAATTTGCATATGTTCTTGACATCCTCTCTCAATCTGGAATTAGTTGCACTGTATTTGGCAGCTGTTATCCATAGATTATGCTACAGGCTTAGGACTATTTTTTAATTTCATTAAAAAAAGAAATCCTTTATTTATTTTTCTTTATTATTATTTTTAGTTGGCACAAATTAAAAGAATAAAGACATCTTTGTGTTGAAATCACCAAGATTTCAGTCATCATTTTATTAATGAAAACAGATACATGAAATATTTTTATGTATTTATTTGATGGAGGGGGAATATATTATTCTTGTATTTAGATTTATTATTTGTTTTACATTACTAACCTATAATTTTCTTTTCATTCTTATATATATATATTGCATATATGTATTAAATATCTAATGGAATACTTCAGCTTCAGAATTAAATTTGTTTTATTTTATTAGATTTCGGATTTGGAAGTGAATAAGCATTGGTACAACATATATCAGTGACTTAAATGAGAGGTTTTATTGAAACATGATTTTAAGCATGTTCAGTCAAGTTTAAATTCCTCCTCTAGGAATTCAAAGCAAAGTTATTTTATTTGTTGTAAGCTTGGAATTTTTAATTGCATCAAGAATCAAATTGTGAATACACTTTGGATGACTTATTCTCAAATTTATTCTTCAGAGAGTTGTGCAAGTTGGTTCTGATGCTCTAAATCCTAAACAGAATTATATTGTAATTGCAGATAAATATTTGTATAATTATCAATATCCTAACAAATAAAACACACATAAACATTCACATTTGTATGTGAAAATTTTAATCATTGCCGATATTAAACTCAGTCCTAAATGTTATAAACAGATTATTAAATCTACTTCTAAGAGCTTTGCCTTCCAGAGCACGTGGCTAGAAGAGTAACCAATTTAAGCAACAAGGAGCAACATTATCTTGTTGCCACTGCTCCAGCTACTCTTGCTAAAATGCTAAAATGCTGATCCCACTTCTATCTTACTTTTTTTCTTTCTTATTTCCCTTTTGTACGAAGCCTATTTGTATAGTTTTTTCTCTGCATATGTCTTTGGTCTCATACCTAATCAATCGTTGCTACTTAGTGAATATTAATACTATTCTAACCAGTAACATTCTATCTAAAGAGGAAGTACGATGTAGTGTGGTTGGGTCCACCTATCTGCTGGATTAGGCAATTCAATCATTTGAATTTTCTGAAACTCAATTTTATAATCTTTAAAAGTAGGAGATTAGATAATCTCTATTATCTATTGTAGCTCTATTACTTTTGTAGTAATTTCCGTAATATAGTCTTGTTGGAGTCTTACTTAAAAACAAGTGGCGATTATTTATGATCTTGTAAGTAAGAAACAGAGGAGTGAATGCAAAATCACTCTCCAACTATAGTCCCAAAGAATCCTTTATACCTCTATTTTTTACCTTATAGTTCATGTAAATGATATCCATCACTTAAAATTTCATAAGCAAAGACCATCTGGTCTTTATAAATGCTATTTCTGCTTTACCAAATATTGATAAATTGGGCAGCTTTGTGCTGCCAAATACTTAGGCCTCTTTGTCATGGCTTCATACCAATTTCAAAATGAATATTGAATATGATTATTTAGGGATAAAAGAGTGATAGTAAATAAAACCATATGCTTACTATTAAAGAATTTTATTTGAATAACTCTTAGTAGCATGTTTTCAAAACTTGGTCCACTTGCAGTACTGGAAGGGTCCCGTTTTCATTTGATTCTGAAACTATAGCTCTTGGGCAATAAGCCCATCTGTAGTAATGGTCCAGGCTGAATTGAGCTTGATTAGTATTTGAAATTGATTCTGTCCAGATACCAGATGGCCCACGTTGGTATTTTATTTGTCACTTTCAAAGGAAAAACATTTTTTTTTTACCAGTGGGAATGAACAGATTCAAGATGATGACTGTTCTCCCCCAGGTTTACAAATAATTGTTGAATGTTAGTGCAGGGTTCATTGTTAACTGATGGCTCTACTCCAGCTACTTATGCAATGAATCGTTCTCTTTGTCGTGTAGCTTCTTTAGATTTTACCTTTCATTCCTACTCTTTTAAAAGTCTACTTTTTTAACTAGAATATTATAGCAAGTCCATGCTATAAATGTATTCATAACCTGCCTTTTAGAGAACACAGTGAAGAGTCAACTGACTTATTGACTGGAGTGGAGGATTTATAAAATGATAGTAGAAGCTAAGATGAGAACAGCTAATGGCATCTAGATTTTTTTTTTTTCAGTGTAGGAAATAGCAACTCCTCAAAAATTGTTTTCAACAGGAAAGTGGGAGAATAGAGCTGGAAGTAAGGGTGGAGAGATATTTGTATTAAGCCAGGTGAGAGATGATCAGGATTTCCGTTTGGCAGGTGTCTGTGGCAAAGCAAAAGAAGGGGCAAGTAAGAGTTCCTTTGAAAGAAGAATCAGTGGCAGATATGACATAGATGATGAGGGGGCTGTGCTGCCGTCTTGGCCCCTCAGCTTCTCACATCCCGAGCAAAAATACATGGAGCAGGATAGATTTGCTGACCCCCTTTTCCACAAGCTCCCGCAGGCATTTTGAAGGAAGTGCAGAAAACTTTTAACAATAAAAGTTGAAACTTAAGCGGCAGTCATTTTCCTCCCAACTGCAAATAAAAGTAGTCAGGTGGGAGCAGAGAGCTGGAATTTTCTCTTTCAAACAAGGGGAGATTCAAATTCATGATGTACCAAATAATAGCGTCCTATTTCATTTTATAAAATTCTCAAAATTTCAAAGCAAAATAAAATAAAATGCACAAAGGAGGAAATATGTTTGGATATACTGGAAAACATGCAGTAAATACATTTCGCCCCTCCTACCACTTCCTCACTCTGATGAAATCCCGTAGCACAGTCTGTTTTACCGGGTGGTCACGTGAGCGGGTTTGACGTGCAGGAATAGTAATGAACCACAGGGGCAACACTGACCGGTGAGAAAAAGGTGTTGGAAGAGCCCTCTCCTCAGTTTTCCTTTGCTGGACTGGGGTTTCTGCAACGCTTCTTTGGAGGTGTATCTTGCCGAGTAAGCACCGGGCTGACCGTTTTGTGAAGACTTGTCCTGCTTCCCCTCCTTCTCTGCTTTGCTTTTTACTCACTCCGTTAAAACTGCGTTTCTCTCAATAGCAATATCCTTCAAACTTAGTGAAACTGAGAATTACCTAAAGAGATTTTTTTATACCCTCGTATCTGAGCTCCCCCTAGATATTCTGATTCAGCATGTTTGGGGTGGGGGCCCAGCCCTTGTAGTTTAAAAAGCTGCAAGGCAACGCAGACGCAGCTGGTGAACAGACCACAGCTGGAGTGCTGTAGATCAGAGCATTAGCAATTAAGTTTATCCTCAGCCTCTAGGGTTTTTGTTTGTTTGTTTGTTTGTTTATTACTATTGTTTTTAATAGTAATTGTACATATTTAAGATGTACATCTTAAGAAATGATAGTAAAAAAAATAGATGGTAAAATGATTACTGTAATCATTGACTAGAATATCCATCTCCTCAAATAGTTATCTTTTTTCTTTTTTTGTGCTATACATTAGATTTCTAGAATTATTATTATTATCATTCCTCTTACATAACGTAAACTTTGTACCTTTTGATCACATCTCCCCGTTTCTCCCACCTCCTCAGCTCTGGTAACCACTGTTCAACTCTCTGCTTCTATGTGTTTGACATTTTTAGATTCCACATATCACTGAGATCATTTTATTTTCTTTCTGTGTCAGGCTAATTTCACTTAGCATAATGTCCTTTAGCTTCATTCATGGTATCACAATGGCAGGATCTCTTTATGTTATAAATGTATATTCCACTGTATAGCCATATCACAATTTCTTTATTGATTCATCTATCAATGTACATTTAAATTGTTGCCATCTCTTAGCTATTGTAATAATGCTGCTATGAGCATTGGAATGTAGCTATCTCTTTGAGGTGCTACTTTTATTTCCTTTAGACATATACCCAGAAGAGGGATTACTGGGTTATACGGTAGTTCTATTTTTAATTTTTTAAGAAGCCTCCATATCATTTTCCATAATGGCTGTACAATTTACACTCCCACCATCAGTGTACAAGGATTGCCTTTACTCCACATCCTTGTTAACACTTATTTTCCTTTTATCTTTTTGATAATAGCCGTTCTAACAGATGTGAAGTGAAATCTCATTGTGGTTTTGATTTGTATTTCCCCCAAATTAGAGATGATGAGTGCTTTTTCATATACCTGTTGGTTTTTTTGTATGTCTTTGGGAAACTGTCTATTCAGGTCCTTTGCCCATTTTTCAGATACGTTGTTTGTTTTGCCATTGAGTAGCATGAGCTCAAGCTCTATTTCCAAGTAACCTAAGACAGCATTAAGAGCAGAATTATAAATTGCCACCCTTATTACTAAACCTTTTTACATATAGCTAATTGTGATGAGGTAGAGGTGGAGGTTAATATATTGGGAGAAGGGAAACCACTGCATATACCAGATGTGAGGGAGATGATAATTATACGATTGTGAAGTAGGTTGGTTCTTTTAAATGGCATTGAAAATGAAGACTTCCCCTCCCCTCAAATGATCAAATTCGACCAATTAATTACCAATTTAAGGCATGCTTGAAAAAGTCAGAGGGCACTCTGACGTCACTAAAGGTGATTCTCACTTCCTCCAGCCCTTAGTGCCTCATTGCACTGAAAATCAGGTCCAGAGTGTTATAAAGTGAAAAGAGCTGCAAAGATTAGATGCATGGTGTCTACAGACCTTCTGTGTCCAAGTCGGGCCCTGATAAGGAAAGAGTGTTACTCTGAAAACTCATACAGGACTCTTTTGGTGATCAGAAGCAACCTTTTTTGACTTTATCAGAGAATAGCAACTTCCCATTGCCTGGAGAACATGAAAAGAAAAATGTTACTTGAAGCAAGTGCCTCACAAGATGACACTGTTTTTCTCAAAGCCCACCTCCAACACTCCCATTAGGTATAAGACTTTAGAATCCAGACGTTCTCTTCTGGGAAAAACATAGTAATATGTCAATGGAATTTGAAGACATGTGAGCAGAGAACAGGGGAGTATATAGAAGAATGGATCTTCAGGGTCTTAGGACACTTTTGGAAATGCACAACGTAAGACTGCATATGGAGAATTCCTTGATAGGACACTATTCATCATTAATTCAAAATTCAACATGGAGTTGGTCTCAATTATTTGCTGAGATGACTCCTTGAATATTGGGCTTAATGACCTATATTAATAGAGGTGTTAGAACTTTCTTGGAAAATTATTGTAGAAGTCGACAGAGGATGCAGAGAAGGTGGAAATATTGGAATGCATTTGTTGTGTGAAAACTAAGAAACCTTTGAAAAGTCAGTATAAAATACACAGTAGATTCTGAAGACTTAACATGAAAAAATATATATAGCAGGCTTCTTTCAATTCTAAAATTTCATGGAGAATGGGGAAGATAACAAAAAATCTCATTTAGTCCAAGTGTCTTACTGTCCTCTAGTGGTTAAATATGGTATAAGTGCAAAGAGAGGAGAATGCCATAGTGCTTTACAGCAGAGAAGAATCTTAGGGAATATTTAGCCCAATGTTTCTAACATTATGGGTTTTATGAAAGTCTTAAAAGGAGCAAAAAAAATTCTTATGATTTCTTTGGTGTTGACAAACTATTTTTATTATCACACTTCCTAAATATGATTAAACATAGGTAGTATACTTATAAATTCCTATAAAAATTTACAACCAATACAGATTAAGATAATAAACGTTTTATTGGGGGTTTCAATTAATGACATTAGTGTGACATATTATGTACAACATTAACATGATAGATATAGTTCTTTTGCTAAAGCTAGATTTTGTCTCAAACCTGGAAATGGTCCTGACTCTTGTTATGTATTTTTTTTTTTTGCCTTAGGCATATTCATATTGCCCATGCTAATATATAACTTGAGAAATCGCAAGTCTTCTACAATAAAGAAATGGTGGAATGGATATAGATACATGGAGGGGGACACACAGAAGGTGGAGAGGAATATTTAAAGTTGATCACACTTGACAGTTTTAGTTATCTCAGTAAAACCTGAAGCAAAAATATAACCATTGTTTCTTTCTTTTTTTTTTTTTTGACATTTTTGACCTTGAATAAAAATAATTATTGGTATATTCCTAAGTGATTTTTATTGATTTTAATATTAGCCTTCTATCTTGACAGAAGATACTACTTTCCCATTATTAGTAGATTATTAGTAAAACAAAAGTTCTTGGATAATGTCATTTAAAGATGAATTCAGTTGAAATAAAATAGCCTGAGAGTTCTGATTTTGCTTTTGACTGTCCCCACTTTATCAAAAACCCTCTTTGCTGTAAACCATTAGAAATTATGCTTTCATCACTGCTGAAAGATGTGTTTTCATTACTAGCAGCAGGGAATAAAATGGGAAGCTAATTTAGTTGAAAATTATTTTCACAGTAACTCCATTTTAAGCAAAGAAAAAGAACAGTTTATCTTTTAAAGTAGAAATTAATATTAATAAATTATACATTATTCTTAATTGCAACATGTCAAAGAAATTTTTAAAAATGAATTTTTTTTGGTAATAAAAGAAGTCTTTTGATTGGAAAAACCAACCATGGATTGTTCTCAAACAATAATGCCTAGCACAAAAGGGAATTATATGAACCAAGGGAGTTATATACTAGGCATTTATAGCTTTTCAGGTTTTTCTCTTTTCCTTCTAACACATACCCAATGACACATTTTTTTTTTTTCTATTTACCCAGGGTTCTTTGCCAGTCCTGAGTTAGTCTTAACCAGATCCATTCCTTCCAATTCCTCTGTTCTGCTCTGGGTCTTGGGAAGGCTGACTCATGCAGGCTGTGTAACTAACACTCCCTTGTTGAGGGGTTATGGTAAGTTTGCACAGTGAGAATCATTGGCCAGAAATTGGAAGGCAGCAGGAAGGGAAGAAAAGCCTCAGGTGTACCATTTGTGTCTCCAGCTCCTTATGGAAAGGAATGATAGGGTTCCACCCTCTACCAGGTGACATTATCCCCAGGCTTCTCCCACATGGTCTCACCCATTTGTCTTTTCCACTTAGGGATTAGTAGTGGTTCCCTGCTGTTGGTAGTCTCTGAGTTTCTTCCCTCTTCCCTCTATAACTTGTGTAACTAATTTTATGCATTAAATAATTTCTGTTATAATTAGACTCTTTTCTTAGATCCCTTCTGAATCAGGTACTCAATTCTCTCCTAAATTTCTTTCCCTTCTCCAAAACTGCATAATGAAGTAAAAGCAAAAGATGATGTCATTGGAGTAGAAAGGAGCCATCTCAGCATGTGAGATGAATAGAATTATGATGAGGTGACATTTAAGTATTTGGACACTGGAAAGCATTTACATATTTGAACATTCTTTGACATAGGAATAGCCTTGTCCTGCTCCAAGGAGGTTATAGGTGATCACAGCTCTTCTTTTCATATAAAATGATGATGGCTCCCAAGCTTCCTCCCTCAGACTGGGGGCCTTTGAGAATTTTATCAGGGCAGAAACCACATCTTTTTTTTTTTTTTTTTTTGGTAACTCTTGCTGGTAAAAGGGGCCTTTGATGCTATTACTGTGGAGGGAGATTTTACTTCCCTTCATCCCAGGGATAATGTTAGAAATAATGATCCATCTTGAGCAACGTTACAGGGGCCAAATGAGGGCAACATATGCCCAAAGCCAAGCTGGGATTAGCACTGTGATTCTACAGAAAGAATGCTGGAGGCCAGGTCACAAAAGGAGATCACCACTGACTTTAAATGAGAACAAATTATTACATTTCTACATATAAAATCTGTCTCTGAGACAAGAGAAAGAAAAGAAAGCAATTCAGGCTGCCTTTATTATAACTGAAGTTGATGGTGTTTCTGAAAATATGATGGTAATTCTGAAAATATGGAAATACTGCATAAAAGTGTGAGGTATGAACAAGATGGGAAAATGATGTGCTAAGAACAAAAGCCGGTAAAAGTCAGTTCAGCAGTTTTATTTTTTCTCTGGCTGTGGCTTTTCCAGTAAATAAGAGAAGCTGAGCTAAGCAAGACATATGCATACTGAAACTTTCCAGCCCTTAGACAGAGAGTCCATACCTTACAGGTGAAATTTGTGGGGCTTTTCCGCTTCTAAATGTCACAAAGGTAAAATGAGAGAGAAGTAGGTCAAATTTTGAAGACCGATAGGAAGAAATCAGATTTGGCCTGATCAGGCGTCATTTAGGGACCATATTTTCATCATATGAGAAAACTTTAACCATTCACACACAAAAAATTATATGGACTAAGAAAGTAGATGAATAATGAATATTTTGTACCTCTATTGATGCCTTTAAAATAAGGCTAAGAATGGATGTACTATGAGTCAGGGATAATGATACAGATAAAACACAAATAGCAGAACAAGTGTATTTGGTAGAGACTTTTAACAAAACATCTTTTTGTAATATTTTAAATGTACTTTGTAAAGAGTTCAAATACTGAATCACCTGATAGTGATTCATACTTTGATTCGTCTAGGTGCAAAGTTCTTAAATAGCATTAGTTATTCTTTCTGAAAAATTGCTTTGCCGCATTCTTTCTATTGTCATTTGTCCCATTCCTAAAATGGCATATTCTCTTCCTGTGACATCATAACATTGTGCTTTGAGATCTCTGAGGAACTTTACCATACATGCTGCCTTATGACACTGTAGCATAAACAAATAAATATTTGAAGCTAAAATATTGATGTGATTGATTTAAAACACTCTAAAAGCTTTAGGTCATGGCTATGTAACTTCAAAATATGAATATTTTATTGATTCCAAATTCACAGTTGTAATTTCACAGTTGCTTAAAAATTTAAGGTACATTTTATTTCACTCAGTGAACTACCTATGTAGACATATGAGCTATGATTTGTTGGTTGGATGGTTTCAATTATAGTAAAAGTAATTATATTTCTTTCTGAAATAAACTTTCATTCTCTGGATAATTACATTTTGAGTGAAAAGAAAATATCAAAACCTTGGGTTACCCTGGAGATCTACTTTTCTCAGTACTTTGTTATTTTGGCCTCATGATGGCACCAAAGGGTAGGAAATGCCTTTTGAATTCCCATTTACTTACTGAACTGCCATAAAAAAATAAAATTAGCAGATGACAGCTGAGTTTGCTAAACCTTTCACTTCAAATAAGGAAGGTTGTGGGAGTTGTTATGGTTTTGGTATGCCCCCTTTGGTGTAGATGTTTACAGTTCCCTCCTACTTTTCTCTGTGCAAGACACTTTCTCTCCTTTTTCTCCAATTATTTTTGTTCCCTTCCTCTTATCCCTTCTTCCAATTCATCTCTTCAGTTGCAGCGAGGAAAATGTATTGATGAAAATAAAATGGCTAGATTTAATCATAACAAGAAATTCGTGTCTGAATAACTTTGAAAGATACATGATTAGCAGATGGCCAGTTAAGAAGATGACTCTAAAAGGAAATACACACCGTAAAATAGAAAAAAAAAAAAAAATGCCCTTTAAGTTGATATCTCACTCATTTTCCAGTTTCTTAGAGAATCAAAATTTAGAATCTAACTTGACACCATAATAAATCTTACTTAAGCTTAACGGTAGCAATCTCAGCTGTTGTCTTATATTTCTCATTGGTAGATGAGACATAGTTAAGGTGTATGTTCAAATGAATGCCCTGCTATGTGTGCACCTCTGTATATCAAGCCTGTGCTCTAGGTTTCTGTTACATATTGAGAGGGAATCAAATAAATGTAAGATGTGTTTTTTTCCCCTTCAAAGAGACTTGCAACCCCGCTTGAGTGACAATATATCTAAAAATAACTAATAGTAATGGTAGATAGCAATTTGAAGGCCTTGGCTATTAGGAAATAGAAATAATACAAAATGGCTTTTGGTTAAGGAAAAACTTAAAGTGCTATATATCATGAAATATTCTCCCTCAATGTAAAAAAAAAAAAGGTTAAGATGAGCACATTACATTTGGTTACACGACTTTTATAACCTGCAATTCACTCTTTCAATTCATGCAATATAAAGATTTTTACATGTTAACTCTATTTTCTCAGTCTTCATAATCTTTTGGATTAGTACAAAGCATTACAGAAATAATTATAACATAGCATCCAATCTTTTCTTTCTAATTTCTGTGGGATTTGGGTCCTTTTCACAATGTTTTTCCTACCTCCCCTCTATAGCATCTCTTGCTTCTGTCCACAACCAACCTTAGTAAAAGTGAGGAACTTCCCTGCTTCCCCAGAGACCCCTGGTCAGCTTGCTCAGACAGTATCCTCTGTTTTTACATAATGAGTATTATTCTTCCTTTTTTACTCTTATTTACCCCCACAGTAAATAAAATATTCATTACTGAAATTTGTGAAAAACAGAATAGTTCTTCACTCCTGGTTTCTTATCACATCTTGCATTTGTAAATGTGCATATTCCCTCACATCCTAAAATCCCTGAGATCTTTGAGGCTGGGCTAGAGGCTAATCTGAGAAGCATAACCTTGAGTCACTGTTCAGGATCAAGTCTGTCCCTTAAGTAGGTATTCCTTTTGAGGAAAGTTCCTTCTCTATTCATCACAGTGCCTGGGTACCTAACGGATGAGCTTTGTCCCTCAATAGCCTGAATATCTTTATTTTGGGGGTTATGTGGGTTAGTTACCTCTCAGCCTCTAAATCACTATATCCATGAGGCTTATTGGCATTCTCTTTAAAATCAGTCTTTAGTAGGACCAGCTTGTCTGGACTAACTCTCTCTCTCCCAAACACATACACACACAAAATCTTCCTTGACTTAGGACTTAACCTATTGTTAAGCTGAAAATATCGTAAGTTGAAAATATTTTAAGTTGAAAATGCATTTGATACACCTAACCTACTGAACATCATAGCTTAGCCTAGCTTACCTTAAATGTGCTCAGAACAGTTATATGAGCCTACAGTTGGGCAAAGTCATCTGACACAAAGCCTATTTTATAATAAAATATCAAATATCTTACATAATTTATTGAATAGTGTACTTAAAGTGAAAAACAGAATGGTTGTGTGGTTACAGAATGGTTTTAAGTATGTTGGTTGTTTATTCTTGTGATATCCTGACTGACTGGGAGCTGTGGCTGCCTGGCATCAGAAGAGTATCATATGGCATGTCACTAACTGAGAAAATATCAAAATTCAAAATTTGAAGTATGGTTTCTAGTGAATGTGTATTGCTTTCATACCATAGTCGTCAAAAAATTGTTAAGTCAAAACATTGTAACCCTGGGACTGTCTGTATATATATATATATACTCAAAATTCTAAGACTATATACTGTAGTGTATTCTATTATATAAATTGCTCTAAGAATATATATGTATTATAGAGGTATATATGTGCACATATGTATGCATTTATGCATTATATTTCTGTCTCTATCTCTATCTATACATTCTTAGAGTGTTCATCTAGACCCTCATTCTAGGTTTTCTGTTTCTTTGAAACAGTCTATAGTTTCAGGTGATTAGTAAAGTAACACAACACAGAGAAGCATTACTAATTTAAAAAAAAAAGTAGTTCCTTTTTCATAAGTCACTTATTTTAATGAAAAGTGTAGAAAAAAAAGAGTTTGAAGATCTCTTCCTTGTGGGTTGACTTTTGATATAGGCATGGAGATATGTTCTTGCCAGCTATTTGTTTCATAACATGTTTTTAACAAATATCTTTCAAATGGAAAGCCCTTTCCTAAGAAATGCTAGAGACACAATCCCTGACCATAAAATAACAGTGATATAAGTGTGATTGAAATTGATTGAATTGTATAGAAAGGAATATATTCATGTTGGATGTTGCAAAGGCACCTAAGAAAAGGTACAGTATCCATTAGTCCAGAATAAATGTGGAATTTTTCAAGGACATACCTAGCACAGAGGTAAGGACTTTGAATGACTTTTTTTCTGCTAATCTGCTTTAAATGATTTCCATAACCTTTAATATGATGCTAATTTAGGAAATATTTAAACCTATAAAAGGGTAATGTAGGTATAGATATAAGATTCCTGTAATTTTATTTTAATCACTTTATCTTTATCAGCTTCTATAAATTGAAAATTTTTTGCCTGGATTATGTTAAGTTGTATACTTGTAGAAATTAATGATAGATATGGTTTTTAAAATTCATTTGAATAGAATCTCTTCTATATGGACAAAACCATACATGGATTTCAAGATTTGAAATGGGAATGATACTACTAATCAAACTGGTGCCTCTCACCTTTAGGTGAAGAAACCGAAGAACAGGAAAGTTAATACTTGCAGCTAGTTGATGGTGATGCTAGACTGGAATCTAGGACTGTTAGGGAATTGCTGAGTACTGTTTGTTTTTGTCCACATTTTTTCCTCAGAAAAATAAGGCAAACATATTTTATCTGATGAATAAAAAGAAGAGGATCATTTCAGAAACAAAATCTCATTTTGTATTACTCTAAATATATGGATCTTTTCCCTTCTAAAATTTTCATCAAAGATGGAAAATACTAAGATATACTGTGTTTCTACATGTTTATTAGCCTGTTCTTTATCTATCGTAGATGTGAGAAAAATAGCATAAGTTCAGTAATAAATTTATAATTATTAAAAATTTATTGATATATTTTAATAAATTCATGGATAAACATTGTTTTATTTTGATTCTACAATATGATATTCATATGATAAAAATAAGATTTTATATACATATACATACACACACATATTCATAAACATACATATATAATACATGGATACACACAAGAATACATACACATACATATAAAACCTCTATTATTAGCTACCTAATATTTGTAAACTAGTTAGAATTTTCAATATTTCTAAGGCTCTCAAAACAATAGCTGGCATACTGTGAGCATGACAGACATGCTTCCTTTTAGTTATGATGATGTAGTCTGCAATTTAACAAACTATATTTCAGATCTATTAAGAACAATTAAGACACATAGTCCTATTCTGCTTTTAAAAAAATATAGATTCATTTTCTATGCGAAAGGATAAAAAGCCTCTCCACAATGGCTGCAACATTTCTGAAAACATTACATCTCCACCAGTCAGTAAATAATAAGTGCTAAATGAGTGGTATGGAAAATAAGTCTTGTGGAAGTTCAGAAGAAGGAAAGATTGTTTCCAGATGAAGTGGTCAGGGAATGCTTTACAAGAGAGGCAGGATTTGAGCTGCACTTTGAAAAATAGGCAGGATTTGGATAAACAGAGCAAGGAGGGTTGGGTTGAGATGTGTTGTAACAGAAGAAAAGTGTAAAGGCAGAGTTTAATTTTCATCTTTCTCTGCCTCAGGGTTGATGAGAGGAGATAAATATATTTAAGCATAAAGCCAAGAGGGAAATCTCCTTTCTCTGTTTCCCTGACTTTTGAACCCTCTCCCACTATCACTATATTTTTCAAAACAGAGATCCCTGGAAAATTCTCCTATCTATTATGCTCCCTTGGATAATAATATATTCACATCTGTTGCTTTAAAAAATAACGTATTACCATTGTTATGATACAATTTTATATTTACAGTGTTGAAATGAAAGCAAGTGTGTGTGGGTTTCTTTATAACCTGAGTTTCTCTAGTTCAAAGAAACAAGGAATCTGTCCTCCTTTATTCTGTCAGAGAAGGGTGAAAGTTATCCTTCTTACTCAAGCAAAATAACAATTGAAGTACAGCTGGGCGTCGGAAAATGCAGAGCACACTCTGTTTAACAAACTTCATGGAAATCTGGCCACAAGGGGTGGCTATGGAAATATTTCTCTCCTCAGAGAACAAAGCTCTATTCTCCAACTTCAAACAGCTCTGTTATACCATCTTCCCTGGCAAGGGACACACTCTTGTATATATTGTATATATTGACTAATGAAAGGTATGTGACAATTTAATCATTAATAAAATGTATAATTCACAGAATCTTAACCTAAGGAAAATGAAATTAAGAATGCATGTCTTTTGAAAAAAAATCTTAAATGCATATCCAAGCTGAAAATAAGTGATTTGGGGATTTTCTGCTGTTTAGGATTATCTGCACCAGTGAGCCCCTCTATTACTGTTTGTAACAGAGTGTTGACTTAGTTTGTCTGCTAGAAGGCTACTCCAGCTGCAGGGTATGTAGTAATTACAGTAGATTTGAGTTATCTGTCAATGTAAATCCCTGAATCAGTTATGTACACAAATAAAAGTATTTTATTTCCTATTTTTATTTGGTCGAAGTTGCTTTGAAACATACTCAAGGTGAATTTTAGGTTAGTATATGAAAAGATTGCCTTAGCAAATGCCAGATTGGTGAAAATTAGCTGGATTTCATTTTCTCTAAATAATGTAGCTTCATCTGTTAATATACACCAGTTCAATCTACAATATTTATTACACCCTTTTTGTGAACAAAACCTCATGATTGCATCACCTGAGGAGTTATTTAGACATGATTAAAGCCTAGAATTTCAGCTGGACAAGCCCACAACGTTTGTGGCTCCACTTTGCACCTTAAAACTTGCATTTGCACCTGCAAAAGGCTGAAATGAATCGCAAGTCAGCACATGTGTGTTCCATTATCCATTTTTTATGAGCAGATGTGGGTGATGTGGGCAAAGAGCTAGATGTATCTTTAATTGAGAAAACCTGTGGTAAAGCTATCCCTAAATCTCTTCTAGGGAATTGACTTAGAACACGACACACTGTGATTTGGAAACTACGAGTCAGACCCAAATGTTGACCAGACAACCTAAACTTGAACATAGGCTGTCAGAAATGAATATTGAGGACATTAATCCTCAGATTTTATTCCTTTCAGAATTTCTCTTTGAATAATGCTGTATGCATTAGGGTTTTTTGCTGTTGTTGTTGTTGTTCTAACGTTCACTTTAAAATAATACAAACCATCAAGATTAAAGGCATAAGATCCAGCGACATTCATTTGTAGAAAAGTAAATTGGGTCCCAAACTCATTTTTCCATGCTTCATTTACACAGAAAGACTCTTAGAGTTGCAGAATTGAAAGATGTTTTGTTTCCTTTATGCTTAACACATATTGAATATTTATTTTATAGAAGTTATTCCTCTAGCTGCTAGCAATGAGGAGTGGAGGTAAAAGTGAACGTGACCCAGAGTTTGCATAATGAAATACATATTTTAAAAAGCACAATTTATAAAGCTTGGCTATTCTCAAAATTATGATGATGATACAGTTCCTGGTCAGATCAAATAAAATTATACATGCAATTGAAAATTAGATTGATTGCTGCCAAAAACTGCTATACTATATAAGCTAGTGGAAGTGTTAGGTGTTGGTTGTAAGCCCTTAAGGAATTTATAATACAATGAAGGAGAACAGAGTGATTAGTACTAGGATAACATGTATGAGGGAGTGGTGGAAAGCAATAGGAAAAACACCTCCCTCACCACTGGGGAATTTTGGAGACAGAAAATGACATCCATAATAGACCTGAAAGATGAGTTGACATTAGGCAGTTTGGGGAAGGCAGGGAAAGGAGATCAGGGTAGAGAAAGGAGCATGTGGAAGATACAAAGATGGGAAAATATGGTGACTTACAGGAACAGCAAGGAGATTTGTCATATACAAGCATAGAAAGGGAAATAGGGAAGATGAAATGAGAGAGATAATAATCACAGCTAATATTTTGTTCTATTACTGTGTGCCAGATAGTATTCTAAGAACATTAGAGGATGTATCTTATTTGGTCTTCACCATAATCATATGAAGAGATATTCCCATTAAAAAAAATGAGAATTTGGAGGCTTAGAGAAAGTAGGTACTTGCCCAAGACCCACAGCTTTTAGATGACAGAATTCAGACTGAGGTTCTAGGCTCCATGTTCTTAACCACTGCACTGTGTGACTTCAAAGGAACAAGCTGAGACATGTTGAGGGGTTTCTACTTTATCTACAGAGCATTTGGCAACCTTTGACGAGTTTTAGGTCTTGAATTTTATCAAAGTAAAACAAATAATAAAGAGTGAGTACAAGATTGGAGGGGATGATTCTGCAATCAGGAGGACCATCTAGGAGGCTATTTTAAGATTCCAGAGAAAGCCTGGAGTGTAACTAAGATACTGGCAGAGGGACGGTGAAAATTGGAAATTTTTAAGTGATATTAAGGAGGTAAGAGGCAGCATCCACAGAACTTGATGGGGAATAAGTTGGAGTTATTTGCTTCCAGTTTAAACATTTTGAAAGGTGATAGCACTACTGATTGCAATAGTGATAGCACAAGTCTTATATGCCCTTGGGGGCCTTTTCTGTGTCTGCTTCCTCCACATGTATCTTGCACCACAGAGTTGAGCAGTAGATGCCTGTTCTCTGGGTTTTTATAGCATCCTGAGGACACCATTATCCTTGCTGGGCATCATATTGCATAGCCTTCCCCACCTGACTCAGACTCATTGACGTTATCTTTTATATACAGTATCTCCAGAAGCTACTATATATATATATATATAATATATATTTATTTATTTATTGAAATATAGTCCATTTGCCATATTGTGTCAATTTCTGGCATACAGCACAATGCTTCAGTCATACATGAATATACATATATTCATTTTCATATTCTTTTTCACATTAAGTTATTACAAGATATTGAATATAGTTCCCTGCACTGTACAGCATGAACTTTTTATTTATCTATTCTACATATATTAGTTAGTATCTGCAAATCTCTAACTCCTAATTTATCCCCTCCCACCCTCTTTACCCCCCACCCCTGAAACCACAAGTTTGTTCTCTATGTCTCAGAGTCTGTTTCTGTTTTGCAAGTAAGTTCATTTGTCTTTTTTTATTTTAAGATTTCACATATAAGTGATATCATATGGTATTTTTCTTTCTCTTTCTGGCTTATTTCACTTAGAATGACAATCTCCAGATCTATCCATGTTGCTGCAAATGGCATTTTACTCTTTTTTATGGCTGAGTAGTATTCCATTGTATAAATATACCACAACTTCTTTATTCAGTCATCTGTTGATGGACATTTAGGTTATTTCCATGTCTTGGCTCTTGTAGTTGTTGGGGGGAGGTAACTGGGTTTAGTTATTTATTTATTTTTAGAAGAGGTACTGGGGATTGAACCCAGGGCCTCATGCATGCTAAGCATGTGCTCTGCCTCTTGAACTATACCCTCCCTTGGCTATTGTAAATAGTGCTGTTATGAACATTGGGGTGCAGGTGTCTTTTTGAATTAAAGTTCCGTCTGGATATATGCCCAGGAGTGGGATTGCTGGATATATGGTAAGTCTGTTTTTAGTCTTTTGAGGAATCTCTGTGCTGTTTCCCATAATGGCTGCATCGAACTGCATTCCCACCAACAGTGTAGGAGGGTTGCCTTTTCTCCACACCATCTCCAGCATTTATCATTTGTGGACTGCTATCAGAGACTTACTTGAATACTTGCTGAATGTGTACAATGACACACAAAAGTGATAGGGGGAAAATAGGGGCTCAGGAGATACTAGACATATCTGCTACCTTAGGAAATAAAGTGAAGGTATTGGAAATAGAGGAGGCATTTTTCTCATAAAGCTTGGGGTTTAGGAAGAGAAGGAAGAATATGGGGAAAGATGATTGGCCATGTATAGTTTATTGAGACATAAAATTTGCCTCTTTGGATTGTGGCTTAAAATATTGCAGGATGAGATACTTTTCCCTGAGGATGAACTGCATCTTGCATTTTTATCAAGACCTCTTCAAAATGAAAATTCAGTGTCCAGATGGGGGAAAACTAAAAAAAATATTGTTATGGAAAACGTTGGGAATGACCTGATAAGAGGATAAAAATGGGCAAGGTAGTGAGGATGAGATAATTACAAATGGGGCCTGGAATAAGACTGGATACAGCATGGGAATGCAAAGCATGGATATGAAACCAGGCGAGATTGTGCTGAGCACTAGGGTGGAGCACAAGGAGCATCTTATAGGTGAGCTTGATGATGCAAGACTCAGCATTGTCTACTTCCATTGGGCATGCTCTTTGAGTGTAAGTCCTCAAGAATTTTTCTTACCCAGAACTGGGTAACTTTGTTGGTCGAACGTTCAGTTTGGGGCTCTGTAGTTGACTGATGTCTTATTTGAACTCTCATCTCCCATCTTTTAAGCCCTAATTACCCCTTTGTAGCACCTGACTACATGTCCTTCTAAGTCTTATTCACCTGATTATATGTTTATCTGTAAGTGCCTTCATAGGTGGAGAGCAATTTTTCAGAGATTGTATATTACTTCTATCTCCCTCACACATCACATGTAATCTTGTCCATAAAAGGCATTTGAAAAGTGTTAAATATGTAATAGAAAAAATGTGATGTAATCACTTTACAGTCATTTTGTAAGGAGGATTGATCCAGATAACAAATAGGAGGATCTCTTATTTGCTGCCCTTTTGTCAACTTGAAGACAGTATAAATAATGACTCTGGAATGCAATATATAGGAAGAGAAAAATTAATCCACGTTTGAAAAAAATAAAGATATAAAAGGCCATGGTAGAAGTGGAGCATATTGGGAGAGGGGGTAAGAGAAGTTGCAGGGAGAGACTTTAAAATGAGAGGAGCTAGATGCTATGGACCTAACTCAAAAGGGAAACAGGCACTTTGGAAGTAAAGGTCCATGCCCTGAGTTATGGAAATCTCTTCTACTAATTTCTTTAATGATATTTAATCAAATTTCTATTCCTGAGAAGAATATAGCAGAGATGTGTTGGAATGGTGGTGAATGAGAAGAACTGAGTCCTGATCCTAGAAGCCAGACCAGAAATTTCCTCTGTGGTGCAGCTGTATTAGTTAGAAAAGTAGAGGGAGGTAGGTATAGAGATGGAACCAGATCTGCAGGGAGAAAAGCCAAGTAACCCTGTATCGTCCCTCTCTGTCTTTAAACAGAGAGTCCTCTGTGGATGAAAATAAAAGGGAAGTAAATAGGTGTTTTGCCACATGGTAGCCAGACAAGGGGAAGTAGGAGTAATGAAAGATGTCAATCTCAAACCATCACTTAGCAGGCGAGAACAAGGATAAGACTTAGTTACTGTCAGTGGAGACAGCCATGTAGCTCTGGTCCTGCATTTTATACTCTGCGGGAATCAGTGCATTCAAAAAGTAAAATCTGAGATACTGAAAGATTAAATAACGTTAATACATGAAAAAACAAAGGTATGTAGTACATAGCCAATGCTCAAATAATGTTTATTTCTTTTCCTGAAACTTCAACTTTTCATAATACAGTTGTTGCTAAAATTTCTATTTGTGTTTAATCAGTGAGAAGGTAGAATGATGAGACCTACTGTCAACCTAACTTGTAAAATGAAGGAAAATGTTTTTTAATATGAGAATAATGGGGACCTTTTGAAAGGGCTGTGTTTCTTTATAGTTTCCAATTTTCAGTTGTTAGTGAATGGAAATGCTGGTCATAATCAGACATGTGCTCAAAATACTATAAAAGGCAAGTTAAAATTCTTCAATGGGAAGTAGTTCCCAGACAACATAAGCCTAGGGATATGGTCCTGATACTAGATAATCATCATCATTATCATCATCATCCCACTGCTCTTTGGCATTGTCTTTAAAATTACTACCTCTGCCACTTCTGACTTATCTAACTTCCAGGGTAGAAAAAGGTTGTTACAGTTACTTCTAACCTGTTTCAATAACACTGTGTAACACTCGGCTACAATTTAAGAAATATACAAAATGCGGTTTTGTTCTCTTCATCTTTGCTACTACCAAAGCTCACCTTTGCTGAAACTTCTTGGCAATAGCAGCTTCTTCACTGACCACAAGGAGGTAGCTATTGTCAGAGACTGGGTGCAATCACAATTACAGAACACATCTCCACTGCTTTAATGGTCCTTTTATCTGTCTCCCTTGGGACTAATAGGATTATAAACTAGATTGAACTCCATAGAGCTTGTCCTATCTACACAGTTCCTTCCAGGAAACTGTTTTATTTCCATTTCCAGACAGCCAGGATTGTATAAGATGATCTGACTTAAGTCATAGCATCTCTAAGCTTCTGCCATAAGAGATTTGATCCTACTGCCTGACCTTTTAAAAGGGCAGATAAGTTTAAAAGGCTGGGAGCCTCCAAAAATGAATATCAGACTCCATAATGGTAACTGATCCAAATGAAAAAGAAAATGAAGAAGATAATATATAAAGATAGATATGGCTGTATAGATAGCAATTTAGTAAAACATGATTTAAAAAAAAATTGGTAGAAGAGATGTACTAGATGATATTTAGCTAAGGATGTATATTAGTGTGACACTGAATGATACAAGATGAATCAGGAATGCTGAAATCTACAATGAGAAAAATGTATGGACAATAGAAAGGTATTTTTGTTTTTGCTACTTTATTAAATGCATGAGGATTATACAGTAAATCCACAAGTGTAATGTAAAGAGTTGAGAAAAGTAAACATGCTTAAGCACCTTCATTTTATTTTCATGCTGAAGAGAATAGGTTTTAGATGAAGAAGTTTAGGATAAGCGTTGATGTAAATCATGGTTGAGTGAAAAGACTGTAAAAGACAATTTAGCAGCTCTTCCCACTCAGAACAGTTGGAGCTTAGCTACTATAGGAAGTTGCATATGCACTTGAAATTTTCTGTGATCTCTAAAGATTCAGTGGAACTAAAAAAAAAAATACAGGAAGACAGGAGACAGGCACCTACTGTCCCCATTTTCATTGAGGCAAAGCTAGAGACTGCGATGTAAAATCAGTATGTATGGCTTCAGTATTGGACAAAACTCTAGGATGGCTTATCATATAGGTGATTTGAAAGAATATTTAAGATTTAGAACAATGCTAGCCTGAATTCAGCATATGCTATGTTCTAGGTTAGCTTCATTATTTTTATAAATTAGATGAGATTCAAGAAGTGTGTAGACATAGTTCTTAGATCTTAGTGAGGAATCTGAATAAGTTTTCCACTACATGATTTGGAAGAAAATGGAGAAATTAGGTCTCTGTGATAGAAAACAATATATTTTTTGTAAATTTGTACTCTTCTTGGAAAATTTACGTAGAATGGGCTAGGTCAGAAGTGTCTTAAAGGAAATGAGTATCTTTTATTTATCCTGAGACACCAGCATGGAGCACATTGTAGATAAATTTTAAAAAGTTAATATTTTACTAGGTGAAGGAATGAATGTTGAAAAGATCCATTCCATAGTAGTTGGTTGTCTAAGCACTTTTGAGTAGGGACTATGCTTAAAGAAACTCTGCCTGGTGGCTTTTGGTTAAGGTTTCATGGATACTTCTGGACTTAATACTTGCTGACAGTGATAATGTCAACTCTGAATCTGCTTTTTATTTACAAATATACTAATGATTATTATCAGTTAGACGAGACATTTGTGTCACATTGTAGGCAGTTATAGGTATAAGACACAGAAAGTGGAAGCTCAATGATTGATATGCTCTTTTAATTTTTTTAGATGTACGTAGATCTTTTGCAGAACTACCTTACATTATATTTTTGCTCGAAGTATTGGAGGCCTTGTCTCCAGAACTGCAGTTATTTTCTGTATGTGATATGGTGACTAACTTGAGGTTGTATATTTAATGAGCTCGAAATACTTTAACTTAATATATCTAGTTTCATTTTGCAATGAGCAAGGAAACTTTGACCTCACAATGAATGGATCAGAGCTGGCAAGAACTGTGCATGGGAGTTTTGTGATGCAGATTTCAGCTAATGGACCATGTAATTAAGATGACCAATTGCTAATGCAGTTGGAGAAATTCCAAGAAGTCTGATACGAAGCCTACCAATTATAGTGCATTTCCCACTACTATCCAAGGGATTAATAATTCCTTTCATTGGCTTTATTGAAATTCTTCAACAAATTTAAGAATATTTCAATTCATAATGGAAGAAATAGTATTATATCTGCTTATACAGTAAAGTAGAGGAAATGAGAGAGGCATAGCTCATCTCTAAGTATCTATAATAGTCCTATCGGGTACTCCTTTATGTAATAGTACTTTCATTATTGTATTTTATCTCTCTAATATTGAGTATATATAAATGAATTCACAATATATTGATTTTTTGTCAAGAATTAATAAATAATCCAAACAGAGGTGAAAGGCAGGGGATAACATACACAGATGTGTCCATTTTTTTTAGACATACATTGTCAGTAAGGAATAAAGAAGGTTTCTCATAATTAGAGCATTTTCTTCCCCTTCTTTATTTTCACTGCTAGATTTTTTTCCCTAGGTGTTTGATAAATGTTTATGGAACAAGAATGAATCATCTATAACACAGTCATAGTAAAATTTTACTCTGAAAGCCATAGTTCCATTATTGACCTACATAAGTGATTTAAATCTCCAGTGCTAAGCATTGTATAAAATATTTAATTTTGAGTCAAGGTATGTTAATTAAAAGAATCCTCTGCTCTTCAATTAGTTCTAATTGGAGGCTATTTGTCTTGGCAACATTGTATTACTCTAAAAGAAGACTGAAGCATATACAGAAGAATATCAACATTATAATATCTGGGTTGTCAGAACCTGGCTGTTTTATATTATTCTCTTTATTTTTCTATATGTTTAAAGCATTCAGAAATTTAAAAATATTTAATATGTCTTATTTTTGTATTTTTCTTCAATCTGAACAATTCTATAACATTTATTAAGAAAAATTTTTGTGTTCATACTGTATGAAGTGGTAGGAATATAGCTGTATGTAAAAACACACATAGTTTTGTTTCTTTCAAGATCTTCCTCTGAAAAACACAGGCATGAAATAAACTAAAATAAATATATTTTTATATTCATAGCTGAGTCCTCATGTAGGTAAAGAAATCTTTAAGTACCTCCTCTTTCCCTAATAACACAGAAAGATTTAAAAGCTGAAATCAAAACTGCAAGCCAATAGGGAATCTGGGCATTTCTTGGGGCACAGGGAGGGAGAACATGATGATACAGCAACCTAGAATTTTAGGGAACAGCTAAATTGGGATGAGGATGTTAGGTTTGGGCGTATGGAGCTGGAGGAAGTCAGAGGAGAATTTTCATAAAAATTGTTCCTCTAAGGGGATATACCCTCAGTCAAAGGGCAGGATGAAAAAAGCTGTTGACCAGAAATGAAAATGGACATGAAAGTCTGTTTCTTCTGCCCACAGCTACAGACAGGTGGATTAAGTGGCTCTTTAGGATGTGTGTTTTAGGCTTGCCTCGCACTGGTTTAGAGTTCTACCTTATATTACTTGCTACACTACTGGTCAGAGAACCCTGATGAAGCTGAGGAATTAAATTACAGTTGTCCCAGTTTGCTGAGATGCCTTGTCTGCAGCAGAAGTCTGTAAAAATCCTCTCTGGAGGGAATCATCCTTAAATCAGGCCCCTAATGTTCTTCCATAGACAAAATTTAATCAAAGATGAATATACAGCTGAAAAAACTCCACAAATTTTCAGATATATGCAGGAGAAAACAACAACCAACAAATTTAAATCCTAAGGACATCAAGTATTAAAATTATTGCTTTTAGAGTATAAAATAAGAAAAAGATAAAATGAATATTCAAAAAAGTGACTGAAGAATAAGAGGATATAAAAAATAACCATATAGAATTGAAAAATAATGAATTCAAAATTTGTGTTAGTCAGGATGAGCTAGGCCGTGCCACAGCAAAATGAAACACTGACAACAAATGTTACTTTTAAAATTTATTTTATTTTATTATTTTTCTTCTAGTTTATTGAGATATATTTGACATCTAGCACTGTACAAGTATAAGGTATACAGAAACATCATGAAATAATTACCACAGTAAATTTTGTGACTAACCATCATCTCTTATATAGATACAAAATTGAAAGAAAATAGGAAGAAAATAGTTCTTTCTTGTGATGAGAATCTTACGATTTATGGTCTTAACTTTCATATATAACATACAACAGTGTTAACTATTTTTATCATGTTGTACATTATACCTCTAGTATTTACTTATCTTATAAATGCAAGTTTGCACCTTTTGACTACCTTCTTCCAATTCCACCTCCCCTCAGCCCCTGACTCTGGTAACCATAGATCTGGTCTATTTTTCTATGAGTTTGTTTGTTTTTGACATATAATTGACTTACAGCACTATGCTAATTCCTGTTACAGGGCACAGTAATTCGATATTTGTATACATTACAAAATGATCACCAGGACTAGTCTAGTTATCATCTGTCACCCTACAAAGATATTACTTAATTATTAACTATATTCCCTGCATTGTACATTTCAGAGGAGAGGGGGTTGAGGGGAAGATAGAAATAGGTGAGGGAGATTAAGAGGTACAAATTTCCAGTTGCAAAATAAACAGATCATGTGTGACAAATGTTACTTTTATTTCCTTAAAGTTGGCCAAGGATGAGGAGACTCTAAGGTGACTGTCTTCTATCCAGCAACTTAGATAACCAGGTTGATTGAATGGCAGGGCTCTGCCATCTCAATGTAAGTTTTTCTTTCTGACTAAGGCTATGGGACATCTGAAGGGCAGCAAACAAACTTATCTGAGATTCTTCTCGGAAGTGACTCATGCCATGAGGGCTGAGAAACATGTGGAACATAGAGAATATTTTTTTAGAACTGAAAAATTTAATAATTTAAATCAGAACCTCAGTTGATGGGTTAGATAAAAGATATAGCAGAAAAGATAAATCATAAGCTAAAAGATAGGTTATAAACTAATGATAATAAATTATTATGCATAAAGTAATAATAAAACAAAGTAAATGCAGCACAGAAATGCTAGTATATAGAAACCTTGAAGAACAGCTTACATGGCATACCAAAAGAGAACAAGAAGACAACACATGTCTAATTGGAATTCTCAAAGGAGACCAGAGAAGATAGAAAGAGACAATGATAACCTTTATTCAGAATTCATGAGAGGTACAAATTCAGATTCAGAAATCATCACATGAGCTAGACAGGATACATATATAGGAATCCATAGTTAGTCACGACATAGTGAAACCACAGAACAGCATAGACAAGGACTCATTATAAGAACCACCAGAAATATAAGAAATGCCATTAATAAAGGAGTATCAGTCAGGCTGAAATTGAACTTCTTAACATTAAGAGGGAGTAGAAACGATTTGTTATGGAGAGGTGTTTTTATCAGGAGTCTCTAGAGAAACAGAACCAATATGATATATAGAGATGTATATACAAAGGTGATAGTAATAACCATGAAAACTCACAAATAAATACATAATTAGCTAATTATGTATTTATGCATAATTATGTAACTCCTTGAGGGAAAAGAACAGGAGAATAAAAGAGAATAAGATGGGATCTGCTTAAAGACATTCTGAGGAGGTAGACAGAAGTATAGAACTTGATTTTGTTTCCGTTGCCTGCAACTTATCTCTATAATGCCAGTATTCACCTTGACAAATACTTATAGGAGCTCTTATGAAGTACTGCAGGGACAGTGTAGATGAGTCAAGGAGGTGCCTCATCTCACAAAATGCATAAACTGGAACATAGATTGGCAAGCCATGGTTTGTGGACCAAATCTGGCCTGCTACCTGTTTTTCTATGGATGGTGAGTCAAAAAGGATTTTTACATTTTTAAATGGTTGAGAACAAAATCAAAAGAAGAATAAATCCTGTGTGGCATGTGAAAATTACATGAAATTTAGAATTCAGTGTCCATAAATAAAGCTTTATTGGAACACAGCCGTGCTCCTTCAATTGTGTACTGTCTATGGTTGCTCTCACCTTAAAATGGCAGATTTGAGTAGCTGGGAAAGAGACCAGAAGGCTGGTGAAGCCTAAAATAGTCATTCTTTATAGAAAAAGTATGCCAGGTCCTGGTCTGGAGTGTAGGTAAGTCAGGCATTTATCTGATCTTGGAGACTAAGCACAGTTGTAAAATTACCATCTAGAGAGACTGTCTCCTCATGGAGATCAAGAAAGGCCACACAGAACAGTTAGCATTTGAGACGATCTTTAAAGAAAATGGAGTTAGGATTGCACTGCTCAGAAAGCAGGAAGAAGCTCACCAACAGGCCAGGTGCCAGAAGAGCTTCTGCTGAGTTGGTTCTTTGTTAGGGATTTTGAAAGCTGAATTTAGTTATTTAAAAAATTGGAGAAAATAATTCTTTTTTTTTTTTTAAGTTTTCTTGACTCAAAGTCTTAAGGATAAAAACATCGCTAATAATTTTATGATTTAGGTTTTTTTAAATATAAAATGTATTTCTTCTGAAGATAAATCTCTTGCTGTCTAGAGCTCTTAAGTTGTTCTAAGTGTAGAACAGTGTCCTTGTTTTTAATCTCATCTTCTTTTGTTTTACAAATACTTAATTTAAACTATTAGAGTGTATTAATTACCATCTCCATTTTGCTAAGCCCATTTTGGTGTTTCTGTGTCCCCTCCCTTTATTGAAATTATTATCACCATTTGACTCCACCTCCCCGCAAATGCCCAGAGGCTACTTTGCTTAAAGCGAGTGTCCAGCAATCCATACAGGAAGCCCAACTCCTTACCTTGCAAATGCCCTTTTTAGACTCTAAACTCTGTATTAGCTAACATCTTTACTAATGTTTTAGCTGTTTATTGTTGTAATTGAATCTCAAATTGTTTTTATTGTGTTCTGTAATACTACGGGGAAATACTTTAATTACTATAATAGTTATTAATATTAATGACTGGTGCTGTTTCACAGGTCAGTTGCTGAATTAAGCTCAGTTATGGGTTCATAAATGTAAAATCATCAAAGCTTGCACAGTGGGAGACTCTGGTTTCCTTTCTCTGCCCCTGGTTGAGCAGGTTAACTCGTTGTTACGTTGTTCGTTGCTAATTGTGAAACGAATGCTTTGCTTTTTTTTTTTTTTTAGATCCCAGTTACA
This sequence comes from Camelus dromedarius, assembly GCF_036321535.1. Taxonomy (NCBI): domain Eukaryota; kingdom Metazoa; phylum Chordata; class Mammalia; order Artiodactyla; family Camelidae; genus Camelus; species Camelus dromedarius. The sequence continues at coordinate 17,277,209 of NC_087465.1, read as the reverse complement.
TCTAAAGAAAGTGACTTTCTTGATAAGACCCTCTAAAATTAGAAAGTTGTAGAATTATCTTGTAATATATGTCTTAATAATTCAACTTGTCATGGCAACATGCAATTAAAATTTCCCTGTGGGACTAAAGTGAAAAATCCTCATTTCTTCTAAAGAAGTTTAGCCAATACATAATGAGAAGAATAATTCAAGTAAATGGAACTGTATTTGATGGAGAAAAGGAAAATAAAAGCAAAATTTTTAACAAGGAAATTTTTACTGCATTTGGTAATTTTACAGTTTTTAATCTCACTTATTAGGTCTTCTTTTTGTTGTTCCCAATTACTATTATTTTTTACTTGGTAGAGAAAGGAGTATTACATTTCTTTCAGGAAACCACCACCTAAAATAATCCTTTTTTTGTAGAATAAGCATAACTGATACCAAGTATTTCTTTGATTTAAAGAGAATATATACCACCAATACTACATTCCACTAATCTAGTGGAAGCATTTTTATCAAGATTAACCAAAGAACAGTTTAATTTTTATATATTTATATCAATATTCATATTGACATTTTTATATCCTTTGTATCTGATTATTTTTATATACTTTTTTTAATCCTGTAGTAAGATGAGTCATTTTGTTTTAAAAGCTAGAGTGTAAAATATTGAATTATAGCCCATGCGAACAATTTATTTTCTGTGCTTACTATTGTAACTAAATTGTCTATAGATCATTTACTATATTTCTTTGATTCTAAGTGGCCTATTTCTTTTTTTCACAGTTAACATCTCTGAAATAAGGATGCACCTTATAGTAGATGACCTATCATAATTGAATTGCCAGCATTTTTTCTTTCTAGATGGTTCAAAATATAATGTACTGATATATATTTCATAATCAATAGCAACAGATTCAATGGAGTACCGAGTATTAAGACTACCTCTCAGACTATAGCATAGTTTGGTAGACTGCCTGTTGTCCTAAAAAGTCATTTTCTTTCTTTTTCAAAATTTTAACCAGACATAGCGCCAAAAGAATAAATTTTGCCTGACCGCCTTAAAGGTTACTGTGCTGCTTTGCTAGGGCATCTTGACAAAGTGCTACAAACTGATTGGCTTAAACAGCAGAAGTGCATGGTCTCAGAGTTCTAGAGATGTCACTTGGGCCATGCTCCCACTGAAGTTTCCAGGAACAGATCTGTCCCAGGCCTCTGTCCTAGCTTCTCGTAGTTCCTTGGCTTATGCAGCTTAATTCTAATCTACACCTGGTATTTCCCCTGTGTTCATGCCTGGCTCTGTGCATGGCATTCATTTTATAAGGATACCAGTCATATTGGATCAAAGGCCCACCCCACTCCAGTATGACTTCATCTTAACTAATCCCATCTTCAATGACTCTAGTTTTAAATGAGGTCATATCCTGAGGTGCTGAGGATTAGGACTTCAACATACGAATTTTGTGGGACACAATTCAACCTGTAACAGTGACTACCTTCTGGTCAATGAGATGTAAGCAAGTGTGTCAGTTTCCAAAAGCCTTCCTTAAGACATAGTTGTCTGGTATTCCTTACTGCTGTTTTTGATTCTTCCTTCATCTTTCTCCCTAAAGAGAGATACTGCCATAGAATCTGGGGATAAAGGACACAGCCCAGGTATGTTAGAGCAGTGACCTGCAGGAGTCTTGGTTCCTGAAAACTTTGTGGAGCACAGCTGCTTTGGGTTTAAACTATTAGCCTTGGGTTTAAGCCACTGTCATTATGAAGTTTTCTGTTACTCTCAGCCAAACTTAATTTGGCTTGATATTTGAAATTTTCCAGCATCAATTAGAATCTTGGTTTTACCACATGCTAGCTGTGGGCCATTCAGGTGTATCATGAACTTTATACAACTCATTTCCCCATTTGTAGAAGGAAAATAATTACATCTACCTTTTAAATATTGGTATTAAATTTTTAATGTATGCATAGCACTTAACATAGTACTTGACACAAAAGAGGTTGCTATTGCTGTTGTTAGAGGATTTTCATTTGAGTGGAAAGTTGGAATAAATGTTTATTAAGGGCCTTCCAATTGTCTGTTTTTATTATTGAAAAATATTATAAATGCTTGAAAGGAATTAGATATTATCAACTTGCAGTAGCATTCATTTGACCATTCAACATACCTTTATTCAGCACCTTCCACGGACCAGGCACTGTATTAGGCAATGCAGATGGAATGGGGAGCTCACAAAATAGTCCCTGTTCCTGCCTGCAGGAGGCTTACACTCAAGTTGAGTATAAAGCTGCAGAAGAAAAGTGATGGTCATGGTGGTGATGTTATATGTGTGCCCTCTGATCTCATCTATCTTGGAATGTGTTAAATCGTGGAAATGTAGAGCTGTGAGAGGAAAGCACCGTGCTTGACAGAATCAACCTGGGCTGTGGATGTGGTGATGTGAGAAAGCATTAGTCCTGTTGTCACTTGTAATGACAGTGGCTTGCCAACACACCTGACATTGAACCTAGTGCATTTTGGTTTGCATTTGCTCTGATTCTTTTTTTTTGTTTTTCGATCACACTACTTTAATGACATTTACAGCAATGAAAAAGCCAGTGAAACACAAGCTATCTGTATCAATAAATAGACATTCCATGATTTTAGTTTGCAGAAGAAAAAAAAGACTTTTTTATTACCACTGACAACAACAATTACAGTAGTTATGACTTTTTTTGAGTGCTTTATTCTGAATTATATTCCACCAATGCTGTACATAAGTAGTTGTCTGTATCATCTTTTCATCTTTGAAGAGAGTTGTGCTCTGTCTCTAACTTTAAAGATCATTATTTTTGCTATCTGCTTTTTCCTTCCAGTAGAGTTGTTTTTTTTTTTTTTCCCTTATCTTACTGTGTTTTCCCAGCAGGAATACTATTTTAAACAGATTGCTCTGTTCATATGTTCTGCTGCTGGAATTGGCATGATTATGTCTGGGCCTGTAGTGGGAGAATTACTGGAAGTAAGGAAGGTTTCAGTTTGGTACAGCTAGAACTTGCTTTTCACCATTTTACAACGAGTAATAATGGTTTAGATTGTCATTTTTCAAACCTAACACTCCAAGCAACAGATTTGTCATAGAAGATATATTTTCAGAAAGAATTATTCAAATTGGCCATATTAAATTACTTCCTAGTTAGTAAAAGTGAAATGAGTTTATCTTTTGAATAATGTTATTGTAGAAACTGAAAAGCCAGAAAGATCAAGCCTCCAGTGACAGCCTAGTGGGAGACTGGACACCTGTGGCTTTATTGATACATACTGTCTGAAAGTAAATAAAGCATAATGCAATAAAGGAACTGCTTTGCTTATGTTTATGTCTTCCCCAGTTTATTCAGTTTATCATTTGAACTGGGCTCTGCTCTTCTCAGTTACATACTTTGACTGTTAGAGCCTAAATATTTATGGAATGAATGTCCGTCCATACCAATTACAATAGCTAACCATGTCTTTCTACCAAGATAGAAGAGGTTTAGGTAATATAAAAGTATACCTTTATCTATTGTGCCAAAGGATTTTTATAATTCAGAGCTACTTGTAATAAATATATTTTCAAAATTAACGGATTATTAATGTAGATCCTGCGTTAGAATGATTGCACATTGTTTTATTATTGTTTGTTTGAAATTACACTGTCTGTGATGAACAACAGCAAAAAAACCTGTATGCTAATTTTCTAGCCTACAGATATGTTCAGCTGTGTTTACTTCTTTTTCAGTGCAAAGAATGTCTAAAATATTTTCTGACACTTTATGCCTTCCTTGGTAGGGGGAAGTGAAAGAATCTTAGAGTTGTAGTTTGTATTAGATATTAAAGCATTTGCCAAATTTGACTTATAATGATGTCCTATTGAATTTCAGAACCTCTGGATCTTCACTCAAAACAGAAGCCAGTTCTAAACCTACATGCAGTTTGGGTAACCATTTATGGGTGCGCTTGAGCCATTGAAGCATTCCTCGCTATTGGCCCTTGGGATGACTGCATTAATGTGGTATGGAGACTAATTCATTTCAAACCTTTCTCATAGTCATGACTGGGAAGAATTTCATGCTTTAATCACAGGCTTTAGTTCATATAAATTAATGTTTTCTCCTCATAGTTCAAAAGAAAGTTGCATAGATTTGATATTCTCCCAAACTGACTTTAAACTTTGAAAGAGATGGCATTTGGAGAAAAGGAAGTAGCCAGCATCCTCATACAGCATCATTCCTTTCTTGAACATTTGTCACGTATAGCCCTTTTGTGCCTTGAGCAATAAAGGCATATGATGATGGTTATTTATGGTAGAGATGGTCCCATGAATGGAGATGAGGAAAGCAGGAGAAGAAGAAAGTTTGGAGAGTAGTTTTAGAAAATTTAGTGTCTATGCTCAAAACCAATATTACATAATAGTGGAAGAAGTGGTAAATTTGTTGGGAGAACAATTACACAGATCTCCCTGGGAACCAGTGAAGATTTTTGGAGAATCAGACAGAGTCTGATTTCCTGCCAACCACAACTACAAAATGATTACTCTTTGGAATAATTTAAGATATACTTGGAAAAGTAGGCAGGGAAGAAAATGCAAATCTTGATTTTTGCCTTAATAGGAATTGAATAATAACTGGTTTTCTCTAAAATTTATGTGAACTACTTGAATTGGGTAATTATTGAAATAATTTGGAGAATGAAGTCTGTCTAAAGGGCAAAATACTGGGTAGAAATTTACAGTGAAAAGGCAAAAAGGGTACAAGATATTTGGAAGAAAGGAGAGGAAGGATAGAGAAATGCCAGTGACAATAAGACATTTTGCTTCCTTTGTACTGTTACTTAGGGCTGACATCTTAATTTTTCTAAAGGACCTGGTTTAGGTCCTTCATTCATTCTATAAATACATGTTAAGTAACTACTATGTTCTGACCACTGTTAGGAGCTCGACATACAGTGATGAACAAGAGAGTTAAAGGGTCTGCCTCAAAGAGCCTACATGCTACACTGAGGAGAAAGATTAAACTAACAAATTAAGAAATAAATAATTACTTCAATTGAAAAAAATCTTAGAGCATCAAAAGGTATCCAGTTGACCCACTGAGACAGAGGCAAAAGAAACTTTATAAGAAAAGAAAAGAATGCTCAATTTCTTGATTAAAGCTGAATAAAAAAATAATTACAATAAGTTCAGATTGTGATTGGTAAAGTAAAGGAAATTAACAGTGAGGCATGAGGAAAGTAATGGAGGTCCTTACCTTGGGTACTCAAAGAATCCTTCACCTAAGAAGGTATGAAGCAGTGTTCATGTATCGTGCAGTGATTGTTAGAAGACTCATGGACAGTTTATGGACAGATATTTTAAATTAAGGAAACTTTTTTGGCAGAATGAGAGTTACTAATATATGCCCTACATTAAATAAAATGAGAGCTGTTAGGATATACTTATGTATTTTGGGGAGTAATCAGGCGTGACAGGAGAAATTGATGATGCTAGACAAAAAGAGCTAGTTGCCAAAGTGGGATACTGAGTGGCGAAATGGGATGGGATCTCGAGCAGGAAAAGCCACAGTCTTTGGTAGGAAGTGGACATTTCTTCCATTTCAGGGGAGGGAAGCTGAGTGCCTGGGGTCAGGTGCAGTTAAATTAATAGTTTTGTTGAAAGGCAGAAATAGGACCTCCCTCCTGGGTTGTTTTCTTTTTTCCTGTTTCCTGTTTTATTTCAAACCAAGTAGGGAGAGAAACATTTAAATTGTTCACAAAGATGTCCTGCTGATTTCCAAACTTTTAAATACACTTAATTAAAGCTTTTCCCTCAAGTAAGAAATTCATTTTTAATGTAAACACGGACATACTGAGTAGAGTTTATATTCTGACTTCAAAGTTTGGAGGAAAATGTCTCATATAAACTATTAGTTCTATAAGCAGGTCTATGCCCAATGCTGAGCAATTTTGTGAATCATTGGTCCCTGCTGTTGCACACAAGGACAATTTCTAGATTATATCTAAAGTACTGTCATGTAACATTCTAGTCATGTTTGTCATGCCTGCAGGGAAACATTAAATATTTTTTATAAACAAAATATCTTAGTATATAAAAATAAAACATTAGAAAATTACTTTAAGAAGAACACAAAACACAAAATTAGCAAAAATTTTCTATACTGAGAAAACAGTTCTCCAAAATGTCGATCTTATTTTTACCTAAGTACAAAGTTTTGATATACTGGAAAAGTAAACTCAAATTTCAGTGTAATTCTTCATTTGATTAACGTGGTAAATATTCTGAGAGGTCTGCATCCCAAATATCATTTGAATGAATTATGATTAGCCTTGAAATCATAATAATTCAATATACTGATGAATACTTAAATTCTGTTACTTAAATACTTAAGTAGAAATATAAATTTTTTTAGTTCTCACTTTCTCTAGGACTCAAGTAACTTGAAGTCTACATCTTCAGCTCCCTCTGCCATCATTCCTTTTTAACTGTTTGTTAACTCTATGAATATAACATTTTGCATACCAAATTTTAAACAAACTATCACTGTATACAAATTGTGGAAAATACTGGGTCAATTCAAACTTTCCAACTTCCTTTCTCGAATTCAGTCATCAGACTGATAGGTTAGGTTTCCTTTCCTTTGTTCATTTATGATTAATTAATTAATTCATTCAATAAATATTCATTGGTACCTAATATGGTAGTGTTAGATATATAGAAGAAAATAAGACAGCAGAGGTCCCTGGCTTAGTGGACCCGTTGTTTATTGGAGAAAATAGATATAATATAACTATATAATATATATATAACTAATAATTTCAAGTGTGATGAGTACTAATAAATGGGGAAACATAGGCTTTGTGGAAGTATAAGCCTTGTCTGGGTTTCAGGGAACAGAAAAAAGATGGAAACAATCAGGCGATACAAACATAACCATTGTCCAACAATCCTTGACCTTGATTTTCAAACAGTGCTTTTTACATTTTTGGCTGGGAAATACACTTGTATAATTTTGAAGAATGATGGTACCCTGGATGGTTGGCCTGAGTACCTTAATAACTTAAGTTCATGGAGCAAAAATAATCCTGATTTATACATAATTATAGCATATTTGGTTCAGTCCGATAATGAAACTTTATCTACAGTTGTCCAAACATCTTGCGTCTAGAAATAGCTGTCGGTCTCCAAACAAATCATTTCTAATTTTTGTGCAGTAACTGTAATGACAACTTGAGAACTAGCTTCTAAATGAATAATGTCGAAAGATGTATCAGTGTTTCTAATTTGTATTCTTTTTCATTCGGCAGATAAACATTTTCAATGGTGATGATGAAATCAGTGCAGACAAGGCTGCTTTTATTTAAAGAGGAATGAAACGCATGCTTAAAAAAAATGAGTGGATTGGCAAATGGAATCAGAAGTTTTAAAGATCTGGCTGTTGCTCGACTGATTTAAAGGTATAGATGTCTCGAATTACTTCTAACCTTTTCAAAAAAATATGAAACCACTGTAAGACTAAGCTTGATAGCTTTCCTTAATCAGGATCAAGATACATAAACCTTTTGCACTGTTCCATGTCACAAGAAAATTCTTTGTGCGACCCCTGCTTAATGAGTAGCATTGTACGAAACTGTTTTACATTTTAATGAACCAATGTGGATGGCTGGATCTCTGTATAATACATGATATATGAAATCATTTTGAAGTGTATTCAAAGGATTTAGTTTACCAATGACAATACTGCTCCTTTTTCTGGTTTACCTGCTAAAGGTAAATAGGTAGGTCTAGCAAAAATATAATAAACTGAGATAAATTTTTAGTGGATTTCACGTACTAAAGAGATCAATTTTTCCCATATCCTAAATCATTTTTAATGTATTATAAATTCTAAATCATGTATAGTAAATTCTACATATGAGCTAATTTAAAATTTTCAGTTAAAATATGTATATATGTGTACATATATATTTCTATGCATACATATATGTGAATTACATTGCTAGAATCAAATAATGTTAGTACTGTCAGTTGCAGAGAGAATATGTAGTCTGAAATTGCTAGTTAGAAACTGAGATCTAGAGGGCACTCCCATTCCAATGTGAAGAGAGGAAACAAATTTAAGTTGAGACTAGAATCTAGGCTTTATTATTTATTTATCTACTTATTTATTCCACAACCATTTATTTATTGGGATGCATTGCAGGTCCCAGCCATTTGCCCTATGTGCTAATGCTTCTAGGCGTCCCTATGTCAACCCTTAAGCTTCTTCCTAAAAGCGTTACAAATACACTAGAGAAGAAACAGAAAAAAAAAAAAGAAAGTCTGGAGGATAAATTTGGAAAATCTATAAGAAATTGAACAAAATGACAGATGGAAAAGAGGAGAGAAAATCAGAAAGCCCATTCAAGAGATGTGAGGAAGAGGAGTTCTAAAAGGACCAGACCAGAGAAAAAGTAGAAGGAAGAATCATGGAGGTGGATTTCCCAAGACAAAAGACACATTTCTTAATGGAAAGGACTCACTAAGCACCCAAGATAATGGATTAATTTAAGCATATCATGGTGAAGTTAGGAACAATCCTTAGGAACAAATATATTATTCTCATTGCTTGCAAAAGAATTTTTTTTTTAAAAAGACAAGTATGTATATTTTTGAGTCAGAATTGCTTCAGAATACTCAACAGCAGTGCTGAAAAGTAGATTGATGCATTCATATGTTCAATATCCTGATGAAAAATGAGATTAACAGAATTCTATATTTGCTCAAACTATTAAGTAAAGGATAAACTAGAGACTTAGAGAGGTGCACAATCTCAAAAAATATGTGTCCCACACACTTTTTCACAAAGCAACTGTACTATAAATTCTACAAATATGAGATAGCAAACCAAAACCAAGGAAAATATGGGACACAGAAAATAAGAAATTCAGTTAAGGAGAGAGGTGAAGGGAATCCCTGAAATGATATTAAAAGGCCATTAGCTGCATGACTGTTGTACCCAAAGCATAGAGAGACCCAGTCGTGATTTCACTATGAATGTGTAGATCTATGTAGGTTAGAACCCACAGGCACACCACACTTTTCTCTGAATGAGCAGATTAGCACAGTCAAAACCAATGAATCTCACTTTTAGATAAGATGCAAAGATGACATCTGGGTAAGACAGAATAAAGAGACAATAAAGATCACACTGAACCAGGCTTCTGTTTTTTTAACTCTCTTCATATCAAGAGGCTTCAGTTTATTGCAGACTACAATTCAGAAAAAAAAAAAAACACACACACAATTCTACCCTAATAAGAGGAATTATCCTCTATATGGCAAATGTTCATATATGCCTAAACTGCCCCTGAAAAATGTCTAAGAAGCTGGTGACAATGATTGTCCCTAGGAGGGTGAAATGGGTGGCTGTAGGAAAAGTGTGTAAGAGAATTACTTTTCATTCACCACTGTTACTTTTGAATTCTGCACCAAGAGCCTGAGTTATCTAGACATATGGCAAAATTAAAATGATGACAATAAAATGCATCCTTTCACCAGAGTCTTCAGGCTTATTAAATGTCTCTTTGAGATGTTAAGAAGCTCACCAGTTCCACATAAGATTCCACATAAAAGCTGTCTGTTCCAGCATGCCGGAGCCTAAACTTCCCCAGGAGTCAGCATCAGCATATGTGTCTTACTTCTTTGTTACTAGGAAATGAGTTCAGGAGAGGAGGCCAGAACATACCTAAATACAATAAGGGACCCCCCCGCCCCACAAAATCACCTAACCACTTTAATTGGGAAGAATAGGGGTGACTATATATGCACTGAAACTATTTATAATGCTAGAATAATTTCATGAACATATAATTTGTAGAATATTTATGAATTTTTCAGGGGATGGGACAGATTTACTTTTCACAGGAAACACAAAATTCTGCTAATGAGTTTTAATCTTCTGAAGTTGTGTTTTGGGTCAGAAATTAATGCAAAGCTTACCATCCTTTCATTTCACTTATGCTAAGTTAAAAGTGAACTAAAAAAAGCTGGAATAAATGTGACAATTGATAATTAACCTTAACCTTATTTATTAGGAAAAATATGTTATGTTTTGAGGTTCATCTATGTTATCTTGCTACAACGTTGTAACACTGAATTTGCGACATCAATATTAGCATGGCCCAAATATGCTCTTGAAACAGTCCCTAAACAGGTAAGTATATGTCTATAATTTCATAATCTGTTATGTTAAATTTTGTACCATATGAGAGTACTCACTTGGCAGCACATCTAGTAAAATTGGAATGATGCAGAGATTACATTGGCCATGGCAGAAGAGTGACATGCAAATTTGTAAAACTTTCAATTTATAAAGAACTTGAGATTTTTTTCCTAACAGATTTGTGCTACAAGAACTACTAAAGAGAGTTCTTCAGATGATAATAAAAGGACACTAGAAAGTAACTTGAATCCATAGAAGAAATAAAGAACCCAATAAAGGGAACTACAGAAGTAAATATAAAAAAAGTATAAGTTTTATGACACTTTTTTCCAGTCTGATTTAAAAGACAACTATATAAAGTAATAATTATAAATCTACATTTATGGGCATATAATATATAAAGATGTAATTTTTATATCAATAACAGCACAAAGGAGCACAATGTAATGGAGCTACATATGCAAAGTTTTTTATATTATTTAAATTAAATTAATATTAATCAAAACTAGATAATTTTAAGTTAAGATATTATTTGTAATCCTTAGAGCAAGCATTAAAAATATAACTCAAAAATATAGTAAAAGATAAGGAGATTGAAATTGTACACTAGAAAATATCTATTTAACAGCAACAATAAAATAACCCATACAAGTCAGTAATAGGGGAAGAGGAATTAGAAAAAAATATGACACACAGAAAACAAATAATAAATGTTGGACATAAATTCTACATGAATTACATTTAATATAAAATTATACAATTAAATATTAATTATATTTGATATAAGAAGGTTAAACATTCCAACTAAAGGCAAAAATCTACAGAATGGATAAAAAATAAGAAACATGTTCCAAACATACTTTCTACAAGTGACACACTTTATAGTCAAAAACATGTATAGGTGGAGTGTAAAAGAATTGAAATATATGTGCCATAACAGTGACAACAAAACAAAATGACAACAAACTGTAGTGGCTAAGCAAATGTTAGAAAAAATGTATTTTAAAACCAAAATTTTTACTAGAGACAAATAAAGATATTTTATAATGATAAGATGGTTATTTCATCATGAATATATAATAATTATAAATGTATATGTACCTAACAACAGAACTTCAAAATACAATGAAACAAAGTTGGACAGAAGGGAAAGGAGAAATAGACAGTTCTACAATAATAGTTGGATACTTTAATACCCTTCTTTCAATGCCAGATCAGGCAGAAAATCAGCAAGAAGGTACGAAATTTGAACAACATAATCAACCAACTAGACCTAACAGACAGCTATAGAACATTCCACACAAGAGCATCAGAATATGTATTCTTTTCAAGTGCACAAGCATAGACTGTATGTTAGGCCATAAAATAGACTTCAATAGATTTAAAAAGATATAAACAATATGAAGTATGCTCTCAGATGACAACAGAATGAAATAAGAAATTGTTAACAGAAAGAGATTTGTGAAACTCACAAATATGTGGAAATTAAATAATATATTCCTAAATAATTCATAAGTCAAGTAAAACCTCATAAAAGGTATTTGAAACACTTTGAGGTGAATTAAAATGAAAGCACAACAGATTAATTCTTGATTGGTCCCAAACACTCTTTTTAAAAGCAGGGGAATTAGACAAAGATCTAAATAACTATGTGCAATAAGTCGAGGGAAGTTTGAAGTCTGTGAACAGCTCAGGAAGAACAATAGCTCACTGAAATGCTGTGTGAACCTGTGCCACTCTCCTGAGAGCTTTTAACTGTTTTAACTCCTTTAGTTCTCACTGTAACCATGTTAATTAAATACCATTATTAATCCCAATTTGAAAAGGAAACTAGGGCAATGAGTGATTAAATAATTTTTGGAATATACTTGGAGCCATAATCAGAATCCATTGTCTTAATTTTTAAATGTATCTTGAAAATATTTTGTTAAAACATATTTTCAAACCCCACGTAGAAAGTGATGCCTTTCAGGATTCTTGGAACAGACTCATGGTAAAGGAACAAAATACTGATGGAAAGCAATCTCCACTACTGTTAGGTATATATGTCCTGGAACTCAGTGGGTGGGTAATTCCTTAGGTTAATAACTACGAGGAAATAACATTAAGTATTATGAATGGCAGAAACTCAGGGACAAAGTTTACTGGAGAGGAGATTATAATAGATGATAAATGTCAACAAAATTTTAGAAGACGAACAGTGGATGGATTGATGTGATTTAAATGTAAATTTTCCTCCATCTTGCAAAGGTCCTTCAAGGGAGACATGAACAAGGATTTAGCTGATTTGTCCCTAAAACTTTGGTAAAGCTCAGGAATTAGAAATACTTTAAAACAGACATGAACAGTGGACCTGAAAACTGAGAAGACTACTTAAAACTCTGTTTAAAGTGTAGATAAACCCACTCCCAAATTTCCCAATCCCAAGCAAACAAGTGACTCCCCTTCTATTGTAGCAGAGGCATGGAGGTTTCTATTGAGAGGCTCAATCAGAGAGTCTCTGGATTCTGGGATCCTATGCAGGGCTGAAAGGGGAGTGACATAATTTATTAAAAACAGAGACTTTGAGTTAAAGTCAGTATAATGAACTCACTGTTTATTCCCCTAGATGTAAGTTGCCAAGTTGGTGTTCTTTATGCTGGTAAATGGACAATTCATCCATGGGGAAATTCAATATCCAAGGAGAAAGGCTCACTGAGCTGGGATAACACAGCGGAATGTCCCTGGCCCCGCCTAGTCATGACTGCAGCCCAGCTTGTCAGCAGTAGAAATGCCATTCATGTTCACAGGTCAACTTTTTAATACCTTATTCTTCAAATTAATAGATGATTAAGTTTAAAAGACATTTGCAGAAATCGCTTAATCTAATAGATGCAGACCAAACAACAAATAAGCAAACAACAAACAGTAAAAGGGAAAACAAAAGAAAAATAGACAAAACAGTGCAGACAAAAATTAAAAATACTAAATTAATATTGTCTGAAAAACTTTGTAACAAACTATATCTATGTGTCTAATACTTGTGTGTTGCAAAGCTACAAGAAAAACACCATTTAAAAAGTCATGACATGATAAACAAAAGATGATTACGAGGCTTAGAAGACACAGGAAATCTCCCAGAAAATAGAACTACTACAAAACAGAGGTGGAAATAGGAGAAAAATAGTAAGTTAGAGCACCAGTCTCAGAGGTACGACATCTAACTGGTATGCATTCCAGAAAAGGAAAACAGAGGAAAAAGACTAGGGAGAAATTACCAAAGAAATAATGTTAGACAATATTGCAGAAGTGAAGTGAATGGACTTCCAGATATAAAGACTCCAGTGTGAGCTAAGTAGGATGAGTTAAAAACTTCAAACCTTTGTTCATTATTATGGAGTGTCAGAACTTTGAGGATCAACAGAAGATCCCAAAAGATTGTTGACTGTCAGGGGAGGGGGAAGAGGACAGTGTGAAAGAATTAATATGAAAATGATGTAGGACTTCTCAGTAGCAGTACTGGAAACCAAAACAATTACTTCAAAGTTCTGAAGAAAAATATTTTTCAATCTAAAGTTGCATATCTAAGCCAAACAAACAATTGTGTATAAAGGTGGAGTTCAGACTTTTCCAAATGTTTCAAATATTTCACAAAACTTGGCTTCCTGTTCTGTTTGATCCTACTGAAAGGAGTTTTACAGTTAGAGAGATTGAGATCTCCATAGTTAGAGAATCTGAGAATAATTTAATTATAGATACACAGAAAGCTAAGCAAGCTGATAACAAAAATGAGGCAATTATCAAGTCTAGGCGTAACCAAAGTTTGTATAAAAATGTAATTATATTTTGCTGTGTGATTCAGCAATGAAAAATATTTGCATGATCAAAATAAAGCAGACAATATTGATTTAATAGTAATTTTTGTTTTGGGAGGAGAGGAGAGTGAGAAAAAACTGATAAAACAGCTAAATACAAATCTTATTACAGACCAGTGGGTAATGTTTAAAATGAAATATGAAATAATGATTCATGATGTAAATATGTGATTTCAAATAACAGAAGAAATTAATTTTTCTAAAAGTATCTTTGTGGTCAGAAAGACTGGGAGTTGCTGTTTTTTGTTGTTGTTAAATTGTTCATAAACTTTGTATTAAAAATGTCTCTTTAAACCATGCACAGCTACTGATTAGATAAGTAGGAATTAATTTTTAAAACTTTATTTTCTGGGAATAAGAAGAACTGGGCTTTAGTCTCAGCTGTGCATTTATCTTTGTATCTGCTGATGATTCAGGAATATTCAGCATACGGGGTCAAAATACAGTTGCCATCTCAGGAATCAAATTCGGCCAGCCGAGGGAAGAAGCATGCTTTAAGGCTGCGTAACAAAATACCACAAACTGGATTGCTTAAAGAACAGAAATTTATTCTATCACAGCTCTACAGGGCAGAAATCCAAACTCAAGGTGTTGAGAGGGCCCTGTTCTTTCTGAAGCCTCAAGGGGAGGATCCCTCTTTGTCTTAACCAGCTTCTGGTGAGGGCCGGCAGTCCTTGGTGCTGGCATTCCTCGTTTTGCTGCTGCATCACTCGGGTCTTTCCTCTGTTGCCACAGGGAGTTGTCTCTGTGTATCCTTGTCTGTGTTTTCTCTTCTTATAAAGATGCCAGTCATACTGGATTAAAGGTCCATCCTATTAATCTCAGTTTAACTAACTATATCAGCAGTGACCATTATTTCCAAATATGGTCACATTCTAAGGTACTAGGGGTTAGATTTCAATATATCTTTTGGGGGACACAATTCAACCCATAACAGTGTGTCATGGCATTTGTATGAGTCCTTAGGTTCAAGGGGCCTTTGGGAGTCTAAGCCCACCAAACAATTGCCATTTTATGATAAGAATTTCTCCCTTTGCCACTGCTATTTGTAACCTAAGCAGAATTAGACCATTTAATTAAAATAGTTGATTGAATTACCTGTGGGTGTATGTCCATCCTGATAAGCCCATTAAGGATGGGGCCGCAAGGATCTGATCTGTGTCATGACTGAGTGGGACCCAGCTTGCTGAGTTGCTATCCCTCTCCCAGCAAGGGAGGGGGCCAAGCCAGTTTCTCAAATCTTAACAGGCTGCAAGGAAGATTTTTAGTGCCTTTTCTCCACTATTATGAACATGTGTAACTCCCAGTTTATTGATACTGGCTTTTGCCTTCCATAGGGTCCAAGCATGTAGAACGAGCATTAAATTTTACTTCTGTTTAACTTGGAATTGATAAGACTCAGTGTAAATAAATGCCCATTGAGTGGGAAAGTGAATCTTTTAGAGTGATGCTTCGGAGTCTAAAAAATTAGGCTTTATATCAGACCAATATAGTCACACCCCTAACTGGTCCTGCATCTGTACTCTTCTGTGTCACTGTGATTCAGGGTCCCCTGGTCTTGGCCTCACTCTCCTCACCCTGCTCCCACAAAATTTCCCTTTCCAGGAGTTTCTGTTAATTAAGGGTCATGTGAAGGAAGAAAAGAGCAATAGGTAGGAAAATCCTAACAAGTTTCCTCATTAAAAGATGTAACTGAAATTTAAACCTTAAAATTAGCATGACTCGATTGCATTATAAATTACGGAATTTATAAAGGAAACATGGGTAATGAGGATACCTTTTTCCTATAATTACTGCCAAAAATAACTTGGAATCCTGAAATTTCAAGATTCCTGCATTTATAATAATACATGTCCTACAATATATCAATAATTTTGCATTATTATTTGTAAAAATTATTCAATGTAAAAATTATTCTGATTTAGTGTAATTTAGAATTATCTTGTACCTCTTGTATATATTCTTTTAGTCGGTGATATATTATTGAACTACTAAGTATATTGCATTCATATTTGTAAGAAATACACAGGTCAAAAAGGCACAGTTATTGATCCCACGGAACTGCAACTCAGAGTTGAAATTATATGCAAAGGAACACAATTTATAGTCAATCATGGCCAAATGTAAAAATTTTTAAATATTTTTTACCCTTGGTTTCAAGAACTGCTATTGTGTTGTTCAATGGAAACACTATTTAAATAGAAATTTCTATTTTTAATAAACAAGGTATTAATTACCATGCTCTCTTTAGATAGTTCCTCTAACTTACACCTGCCTCCATTTCCCCATATGTATTTGAGAACGAAAGAGGAATTCCTGTCCGCTGTCATGTTGGAAACTACCCAAGAAAGAATCCCTAACACTGTATTTTACTAGAGATGCTGGTTATCTAAAATGCTTGCATCGAATGTAAAGTCTGGGGAAATTATCACCCAGTGTCTCTCTTCTAGAGGTATGTTCTAAATGATGAGTCACATTATTTAATATTGATGAGGTTTGCTGACATTATTGATTTGATCCAGAATCTATATTTTCCCTCTAAAGAAAACAGTATTCTCTCTCTACTTTTTTAAATATATAAGTTAAGATTGATGTCTTAAGATTTGGCTAGTATTACAAGACAGTCAAACATTGGCTGGGCTTCAGTATAGTCCTCAGTCCCTTTGTTCCGTTGAGTTGCTGATCTGAAAGCCACTGTTTCCTTACATTCCAAACACCAAATAAATAAAACAAATAAACAAACAAAAAAAAGGCATGAAAAATATTTTAAAAACCAGCTGTCCTTTCTCCCTTACTCATGTTAATTCCCTTCTATCTAAAATTACTCCCTGAAAGTGATTTTTATGTTTCTTAGAGACTCTTTATGTATATATCCGCACTGGTACAGAGAACACTGTTCCTTCGGGATCTTACACTTTTTCCATTTGAAGAATTATTTACTTTCACATGTCACTTAGAGTTTATCCATCCTCCTAGATATGCATTTTTCCTGTGCATTTGAGCATCTTAGGAAGATAAATTCTACCCTTGATAATGTTAACTGGTCATTGAGTCACAGAAAGCTATTATTCTTACCAGTTTTCAAGACTGAATAGATTCTGGAGGGGTGGAATTTTAAGATGTAAGCATACTGTTTTTCTGCACTCAAATTACGTTCCCCTTGTCTTAGAAAATTGACCAGTGAAGTGTACTGCTGACTTCAGAATCCATGTACATATAATCCATTAAGTTATTATATATAGCATTGGTCAGAAAAGCATACTGTGAAATGTTGCTTTTGTTTAAACTCACACAATTTTCACTATATGGCTTCAAGACTTCACTTCTTTATTGCCCTCTGGTGGTAGGCTCTGTGAACGGCATATGTAAAGGTCAGGATTGCCCATTTTCCAGGAGCTAAATATACAACTCTTCTGGTACAAAGAGTAGATGTAGGAAACATTCAGATTTATTGAAACTAATTAATGTTATCAGTAGCCTGACTGTTGGAGTTTTCAAACACGTAAAATATTTACTCTTTTCTTGGTCAAACAATCATATTTCATGAAAAGAGAATATAAATCCTTCTTTGCTTGCAATAAAAGAGTAATAATTGAAGATATAATTTGGACCAAATATCATCTCTGAAAAATTAAGCTAAAATAGGGGTTGAACTTTCCAAAATATTCTTTAGAAAGTAAAACTCCATATGTAATTTCAAATGATGATTTAACTTGACCTTACATTTAA
Organism: Camelus dromedarius; assembly: GCF_036321535.1. Taxonomy (NCBI): domain Eukaryota; kingdom Metazoa; phylum Chordata; class Mammalia; order Artiodactyla; family Camelidae; genus Camelus; species Camelus dromedarius. Next base: position 17,259,432 of record NC_087465.1, on the reverse strand, counting down.
ATATCGATGTTGACTTAAATGCCATTCACTATAATTTCAGATGATTCCCTCTCTTAGATAAATACATATTGAATGTCTAACATGAGGTAGGTAATTCTTTGTGAAATTCTGTTGTTGGTAAACTTGTTTTTGACTTAGCCGAGGAATTGAGCCCATGTGTTGATGAGTTTTCCCCAAGGGTGTAGCAGATGGGGTGGGGAAAGATCAAACGTATCTCCGTACTCCCCAAATTTTCTCTGTGAAACTGTCAACCACCAGTATCAGGAATAACTTCCTTTGTCAGAAAGGCTTCTCAGACATTAAATATTTTCTATTAAAATGCAAGTATTTTTAAAGCCTGCCAAATATAGACAAAATAAAATGTACGTGTACATACATGCATGTGTGCATATATGTAAGCTACATATACTTGTGTGCGTGTGTGTGTGTGTGCAGTCCTATGGAAGATACAGAACAGATTCTGAACAGGAAAGAGGAGAGGTATATCATGAGGGAAAAGAATATAAAAGACCAACTTTACCTACTTAATTTACCTCCTGGCTGGGAGTAGTCTTATTTTCCACCATCTTTTGCTGATCTATGTACCAAATTCCTAGGTTCCTCTGTGAAGTTTACAAGCCCATCAATATCTCATGTATAGGGGATAGAACCTTGAAATTTTGCCCTGTAGTTTTCCTTTCCCTCAGAGTTTTTCTCTGAGCTATGGAGTTGGGTAATTACTATCATGAAATTTGTACTCACTTCTTAAACAGAGACTACTCATTTAACTTTTAAACAAATAAACAATCTCTTGAGTCAAGATTGCAGGGCACCTCCAGTATCCACAAAGCAGAGATATTTTGGAACAGGAAGGTGTTTTAGTATCCCCTTAAATCAAACTACAAAGTTATTGAGCAATTCTAGGACCAACCCTGTAGCCACAAACTGTGGGAAGAGATATAGGCTTCTGTAATCATCTGCTTATCCCCTTATAGGGGCACCAAATAGCTCAATAGCTCTCATACTGAAGTAAAACAAAGTCTATGTTTAAAGTCTGTGTCTTATTTTTATTTTCCCCTGGCTCAAAAGTTTAAAATATGCTTCATTTACTAGGGGTCCTAAAATTTCAATGTTTCTTTGATGTAGGGGTTGACAATGAAAAGTTTGGAAGCTTCTCTTCTATGTTCCTGATCTGAGAACTGCAGAGAGCAGCATTTAGATGGAAAAAGTTGCCAAGAGAACCATCAGTAAATAAAGGCATTTGTATAATTCTTACAATTTCATTTATTAGTTTTCAGCATCTAATTTTGAAAAGTTGCCTGAGGCTGCCTAGGATCTGCAACAAGGATCACAGCTGTGCTTCCCCCTCTTCTCCCCACACATGCGATCACAGTCTACCCAGCAGTGCTGGTACAGGCCCGCGGCTCCCCGCCCACCTCGGTACTGCTCAGGGCAGTGGCTTTTCTCCACCAGCCTCACCCTGCTTCATTTGACTTTTTTGTTTCTTTCTAGCTTTCCTGAGATATAATTGACATATAACACTGTGTAAGTTTAAGGTGTACTGTACTATAATTTGGTACATGTATATATTGCAAAATTATTACCACAATAAGGTCAGTTAAATATCTATCACCTCACACAATTAATTACCTTTTTTGTGTGTGTAATTAGAACATGTAAGATCTACTCTCTTAACGACTTTCAAGTATGGAGTAGAGTGTTAACTATAGTCATCATGCTGTACATTAGGCTCTCAGAATTTCTTCTTCTTATAATTGGAAGGTTGTACCTTTTGATCAGCAACTCCCCATTTCCTCCACTCTCCACCCCTGACAACCACCATTCTATTCTGCTTCTATACGTTCAGCTTTTTTAGATTCCACATGTAAGTGAGATTATACAGTGTTTGTCTTTCTCTCTCTGACTAATGGCAGGATTTCCTTGTTTTTTTATGGCTGAATAATATTCCATTGTATATATGTGCCATATTTTCTTTATCCATTTGTCTGTTGATGGACACTATACCAACAGAAACTCAGTCGGTTCCTGCAAGTGTACAAGGTAACAAATGGACAAAATCTGGATGTTGGTGGTGGTAGAGCCAGGTGGTAGATTAGGCTGCATCCCACAGGCAGAAAGGCCATTATTTTGGGGGGAGCTGCTTTGAATATAAGTCAAATAAATCAAATAATTGATTTATATATCACTAGATCAGAGTTTACTCATCCATTTTAGAAGTCTCACCATAGATATGAAGTGGGAATTTTTGTGGAACACACAGTGGCTGGTTGGCAAGCCAGTGACATGTGGGTTGGTAAAATAATTTGCCAGATATAAAGTAAGGGAATAGAAAGGAATTTATTGGGGTACACTGTGATAGACAACAGTGGGCCACACAGGCTACAGGTGCCTGTGTGATCACCGAGGGCTGGTTATTGGGGTCTTTTATAAGGTAGGGTTACAAGGTGCCTGATCAGCTTATGTACAAGCCTCTGATTGGTTGTAGGTGAGGTAAGAGATTTAGGGTCCATGAAGGGCAGTGGGGTTTACGACTCTGATAAGGTGGGCTGAAACAAGCCAGCCTCAGCATTACCTAGGGCTACTAGTTTGTTAGGGGAAACATGCCCAGTAAAGCATGCACTTTGGCCCAGGAATGGGGGTCGTTGGACTTTGAAAGATATCTTTGGGCCCAACAGGAATGAGTAGAAAAGGAGGCTTCTGAAGGCAGTCATTATAAAACCCTTTCTTATTATCCTGTAGAAGGAAGAATATGCAGTCTCACCTTCAGAACCTCAGCTCAAACAGTGACATGTAGCAGCCTCGGTAGGATATAATTGCAGCAGAAAAAGTATCAGCAGAAAGCAGAGGAGAAAGAAGTGCCATTTAGTGTGGGAATAAACAGCTCTGTATGTCTCAAAAGCCTCCTAAAATCATGTTGGGTTCTGATGTAGTATAATAATTAATATCCATAAAAGTTGAGTCAAGAAAAAAAACAACTGTATCTTTTGCTTTTTTTTAGAGAGTGATGGAAAGGTAACTATATTTGAGGAACTTTAATAAATATAGAGATTTAGTACACTTAAATATTTAATCTAATAATTAAAAAAATATTTCTTATGGTATACATCATTTTCTGATGAAACAAGGGGAAAATAAGGTCCTAGGGGGTCAGGGGTGTGGGGCAGTATACAAATTTTCTCTTTCCTCCTTTTTTGGCTGAATATATTTTCCAGGTCTAAAGAAACAATAAAATTGTGCATCTAAGATTGAATAAAAGGTGTCATAGACACATTTCATATATATGCCATGAGATTTCCATAGAGTTATGTCAGGCAGCCGACAGGCTGCTTGCCTAACCTGAGACCCTTCTAAACAAAGCCCATGAAGAAGCTAACAAATATGGAAGCCAATTTATTTATTCTTTGAGTAACCTGGCTGCAGAGCAGACTAAATTATCTTTTTAGCCAGACTGTTTGAACTCATTGTACCCATCCTGGAATCACTTTTCTGTAACTAGAGAAGGGGGCTGGGGAAGTTAAAAGAGACAAAGGATCTAAATATGGTCTCTTTGCAGAATCTCAAAGGTCAGGCAACAGGTTCATTTTTAAAGGCTTTCAAAAGAGGAGATAAGCTGTGGTTTAACGGTCCATTTTGGAATTCGAATTCCGATTCAGGTGTGGTCTGAGTGCTAGTTCACCTTGAGTGAATCACTGAAGGGTCATTTCTTAGCCTGTAGCCAGAGGTTTTCTAATTTTCATTATATTTTATTGTAGTAACTAACATGGATGAGTGATTTTTATATTGCTAAATTCTGCAACAGGACTTGATTTTGTAACGTTACCAAATCTTAGAAAATAAAAGGTTGGTGAATTCTTGACAAATTAGTATAGTCCTAATTGATTGTTACATAAGGAAAGATGGGGAATGGATCACAGGTATCTGAATGAATACTCTGTTTCTCCTCTGTTTCCGTTGAAACTACAGGTTAGTTGAGCTCAAAACAGTTTTAAGTCTTACTGGGATGTTGCAGCCATTAATGATCAATGCCTAGACCCATTAATTTATTATGCATACCAAATGGTGATATTCCACTAATTACATTATTATTATTCATTTCCTATCTTGAGTATTATTTCACCAACTATTTGGTTGCCCTGAGATACAGTTTGATTAGAAAAAGCAGAATAAATGCTTCTTTCATTTTATTTACCAGTTTCACTTTCAAAGAGAGATAGAGAAAGAGAAAGATTGGCTCAGTGTAGCTTCCAAAGATGACCAATTAGATATTTTATTTCTTTGTCGTTGTTTTCACTAAAGTTGCCACCATTATCGGTGCACAGATTGTCCCCTCTCAGGTCCATGGATCCTATTCAGGTTGGCTTCCGAGTCCTTTCGACACACCCACAGTAGTCTATGATGGTCTCTCCAGCTCTCTTGTATGACAAGATGTAACAGGAACATCTTGTTCATTTCTTGTGTTGGATTTGATATCAGCCATTTCTCCAAGGAGACATTATCCATTTTATTCAAACTTGTGTTCCTTCTAGTTTAACCTTCTAATCTTCTTTCAAGACATTTTCTTTTTTAAACAAATTACTTACTGAATTTTTTCACCTTTTCAAATCTTCCTATTCTCTAATAGCTTCATTTCTGAGTTTTTCTACTTCTCTTTTATATTTTTTAAAAAACCCAGTCTCTATCCCTTTTAAAATTTGTTTTACTTTTTCTTCTTTTTTTGAAATATTGGGCAATAGATTTCATTTGTCTGTGGGCTTGTCTTTCTGTCATGCTTTCAGGATTTGTTGGAACTTTCTTCTCATCTTTAATTTTCTTTTTTTTTTCTCACTAATTTTTCTATGAGATTTGAATGGAATACTTCTCTGTCACTCATTTTTGAATGAAGTAAGTTTCTACTTTAGGAGGGGAGCATAGATCAGAATATAGAGCATAGATTGAAACTCCAGGGCTCACTATCTTCTATTGTTTTGATGATGTAGTTTTTAAAATGACCTTATAATTTCTAAAATCTTCCTCCTCTGCCGTCCTATTACCACATATCCAGGCCTCCTCTTTCCTGTCCCTGTTGAGCATGGGGATTGGTTCTGGAAGGGTATTTTGGCTCAATAGTTGTGAAGGTTTCAGAGACCCCAGAACTCTTCAGTGTCCTCAGAACATTTCAAAGTTCTTTCACTCAGCTGCAAAGTGGAACCTGTGATGTTTACTCCCAGTTCCTGCTGCTATTCTCCTGAGTGTTTGAATCTTAGGTTTTGAATCATAGGAATATCTGGCTGTCCTGAAAGACAAAAATCACCTTTCCTTCCATGACCTCTTCCCAGGTACTTTGGGACACACATATGTACATCTTGTTCCTACTGATCCTACCTGGTCATACATTGCAGTTCATGTGAACACGCACATTGTAGATGTCCGTGAGGTTTCAGTCTTGCTTCCTAGATGTTTTTCTGTTTCTTTTCTTTTTTAGTGTGTGTCTTCAGGGGAGGGGTGGGACATTCAGAGATAAAAATCTTCTCTGTAGCCACCATCATTTCTCCAGAATCCTCTACCATTCATATTTAAAGCAAAATTATAGGAATCATTATCCTAGTCATCATTATGTTGTATCAGTCTCCCCTTTTCAGGCTTCAAGCTATTAAGCCCATGGTTTCCTGTGTTTTATAAATTCCCTATCAGTCAAGAAGACTATGTATAGGGTACTAGACTGACATGATTTGGAGGAAGGTAGTACCGAAAGAGCCCCACAAATTAAGCATTGCCCAATCATGTCAGTAAATTAAAGTGGGGAACTGTGGGCAGCTTCTGTATTATTTTTCTCTGGTAAAATGTCCTAAGACTCATTAGCCAGAGTTTTAAAATGAAATCTTAATTGGTTAATGCAGACATAAAGTACACTAGGACTTGGATCCAAGGAGTGAAACATTTCTAGAGCCTCCAAGTTTATAAGCTTAGTCCAATTCTACATCACTTCTTAAAGTAGCTGAAGAAAATAATTTTTTGATAAAATAAAATTGATTTTATTAATATAGTCATTTGAAAATATATGTACATACACACATTTAAGAAATATGTTAAGGCTCCATCAGTTGCTCTCTCTTTTCTAGAATCTTGGATGAAGGAACACTCATTTGAGGGGGAATATGGTATAAAATGAGAAAATCTAACAATGAAGATTGCTGTCTTTGTTCCTGTGTGAAGGACTACTATAAAAACTTGGTAGTTTACAAGAAGAGGCATTTTATCTCCTCACAATTTGTCAATCAGCAGGGCAGGTGGGGATCTGCTGGTTGGATCTATGCTGCTTTCGCCTGAGGTCATTCATGAGGCAGCCGTCATCTGACTACCTGACTGGAGCTGGTTGCTTTCACATGTCTGGCCACTGGTGCTGGCCATGGGCTGGGCCACATGTCTCTGTTAGGCTAGCCAGGTTCCTAATGGGGCAGGTTTCCACGAGGACAAGCCCTAATGCACAAGGACTATCCAAGGACTATCCAAGCATCAGCTCTTGTTATGCCATTGGGCAAAAGCAAGTCACATGAACAAGCCCAGGTCAACGTGGAAGGGAATTGCTCAGGGTGAGGAAACAGGGAGGCATGCTGCATTGGGGGCCAATAGTCTAACACACAACTGCAATAATTGTATAAAGAAAAACATCCCTGAGAACAACTGGTTAAAAAATAAATGTGTGTGTGGGAAGGTGTTCGTATGGGGGCAAGTAGGAGCTACCAAAGTCTGAAGATTCTAGTATCGGAAAATCCACTGGGGTTAAAGTAGTTACACAACCATATTCGGACACCAGAGAAAAGGTCACAGCTGAGCATCAGGGAAGTCCAGCCCTCTTCTATCTGTTCAATTTTCATGTTCCTTTGACTCAACATATTTTTAGAATGAATCATGACTTAATCTTACTCTATAAACTTTTTAACTTTATTTTTTCAAAGAAATATTGACCTCACTTCTATCTGCTATGCCACAAAAATGCTGTAGAAAAAAAATTTCCTTTGTAAAATCTGTCACTATTTGAAATCCTACGTATAACCCAGAAAAACAAGGAGGTGTTAAGAATTGCATTTCATCAATGTTTAAATATCATCCTTCCCCCACTAAAACTTAAAATAGGATTCCAGCTGATTGTTAAAGGGTTATTTTCTTCAGTAACAAGAGCTGACTTAGGCCATTTCTTGCTGGTGGACTCTGCTCGTGGAGGTCCATGTCTCACTGCCCTTTGATCCTCACTCACATTATCCTGGGTGAATGTGACGGATGGGAGTGCCCTGTGGCTCAGCCCACCATATTGCTCCTGATGAAGGTTACCGGCATGGGCCACTTTAAATCTTACACAGCAAATTGCTGACATCTGGGGTTTCCTATCAAGCTTACCAGATATTCTACAGTAATTTTGGTTTACACAATCTGGAAACGCTGACATTGATCTTAGGAAGGTGTTCCGTTTAAACAGATACTGAAAATGCTACTCCACAGAATTGTTTAAAATTTGTGAGCAATTGCATTACATAAACTCTAATAGAGTTACTCTAATAGAAACTCATCTAATACAAGTAAACGAATAGTTATAAAGCTATTGGTTGCTTTAGAAGCAGTGGCTACTGAGAACTTCAAAGTTGTTTCATGCATTCAGTAACAGGAGCAACTCTTTGATGGCTGTTAACTTATTCTTGGGGAAGCTTTCTCCTTAGTTTGATGCTGATTCACTGTATAAATATATAGAAATCTTTCATAGTTCTTCGCTTCCATATTCAATGCACCATTACATTAGAAGGAAGTCCTCTCTTAAGATCTATATGTCAGTTACTGCAATTGTGGGCTGGTGCCTGGGATGAGGAAGGCTATAACAAAAAAAGATAAGCAAGTGTTAAATATTCTTAGCATACTGCTGGCATTTTTATCTATTGTAATTTAAAAGAAATAATAATTAAAATTACTTGTAGCCTGATCAGTGAGAACTTGGGTAAATTTTGGAAGCATCTATGTTTCATGTAGTTATTTCGAGAGTTGGCTCTTCCCTGGGATTAACTCTGCATCTTCTTCCCCTGGACCAGAGACACCTTTCTAGGCTGAAGCAATTTTATCTTTTTCCTGGACATTTGCAGTTTTCTCTTGTTAAAGACTTGTAAACCGTATACATATGAAACAATGTAAGGCAAAGAAGGGACAGAGAAGTCATGAGAAGATACTGTTCTGTAACAAGCACTTAAGGCAGAGATAATATTTCCTGATTGTGTTGGCTCCCCACCTCCTTTGTGGAGAGCATCAGCATTCTGACTGGTCTCTGCTTCCTACCAGCTGGACAGAACACTGCCTTGGTGTTCTTAGGGAGCATTGATGATCACTCCAGAAACTTGCACAGTCAAAGTGCAGAGAAAAGAAACAAATATACTTAATATAATATGCTTACTCTGTTTTTCTTAATTAGCACTTATTCCCTCTAAGAGGTTGATTTCTGCTTTGACAGAGAGTAATCGAACTTGGTACCTGCCCAAACCATAAATTCAGGGTTAACATATCTCAGCTTTTCATCCTTCTGGAAGAAATGTATGAAATCTAAAGTTGTTTTTTAATTGCTGCTGTTTAGCTGAGCTAGTTAAAGAACAATGTTAATGAGGGTATTTTTCTTTCTTTTTTTTCCCCCTACCACAGCATAAATTATCAGCCCAAAGTGGGCCCTGTTTTCCGTAACAGAGGCAGGTGAAAAAGTGAGTCTGTCACCACTAAGCCATGAGACAACTACAAACATTTTTTTCCAGGGTTAATATTGATGAGAGTCTTTGTGGAAAAGAACTTCCTCTTTTTGCAGGAATACAATAAAATGCAAGTTGTATTCACCCCAATTCCACTACTAGAAAAATAATTTCATAGTCAATACTTTTTATTGCTCTTCTGATAACATATGCAGTGTTCACAATAAAGAATAAAAGAGAAGATTTTCAATGCAATGTTTATAGGAGCATTTTCTAGAGGTAAGACCCAGCCCCAACTTTGGGAAATTAACACACTTCTTTGAGATCAAAGAGTCACCTGCAAAAAATTGTATCATAAGGTGTTTTTCTTTCATACTAGTTTCCTAAAGACATATCGTTACTTGTTAGTGTAATCGTCAGGAGTGACTATATGGTGGCCATCTGAGCTCTTGGGTTAGTGTCTAGTGACCTTATCACTTATGATAAAATACCTCTTGGTTTCAGAGGCTTGCACAGATTTCCTCTAAATGAACAAACTTAGTAAGATTTTTCTAACAATTAATTAATCTAAAAGTAGATTTAAAAATCTACTTCTAAAGCCGTTGTGTTAAGTCATTGTTGATCACTTCACTTTCTCATTGGCACTTCTTTTTGCAAAATAAATCCCTGTAGTTCGAACAATTAATACCACCATCCCTGGCTTCTTGATTATTTCACAGAGGTTTCTTGAGAAAAGAGGTCATCCGTCTTTGGAGAAACTAGTCCTTGAAATAGAACTTCATTAAAATGAGATCTGCTTCTAATGTTAGTGGGATGCTTCTCAGTGTCCCCTCTCTTGGCACTTTCCAGGCTGTGTGAGAAGAATGGTATGGTGCGATGTGGCTTAGGGAGGGTTGTAGCTCAGAAGGATTGCCTTATGTTTCTGTGTCACTTTGGGGGATTTTATTTGAACACTATCTTATATCCTGTTCATAAAAAACACCATAGTCATTCTCTTGCTAATTATGAAATAATTAAATGCTGCCCTTAAACAAAGGGGAAACAACTTTCCCCTTCTGATGAGGAAACTTCTCTCCACTCTAGGCCTTGATCTGAGTCCCACTTCAGCCCCTTGTATAGCTACACTTCTGATTTCTGAAGTCAGACAGATACAGGTTCCAACCTTGGCTTCATCACTTAGAATTTAGCCTCTGATATATTCATACCGGAGTTGGCAATGACAAACATTTTGCTTCTTATTTTTCCAAGGTTCTTTGCATTTTAACAGAGGATCAAGGCATTTTAAGTAGAATTGGTATAGGGTGGAAAGAAAGAGCAGGGAAACATGCTTTTAGGAAGGTCTGAAATGCCAATCACAGGGAGAGAACTGCTTGAGATAAACCAGCCCCACCCCAGTATTGCCAATCAGGTAAGACAGGGAGGCAAAGAAATAAATTGTTCACTAAATACATTCTTCTTTAGAAGTATAGAATTAAAAAAAAAAAAACCCACCTCATTGCAAATGAAAGATATTTGTTTTCCTAAAGGAAGATATTTGAAAAGTAGTATTAAATACTTGCTGGTTAAAAATCAGCAATCTTGAGTACCTTTTGTGTCCCTAGTGTTTTATCTACATTAAGTTTTATGAACTCTACGTAGAGGAGGAGACTGAACCTCAAAAAGTCATAGGTAAGAGTGGATTACAGAGCCTTTGCGTGGTCCATCATGCCCCTGGACCTCCCCTTGCTTGTGTGGTTCATCCAGCTAGGTGCTTAGAATTCCACAATGAATAAATCTCTATTTCAAGAGTTTTTAACATACATTAGATAGTAAACAAGTACAACACCTAACCAAAAGAACAGAGTACTTTATTTAAAGCAGAGACAGAACAAATGCTCATCTAGTATGGTTTAAATCACCTCTAAATTCCTGCTTGAATCAACATGCTTATATTTTGGGGTATTTTCTTATTTTTTTCTCCTAGTTTTCTTTACTTGCAGCTCCTTTCTTTTTCTCTTTTTCCTATTTGAAATGTTTATGGTCTCAAAAGTAATTACATTTTGAAGAAACTTTTCATGGATACTACATGCTACCTAATGGAAGCCATGAGCATAGAGTCTGCTAGCACTTAGAGTGGTGTAGTATGCATGCCAGGTTGAATCAGGTGGGAGAGGAAGTTAATCATTATCTTAAATTGGCAGTGTTGCTGGAGGTGGATTAATATGCTTTTTGAATCCCTTATGTGCTGGAAGGCTCCTTGATCACAATCATTATGTTTGTGGTTTAGGTTTTGAATGAAAGTTGTCTCCTGTGGTCAGCTGGGCCAACTCCCTTAATCTCTTTGGCCATATTAGGTGATAATTTTCTCATTTCAATACACAATTTATGTTAGAGGGAGTGTTAACTCTACCAGACTCTTAACGTGGGCACCTAGAAAATGGAACTCTCACTACCGATGATTACTCGTAATGCTTTTCATTGTGAACATAGTCCTTCCCCTAGGTAATGCAGGAACACTATGGAAAGTAGAATGTTCTAATGTGCCTGGGGTACCTGGAGTGCTCTCGACCTGTCAGCTCACTGGCAGAGCAGGCTTTATCCAGACACCAAAGAACAAAATTTGAAATTGGCACCAGCCAGCCTCTCCATGGCAGAGGAGAGCCCTATTTTAAATTCGACAACCAGAACATTTTGCAATCTGAAATTCTTGTCATCTGGTTTTCTTTAGTTTCCTCTTTGGAATGAAAACTTTGAGAAGGTTGTTAAAAAATCTGGACGTCTGATGGCGAGGCTTAACCAGACCTACTGTGTCATCAATCAACAAACATTGATTTACCACTCCCCCAGGTGCTATACAAAGGACCCAGACATGTCTCAGATAGTGGCCCTGCTCATTCACTGTATTTATAGTCCAGAGTGTAACCAGAGCTCAGGTAAAGACAAGGAATTGATTTGAGTCTGAAGTAAACAAAGCTGGCTGGCCTGATCCCTCCAGTTCCTAGAATTATTTTGTTTCAGGTAGTAATTTTCCCAGACTGATAGAACAAAGTCCTATCATCTTTCTATTTATTTAATTTTTTATCATGATAAAAATGCCTCTTTAACCTCCAGTGATGAAACTAACATTAGAAACTAGGTTCTATGGGTAAATGCAGGTAATGATATGAAAACAATTAAAGATGAAGGCCAAGGTTGGTGGGGGGAGGCAGTTCTGAATAGATTAGGTAAGACAGAGAGTATTGGAAAAATCAGGTAGAAAAGATTAAACCCGGTACAAAGGAATTGAGAGCTTCTGGAAGTTTTCCAATAACTGAGGGGTTGATACATCTTTTTGTTTTTTTTTAAGAACATGTCTGGCAGTTGTGTGCCAGATAAAGTTATAAGCGGGTTGGCTGTAGACATGGACTGCAGTGAGAACACTAATTCTATCGGTTGCTGACTGTGTTTTAAGCGTACACTCATTAGCACTAGAAATTAAGTTAGGAAAGGAAGGGGTATTCTGAAGTCATTTTAAATGAAAGTTCACAAAATAGTGGAGCTGAAAGGTGTTTTTATTCACTCAGCCTATATTTTCTGAGCACCTAATATGGGTTAAGCACTGTGTTTATGAGCCAGAGATAAAAGAAAAAAGCTAAAGGTAGAGGAACTCAAAACAGAGTGTGAGAGATGCATAAACAAATTTATTACAATTGAATAAGGATGTACTATTAAATAAATAAATCACAAAAATATAACTGTAAAACAGAACTTGGAGTAAATAACTCTGCTTGGGGTTATTTAAAGAGGACAGCAACAATGAGGAGGTCTTGGAGTTGGGTTTTGAATGTAAGTAGGAGTTTTCCAGGTGGGGAGGAGACCAGGGGCAGATCAGGCAGAAGGAACATCCTGGATGTGAGAACAAACACAGCCTGTTTAAGAGATTGTAAATGAGAGCTTTTTGACTAGAGCATAGGGTATAAGTTGCCAAATGGTAGAAAATAAAGCAAAAGGTAGATTGGAATAAAAATTTCTTATGAAGATGGACCCGTAGATGGACCAATTTTAGGCTTGTTGCATAAGAATCATCCGAGTGAGTTGTTAAACTTAATCCTCATAGATTGATTCATCAGGAAAGAGAAGATATCCAGGAATACATGTATTAAATGGGATTCTCCAGTGATTATAGTTTGCAGCTAGACTCAGAAACCGTAGTTCTGTGTTCTGCCATGAATGCAGAGGGGTAATGGATACCTTGGGTAGGGGCTGTGAAAAGACACCTGCTAATTCATATCCCACAGGTGAATAAAACTTTGGGAATTCAAAAGAGGTCAGAGTTCTAATTGAAGTTATTTTCACTTGTTCATTCATTCAGTCAAAGAATCGTAAATTTACCTACTCACCTAACAAGTATTTCTTGAAAGTCTAGTATGTTCCAGACATGCTACTAAAGTGTGGTGGCACAGAAATGAATAAGGCATTATCCTGCCATTATAGCTGATATCATATAAGTGACGGGCAAGAAATGAGTAAAATTGAGTGTGCCTAGTGCCAAAGAGAGAGATAAACAATACGAATTTGTTAACACAAAACAGATAAAGATCATTCACAGTTTTTTGTAAGATCTTACTTTCTCTGAATGTCTGAATTAGCTGCATGCTATTATCAAACCTATATCTTCATCCAACTTTTTATTCTTCTGTACTCTAGATCCAAATTGCCTGCCAAATATGTCCTCTTGGATTCTCTCAGGTACCTAAAAGACAACATAAAAAGTAAATCAAACTCATCATGTTTCCTCTCAAACAGATAAATTCCCCAGTGTTTCCTATTTTAGTACATGGCATCACTTTAACCCCAATTGACCAAGTGAGAACCTGAGAGTCATTCATCACTCTTCTCTCCTCCCTTAAGCTCTGATTAATTGTAACAATACCCAAGACTTGTCATAATTAGACCACATATATATTTCTCCACTCTTCTCTATGTCCATTGTCATACCATTTACATTTCTTACTCTGATGTAACACTCACTTTCTCCCTGACTCCAGTATTATTTCTCTCTTATTTATTCTCTGCACTTCAACCTGAATTTCACTCAACTGCTTAGAGCTCTGTGATATTTTCTCTTGAATTTTGGGGAAGAGCCTTATGCTACTGCCTACTACTACAGCCTTATCTGGTGCCTCTATCTCTCTTCTATAAATTTTCAGCAATACTCAGTAGCCTTCTTTTTTTTTTTTAAATGTCCTTCCTTAACCCTGAACTTTCTCCAGGTTATGCCATCAATTTGAATCATTCTTGAACCATTCAATCCATGGTTAGTGCACTCTCATCATTTAAGTTTCAAAATAAACTTTGAATTCCCAGCTTCATATGACTTCCATTCAAGATTAAATTCCCTCTTTATAGGTTCTTATAAAACCTGGCTGTCTAGATACTGATGAGATATATAATTATATTTTACAGTTTGTTTTCCCTACTATGTTGTAAACTCCATGCAAACGATGTTCGCATCTACTAGTGTTGTAGGTACTCAATTAATATGTATTCTGTTAAAAGATTAAGGCATAAATGTCAGTTAAGACACTGTTTATGTTCCATAAATAAGAGAAAATGTAAATAATACCCAAATAGGGTAATAGGGTTGAGTAAAATTGGACAATATTGAGAGATATTAGGAATTTAGGTAAACAGTACTGACTTGATTATGAGGGCAAGAGATGACTATATGAATTCAAAGTCTTCAGTATTTCCCCAATCTCTAACTTGGACAACTGTACAAATGGTAGTGGTATAAATGATGTAGAGAAATGAGTAGTGGAAGTAAGTTTTGAAGGTAAAATTAATTGCTTAGCAACCTCAAATCATTAATTTTAAGTATTCATGGTATATTCAGGCAGAGATTTTCAGTTGGCAGTTAGCTAAGTTTGTAAGGGACTCAGGAGAGAGATATGTAAGCTTTAGGTGAAGATTTGTGATATAGATGGTGGCTAGAATCACAAGAGTAGGTGAGATCATCTATAAAGGGCAGAAGAGAGCTTTTGAGAAACACACATCTCTTGGGTGAGGGCAAAGTGTGAGTACATGAAAGAAGAGATAAGTCCAGAGGCAGGAGGAAAAAGTACTAGATGAAGACGCTATGAAAGAATTTTTTGAGATGACGTTTGGTCATCATCAAATATTGTAGAAAGTTGACATAAAGACCAAACAATATTCATTCAATTTAATCACAAATTAAAAGTTGGTGAATGCAATTTCAATGGAGATAAGTAAGAAGAAAATAGAAAAATTGTGTGAGTTATGAGGTTCATACAAGGTAAGAAAATATAGACAGAATAAACCCAAGTTTTGATAAATCCTACTGTAAAATTAGGGAAAGAGACAAGGTAGCTAGAGAATTATTTGGCATCAAGCAAGAGTACTTTTTAATGCAGGAGGGGGAGCAGCTTTCACATATTCTTATGCCAAAATAAAATTGCTAAAGAGAAAAAGCTTACTAGCACCGATGAGATGGGAAAATAAATGGAAGATCTTGAGGTAGTGAGAATGTATATTTACAAGCTATGTAGAAAAATTATCTTTATACATAAAAACAAAACATTAGTTAAGAGTGTTTTTGCTTTATTGTCTGTGTTTTCTCTGTGAAATAAGAGTTTGATGGGAGGTGGTGTTGCCTAGAGTTAGTGCTCACCAAATATCCTACGTGCTTATCTACATTTTTCATCCTTCATTGTAGTTAGACTGTTGTCCTATAACTAGTTGTGGTCAGTGGCAAATGAGCAGAAAAATGTGTATCACTTCTGAGATGAGGTCATTAGGAGCCAATGTCCCTCTTGTCTGGTCCTCTACTATGGTGTCATTGGAGGCACATATTCCAGATGACAGGGCTGCAACAGTGGACCAGGACCTGGAATGGCTTTACTTAGCAGAGAAATAACTTGTTAGTATTTTCCACTGAGATTCCTGTGCTAAATCAATAATCTCCTGTGAGAGCTCAAAGAGAATAGTGAAGGCTGAAATGACAGAAGACAGAGGGAGCGATGATGGGAACGTATGGAAGGAACCTGGAAGTTGAAGAAACAGGTAATAAATAGTAAACAAAGCTCCTGGAGTAAGAGAGAGAGAGCATAAGGGAGAAGAGAAGACCATCTGTATGTAGTATCTGGAAAGGAGTCAGTAGAGAAATAAGTGAAAAAAAAAAAAAGAATGATCAGAAAGAAGTGAGGTGGTATGCCAATAGAAATCACAGATTACAGTAAGATAGAAAGGAGAGTAGTTTTAAAAGAAGCACCATTTAATGGAATCCGTTGTTTCCAAGTGGGAGAAGTCTATGGGAACTGAAAAGAAACACCTGATTTGATGACTAAACTTTTATCTACTAAAATGTAACTGTTTTAGGAGAATCACAGGAGAAGATGTTGTGTCATAGTGAGGAGAGTAATTAAAAGACAACATGGGGAAAAGTGACTTTACTTCCAAGAAATGACAGCTAAGAAAGGAGGAGAGCATTTAAAGGGAAAGGATCATGAAAGAAAAAAAATTGAAGAAGTTTTAATTAAGGAAACTTGAATAATTCCTAGACAAAGGCGAAGGTATTAGTGAGAGACTGAAGATCAGAGAAAACTCTTAAGACGTTGTTATGGGTTGATTTGGGTCCCTCCAAAATTTGTATGTTAAAGCCTTAACCCTCAGTTTTGCTGCATTTGGAGACAGGGACTTTAGGGAGGTAACTGAGGTTACACGGAGTCGTAAAGGTATGATCATATTCTGGCAGGACTGATGGTGTCCTTAGATGATCAAGGGATGCCCGAGGTCTCTCTCCTTCTGCTCACAGAGGAAAGGCCGTGTGAGGACATAGCAAGACAGCAGTCTTCAGCAAGTCAAGAAGATTGTTCTCACCAGAAACCCATCCTGATGGTACCTCGATCTTGGACTTTCATCCCCCAGAACTGTGAGAATATAAAGTTCTGTTGTTTAAGCCATTCAGTCTGTGGCATCTCACTACAACAGCCCAACCAGACGAATACAGACCTTTATGTTCATTGGAATACATAGGGATTGTGAGCCAGGGACTGCATCTTGAACAGAAGTGTAAAGATGCTTGTGGTATTTACAACTTCACATATTTTGTCAAGAAGATGTGAAAAAAAGGCAGTCAAGCAAGATTTTTGCAAGTGGATGTTTTATTTATGTTCTTTTCCTTATAAAACGAGGACGCATTATGGGAGAAGGACTACGAGGTTTCTTCTCTTTGAAGTAATATTACAACTCGTAGCAGCTTTAAGTCGCATTTCTGAAATACACTGTCTTCACAACAACCATAGGAAATTACCCACAAAATGCTCTTTTCGTTCTGATGGGGCTATAGATATGCACAATGAAAGATTTTAAAGTTTCTTTGAACACTATTTAATTCATATTTTCGTACACTTTATTAGCATTTTTAAAGAATGATTCCAGAGTTTAATTTTAGTGTTTGTAATCTGAGAAAGGGCTTGTCTTGACATTCTGAAGACAAATCACTTCAAGAATGTAGGAACATTCTAAAATTTTAAGACCGTAGTTTTAACCCATTTTACTGACTCTAAAATTGTATTTTTAAATATAATTGGAAAATCTGATGTCAAAATGTATTTCCCCTGATTTTCTAAAAACTGTTTCTATTTTGTTTCAATTTATTTTAGCTGAAAATAGTCTCAGAATTCCAGAAGGACTTTGGCTTTTTACATTCCTGACATCCTTAATGAAGTGACTATACCACTTTTCCCTCGCTAGATTCACCTTGGATGATAATTAGGATAAACTCAACATTCTAGGAAACTTTATAGACTTATACCATACTTGGAGGCTTAATCAGATCATCACATTTTTAGTCATATTTTATTCTTGGGAGAGTATTTTTTTTAAAAGATGACTTCTTTCCTCAAAAGAAAGGGTTCTGTCCTCTCTGAGTGTTTTTCCTACTAGAGGGTTTGGTGCCTGAGGGCTGAACCACTTAAGGTCCCCATTGTTAATATCTGCATTATATCTACTGGGTTGGGGTCTCTTTTCATACTTACTAGAAATGTCACACTGCTTTCATGAAGTTTCCTCTTTTTCTTCTCCAACTTAAGACCATCCTGCTCTGCTCCTTTGCTTTCTCCCGAAGTCTCCCTTCACCACTTACTGCGGCCTGGTAAACCTACCCAGTGGAGCTGAAGGAGTAGTAAAAAGCAGAACCACTGGGGGTGGATATGTTCTTTAGAGAATTTTGCTTTCCAGGTAAATACTTTTTTCCTTTGGAAAGCATTGCTTCTCTCCCTCCTTAGATCTTAAAAAAAAAAAAAAAAAATTCCATGAGGCCTGTCATTTAAACCAGCTCTTGGGACAGATTACAAACTATAAAAGACATAGGAAGGAAATGTGTAGAAAGACACAAGACAAGAGGCAGAAAAACTCCAAGGGTTTGGATGCTCAGTAAAACACCCTGAAGACTGCCTCTTCTGAGCATGTCTTTTGATCTGAAAAGTCAAACGCTATCCCTTACCTAATAACGCAGTTTGAAAAGAAATTGCCGTGCCTACTGGTTTGGGTGAAGGTGGAAAGAGTCATGGGAGTGGCCCTTACCACAAATTCATTGTGATTTTAATCGTGGATGAAATGCAAAAGAAGGTGAGACAAAGAAAAAGAAGCACTCTATGCACAATGAAAAGGCACGGTATCTGTCACCAACAACATTTTTCGGAAACTACAAATAATACTTTTATTTCAGGACACTTTAAAGTAATGCCCCTTTTTCAGTGTTTTCTACCTCTGCTATCTTTGGCAACTTTTAAAAGTGAAAAAGACAACTGCAGTTGAACAGAAAAGGAAAAATGTCTATATATTTTAAAAAAACAAAACACATAACTCAAGACACACTTGGGCATCAAAATAAATTTTTCAAGTGTCCTTTTGACTTTGGTCCAAATTGAGACACACAGAAATATGTGGCATGATATACTGAAAGAATATATGCTTTGCAAATTGAAAGACTTGGATTTAACTTCTGGTTTAGCTACGACAAGTGTCATATTCTGAGTCTCAATTTTTTATCTGAAAAATGGAGATAATTATTATATAAAATCCATGGAAAGTTACAGAAAATGATGGAAAGTACATGCAGTATGGTACCTGGTCTGGCTAATAAAGCACATGTTCCTTTAATATTTTTGAGGGCTATCATTAATTATTATTTTATTATTTATAAGTGTTTATCATAAGAGTTATTATAATTTTTGAGTGCTATTAATATTTTGAGAGCACCAACTGTAGTGACATTGGGTTATTAAAATCAGAAATTAATTTCAGAACAATGAAATTACTGAACAATGTTAATATTCCTCTATTACATGCAAAAAATGCTTTTCTAAATAGGGGCAAGCATGTACTTGTTAGAATATTTTAAGGGTAGAGGCAAAAAATTCTCATTTTTTCTTCCCTTTTAATTATTTATTATTAACACTTTCTTACAATTCAAGATTTGGCTAAGGAGCTTAAAGTATGTTTATAGCTGGACAAAAGATTAAGGCAGGAGGAATACAACTGTGAAATATTCAAAATATTGTGACACACTACAATGATTATGTTGACAATTTAAGCACTGAAAATAATTATACCTTTTAAGACAAGAAGTGGCTAATTTAAAATTAATTAAAAACATATGAATATATGTGATAAATAATTGGTTTGTGTGAAATATGGAAAATGTGTGCTATTGTGAAGAAATAATTTTGTTAGCTATGAGGTTAGAAATGAACCAAAGTGTGTTACTGAGCAGAGAAATCCACTCACAGGGGATAACATGCAATTCTAATAAGAGTTAAATAAAGTAATTTAAACATTTATGATTAAAAAGCTACTAAATGAGACAAACCATTTAAATATTAGAGTAGCTAGCTATACAGGAGATGTGTAAATGATCCACAAATTAAGTTGCTTTCTCAGAATAACACAAGATGAATACATTTCAATGATAGAACAAAATAAACATCAGCTGAAATTATATGAATTTTACATATACCCAGGAAAGGCAGTATATTACATATATATAAAGTAATTTGTAACTGAAAATGGCACAATATTCTCAAAGATAAAACTATGTAGATGTAGAAAAAGGACAATGTTATGTTTGGTGTGTGACTAAATTATGCAAATAACTTTTATAGTATTTTCTATTTGTTTAAAAAATCATGAGGTAGAAGAAAAAATGATTGACTGCAGACTGAGATGCAATCTCTTCTGTAGTTGTTATGCTTTAAAAAAAAATCTAGTATGTGCTGGGAATTGCACAGAAATGAGGTTCCTGAAAATCAGATTCTGTTCTTAACTAGTATTCCTTTCAAAGGACAAAGCAAGGCCAAGGGAGATTTTACACTTATGTAGGAGTACAGCTCGAAGTCCCAGGAAAGATGCCAGTGAACATGACCAGACTGGTTGGCATAGAGGCCTCTTTTTCCTAGAGGATTTTTATATAAATGGCCTAGAGAAAGGCTAGCCAAAGGGTCCACTGTGCCTACTTTACCCCGAAAGGCAAAACTTAATGGGTTTTTAAGCATTTATTTTAACTAAAAATGCATTCACAGTGTACAAACATCAGAAATTATAAAAACATAGTGAATAGATCCCTCTTTTGCTCCCAATCTTTATCCAGTTAATTTCTATCCTCTCCCTCCAACAGGTAACTCTTGTTTTTCCTTGTTTTTTTTTGCTTCCTATATATATAGTCATTGTGTATACACACACACACACACACACACAATGTGTGTACAAGCCAATGCAAATATCTATTTTTCCTCTCTCTTTTGAACAAAAATCTGGAACGCTGTATTTGAGCCCATGTACCTTGCTTTTTCACCTGCTATATTTTGAGATATTTCCATGTAAGTGCTTAAAAAGTTTGCTTTTTACAACTACATACTATTCAACTGTATAGCTAGACCATAAACTACTCCTCCTATAGTTTTTTCATCTCAGTAATTGACACTGTATTTTCATTTCCTAGAGTCAAACACCCAGTATCACACTTGACTCCTCTAAGTCCACATCCAATTCCTCCACAGTTCTTACTGGCTCTAACTTAAAGATATCTTCAGCATCAATTATTTTCTCACCAATTTCATTACTTTTCCTTTTATCCCAAGCTATCACTGCAAATCTTGACAATGTTGAGTCTCACAGGGCTCCAGAGGCTTAACTATGAGTTCTGTTGATTTTGATAGACACGCCCCATTTTGATAGATATCCCCCACTCAGTGGGGAAGACTCCACAGCCAGCTATTTCCCCTGTCAACTAGACCAGCTGCACCCTTCCAGGATCTCAGCCTAATATATTTTACTCCTTTGCCAGCCTGTAAAATTATTCAAGCAAACTGATCACATCTTCAAAATGTGAACCTGGGAGCACACTTTCCTCTTGTTTTGTTCCTACAAAGCCAGCCTCCTACAGCCCCTGATGATTCTCTCAATTCCCAAGTTGTTGTGTTGCCTGTATGGTATGTGGAGTCCTCCTTTCCCAGATTATAAGTTATCTTTGACTAATAAACTACTCTCAGTCTCACCTGTCCAGGGTTGAAAGTCAGACTTTCAGCCATTTTGGATTATTTAGTTTAAGGGATTAGTCCTTCACCAATGGGGTGAGGAGGAGGTAGTAAAATACTCATTATCTAGTTTTGTTTTCTCTTTGACAGCTGTCATGCACCCTGCCTGAGGTCTGTTTTCAATACTGCAATCAGTGTGTTGAAAATATGAGTAATATCTTGAAAATCCTCTGCTATAACCCATCCAATGGCTTTCCATCTCATGGAGAGTAAAAACTCAAGTACAAATAGAGCTTAAAAGCAGAATGTATTCTAGCCAAGCTATTGTTCATTGACTGCTCTTCTACTGCTCTTGTCCTCATTCAGGCTGGTCCAGACACATTTGTCCCGTGCTGTTCCTTCCTGGTGTATTTCTAAAGATGGCCTGGTGGCAGCTGTTCATTTAGTTCAATAGAAACCGCAGCAGTTGCTTAGAACTTAGATCAACAGACATTTTTTTTTCCTCAGGGACTATTTTATCACTGATATGGTTTGCACTTGTCAGTTCATAGTGGTAATAAAGATTTAATCAGTTTTATTATTGCTTTCAGATTTTCTCTAGACAATGCACACCTTATTGTCTACAACCATGGTGAACCACACCCACTGACCACGCCCTCTCTTGCTATGCCTCTATTTCCATCCATCTTATGGAGTTTGCACTGGCTATTCCCTTTACCTAAAATCTTTCCTCTGAGTCTTATATGCTTATATCTTCACTTTTTTCAGGCCTTCACTCAGATGCCATTTCCTTTTTAAAGTCTCTGTTTAAAATAGAAATCTTATTCCCATTCTCTGTGATTGACATTAAATAAGAAAGTTTTCAAATTCAGAATAAAATGTTTTGTAAATATTTACCTGATTTTTTTTTCTCTTAAAATTCAGTTTAGCTTTATGCTGTAGCCCAATTTTGTACCTACTTCTAAGAAATCATAAAAGATAAGAATTTACATAAAACATTTGTGTTAAATCCAAATGGCTGTCAGTTTAATTACATACCTCATTAGATATGGGTTAAGCTTCAGACCTTTAACTTCAGAAATAAAGCTGAGGTGAGAGTGTCAGAAGAATAAGGTGTGCGTTGCCTTTCCTCCGTGACTTCTGATACCACAATCCATTATGGAAGCACCCAGAATGTATTGATAATAATAATTATGATGATAATAATTGAATCAGTTACCATAGGCTAGATACATTTTCATATACTTTATTGAATTATTACAATAATTCCATGAGGTTGGTATTATCATGTCCCTCTTATAGATGAGAAAAATGAGACCAGAGTTAGAGAATCATTTGACTAAGGTCACCCAGCTAGTAATTGGCTATCAGGATGTTCATTTAGATCTACTTCCATCAAAAGCCCTTGCTTTTAATTAGAGCTCTATTCTTCCTCTTTGTGTATGCAAACATGCCATTAGACCAAAAGGTATGTGTCAGTTAATAATATTAGAATGTCATTATGGAATAAATGAGAACACATCTATATTGTTTATGGTGAAAAAACAAAATGTAAAATCTTTTTGTTCATAGATATGGGACTAACAGTGCAGGGGTCTGTAAACCGCAGTCTATTTATTGATGACGTGACCTACAAACATAAGCCATTTGACAGGTAGAAATACAGCTCCTGATCTAATGTTAATGTAATAAATTTAAATGCTACTAAACATTACTTTGGTAACTGCAATCCAAAGGTCTGCAGTCATTTGCATGAAATGTATAAATAAGGGTTTTGACTTACATGTTGTCGCAGGCATAAATTCAGTTTACTCTTTCTAAAAGCCAGAACTTGGCTATGAACATTAAAGATGACTTGTATGACCATGTTAATCTTTCCACCTCATATTTCAATTTTTATGGGAACTTTATTACTAAATAATATATCTCCAAGCTCTCCTTTTGTAGCTCTGCTGCCCATTACTTGCCTAAACTACACTCTGTCATTACTTATAGCAGTTTTATGCCTCATATACTGCACAGCCCATGATGGCTGTCTTCCTAATAAATTCTTCATCACTTTCAATATAATCACCCGCATTGCAGCTTCATTAATATCCTTTCATTCAAAGATCCAGGTAGGCAGCATCCCGCTGAGTAAAAGGCTTTAAAAAAATTAATTAGGCCATAGAAACCTGCTTCTGGGTTTCAGTCAATGTCATGAAATAATGCAGTTACTAATATAATACTGGTGGCTTTTGAATAACAGATTAATTAGGAACATCCTTATATGGAGGAATAAATGGAGTATTCACGGCATGATTTTCACTGCAACAGTAAAATGCAGAAACTCAATACTCAATCAAGTTTACACCTAACCTTGTTACCTTGATGTGTGCAGGTTTCTGAGACTTAGAAACATTCACTGAAGAGTGGTCCTAAAGAGTGTCTCATCACACTCATGCCAGAACATCTCCATTTAAAATTAACTCAAATACTTATGGCTCCATGTGCTGTGGTAACTGAAGGTAATGCGCTCAAGGGTTTTGCCTTATAGCTCAGATACCCTGATTTACTGTGGTCATTGTTTGGAGCATAATCCTTGTCATCTAAATAGTGTGTGTTGTGTGTGAGTTGAGAGCCAACCCTCCTTTTTCCTTTTCTTTCAGGGAGTATCTTGATGTTTGAGGTGTAGGGTGGGGGTGATGCCAAGACTGCCATCAACTAGCAGACAAATATCCTGAAATTACTGGCTGTCATAGATGGGAAGGGCGATGGGATCTTCAGTTCTAAGTTAGAAAATACATTGAGAAAGG
Organism: Camelus dromedarius; assembly: GCF_036321535.1. Lineage (NCBI taxonomy): Eukaryota > Metazoa > Chordata > Mammalia > Artiodactyla > Camelidae > Camelus > Camelus dromedarius. The sequence goes on along the minus strand of NC_087465.1, from coordinate 17,235,429 downwards.
AAATTCCATGATATGGGGAGAATTAAGAGTGGGTAGGCAGTGGCAAACCAGATGTGATAATATTTGGAGGTAAACCCAAGCTGACCAAATGATAAAGGGGATTTTTCAATAAAAGAGTCAATGCATGGATACATACTGAGTTTGAATGTCTGTTTAAGAGGTGACTTTTTAAGGAAAATCCCATTTAGATTTTGTAAGGCTTAATTAAGTCTTAAATAAGAATTTAAAAATAAAAATTTTAAGAATGTAATTTAAGTAGGATTTTTAGCCAATTAGGCTATTATGTTGTAATTTAAAAACATGCATGTGATGCCATCAGTCAATTTGATAAGTCAGTTGTGACACAGTTATGCAGTAGAATACTATAAAGCAATGAAAATGAACAAATTACATGTCTACACACACACAAAAAAATGGGTGAAGATCACAAATATATTGCTGACCAGAAGGAGCTAGACCTAAAAAAAGATAGGCTATGTGATTCCATTTATATGAAGTTCAAAAACAGGCAAAGGTGCTTGACTTCTTCAGCCACAGCTCCTGGACCACTTATCTGATTTCAAATCCCTGCACAGTCGTTTTGCTTTTGTAAAATGTCATACAAATAGAATCTCATAGTAGGTAGATTGTTGTGTCTGGCTTCTTTCATTTATCATAGCATTTTTGAAGGTCATATTGTTGCCTGTATCAGTAGTTCAGTTCTATTTATTGCTCATTTTTTTTTCATTGCTGAGAATCTTATTATATGGCTGCACCATACGTTGTTTATCTATATATTTACCTGTTGATGGATGTTTGAATTCTTTCTAGATTTTGGCAATTATGAATAAATCTGCTATAAACATTTGTGTGGACCTGTGGTTTTTGTGTGGACCTGATGCTTTTTGTTTTCTTGGGTAAGTGCCTAGGACTTGGATTGCTGGATCCTGTGGTAAGTGTATGTTTCAATATGACCATGTTTCCTGTCATCTTTCTAAACCACTTAGTAATTCTAGTAGCTGTTTTTGTAGATCCTTTGTTTTTTTTTTCTGTAGATAATAATATTGTCTTTAAATAAAAAATAGTTCTATTTCTTCCTTTACAATCCCTATGTCTACTATTTTCTTATTTTTTTTCTTTTTTATTGCACTGGCTAGACCTCTAGTCAAATACTGAATAGGAGTGTTGAGAGTACCTTTGCCCTGTTTCTGATCTTAGCAAAAAGGCATTCCCTTGTTTACTAGTAAGTAAATAGTAGTGGCCAGAACTGCTTAATTCTGTGCCTGCAGACTTTAGGCAACAGAGATCTCAAAAGCCTAGAGTACTTACTACCTGACCCATTACAGAAAAAGTGTGCTAATCCAGGCTGTTGAACTTATGGACACAGAGTCATTCACAGTACTGTCTGATGATTCCAACATCAGTAGTCATTACTGAGTCCGCCTTTGTGATTTCTTTATTGCTAGGCAGTGGGTGATTATTTTCTGGTTGCTTGTGTGTTTCCTGATTTTACATTTGCATTGTATGTAGAATAGCTGTGGAGACTGAAATACTGTTTATAATGAGATATGGGTGAGCATTCTTTATGCTCTGTGTGACTCAATTTTGTGTAATCAGTAGCTGAACTTGGTTTGAGTTTGATTGTTGCTATTTTTACCCAGAGTTCACTACAGCCTTCAAATTCTTTCAGTGGTGGTTGTTAAAAGATAAACTGAGTCATATTAAAAATTTTAAGAGTATATTTGAGCAAAAATTGATTAAAGTCAGGTAGCATCAAGTCAGAAGTAGTGAAGGCTCCACCTCTAGGAGCTCGGGGAGAGACTTAGAAACAGATAAAGCAGAAGCAAGGCAACGAAATTACTGATTGACTACAGATGACAGCCCAGTTGGCTGTTTGTGATTGGTTGTCCTTAGGTTTTGATTTAAGAAATTTGAGGCATTTACAGACCTAGATTTTGTTTGCTTAGGTAAGACACCATGGCATTAGAGTTACCTTAGTCTAATGGCCTCCTAGTTTAATTAAACAATGGGTTGCTGTTACCTTTAGTATGGATCCTTGCGTTCCAGAGGATTCCTGGCGTTCCCTCTCTATCCTGTTTTCTATAGTCCCCCAAAACTGACTGCCTCAGAGAGGAGCCTCTCCCTATACTTCTTTCTCCCCTCTTTCACTGGCAGGTAAACCATTAGTCTTTTAACTTAATCCTAGAATTCTGGTGGTGGGGTTGGAGGGAGGGCTTCTCAGTGCACCGTGTCCAGCCTCTGTCTTAAAAAATGCTGTGTCCTCATGGGGAGAGGATTTTTCAGAACTGTGATATTTCTCTTCTTCCTCAGGGAAGCCACACCGTGCCTTGTCTTTTTGATCTGTGGGGATCTTGGGTGAGACGGTTGTCTACCCTTTCACATGAGTAGCAGGTATCTACTTGGTAATGTATTTATAGTGTCAAGATCCTACGCCCAAGAGGTTTTCTGTCCCTCCTCTAGTGACATACAGTTTCTATTCTTGCCCTTCTCCAGAAGCAGTGGATCTTTGCTTGGTTCATGAGAGTGGGAAGATTTCCTTAGCTCTCCCCAAAATGCAGATACAGACATTTACTTCTACTGTCTTCCCAAGCCCTAGCAACAAAAAGATGTACTATTGACCCTCCCCAAATAGCTTAAGACTCTTCCTTCCTGTGGTAAGAGGGTTCTAGGAAAGGGAAAGGGTCATGACTTTCCCCCATGTGTGGATTTTTTTTTTGTCTAAGTCTTTGTAATTTCTTTAATTTTACTATGCTTGAATTGTGCTTCCAGTTCAGTAATTTTTCATTATGTTTTATACAGTCTGCTATTTCACTTGTCAAGATTATAATTTCATTAATTATATTTTTAAGTCCTAGAAAGATAAGCTGGTTCTTTTTCAAATTTGTCTGATCTTTATTTGATGGTATCCATTCAACAAATTTTCCTACTAGGCCAGGTAGTTCTTAGGCACCTGGGATACTGTAATGAAAAATGAAAACAGATATAAAACAAGATATCTGTCCATATGAAGCATAGACAGGCAGTAAAGAATAGATATAAATATATCCATTGGAGGCAAGAAGTGTTCTGTAAAAGAAAATGCACAGTAAAGCATGAGCATGGTGTAAGATGTTGGCAGTGCTGTGCTTGAAAGCTGGTTCTCATTTTTAAAAAGGTGATCATGGAAGATGTCATTAAGAAGGTGAAATTTGAGCAAGATTTTAACGATGTGAGGAAGTGAAAGATGTGGATATCTGGCAGAAGAAAGTTCCAAGCAGAAGTGTTAGCTATTGCAAAGTTACTAAGTTGGGGTCAATAAAAGCAAGGAGGCCAGTCCGGCTAGAGCATGCACATGAGGAGGGAGAAATGGTGGGAAAGGTGATGATGAGATCATGTAGGGCCTTGCAGGATATTGTGGGGACTTCAGCTTTATTCTGGAGTCCTCACAAACAAAACAAGACAAAAGCAGTCTCTCTAGTCTTTGTTTTATCTGAGGGTCCTGAATTCAGGTGGGCATCTACATTCTGGTTATATATACTTTCAAAAAGCCTAAGGGTTTGTCTTCTGGATATTGGACTTTGAAAAAAAATGCTAATTTAAATAATTTATTTTAATTAATTAATTAAGTAAGTAATTTTTAGTGGAGATACTGGGGATTGAACCTAGGACCTCATTCATGCTAAGCATGCACTCTACCACTGAACTATTACCAACCCCTGATCTTGGACTTTTAATGTTTAATCCCACTGGTTTGGGGGATCAATAAACACTCTCAGGAAACACAAAAGTAGAATTTCAGTCTCATATTCTGATTTCTATTGTTTCTTAATTTTTATTCGCAAGAAATTATCCTTATTTTTGTAACAGTGTAACAATGACTGTTAAAAGATGTTTACTCCATTTTATTCTTGTTATAAAGACAACTTTTAAGACATTTAGTCTGCTATATTGAAAGAAAGACTCATAAAAGTTATTGTAAATGTTAAAGGGAGATCAAAAATATAATAAGCTTATTTTAAACATAAAACTTAAAGTGAAAAAAACAAAATGCTGGAAGTATAAATGGTGAAATAAAATGAAGATTAAATATGTTTATAGTCATAAAATCAATGAAACACAATATTTATATAAATTAATCAAAACAAAATATTGACAGGTTAGAATAAATGTTATAACATTAATGGAATTAAATCTTAAGTATTAAAATTTTGAAAAAAAATGCTCAATATAATTCCATATGGAAAGGAACATTGCTATAAGATAAACTTATATATTAAGTTAATTTCATCTATAAACATACCTAAAAATTTATTTTAAATTTAATGTCTCTGTACTGGAACTAAACTCCCTGAGTTTAAATTCCTGTTCACTCATATTTCTGTCTGTATGAACTTTAAAATATACTTATTGTGGTTCAGTCTCCTAGAAGGAAAAATAATACTATCAACTTCAGAATTTGTTTAAGAGAATGAATGAGATGATATTTAGAAAGGAAATAGCCCAGTCAGTGGCACATAGTGAATGTGCAGTAAGTGTTAGATATTGGTTTTATCATTAATTAACTTAGAAAACGAGAAAGCAGTGAATATCGGCAGCAGAGTTCAGGGATTCACACTTCTGTGTGGAGTTAGACACATTTGTACCACATCTGAAACAGGAGAAGATAACCAGTGGCTTTCTGCTCCAATTTCCCAGTTGAAAGCGCCCTGCTGGTGGATCCTTAAGGTTTAGCAACAGTGGTGGCAGCCCAGTTGGGAAGCTTCAATTGTGTGATACAATTTTCTCTTTAAATTCTGACAGGATTGAAAGGCTTGAGAATGTTATAAAATCCTTCCCTGAATTTCTGGCACTCTGTTGATCTTGTTTACTTCACTGGATCAAAGCTAGTAGGAAAAGGGATTTTTGCAGTTTTCTTTGTGTTGACACACTTGTTTACTCAAAGGAAGACTTCAGATGTTTTTGGCAAAGTATTCACAATCACACATTGCAATGACCTCTCACTGAACTGACGCAACTCCTTGGTCAGTCAGCTGTATTTGTTGATTCCTCCATTCATTACCTTGGGGAAGCATTCTTGTGGTCACGCAAATGTGATGATGAACATTTTTCTGTGTCTGAACTTTTAGTGGCCCTTTCTTCCCAGTTAGTTATGCAAGTCAACATTGAATCTTTATTCTCTCTTCAGGTCTTAATTTTATATATTCATTGAATCTCCTTTCACTATCTACCAGCTTGTAAATTTATGGCATCTTTATAAGATAGCCTTTGAACTGTGGTAGAGTTATATTCTGCCTCAAAAGCAATTATTTACTCTAGCTAACATTTCCACAGAATAGCAATATGACCACTGAACAATGCTGTCAAGAAAAAATTTTAAAAAAACAAGATAACAAGCCTGTCTCTTTTAAGCTCACTTTACAATTTTCTTTCTGGTTATCTCATGCTAAGCCATGTGTTTAAATGCAGCTCTCCCCTGCTAACAGAAATCTTTTCTTTATATAATTATTAATGGAAGCTCTAACAGCAAAAAATAACAGAAAAACTTTATTAAGATATAAAACATTATGAACTAGATAGGCTAACAAAACTTTAAAATACACTAAGGTACAAAAAGTGAAATTGGCTACTCTTTCATTATAATTCTAGTTGGATGTGAACTGTGTCAATTTAAGTACACCAGAAATTGACACAACATTGTAAACGGAGTATACTTCAATAAAAATATATATATAATATATACAGAAAAAAGTTGGAGTCTATAATGTACCATTTAGAGGAATTTATATTTGAAACATCATGCCTATGAGAATTTGCTAGCATGTGACTATTAATAGAAAGCAGAGTTTACTGAAAATGCAAGTTTGATGCTTTTTATATACTAGGAGTTTCTCACTAAAAACCTTACCCCCCCCCCAAAAAAACCTCTCTTTGTTTCCTTTCCTTTTGTCTCCCTAGACAGTCCTTGTTCTTCCCAATGAAATGTGTTAACATGATTGGCTACCTTGTGGTTTTTCATTTCCATTTCCTCAACTCCTATTTCTTTAACTCCAATCTGGTTCCTTTTCCTATCACTCCAGCAAAATAGCTCTTGCTGAGGTCACCAGTGACCTTCAGATCACTAACTCATTGGGCCATTTTTGCAAGTTTCATCTTATGTGACCTCTCAGCAGCATTCAACATTATTGACTGCTTCCTTCTTGAGAGACTATTTGGCTTTCATGACCCCACACTCTTTAGTTTTTTGTCCTCCTATTTGTCTGTTACTTCTATATTTCTTCTCTATCTCCTTTTCAGATGCATCTTCTTTTAAGTCACAAATATGTGGCGTTACATAGGTAGACGACTCTACATTTGACTTCTCAGCCTAGATCTCTTTTCTGAGCTCCAGACTCATGTATTCTATGACGGTTCCTTGAAATCTTCTCATAGGTATTTAAAAGACGTTGCAAGCTCCTTATATCCAGAATATGTTTATGATCTTCTTTTCCTGCTCCCAACCTGATTCTTTTCTATTGGCCACAATCTTGGTAAATGATCACTAGTCCATTTAGTAGCAAAAGTCCCAAAACAAGAATTCATCCATAACACCTCCATCTCCCTCACATCCTTTCTTTAATCTATTTGTAAGTCTTTATTTTACTTTGTAACTAACTCTCAAATCTGTAACATTTCTCCATCACCACCAATATCTCACTAATCCAAGATGCAATCATTCTTTCCTACATGGTTACTGATGTATCTGTGGAAGTGCCTCCAGTGAATGTCTCCAACTCCATATTTACTCTGAAGCTAAAATAACATTTTATAAATGTACATTTTATCCTAATAGTTGCTCCATACCAACTGGCAGTCCTTCAGCAGCTCCTCATTAATCTTGGTACAGAGCTAAAAGTTAATAAAACTTGGCCAAGAAGTACCTCTATCATCTGGCTGCTAGTGATTCTTCCAGTTTTATCTTCCTCCAATAACTCTTTCTTACTTTAAAATTACAATCAAAATAAGACACTACTCAATATCTGAAACAAACAAAAAAACCTAAAAAGCATAGTTTATTCCTTGCCAAGAAAGGGAGAGTTGCAATTTCAAAGCACAGTGTCTCTTAAAGAAAATGCTGATCTTATATAGGGTTTTAGGGAACAAAGAATTTTGAAAGGGGAGAACTTTCAGAAGCATAAATGTTCAGGGATTGGCTGGCTGTCAGCTGCGGAAGCATGTTTTCTGAATGTGGGTGCAGCTGATTGACTTTCTGAAGTGTAAGCTTTGGAACGAGGCTGTTGTGGATTGGCTCTAGGAAGTCTCCCTGTTGCTGATTGGTTGGTGTCCAGAAGCATTGTTACTGAAACAAAAGTGGGGTCACATTTGGATAGGGTAGATTTAAAGTCAGTTCTGATAATTCACAGCTTGGGGCAATGGCCAGAGAACAATCTTGTCTTGAATTTGGAGAATAGGAAGATTTTATTTTTATCACTGTATTTGTCCTGCCTTGCATCCATTGCATATGCTTATGTTTCTTACTATTTATCCCTCATTTCTCATTATAAACAAATTGCTTGAGAAATCAGAAGGCTTTTCCTTTACGGTCATAGAATAGTTGCCTGACACTGCAGCTCTTCAGCTGTTTTCCTTCCAACAAGCAAAAATGAAGACGAGGAAGAAACAAAATCAGGAGAGTTCTGTGTACTTCTCTTTGTCCTGTACTAAGTCATATGGCTTATTCTCTTGCTGAAAGGAAACCTGGTGATTTGAATTGTTGGCTTTTACATCCTCCATAGTGAAGTCAAACAAGGGAAAAAGGGGCTGGAAACAGAAGTTGAGTCAGGTAACCTACAGTAACTGCCACATGAAATAAAGCAGATAATAAAGCAACAAATTTTTCAACAAGAAGCTGAAGAACATTAAATCTTATCCTTATAACTGCAATTTTATGCCTTTTAGAAGAGTGGCTGTTGATATGTGTGAGTGTGAGTGACTGATGACTTTCATTCTGACACAGAGTAATCACAGGCAGAATTGATTTGCATCCTATGTAGATGAATCTGAGCAATACTTCCTATAATGGAATGAAATAAACAAACTTAACCAAGAATTTCAAACACTCAAAAATAACTTGTTATTCCATGTAACTTAGGGTGTTGGGAACAAATGTGAGAGCTGACAATTGTTGAGAGTTTCAATGTATTGGATACAACTCAAAAAGCTTTATAGGTTTTTTTTTTTTTTTAACTTTTTAAATCCTTAAAAACCAGCCTATAAGATATGTATTATTGTTATTCTCTTATAAAGATAAACTCAGATACAGAAAATTTAGTCAATTTGCCAGTCACATAGCTAGTTAAGTGTGAAATCAGGATTTGAACCCAGTTGTGTCATAGACAGAGATACCCAGATTTATAAGCATAAAGAAAAAATTGTGTAGTATATCTAAGTAGCAAGTAACCATAGTCAGTTCCCCAGAATTACCCACAGCCCAGCGTGGCCCATAAGCTTCAGAAAGTGTGCTGTGTAGCTGTAAATGTCACAGAAATCCCTGAGAGAAAGCAGCCTCAGAGTACAACCTAGAAGGAGTCTGGGCAACAAAGCATTGATGAGTGGGTTGATACCTGAGGCACAGAGGCAAACGCAGACATCTTAAAGGACGCCTTACAGATATATACAGCTGACCCATGAACAACTCAGGGGTTAGGGGTTGACTCATCATGGTCAAAAATTCCATGCATAATTAATAGATGGTCCTCCGGTTGTGGTTCCTCCCTATCTGCAGTTACCCATTAGTGGATTCAACCAACCTCAGATTATGTAGTACTGTAGTATTTACTATTGAAAAAAAAAAAATCTGACTATAAGTGGATCCTGCATTTCAAACAGTTGTTCAAGGGTCAGTTGTGTATATATATGTTTGTAAATATAAGATACTTCTGCTCCAACACCTTGACTGTCAGTCCCTCCATAATATCAATGTAACAGATATAACAGAAGTGATGGGAGGAGGGAATACTGAAATGACTAAGATAAAATTTTTAATACTTAATTCTTAAATATTTTCTAATAACTGAATAGAGCATTAGTTTTTCTTATTTATAATGAAATTAATCAAAATAAAATAAATTAAAATTTTAGTTATCCAATGGTCCTAGCCAAATTTCAGTCTCTCAATAGCAACATGCCAATTAGTGGTTCCTGTGCTGGAAGCACAGATGTAGGGTGTTTCTGTCATTGACTAAGGACTTCTGGTCACTCACTAGTATTTATCACATTATCTTATTAGTGTCTCTCTGACTTTTAGTTCAAGAATTTTTCTTAATGTATGACAATTTTCCCAGTTCCTATTTCTGCCAAATTGTGTCTCTTTTCATCTGCAAATATGAAAATATTTTCTTTTTTTCTTATCAGGTGGAAAGTTTTATTTGAAAAATAGAATTCAGTTTGGTGTGCTTTTCTCTTCACAAAGATATGAAACCTATGCTAGGAACAAATAAACAGAAACTGATGGAGGTCATGTAATTTGTACAGGTTTTGATAACTAGAACATGGAATGCAAGAGGCACCATTTATGTTCATTTATATGTTTCCACTTGAAGAAATCTTGTTTTGTATAAGCTGTATAGCAAAACAATTTTATAATTAATAATCAGTACTAAACATAAAAGAACACAAACTAACTTCACTTAAATAGTACACTAGAAAGCAGTTAACTGAATCTTGGTTGCAGACTCACTTTATTTTCACTCTGTAATTCTAACCTAATTGAGGAAAGAAGGATCATTACATATAGTGTCAAATGCCTACAGGTATAAAATAATTGCTAATTAATCATTAGTGGTAATTATTAACTATTGATGACACGTCTCCCTTAAGTCACTAGTTCTTAGTATAATGTTTGGCAAATAGTCCACATTCTATAAATTTTGTTGAATGTAATTATAAGGATGCAGTTTATAACATTTGGGAAAATTTTCCAATAAATAATAAATATGTCCTAGAAATTGATGTTTCTCTGCTAAAGCTTTTGGCAATGTCACCACTGGAATTAAATAATTCATTAGACGTTCACAAAATCATTCAAATATGTTATTTGGCTTAAGCTACTGTTATAGTGGTGTTTTTATATAAAACACACTGTTCCCTAAAATTTTACTGTTTATATGCAAAGTATTTTACATGCCATCTATTTTTGCAAAAACAATTAGTTAATAACTGATTAATAGGAAGATAAAAGATGTACAAAAGTTCCTTCTTTGTTTCAATAATTTCAGATGAATATACGAATGTGTGTGGAAAGCATACTCAATTTTATTGAAATAAACACATTATTTTCAAAATAAGGTTGGCCATCTTACGTGCATTTCAAAACATGAGGCACTCTAGCCTTTTTTTTTTTAAACAAGAACTTAATTCAAGATTGTATTCCATTTGTTCTTAATAATTTTGTTATTACTGTTGGTTGGTTTTTGGACTCTTGTTACTTTTATCAGCTCCGCTTAATTTTATTTCAGCTCCACTTTGAAACCGTCAAAATGATAACTTCTCTTGGGTTAAAAGGAAGCTTCTCTAAACTTTTTCTCATCTACCCATCCACCTCCTTCACCCCTCACTTTATGATTAACCTAATAATAAATGAGACAACTCCATTTTTAGAGGCCTTCAAAGGAGAATTTTCTGTTGTACTTGATAAGAATATATGATATTTAAGTCATCTCAAGATTGATTTTTGGCAAAAAAGAAAAAAGGTAGCTTTACAAGCAGAAGACATGGGTTCAAGACCAACTTTGACCTTTGTTACCTGTCTATATAATTCCACATATCTGTATATATAATTTCATATATAATTGTCACATAACTCCACAAAATGAGCAAAATAAAACTGCCATGCCTTTCCCACAGGATTGAAATGCAAATGACTTGCAAATTCTACATTAAGATCTTATTTTTATTTTACAACATTTCCCAATTTTAAAGGGGATTGCATTATAATTATAATAGCAAATTACTTCTGTGGCTTTTAAAATTCTCAAAGAAAATCTTTCTAGATATAAACCACTCTAATGACTCACATTCATTAGGAAAGATAAATCTGGATTTAAGAATGTAAGTTTATTGTTCTTTAACTAAGCCAGTAATAACAGTATCTACGGAACCTGAATGAGTCACATGTCTTCAGTTCACAGTGAAGTACAAAAGCAGAAGCTAGTCTGCTTCCTGTTATCTTCGACAGGCTTACATTTTTGTAAGGAAAGTTTCACAGGGCTGATTGTCTTAATTATTTTTATTTGAGTAACCGTACCTAATAAAGCAATCTGGATTGTACCCAGCTCAGTAGGAGAGAAAATAATAGGGTATCTTCACATCTTCTGTCTAGAAATTATGTCCTCAGTTGCTTTGTTTCTTCCTCTTTTATTGTGGCATGAAGACTAGAAAGCAAAGCAGCCCTCTGCGGGGAAGTCTTCCAGGGAAGGTAACTTGGCGTCCCCCTGCCTTTTAGGACTCTTTACAGTTTGAAAAAGCATATTTCTCAGTTTAAAAAAAACATATATATATATATATATATATATAGTAATTTCAATATGGATTTGGATTCTCTTTGATCCCCAGGCTTTGTCTGAAAAACTTGAGGAGGGAGGAGAAAGAATCAGATGATGATGGAGCGCATGAAGCTGACTTAGGTGGCTAGGACGGCACCCTTCTGACTGTGTGATGCTTCAGAGAGATTCTCATGTACAGTCCGCAGGCAAAGAGGTCCTTTTTATCCCAAAAAACAACAACAATGCACTCTTCCATTATCAACAGCATATTATGAAATGTGAAGCTCATTAGGAAAGAAAATCCAGCAGAATAGTAAAGTCTGTTTTCTTCCCCCCTTTTCATCCAGCTTTTCATTATTAGAAACCAACAGGGGGCACAGGCCTTGGAACCACAGAGAGAGGTGGGGCTGGGGAGAGAGTGTTTTGAGAACTTATCATACGAAGTTCTACTAGGGGAGGGTCAGTGAGCCAGGGTAGATGGTCTGTTTCCAAAGTTGAAAGATTTATTTTCCCAAACAATTCATTTCTGGTAAGGAACTTGGAAGCAGAGGTCATTGAGAGAGAGTTCTTCTTCTAAGATTTCAAAAGAAATGTGTGTGAATTTTTCTGAATAAAAATATACCATTTCCCAATATATGATATTAAAAGCTTCTCTTCATTACCTTTCAAGATCCTTGTAGAGTGCATTTGTTTGTATTAAAGCAGTGTAATAATCAGGGATTTAATACATCTGTCTGAATTATAGATTTTAGTATTTTCATTTTGTTCTTGAAATAATTTATTTTAGAACTTTCTTAATGTATTTTTCTACTATTTTGTATACACTCAGCAAGTGTTTCACTATTTTATTGCCTACAAAGAGAACTGAGTAATGTCTTTTAGCAGACTAAAAAAATAATTTAAAAAAGGTTGGAGTTTAAAAACAATTAAAATCTTTAGAAGGGTAATTTATATGAAAGGGTAGAGACAGAAAAAATTAAAAAACCAGTAAATGTGTACGTTCCCTCCTTCAAAGCTATGCAACAATATATCAACATGTCTATACAAAAAAAATATTGTGACATTAGAGAAAAGTTAAATAAAATGATGAGGTATATAGTGTATATTTATTTTTGAAGCAAAATATATGCAGCTATTTTCTTATCTTTTTAACGTCAGAGATTATTTACTGCATTTTACTCAATTATTTTTCTCACTGAGTTTTGACTTGTTTTACTGACTGACTTCCAAAATAACTCAATTTGTCTTTTGTCAATGTTCTATTATTTAAATAAATTTTTGACTTTCCCAATTAGTTTGATAAAAGGACAGTTTAAGTAGAATTTAAGTCAGCAGTTCACATAATGACAGGTGTGGGAAGCAGGATGAAATGCCATCTCTCGTTTGAACTGGAAATTGAGACTGCAGTGTTGCATTCAAATGATATTTTTCCAATCCTCCACCTCCAAATATTTGCAAAAACCACAAAAAATCGGATGTGACCAGTCCTATTAATTCTTGCTAAGATGGGAATTTTGATTCCTTCTTGAGGCTGGATTCTGAAGCTCCTGTCCACTGTGCCAAGTCTGCAGGAAACTTGACATTGTTTTCTGTTGCAATTCTGTTTGACCATGAGGTCTGCCTCAGTGCCAGTCAAACCACAATAGCACAGCTGTCTTCACTGCTGTCCAAAGAGAGAAGCCTGTACCTTTGTACAGGCCTCTTCTCTGTCATTCTATGAAGTATAGTAGGTGACAGCTATATGGAACAGGATCCCTTCTTCATAGTACTCATCGCCATAACCTCTGTATCATGTTTATTTGTTCATTGTCTGCCCTGCTTCCCCTTGTAAGCTCCTAGAGACCAAGAGCATGGTATTTTTGTAGGCACTTAATAATGACTCATCATAAGCACTCAACAAGTATTTACTGGGTGAATTATGAATTAATTTCCAAATTTCTTCTTATAAATAGTATGTAAGTTAAAATATTTTTGAAATAATTAGTTGGATATATTGGATAATATTTTTAGGACACATTTCTAGACTCTTGATACAGATTTCCCATTTACTTTTCCTAAAATTTCATTTGGATTTCAGTTCCCATCACCAGTGATTAAATACTGATTTCTCTGAACATATCCTGGTACTGAATATAAAATTATTTTTAGCTATTCAATTTAATAAGAAAATGCTATTTAATTTTAGTTAATAATTACTTGATTACTGGTTTTAAAATGCTCCAACTTAATGTAAATATTTCACATAAAATGAAGAATATACTCTTCCCTTCTCTGAAAAAATAATACCTAATCCTTTTATCATAATTTACAGCATCTTCAGGCAAAGTCTACTATTTTTCTTCTAATATTACAATTTTGTACTGATGTTTTGCAAATTCGGAACATTTGCTTCTTGCAATATTATTGAGTATGCAGTCTAAAAAAATCCTTCTACTAAGCTTACACCCAAATGTTAAATAAAATTAACATTTAAAATGCATAATTATGATCACAAAACTTCAAGGAAAATCCCTTGGGATCAAAATTAAAAATACAAAAGCAAAGTTACAGACTATAAATACTAAGTAAGCACTGAAACCACATTTGTTCCAAGGGCATTTGTCTGCAATAGAAATCCAGAGGTTTAGGTTTTAGGTCTTAAAGCTATGTAGGAGAGGGGACCTTCATCACTTAATTCTCAGAACTGAGTATTTTGTTCATGTGAAAAAGTACTATATACTGGGTGCTGGTTCAGGGTGCAAAACTTGTACTGCAAGTAGAATGTAAGCTATCAAGGGAAGTCTCCTTGCCTCCAAATTTGTTTCAATAGAACATTCTACTTTTCTATAACGTTAGCAGCTTTTGAATAGCAGTTACTTTAGGTCTTTTGCTATGAAATGTTAATTGATTATGGCCATGAGATTTTTCGTTTAGCCTTTGCTTTATGACCTCTTCCATGAAGTGAGTTTCTGGGTCTGCCACAATGATGTGAGAGGCCATGAAAATCCATGCTGATGGAGTGAGGAAAGAAAAGGGGATAAAAATCCAAATCTGCAACTGACATCTCTTCCCAATTGTCAATTACTTGTTCTATTATGTATTGTCAGACTCCCTATTAAAATGTAAATTTCATGAGAATACTTACTTTTTCTAATCCGTTCATCACTGAATCCTAGCTGTTAGAAGTGGAGTTGGCAGATAGTGAGTAATTAAATGAATAAGGAGAAAAAATTTTAATTCTTTCATGATGGCAGACATCTGGTATAACCAACTTGTTGCTAGATAGCAAACCAGTTACAGAACCTCAGAGTTGTTCAGAGCTACTGATGCAATGGTGGGCACCTTCTGGTTCTGTTCTGAGTGGTACAAGAACATTTCTTTTCTCCCAAACCTCTTTGTCATCTCAATATTCTGATTTACTTCTTCCAAGTCTTTCACCAGTACAATCCCCAGATTTTAGGATGCTAATTCCTTTGGAAAGAAAGAAAAACTGGAGGACTTATATTACTACCACCTTAGGTCTCATAGGAAACAATCCTTTAAGTTGGAGGAGATCCCTCAAGAAGGTATAGAAGGAGTTTTAGCCAGAGCTGGGAGGAAAGTCCTTAAAAATATTATTAAACATATCAGACTTTACGGTCAATTATTTTCTTTCTTGTTTAAGGAATCTTTCTCTATTTCAGATCTAAAAGAAACTCACTTATATTGTCCACTGCTATGGATTGAATTGTTTACCCCTCATTCCTCAGGTTCATATGTTGGAAATCCCAACCTCCAATGTGATGGTGTTTGGAAATTAGGTCTTTGGGAGACAATTTGGTTTAGATAAGGTTAGCAGGGCTCTCATGATGGGATTAGTGCTCTTATAAGATGAAACACTAGAGAGCTTGTTCTCTCTTGCATGCTCTCTCTCTTCTCTCTCTGCTATGTGGGGACACAATAAGAAGGCAGCTATCTGCAAGCCAGAAAGAGAGCTCTCACCAGAGCCCAACTATGCTGGCACCCCAACCTCAGACTTCCAGCCTCTAGAACTGTAAGAAAATAAATTTCTGTTGTTTAAACTCCTTAGCCCATGGTATTTTGTTATAGCAGGTTAAGCAGACTGAGACAACCATTAAGAATTTTACGTTTTTTTTTAATATTTAAATCTCTAATCCACATGAAATTGATTTGATTTTGTTTTTGCAATTTAATAATTTTACTTATACATAATTTTTTTCCAGCTCCATTTGTTATCCTTCCTTTCTCAACAATGTAATATGTTGTCTTTTTATGTAAAAATCACATATATATGTGGGACTCTTTCTGGGTTCTCTATATTATTTTGTTTTAAGTTATTATGAAAAAAATATTGATATAGTTGGATATATACATTTAATTATATGTATGATATATATATAATTAGATATATTTTTTATAATATTACGTATCAGTATTACAGTGTTATTTTTTATAATATTACATATCAGTATTACAGTGTTATTTTTTTATAATATTACATATCAGTATTACAGTGTTTCAATTGCTATTGCTATAACTTCACAGTAAGTCCTTTTATCTGGAAGGGTAAATCCCCCATCCTTCAGAAATATCCTGGTTATCTTTGGTCCTCATTCTTCCACATGTATTTTAAAATAGCCTTGTCAAATTCAATGGAAAAATCTTGTTGAAATTTAAGTTGGTGTTTTATTGAGTCTATAGATTAATTTGGAGGTTAGATATTTTCTTCTTTTTCATAAAAATAGTATATATCTTCACTTCATGAATCCTAATATCTGTTTCTTTTTTTAAATTAATTTTATCTATTGAGATTATTGTATTGATCTAATTTGTTGATGAAGAAAGGATTTACATTAAAAAAAACCTAAGAGATTGTTCTAATAATTATTAGAAATGGTGGGAAAGCTTAGAAGAGTGACTGGGTAGAAAATTAATATATGGAAATCAGTCACATTTCTCTACACTGACAGCAAACAACTGACCATATAATTAGTAGAAAGACACCATTTAAATAGAATGAAAGAATATCAAGTATAAATTTTGTTTTGTAGGAATCTCTCCAAACCTGGTAAATGTATTTTCTGAGTGTTTGAACCTTCAAAAATGTTTATTATCTTTATAATGGAAAGATGTTTTATTGAGTTCCAAACATTCTAAGATCAACTATTTGTTTTTTCCCTGAAAACTTTCAGATTTGCCAACTGTGTGCTAAAGGCTAACCTGATATTTTCTTCTCCAGGTGATTGATCATTTTGCCCACATGCCCAAAGGATTGTTTGCTTAACTTTGAAATCTAGTGGCATTAGAATGTGCATCACTATTGATCATTCTGGTAATTTTCATAGTCTTTTAATATCTAGATCAAAGTTCTTGTTTTTTTCTGAAAAAGTTTTATGTTATTAATTTTTATTATTAATTCATATAATTGCTAATAATATGAATCTGTCAGTTTAGGAAAGGTATATGTTGAATGATTTTAATATAGCTGAGAATAGCATTTTGTAAACCTCATATTTCTGAATGACAGTTTTGCTGGTATTAAGTTTTAGAGTCACATCCTTTGCCCGCAATACTTAAACATGTTATTTATTACAGCATGCCTACTCTTTTTAATAAAATAAATTTCCTGTAAACCCTATTGTTACTCCTTTTTAATCATTTTGTTTTCCTTGTGGTTGCTTTCAGAATGTATCTTTGATGTTTTACAGTTTCAATGTGGTGTGTCTAAAAATCAACACATCACAGACAAGTAAAACTGTTTATAGGGTTTCTCAACCTGAGAACTAATATCTTACCTGTACTTTGGAAAACTTTGACTATAAATCCTTCAAATTTCTTTTTCTACAACATTGTCTAAATCATTTCCTTTTATAGCTTCTCTTAGGTGCATTTTGGAAGTTATTATTTAGCATGATATTGAGTTTTAATTTCTACTAAGTGTATGTTAATTTCCACAATTACCTCATTTCTTTATGTTATCTTTGTTTTTTATTAAAATTTCTGTTCTTTTAAAAACTGAAATGTAGTAAACTAACAATGTTGTTAGTTTCTGGTGTATAGCATAGTGATTCAGTTATATATATATATTATTTTTCATATTTTTTTCATTATAAGCTATTAGATATAGTTCCTTGTGCTATACAGTAGGACCTTGTTTATTTATTCTGTATATAATAGTTTGTATCCACTAATCCCCAAATCCCCAAAATCTCTGTTCTTTATGGGCCCTGTTCTTCTTTATCTTTTAAGGATTTATAAAAACACTTATGCTAACATTGTTTTCAGATTTCTATCATCTGTAAGGAATTTTTTCATCTTTTGCATTTGTTTTCTTAAGCTGACTTTTCTTTTATACTTCAAAATTTTTGTGTTTGTGAAAATATTCATGGGAATTTTTTATCCATATGTACTCTGGATTGTGAGGATTCCTTTTGAAACTGTTTAATAGTTGTGTTCCAGGCTCTTTAGGCTCCAGAAGAGCAAATCAAGACTTACATTAGCAGCACTTTTACAATTCAAAGAGCACAATTTCTGGCTCTATTCCTATTTAGAGGGTGTAGCCTGGGGCCAGCCAGCCATGCCTGACTTTAAATCACCTCTTCTTATGGGCAGGGAACTGGTTAATAGCTTAGATCTTGGTGGGGTTATTGGTTTTGCTCAGGAAGCACGTTTCAAATCCCAAATCATAAAAGAAGTGGTTGGCTTGAACCGCTGTTTCCACTCAAACATTAAGACTGCCCTCTCAGTAGCCCCATTTGTCTCCAGTGCCCAGTGGGAGCAAGAGACTTCTCTGTTTCTGATTTTTCTTTTATATTTTGTTGGGAGCAAATGTGGAAGTTTACGAATGTATTTGATCTGCCATTGTGTCAGAGAGATCCGTAATAGAATTTTATTTCTTAAGTCAAACAGTTTACATACAAAACATTCACCCAGTTTAACTGTACAGTTTAAAAGAGTTCTGATAATTGTAATCACCATAGCAATAAAAAAATATGACATTTCAGGGGGAGGGTATAACTCAGTGGTAGAATGCATGCCTAGCATGCACAAGGGCCTGGGTTCAATTCCCAGTAGCTCTGTTTAAAAAAATAAACAAATAGATAAACCTAAAATTACCTCCTCCCCACTAAAAAAGAAAGGAAGAAAGAGGAGAAAATATGACATTTCAATTTCTATTTTCTTTTGTAGCATCTAATCTGCTCCCAATCTCAACTAGTAAAGTTGTCATGTCCCATACTGAGTTTTTATCTTTCCACTTGGTCTATGTATTTTATTTATCTCTTCAGTGTGGCCATATTTCTTTTAAATACTTGGATGTTTTTGTAATTTTTTTTAAACATTCCTATCTATATGTTCCATCATCTCTGCCATTTTTGAGTCTGTATTATTGACATATTCTTTTCTCCTCACTAAGGGCCACATTTCCTGCTTTTAGTTATATTTGGTTGGATGCTGACTGTTGCTGTATTACATTGTGGAGTGTCTTGGGTTTTTATAGTCTTCCTTTAAAGACTATTGCATTTTGTCTTTACCATTAGTTGAATTACATTCAAATCTTGATTATAAGTTTTAGTTGAAGTGGGTCTAGAGTAGCCTTCAATATACAGCCTTTGTATTGACTTGGAAAAAGCACACACACAATGTAAGAATTGTGAACTGAGTTATTTCAGTGTCTTACTGAGGACCATGGTCCAGGAGACAGCCTCTCAGGTAGCCCTGAGTAACTGCTCCAAAGAAGTAAGGAGGAGAGATCAGCATATATGTGACTTTGGTGAGGGGTACGTGTAATCAAGCACCCATCTCAGTGGAAAATTGCTGCTAGTTATGAGGAACAGATACCTCAGATGATGGTTTTAGTTCTTTTCTAAGTATGGGAAGATACAAGAATCTAGGTTCATAAAAAATGTTCCTGAAAATATCTAACCATCTGAGGACCAGTTCTGCCAGTTTTCCCAGAGTACAATTGCCTAACTCCCGACTTCCACCCTGAATTCTATTCATGGTGTGTTGAAGGTCAGTGACTGCAGTGGCTCATGATTTAACTCTCATAGAACCAGGTGGTGAGTAACAGACATTCTTTAGTTGGCTGTATTAAGAACTGACACTTTTTTGAGTTCTTTACTGAAAGTCTCATCTGTTCACCATGTTCTCTGTTCTCTCTACTGTCACTGATTGTAATTTGAACATCTCCTAGCCTTGCATTAGCTCTGGGAATTGTTTACCTTGCAGATCCCATGTGGTTCTTTGCTCAATGTCCTGGTGTTTCACCAGCAAACACAATGGGCCTTGTGCAGATTTCTGGAGCCTTACTACATAGCTCTCTCCTTTCCAGAACTTTGTCCCCCAAATTTCACCTGCCTCATCTCCCTGAGTTGCTAGCTTTGTCTCACCAACTTGACAAGAATCCTGAAATCTACCTGGGTTCTCTCTCACTCTAAAGTGGTCTCAGAAGTGCCTCCAGGAGGAAAGCAGATGCAAGCATTGGGGGTTACCTCATTGCTTCTCCTTCTTTCAGAGATCTTCACATCTGTTGTACAATGTCTGAATGTTCGTTTCATGTGTTTTGTCCATTTTTGCATTGATAAAGTAAAAGGCAAGTCTGGTACCTTTTATCCTGTCATGTTAGAAGTGGAAATCTTTCATACTTGAATTCCATAGTGTTTTATTTCAGTTCCTCAGCTACTAAAGTCATGTCATTTAAGAAAAAAAACTCACAAGATGATACTTTTTCTAGTACTGTTCCTAGCCTTAACTTCTTTTTGCCCTTTCATGTAGTAACCAGTGAATTAATCAAATAGCCATATAAATTTATATGTGATAACTACATTTAATTTTCTTAGGCATTTGTGATAAGTTAAAATTGTGCTGTGCTCACTTATTTATAAATTACTGTGTTCATAGAGTAGATGATAATTGGGTAATTCAAATATCCATCAAGGTTGCCCTTAGATACATTTCCTAACAATTTACTACTAATAAGCTCATATACCAATTAATCTTTTGGAGACATAGGAAGCATAATATAAAACTTTCAGCAGTAGCTCAGAAGCTTAACCCTCTGATTAAGCCTGACTGTTTTATCTGAATGAAGACAGGGCTTGAAAAATGGGCATTACTTTAAGTTAAGAACATCTTTATAATTTGGGGGAAACTGTGGTTAATTTATGTAACCCAAAGAGAGAGAGCCAATTTTTGATTGATTAAGTGATGGTACATATGAATATGTATTCAGAGTGTTTTCTGGGAATATTGTACAGATGATGAAAGAATAAAACTTTCTCTTTCCACTGAAGTTGCTGAACTGAGTCTGTAATGGCCTTGTTTCTCCAACATGTAAAGTGCTTGTCTACAGACGGGGAGAATGAGGCCAGTTTGCAAACAGAAACAGAGAAAAAAGAATGTATACTTTGTGATTTTCTGAGCGATGTTAATATTTTTTTTTCCCCAGATGCTTTAACCAACAAATTTCCTTTTTACTTCAACTGGATTGATTTAAATTTTTATCTTTTCAAACAAAAGTTCC
This sequence comes from Camelus dromedarius, assembly GCF_036321535.1. NCBI lineage: Eukaryota > Metazoa > Chordata > Mammalia > Artiodactyla > Camelidae > Camelus > Camelus dromedarius. The sequence goes on along the minus strand of NC_087465.1, from coordinate 17,214,429 downwards.
TGGTGATTACATTATTCAAATATAGATGCAAAAAGTATCTTGTGTGTTTTCTCTTTATGACCACAGAGTTGTTTTACCTAAATCAATGCCAGTATTTCAACAGTAGGAGTGCTTATTCTTTTGGCATAACTCCATTTATTTCCAATCATTTGATTGCCCTGTGCCATCTCAGCACATATACACAATGTGTGTGTGGTATGAAATTTTATCTTTGAATATGCTATTACATCTTTCTATATTCCTTTGTCTCTTGGTCCTATTTGTTCTGTATGTTTTCTGTTTTTTACTTTTTTTCCCCCCATAGTATTTTTCACAGCATAAGTTTATTAAATGTTATTTGGTAAGTGGTTTCTGGGAAATTACATTCTACTTCATCTGAGCTTAGTGTATGTTTGGCATTGAAGTAAAGGTTATTTTATAACATTCCATGTTCTCTCCATGCCTTACTGTTTATATTTTTCCTCTGAAGTATTACCACGTTGAATCCTGATCTCATAACTAACTAATATTTAGGCCAATTTTAACTAAATAGCAAACTAATTAATTTTTGTAGAAAAATACAAAGAAACAGTCTTTCCTTTCCCTGTGATAACTACTCATATAATCCAGATTATACTGACTCCAAATGTATCTGCATGAATTTCTTTTCTGATCCATGGACAGATAATTTGTGAAGATCTGTGTGTACTCCAAGTGATTATAATAATTTTCATCAACATAATTGTCAAAATAATAATATTTTAGAGTATAAAACATGTGCCATGTACCACACTGAGTTAGCTACATGCAAAATCTCTACTTTTATGACAGGGCAGTTAATGTATCTTGATTTTATAAAGAAAAAATGATTATCATATAAACTAGGAAGTTCGGATTATAATGAAGTGATTTAGAGTAAGAAATAACTTCAAATCCTGTGTGCAAAATTTATGAGATGGCCTTAGCTGTATATTCAACCCATATAAATAGCCTTCAATTTTCTGTAAGACAGGAATGAAAAGCAGCACCTGTCTCTGAAGGTGGTTCTGATGATTCAATTAGCTTATGTATTTACATACATAGCATGGTAGTCAGCCATTAAAGTATTAATTAATAGTAGATATTTTTGTTTTTTATTATTATTATTATCATTACTGTCTCCAATATAAAGCCTTGTTCACTTAATTCTCGGTAACTCTGAAACAAGTACTTTTTGTACCATATCACATATCCTGAGCTATATTCCTAATAGTAACTTTAACTTCAGATTGTGGGTGTTCATTTTCATTCTACATTAGAATACTTTCCTTGTGCTGAACCAGAGCCATATGGCGTGCTAAACAACTTTTGCTATGTCCCCTAAATGACACTGGCCTAATGAAAATGTCCTACCACCCACTTTAGTGGGCTCCTATAACCCTGGGTGCTGTTTACTACATATGAACCAATAGGCTCAAGAAATGGCACCTTAATTACTTATGAACATCTAGTTTTTGATTCCAGAACCTTTTACATCTCAGAAATGCTATTTTAGAATCCTAAATATTCCACCATTACGGCATTTTTTTCTTTTATTTTTGACTTGTGTTATTTTAACTGTTTCATTTCTCCACTGTAATCAAATGTCCCCCAAGGCACATGACTAGAAAAGAGCAGAGTTGTGATTTTAGGCCAGATCCATCAGAATTATAAGTCCATGTTGAGAAAGTGGGTAAAACCAACAAACAAGGGTAGGAAAATAGTTACAATAGATGTAGAAGCTAGTTTGTCAGCTGTAGTCCTGGCTTAGAAAAAGATGAGAGGGTTGTAAATAAAATATATATTTGTTCCTGGAACTTAGGGTTTTTTACACAGTTATCAAATCAAAATTTAAACTGGTTATCCTTACTCTCTTCCAATACTAACCACCTGTACTGTATTTTCCCTCCCAATAGGTTCCTTCTCCACTTTGTTCCTTATGTCGAATAACAATCACAGTTCAAATAGTCACTCAGACAAGAAATAGGGAAGTGATTCTACATTCTGTCACCCAGATTCTTACCCAGGATTATTCCTGTATAACACGCTACAATGTATCAGTTACTCCTTATTCTGTATTATTATTTCTTTACTTACCTAGGTCATTGCTACCACCCTCAGATTGTTCTATATGTTTTGTTGTTATTATTCTCATCCTGCCTCTAATCCATTCTTCCTAAAGAGCATGATTTAACATCCACAATGCTTCAGTATTTTTTGATAGTTTATACAATAAAAATCAAAATATTAAGTATGATATACAGATTCTTCCTGATCTATGTCCTTACTCGTTTCTGCCATCCCAGCCTCTACTGGTTTCAGTACTGAAATTCTAAGTCATCATGTCTGTCATTCTTTTTCACATCTCATAACTTTTCACAGCCTGTCTTCATTTCAGAAAAGCAGCGACTATTAATAATAGTTTCAATTTCCACCACCCTGGATTTCCAGATTTTTATTATATAGACTTAAATTTTTTCAATAAAATTGCAGTGATATTTTGTTTTCCTCTGTTATCTACAACCCTATAATTCTTTAACTTTTATGAGTGAAATGGCAACTATAAATTTTTGAGAAATCAGCTCTTATTCTCCTACTGGATATTACTTCTCTTTCATTTGTTTTTTTTCTTCAAGATCTCCAATTGTGCATACATTAGGTCTTCTTTGACTAACCTCTAAACTATTTTCTCTTTGACCATTTTATTTTTTATTTTATTTTTATTCTCATTATTTATCACTTTATTCTAACCTTTTTAGTAAGTTTGCTTTAAATTTATTAGTTTTATTGGGTATCTGAGAATTTAATATTTATTTCTGCCATCTTTTCTTTTTCTCTCCTGAGTTCAAATACCCCTCATTTTATGGTTTCTTTTCATTTTATATATTTGTACTATTAGCTCATGAAGTTCTGATTTGATATGTTTTAGTGTATTCTCAAATATTTCTTTAATAATACATGATTCAATTGTCAGGGTTGTGTTTCTTTTACTTTATCATTTTTTTAAGGGGTTGGGGGTAGTAATTAGCTGAATTGTTTGGATTCTCTTTTCCTATTCAGCTGGTAATTCAAAATCTGTGTTGACTACATTAATTTATTTAGGCATGCTTTAAGATTATTTAATGCTATAAAATTTTAAAATAGCTTAAATTTTAAAAAAATATAAAAGAATCATTTAGGTATAATTTGATTCCTTGCTGTTCTTGAAGAAACTTATTTCTCACTGCTGAAGCAATGTAATTTGGTGTGAAATAAAGATAACTGACTAAATTCTCATGTACTGCTTCTATCTGATGCACATCTTTGTGCAACAAACAAACAAACAAACAAACAAAAAAAAATGAGAGCCCTTGGCAAAAGTTAATGAGTGTCAAAGAGACCAGCAGGTAAAATATTAACAATAAGAATTAGAATATTCACTGAAATAGAAAATTCCATTAATTGGCTATTACTTGAATTTAAAAACTAGGTGAAGAAAGAGGGGCTCAATGGAAACTTTGTTAAGCATGTATCTCTTGCCTAATTTAAATGTTAGCATCCACTAGACTACTTTTACTTTCTAGTGAATCTGATTCTGACATCCATGTTTGTCCTAGAGTAGAAATATTTTTCTTTAATAAAAGGACTTCTGTTTTAAAACAAAGAGAAAGTCAAAATTTAATCCAAAACAGACAGTAATATACTATAATTTCAATGGTTTGTTAACAGGCACAGTATTCTAGAGTGTGTGTGTGTCTATGCGTGTGTATGTATGTGTGTGTATGTCCTTAGAATCTTGATATTACCTAAGATTATTTCTAAGTAAAAACTTAATACAAAAATTGCTTTTGTCTTATGCATGTTAGCACTGAAGTGGCTTAGAGAGAATTATTATTAGCACTGAAGTGGATAGTTTTCCTATTTGATCTTTAAATAACTTTTATAAAGGAAGAATTTAACAATTATTTGCAACTTTAATTGTATTTGTATTGAGATGTGTTCAAATTATCTACTTTTAATACATTTATCAAGATTTCTGAACATCATAAACTCAATTAATAGAAATTTAGTAATTTTAAATCATTATTAGCATTAAGGAAGAATGTTAGTAAAAGAAAAATTTCTAGTGTTTCACCTTCTGACATGTTTAATTCCTAGATTACTTCATAATTATGATTAATCTTGGAGAATAACTGCAAACTTTTCAATCTCCTTTCTCTTCTTTGAAACTTTTCCTTTTATGTCCCCTCTTATCCTTTCAACTTTAACTCTTATCCTTTGTAGTTGGTTTTTGGGCAATGACTCAGAAATATTGAAGGGATTTAGTGTTTTTCTAAATTATTTACAGTGTTGGAAAACAATATGTAAAATCAAACTTTGTATAATGAGTTTGGTCCAAATGTGCGTGTGTGAGTTTGGTCCAGATATGTGTTTGTATAATTTCCAAATTAATAAATCATAAAGATTTTTTGCCTATGAAAATTCTGTTTAAATTCTTTGCTTTCTGGATAATTTCCCATCTATTTTGTATTTTTCTATTCTGTTTAAGATATTGCAGAAGATGATTTTTAATGATAAAGTGTGCAAAGCAAATTTGATTGCTTTTTTCTGAACTTTTATTTCCTGGAAGAACTGAGTTTAAAATGTTTTTTCTTTTCTTCTTGCTGGAAGTAAAAATTACTTTTATCCTAAAGTCCATTTTCATGGAGGACCCATTTTTATTTTCTGAAATGGACTATAAGGGAATATTCATTTCAGAAATTGTTCAAAGAAAAAGAGAAAAGGAGGAAAAGGGATATTGTAGTAATTTACCAGTAAACTAGTATACAGAAAAAAAATATGAAACTACTTTCTGTTGAAGCCATATAACCATTATGGAACTTCACTGAAATACAACCAGCTACTTCAAATAATATATATAAACAGCATGCGGCAATACTTGAGCTTGTCATTTTTAATTTCTATACTTGGGCATCTGTGTCTTAGCAAAGTCTCAGCTCACTAGCACACTGAGCTATGTAGTGGATATAATCTGAATCAAAGCACAATTGCAAAAATGTCAAACATGATGAAAAAGAGAAAATCACTACAAAGGAGAATTCACCACAGTAACTCTTTGCAGTTCCCAACGTAGAGGCCTAGTAGCCTCATCAAAGATACAAGAGATGGAAAAAGGCCCATTAGGTCATCAAACCTATCCCCTCACCAAAGAAAGAAAATGAATTCAAGCAACCCTATCTGCTGGCTTCAAACCAAATTCAGGATAGAAAGACCCTGCTGCTGCTCTTGATACATTATTTCATGACACTGGATGTCATTTATACAAAAAACTGAAATGAATTGTCTGCCCCCAGCATCCTCGAATCATAGAATAGACTTTGAGAGCTGGAAGGTACCTCAGTCCAGCCTCCTCATTTTACAGAAGAGTACTCTGAGGGCCTGAGAGGTTAAACGACTACCTCAGATCCACAAAGCCACTCACAGCTGGACTAGCATTAAAACCAAAGTTTCCAGAGGTATCTAAACTGCCATTTCTAGCAAATAATTCTCTTTTTGGAAAAAAAAAAACCTTGATAAAAATCTATTCTGTACTACATTATACTTAACACATTTGGATTTAACTTATTTCTTACAATGATTTCATTTTAAAAATTCTAACTTTGAAGTGGAAATCTAGGTTTTCAAATCTAGGTTTTTACTGTCAAAACATAATAATTCCCACAGCTGACATTGACTCTGGAAGAAGCTTTCAGTTGTGCACCAATTTCCTCTTCTCTGTTAGGCTTAAAGAAATCTAGAGACACAATAGCTTCGTGGGTTGACCATCCATGTAATGGGACTGAGAGTGCATAAATTTAAAACTTTGTCTGCGCGTTATTTCCTTAGCTTCCTCAAGCCATTGGAATAATTCTATTGTGATAGATTTTAATGTTTTACCAGTGGAGAAACAAGAAAGATTGGTGGCCTAGGAAGAGATCTGCCATTTGCTGAGGTTTTCTTGTCCCAGCTTTGTTTGAGGATAGAATACAATGTCAGCTGCTTGCAGTGTCCTGGCAGGTAAAACGAGTGAAGTCAGCGGACCTAGAGGCAATCAAATTTAGAACCCTAGAAAGCATGTGCTACTTAGTCCCAGAGGACAGAGGACTTGTGGTAATGCAGACCCAATACTGCCAGGCCATACACTTTTTCAAGAGAAGCTGGCATTTCTAATTTTTTATGAGAAATTTCCTGATTTTCAAAACACTATTCAGGTTAAATAAAGCAATTCTGCTGGCCAGATAGGGTCAATAGATTGGCACATTGTCATAGGCATTTTTATATTATATTGCATCATTCTAAGAGCCATGTTAAATGCTTTTATTAAAGCTGAGAAAACTCAGGCTCTGAGTTTAATAAGTAATCAATTAGTTAGTTATTTAAAATTAATTAATAAAAGGAAAAGCTGGATTATACGGATTATTTAAAGCAATTCATGCCGCACACCATATCTTATGCTAGCTCTCCAAGCAAAAAGAAAAAAGTATCTTATTTACATCTTTAATGTCTTATTTCTTCATAATTCAACCTTTCTTCCCTTTTTTCTAAAAATTTTGTTCTGCGTGATAATGCTAATATTTTCAAACTAAAGCTAGGATTTTGGTTAATAGTTTTGGATTTCTTTCTTTTTCTTTTCTTTTTTTTTGGAATTTTAACGTGGACTCAGAGATAGATTTATTTTGAACAATTCTATGTTATTCCATAATAAGAAACCTATATTTTTAGTAGTTTAGAATTCATTTATCTCATAGTGAGGAGGAACACACCTGGAGTTTTGGAGTTTATTAGTGCAGGAGTTCTGGACGTTAATGCACATCAGAATCATCAGGGGGCCTTTTTATAAGATTGCTGACTACACCCTCAAAATTTCTGACTCAGTAGGATCTAAGTGCACCTTGATAATATGAATATCTAAGACGTTCCCAGGTAATGCTGATACTTCTGGTCTGTGGATAGCACTTTGAAAACCACTGTTTTAGAAAATTGGCATATTTCAAGGTGTAAAATGTTTAGAGTAAATCAGAATTGTCTTACATAGTTGATAAGCTGAAGAAAGGGAGCATGATGAGAGTTATTGGCTAAGAAGATCCCTTTTTCAGTGTCTGTTCAACTAATTGCAATGAATTGCTTCTTGATAATCTTAATAACTGAACTTTTTTTCTTAGTTTTTTGGTCCAATTATTTTATTTTGGTGTGGGGGGGTAAATATATTTATTTATTTATTTAATGGAAGTACTGAGGTTTGAGCCCAGTACCTCATGCTTGCTAAGCATATGCTGTACCACTGAGCTACACCCTCCTCTCCCTAAACTTTCTATAATGCTTCCTTCATGACAGATTGTGCTCTAAGTTCCTGAGTCACTCATTAAATCTTCATAAAAATCTTATTTTTATCATCTGCATTTTACAGATAAAGAAACTGAGACATAGAGAAGTAAATTGACTTGACTTGTTACACAAGCAAGTAAACAGTGATGTTAGGATTTAAGCTCAGGTAAGACAGGTCCTGAGCCCATGTCCTTAACCACTGTGCACACTACCTCTCAGGACTGCCCTCTGTGAGTCATCTCAATTTGTCTTGGTTCATTCCATGAGCCCAGTCCTACATCAGCTTATTAAGAAGAGTATAGATTAATATTTTCAGGTATTTTTTAGATAGTCTATTGTTTAGCACATTTACTAGAATTAAAATTGCTATATGGGTCTGGTAAGAAGTGCTAAAAGCCAATTGCATACAAGTGAATATTATCAGTCCCCATTTCTTCACTGAGTTGACTGGAAATGTGTTTTGTGACTGGAAAATGACTATAGTTTATGTTACAATCAGCACAACCACAATGTAGTTTATTTTTGCAAAAAACATTTTTGAAAAGTAGGATTCATCATTACATCAGCATTCCCTTTGGTAACACTCATTAAATACGAGTTTATAATATTGCCGGCTCCTCTCCTAGCTGATGTTTTTAGAGACTATGTACATGTGTGTGTCCACATGCGTGTGTATACAGTCATGTTTGTCTTTAAATGTCCCTTCACTTTTTTCTCTTTCTTAAATGTTTTCCCTTTTAATTTTTCCATAAATGTTACTAAAACACTAAGTTTGTACAAGAATTAGACAAAAAATACTGTCTGGGTCTATTAGTCTATTCTGTCACATGAGTGTTTTAGTGTTGTTTGAAGCACTATTTTGGAGCCAGACATAATCACATTCCACGGTTCCTCACCTTATTAACTGACAGAGCACTGTTCCTATTAGACAATTGATCCTGGGCAGATGAAGCCATTAAAAACAGTACTAATTAGCTGAATAGGGAAGACAGTAATGCAGGCTGCCTCACTTCCTTTTATGCTTAAGGAAGTAGATGTTCCAGACAAATAATAATTGATATGTAGTCTGCCTTAATTGTGGTTGTTAACAGCCAGTATTATAATGACAGGCTGACAATTTCTGTCTAGCCTATTATATGTTTATTTCAGAATCCAAGAACCACTGGGTAATCTTTTTGGTTAACCTGAACCTAAAAGAATACATTTTATAATGTCCCTGAAATCAAACCTTGGCAGCTAAACCCTGCTTATGAGTTATTTGGTACATATCTCCAAGTGTCAGATGTTTATCCTGGATGAGTATGGTGCCCAAAACTATTTGGAGGAGAAACAGTTGGGTTGAAGAATAGTTCTCCCTCTTTCTCTTTCTTGCTTTTTCTTTGATTCCTTTCACTCATGATCATGACAAATATTATATCATATCCATAAATTGAAAGTTGTCTTGAGTTTTGGATACATTTCCTAAATAGCTGATAAAATCTCAATATCCCTTCCAGTTTTAACAGTGTATGTCTCCATCAATGCCAGGGTCATCTATTATCTGATAAAATGTCAATTTAATTGTCTCATGATACAGACAGTTGTTCCTTAGTGTGAAACTATTAACAGAAGCATACAAGGCTAAATACCAGCTTTCTTCTCCCCAAAACTGTTTTCCCCAAAAGGCCTTCTTCTTTATTCTTTCCATAAAAGGCATACATAGAAAATGATTGTATTTATACGTCACTGTGAAGTCAAAGAAGAAGATGCTTGAGACAAAGATAAATTGCCTGGGAGTTCTGGCCCCATTTGGGACCACAAAAGCTGAGGGAATTTGGGTCTTGGCATCTCACCACCACTGCAGCCTTTCCTGCTGTGGCACACTGAGGAGATGCTCTCAGGTAGAGTGTTGTCAGGATAAATAGATTTGATAGGATCACAAAAATAATCCTCCTACTTCACCAAAACAAACAGACAAACACACTTCCTCTCTCCAAGACAATATCTAACTAACAATCTATATCCAACTAAAAACTTTCTGCAAAGCAAAGGAAACTATCAACAGAATGAAAAGACAACCTACAGAATGGGAGAAAATATTTGGAAACCATGTATCTGGCATGGTGTCAATTTCCAAAAATATATAAGGAACTTGTACAATTTAATAACAAAAAACCTAATAACCAGATTAAAAAGTGGGCTAAGGACTTGGATAAACATTTCATCAAATGAGGCAGACAAATGGCTAACAGGTACGTGAAAAAGAATGCTCACCATCACTAATCATCAGGGAAATGCAAGCCCTGTACATAATAACTGCCTTCTAAACAGCACAGGAAAAAAAAAATAACTTTACAGTGAAGGGATCTGACAATGAGATAGTACCTCACACTTGTCCAAATAGCTTTTATAAAAAAAAAAAAAAAGAAGAAAAAACAGCAACAAAAACAACAACAAAAGACATGGCAAGGATGTGGAGAAATTGGAACCCTGTGCATGGTTGGTGGGAATGCAGATTTCCTTGGTTTTTACCTAACAGCCTCTTACTGTTCTAGAGTTCCATGAAAGGTACTGTTATATTGAGTAGTCAAGTCTCCTAGACAACTTTTGGCTGAGACCTTTTCTCAGACTTTCCTTGTTTTTTTATGACCTTGACAGTTTTGGGGAGTACTGGTCAGGTGTTTTATAGTAATTCTCAGTTAGGATTTGCATGATGTTTTTCTCATGATTAGAACTGGGGTTATGGGTTTGGGAAAGGAAGATCACAGTAGCAAGATGTCATTTTTATCAGTCATATCAAGGGTACTATGATTCTGCACCCCAGATCTACCCCCGTGTAGATTTTACCTTACCATCAAGCAATTCTCTGACACCAGCTGGGTGTCCTACAATTCAATTCGATTCTGAAACTTCCTACCTGGAGATATCATCAGATTCTATAGTTGAAGGACTCAGTCCTGTAAGACTGGACCACTTCAGATGCCAATCACAAATACACTCAGTGCTGGCCCTCTCCCACCGTACAGGCTTGTTTGACCTTTCTCTGAAGTAGAGGCAGGGTTTGAACTCTTCCTATCCCAATGTCTAGCAGAGAATGATGCATTGTAGTATGCTAAGCTAAATAAATATATTACTTATAAATGAAATTATGCTAGTAAAATAAGTCAACAGATCATCCTAACTGACTGACCTTATTTTAAATGATTACATTAGACATAAAACAAATTAGTTTTTTTTTTCCATTCACCTTTCCTGAATTCAGGTTTGCCTTTGGCAACTGGTAATTTATTATTAAAGAATACACAAAAGTTTCAAGTAACATCTAATCTTTGCAAGATTAATATTTTAATCTTTCTTTAAATTTTCCCTGTAGATTATTCAAAATGCTCAGATCTAGTTTTGCTTTTTTTTTTTTTTGATGGTAGTGCCCATAAATTGTTTATTTCATCAACACATGAAATACAATAGGATTCTCAGAAATAGTGTCAATTATTACGTTTAATATTTTTAGCAGCACTTTTTTTGAATGAGAAATATCAAAACATGGTTAATAAAGTAAGTAAAGGAGAATATTAATAGAAATTGCGTAGAAACATGTAGGGTTTCTATATATTATGGTGGAACAAGTGAAAACAGTAAAACAGCAAGAAAGACATTGAGAGAAATATGAAGTTCATGTAAGTACTTAGAAGAAATTAAAAGATGAAATAAGATTGTATTTAAAATACTTAGTGCTCAAATGGTTATTTTACATATTTTGACTTGAAAGAGAATATAATTTTCTTTCACCCCAAAGCAAAATGGTAAGGAATTATCTTAGATCCTTATTCCTGAAACAAATCCTCAGGTCAAGTTAGATTGTTCTGTCTCTCATTAAACTAAGGTTTTGTGTATGTGTGTGTGTGTGTGTGTGTGTGTGTGTGTGTGTGTGTGTGTGTGTGTGTGTGTGTGTGTGTGTAGCCAACCTAAAACATCTCTTTTCTTTTCCAAAAGTAGTTCTTGCTCCTGCTCTGTTAATTTTTGGAAACCTTCTCTCTTTTTAATTAGTTTTTCATGATTCTATAATGAGAGCCAATAAAATAAAATAAAATGCGCTCGTAAACTTATAGTAAAAAAAATAATGAACAAGTATTTTTGAGCCAAAAATAATTAACTACCTGATCCTGGGGGGAAAGTGCTACATTCTTTGCTTTTGTTGAGTGGAAAACATAAATTATTCACCAAAGAATTAAAAACGCTTTCATTGTTGGCAGCCTCTAATTTATTTCCTTTTGATTACTCTTGGATATTCAGTTAAGGTTGGAGAACTTCTGAGCATTTATCTATAATAGTAGGAACAGTTTTGTGAGAGTCAGAATGTAGCAAAGTACAATACAACAGAGTTCAAAAATAAATGAAAATAATCCCTTTTTGAAAAAAATTTAAAAAGCAGAGAAGAGAAAGCTTAGGAATTCTGTTTAGGATACACAATTACTTTCTTTCTGATGTCATAAGTAGAAATTTAACATTTAATGTATTTGTTTTTTGCTATATTTAGAATGAATAAATAAGCTCTTTTGTAGGTGTTTCTGTGAATTATTTAAAGATGTCTGTAACTGAAAATTTAAAATGCCAAAGTGCCCAATAACACATTCGTTCATTCATTCATCAAAGTTTTATTGCATCCTTGTTATGTATCAAACATTGTATTCAGAGCTAGGGCATAAAATTTAGAAAAAAACTTGCTTGAGTTGTCAAGGAATTATATTTAGTAGCAGAGTCAAAATATGTACAGGGACAACTATAAAATAGAGTGAGAATATTTCTAGCAGGCATGTAAAAATAATGCTCTGCATTCAACACTTTTAAATTTTTTTGAAATTATGAAATATTTAAACACACAGAGAAAGTTTCAGTGACTAATAGACATTCATGTTTCTGTCATCTGGACTTAACAAATGTTGCCTCTTTGACTTATTTACCACAGGTCCCTTATGTATTAATTTTTAAAGAAATACACTACACACACCATTCAAGTTCTTTCCTTAACCGATTCCCCTGCAGTCCTGCTCAGAGCTAACTGCTATCCTAAAGTTGATATGTATTTTCCCCCACCATGTTTTAATATATTTACTGTATGTTCATAATCCAGCACAGCATTGAGGTTTATATATTTTAAATTTTAAAATGAATACTTTATTTTATGTGTTGTTTTGATAATTTTTTTTTTCCTGGAATATTGTTCCTTTAAAGTAGTTTTCCATTCTTCCCCAAGTGCTGTATTCTACTCAAGAGACTTTGGATTCACTGTGTACTTTAGCCTTCACTAGATTCCATTCTGTCGCTTCCACCTAAGGACCTCCTTGACAGCACAATAATGGGCACCATTTTTTGAGCTGTCACCTTGTGCCAAGTGCTGTTCTAGTCTTTTACATGCACTCAGTCATTTAGTTCTCACAATAAATATGTGAAGTTAGAAGGTATTATCATTCTCGCTTTGAGTGAAGAGGACCCTGAGAAACAGAAATAACTTGCCCAGAGTTATATAACCAGTAAGTGGTTGAGCAGGTTTGGAACTTTGGAAGTCTGGTCTCAGAACCCAGAATCCTCACTCACCTGCTTGCTCGTACGGTTAAAGCAGCTTTAGGTTTGTTGAGCTTCGTGTTTGGTCTTGTGTGATCTGCCAATTCACATATTTTGCTTTTTAATTATATTGGCATAGTTGTAATTTTCTCATTTACTGGTAAGAGGTTCTTCCTATGGAGATAAATCCTTTGTCATTTATTATTATTAATATATATTTTCCCCCAAAGAGAATCATCTTTTAAATTTGTTTTAGGGACTTTTATTATACAGAAGACTGTCTTTTTAAATTAAAAGTTGTCACTTACTGCCTTTTTTTTGGTATCTTGTTCAGGGAATACGGCCCTATACTTCCTATACAAATGCAAAAAATCCTTTCTTCTTCTTTCCTATGAAAACACATAAAGTAGTCCCTTACATTTTCTACAGAGTTTTTGTCTTACTTTTCATATTTTTAACATCTTTAACTATAATTTATTTTTTTTTTTGGCCAGAAGCAAGGATCTAATTACTTTTACATTACATTTTGATAGACAATTTAATACTTATTAGTAAGCTATTCCTGGGTTCTGTAATCTAGTCCAGTGCTAAATTTGTGTATCTCTGTGAGGAGATCATACTGTTTTGATTATTAGTATTAGAAGTTTTCTTGATATTTCAAAATACAAATTCTATCTCTTTTTTCTTTTCATAACAACTGTCTATGAAACTATTTTACTCTTTTAATCTTATGTAAGACTTTTAAAAAAAAAATTTCACATTTTCCCCTAAGTACTTCACATTTTTAGATTAGACTTATTTGTACGTATCTTAATTTTGTTGTTGTTGCAATTGGGAATTGTATAAATTTTATTATTATATTTTATCTGAAGGCTTTTACTAATGTATAAGAAATCTATTATTTTTTATATTGGTCATGAATCCATGAAATTGCTGGCCACTTATTAATTTCAATTTTTGATTTTCAGCATGAACAATTATGTTGATGGAAAATATGGTGATTTTCTTATCTTTCTGACTTGAATACTTTTTTTTTCTTCTCTTGATTTTTTGCATGTTGCGGGAATGCAAAATAATGTGAAGTAGATATGGTGATGGCAGATATTCGTGTCTTTTGGCTGACCTAAATAGAGAATGCTTCTAACATTCATCATTAATATGAGGTTTACTGTGGCTTTAAAAACTTTTTGTGTAGAGAGTAAGTAGATATTCTTTATCCAGTAAAAAATTTGCATTTTACTCTTCCTTTAAATTTTTTTTAACACAAATGACTGATAAATAGCCAAATCATTCTCTTGATATTTTTTACTAAGCTGAAAAAATATCTAGAATAAAATTAAATCTACATTTAGGCATATTGGTACACATCTAGAGACTGGACGAAAGACAGCGATCCCAAAGACCAATTTGAGAGGCAAAAAGAAATGTAGTACAAAATTTTGTTTTAAAAAGGTCAATCTAAATAAATTTTTTTAGTATAAATGCAATGTTAATAATAATATTATGACAATAACTGACATGTAAAGAGTTTACATGAATAGAATTAACATAAAGAAAAATAATAACAAATGAATTTATAAGTAAGAATCAACAATACTTAAGATATTGCTCAGAAGGAAGTTTAAGAAGTCACTTTATACTTTGATACATAAAATTGGACATATTTAAAAATATTCACTATGAGAAAGGAATAAATGAGTAAAATTCCAAGTCAGCAGAGGGAAACTTGAGAATTAAAAAGAGATTTAAAAATGTATCAGTTAATTAAAGTATGAAGCACAACATTTAAAAAAGCCACAGGAAGTAGTGAGACAAGTGAAAAATAGAGAGACAGATGGAGAAAATACATCATTTGGAATAAAAATTAAATATACCATTCAATACAATAAAATATAAACAAGTTAATAACAAAATGAATTATGAAATGCATTAAAAATAAGTAAAACATGGTATGGGCTTAGCTTTGACCACGGATGATGATACATCATAAAGTGAAGAGTATAATCAATGCAGCAGTCTGCACCTAACTTACAGAAAAGTTTTCCACTTGTCTTTCTTTTTTCTTCCCTTCCCCTTCTGCGCAAGTCAGCCCTAAGACTGCACCAGGCAAAGTGAGCATCCTTGGCTGGACAGTGGGAAGGAGTTGGGAAGGGGGAGGAGGGTGTCCACGTGGATTCTTACCTTGCACAGGCTGTCAGAACTTGAGCAGAGAAAGGAGGGCAGCATGCAGTGTGTGCGGGTGGATGTGGGTAGATGGCTGGGTGCCGTTGGAGGTGGTGTAGGAGGAGAGTCGGGTGTTAACATTTGAGAGGTGCAAGCAGGACCTTCATGAAAAGGATCAAACTGGCCTGGGGCATCAGAGCTCACTTAGGGTGGAGAGGGTACCTCTACAGACAGCACCCTAGCGTGGCCTCTCAGGGCTGGGAGGAGTGAGGCAGATGTCACATGGGAGAGCTGGGCTGGCCAAGGCTTCCAGAGTCTGAGCTGTGCCAGTGAGGTGTACATGTAGATGGTTCTGGTGTGGGTTGTCAGAGACAGAGCAGAATGAGCAGGTAGCTCCCACGAGCTTGGTGACCTAGCACACACTGTCAAAACACTAATGTGGTGAAGGGGGCTGTTTCTAGTGAGGGGATTGTGGTAGCAATGGGAAGTTGGTTAAATACGTCTTGTTAATTGAAAATATATAGAAAAGTTAATTAACAGAAAATAATCCTGAATTAGCCTTGTAACTTTGCATTGGATATTGAAGTGGTGGTATACATATTTTAACATTTCTAAGTGGATGTAGAATTATTCCCTAACTTTCTCCACTGAGAGAGAGCCTGGTAGTAGTGACATTCCCACAGCAATGAGTACATTGAGCACCTACATCTTTTAAATAAGGGTTGAAGCAGGAAAATTATAAGATTAACCTGAGCTGTTCTATTGTGTCAGAAAGCACAGAAGTACTCAAAGAATAATGAGATACAATAAAAGTACACAGGAGCCAGCATGAAGAGGTTACACCTGGTCAAAACTGGGTCAATGCAAACACCAAAATAAATAATGAGAGCATTGAATTATAACCCCTTAAATGAAATAGGATGTGGACCTTGAGTTTGCATTAATACAAGTTAATAAATAAATAAAACAAAAAGTTGATGAGAAATGGATATTTACACAGCTCCAACCTCCTCAGAACATATGTATTAAATACCAATGGAAGACAAAAGTAACTTTATAGTTAAGAAGCCTCACAGATACCCCCTTAACAGAATAAATAAAGTAAAATCATTAGCAATAAGGAAATTTAAGCTGTATGTCACCTAAGAGGATACAACAAGAGGAACAAACATCTCCTCAATTCTAGGCTGTCCCTAATATATATCAGATTATATGTATTCCTGAATATATAACCTGACTCTGGTGAACATCAGACAATCCTAAATTGGGAGACACCCTACACAATTCAACTGATAGATGTTTTAAACTGTCAAGGTCACTGAAGTCCAGGAAAGACTGAGGAACTCTCAGAGTGAAGGAGACAAAAGCGGCTTGACAACCAAAGCCAATGTGCAATTCTGAACAGTGTTGAGACATTTAGTAAAACTTGAGTGGTCTCAGGATTAGTTGGTAGTGAGGTATTGATGTTAATCTCTTGCTAACATAGTGGTTATGTAGGAGAATAACCACATTTGTAGGAAATAGACAGTAAAATACTAGGAAATGATAGTGTGTACAGCTGACAACTTATTTTCAAAATGGCTCAGGGAAAAACTAATTCTATGTACTATGTAATTATTCTGCAAAACACAAAAATGCATAAAATCAGGACCAGTTCTAGCGTACATGGCTCATTTCATGAACTTTCACCCCAGGGTAGATGTACTGTCTCCCACATGGCCTAGACTCACAGAGGTTTGGGTAGATTTTAGTTCCTATGAGCTTCATTTGGTCCTGTCCCTTTGTGCAGTTCATAAACTGTGTAACTGTACATGTCAGCCCTACAGAAAAAGAATATTTTATGTGGAATATTTTATGCAGAAACAGATCTACAATAATTTTTTTAAAAAAGAATCTACTTTTAAAGAATACTTTAAATTTTTTCCTCAATTAACATTTGAGTAGCATTTACCTATAAGACTTTGGTCTATTTAAATGAGATTCTCAATTGTTAAAGCAGAGAATACAAATTATGCTGGAGTCATTTATCTTCAGAGAATATGTGCAGGAAAGAAGAGTGCCTATTAGAAATATTAACAGTATTCTGTTTGCCATGTCTTTGAGTTGTTCAAATACATTTAATTATAAATATAAATTATATATACAGTTCAGAAACAAAGTGTTTAATAATTTAAGGATTAACTGTGAGTCAAAATAATTTGTTTAGTCTAGCAATAATAATTTAATTGCAAGCTGTTCAGAGAAGTGTACACAACACACAATAAATATTTATGTGTCAAATGAGACAAAGAATATCAAGGAATTTAACAGTTTTGCAAACACTTGTGCATTAAAAGCTTTTATTATTTGCTTAGGCATGGAGTTAATTTAAGATAAAATAATAAGACCTAACACAAACTCTAAGTTTGTGGGTTTTTAGTTGTTGGCTATGTAATGATTTTATCATAAAATTAAGTATGAATTAGAAAACCTCAAATTTGCTTTTTTTCCCTCTCACATTCATTAGACCATTAATTCCTAGAAGAAGTATTTATTGCCTTAAGAACTAATCAAACCTTGAAAAGTTCTATAAAGTTAAATCTATTGGTATTAACCATTCATTGTTTAAATTCCCCTGACCTCATTGACCTTTCATTGTAATTAGAAATCAAAATGCCAAAGACTGTACCCCAAAGGGAAATCATCAGCATTCATCCTGAGAAGCTTCCCTTTTCAAAACCCTTCACGGCATCCTTGTTTCTTCAAGTTGTCTCTTTTCTGGGTACTTCCAGCTGAGTATCTGAGTACAGTTCTGCCATAGTCTCCACGAGGTTTAACCATGGAAATGTTGGAGGTTTGACCACCATTTTTGATAAAAGGATAAATAGGAATCTTATCTTCATATCCCTTGTAGACAATACATGAATCCTAAGTTTACCACAGTACATATCTGGCTCTATCCTCACTATGTAAAATTTTTAAAAATATATCTTTAATTATTTGGGGGGATAAATTACTAGAAGAGCAACTGCAGTATCAAAACAATGAGACTTTTTTATTAGACTATTGTAAAATTGTCACCCAGAAATTTGGACCAATTACATTTTCATCAGTGAAGACTCAAGAGTCTATTATTCCATACACTTGCCAATATATGGTATTATCATTTAAAAATTTTCCATTTTAATAGGTGAAGAAAAGTATCTACTAGATGATTAATTTCAATGTCTCCTTTTACCAGTGTAGTTGAGCTTTTTATTTATGTTTTGAATATAGTTGTCAGAAATTTAAATTTTTTCCTTTTCATTAATTTTTGTTCATATTGTATGTCTTTTTTCTATCAAAATATTTGACTTCTTGTATAGGCATTAAAAATCACTTATATAAATAGATAACTACATATGCACAGAAATATAATAAAACCATTTTCTTATTGTGATATTTACCTTTTTTTGATATTTACCTTTTAATTATTTTTCTTTTGAGATTTTTTTCTGATGTACACATTTTTACATTTTCCATTTTTTTTATGGAAATTTTTTATGGAAACTCTTTCTGCTTTCTGACTGTGGTATTAAGCCTATAAAAGCCTTGTTCACTTCCAGTGTACATGATATGACACATATTTTTTTCTACTTCTCTTTGTTCTCAGTTTTTTCACATTTAAACTGTTAATTTATGGAATTCTAAGAAAGTTTGCTAACTGTTAACTAGTAGTTATCTAAAACTGTTTATGGAATAATTCACTCATTTACTCCTTTTCTTTTCTCTAGATTATTCTGTAGATGATCTCATCCAGTCCCACTGCTTTGAATAGCATCTATCAGATGATGGATTCCTAATTTAAATCTCTAGTCCAGCCCTTTCCTTCTAGTACTAAAACATATGTTCAAATGCCTTCTTGACAGCTCCAATTAAGTGTTTTATTAGACAAACCAAATATGCCCAAAATGGAGTTCTTGATCACTCCCACCAAATTAAGTAAGTAAATTTCCTCTGCTTGACTTTGTCATCTCGTAAAGTAATACCAGCAAACAATGTGGGAATCATTACTGATTTTTTCCATTGCCTAAATCCAACATATCCAGCCCAACAAGCTCTCTTGTCAATTCTGTCTCCAAAATGTATTTTGAATTTTCCAATCCTGTTTATATCCTCTGTCCTCACACACTTCCACATCACTATCATTTATGCAAGTAATGCAACAGGTTTTAAGTGCCTCTGCTTCTACTCTTGCTTCCATTAATGCCTTTTACATACAGAGGTCAGAGTAGTTTTTTGAAACATTTACTAGATGTTATTCCATTGTTTAAAATCCTTCCATGGTTTTCCTTTTTTTTTTTTTTTTTTTTTTTTGGCTTTGTGTTATTTTGGATTCTCTCTGTCTGTAGCAAATTCCGGGTCAAGGATTCAAGGGCAAGAAAGAGTTGTTTGTTTTGTATTTTCTGAAGTACTGGAAACATTTGTAGATGAGTTGGGGCACAATACCAGAAAAGGAAGGAGCCAAGAAAGTGTGTGTTAAAATCCAGAGAAAAGAAAAAGACTGGAACTTCACCCCATGGGTTAGCTTTAGGAAGTAGTATAAATAATATATCACAGAATTACCAGCTCTCCCAACCTTTGGAAGAGAGGTTAAAATTGATATATACATATATGTTCTTTTCTTAGTAATTGTTTGAAGATTGTTGGAATGTGGGCATTATTCTGTATAACTCGAGTCTGCACAAAAATCTGCACAGAAATACAGATCCAACCTCTGGAAGTCTGAGCATTCAGAAGTGGTAGGGTTCAAGACATATGGGCACTCACAATGTCTGTTACTGCTCTACATAACCTGATTTCTATTTCCATTTCCATTCTAATCTCATACTTCCTAATCCTAGTTCACTGTGCTCCAGCCATACTCCCTTCATTTTTATTTTAAATTTTTTCTTTACTCATATTTAAATTGTTTTTTCTTCTTTTTGATTTTCAGTCTTTATTCTTCAAAACTCAGATTAAATGCTACCTCCTCACAAAGCCATTTAGCATAAATCTACTGAAGTCCGAATCACCTAGACTCCACCCTTTAATGAGCAGTTGCTTTCTCTCAAATTACCTTTTAGATTTCCTTAATTGCATTTCTTCTCAATACTACGGTTGTCTCAACAAGATTTATTCTACGGGTGTCTTGTGCTGCAGAGATGTAGTTCATAAAGCTTGTGGCACACTGATTTGGTCTGGGATGAGGAGTATGATTGTTCTAAAAACAAGGGGCAATTCAGTCTCTCTCTCAACAGAATAACTGGATTGAAAATAGGCATGCGTGTAGAAAATAATTTGGCCTTGCCCTGCCCTTGGGCATCTAATAGGTAAGGTATGTCATTCCTGATAGGAGTATCTTGGTTTAGAGAAAGGACTGAATATATCAGCTGATAGAGTGGAGAATGGCTATACTAGTAAGATGAGCCACGTGATTTAGGGTAGGGGCTTTAGTTCATGTGTTGTCAGTTGACTTGGAGACTGAAATCAACCACATAGGAAATTAATCTGTCGTGACCGAGGAGCCCCATGTTAAATTCTGTGAACACCAAAGCTCAGGTAGGCTTCCCTTATTGGCAGTACTCTGTGTATGCTGTTGTACATTGATGCCAAAAGTGTAATGTGTTCTGACTCCATAAGGAAGGACAATGAAATCTTTGCATATGGAACCCTGCCCTATGCTTTTCATTTGGCTGAATTTGATCTGTTCCCTTTCCCTATAATATAAGTGATTATATATACAATGAGTATCATAGCTTTCCAGTGAGTCCTGTGACTCCTTCTTGCAGATTACTGAATCTGAAGGTGGTTTTGCAAATTCTGTGAACTTGTAGTTGACTTCAGAAGTCACGAGGGTCTTGAGGACCCTGTTCTCATACTTTGCAATTTTGACTAAGTCTGGATACTAAGAAATCTAAGCCTTCACCTAAACATTTAAGTCATTCTTGTGTCCTATTTTTCACTCATGCTTAGTAAGTAATAAATCAATAAATCCCACTGACTCTTCCTTAAAAACATATCCAGAACCAACTTCTTTTTTAACTCTTGCCACAACTCTTTTTAGGCCTTTATTATCTCTTACTTGGATTATGAGATACTCTTTTAATGAATTGTTTTCCTTTTACCTTGCCTTCTTAAACTTTGTTTTCAGCACAGCAACCAAAGAGATCCTTTTGAAACATAAATATGGTGTCATACATTGAAATACTACTCAAAATATACATTGGTTTTCTGTCTGGGCCCCCTCATTCAAGGTCCTTTACCAAAGAGTCCTTGCTATGTACAGATTATAGTCTTCATTCCATTTATGTTGGGCTTGGCTATACTAATGGGTTGGCAAATGAAATGTAAGTGTAAGTGACTTTGTTACTTCTGAGCAGAAGTTTAAAGAACCGTTGCATGATTTCATCATACATGTCTTCTCATTGCCGCATCATAATGGCATTGTCACAGATAAGGGATGGCTTCATCCTGGTACCTAAAGAGAGCATGGAGAACTACAGCTGACACGCAGCTTGTACAAATTGCATAAAGGAAAACACTTTTATTAAAAGTCCACTGAGATTTTAGGATTGTGTTTTAAGGAAATATTATATACAGAAAACTTGACACAGAAATTAGTACTAGAAGTGGATGCTGCTTTAAGAACAAAAACAAAAGGTAAATTACGTGGCTTTAGTTTTAAGGACAGAAGGAACATGGTGAGAAAACTACAATCTAACATGGCAAACGACAGCATGTGGTACGTGGTGGTAAAATACTTAGTAAAAATGCCAACTGACAAAAATATAACAAGTCAGTTTGTAGTTCTACATAAAGAGGTTGGGGGATGGATGCTATTAGCAGGTGTAGTTATTACTGACTGATGAGATTATAAAAGAAGGAGATGGTCTGAGAAAGGAACTGGGGTGAGAGGATTGGAAAAGTTGCATTGCAAGGCTATAAAAGAGAATGTAGACTGTCCAGAAATTCTGAAACATTCGGGGTTGGAAGATGCAGCTATTTCTCATGTGCAAGAGGGAAAAAGTAAATGAATGATAATAACAATATAAACCTAAGCAACAAAGGCTAGTTAAATCTTGATCTTGTAGCAAGACTATCTTTGAGCTCAGAAAAGAGATGAGGGAATGACTTGCCAACAGAGCTACAAAAAATTCTGAATGCTAAAAATTAACTCTAGAGATCTATGTGTTTCTTAAAAAGCACTGTGAACTATTACCTCATAGAGTGCATTACAATCAAATATATAAAAAGGCAACTAGGGTTTTGAGAAAATTTTACTTTCTAATATGCCCTAACTGTAATCTCCATGACTCTTCATAACGGGGAACTGAGACTGAACTTGCCCTCCTGCTGCAACCAACCATAAAACAGACAAAATGCATGAAGCAACTATTTTAACCTCCAGTGGGAAATAGGACACACAAAATTTGATTCTTGAAAGAAGAGAAACAACAAAAAAAAAGTTAGCCCCACATTTGCCTGAGTCTTCTT
This sequence comes from Camelus dromedarius, assembly GCF_036321535.1. Taxonomy (NCBI): domain Eukaryota; kingdom Metazoa; phylum Chordata; class Mammalia; order Artiodactyla; family Camelidae; genus Camelus; species Camelus dromedarius. The sequence goes on along the minus strand of NC_087465.1, from coordinate 17,191,890 downwards.
CCCAGGATATTTTTCTGATTATAATGCAATGAGCAGGGGCTCAAGCAGACCAAACTGAGCTGAAGTGAGAGAGATTAGATTTTGGAGCTGATGAATTGGCTGAATTTTCAGGGCAGGAACCAGAAAGAAGAGAGGTATGCAGGGAAAGAGCTCAGAATTTTATGCAGGGGTTTCCACAGGTCTTCGGTGGAAGGACCGGGCAGTGCATGTGTAAGGTGGAACTCTGCAAGTTCTACCAGAGCATAGCTATTGCAAAACTAAACTTTGAACAAAGATACCAGAAACTGAATTGGAGTTCCAGCCCAGCCAGACTAGACAGACTTTGTCAAATATCTTGGACATTCTGTTGCATCCCAAGGAAGATTATGGTTTAAGAGTAAAGTCCACATTCTAGGCACTAAATCAGGATAGAGCCATCCTTTCAAAGGAAAAGACAAAGCAAAACTGATGGACAGGATCAAACAGAATTGCTCTGGACTGAATGTCTGTAGCCCCCCCAGATTCACTCCATGGCTTACTACCAGATTAAGCCCATTGAAGAAAGGATTTGTAAACTTAAAGCAGATAAATTAAACTTATTCCATCTGAAGAACAGAGAGGAAAAACTTAAAAAGAAAATATGCAGAACATTAGTGAAACTGTGGTGTAATGTGAAGTGGTTTAACATATGTGTGACTGAAGTCTCAGGGGAGAAGAGAGAAATGAGGCAATAAATATACACAAAAAAATAAAGAAGACAGAAATGTCCTCAATTTAGTAAAAAAAAAAAAATCTGCAGATACAAAGATCTCTGTAAATCTTGAGCAGAACAGTAATAAGAACCACATCTAGCCACATCAAAATTTTCAGAGGAAAACAAAAGTTAAGAAAAAATGTTTAAAACAGCCAGAGTGGGGGAAACACATATAAAATAATAAAAATATGAACAATGACTGATTTCATATCAAATGCAATGAAGGCCAGAAGATAATAGAAAGATAGTTTTTAAATTGCTTGGAAACAAGCAAACAAGCAAGCAAGCATTCTTTTGGCCTCTCCTCATTTTGTGTTTTCAATACCTAGAATTGGGAATTTCTGACTGCCCCATGCTTTATGCAGTGCTTTTGACTCTAGCTTTTATGGAGAAGGCTGTGAAACTCTTTTGATTGCAACTAGCACAATATCATATTAATTAATTGATTCCCCACCCTTAGTGCTTCTTGGTGATTTTTGATGCCTCATTTTCCTCTTCACTGCATTCTCTACTGTAACCATCTCAAACTTCTTCACTACTTCAATATCCCAAGTGGCATTTGACCTCAACAGATGGCTTCAGCACCTTCTGTACTGAGACAAAAATCAATCCAATGTGAGCATCCCCATACTGCCTTCTCTCCACCTCAAAATCTCCCTTATCTTTAGTTCACATTTCCTTTTGAGTTCTTATCTCCTAGGAGGACCTACTCCTTCTCTCTACTGAGACTAACCCCTAGATTTGTGCTCTTTATCTTATTGTCTCTGTCTCAGACTCTATTACATCAATTATTCTCCTTGCTAGCATCTTTAATCTTCTGTTCTCTACTGGATTCCTCCGCTCTGCCTTCGAATATGTTTTGGTCTCCCCATCCTTGCACAAAAGAGGTTGCTCCATAAATATTTAATGAAGTGATATTGAATTGAATTGAACTTAATTTCTCAAGCTCACAGTTACTAGCGGCAGAGCCAAAAATTAAGACCCAAGATTCTTGATTTTAGTTTGACATTTTTTCCAAAGATAAACATTTCTTAAAGGTATAGTTTACAACTAAGTATCTTCCAAAAATCCAAACCCACTAACTATATTTGTTGAAGTGCAATGTTAAATGCACTAAAATATAATACTGTTTGTCTGCTCATCAGTAAATACTATTGATCCTAACTCAATATGATATTTGGTCTTTAAAATCTCATGTTATACATTATACATGTAAATAATTAGTTACAGAATTGGAAACATATTTGTCATGTATGATAGATGAACTAATTTGAAGGGCTTATTTTATTATATCATTTAAATGCTGTTATAGGTTAATTTAATACCAAAGACTTTTTATTTATTACCAAATTGATTATTACTTAATAGCTCACCATGTTTATCTCTTGGAGATGCTTGAGAAACAGTCACTATTAATTTAAAATCAATTATGGTAGTTGAATAAAGAACCATTATCCTTTTTTCCTGTCTAGAAAATAAAGTCTTAGGACCAAAACAATGCATCACTTTTTAGAATTAAAATCTATTCTGAGAAAAATGATGCCAGTCACACACATGCAGAACAAACCTCTGACCAGACGTAATTCTATTATATTAATTTATTGGTTAACTCCTCCTGGGCTGCTGTAGACATAACAGGAGCCAGAATATGAATGGCAAAGTATATTTACATGGCATGAGCAGATAGCCAGCATTTCAGTGTTATGTGAAGGAGCATTCTCTCAAACATGGATCTCAGCTTCTGGTTTCTTGTTTACTTAGGATCATGATGCTCTCTTTTCTGAAATAATTTAATATAAGTACATTAAAAAAATAAGTGAAGGTCCAAATATATATATATATCTCACCATATCTTAGATAGTCAGATATCTAGAGAGAATAAGCACTATTTAGAATGTTTCAACACATTTTATTTATTTAACTACGTTTTGGTTTTGCAAATTTCAACATTGTATAAGGAAGTAGTTTTTGGTCATATTTCCTAAAAACTGGTGTATATGATTTCCCCAACACCTGAAAACTTTCTGTCTAGATTAACTATAAAGTCATAGTTTTCCCATTTATGTAAACAAACTTTATGTCCTTTCTAATTCTAAGCATTTATCACACAGGATGTATATTAACTTTAATAGAATTTTAAAAAGATGGATAAGAACTAATCTTAGTACTGCACATGATATTGCCCATCTACACATAGCATTAGTAATGAGACTTGATGCTTTAACCACTGAACCAGAATACAGATGAGGAATGTGGTATATGACTTTGATATTAGAAGTGGATTATGAACCAATGGCTTGAACAACACCACAATGTGTCCTAAGTAGACTTAGCTAGGATCTTCATCCAGCAAGTCAATTCTAATATTTCTGTGTTGTCATGAGGACAAGAAACGTTCATACAGAAAACCCATTAATGACTGTATTTCAATCTTTGCAAAATGTGTTTTTAGACTATGTATTAATTTTATTCTGCTTCTGTCATTAAAATAACGAGCTTAGATAATGTACCCAAGTGCATAATAAAACAGGATGCATACTTCGGTTTTATGGGAACATTCATTTCCTCCATCATCAGTGCCACCCTGCTAATGTTTACATCCTGTTTAAAAGGGAGGAAAAGGACAAGAAGCGCCATTTTGCCCTGTGTTTGGCATTGTTGAACCTACTGCTTACGGGACTAATATCCTTCAGTATCACCTAATCAGCACCTTCCAATCTGATGTAGAGAGAGTAATACGAGTTGATCAGGGAAAGCAGTAGATACTCAGAATCTGGGAGATTTTCCTACATTATTGTTATAGTTCTTTAATGTCAAAAATTATTTTAGATACATTGGAAATGCTCATTTCCTTCTCTTTAGCTTGTCATAGTCTCTTAATATTATAAAAGATTTTAAGATGTTCATCATCTGAATATAATTTTTAAATTATGCACTTTATTTTTAGAATAGAAATGTTTTACATTTTAGAAGAAGTCTTAGATTTTTTTACATACTAATGTCACAATATACGTGCACTCTTTGGTTGTTCAGTGACTTGGTTTGCACTAGTTTAGGCATTACAAATATAAAAGATGAGAAAATACCTCTCACCACCCTAATCCTCGTTTTCCATGCTTTACTAACACCAGCCTCACTTTTTCCCTTAATTTGTCAAGCCAGTTTCTGTCTCATGGCCTTTCTCTTTATTGTTCCTTTTACTGAACCACTCTTCTTCCACTGACTCCTTCTTATCATCTGGTTTTTGTTCAAATTTCTCCTCCTTAGCAAGGGATCATTGGATTACTTTTTCTAATATTTCCTTCCCCACACATTCTATCTTTCTGACACTTCTCAATACCTGAAGTTATTTTTATTTATTTGCTTATTATATTTCTTTCCCACTAGAATGTGAGCTCTCTGGCATAAAGATGCTGATCTTGTTTATTGCTCTGTTTTTATTGTCTAGAATATCTGTGGCTGGTACATTTTTGATATTCAAAATATAAAGATATCCCATGCTCTTGGATTGACAGAATCAATATTGTTAAAATGGTCACACTACCAAGGCAATCTACAGATTTAATGCAATCCCTATCAAATTACCCAGGACATATTTCACAGAACTAGAACAAATCATAATAAAATTTATATGGAACAATCAAAGACCTAGAATTGCCAAAGCATTACTGAAGAGAAAGAAAGAGGCTGGAGGAATAACTCTCCCAGACTTCAGACAATACTATAGAGCTACAGTCATCAGGACAGCATGGTATTGGTACAAAAACAGACATATAGACCAATGGAACAGAATAGAGAGCCCAGAAATGAACCAATAAACTTTTGGTCAACTCATCTTCGACAAAGGAGGCAAGAATATACATTGGAATAAAGACAGTCTCTTCAGCAAATGGTGTTGGGAAAACTGGACAGCAGCATGTAAAACAATGAAGCTAGAACACTCCCTTACACCATATACAAAAATCAACTCAAAATGGATTAAAGACTTAAACATAAGACAAGATACAATAAACCTCCTAGAGGAAAACATAGGCAAAACATTATCTGACATACATCTCAAAAATTTTCTCCTAGAAGAAATAAAAGCAAGAATAAACAAATGGGACCTAATGAAACTTACAAGCTTCTGCCCAGCAAAGGAAACCATAAGTAAAACAAGAAGACAACCTACGGAATGGGAGAAAATTTTTGCAAATGAAACCGACAAAGGCTTGATCTCCAGAATATACAAGCAGCTCATACCACTTAATAAGAAACAACCCAATCCAAAAATGGGCAAAAGACCTAAACAAACAATTCTCCAAGGAATACATACAAATGATCAATAGGCATATGAAAAAATGCTCAATATCACTAATTATCAGAGAAATGCAAATCAAAACTACAATGAGGTATCACCTCACACCAGTCAGAATGGCCATCATTCAAAAATCCACAAATGACAAATGCTGGAGAGGCTGTGGAGAAAGGGGAACCCTCCTACACTGCTGGTGGGAATGCAGTTTGGTGCAACCACTGTGGAAAACAGTATGGAGACTCCTCAAAAGACTAGGAATAGACTTACCATATGACCCAGGAATCCCTTTCCTGGGCATATATCCAGAAGGAACCCTACTTCATGATGACACCTGCATCCCAATGTTCATAGCAGCACTATTTACAATAGCCAAGACATGGAGACAGCCTAAATGTCCATCAACGGATGACTGGATAAAGAAGAAGTGGTATATTTATACAATGGAAAACTACTCAGCCATAAAAACCAACAATATAACACCATTTGCAGCAACATGGATGCTCTTGGAGAATGCCATTCTAAGTGAAGTAAGCCAGAAAGAGAAAGAAAAATACCATATGAGATCACTTATATGTAGAATCTAAAAAAAAAAAAAAAAAGCATAAATACAAAACAGAAATAGACTCATAGACATAGAATACAAACTTGTGGTTGCCAAGGGGGCGGAGGTTGGGAAGGGACAGACGGGATTTCAAAATTGTAGAATAGATAAACAAGATTATACTATATAGCACAGGGAAATATATACAAGATCTTATGGTAACTCACAGAGAAAAAAATGTGATAATGAATATATGTATGTTCATGTATAACTAAAAAATTGTGCTCTACACTGGAATTTGACACAACATTGTAAAATGATTATAAATCAATAAAAAATGTTAAGCAAAAAACAAAATATATTTGACTTAATAGGTAAATACATGGATTAATGAATCAGTCAATGGATTAATACATGATATCCTGTCTCAAGTAACTCACTGCCTAATGAACCTGTTAATTACTATTATCTAAATGCATTGTGACTATCACCTTTATTTATTAAAGCTACCATCTCAATCTCCTGATAATAATTACTAGCTCCAACTGTTTCACTGAAACTGGCATGAAGCAGTAACATCACTTGCTTTAAATGAGCATCAGAGTCTAACAATTTACAAATACTAATATATACTTAAGAGAAAAGATGTTAGAAGGAAAGGAAGTTTATTGCATTTTTAATTGGTTGATATTCTTTAATTCTTTTACTTCTCTTCAGCTTTTATATATGAATATGCTGTAATTTACATGGTTACATGAAGAAGGTAAGCAATTGACAGAGAATAAAGCCAATTTGGAGTTGAAAAAGTCAATTACAAATTTTAGCATCATTGATCATGAATATCAAAGCAGATAAATAAATTAGAGTGTTGCTATTGGTGCAATTGTCTTATGTATTCCAAAATTTAAATTTAAAAATATTTTAAATTTTAAGTGTATAGTTCAGTCCTCTTCCCATAGTAAAAATTTACTATATGCTTTTTAAGAAAACTGAATAGTGTCTTAAAACTCATGAACTCTAAGTAAATCTTCCTTTATTTCATCAGTGATTTTCTTTTATAAGAACTATTATCCAAATCTATGTAAATTTTTGAGTAGCAGGGGATAATTGTAATATGATAAACACAAAGCATTTTATAAGAAAATAATATGTCATTCTACAGTGCTGTCAAATATATGAATGAAAGCAATTCTCTAGCTCATATATAAAAGTTGTAAGAACACAACTTCAACTGGGCTGAAGGAAACATTATCTTTGTATTTTCTTTCATTTGAGCTTGGGCTATGGAGTTGAACACTACCTATCAGTGCTTTTTACAAGTTGTATATTTAATTCCCCATATGTTGATAACAATTATAAGTGCCTTGCAGAGCTGTCCTGAGGATTAAATATGAAAATATACAAGAAATGATGGGCATATAGCGGGCATTCAATAAATGTAGGTTTCCATTTTTCTTATTTTCCCAGAAGCCTTTATAGCCACCAATAAGAGATAAAAGCATGAAAGAGGGTTCAACATTTTTCCCCTGTGAATTGAGGTAACTTTCTTGGAAAATTAGTGTGCATAGATTAAAAACTTGACATAGACAAGGGGAGGAAGAACCTGTCATTTTATAATAACAAGAATGCAACTTACTAACTCTGCTGCAATGCCAGTTCTTTTAATCGGCATATTTGCCAAGTAAACTATGATTTTGAAGGAAAAGTCACCTTTTAAATGCAAACTATGATTAACATTACAAAAATACACAAAGCAACTTATTTTTATTTCCAAATGTCCACATATAGAAGATTATGGAAACTGATTTAAGCTCCCTAAGTCTTTTTTTTTTTTTTTTTTTTTTCCCCTGTAAAATGTTATGGGGAAAATGGAGCAGTAGAAAGAGCAAGAAACTAAAGGATGCTTGAATTTTCTGGTTTGTGTCCCTTTTACCTTAACATATTTTTCTGCATGTTCATTTCCTTTGTGTGCTTTTCTTTCTTAAAGAATAAAAGAAAAATCTGCCTCATGAAAATGCAGGAGAGTCATCCCACATAAAGACCATCTTTAAAATGCGCATTATTTATTTGACAGACTGTAATGGCTGTTTCAAGGATATTATGGGCTGTCACGTGAATATGTATTTTAGAATGAATGCTACAGTCCACAAATACTGTGCTTGCACAATGCACATCAAAAATATAACCTAATGAAATCTCTTCTGAAGATTAGGTAATATATAAAGATATCCTGGAAATGGAAAAACCCAGTTGAGTTAAAACAGGAAGAACCTTACAAACCTAAATAATGCATAGGTCAACTTCTCTGGGAGGTGAGGGAGTAGAAAAGGAAACCATGTAACAAAATATAGCTTTGGATGGTAATTATTCTTTCAGCTTTTGATTGTGATACCAAGTAAACTAGACCTTTTTTTTGGAATTTTGCATTTGATTGTTATTGATAAATCATGAATGATTTAGAATTATACTGTATTTGTAAAATTTCAGGCCCAGTTATCACACCCAGGGTTATTAATAAATTAGAAGATTTACTGAGGGAATGACTGTTTTAGGTTAGAATAAAATAATTTATGCACTCCTATAGCACATTTTTTTGTGAATATCTCTTATTTCTATGGTTTGGTATTAAGTTCAGTAGTAGACACAAGGTGTAATGAATACCAATCCTTACTTGACAGCTTTGAGTCAAGAGGGAAGCTATAACATGATATAGCTTACTCAAACACCAGGCTAAAAACATTAAGGGATGTAAAATGCATATGGATAAGGTGCCTTCCAGCAGTCTTACAGAAGATAGTAAATAAAAAGAACAATGTGGCATATACAATACAGACAGATGGACATCTTTCAAGTTTGACTTGCATTTCATCAATAATTATGGCGTGAATTTGGAGTCACTTTTACTCATGTTCTTATACTGTTTTTAATGTTCAGGAGGTGTTTTGGTTTTTGATTTTTTCAGAACATGCAAGGATATACACATAAGTGTTGTTATATCTGAAATATTTCAGTGATTATCAGGGTTTTCTAATTCAGATCATTATAATACAGCTACAAAATAAAGATGATACATACAGATTCTAAGTTTTAGTAGATACCCTTATGATTCTGCCAATCAAAGCTCCTGTTTTGAAACGTTATCAACAGACAAACTTTCTTCATAGTACATCTTCATTGGCATCAGAGGAATTCCCAGAACTCAGAATGAGGACATGAAATTAAAGAAAATAAATTCTAGTACAACTGCCAAAATTATTGATGCCAAACTATTTCTAAGCACTTAATAGGTACCAGGCATTCATTTAGATGGATACTGTCCTTCCCAGATAATGTTACCCATGTGTATACTTTTAAATTCTCTAATAGTCACATCAAAAAAAAAGTGAAAACAGAAAGGCACAATTAATTTTAATAATATATTTTCAATATATTATGATTTCAACATGCATGTATTAATGGGATAGGTTACTTTTTTTTTTTATGTTGGGTCTTTGAAACCTGATGTACATTTCACACTTACAGCACAGCTCAGCCCTGACTAGTTATATTTTAAGTGCTCAATAGCCTCATGTTGCTAGCAGTTACCCTACTGAATGATGCTGGTCTAGTATTTCCAGTCCTTTTACGTTATTTAACTCTCACAGTTATCTTATGAGGTCACTACCATTAATCCCCTTCTGCAGATGAACAGACTGTAATTCAGAAAGTATAAGTGACTTCACACAGCCAATACATGATGGGGATGACATTTGAATCCTATTAGTATTACAGTCTTTTCCATAGATTTATTATAGAGATTTCTTTAATGAAGTTAGGAATTTTGGAATTTGGACTTCCAGTAAATAGTTCTTAAACTAAATTGTGTTCTTCCTAGAATTTTTCTAAAAGATACAGGAGTTTTTAAAGTTGAACTCACAAAATAACCTTTCAAAGGTAGACAAAGCTGAAAACATCTCCCTGTTTTTTTGCCTTTATTGACCTGATTTGCTCCATTTCAAGGCATAAATAGCATGTAATTGAAAGTACTCCTTTGACTATGTAACTTTTCCCTAGACTCTATTAGACACAAGCCTATTTACTGTTATATTCTTTTTTTCCAAAAATCTGTGGCTTTTCAAATGACAATGTGAAACTCCTTTGTTCACTTGGGCTCTGACTGATTGGGTTGTTTCCAGTCTTTTGGTGGTGTTTTGGAATTACTCATTTATGTGGCTCTTCTCAGCTTTAAATGAAAAGACTCAAAAGCTGATTATGAAATATGATGAAAATCTATTTGCATTCCACATTAACAATCTAGTAAGAGAAAATGGACCTTAACATTCAACATGGGAGATTTGGGCAGGTGTATAAGAGGATTTCATTGTCAACAATGAGTATCTAACCCCAGGAAGTCTTTGTGACTTTGTGGGCTCTCCTATGAAATTCCAGTTAAACAAAAAGTTAGAGTTTTCTAAAAAGCTTATCCTATACTAAACTAATACCAAACACAAGACTATGTTCAGAGGGAAATAATACAATTTTTGCTTTCTAAGAGCTTAGTATGGAATGTGGATGACAAATACAATTGATTCATTAGGGAAAATAAATCCTGATAGAAGACAAAAGTTATAAAATTTAAGTAGAGTGTCTTAAGAATGTAAGTAAGATGCAATTCTGATGAAATGAATTTGGGAACCAAGGAGAACGCTGGAGACGATGGATAAACCTGAGGACCAAATAGAAGTAAATATCCTGCACAGGTAACAGGTGAAGCCACCTTTATTTAAATATATAATATTTGCCAAATAATTAAATGAAAAAGTCTTGATTTAGCTGTCCTCAGGTAAGGGAGATAAACTCTTTGACATCCTAGATCTATATTTTATTTATTGATTATAATCTAAAGGCACATCTTCCTATGTTTCAGCTCTATAGCACATTCTTTTTCATAACCCCTTTCAGTTATTGTTGTTTTTTCTATCCATTATTCGTCCAACAAATATTTAAAACAAACAAACAAGAAGAGGATGCTGGAGATTCTATTATATTTGTTTTATTTTGAATGAAATTCTTTCCGCAGTTAGGAAGACATTTACAACCCGCACTCAGAATAGCTGAATGGCTTAAAGTAGAGCCATCTTCCTGGACATGTCTGATCTCATAGACTATAGACATTTATTTCCTTTGTCTTTATGTTGCTCTGGTTAGCTTTTTTATTTTTCTTTTCTCTTTTTGGCTGCCCATGCTTCATTTTCATTCCTTTGTCAATCTAGTTTCCTATTGCTGGAAATACCTTTTCTCATTTCAGTATCTTATAGGCAGTCTGTAACTAGGGGTATCAGCAAGGAGAGGGCGTGAATAACAAAGCAGGTAAATGGGATGCTCCATTCTTGGAACTTAAAACTTGATCAGAGGAATGAGAAGCTGAAAATATTTGGAGTTTGACACTTTCCAAGCAGTGGCACAGAATTTCTATTATTTTATCCATGAGACCACTGTGTCAGTTTCTGCTTCTAAGTCTTTTTTCCCCTATGCTCCAAGTTTGAGTCAATTATGGGAGAATTTGACTTCCTTTTAAAATCACATTTTGCTTAATTTAAGCAGAGATAATTTCTAGTGCTTTCAATCCAAAGAACTCTAATTGATACAAGTTAACAGAAATGGGTTGAAATTCTCACCTTCAGTCCTGGAGAAGTTACTTAATTTCTTGATAATCAGTCTTGTATTCTGTAAAATGGGGATATTAACATCTCCTTGAATGTTTATTTGGAGCTATCAAATGAAATAATGATATAAAGTGTTTGATTCTGAGAAAGTGCTCAGAAATGCTGCTAAGTATATATATACAATTTATTGCCCAATGTTAAGTTTCTGTGTGTACATTATTAAATACATGAATATACAAACACCTATGCGCTCAAACCTGTAATCACATACCATTCTTTCTCTCCATCACTGAAGTAAGAGTGTTCCAAGCTTAGGAAAAAACTTACCTCTCGTATTAATGCTAGAATCATATACTTGGGTTTAGAAATTGTCTAGTGATAAATGTGTACGTGAACAACAACAAAAATCATTCAGCCAGAGCTAGTTGTTGATAATAAAATCAGTGTTTAAGGCCCTATGATAGATTAAAAAAAATATGAACAAATGAAACTTACTAGAAATTTTCTGTATATACTTTATAGTATTTTTTCTATATCCAAAGGTACCATACGGCCTTAAATATATATTTATATTCAGACCTATTATACATATATGCTACCATACCACATATATGTAAACATCTACCATATATATCATATATATATATACACACATACTTGTGTATATATAACCTAACATATGTGTGTGTATATAGCAAGCATTGTGATTTTCCATGGCTCTGTCAAATTCAGAATTCTCTGGAGTTGGTTGTTGCAATAATGGAACATGTAGACCATCAACAGCTAGGCTTCATTGTTTAGAGAATCTGTTAACCATAGGTTGGGCTTGTTAAATTTTAAGATTTATACATATTTGAGGAGATTCCTTTTCTAGATTGATAAACACAGTAATGGGGAGTACCGCATGAACCATTGTCATCGCCTGCTTAAGGCAGTAATAGGTATTTCCTGGGATTATGTTGGTCATATTCATATAAATAGTGGGAAAAATTACCTGTTCTTCATTAAATTTCAAAAAAAAAATGATTATCCAGCTTGATTATGCAATCTAGCTGAATCCAGCAGTAGAAAAGTATTAAAATTCTAATATGAAACAAAAAATGCTCAGTTTTAGTTTGAATAACAGAGAAATAGTAATAATCAATCAATGATATTTGATTGCTCCTGAAGCATTTGTTTGCAAAGTCCAGTTTTATTTAAAGGAAACTATGGCTATACCAATGAAACATGTTTGCAAAGAACATAAACTTGAAGGAAAGAATGACATTTACAATTTTCAGGCCATAAGGTGCCAATTGCTAGAGTCTATCAAACCTTAGGTTCATGGAAGACATATTTGCTTTGTCACTTCATCCAGCCTGTGGTAGAGTGTGACTCTCAGCACTAGCTGTTGTCATAGCCTGAAAATTTTATATTTTTTTCTGGCATTTATTAGAAAATGATATAAAATATTCAAAACAGCAGCATTTCAAGTAAAAAGAATTTTAACAAAACACTAAAAAGAGTAGACTAATCAAATTGCAGTTAAAGAATATTCTTTGGAGAGAAACTGGAAGTACTAAATCACAAAGGAATATTAAAAATTGGAGTCCGTAGGCAGAGATCACAAATACCTTGACTTCCTTTGAATATCAGAGAAGGAAATAAAATAAAAATGGCTTTGCCATACTGTATATAGTGATTTACCTGAGCAATGACACACATACATGCATGTACACACACGCAGAGCAATTCAAATAGTTATATTTGATATGTCATTAAAAAATTTTATACAAACTATGTTTTGCTCAAAAAAATTATGTGATTAATGCATTGATTTAACTTTCCGGTGTAGACTGCTGCTAGGCAGATTCTGATATTATTTATTTTTATTAGTTTATAATATGTCAATTTTTCTTGCTTATCTGTCAACTCCCAGAAAAATACATAAATCAAAAATGTAGCAATGTGGACACTAACAAGGCATAATTATTATAGGGTCTGTCCTCCTTAAAGGAAAAATACAATTACCTACCAGAGTGCTGCTGGGATTAGGTCAGAATTTGCATAATACTGACTCATATTTTCTTAACAATTTTAACATCAGACAATAGCTTTTACAAATCTATAATCCCTTATTATTTTCCAGCTTTATTTTTTGGATTCTAATAAGGAGTTCAGACAAAACAAGATAATTATTAGAATCTAACCCATAGAAAACTTTAATTACTCAGTGGCATGTTTTTAAGATTAGGGCAGGTTTTTATAAATTTTATATAAAGTAACAGAAGGCAATTAAGCTTGCCTAAATGTAATTTTTACAGTTAAATGTATTCATTTTTCTACAGATAAATATTTAATAGGAAATACTTCAATCATTGTATGAGCTTAAGGAAAAAATTTCTACTTCAGCATAATCTCTAAATAGCAGTTCTAAGTCTGGTGTTATTAAGCAGTTAGAGGGCTAACAGTCAAGAGATGATGAAAATTTGGAAAATGTTAACTGCTATAAAATAATAGCTGCTAATGTGTAGGATTATGAAACACCCAGTAGCAGAATGAGTAACAAATAGATCCTTTCTGAAGTCCTGAAGGCTGGGGGTGTGGGATCTGGGGTTAAGTAACCGTGATATATTTATAGAGGGCAAGGGATCACCATAAAATAAAGCAGCAAATAGTAAAGAAGTCAATGTAAAAGAGAGGCCGGGGATTTAGGGTATAGAGATCATAAATTTTCATCGATATAAACAGCCTGTGTACCTCAGGAGTTGAGGTTTAGCTATAATTTCAGGTCTGACCTATAGGCCTTCTGTGTTCACAGTGCAAGCACGATCAAGATGCCATCTAAGGAGGTGCAAAAAAAAAAAAAGAAGAAAAGAAAAGAAAGAAAGGAGAAAAACTGTTTCAGATCTGTGTGATTTACTCATTTAATCATCCCCAAATCCATCCCTAACACAACAACACAGTAGCTGAGAAGATTTTATTGTCTCACTAAATTACATTTAATTCTTACCCTAGCACATCCTATAAACAAGAAGAGTGAATGATGTTTCCTCCACCATGTTCTTCCAAAGGGAAATTGGTAAATTTTTATGCGCAGCTTCTCAGAAGCTCATTTTCCCTTTCTCTCTATAGTTCAGTCTTCCATATTTACATGTTTTGATTTTAAATATGTATTTTTAAACCCACTTAAAACTTAGTGGATTCAAAAGAAACAGTGATTAAATGAGGCTGTTTCATGGTTTAACAGAAGCAATAAATGCAAGCAAATCAACAAGAAAGAAGAAATATTACGCATTTAGCTTTTAGGAATTATCCTGAAATGGAATATTGAGTAGTTTAAAAAAATAAGTAAGCTACATGAAGACCTCATCTTTTTATTCAGGGACATTGATTTTAATTTATGGAGGCACTAAAATGAGCTTCCTCTTTTAAATTGCCACTTAACGGACAAATTATATCATTGTGTTTGTGGTTATGTGTAATATGTATGCTTACATATATGCAATGTCAATTGTCTATTTCCCTCTCTCTCTCTCTTTATATTTATACATATTTTCATATGTATATTTGTAGTAACACTGTGTTTTGGGACATAGATTATACTGTACGCACACAGACACACACATTCACACGATTACTGCTAGACTAGAACAGGTAGTGGTTAACATAAGAGTCACTTAGTAAATGTTACAGGAACTGTACTTACTTTTTATTGTAGCTAGCATATTCAGTATTTTTAAATTAAGATCTTAAAGATCAGCTCCAGTCACTTGAGTGTTCAGTTATTAGCCTTAAAATGATATTTTTTTTTATAAATAATTCATAGAATCAGCTGTATTTTAACATACACAAAAAATACAGGGATTTGTCTCTTTTTACCACTGTGAAAAATGAAATTCATCAGAGGAGACTGGAAGAGACTTTCAGATAAAATCTGTCAAAGAGCTCTCTGATTGCCCGCCTTACTTGGCCCTGAAGGGACAGGGCTCTTTTCTTTATCCACTAGGTTGCACTGTTGCACAGAAAAACAAAATGTTTGCATGCCCTACTGCACAGGAATAGTAGCATGTTGTGAAGACCCTCATAAATGCTGTTACACTGTTTTCACTCACTACAGAAAGAGAGATGATCAAGACAGGAAGACTGGCATTTGAACATGTTTTCTTTTTCCTCAAACCAGGGCCATTGTCCTGCATTTTGTGTGCAATTTCCTTGAAGGTAAACAAAAGATGCTACATTTTAATTTTGGGAGTGAGGGAAAGGTGTAAGTAAGGAAAGGTGTTAGGGCATCTGGGAGAGAATACTATTTAACGTTTTTCAAATTAGGATATAAAGGCCAACTGAATATTTCAGTAGATGTAGACCCTTCTAGGAAGTAGCAAACTATTTCTTACAACTTTTTCTCTGCAACCAGGCATTGTTTAAATATAAAATGCCATGAAGCTAAACTATAGGCTTTCCTGTTGGTGTCACAGTGTGATGGTTAATGATGATGTTAGAGTAAGTAACTGTGGCTGTATCACTTACTCATTTCTCCCCATGGCATCATCCAAAGTATTGATTTCTCATATGAGTGAACAAACAAATAAATGGAAGCAGAGTTCCTTTACCTTAGTTGGTATTACCCAAACCATACTAAGAGAACATTTGTAGGATGGCCCTTATATCTACTAGCATGTTTTTCTGTCTCGATATGGGCTGTACTTTATCAAGGAAATTACTTACAGAGAATCTAGTTGGGGGTGGGGAAAGCTATTCATTTAGTTCTGGTGTAAATCATTGGGAATTTTTGCTTCATGGATTAGCACCTCTTGTATCCCTCATCTCTTTAGGGCAGTAAGCTGAGACAGTCATAATGAAGAACAGAGCTATTGGCTACCACCATCACAAACCTTTAAGGGGAATAGGTCATCAAAAAGAAATGAGTCTGGAACTGGTTATTTCAGTTGAGTTGATATAACTCTCACATTTGGTAATAGCCCTGCTTCAAGGTTTTGAATATTTCACTAACAACTTTTTGCCTACCTAATTAATTTCTTAACTGCGTTATGAACGTGACAATGAAGATCTGATAAACTTTTGATCCAAAGGAAAGGAGGGAAAACAAATCCCATGAATTATACAAATGTGTATTGCGTTACTCATGAATGGAATTTAAGTCTATTAAAAATTATGTATATCATTTGGTGGAATAAAAGTCTTTCGGGACTTGCATGATTGAAATGTTCTCCAAAAGGCTACTTTCCCTAGGCTTCTCCCTTCCAACAAGGCTTCACCTTTATCTCTTGCAGTCCCATACACTGTTCAGTATTTAACAACTTTCAGGAAATGAAACTTTAGTTTTATTTCGCTGTCAGCATTTCCCTTCAATAGCCAAACAATGGTCTACATACTCTTGTTGGTTAGCTTTCTTTACAACAATGATTTGGTGAAATGAGAGTTAATATTTTCTGTGTACCTAAAATTTGTATAATATTTCTTTTCAATTTTTTTTCTTTTCAATACGACAATTTCTTTAGCCTCTCTTCAAAGGTGCTGGTGTTCAACACTTAATACATTTGAAAAATACCAGCATGGTACCTAAAATATGGTTGGTACCATAAATATGTAATGAAAAATACTTGTATTTACTAAGTAACTATATTCATTGAGCCCTTTCTATATGTTAGTCACAGGTAAGTGCATTATATCACATGGCTCATATCATCAATGGAATGAAGGAAGCATTATCTCCAGTGTTAAATGTAAAAAGTAAGGCATACAATGGTTAAGCCATCTTCCAATTTAGTGAAAAATGGATTTAGGATTTGAACTCAAATTTACTGTGTCTAATTTTACTATTCTGGCAAAATAATATTTTTATTTAAACTTTTCTATGAGTCCAAGCTTAATAAATTAATAAACATGTATTTATAGAGCACTAACTCTATATCTAGCTCTAATGAGATTACAAAAACTGGAAAGCAAATTTGCTAACCTTGAGACATATTTGATGGAGTGGAGGAGAGAGATAAAACAGGATCTGAAAGTAATAGGAAATTATGTACTATATCATATAGTATATGCTCAAATCCTGTTGACATTCAGAACAGGAATCATTGTTGGACAACAATTTATTAATGATTTCAAGATACAAACTATTCATTCAGCAAGTATCTAGACTCCATCTGCCAAGTTTCTGGTAGGGTATTAAAGTAAAAAGCTTTAAGTTTGGATACAAAGCATTCAAAGCAGATAGAAATAAAAGATTTTGGAGTGGGGCCAAAGAGAATAAAGAAGGGAAGCATTAAACTGAGACTCAGAGCCCAAGGATGTGGTGATTCTAACCTGAGACATTTAAAATTTAGTTAAGTTTTGTCTGTTGAGGTTTTTGATGGAAGGCAAGGATGAAAAGTTGAAATGTATCCAATCAGTAATTGTCATAGGGAAGATTTCTAGGAAGGAATTTAAGAGGTGCTTTTAGAAATATTCACTGCTGTATAGGATGGATTCCTGAGGTTGGACGTGGGGAGTAACGTCAACTAGTTCTATAATTTTTTAAAAACATAGAATGCTTCCTAGGTATTCATTATCTGCTACTAATACATTTTAGAACCATAACTGATTACATAGGGTCATACTTTTGTAAGACAGAATGCTATTAATCATCATTGTATCATTAGGACCTAGCACAGTGCCTGAGACAAAATTCATGCCCACTAAACACCTGTGTGATTGAAATTAATTTGGATTTCTCACAGACCTATCTATACCTTAAAATTGTCAAGTGAATCCAAATACAGCAACAGGAAAATATTTCCTGACCATTATACATTATCCCCCTATATCTCAAGTATTTATTGCTTTTTGTTACTAATTTGATCCATGATCTCGCAATTGTGTAAAATTTTCATTAAAAATATGTATTTGCAGAAATATATGTACGATATCGAGAACTGATACTTGAGTGCACAAATCTGTGAATTTTATTTTCTTTTAAAATAGATGGACTGCTATTTTTTCTGGAATCTAAAATAGTGATTTAATGTAAACATCTGCTAAATGCACAGTGGATATAAATACCTGCTGTATAAAAGAGGGTAGAAATATTGTATCTGGGCATTTCCATAAAAAGAAGAGGGCAACATGTGAACATATGGGTATGAATTCTGCATCAGTCTCATAAGAAGATGTATGACAGGAATACCAATTATATTTACAAATGCACATGTAGGTATGTAGGCAAATACAAAATATAAATCTGTTACAGTCAGGACAAATTTCTGAAAATTGTTCATTTTTTAGCATTACTTAAAATCATATCTATTTTTCTGCAATATGAAGTGGGGAAAGGACCCAAGGTAAGGACCACATGCCATTCAAGGGAGAGGTGAATCAACTGGCTCAGTTGATCTAAAAACAGAGTGGACATATCTGAGATACAGAATTTAGAGAAATGTACAATTCTTACTGTTTTCTTCTCTTTTAAAGTTAGTTAATGATTTTACCTGGCGAATTGTACTATTGTTATGGATTTGATTGCTTTTGCAAATGCACAATGCAAAATTCATAAAAATAAAGATTGATTTTAAATAAATATGGAAGTTTGGCTAAATCTTGGTGCTTCCCCACCCTCAGAGAAGTTTTAGAGCTCTAGAAATTTTAAAAGATGACAAAGGAGAAAGACAGTGGTTAGGTGATTAAACCAGGCTGTAGATAAGTCATTTGTGTGTGTGTGTGTAGGGACTTTTCCCCCACATTTTATCTTTGTGTGGAGACAGTTGTCCTTTTGGGATTTCTACATATTCTGCCTTCCCCAATCAACATCACTAAGCCCTCACCTATTGAACAAATATTTTATTTGATTTTTAATTTGCTAACTTAATGGCAGAATCTGCCAGGGTATTCTTGTTCCTGAGACCTTAAACATTTGATGAACAAGATAAGTACATCAACAGTAGAGTCTTCGTGCTTCTGTTTAAAGATGTTACATGCTCTGTAGACAATCAATATAGAGAATAAAAACAATGACTTTGGCTAATACAATTCACTTGTATGTGCTTGCCTGATGGAATCGTGGCAGATAAAGATACACAGTGAATTAGTCTAGTAATATTGACTCTCTGCTCTTCCATATAAATTTAGTACATATACAAAGAAAATATTTTTTTAAAAAGGACAAGTTTCCCCATAAAGCACATAGCTACTGTTACTCTACTGACGCTAAATCTGGATATATATAAACACACACACATACACAAGCACACACATAAACTTTGATACACATACCTATTTGGAATGTAAAATCAAAAATAAAATATAGATGAATTTTTCCTTTAGAAAATTGTATATTTTAATGTACCATGTAACACATTTATTGCAGATATTGACATGGTGATATTCCTTCTTCCTTCAAAATCCTGACCCTGCATCTTTCTGCTCACACTCCCCTCTTCATCATCCCTTTCTCTGATTCTCCCCTTTGACCTTCCGAGTGTAATTTCCCGTGGCTAAAACTACTTTATACTTATTATAATAACTCTCACTCTCACTCTCTCTTTCAGTCTCTTTTAGGAGGAACAATGGGCGGACTGATGGCTAGAAAATTAGCTCAGGGAACCCTCTTTATCTCTCTCTCTCTCTCTTTACACACACTCTTCTTCCCTCACCTTCTTTGTTAGACTGGAGAACAAATTTGACCTGTGACTCTATTACCTTCTCATCATTAAGCCAGCTTATTTCAGGCCCATTTCTGCTCTAACACGTCTGTAGGACGTGACCAAGGTTTCTCATTAGAATTCCAGGAGTGAAGGTTTTTGTATAAAGTCTTGTGCATATTATGCATACAAAGTTACTAGTCAAAATATTTCAGTTATCTCTTTCTCTGGAACACCTCTCTGCTATAATCATGAAAACAAATAAGGTTACCTTTCTTGCAATTCTGAGAAAATTAAATCATTTTAAGCTCTCTGTTCTGTGTTTCCTGAGGGGGGAAATAGCTGTGGTATCAACTAAATATGGTCCTTTTTATTAAGGAAATAACAACTATAAAAATGATAAATATTAACAATAAGAGACAAGTAATGGCAACAAAAAAATAGAAACAGAATTTTTAAGTATAAAACGCTGTATTGGTCATACACCAAGACCGCAGGGGAATAAATCAGGGCTAAAATGTTAAACAGCATTTTAAAAATATCATACTAATTCTTTTTAGGTTCAAATGCTGCAGTCTTCCAGATAATAGGCAATATGGATAATACCATGACTTTACTTAGTGTAATTTTGACATTTAAAACATAATTTGATTTCACATTTTCAATCAAATTTTTAACTGAGTTTCTCTACATTTCTTGAAAAGGTTGGACATATTTGTTAAATGATGAGTCAGTAAAATTCCTATACTTATTGAACATCCTAAATTGATGTAAGAATTAAATATCTTATAAAGATGAATTAAACTTGTCTAAATAAGAGATATTTGTATATAATATAGTTTATTGTATACCATTATTTGCAGCAGAAGAAACAATATTAGCATTAAAGCATAATGTACCCCAGGTGATGGACTGGAAGCCAAATTAGGGACCAGGAAGGGCCCTGTAGCTGCCCTGCACTCTGCATAGGGAGTCACTGCCATACTGGATAGTCCCTCCCACGTGGTTTCCATCATGGTTTTATCCTCACGTCTTCCTTTTGCAAGAGAAAGCCCCAGCAGGTTTTGCGCAGGACATTTCCCCTAATATCACCCGTCCTACTTTCAGTGAAATTAAGCAGTTTTCTAGAAATACAGACTGTCAAAAGAGGATTACAAGTTGAATTACAAGTTGTCAAAAGAGGATTCTAATATTTAAATTAGCTTTCTTGTTGTTTCATTTTTAGCCAAAATTGGTCTCATCCCCGAATGGAATAGGCTCTCTTCCCAAGGAATAAACCGACGCTCTAGATACAAGCTTGGAGGTTGAAAGGTGGAGGCCTCAATCTTGCCTAGAAGCAGGTTTTCATTGGTCTTCACATTGTTTAAGGCAGATTATACAATATTGAAGTAGTTGCCAATGTATAAAATTATAAAGTCCAGTCACTCTTATTCACTCACTGTATTTCCATATAGAACTTCTAAGTAATGAAGTAAGTCAGATTTTAAAATCATGATTTCAGGATTTCAAGATCCTGCTTTCATGTGCTTTATGCACATCTTGATGAAGCAGCCTAAATGTTATAGATGAGATTGCCTCACCTCTCTTAATTTCTAGGTAGGATTCATCCTCCAAAGGTGCATACTAACTGAAAATGATATGATGGAAGCTACGTTAGTATGCAAGCATTCTCCTGCTCAGCACTGCTCAGACAGTTTTAGTCAGAGACCACGCAGTGCAGTGTCTGAGAACTGCATTGTCTCCCCAGACACTCTGAACCCACCTCTAAGACAGTGTTTAGGAGACTGCACTTTTTAAAATTTTTATTTTTTGTTTAATTTCTATTTAAATTTTTTTTTTATTGAAGTATAGTTGATTTATAACATTAGTTTTAGGTGCAGCAAAGTGATTCAGTTATACACATATATTACATATATACTTTTTCTTTTCAGATTCTTTTCCATTATATGTTGTTATAAGAAACTGAATATAGTTCCCTGTGCTATACAGTAGGTCCTTGTTGTTTATCTATTTTATACATAGTAGTATGTGTCTGTTATTCCCTAACCTCTAATTTATCCCTCCCTGCCCTTTCCCCTTTGGTTACCATAGTTTGTTTTCTAGAGCACACTTTTATTATTTTCTTTCTTCCTCTAGACCAGGGCTGTCCCATAAAACTTTCTACAATGCTGAAAAAGTCTTATAATCTCCACTAATATGGTAACGAGCAGCCACTTGTGACCACTGAACACTTGAAATGTGACTAGTATGATTAAGGAACTGAATTGTTAATGTTGTTTAATTTTAAATAATTTAAATTCAAATAGCCACATAAGACTAGTGGTTTCTATTGCAAAACCCTAGATTGTGAGCTCTCCTGGGCTGGGACTATGGTTGGTAAGTTTTTCTATCTTTGGCACCTTGTGCAGCAAACAATGAAAATATGCTGAATGAATGAATAAAAGCAACGTATAAAGAAACTGGACATGTGGCAGTATAAAATCAGCCAATTGGAGGAGGATCAATAATTTCCTGCACAAGAGAATATTGAAATATGGGGATTTGGGATGGTTTCCAGCAGAACAATGTGACTAGGGGACAGTTAGTGATGGACAGTGGTAGCCAATTCTTTATGTTTAACAGGACTTAACAGTAATTCACTTACATTTAAAAAAATTTATACAATTTTTAAAGGTTACTTTCCATTGACAATTATTACAAAATATTGGCTATGTTTCCCATGTTGCACAATACATCCTTGTAGCCTAGCCTATACCCAGTAATTTGTACCTCTCACTCTGCTGCACCTATATTACCCCCACTCACTGCTACTGGTAACCACTAGTTTGTTCTTTGTGTCTGCAAGTCTGCTGCTTTTTTTATTCACTACTTTGTTGTATTTTTTAATTCTATATATAAGTGATATCATACAGTATTTGTCTCTCCCTGTCTGACTTATTTCACTTAACATAATGCCCTCCAGGTACATCTATGTTGCTGCAAATGGCAAAATTCCTTTCTTTTTTCATGGCTGAGTAGTATTCCATCTTCTTTATCCATTCATCTGTTGATGGACACTTAGGTTGCTTCCAAATCTTGGCAATTGTAAATAATGCTGCTATGAATATTGACATGCATTTATCTTTCTGAATTCATATTTTTTAATATATACTCAGGAGTGGAACTGCTGGTTATATTGTAGTTCAATTTTTAATTTTTTGAGAAACCTCCATACTGTTTTCCCCAGTGGCTGTACCAATTTACATTTCCACCTACAGTGTATGAAATTTTCCTTTTCTCCACATCCTCACAAAAATCTATTTGTGTTCTTTTTGATGATAGCCATTCTGATAGGTGTGAGGCAATACCTTGTGGTTATGATCTATATTTCCCTAATGATCAGCGATGTTGATCATCTTTTCATGTGCTTATTGGCCATCTGCATTTCCTCTTTGGAAAAATGTCTATTCAGTTCTTCTGCTTATTTTTAATGGGGTTGGGTCTTTTTTTGATGTCAAATTGTATGAGCTGTTTTTATATGTTGAGTATTAATCCCTTATTGGTCATAGGAATTCAGTTTTTAGTCAGGGGAAAACACTGAGACTGGGGTAAAATTGGTCGGAGGAGAGAGCACCGCACTTATGACTTCCTTGGTTTCTGATATGTCTAATGTTATAATCATGAAAAAAGAAGGATCTTTGCCCATATCTCAAACTATTTCTAAACATGGATTATTCTTATGAAATTTTGGATTATAATAAATAATTACACATTGAATTATTTGGAGATAGACACTAGTGATGATCACTGAAATATAAAATATTCTCTCTTTGCTGGCTATTACTCCTTTGAGCTGGAAAAGCAGGTTTCCATGGTACCTAAAATTCCTCCTAACCTTAAATTGAATTATTTCAATCAGTGTAATATTCTAGGCTATTTTCTATCAAGATATAAACATGTGCCCTTCCAAAACAGGACAACTATTCAGGATATTTTAATATACAGAAAGTTTAATTATTCAACTCCACGGAAACTCTAATTACTAATCTATAGACCTGAGCTTCGCAGTGGAAATGAATGGGAATATTTTGGTTCCAGTAGACCAGAGGGCAGTGTTGCACTGTGGATTTGCTTGTCACGGAGCTTGAAAAAGGATAATTGCTTGATAGAAGTCCTCTTTAATCACTTTCAGAAATGATTCCTTATTTTCCATTTGTACTAATGTTGGGCCACACTTTTCAGAGCACTCTGAAGATAATCCTAGAGTTTTTATCTTCCATGAACATTTGAAAATCTTCTGATTTCATGGCCTTGTATAATATTGGATTTCCCCTATAGCAGACATATTTGTGTTTGAATAGGACAGATAATTAATTAGGATATTTCAGAGTAAGTGTACCTTATTAGTAAATGGGCAAAAGGGCTCACTTCCAACTAGTCTTGCCATTTTTAATAAAAAAAAAAGTTGATTCAGACAAAGAGGTATGAAAACCAAAGGCTTATTAGATTTTAATGTAATGCAGATACAGCCTGGAGGGGCTAACTATTTTAGAAGACACATGAAATTTCAATACTTATCTTTGAGGTGCCATTTTGAATTCCTTTCCACTTACTTTAAAGCATTTCATGTCTGTTTCTGCTTAAAAAACTTAAGGTCAAAATAATTTCACATGAAATTAATTTTCTTTACCCACAGGAGACCCACAGTAGCTGAAACACAGTTAAAAATTAACAGGAACCTGTTTTTCTAGTTTTCTACTCATTACTGGTTGAGATAGTTTTGATAAACTTGATATGAAAGTCTACAGATTAAAGTTTCATGTTCTTTTCTTCAAGATTTTTCTTGTTAGTGTTCAAATGTAACTGCAGTGAAAGTTTTAGTAGACAGTGACTATAGTTTCAGAAATCAAAGCTGTTTCCTGCCCAATTATAATGCTCAGATAACCATTGTTCCCTCCAGTGGACCATATCTGTTCTTTTGTAAGAACTCGGTGATGATGTTAATGATCAGTGTGCTTCGAGTCTCCTAATCTGACATTAGAAATTACCCAGGTTGTGATTCAAATTGTGACAAACTCGTTTAGTTCCAAAATAAATCTTAAATTACGTTATCTTTGTAGCGTGTTTCTTTATCTTTGTTTACAGCAGGTATGTACCACACATGCATCACTAATAGGAGCCTTTCTGTACCTGAATGCATTTGAAAGATAATTTTAATCTACCTATACTGCAGGTAAAAAAAAAAAAAGGCTAGGTTTCCACATAGTGCAAGGAATCAGAAGCTGATGACTGATGATGACTTTCTCTGCTGTAAACTTCTATAACCTCCATTTGCATTCCTATATATGAACCTTTACTTGGAAAGCTTTTATGCCCTATATAGTTAAAATATTGCAGATAAACTGGTTGTTTCTAATGACCCAAAATGTTACCAACAAACTATCAGTGAGTTTCTTCTGTTTCCTTCTTGCCTCCCGTATCTTTCTTTAAGATCTATATCCTGAAACTAGGCAAGGGGGAGGGAAATGCTGGGCAATGCTGTGTCATATTCAATAAATTAGAATTCTATTATGGGTATCATTTCAAATTTAGTGTTTCTGTAAAGAGTCTTTCAAACTTGTCTTTTCTATATTAAGCATCTATAATATCAACGTTTTGAGAGCCAAAAATGATCACGGTTTTATGATTATGATCACTGTTTATTTGGAATGGTATTAATTTGACAGAAAAGTATGAATATACAAGAAGTAACTTTGTGTGTATACATATTTTATTGAAGCCATTTTCTTTAATGTTTTGAGAGGACCAAATTATTCAATGAACTTCACAAATCTCAAAATACTTACACTGTCTTCTGTCTTCCTTTTATTTTATGCTTTGAGGACTATTGACAGTAAAATACAAAACACTGATACATGTTCAACCAGCTCGGCTCTGGAACCAAATAGTCCAATTCACACATGTTACCTGAAAATTGACTCCTTTGGTCCCCCTTACAGCATGTTTCTGAAACGGTCACAAGAAAAAAATGGCCCTTTGATAATGTAGTCCATTCTTTCTTCTGCAACTTTATTTTGATATATTCTATTATAGATAGTTTGAAATATATGCACACACACACACACACTTTAATTCTGCAACTATTTGTTCTGCAGATTTAATCATTTGCCATATTTAATAAATCTGTTTTTCAAATGAAAGGCCTGGATATCTAAAGAATTGTAGGACCTTAAGTGACATTTTCAGTTTTTCCAATGCTCCAAATAACGCTTGATTTTCCTTTATTATTCCTTTAACAAGTAGTTATCCAGTCTTTTTCAATAGCCATTTGACAATTACTGATTACATTTCTAAAATTTGTGAGAACTCTCGTAGGTCCTGGATACACAGCAGTGAACACACAGATCAGCTCTCCACATTCCTAAAGCTTACTCATCTCTCATCTCTGTTTCTCTCAGTTCCTTAGAATCTAGCCTGCAACATTTGAATTTCCATTTTTAGTTTTAGTTATTTGCATATTCATGTTGTCTATTTTTAAATTTTTTTATTTGCTAAATTTCAAGCACAATACGGCATAGTGATTGAACAATCTTACTTACATTCATAATTTTTAAAGTAAGCAGATGCTGTCCCTTTTCTATTGCTGTAGAAAAGCCTTTCAGTCTCCCATGTCAGATTCTCCATCACTTTCAGTTTGAAATTCCCTAGAACAGGTAACAAAACCAAGTGAATACTCCCCTTTAAGATAATCTCATCAAACCTTATTTTTCCCAAAAGAAGATAATAATTTGCTCTCAGGGACGTTTAAAGATTACATGATATCAGGTAGGTGAAAATTTCTGATATATCACTGAGTGACAGTTATTTTTCCTTCTCTAATTTGCTTGGTGGGTTTTACCTATGGCAACTAGTCATTTGTCCTAATTCTACTCCCTAGATTCATACAGAAAAAAAGATATTATTTTATCCATATATAAATTATTCACATATTTTAAGAATCTTTTCTTCCAACTAAACTTCCCTAAATCCTTCAAACATTCCTTAAACACCATGGCAAACCATTCCCTTACCAGTCTCAGAAGACTTGCATCTGATGGGACTTCAGTTTGTCCACGTAAATGTGGTGTCAATCACTTGAACACAATATTCCAGAAGTGACTGTACAATGTGAAACAGAGTGATCGCTTCTCTTATTCTGACCATTGGATGTCTATGGTCACCTTAGAATAGAGTCACTTTTAAAATAAGCTAAATAAGTCACTCTGTTGACACCTTTTGAACTTAGGGTAAACTAATAATCCTAAATTTTTTTTTATATGAGCTTCTCTGTACGCTGTTCTTTCTCATCATTTATGTGCGCAATTAGGTATTACAATAAAGACTGTTTTACACACACTCTGTTTCAATTCTTTATTAATCAATTATATATATAAATATATGAATATAGCTGGTACATAGTTTGTGAATATATTCACAGGTAATCATCTAGATATAAAAGTTGCAAATAAAATTAAGACATAGTCATGCCCATGTGGAACTCACATGCAAATAGAGGGTTGGATATATAAAGAGCTAAAGTCAGGGCAATAGATGTTCACTTTTCATCTCAAAGTCTGCAAAAGAGCCTGACGTGCCTCTGGGAGTTTGAGAAGGCTTGGACTGCACCCAGAGTGAAATGTATAAGGTGATCAGCCAAGAAGGATGGTGAGTGAGGGAGTACCTAGTCAGGATGGAGCATGGACAAAGGTAGGAAGGGAACTTTAGAAAGCATGGGGGTTAGGGTCCATGGCCATTGCTCTAGAGGAAATAAAAATGCAAGATAGATGGGTCCAAAGTAGGGGAAGGGCTTCAATGACTAAATAAATAAGAAAGAAATAAATAGTTTATATTTACCTATAGACAATAATAAGCTAAAAAGAGGTTATGGAGGTTCGGTTATGGAGATATCATTTAGGCTTTTAGTATGCTTTATACAGTTTAGAGTATAGAATGAAATGTGGGGTGGTTAATGATGGAGAAACCATTTAAAAGGCTATGGTGATAATCTGGATAAGAGATGATGAAGGCCTGAAGTAAGACATTGGTGGTGTTTAATTATATCTTTTCTGCATGTTATACATATGAAATTGATGAAGAGATTTATTTACTCCTCTATGACACCTACCTGCTGGAATCAGAAACACCATTCTAGGCTGACTACTTAGCATCTTTTGTTTGATACAACTAAAAATCCACCCAAGTTATCATTTTGTTTATATTTCTCCACTCTATCTATAAAGATGTAATAGAATTGTATAATTGTTCCTGGTTCAAATATTTCTTTCTTCATGATTTCCTAAAAGGAAACTTTAATTTCCATTGGAAAAGTTAGATTTGAATGATTATATAAACAATAAGCAACTTTTAAACATTTTTAAGTGAAAAATTGTTTACAATATGTCTGTATGTGTATATACATCCACATACATATACATCATATACACATATGCACTATATATCTTCCATACATATTGAAATGATTCAACTTTTACTTAAACTTTAAAAGCAATATTATTTCCAACAGTATACTGTTGTTTTGTTTAATCCTGGCAGAGGCTTGTCAAAACCAAAATACAACACTTGCCCACTTACTGATATTTCATTAAAATTCATAGTTCTGAATTTATTTTAGCATGTGAAAGGACCAATTCCTTATAGACATTAGTATCAACTAAAGCCACAACCAAAATATCACTTACATTTACCTCCTAATTATGTTTCAAAAATCGTTTAACAGCATTTAGCTATTTTAAAAGATAGTACAAAGTCTGTTGTTTCAAAAAGAATGAACCTTTTCAGTTGAAATACATAAAGCCAGTGTAGTAAAACCTAAGAAGGCTTATGCATTTATATTCCAAATCTGAACTCAGAACAGACTTCCAAATAGTTTTACAGAAATCAGACTGCTGCTGCTATGGCATAAAAAAAGGCATGAACACACAAATGAGTTCTTTTTTTACAGTAAGACTATATAAATACAGTTGGTGGAATTTTTTTTCTTCTTCTTAACCTTTGCTTTGTTTCTGCCTCATTTATTCTTAACCATCTCCCTGTCTTCTGTTCTTCATCTGTCTTTTCTTTGTGTCTCACTCCATGTTTTCTCCCTATTATTATACTTTCTTGTTTCTTTCTTTCTCAAGGCTTCCCTCAGGCCCATGCCACTGTGGACTCTTCTTTGTCTCTTTCCCCCCCAGCAGTCTGTTAATATGCCTATTTTCTTCTGTTTTTAATATTTGCTTCTCAGTTCTTATCCTTCTTCACTTGGGTCTTTCTTACTTGAATTTAAATTTTTATTTCTCTTCTTATTCCTCTGTTGCTTCTCTGTCTCCTTTGCTGTGGCTTCTTCTTATGTGTGTTTCCTCTTACGGATTTTTTTTTTCCTTGACTTTCTATTTGGTCCTTTCTCAGCTTTCTCCTATTTTAACTTTTTAATTCCCTCTCTGATTCCACTGATGTGTTCCACATTTGCCATCCTGACTCTTCCATTATTTTTTCTCAATTTCCTCCTCTATATCTTATCATCCAGTTAGTAAGTCATAGCAATGATGCAATAATAAAATAATTTCAAGTATCATTTCACTGAGAATAGCATGAGAGTGTTCATTTTTCATTGTAGTGTTTTTATCTGATGGACTTCAATGGATGCATTAGAAGTATGCTTTTTAGTTTTTTTAGAAATGCACACTTTCTTCAACTGTTTTAAAATTATGCTATGTATTGTATACCCCATTCCTCCTTCCTTAACTACCTTGAGAAACTTAACCCTTTACTTAGCAGGCAGAAATGATATTAGTAACAAAGTTCAGAAAATGACTTCAGACTGTTCTTTGATGGAATTCATTTTTCTTTCTTTCTTTCTTTCTTTCTTTCTTTCTTTCTTTCTTTCTTTCTTTCTTTCTTTCTTTCTTTCTTTCTTTCTTTCTTTCTTTCTTTCTTTCTTTCTTTCTTTCTTTCTTTCTTTCTTTCTTTCTTTTTTTTTTTTTTGATTTTGGTTTTGTCTATGTGATTCAGGGAAATCTTAACCCAAACCACATGTTTTGTGCATGCATACCAGAAGCCACTCACCTTTTACTGGTGACTTTCTCAGGCCGGGTGAGGGGAGAAGATGATGCTGATCCCCCTCATGGAAGAACATTTATTACTCTTACTCCAGCTTGTAATGCTACTTCGTGCCTGTCAGAGAAATATGACCTAGGAAACTGTTGCTTATGAAAAAAAGGAGCAACATTATTGTCTATCTTTTCTCCTGTAAATTAGGGCACTCTATTAATCCTGCCTGCATTAACAAGTCAGGCATTTTTATCTCACAGTGTTCCAAACCCATAGCAGTATGTTAATACAGCTTCAGTGATGAACTATCATATATTTGAGGCCACTGAGATTGAAAATACTATATGACCGGCGTGGCAGGCAGTGGTTTGGGAAGTATGGGCATTGCTTTCGTAGTCTTGTGACAGAAACACTGACTTCTAGTCTTTCAGCTTTTTATTAGTGCTTGAGGGAGGCAGATTCTCCACTTTCTCATTCTCCCCTGCATTACAGAGCATCATCCCTGTGTGTTGCTAAAATGATCATGGGCCTTGCTCAACCTTGCTTTCATGTTAAAGTAAGTTATCAAAATAAATAGACAGACAGATAGATAGGCAGATAGAGTGATAGTTAAATAGATAAATGAATAAATAAATGCTGGTATACAAAAATAGAAAGTATTTATTCTTCTTAAATCAAAAAATGGAAAACTGTATTTTTTATCTAACTATATTTAATTATTCAGCTATTTAATTAACTGTGTTTTATCTACCCACAAAGGAGTAGATAAAAAATGCATACTAGCTTCATTTTCTCTAGAAATTTTTGTCATTAAATTTTAACTGTGAAACATTGAAATAACTATTAGGACATTTTTAGTGAGAATTTAAAATATATAGATACTTATAAAAGCTTATCTCTATCTGTATCTATGTCTATTTACCTATCTCTCTATATAGTTTGTGAAACAGAGAGCAGTATGTTTTGACATTAGGAAACATACACACAGACATAGACACACACGCACACACACACAGAGGGAGAAGACCTTGAATAATGGTTAAAAGAAAGCATGTATCCTTAACAACATAGAGTCTTAAAAAAAAAAAAAAAAAACCACACTGCTTGTTCTACCAAAGTAAAAAGACTAGATAAATGAATATTACTTTCAGAGACTGCATGTTGATATTAAAGCTTTGTAACTTCTGAAAATTAAAAAAAAAAATGAGAACTCAGTTTTAAAAGTGAAATCTGTGGTTCTACCAAGTACCTGTCAATACACCCAGAAAAAATATAACACAATTCTCTCCATAGATGATCCAAAAAACAAAACGAAAGAAGGTTCTTTGCTGTAAAAACTCAGAGTAGGGCATCTACTCTAAAATTTTCATCTCCCTAAATATACCAAAATCTCGTAATATTATTCCTTAAGTACTTGCTTTACATTTGGCTAGCTGAATAACATTTGACAGTTAGTGAGGGGGAAGATTGCTTCTTGAAGAGTGATTATTTCATAACCATAGTTTTGGAAGAGAAAGCAATGAAAAGTCATCAAAATACAACATTGAAATTAGGAATGTTTTATTTGGGATGCTATGATAATTTACCCCTTCATGTGTGTACTGCAAAAACCCACAAAATTGCTACTAAATGTTATGTTTTCCAGAGCCAAAGGAAACTGCAAGTTAAGCTCAAACTGAATTGAGATGGAGATATACGATGCTATGGAGATGTACGGGCAGCAATTCATTTAGATGAAACCCCTCACTGTGTCCTAACACCAAAGACACAGTGAACAACATCTATCTTACTCTGTTTTTAAAAGTTTTGACTTAGATGTTCTACCCTGGTTTGCTGGCATTAGAGATAACATTATTGCATTCCACATAGTTTCACACTTTCTATATCATGGTTCAATTTTTAAGAACTGTGTTTTAAGAAAACAAACTAAATTTAACAATTAAATACTCTTCCACTGGTCATGTTATTATTGAAGCTAGAAAATCCTTCAGCTGTAAATAGTATTAATCACGTGACTAAAAATGTAGAGCCTCTTTCTTTTCTTGAAATGTTGTACCATTGAAATTTTAATTCTTAGATATGACTTAAGGAAATATGGCTTCTTCTGCACATGGAATAGTTATTAATAAGAGAAGAACTGAGTATGAGGTTCAATGATTAGTAAATCCTTTATGCCTTTATTTCTCCTTTATAAATTAATTCTCACTTATCTCTTACCCTAGATACTTATTTTCTTAAATAACAGGTCTATGGTTAGATTTTCTGCTTTTAAGAAAGATTTCTTTAAAAAAAAAGGATTTCTTCATTTGTATTACATACTAATTCAATTAGTAATTCTCTGTATTCAAAGGAAAACATTTCTAAAAATTCACAGAAACTAAAATACTGTATTCCAAACCATAGCCACATGATGATAATGGAAGTACATATGAGAATATACTCCTAAAAATAAAACATTTATTAATTTTTATTGAAATATTTCATTTTTAAGAAAAAGTATAACACACCTCTGTTAGAGAATGGGTGCGAGACACATGCTACAAATATTTTATCATTTCGCTTTATTTTTATTTATAGTGTATTCTTTTAAAGCATATTTTATCTTTAAAAAACTAGATTTTAAGGCTTTGTTATTTTACCCTCTCCCCACCCCCAACCGAGAACAGGAGACACATTTTTGAGGAGAGAGGGGAAACAAGGCAATATAATTGAACATCAGGAATTTTCAATGATTTGAAATATTATCTTATATGTTGAAGAATATTGAGGAAACAGAAATGGAGTGGGTCGAAGGTGGTTAAAATAGGAGTCACCTGTGCCGTGGCTCTCACGCCGTGTTTGCTACGAGGGACGCCCTATTCAGTAATACCTTCGGCATCAGTGCGCCACCGCAGCCCCGTGTCGCGCCGTGACTGTAACAAAGCATTGTTCCCTCCATAGATCTGTGAGGGGAAATGACTCTGACTCACTTTCTTGGCTTTGATGTCTCCAGCAGCAATTTATCCTGGTGTGTTAAACGTGAAGGTAAACCATTAAAAGAGGTGCACACCAGAGGTTCAGTTTCATAAACTCGTTATTTTTCCTTTTCTTTTCCTTCCTTCCTTCTTTCTTCTTCTTCTTCTTCTTTTTTTTTTTTTAAGAGGAAAACTAGGTTTTAGTAGCTAGGCATGAAAGAAGCACAAAATGAGAGTTTAAAACTATAAAGCCTGAATGGAATTTGTATCATTTCCCTTTCTAGCTGTAGCCTTTGTCACTATAATACAAATGTCATGGAAGTAAGAATAAAACATCTCAGGCATTAGGATTGAATGATAGCTCATTCATATGACAATGACTGCGCTGAGGACGGAACATCTCTCAGAATGTAGCCATTCTTGTGGCAAAGATGATAATGACAAGGAGAAATGGTGCAAAATTAACCAATTCTTGGGATCCTTATAAAGAAATCTTATAAGTCTGCTCTGATGTGGTCCAATGTATTGTATTAGGTAAGGAGTGAAAAAGGTAGGGGGCCGGGGTCAGGGTGGGGCAAGGAAATCCTTCTTTAAGTCCACATCTCTTGCCAGAGAAGCCGGCTTGGGAAAGTCTCCGTTTCTACCAGTAGATGTCACCGCAAGCAACAGAAATACCCCAGGGGCAGGGAGAGCTGACGCTGAGGGGAAAGAGCCTCAGAGGATACAATGAAAGTAACAAGAAGGGCCCATCAGTGGTAAATTCTGTCTGAAGCCACAAAAGCTTTAGATGATTTGGGTTTTAATTTGATCTGATACGTTCTCGCCATTATGAGGGGAGTGTCTAATGAGGCCCGGAGAGCGGGGCTCTAGAGCAGAAGCTGTCAGGCCCTGCAACCCTGGTCACTCTCCCGTGCAGGGTTCACTGGGCCTGGTGCTCCTCTGACTAGTCGCTGGGACTGTTTATCCCTTGCTGGGCTTTGACTCACTCCGTGATCGGGGCTGAAACGGCCGCCGAAAGGGGTTTGACAGGAGGAGCTGAGTACTCTTCCCACTGCTACTATTTGGAGCTCAGTGAGTGGCATCAGGGGAGGTGGGGCGGTGCTAGCTCAGGACAAGCTTGTTCACTTCTCCCTCTTGCTCTCTTCTACAAGGTGAAAGCAAGTCGTGGTTTTTAAAATATTCTTTTTTTTTTTCCCTTTTGCCTGTCTCAGATGTACATGTCTGAGCAATGTTATGAGTGTGTGCGTGTGTGCACGTGTGAGTTTGCACACATGCCCATGTTCTGACATTTTACTCCATTTGACGATTTTTGCAAACCATGTACAATAAATCAACCTCTGGTGAGCAGCCTCAGTTTGAAATTTAAGTGCCACAAAAAAAAAAGCCCATTTCTTCTCAGCCAAGAACCTCAGACAGGCTCTCGTGTGCACTCGTAATTCTACATCAGTTCGCCCTGGGTTAAACTCCATAGTTTTCAAGACACTCTCAAATTAGAAGCGTTTATGAGGTTATTCTGCTGTCCTCTGGACAACACCTTATCCTTCCCTTCCATGCATTCTGCAGGCCCCCTCAAATGCCTCCTTTCTGGTGAAATCAAGTGAATCACAGCAGGAGTAACTTCAAACCATTCGAATGTTTTAATCTCCATTTCCACATCTTTTCTGTAAACTCTCTGTAATGGATGTTCCTATCTGGATTACTGTGACCTAATTAATAAGACCCAGGTGTACGCTGCCCTGGTCGGCTGCTAAAGCTCTCTCAGTTCCTGCACAGGATGGCGACACCACCTCCCACTCTAACTTAAAGGACTGAATTTTAGCATTGACTGAAATTCAGATTACCTGAGGTGATATGTTTAGTTTGTCCTGAAGCTTGTCCTAAGAGTGTTCTGGCTTTTTCTGTGTCCCTTGAAGTGCTGGTAAAGGTGACAGCCTCACAGAACTCTTTTGTTCCAGTCTGGAAAAAATCAGTCAGATTTCCATTAGTCCTCATGGTTCTTTTGAACACCAGGCTTTTATTTTACACTTAAAAGAAAATCTGTCAAGTATTTTGGTCACCAAATATATCCTACCTACAAATGTCAGATGGTGATGATTAGATCCTATATACTAGACATCGTTTTTAAAAAAAATCTAGTCTTCTGTCATGAGTAATTCTATGCCTTTAAAATAATGATCATGATTTGCAATACTTAAGCTATTTTATAGGCTGCGTGGACTGATCTAGGACAAAAGGTTGGATGGTAGAGGCATGTAATTCCAGAAATCATACATGGGAAAAATAAAAACAAATAAAAGGTAAACAAAGCTATTGTCCTTTCTCTTAAAAAGTGTAGGTGAAAAATATAGAACAGTAGATAAAGCTGTTTTCTCCCAGGTGCAAAAGGATGCAGCAGACTGAGAACTGCTTTCACCTGAATATAAAATTTACTATAAATTATAAGAAAAAAATGCGTGTATTCAGTCAAATGTGATGTTGTCCCTTTAAATGTTCTGTCTTTTGCAGCTTTTGCTTGTCTCCCTAGCTCCTAAGGTTGCCTGATCCTCTTTTCTGGAATTCTTTCAATTAGTTTTGGATCTGCCATCCTAAAGTCTCTGAAATTGCTTATTCTAAGAGATTTCAATACTTACTCTGATGACATTTTTTGATTCTAAACACATAGGAATTCTTAGTAGTTTTGAATTTACTTTGTATCCTTTCGTCCATATAAATCTGGCAATCAAGATTTCTCTCAGTTTAATTTGCTTTCTGTTGAGGATTTAAATGATATTATCCTGAAGCTTTAGCCAACCACTTCCAGTCCCTAATCCTTGGCCTTCCTCTGGTGAAAGGCTGTTCTCAGTTTTCTTGGTTCGGTTTAACCCTCCTAGTTAATCTCTGACTTCTGGTAAATTGCCATCATGTTTAAAATCTGCAATTGTAACTCTTTTCCTTAAAAAAAAAATCCTGCTCACAAAGGACAATATGGCTAACTTATATCACCTTATTTTTTAAATGAAACTAAGAGCAGTGGAAGACGCGGCGATCCACTCTAGGAATATCTTAACTGTCATCAGATCTAGAATGAATTTCAGTCAGGATTTCTGTCCTTTCATAGCACATAAATCGCACTTCTTAATGCTGGAAAGGGTCTGACTGTCTCACTGACACTCTCAGGCTCTTTGTGCAGCCCCTGCTTCTAGGCCTTTTGGCTGGGCGGCTGCTGCCTTCCGACAGGAAATTTATTAAAATGCACTTCAGTCCTGCAAAGGCTGTCTGCCATTGTTTGTTGCTTTTGTTTCTTGTTTAATTCCAGTTTTCATCTGCCAGGACTCATCAACAGATTATGGCCCTTGCATCATAGGGTGCCTTAAGGGTTAGATCCAAACGTGTTAGAGATTTATACATTAACACGCACACGGCTCTGGAAGACACACTCTGCTCAGCTATATCCACAGAGATGACGTGCAGACCATTCGCTCCACTTCAAGAAATATTATACGAGTTCTTTTCAGTGGGTCTGTTTATTTGGCTGGCTGACTTACTGTGGGGAAATCGCCAAAAGTTTTCTAAAATTGAATCCAGATAAGACAGAATTCCTTTTGATTGGATCTTATCCCTGAGTCGATCAACACTCTTCCATCACGTTGAAAGTTGGCAATTCACTCATAGCCCTGGTCCCAATGGGGAAAACCTTGGTTTTATGCTTGACTCTACTCTGTCATTTATGAATCGTGTAAACATAAATATTAAGCTGTCACATTTTCCTTTGAGAAAATACAGCAGGGATAAAGTAAATAATACCTATTTATTATTTGTAAGTGTTACATTCTGATTACCAATTTTCACTTGTATGACTGAAATTCCTTATTAATTGGATGGATTGAGCAATAACTTTCTAAATACGTACATTTCAACACTAATTTCAGGGAAGCTAAGCAAAATTTCGTCTCCTGGAAAATGGCAAATTGAATTTGACTGTCTCTCTGAATGTACCTTGAGAGAGGAATGGATTTAGAGATTCCTGGGTGACAAAGTTTTTAACACTGTCCTGGTCTAGTTGCCTAAATGACTACAAAATAAAGTGCACGGTGGTGCTGGAGAACTTACCACAATGGAAACTCCAGTTTGGGTTGAATTATGAGGAGGAGAATTCTGAGAATTTCAAGGAGAATATCCAACTGCAAGTGGGTCAGAAGATAGCTTATTTCTTATGTTGCAGGCAGACTTCCTCATAGATTTAACTGGGATAATTCATGAGTGCCATTGAACATGTCGACAGTCAAAAAGGATAAATAGGGCTAACAGTTGGGTCTACTTCCAAGCAGAAGTTCACTTTCCTGTTATGGAAACAAACAAACAATTAAAAAATGTTTCTGTTAAAGTTGTATTTAGTGCTGGTATTTGGTCAGGGCACAGAACCATACAGATTCTGTCCCGAATCTGGGTCGGCATCCTTAGGACAAAACACACAGGCAGGTAAACAAGGTAAAATGGCATTTCATTACCACCTGAGCCATTGAGCATCAGATCCGAAAGCATTCCTTTGGTAGATTCAGTTAAATCTCTCAGGAGATTCTTATTCTGTATTCATGAAAGTCAAAAGTCTAAAACAAAGGTGAATTGAAAAATTTCTTTTGTAGATCGTATCTACTTTTATATCCATTCAACAGATATTGATCTTAGTGACTTATGCATTAATGCAGCCATTTGTGAATTTATGAATCCAAGTCCTTGTATGCAAAGAAGCATGATACACACATAAGCATGATTTGTAATTGGAAGAAATTGGGAAAAACCCAAAGGCCTTCAATGGGGGTGGTTGACTAGATTATGATTTACTCATTCAATGGACTATTCTAATACTGGAAAAAATTAAAGGGTGGGGAAATTTCTCATGTACTGATATGACAAGTTCTCCGTGAAACATTATATAAAAAAGAGAAGTCATAGAAGATTGGGATTTGGTGTCAAATGTGGAGAACATTTGTATATATTTGCATGGGAGAGACACACCAAAAGTCTAACAAAAATGATTATTTTGGATGAGATAGGAACAGAGAAGAAGAGTGGAATAAGAGTAAAATTTACACTGTGGACCTTTTTTACATTCCATGGGTTTGTATAAATGCAATAGTATTCAAAAATTAAGAAAAGTAAATTTTATTTGTATTTACTACTTATTATACTCTAATATTTATTTTTAAAATTTCTTCCACAACTTTCATAAAGTGGTTGTGACTCTCAATATAAACAAAGGAAGAAATTTGTAAGAAATTTGTATGATTTCTATGAAAGGCAAGGCTTGGGATTAAACCCATGGTCTACATTATCTAGTTGTGTGACCTTATAAAAATAATGTATTTTCCTAAACTTCAGTTTGATAAAATGAAATTAAAAGTGCTTCATAGAATTGTTTTGAAGCTCAAATCACATAATATATGTTAAAATGAACACAGTTCACTTCTGCTCTTACTATGGTTACTAGAAAAATCAATCTAAAATATTTATCTGGAGTTTTCTTACAAAGTAAAAAAAAAAAAAATTCAAAGTAGAATTTTGTCCACTATTTTGTGTTTCTACTTCATCAGAATTCATGGCCTTCCTCTTGCCACTGACCCAAAGACACATGTGCTTATTATCCTCTCAATCATGCTGGCATAAGAGAAATATGAAAACACTCCACAAATGATAGCCCTGGATAAATACAGAGGCAGATATGAGTATAGCTCTTCTTTATTTTCTTGTTCTATTTGCTTCATTTTTAAGGTAACAGTACATTATAGAACAGATCATTTCCATATTTTAAAAATCTTAGCAACTCGTATGCTTGTAGTCTAGGGTAGGGTTTTGCCTGACTTCAGGTGGACTAGGAGTGATAAATCCAGGGTCGTAAGTGCAGTGAGTAACAGTGGGCTCTAACCCATTGTCTAGGGTGGATCCCCTAGACAATGAGAAGAGAAGGAGCTTTCTTCATGTCTCCTGAGATCAGAGTCAGTGTTGATAAAGACATTTCTTACAGTGAGCCAGAGAAGGAGGAGAAAAAGAAGAAGCTATTATTTCTATCACTATTACTGCTGGTGGGAGCAAAGTTAAAAAAGAATAGAAAGTGAAGAAGGTAATAGTGTTCCTGTAGCTCCAGGCAAAATAATGGTATATGATTTGCTGTGGAACTGAGGAGCTGGGCTACTGAGACAGCATTTTCTCTCACCTTAGTTTTCCTCCATTTTGTCCCTTATTTTACCCTCTTTTAAAATCCCTCTTTACTGGAATTTACCATCAGTCCTCACAGGGAGTACAGAGATGCTGGGTAAGTCGATCGCTGATGTCTCATGGCTGTATTCCTCCCTGGATATTGCCCTCCCAAGCAGAGCTCAAGGTTAAGCCCCTTGACTGACTGGCTGATGATGAAATGCAAGACTCATTATCTCAAGTTAGGGTAACTCTGGAGAGCCATCCAGTTGTCCATATGATTGGCTGAGTCCTCCATTGTACCATACTAAGGGTTGACTTCTTTCTCCCACTCTGTTCCTATGTTCCTCATTTCCTAACTAATGTAGCTGCCAGTAACACTCCCCAGTAAACCTTCCAAATACAACTCTCTGCCAGAGTCTGTTTCCTAGAACCCAATCTAAGCTCAGTGTGCTAGTGTCTTCAGTGATGGCAGAGGTAGCTGCGTCTGACTTAGCTGCTTCTCAGATCATGAGAAAATAAGTATATTCCTCTAAACTCAAGAGCCCTGACATATGGAATCAATGTGGTTTATTTTCTGCCCTCTGTCATGCAGTCATTCCAAGGGGTCTCTTCTAGATTTGGACTATAATCTCATACTCAGAAATCCTCAGAGTAATTCTTACCAAAGAACATTATTCTTCAGATAGTTTTTCACAGTTTCCAGGCTGGATCTAATTAATAAAAAAAAAACTCATCTTAAAGCATTCACTTAAATTTTGCTTTATGTTTGTTCCAGAACAATATCAACCCCAAGATTCTTCTTGGAGTTCCTAATATTTTCCATAGATTTTAGGTCAATATTTGATTAGATCACTTATGGAAAATCTGCCTATTTCCTTCACTAGACATATAGAAGTTACATTCTTATGGGTATTGCTAAGGAATTGAAAATGATATTGATACTTATTTATTTTTTTGAATTGTAACAGACTCATAACCATTGTTAAATGCCAGCTCAAATTCCACAATATACTAGAAGCCTCTTCTGACTAGACCATTTTCTTTATGATTCCCCTCAGTTTTGAAATTCTGACAGTCAATTAAGTCATCATGACTTAGCAGCTGCTAATACACGGATTTAATTTCCCGTACTGATTCTGTATTTCCCAAAGTCGACTGAAGACATTTTAAGACCTTTTTATGTTACTCTTGCATTCATTAGAGTATCTAGCATGGCAGTTATAATTTACAGGAGTTGTTGTAGCAGTGACTTGCAGTTAAACTGTAAAAAACTAAGGCTGAAATCTAGAGTGGTACTAATTACAAGTTTTTACTCTACAGAGAGGAGCTATAGGGTTGTGGTTAGGGAGTGGCACTCTAACAACAAATCTGAGTTCAAATCCCGGGACCACAAGATTCCAGCTGTCGACTCTGGCAAATCACTTGATATCCTTCAACTTTAATTTCCTCTTTGTTAAATTTAGCATGGTAAGAGTTCTTATCTCCCAGAGTTACTGGACATATTAATGGCTCACTTAATGAATAAAAAGCAATGATTAATAAATACTTATTATTATTACTTAAAAAATTATTATGACATAATTTTGATTCACTGTTACAAAGAGCATAGTATTGTATTTTAATGGTATCAAAATTAGACACTTTTCTATTTAACACCTTTCTAATTTTTAATTTTTTCTAATTTTAAATGACTTTGGTCCATAAAAAGAATGAAATATTTTTAGGGACAGAATTCATGTCATGATATGGTCATGGGAATCTTCCTTCTAGAGTGATGTAATCTTGGGCATTCTGTCCAATGAAGGAATAAAATGTGTTTTTGTCCCCATTGGTTCATGCTGGATTTTTACCACCTGACCTTGTCCATCTGACTTCATCGTGTCATTACTTATGATGTTCTATGAATTTCTCTAAAAACATTGTTTCATCTTCAGTGTGTCTTACACTAACCTTGAACCAAGATGTCGCATCTGTCCATCATCCAGCCTTTAACTTTTACTCTCCCAATGAGGCTGGAGAAAGATGTGAAGGAGATACATGGTGTCAGTTACCTATTGCTGTTTTATAAATTACTACAAATTTAACATCTTAAAACAGCAAACATCTCATAGTTTTTTTGGGTCAGGTATCTGGGCGTGATTTAGCTAGGTGCCTCTGGCTAAAGGCCTCTTGGAAGACTGTAGTCAGTTGTCAGTCAAAGCCAAGGTTTCATCTAAATGCTTTCCTGAGGGAAGCCAACTTCCAAACTGACTAGTGTAGTTGTCCAGACTCAGTTTCTCTTGGGTTGTTACACTGAGAATCTCAGAGGTTTTTGTGAACATTGCCTGAATGCCTCCCTCTTGTAATGAGGGTGTCTCCACAGAGCAGCTCACAAGATGGCAGAAATGACAGTCCATCACCTCTGCCACCTTCTGTTCACTAGAAGCAAGTCATAAAAGTCCATCTTTCACTCCAGGTGAGGAGATTACAGAAAGGCATGAATACCGGAAGGCAGGGATCACGGGGCTTACCCAAGAGGCTGCGCAACAGACCAGTCATGATTGACAAGCACTTTATTTACCACCGTGCACTTACAGAAACAGGGTAAATACAATCTTGAGTCTTAACAAATGATAAAAATTTTAAAGAAATGTTTTCCATGATGTCTATTATAATAATTTCCTGAACCTCCCTCATTTGTATAAATTTAGTCAAAATTTTAGCATTTTTAACAATTGTCTGGAGCATTGTGGTTCATAATGTGGACTAAAAATGAGAGGAAATTGTGTATTTTTATTCCAGATGCATCATGTACTTTCTGTTGACTCTCACTTAGAAAGTTGCTAAACAGCTATCTTTTTCTCATCTAGAAAAAGGAGGCAATGATTTTAGCTTACAAATACTTGGACTACGAATAACAATTTTTAAGAGCACTTTACAAAGTGCTTTGAAATCATCTAAGTGCTCTTAATACCAGTAATTTTTAAACAACAAAAATGACAAAAGCCACTCTTGTGCTTGAAGTTCCCAGATACATGTTGTGTAATAAAAATTTACTAGCAGAAAGTTCTTGATTTCCCTTACTTGACTTTTATGTCATTTTACAATGACTTTGGAGATGCCTATTAGTACCTGCATTTCATTTATAAATGGGAAGGGTGCTAACAGAACAAATGATCAATAAAATTAACCTGAACAGAGAACTGGCTTTTTTAAGCCAGTTGCTTCTTACCCTGCCTTTCCATTTTCTTGCCTTAAATATGAGTTTTGTGGACATTTAATGACAGCTATCTCAACTTGGAAATGCAAAGCCAATATATCTTGAAATAAAAACAGACTCTTCAAGTCATATTTTGGCATTACAAAGTTAAAATTAGATCCCACTTCAAACAGGCTTCTTTAATTAGGAAATATCCCAAACAAAAGACCTCACTTCCCAAGGAACATTGGACCATTATGCTAATTGGAATGGCCACTGTATAAGCCTTGGGTGGATCTGAGGAAAGCAGTTGTTATTCTGGCCTGAGTTTCCAACCACACTTATTTTGCTAAATTGCATTTCTTTAGGAGAGCAGACTGATAGGCTACAAGTGTTACTAATTCTATTAAATACCCTCTTTTTCATTATTCTTTCATACTTAATGATCAAAACCCTTAACCACTGTCTATTTTTAAATGATATAGTTCCATAAACAGATTGAAATACTTGAATAACCACTTCATGATGATTACGTTTCCCTGAGTGACCACCCTGATCCTTTTAATTGTCCCAAGCTGCAATTCCAAATTATGCAAATCATAAAATGATGTTTTAAAAAATACGTACTTTTTATAGTTGGCTTGGATAATTTAATTTGAAAATTGACAGGGATGAGATATATACTTATAGGACAATAGGTTCAAATGTAAACATCCCTGTAACAACTGTTTAAGCAGCATGCCTCTCTTTTCCCGTGCCTTTTTCCTCCTCTCTTGCTTTCCAACTGTCCATGATCTAGAAGGACCTGTCCCTACTCACTTGAAGGAACATTTCAAGGAAAGCAAAGTGGTAGCAGATAATCAGAGATATAAATTATTTTTAACAGCTTAATGAACCTAATTTTTTATCTACTGATGGAGCCATTTCCACTGTGTTTGTGTGTGCCTAAGTGTATATGGGAAACACTTGCCAATAATATAAACAATCCAGAAGGGGAATTTTAACTGGGTTCATTTTGCTTTACCAATCAGAATTTCCAGTGTTTTCTTTCCTTTCCGTAATTAAACTTCTTTTGCACTGTTTCCACATCTTTCCCCAGATTTCTTCTCTTTCTTTTGCTTAATTTAATTTCTGATCTGAATTTTAACATTTTTTTTAGTTGAAATTTTTTGTTCAAAGATTCTCCATTTCTTTGACGCATCAATTAGAGGTTTGTAATCTCTGTATCTGTAATTTTAACAGAAACATACAGCATGCCAAGTTTAAATATGTCTTCATTTCACATTTTTCTAAGCTTACTATTTTTCCTGTTTACCCATGTCTTATTTTTCTCCATGTATCATCATTTCATGCTCTTGCCATCTTTCACTTTATCATCTTTTCTTGTTTGCAGTGAATTCGTATCTGGCCACAAGTAGCTAGAAGTCTCAAAGCAAATTCTTCTTTCAATGAATTTTTTTTGTTTTAACTTTTTCTTGAGTTACTTTCTTTATCTCTCCTTATTATAAAGTGAAAATTAATTGAGAAGAGGACCTTAGATAAAAGGTACTCTTTCATCTTTTAAAAATTCTTTTTCTGTTCTCCAGAGCATCAAAATACAAAATATTGTGTATGCAAG
This sequence comes from Camelus dromedarius, assembly GCF_036321535.1. NCBI lineage: Eukaryota > Metazoa > Chordata > Mammalia > Artiodactyla > Camelidae > Camelus > Camelus dromedarius. Next base: position 17,148,064 of record NC_087465.1, on the reverse strand, counting down.
TTCTTAATTAAATGTTCCTTTGTACCGACCACTGAATCAAAAAAGTAAGAATGACTTAGGAACATACGTGTGTGTGTGTGTGTGTGTGTGTGTGTGTGTATAAAATGAATATATACATCTATAATTCCATAACTCTCTCATATGTACATATATATACATATATATATATATTTCTCTCTCCAGAAATGACACCACTAAGAACTTGGCTTGCATCACTTCAATATTTAAATCATGTAAATATTTTTATGAAGATATAACTTTTCAATTGTACATGCATATATTTTAATGTGTGCATTTGTTGTTATAAAAAAAACTAGCTTGTTCCCTGCAAAATATTTTTCATATTATTTTCACTACATTGAAAAGTTGTATTTTTACGACTATACTTATACAAATATGTGTAATCCTCATTTTTTCCCTAATACTGAATTATGTAGATGTGCCGTAATTTATCTAATCAATTCCCTGCTAATGTGTATTTAAATTACTCCTAATGTAATTCTATTACAAACAATATTGCAGCAGCAACACATCTCAAAAATCTCTGTTTTTCCATCATGGAGATATTCCTGCATGATAAATTCCTAAACTAAAATTGTTGTGTCAAATAGTACTAATTTCCCTTCCAAAATATTGTACTCATTAATACCTCTATGAGGATAATGTGTGAGATCACCATTATTCTAACTTTGCCAACCTAAATCAAGTAAAGTAATATTTAGGCTTTAGTTTCTGGCTATATTTTTTTGGCTCTCTAGCAAAACTGCATCTGTTTTCACACATTTATTATCATTTTTATTCACTTTAAAAACCTGTCTCTTTAGTCCAATTTACTGTACTTTTTGGTTCTTTCTTATTGCTTTATATAATATGAGAATTTAAAGTTTATTTTGAGTATATATTGCGGATATTTTCTTTCAGGTTCTTGTTGTCTTCTTTAATTGGTTTAGGATTCTCTTGGGGGAGTACTGGCATTTAAAAATGAAGGTACTGACAATCTCTTCCAAACTGATATTTCTGCATCCAATAGTTGAGTTACTCCAGAAATTTGTCCCTCACACTTACATGCCTGATTCATAGCACAAGCTCATGGGAGAGAGAGAGAAACAGAGAGAGAGTCGAATTTCAACCCAGATGATTAATACCTGATAGATTTCAAAGCAAGATCACTCCCATAACATTGGTATCGGAGGTAAAACCAAAATTAGTTTTTACCTTGATGCAACTGGTTTAGAATGGTGTGCTGCACATTGTGGAGATTAAGAATAGCTTTGAAGCTTCTGCAACAGCCCGAATAAATAACATCAGCCTGCTGACTTATAAACACACAAAACACCAAAGGAAACCCAGTAAAAGTAAAGTCGACCAGGAATCACGAAGCAATATGCAAAACAAAACAACAGTCATCGTTGTAGAAGTCTCAGGTCTAACAATGAGTATTTTTCTAATGACATTTTCAAATTGGGGGGTCTTTCATTTAATTCAAGTCACTCCATTAAACACAAATGGACTGCCTTCTACAGGTAAGAATGTACTCTGTCTGAAAACAACGTTTGCAATTTGGGTGCTTTGTTCGTGAATCTGTCGACTATGCTCTGAAAACTACAGTGCTGAGGTGCTTCCTTGTCAGTCTTCCTAGTTCATGCAATTTGGGACATCTTGACTTCTGCAGCTGCTGCTGTTCCCTCTTCTTTCCTTCCTCTTCCTCCTCCACCCCCTCCTCCTTCTTGAGCTACTTCAACACAGATCGCTGTGCCAGAGTCATATACAGATAATAAAGGTGTGGCTGTAGTAAAATGCTAGCATGTTTATTGTTCTTTGTCACACCTTGTTATTTTGTCCATTTGGAAACTTTTAGGGAAACTGGGATGAAGCTGGGCATGTGCTCTGAGGTATAATAAAATACTCTGCTAATCCCAGCTTTTTTTCTGGTCATTTTACTGCTTATCCAAACACAATGAGCATCTTACAAGATGGTCATGGAATTTTGGCTCCTCTAACAAAATCTTTCTTTTCTTTTTCTTTGTCCTTCTAAAAAATTCGGGAAAGATGAGTCTTTACGGACAGAAACTCCTTCTCTATAATTCAAAGTATTAAGTAGGAAGATTTGTGTTTGTCAGTATGTGTGTGTGCTCATAACAGTAAATACTTTTCTCCAGGGGAATAAGTTCTGTATTTTTAAGGGAGTCAGCTGTTATAAAAAGCCATCATACTGGGTGATTGAGATATAGGCGTACAAGAAGCTAGCTTAGAATTCTTCTGGTTTACCAACTTAGAGTTGGGAATCCCTTTTCTGTTTTTCCTTACATATCCATCTGTCACACAATGTACAGGTGCACAAGAAATACCTCCACCGTCTCCAAGTTGACTAGCACTGAATAGGATGGGAGTTTATAAACTACTGTTGGGGTGAAAATTAAACCTTCGCTGGAACTCTCATTGCTCAGTGCCTAGCATATCTTGGTCAGTCCAGATAAGGGTTATTTTTAATAGGGACACATCAAGACTTTCTGAAAATTTGACCAAGTATGATTATTAGGGAAAGTTAGATATCTTGATGCTTAGATTCTTTTATTAAGCAACTTAATATTAACTAAAATATAAGCTATATATTAATAATAATTATTCATCACATAGAATGTGCCACATAAGACGTTTGTCGCTCATTTCCCCCAGAAATGAAAACATTTCACCACAAACTGTATCAGCCATAGTTGAGAATACATTTTAAAGGGCGTATCTGAGGGAAAACAATGCAGCATGCTACCAATCATCTTGACATTGGAGATCCGTGTCATATAAGAAAGGGGTGTGTGTAGGGGGTGTGTGTGTCCGAGCACATGCACGCACCATGTCTCTCCTAACCATCTTAGCCTGAAGCATAGTACTTACTCAATTAACTTCTTTTTCCAGCGTAAGAGTAGAATGTATTGAACGAATGGCCTTATCCGTCTCACTGTCGGTGTGCTTGTCAGTGGTGTCTTTGTCCATATCTTCCTCTGAATCCCTTCCTTTGTTGTCCCTAAATTTCAGGTAATCCTTAGGTAAGCCTCTCAGTCTGTTTCTTTCTCCATTTTCATCTTTGAAAAGGAAAGATACTTGGCTTGATGTGCATCACATCCTCAGGAGCCAGAGTGAGAGTTTGACAGAGACTAGATGAATATAAGAGGATTTTTTTTTTAAACTGAAGTATAGTCAGTTACAATGTGTCAGTTTCCACGTACAGCACAATGTCCCAGTCATGCATATAGATACATATATTTATTTTCATATTAAGAGGAATTCTGAATTCTGTGAAGACAATGTATGGGCATCAAAAGAAAACCAGGCCATGTGTTTCATATTAAAATAAAACTCCATGTATTGTAAAGATTGAATAACAGAGGGTAGAATTCAGATTTAAACCTCGTGCCATTTTTCAAAATGTTAACACTACATGAATACAGTCTATTTACCAAATTATATTAATGTGAGCATTCTTATGGATTTCTATCTATATTATAAAATATTTTTATTGTCTTTAAAAGAAAATTGCTTTAAGTTCAAATAGCAATTTTTCATAGCTTTATCCACATTTCTTCAAGTGTTTTGTGTGGATACCTGAAATTTTTACATGATTCTTTGAGAATCTGGAGTTGATCCCCATAATACTGAGCATTATTGTAAAAGATTAATAATATCATTGCTTAGAGTCTGCTGGGTTTATTGTCACATCAGACTCTGGAGCACACATCTTCAAATATCTTTTAACTACATAATTGTGGTCAATTTCTTGGCAATATCTTTTATATTTACTTTATAGCATGCCTTCTCTTGTTTTATTAAAATTCACAACTTCTCAATATTATATTTTAATAAAATTAAATAAAAATGCTTCCACACCACACCCTATGGGAATGCATTATTGTGCTAGTAAAAATGTTAACTCAGATAGGCATTCATGCATTTGAGAGCTGTAAGTATCTCTTAGAACACCCTGGTGCAGTTACCACATACCACCACCAAATGGTTTCTTTTAGTTCTATAATATGTGGCAAATTTCACATGAGGCTTTTGCGGACTGTCTATGGCTCCTTCGTCTGTGGCTAAAATGTTTGTTGCTTTTGCAATTTGCACTGATTGCTTAAGAAAAGAATGGTTTGTTTTGCAAGGGCTGCTTTTAGTTTAGTGGGTTCTGTGCATAGTTAGCTACAATGCTTTTATTTTGTGGTGATGGTCCAGATTGTGTTTTTTGGAGGCATTTATTGCATTCTTACAAATTACACATGTTGCAGAAGGGCTGTTTTTATCCATACATGGAGAAGAGACACACACTGTACTTGATTGAGTAAAAAACCCAATGAAATAGGATCATGTCTCACTGTCAAATAAAGAAAAAATGATAGAGCTAAGAAGGAACAAAGAAATACTTTTCTAGAGTGTTTATTTCAAGTGTTAGAATATTTCCATTTAAAAAATAAATTTAAGTACATTTAATGTTTTGATGTCCTTAGTAGCTTCAGAAGGAATATTAGCCTGGCCGACCTGTTCTGTGATAAATAAGAATAACATAAGTGTTATATTGTTATTGTTTGTTATATATTATATGCTCTGTAGTGTGTGTCAGGTGATATTCATAAATATGATCTTATTTAGATCTTAATATTAACATGTTGAAAAATTATTATTTTCTTCTCTTTTACTGAGAAGGAACCCAAGCCTTTAGAAGTTTAGAAATTTGCCAAAATCCGTGTGCCTAGGAGCAGGGCTAGAATTTTAATTATAAATAGCTCTGACTCCAAAACCCTCTGCTCGCTTTACTCTGTTCTATATTCTCCCAATAGCAAATACTCCAATATATTTATATTGTTAATTTGGGAACTCTTCAATACCACTTACTTTTACAAGTAGATTAATGATTTTTTTTTTCACTTAGATAATTCAAAAAATGAAATAATAAAATCTAGCTTGCAAAAAATAAAATAAAATTAGGTGTGTCATCACCACCCAAAATGTCACATGTAAACACAAAATTGACCAGCTTGTTGTTTCAAAAATTGATGATTACTTCTTTCAAGGAGAAGAAGAAAGAAGGAAAGAAAGAAAAGGAAAGAAAGAAAGAAAGAAAGAAAGAAAGAAAGAAAGAAAGAAAGAAAGAAAGAAAGGGAGAGAGAAAGAAAGGGAGAGAGAAAGAGAGAAAGAAAGAAAGAAAGGGAGAGAGAAAGAGAGAAAGAAAGGAAAGAAAGGAAGGAAGGAAGAAAAAAGAAATGCCTGAACTTCCACACTTGGACAACATTTGTCTATTAACTTAAATACATCAAAGGCTACATCCTCCCTCTTGTGAAAGAGGATGTATTCCTCAGATAAATATTGATGAGGGCTAATGACTCAGAATAACCTTTATTCATCTCCTCTGACAGTAATGATCATGATCCTCTATGCTTTTCTAGAAACTTTTTCATATTTGCATGTGTTTGTTCAATTGCATGTTAATTACTTTTCATATCTCTTGCCCCAACTGGACTGAGGGTATCTTTAGGCTTTTTCAGATTCCTATTTCTGTCCTCTATGACAGGCACACAATTCCTAGCACATTGACTTTAATGCTTAGAATTTGTGCAAAAACTGTTGCCTGAATGAATGTCTTTAAACTCAACCATGTAATGATAATATTTGAAGCTGCATTAGTTCCTCCTCGTCTACCTACATTTAGTATGTCTGTTACTGGGAATATCAATACCAATTTTAACAGGGATATTAGAACCTCAAAATTGCTACTTTAAACAGGCTTTTTTGATGGTTTTTATGATGATGAGGGTAATCGTGATGATGTTGATGAAATTGATGCACATTATCAACAATTTCATCATCACCACCACCATTGAATAAGGTGACGACTATTGATTCAAATTGAACGGTAAAAATACAGGATCAGGAAAAAGAGTGGATCACAGTTACAAGGACAAATGCAAGAGAATCACGCGTATGTTACATAGTGAGGTGAACAAACATGAGATTTACCTTCTGAAGATGAGGACACCTATTTCTGCTGCTTGATGAATGAAAGATCTTGGCTCTGTTATTCAGTGTCTTTTAGTTCATTGTTTAATCATCTTTAAAATGGGAAAAAAATTATCATTCCTACCTGTAACTACTCTAAGGATTAACAGGACACTCTTTTTGAAAGACTTTTATAATCTCTAAAGTATTCAATATACACACATCGGCTAATCTATTCTTGAAATTCCTGGTCTAAATGCATCAGTAAATATAATTTAAGTGCTGGTTCTCTGGGAGCCTCCTCTCTTTTGCTAATCTGAGGTCAATTTTCTTTTAATAGCTCATTAAACAGTTTGAGATTTAATTCCTAGTATGATGTGGACCACTTAGTACCACATACTGTCCAAGGGACTACATTTATTCTTGGCATGTTTCACTCTGATTTCCTGTTTCTGATGAATTCACCATCTGACATTGGCTTGCTTCCTGTATCTCTAGGCATCTTTGTAAACATCTTCACCCTCAAGGACCCCCCTCACTGCCTCGTCTCATAAAGCAAGGGTAGCCCAAGACTCTTGATTTAAACGGATTTCTAGTGATGATTTGGAGTGGAATTTTAGAACACACATTAGGTAGAAACAAAATTGAACATCAATCATTATTATTCTTTGAAAAAAAATAGTCATTGACCCTTGTTTGCCCTGATGGATTTTTTGCTATTTCCGTCTTCTTCAAGCACCAGCTGCCATCCTCTCCCGTCTTTCTCTCCACAGAGTTTCTTTTCCTTCATCTCTCGATGCCTCTGCCAGCCCTCTTCTTGGGACCCTCCTGGGGAAAAAGCCCTATACTTGCCAAACTGCTCTGCAAAATAAATGAACTATTTTGTCTAAACCTATTCAACTAGACTTCACACAGAAAGCATTTTCTTTTCAAAACCATGTGAGCCAATGAATGTTTTTGCTTTCAGCTTTTGCCTAAAAGGTAGAAAATTTCTGTCTCGAAATAGATTGTGGCTTTTCCCTTCTGTGAACCTGTACAAGCTGAAGACAGCTTTTAAACTGGTATTTTCTTATTTCTTTGCCTGTTTATGTGTTAAATATTTGAAACAAAAAGAACAAATGAGTTCTCCCTTCCTATTTCACAGAGCTTAATTTTGCCTTACTTTTGAAAAACATAATACAAGTCAAAATGGATAATAATGACATGTTTTAATTTACTTACTATTTATTAAGCACTTACTTTGTTCCCTGCTGGCACTGTCAAATAGAATTCTAGTGAGAAAGAGCTATGTATTTTTAAAGTTTGTAATATCCATGTTACAAAAGCAAAAACATAAAATTAATTTTAATACCTATTTTAATTCAGTATATCCAAAATTTTAGCATTTTGGCATATAATCAGTATCACACATTAATGAGATATTTGACGTCTTTTTTGTATCATGTCTTTAAAGTATTTGTGTATTTGTTACCGAATATCTCAGTTCATCTTCATAGCCAGAAGTAGCTGTGTGTGGCGGATGTCAGCTCTGCAGCCCAACACAATTCCAGGCACATGTGAGTGAGGCATGTCTTATCTCCTAAGAGTCTCACCATCATCTGATTATTAATTCCATTGACAGATAAATGAAAGGAAACACAGAGAAGTTAATTAAGATGTTTAAAGTCACACATCCAGCTGAAGGCCAGAAGTGGAACTGAACCCATTGTGACGGCAGAGTTTTTGATCTGAATGTTATGCTCCTTCTTCAATGCTTTATTTCATTACTATTAATATTGGGCTGAGTCTTTGATAAACTCAGAGTTAGGTACCCTTCTTTCTTTTTCTGTTTAACTGCTTGTCTGAATTTGGTAAAGAATGCTGAATTGACATGTCTGTGGACTAAAATGTTTTTGTGGTCAGAGTGTTATTATAGGAATGGATTTAAGTTGCATAAGTACATGCTGTTCTTTTGAAATGATGTACCTTAACACTGCCCCAAAGGGATTTTATCTATGCAATTCTTGGCCCCTCTACTGAGTCAATCAGAAAAGGGGACTGATTTGTGGGTGGGAAGTGGGGTTGAGCTTGGTGGAGAGCCTACCACATTTTAGTAATTACTGGTTTCATGTTAATTTGAGGAATCAAAGTTGTATCTTGTATCATTATTCTTTCCAAGTTCCTTGTGTTCCTTTCTTTAGAAAGAAAATAAAAGGTAATATTTGTGAGGTAGTTAACTCTGCTGGCAACAATATTCTTTTAAACATGTATCTTAATTCTGTTTATAATGGGTAATTTTGTACAGGAATATTTGTTTATTATTGCACTAAGAATTCTAAGTAGAATGATTTAGCCAGATCATTGAGCTTTATTTGCACTCACTTTTTATAGGTAAAGTGCCAAAATATTTCAAATAGAAACTGAATACATTTTTACTAGCATTTTCTAATGAAGTGACCATCGTGGAAAACCTTCTCCCCAGGCTACAGTGAGAAACAGAGGCTGGGTGGTGTTTCTAGTCTCAGAGGCTCTTGATGATGGAATTGGTAGAGAACTTCATGTGGGTTCGATCAGCGGTCACTGCAAACACAGTCCTTTCCTAGTAAACTGTTCTCTCTGGATTTCCTAGAGTTCGTTTAGTTGCATTATGCCCATCGATGTGCGGTGGGCCATGTCAGTTTTCAGTGTAACCCTGGGAGAGATGCTAAAAGGCAGGGTGACATCCTCATGTCGCTTGCACTGACTGGCTGCTTGAGGGATGCAGCAGAAAGAAAAGTCCCGTGTAGTTTACAGAAGATGGAATAAGTTCCATATGTTCCCTAGGCAGGCAGTCTTTGTGTACGCAGTCAGGGCTTTCCCAGTGCCTATATTTAATTTCCACACAAAATACGGGCTTTTCTAAAACCCTCACCACATTTTACTGTGTGCATAATTCAGAATATTTTCCTTTATGAATCACATATTGAGAAAAATAGTGCTCTACCCACGTGAACTATTAATTTATTTAGAGTGAATAATTTTCTTTTTTCTCCTTTTTCTTTTCTTTGTTTCTTCTTTCTTTTTCTTTCTTTCTTTCTTTTTTTTTTTTAATAAATTGATGGTTAAGTTTCAGCCTAAACCAATAAGTAAAATGAGTAGATTGATTTTGCCACGACTTTCCCTCTGCCACTAACTCTTTTCTGGGACTGCAACTCAACCAGTTGGGGAGGGGGTCCTACGTTATCTATGTGCAACTGAAGTGGGAGGGATGGGGGCAGGGCAGAGCCACTGAAGGAATGACACAGCAGTTGAGGACAAGATGAACTGGTTAGAACAAGATTCAACCTTGAGCCTCATGGCGCACCCATGCCAATTCTTAGGCTACCCATAAAGGGTCAAAAAGTGGGTGAGGGAGCATTTCCTTGAAATCCTCCCACCTTCCCCAAAGTAGTTGGAATAATCATCCTACTCATTAGCATATGAAATTACTGAGACCATAAAACCTAGCAACTCCACACCTCATGTCACTCTCTCTCTTGCCTTCTGAGACGGACTGCACTCTATCTATGGAGTGCTTATCTGCTTTTACTTTAAACTAACCACCCCCACACCTCTTGGTCTCCCTCCCTCTCACCTTTCTGAGATGGCCCACACTCTGCCTATGGAGTGTGTATCTCCTAAGCCATTTTCCCTTCTGAGTGAGACAGACCACACTCTGTCTGTGGAGTGTGTATCTCTCCAAATAACTTGTTTCACTTTACCTTGCCTTGCTGTTGAATTCTTTCCTGTGGAAGGCAGGAACCTATTTTCCTAAAACATAACCAATAATCTCTCAGTACTCAGAGATCCAATACTAAGGAAATTAAGATTGCCCACCAGACCTTTTTCTCTGGCTAGGGTTCTCAGTCTGGAAATTGGTTGCATACAAATCGAGGTCCCGGTACACACTTGGATCTGATGAGCTCTGGCTAAGGGGCAGTTTTGTGCAAAAAGTGGGGTTGAGGATGCAGACAACTGGCCTCAGACAGTGGCAGCTGGTAGACAAGATACCGTTCCTGGACTCTCTTTTTAAACCTATCACTTGATTTCTATTCATTCTCTCTCATTCTTTCCTTCTCTCTTCCCACACAGTGAACATAACTGTTAACTTGTAATTAGTTCAGCAATAACATTGCTTTAGCCCTTTCCATTACATGTTTTGTAAGCCCTCTAAATCCCTGTGTTAAATTTAAGTAGTGATAACAGTTATAAAGTAGTCTGGCCAGGCCTGGCCAGTATTCTGTTACTGTCCTGGTGGCCTTCATATTCTAGAGGTGTGAAAGGTAAGGTAATTAAGTAATAATGAATTAGTTCCTTTATAGAGAAAGGAACTACATTTATTGAGAATCTTATAGATCCCAGGTATTTGCATGTAATCTTCCTTAATCCTCACCGGAAGCCACTGAGGAAGGTATTATTCATCTTCATCTTACATTTGATTAAACAGAGTCAGAAACAAGTCACTTTGATTAAGATCAAGCAGCTCATAATGAGCAGGATTGTTGGAGGTCAGGTCCTCCTGTTGCTGGAACTCCTGCTTTTCCTGCTGCGTTGCTCTGTGCTGAAGGCAGACACTCAATCTACTTGGGAAACTAAGCAGGCTCTCCTTTTGTGCTCAATTTAATTTTCTTTGCAAACATTATTCATAACCAGAGAGTTACGGGAGAGAATATACCTCTCCTTCCACCCCAAGTCCCGAAAGAGAGAGAGAAAAAAGGCTGAGTTAATGGGGGGGATGGTTTAACAAAATCATTGCACGGTTGTTCTCTGTTAGCAATTTCCTAGAGTTTATCAATGTGCTGCTGAGAAAAGAGGGCAGCCTTCTTTAAGAATTATTGTCTACAATAATAATGATAAAATTTTTATGGAAAATTTTCTTGCCCACATAATGGATTTTTTCCTTTTGATGTTATTTTTCTCACCTATAATACCTACAGATACAAATCAGTTATCAAAATTAACATAACTTTTTTTCTCTAAAATCCAAATGATTTAAATAGTTGTGTCAGATTGTCCATTTGTGTCCCAGCATGATTCCTCCTTTTTCTCCATTTTTTTGGTTATCATTATTGAAAAAAAGCATTATCAAGGCCCCCCTTATCAGTCTCATTGATATGTCTGTTTATCATGAGCCTAAGACTCTAAGTTTACAAAGATATTTTTAACTATTTTTTTTTTTTTGCATTAACACTGAATTATGCGAAGGCTGTTTTGCTTTTACTTTCCATATCTTCTCCTACGTACATTTCTCCTATTTCTGTAACCACCTTCAGGGAATTTGGGAAGAAAAAGTAAAAGAGATATATGAATCACTTCCTACCCTGCAATTAACACATGAACAGAAAACTTAGTGAAAACAAACACTCCTCAGACATATGTGGTTTTTATTTTTAAGCCAACATAGTTTGCCTCTGAGTTCATCAGCTGCCATTTTGTAAATGAACCTTTTGCTTGCAAGGATCAACTTTAAGTGTTTTAGCAAATTAAAAGTCGTACTGCTCTTCCATTTAATGTAAGTGTATATTCTGCCCCTGATCTACAGGATTTTTTTAAAGAACAAGTCACTGGCCATCAAAATTTTATTTTCCCTAAAGAGCTCAGGGATGGTCATTGTGAATATATAAGCACCTGGAAGGGAAGAAAAGGAATTTCAAGATACAATGGCTGGAAAAAAGTCAGACTTTTGAAAAAATAAACTTTAATTTATAGAGAAATTTTATGTTCATAGCAAAAATGAGTGATAAGAGTGAGAATTCACATATATTCCTCATAACTACAGCCTCCCCTACTATTAACCTCCCACACCCGAGTGGTACGTTTGTTACAATTGATGACCCTACACGGACACATCGTTATCACCCAAAGTCCATAGATTACATGAGACTTCATGCTTGCTATTGTACATTCTATGGGTTTTGACAAATGATGATATGTATCCTCCATGGCAGCATTATACAAAATAGTTTTACTGCCCTAAAATCCTCTGTCCTCTGTCGATTCATCCATCCCTCCCTCCTCCTTGGCAACTACTAATCTTTTTACTGCTGCCATGGTTCTGCTTTTTCCCAGATGTCCTGTAGTTGGAATCATACAGTTTGTAGCCTTTTTGATTTATTTCTTTCTTAGTAAGAGACACTTAAGATTCCTCCATGTGTTTCATGGTTTGATAGTTCATTTCTTATTAGCACAGAATAGTAGTCCATAGTCTGGATGCACCACAGTTTATTTATCCACTCACCTACCAAAGGGTGTCTTGATTGTTTCCAAGTTTTGATAATTACCAGTAAAGCTGCTATAAACATCAGTGTGCAGGTTTTTGTGTAGACATATGTTCTCAATTCATTTTAGTAAATACCAAAGACCTGATAGCTGAATCATTTGGAAAGAGCATGTTTAGATTTGTAAGAAACTGCTGAACTGGCTTCCAAAGTGGCTGTACCATTCTGCATTGCCACCAGCAACGAATAAGAGTTCCCCTGTAAGTGGAATCTAAAACATACAACAAACTAGTTGAATATAACAAAAAAGAAATAAGACTCACAGATGTAGCAAACGAACTAGTGATTACCACTGGGGAGAGGGAAGGGAGGAGGGGCAGTATAGAGGTAGGGGATTAAGAGGTATAAACTATTAGGTGTAAAATAAGTCTCAAGGATGTGTTGTACAATGACCAGGAATATAAACTATTTTATAGTAACTATAAATAGTGTATAACCTTTAAAAATTCTGAATCACTGTATTGTATACCTATAACTTACATAATATTGTATATCAAGTATGCTTCAATTAAAAAAAAAAAAAGAATTCCTGTGGCTTCACATCCTCATCAGATGTTGGCAGAGTTCTGGATTTTGGCCATTCTAATAAATGTGTAGTGGTATCTCATTGTTTAGCAATTCCCTAATGACATATAATGTCAAACATCTCTTCATATGCTAACTTGTCATCTGTATGTTGTCTTTGGTGAGGAAAAATGTCAAATTTGATGAAAACTATTAAACAAATTGATAAACATTAGTGAATCTCACGAAACACATACCACCACCAGGACCACCATTACCATAATCAAATTGTTGAAAACAGTGATAAAAAGAAAATCTTAAGAGCAACCAGAGAAAAATGTACATTATGAACATTAAAATAAAGATATGAATTATGGCAGGCTTGTCAGAAGATGTGTAAGCCAAAATAAAACAAAATGGTGTTTGCAAAGTACTGAAAAGAAACACTCAGCCTTGAATTCCACACCCTGATTCTGCTCATGAAGGATAAGAGACCTCTGCTCCTTCCTGAACAACCAGAAAATGGAACAACCTGCATAGTCATGTGGTTTCAGAAATTAACAACAGGCATCTGAGGACTGTGATCCCCAAGAGAAGGGAAGTAGAATTTGCACACATCTTTACAATGTAGCAAGCTGGCTGCAAAGACAGCATTCTAGGTGTTGTGCACTCCGTGTGGATGGCCAGCCCCCTTGCTCTGCTCAACATGCTCCTGTTCATAGTTTTTCCCTGTACTTTATACTGTTTTCTTTTCCTGTTTTTAAAGATAGCTTTGCCTTTTGGCTTCTCGCTTAGTTGCTCTCTCTCAGATTTAATAGTTTACACTTTTACTTTGTGGCATACCATTTATAGCCACTCCAGTGTGTTTTTTATTGAACTTTATTTCTAATTTCACTAATATTTTTATATTGATTAGGTATTGAAATAATATTATTTTGTATATATGAGGTTACATAAATTACATGGTAAAAATTATTTGTACATCTTTATTCTTACAGTTTCAATGTGGCTACTGTGAGATAAAAAATTATATGTGTTTCATATTATATTTCTATTGGCTAGCACTGCTTTTGAGGAATAACAGAACAATTGGGTATGTATATGGAAAAACATTACCATGACCTTTATATGAAATAATCTTAAAAATAACTTAATTAATTCATAGATTTAAGCATAAAAACCCAAACTATAACAAATCTAGAAGACACCAAAGGGAATACATGGTATTAGGACAGGAAAATAAGTTTTAGATAAAAAAGTGTGAGACATAAAACAAAACATTGATAATTTAGAATGTATCAAAATTTAAAACTTCTCTGTGAAAATCAAACTTAAGAAAATCAACAGGCATGATCACACTTGGGAAAATGTTTGCAACATCAATATCTGGCAAAGAGTTTATATATAGAATAAAGAATTTTTACACTTTAAAACTAAAGAGACAACTCAATGGGAGAAATGGCAAAAAAAAATTAGGCACTTGAAAATAAAGGGAAGGTAAACAAAGAGCCTATAAGATATATATATTCAAAGATATATAAATACACTCTCTCTATATACTCTCTATATTTATATATAGCATATATAATCATAGAGTATATATAATTTTTATGTATTTAGAGATGGTTCCATCAAAGATGTACAAATTATAATTATAATAAGATACCACTATCTACCACTGTAATGTCTAAAATTTAAAAGATTGATAATACCAAGTTTTGGTGTAGACCTAGAGAAACATGAACACTTATACATTGTTAATGAGCTTGTAGCATGCAAGTTTTAAAATTAAATATACATTTACATGTGACCCAGCAAAGATATGCTTAGGTACATACCCAAGAGAAATGAAGGCTTATGTCACACAAATTTGTACACAAAAAATTGTAGCACCATTAGTAAAATATCTGAAACTGGATACAACCCGAATGCATATGTAGACAAGTTAGACCTGTGCACAGCTTTTTTTTTTTTTAAAGTATGTAATCTGGAAGAGGAGACAGACAAAAATGTAGCAAAATGTAATAAGTTTCCTAATAGAGATATTCTTATGCTTTATGACATAGAAGCAGTATCACGTTCTTAATATGTTATCTCTTCCAGAAATGTTTTAGTATTTATTGGGAAGAAGAAGAATAATTAATTAAGGCATGAATTATTTACAGAGAGATTCCAGTTATTCCTGAAATATCTGGAGATTATTTTAACATGAAGGTATTTCTTAGAATACCTCCAGTAAACTTCCAAAACATGTCTTTCAAAACCTAAATGCGTTTAGCATCTGGTTTGTACAATCCAGGGAAAGCCTCAAGGAAAAATGTGAATGTTGCAGATTATTCACCATTTAAACGTTTCTAGGCTTTGGCATTTTTCTGTAAGTAGAAATAATTGACTATGAACTATGCAAAAGAGTTGTTTTACCTGAATTTCTCTGCAACCCATCACTGATGGCCATTAAAATGAGCCAGTCTCCTCCATTACCAGTACTCACTGGGCGTGCTCCTACTCAAGCAATAGTGGAGATCACGCGGCTCAATGTAATTTTAAAATTCAAGGTAATGGAACTAAACAAGATAGTCCTTTCCCTTTCCCCTGCTCTCCATTAGAGAGTTTTTGAGGTCAGGGATTTGTAAAATGAAAATATTAAACCAAATTTAACAGTAAAATGAATCATTGATATCATTAGAGAAAGCAATCCCAGCTTCCATTTACCCCGAAGTATAAATTGCCTGTCCGAGCAGCAGCTCAAATTTAAATCATGTCAGATCAGTTGTCTTTCTGAGTTTCAGTTTTGAACTCTTATTTGAAGTCATTGTTTCTCAGTCAAGAGCATCTTGATATCAAGAGCAGGGTACCTATTTCAACAGAAACCTTGATGTACAGCAGTGCCTCTTTGACTCTATACCATTTCTCTCAGTCCCATTGCAATGTAAAGTCACTGATGTCACAGATCACATTTTAAATCCTACTATATGCCCCAATTTTGGCAGAAATCCACTCCTCCACTTTTATGCGATGTATTAACAATCAGAAATCTAACTGACACTGTAATATCAACAAGAAGCATTGCTTTTTTTGAAGCTCAAATGCTTAATATTTGCTTTCCCCTTTGCAAGAAATACTTTACTCCCTTGTCCCCTTTCCTCTCTTGTCCATTAAGGCTACGTACCTCGTACATCAGTTAAGAAGACATCTCACCAGGGACGCCTCTCCTCATCCTTCCAGATGAGAACAAGGCTTCCTGTTCCTGTACTATGACTCATAGTACCCTGTCTATATTTACTAGAATTAGTTATTGTTCTTTAGACTGTAGGCTCTAAGAAAATATGGACAATGCTTGCTTTTCCCAGCTTTGTATTTCAGCATCTAATGCAGTGCCCGGGACATAGCAGAAGCTCTATAAATATTTAATGATTAATGAATAAATGAATGAATTAACATGTTAGTAACAAGCTAAATGCATAAATAGTATCTGTAATATATGGTGCAAAGTAAATTCATTAATATTCACCCATTTACATGTACCTTTATTCCATTCTCCTTATTTATACATCTTAGAATTACATTTAATTTTATCAGCAGGGATACAGGATTTAACTTGAGTAAATTTTGATGAAATGTATTACAAATATTTGTAAATGAGTAGGCACTAATGCCAAGATGAGAGAATAAAAGTGGTTGCTATATTCTTGACTCAAGTCACATTCAGTATTATTTATTATACTTTATGTTACACACAAACGCATTCTCACTAGCATGGTATCACCTACAGTATTGTAATTACCATTTCCTTCCAATCCACTTAAAGTCCATTTCTGACCCTTAAACTTACTGAATTGCATTGTTTTAAACCACTTCTCCAATTTGTCAAGGTCATTATGGTCATGCTGAATTTTGATCTTGACACTCAAAGTGTTAATCAGATTTAACAACTAAAGAAAACTGTAAATTACTAAATTCACAGACTTTTCTCTCATCCTAGTCTGGATGAAAATATTAAGTAGCCTCTGGCCCAGGATTGACCTCTGTCACTTTAGCTGACAAAGAACTATTAATGAGTCTAGTTGTTCTAACTACTTTGTTCCTAATGAATAGGTCTATGGTGTTGATCTATTTTTATCAATTTTGTGAATGAATTTAATTATTACTATGTTTGTAATACTAATAGCTCACGTTTGATTTCAAGTCTTGGTTGAAAAAATGCTAAAAATGACTACTATTACTTGCCAAAACAGATTAATAATAGTAAAGACAATTAGTAAACTTTTAATCTGCTGTCATGTTTATTTCCTTTCCTCTGTTCTCATTGTGCCACTTCCTTACCTTCTGAATCTGACAGCTCCATGCATGACATCCTTCTCTTTGTGATTATAACAGGTGCTCATCTATGACTGATAATAAATATGCTTGTGCATTCTCAGTCACAAGCTCATGTCTTGGACAATGAAATGATTTTACTTGTTGCTTGATTATGGAGCCTTCCCTTCCAAATAAGCAAGACTTTATTTTCCCTCTTTATGCAGCCATCTGTTCACAGTTCTGCCTCCCACCCCCAGACTGGGTACTCCTTCAAGACAAATGAATATTCATCCATCTTTGATCCCCACTGCTTAGCACACATAGTAATTGCTCAACGAGTGTTTGTTTAATAAATTAAACACCAATATGCCATGAAGTAGGAAAATCTGTAGATGTGAGTGGTCAAGAGAGAGGGGATTAAAGGACCCCTCTGAATTCAAAGAATAGCTTGCTTAGGATGGAATGGGTGAGTAATCAGGAGGGCTGACTAGTTGACAGTGAGTATGTATTCAATTTTCAGATTCTATAGTATGAGCATCCCTGAATGCACCTTGAAATGGATAGACAGGAATTTTCATTTTATTTTTTCTGATGAGGAAACAGTGTAGGTATCCATTCTCGTGGCCTCTGTTTCTTCCTATAGATATTTCTCCAGTGTCTTAACACAATCATTTTCAGGAAGCCAAGAGATTCCAAAAGAAAATGACAAATAATTGAAATTGCTTCCATTTTCTAGCGTCTGAAGTAACACATAAAATATGTTTACTAAAGTTTTTCAACCATACTTAGATGAGATTATGTTTGACTTACAGAAGAAAAATCATTAAATAATCAATATGATAAGTTGCATACATATGTATATAAACTCATCATTCATTTTAAATTGGAAAAATGTATATTATCATGGCTTATTTGCAAACTTTCAATAATGACAATTAAGCTTACGTCTTCCTTTATAGTCCCATTTTAATGCATTCTCTGAAAATTATTTTACTTCAACCATTCTAGGTGCTTTTTAGTAAATAGCAAATGACTTGTTTTAATATTTGAAATGAAATATTAAGTTAGGCTAAAAATAGTGCAATAATGTATGCTACAACTTACCACATATTATTTGTACCTGAGCAAAATATGTCCTAATAATGTTTGCATTTTATTTGCCTCTCTCTATAATGACTAATGCTTTTTCTTTCACTATAGAATTTGGATGTTAATGTTTCATCTTCAAATTTGTCTTTAAATACATTTCTACTCTTATTTTCCTCTGGAAGCTAAATTTTCATAAGAAAATTTGTTTCCACAGATATTAAATGTCTCCATATTAGGGATAATTCTAATGCAATTACTTTGTGTTTTGGAAATGTGCCATTGTCATTAGGAAGGCTATACACAAGTGCCATTTTTAGGAGAAAGTTATAAAATATATTTTGGGGTAAGTTCAAAAAATTATTCCAATGATTCAACTAAATATATTTCAAGGATATTGATAATAATTTTCCAATTAATTGCATGTGTGATAATCATCAGTTAATGATATAAAATGAATGCCTGCTATTTTAAAATGTAATTAAGCCAAGCAAAAGCTGTGCATAACTAGCATGTCCTGTAAAAATAATTGGCTCATTAACTAAACTGTAGCAGCCCATTCTCATTTCTAGATTTTAATTGAAGAATGGATGGAAATAGTAAGGTAAGTCTCATTGCCCTAGACATGTAAGCATGAGACAATTATAATTTCTGCACATATGCTCATATTATTTGAAGTCTTATTAATATTGTGGTGGGGAACAGTGAATCATATTGTGAAAAACTGTTGTGTATGTGTACACACACACACTTCTTTTTTCTCCTCTCCACTCTCATTTTACTCCCATTTTTCCTTTTTCTTAGATAACTGGTATCATGAACTTAATAAAAATACTTTGAATCCTTGCTTTAATATTTTTACTACATTCATATGAATCTGTGAAAACTATATGATTGCTTTGATTTTAAAAATCAGTATGCATGTCATCATGCCAAATATGTGATCTTGAAAAACATTTATCACATACTTAATTAATTCTTTTGATTGAAGTATAACACTGCATCTTAAAAATAGTTTATATGTATCTTCTGTAAGCAGCATAAACTAGAATTTTTATATCTATTTTTATTGTCTCTGTAATCAAATGTATTTTTAATATTGACGTATGTTGATCTATTTCTCCTTTATTTTTTTCCATGTTTTTTTCCTTTCCCATATTATCGTTGTTTAATCACATTTTTTCATTCTCTTTTTATGGTCTCCCTTTTTATGAATCATATATGCAATATTCATTTTTAATGGCTTCTAAAAATTTCAATATGTATTCCTAACTTTAAAAAGGTCTAAAACTAATCATTATCTCATTTTCTTCCTAAGCAGTTCACAGACCCCCCCAAATTTTAAATCTGATTTCCAATGTTTCAGTACAGTATCTAGTATCTCAGTTTTGTACCTAAGCCCTATTTACTATTATTTTTTACACTCAAAAGTTATTCAGTTTCATCCCAGCATTACAGATTGCTTTGCTCATCACTGTTCAGCACACACTACTTCTTTTTACATTTATTTTCTTTTGTATTGAAGAACATTCTTTGCCAGTGGTCTCCAATCTTGACAAAAATACATGAGAATTCTGTGAGAAGTTTTTAAAGCTGTCCGTATTCAAGGACCATCTAGATCACTTAGGTTAAAAAAAAATCTACAACTATTGGATTCAGGTGTCAGAATATTTTTTAGTGCTTCTCAGGTGATTTCAGTAGCTGCCTCTACTGCTTCAGTCATTTTTATTTATTTATTTATTTTGGTTACAGTTTGTGTGTGATAATTCCTCTTTGTGTCTCTATGAATGGAAATATCTTTCTTTAACTTCTTGTTCTTGAGTGATTTTTTAAAATGAGGTGTAGAATTTTAGTTTGGAAAGCTGTATGTCCTCAGTTCTTTGAAGACATTTCTCTGTTGTTTTCCAGCATCTGTCTTCATTTCGGAGAGGACAACAGGTA
This sequence comes from Camelus dromedarius, assembly GCF_036321535.1. NCBI lineage: Eukaryota > Metazoa > Chordata > Mammalia > Artiodactyla > Camelidae > Camelus > Camelus dromedarius. Next base: position 17,127,980 of record NC_087465.1, on the reverse strand, counting down.
TTTAAACCCAGCGCTCAAACGCAAGGCATTTTGTTTCCGGGCCCCCCTTGAATTTCTTGGCTTCCGCTCCTACTCGTTACTCTAATGCTGAATTTGCTTTCTCTTCTTAAATCTTGGGACTGGGAATCCCCTCCTTTGTGTATACGTTTGTCCATTTGCTTTTTGTGTATTGTTACATGTAAAAGCAACGTATGAAAGAAAACACATGTATGACCGCGTGCTCAGATTGGAAGGAACGACTTTTGATATCAGCTCAGCCTAGTCTCTTAACAGAAAGCACCTCTCTTGCTTCTTTTTCTTGTCTCTTTTACAATTAACTTGAATGTCATGTGTCTTACATTCAGTATATAGTACTCGTCACCTTTCTTGAAATGTCTATATTCGATGAGGACATAACTTGATGTGTCACTATTACTGCTTTTCCTACATGCAACTCCATAGAGGGTTCGATCCTGTCCCATATACATAGAATAATCTTATACTTTATATCTAACTAGCATCATTTCTTTCTTTTTTAATTTACTTCTAAGTTTTATTTTTAGCGGGACTGTACTGAAACACTTCTACATCTTAATGGATCCAATTGCCTGGACTTAAAATAATAGATTTCTGTATTACGGGGCATTTGTCTTTACAGATAACAATTTCTATTCTCTGCACACATTTTCATGTTATATGCCCAGTGTAACATGAAGAAAGTTAATTTATTGAGTGTTACTTATAATAACAGCAGAATATCATTTAGGTATTTTTTCATTACTTCTATGAATAACAACAACAACAGTAATAATATAAAAGATAACGTCTAGCTATAGCAGTCCTGTTTTTTTCTTAAATGCAGTAGAAGGCCCTTCACACTCTGTTTGTCAGCTTGGCTTTCAGGTTTTCATTTTGTTGGCTAGAAGACAGATAAAGGGGATTATGGGCCAAACTGAGCCTGGTTTCTGCTAATCTCCAACTTGAATTCTTTCAAGGGTTGCAAAATATAATTCAAGTATTTCACAGGCTTTTATAACCTGAGCCAGACTTTGTCATCTGTCTGGCATATGTGCCATCATGGGTGGATTTGGAACTGACATTTTATATCTCTGATCACAACTCTATAAATATTTGTTTAGAGTGACTATCAACATAGCACACAGGCATTCTCCTCTGATGTACAGATGATAGGATAGTTCTTAACTGGGGGCCCATGGATTGGGCAGCCATGAACTAGCAGAGGGCAATGAGGCAAATTTTCAGTGAACTCAGATTTTATATTTTCTCTTAGGTAAAATGTAGAGCACTTGTTTCTATACCATAAAAAAACTCTTTCTTATTTAAGTATATACAGCCATTTATCTGAATCTATAATTGTGAATCAGTTTTCTCAGATACCTTATACATGGAGTCCTCTTTAGTTTGGATTAAATGGCATTAAATTAATCAAGTTCTTTTTTTTCCCTATTGTCTTCCCAGATAGTATCTCCTAGGAGAACTGGCTTAAAACATTAAGAAAAAAGTTTTAGGCAATATTATGTAAATATCCTAACCCCTATTAGATGAATTAATATTCTTGTTATTAAGAATAACAATATTAATAATAATATTAAGAGCTAAATTGAAGTGATAGTAGCTTAATTCATGGAAATCATATTAAATTGATGTTATGGGTGTTGTCATTTATCAGTAAGTTATTTGTTAATATACTCAAGTATGTGATATAAAATCTGTAATTTTAATAAGGGACTGAATCACCTCAAATAGTTGAGCAAATCTTGAACATGATAAGGATTAAATCATAGATGTGTAAAAGACACAGAAGCTTGGAGAGCACTAAAGCCAACTGTTTCTACCATTTCCCTCAGATGAGGAAATAAAGGCTGATATGATTTAGAAATCCCTCTAAAAATTGTCTGATGACTTTAGAATTAAAGTAATTTAAAGTTTTAAGAACTGCAGAGCTGATCTCATGAATTCCATCATTTAGTCAAGAACTTTTTGAACATCCACCTTTTGTCAAACATTGGCCACCTACCAGACTGCAGAGATGAATACATCATCCCTGGTCTCAAACAACTGAAAGAAAAGCCTCTCGATTTGTCTATACCGAGGATATTAAGGATGATGCCATGAAAAATTCTTTTATAATGTGAACTTTATTAAGTTAAACAAAAAAAATGTTGCTTTTGAGGTTAGAATGCCTTGTTTACATTCTAAGGATGCTGATGATAGTGGTTGCATTTTGCAGATTTTTTATGGAAGCAAAATAAGAAGTTGGTAATATGATATAAATTTGGTTCCCCAAGGTGATTTTTATTGTTGTTGCTATTGGTGTTGTTACTGATAGAAATTTCTGTGAACTATCAGAAAAATGTGGAAATCAATATCTAATCAAAAAGAAGGACCAAATAATGGATAGTTAGAGAATATATGTAATCAGTAAGTTAAAACTATGCTCACATGCTAAGGAAGTACAGTTGTGGAAGTTTGCTTATCATAAAGCTGTAACAATGGGTAGGAGTTACCCATGTGTCTCAGGCATGGGAAGACAGGCTAACAACAGTGACACATTTGCTGTAAAATTCAAAATTGTTTTTTCTTTGGTATTAAATTTCACTTAGGACTTGTATTTCTGGACAAGATAGAATAATGGGAACTGGATTTGATCTTCTCATTTAAACAACTAAAAGTAAACAAAGTATATTAAATAATAATTTTTAGACATTGAACAACAAGCAGCACAGGAGAGTGAGTTGTAGAAAGCTGTTAATTATAATGATAACCTGTATAAGCCAATGGCATACTGGTTTTTATAATACAGTTAAATGTTGGTGTTTGAACAGTTCCCTGGTCATCTGTAAAAAATAAAGCTGGCTTTTTTTTCACATTTATTAACAAAACACATTTCATAGGGATGCAGTTTGTAAATATGTTAAAATACTACAATTACTAGAAGAAAATATTTTTATTTTATTTAATAAAATTTAATTTAAAGAATTATTTATATTTTTTGTGTTGCATTTATTGCTTTGAGGTTATACAAATATAATTTGATATAAGTTAATACATGCAGCATCAATTAGCATATTCAATACCCAAAGAGTATTCAGTGGGTATAGCCTTAGTAGGGTGGCCATATTAGCACTAAACTAAATTCTGTTTTTGTTGTACCCTCATAAGGCTTTCAAGCAAGCCTCAAAATGATCAAAGCAATTCTTAACTACTTCCTAGAGTAAAGTTGCAAATACATGAAGTAAGACACACAAAAAAATCCCAGCAACCAAAAAAGTAAAATTCACAATATCTAACTTGCAATCTACAATTACCAGGGATGCAAAGTAGAAGGAAAAGATAACCCATAACAAGGAGAAAAATTAATTAATAAAAACAGAAAAATGATACCAATGGTTTAATCAGTAAACAAAGACATTCAAACAGTTATCATAATTAATTTCCATAGGTTCCAATAGGAAAAGGAAAGCATTAACATCTTAAAGAGAGACATAAAGGATATAATAACCTAAATTGAGGTCTTAGAGATAAAAAAATACAATGTCTGAGATGAAAAATAAACTGGATGTGATTAAAAGAGATGAGACAATGCAGAAGCAAAGATCAGGCTCCCTGCAAAAGCAAATTTTTGTTATTATAATACAATCTGTTCCATTGAGTAGCTCAGACATAACGTCTGAGATGAAAAATGCCAACTTGGTTATCTCTTTACATTTCAAATTTACTTTCCTTTCTTTGGTTTGTGTTTCCAAAAATAATTAAACTAGAAAATTAATAAATTTATCTTTAATGGTATTAAAATTAAGAACCTATCTATTTTATGGGTTGTCCTGCATAATTCAAATATCTAGAGTCTAAATATACATAATATCTCAGTAGTAGAATGAAAAGAAAATAAGAAAACATGATGCAAGTTACAGAAGAATATAGTAAAGGAAAATAAAATTATCTTCTTGTGGTTTTTAAATATAGTTGGTCTACATGGTAGAAAAAGTGATATAAGGATTAGCACATTTTCTGAGAAACATGAATCAATTTAAAAGGCAAATTGGCAGATGAATTTAAAGTATGATTAATTTTAACATATTATCAGTCTTCATTTTTTTTTGTCACTGACAACATCCCTTGCAGATAATTGTAAGATTTTCAAATTACTTGTTGAAGGATGGGATGCCAAGATTTTTAGTTGCGATAGAAGCGTTAGCAAATTCTTTCTTTGAATCTCAATACAGAAAATAATGCCCTTTATGGAAGAGAACTCATATTAAGTAACTGCATTTCAGAGCAGCTCAGAACAATGGGGTGTACCACTGTTGAGCTACGTATCCTGTTTCTTATACATATTGTGTGTATATGCTCTGTGTCTTTATCTTCTTCTAAATATACATTTATATCTCTTAAAATGCTATCTCACATATTATTAAGTCATAGTTTCCAGATACTTGTTCTGGTAATCACTGACAAAATTATTATTGTTATTAATTATAGTCCCATTCATCTAAAAAAATGTAAAATGAGAGAAGTGTACTAAGGCTTGAAACATCTTCTGACTGGATTTGTGTTATCAGTAATTTTAGAAGAGGAAATAATTAATTTATTGTAAATTATTTTATTCCTCATTTATTAGAGAGAAATATTAAACTGAATCTGTTAGGGCTAGAAAGACTTGTCCCAGAAGATAAATAATACCTATGGTTTTTACCTTATGCTGAGAAGTTTATCACTGGTGAACAGTCAGATAAGCATATACAGTATTAAAATAGTTTATTATTTAGGGTTTTATAAACAAATGGTATAGACATAGTTTATGATTAATTGCACAATTACTTGCGAATGTCTTTGTAATATAAAATTTTAAGTAAATATTGATATTTCCCTACAAAGGAAGAAAATGGCATTTCCACAGTCACTTTCTACATTTTTGCAAAGAAAATGTGAACGTGGATTCCATCTGGTATATTTCTCTAAATGAGCTGTTGACGTGAGATGTCTTTGGGTTTTTTTAAAGAAGACTCAGGCAAGAATTGTACTGGTTTTCATTAAACTCTTGAAGAGGGTGTAAATTGTGCATGTTCTATCTAACATGGTGATCACCTGACAACCAACATCAAATTAAGCTTGTAAAACTTAAGACAACTGGGCACGTTGGACAGGTATACCTGAGCCCAGACATTGTTCATCCTTTGATTACATTGTCACCACTGTCTTACTACAAAGAAATTGCATCCTAAAAACAGTGATGAGATCCAGATATTCCAATTGATGTGAATGCTCTCAGCTGTAACATTACTGAACACAAGGTTTCCTCTTCCTATGGACTTTTTTTCTACCCATATAAGGCTGCCACTTGGTAGTTTTACAATAGGAAAGTAATGTGCTATAATAGCCCACTTGAACAACAGTTTCTAATATGGACAAAAGATAGTATCAAAATCATCACTTTCTAGCCACGCTGACTACATTTCTGGGTTTCTCCTCTCTTCCAGTTTCTTAAAACAGACAGGTCTTTCAAGCCATTCAGGTTTCTGCTTAAAAACAAACTTTTAATAAAATGCTCAGTTACCCCTTACTACATCCAAATTAGAATATCCTCATGCCTTTCCTCCTCATGTCACCGAGTAGGGGGTTTTTTTCTTTGGTAGTGCTTATTTTTGCTTAAAATTATCTTGAGCTTCTATTTATATATTTCTTTGCTTTCTAACTACCAAAGCAAGAATCTATACTCTGTAAAAGTAGAGATCTTGTCTGTCTCTAGAGTCTAGACCATTGCCACACATAAAAAAAAAAATTATAGGCATAAATTATTTGTTTTTGAGTAAATTAATGTACTATTGAAACAGGATTGATCTATTGGTTTTTAATCATCTGACTCCTTGTTATATATAAATGATTTAACTAGAAATATGTAGAAAGCCAGTGAAATAACAACTTTGAAATATAGAAGAGTTTAATAATGGTACTGAGTCCAAACTCATTCTGCTCACCATGCAACAGGCCAATACATCAAGAGATGAGGTGTTAGGGCAAGGAATACAACTTTATTTGGGAAGCCAGCAGACCTAGAAGATGGGGGACTAATGTCGTGGAGAACCATCCTACCCAAGTCAGAATTCAGGCTTCTTTTATACTAAAAAGGGGAGGGTGTGTGGTTGGTTGGAATCCTTTTGTTCTTGCAGTTGTCTGGGTAGACCAGGTGTCCCTGTAAACCTCCAACAAGACAAATGTTATTCTTTGTTTTGCAACTTTTACCTCTATATGAATGGAAAAGTATTATACCCTTAAGTTCAGAGCCTTGAGAATGGGCTGTCCTATATATTTCAGGCTACAGGCAACATTCTTTTACAAAAGGTGCAGAACCAGCATGACTAAGCACAGGAAACAGAGCACAGGGCTAGAGCTAAAGGAACAGGTCTTACATGGAGTCAGATTTGTTCTTCCCTATTACAGTAACATTTTTAGTATGACTTTCTGATTGACAATATTTAGAAGTAAGGGAGAAAATTTATATGAGTACATGAAAATTTTTGTGGCCGCATTTTCCTGTACTGATGATTCTCAAATTCTGTTTTATCTTTCCTGGTAGTGTGTTCAATTTTTCTCAAAATAATTCTCAAAAGATAAAAATTTTAAATACATACTGTTACAGTTCTTCCTCTGTTTAGGATACAGAAAGTTTCAAAAATGCCTCAGACTAACAATGAGAAATAAGTGTCAACAGTCACTTCCCAAAGTGGATATACAAGTGCCAATTTTATCATACAAAATAAGTGCTCAACCCAGTAATCATTATGGTGAGGTGGGAAGCCTCATAGAAAAGACCAGCAGGACCCCCAGGCAGGGCCACTACTCTCCTGCCAGCACCATGTTGTTCCCTGGCTCAGTGGCTTTATCTCATTTTTTGCCTCTGAAATGGCTAAATTCTAGGAAAGTGGAGCTCACTCCTGACTGGTCCATATCCCTCACTCCTGATTGGTTATTTCTCTCCCCCCCGATCGGTCCGTTTCTACAAAACCTGTTCCTAATTAGTCAACTTTTCTTATACCTTATTTGCATATGATGTAGCAAAGTGTAAACTGGCAGCCTATAAAAGCCTGTGTAAACCTACAGCCGGGGTTCAGATCTTGGAGTGTTAAGTCCTCTGGGCCCACTGGCGTAATAAGCCTGAGTTCTCTAACTTGCTGAGTGCTTCTTGGTCTCTCGCTCGGATCCAGGTTGCTGTCACAACTGAGCTGTAACACCGAGCTGTAACACTGAGCTGTAACGTGTTTTTCTGCAACAATAGAAATGCCAATTAAAATTATATTTAAATTTTATGAATTACCAAGTGAATTACCACTGCAATTCACCTAACACCATTAAACTGAAAAATACAGAAATTATGTGCTGTTGACAATGCAGAACGACTATCATAACCACTTAAGAGTGTGCTGTTGATAGCACGACTGATTAGACACAGAAATCGGTATGAGAATCCAGCCATCTTCTACTGAGCCAAATATTAAAGATATTTAAAAATTTTTAAAATAATGCAACTTTTTGCCTTGATATTTTTCTCTTTGAAAATATAGCTATTATCCTTAAAAATATGTTAAGATTCATGTGTAGTGGGATTCTTGTTATTTTATTATCAATTAATTTTTTAAAACTTCTCAGTTTTAACTTCCAATATACAAAATACTGATAAATGCAACCCACAAAAACTAAAGCTCTATGAAGTCTTCAATAAAAGTGTGAGTAAAAATGAAAAAAAAAGAACTGCTAATCTCTTGGGTCTGTTTTGATCCATTAATTCCATAAATAAAGATTTTAGTGATAGCTTTCTGCAAATACATTTATTATGTTTCTTGGAGGAAAATGTAAACATTTTCCTGGGGAAATATTTACTTTACCATAATGATTTTAAAAATTATTACTGAACAAAACAGTACTTTCAAAGACAAAGAAACATGGGGATAAGTTTAGAATATCATCCAGAAAGTGCATTTACAGATGAACAATGCAAAATGATTTTGTCTTCTGTCTTTCTCTAATTTTGTTCCAAATTTGAATAGGCATAAGAGTTACGTTGGTCATATTAGTTTGCACATGAATTGGTTGAAGATTCTGAGTTACTTTATGGCCCTGTTGCTTCAAAATGTAATTTTTGTATGCTGTATGCATGGAAATTGTCATTTTCTTGGCTTTCAATTTAACTTTGTGTTACATCTTTACAAATTTTCAAACTTTCATGTGCCATATTTTTTTCTACTCTGGTATAATATAGAAAATAATTTCCCTCACAGTTATCTCTATATGCAAAAATACAATTTGATCATTACTTCCTGACTGTTTTCAGGAATAATCTAATTTAATGTTAGATCTTCCTGTTTTCTGATTACTACAACTTTGATTCTATAATCATCAAATACAGTATAATTTAATATTGATTCTTGACAAGATATGTAATAAAAATACCCCATTTTTACAGTTAAGCTTTAAATATAATTACATTATCATAAGCCACAACTGTATTCATACATTAATTGTCAACATTCTAGTAATTTTAAGACATAATTTTCTAGTTTATCATAAGTTTCAGGAAAAATTAAACTTATTTATCAGAATGTTCTGCCTTCCAGTATACACTATAGTTTAAACAGCATAGCAATATCTCTCTCTTTAACATCAATATAGTAGAATAAACATTATATAGATTTAGAGACAGAGCAAGGGTAGATACAGAAAAAATTATGCAAATTAGTCTGTTGGACTTTGAATTTTGTGCTTTTTATATTTTTAGATTTAATAATGAAAATATCTACAACATACAAAAGTAAGAATAATAGTACAATTAATCTTGTGTGTCCTTTCCAAATTTAACAATTATGAAAATTCTGCCACTTTGTCTTCATTTATCTTGTCTTTTTTTTTTCATTGTTGTAGTTTTTACAATCAGAGTTTCTATAATTTTAATGTACTATTAAAACCACTTGGAGATCTTCTCAGAACGTGAATTTTAATTCAGTAAGTCTGTGGTGGAGACTGAGAGTCTACATTTCAAATATGTCCCAGGTGAGTCTGCTGCTCTGGTCTAGGGACCACACTTTAAGTAACACATCTGTAAAGCATATTTCAAATATAATTTTTCAGCACTACCTACTTCAATATGCATCTCTAAAAATATGGATATTTTCTTACAAAAAACATGTGTTATTAGCCTACTTAAAAATTAAGAATAATTCCTTAGTATTGTCTAATTCATAGCCCATAATCATTTCCCCAATTATATTGATTTATTTTTACACTTGATTTGTACAAACTCAACCTTACAGCTCAGTACACAATTTGTGTTGCCTCTTAAATTCTGTGTAATACGTAATAGTGTCCACAATTTTGAAAATCCACTGACTAGTGAAAGTTATCCTACAGAATATAACACCATAAGGGTTTGTCAGTTAGCTTCATTTTGGTGTTTTTAGCTTGTCCCTCTATCCTTACTTATATTTAGAGCAAAACAGAGGACTTTTATCTCCTTGATGCCAACTTTTCCTGACAGATGTATACTTTTTCTGGTTTACTTGTCATTGAGGGTTGTAGTTTTCATGGGGTTCTCATTTCTAACTCTTCACTTGTGTAACTTGGGGTCTGGTTTCCTGTCCCGAACTGAGGCTCCAACATCCTGAGATCTGCAAATGCCCACAGGGCATAAGTGACATTCTCTGTAGATCACAATGTCCTCAGACTTCTCTTTGTCTAAGGATCCAAGTGTTCTTTTTTTTTTCTTAAAATTTTATTACAAATAATTTCCAACCAAAACAAAAATAAAGAGGAAAAAAATACTGCAATGTGATGAATCTGCATGTACCCATTACCAAGGTACAAGAATGATCAATTCCCCAGCCAATTTCATTTTGAGATCTATAGCCCCACTGACCTCTCTATTGTACTGTTGAATTAAATCCCAGATAACTTGTCATTTTACCTGTAAGCATTTCATCATATAACTAAAAGATAAGAACTTAAAAGTTTTTCAAAAAATATATTCAAGTATCACTTTACACTAAAAAATTCATGATTCTTTAATATCTTCAAATATTTATGTAGTAGTCATATTGCACAAATTGTCTCATAATTCTTAAATAAGAATTTATTCAGGACACAAATAACTTTTATATTTTGTGATTTGTTTATTTGTTGGTATTTCTCTTTAAATCTTACTTATCTCTCTTTGCCCTTTGCTTTTATGTTGTTTTTGTTGTGCCTGAAAAAACCCCAGAATATTTGCCTTGTGTCTCATAGTCTAAATTTTGCCAATGCATCCCCATGGTGCCATTTAACACACATTTTGCTTCTACATTTCTCATAAATTGGTAGTTAGATCCAGAGGTCTGATCAGATTCAAGTTTGGTATGTTTGGTTCATAGAAAACCTAATTCATATGTGGTATACTCATCACTTCTATCATTAACTTTTGAGTTAAAGTACAATGCTTGTATAAAAATCTAGAAAATGTATGTCTGCTCTCTCCTCTTCATCCCTTCTCACTTCTCTCTCCTCCTCATTCTTTTTCTATTTTTAAACTAATTTTTCAAGTAATGAGTTGGTTATCTATTTTATTCCAAAGGTGATCAATCAGGCTTTTGTTGTTATTGTTGTTTTTTTAATATCAATAATAAATTCATGTATTTAAATATGTTTGATATTTTTTAATCTACCTTTAATTTACCTTTAAGGACTCTTAAAATATCCAAACTTTGTACATTAACAGCCTATTCAGATTCGCTTCTTAAATATTTTTGAAAAAACCATAGTCATTTTGGATTCGATGCTTTGTTGTAATAAAAGAAAACCACCCCCTTGAAAAAAATAGGCATATAAAATAATTTCTGGTTTTTATTCTTAGACTTATGTATGTCACAGGGAAAGCATATTTAAGTATTATATTTGATTAAAAATATGTAGCATCTTTAATTTATTAGTTACCTGGGATACTGACTGACCTTTGGGTTCCAGCCTATAATTTTTCTACTCAAGAATATCCTCATGTTTTACTGGTAAGGTATACACCAAATCTTTGTATTCTATAAAGGCCAAGTTTCATGGTATATGTTTTACTTGTTCTAGTTGTATTTTTCTTCACTAAATTCATTTTGGTAACAAAGTCAATGACTATAGAATAAACAGCTGGGTTTTTTTCTTTTTTTTCTCTTAAAATATTAATTTGAGTTTGAGCTTTTATTTTTCTTTATATATATTGTTTTTCTTTTCAGTTTTATTGAGATATAATTGAAATGCCGCTCTGTATAAGTTTAACATGTATTGTATAATGATTTGATTTACATGCATCATGAAATGATGACCACAGTAAGTTCAGTGAGCATCCATCATCAAAGAGACTGATTTTTCTAATTATTAAACACAATTAGGTTCCAGTGGTTTCCCATGAGCCTGCTGCTACTTCATAAAAGATTCTAACATACCATACTTTGTGGTATACATAGGGTCCTTATTTTATTAAAATAAATATGTTTATCTGAACCACACTTTCTCTCCAGGTAATCTAATCAGATATTTCAAATATACCAGAAGGAAGTTGCTCTCCTGAAGGAAGTTTAGATTAATTTTACTGGTTATGCATATTTAGTATAATGTTATTCCTTGGGAATTTATTATTAAATGCACAATAAAATTTAAGGAGATTATTTTAACTCAGAACACTGTTAAACCTATGAAGTGTATATACAGTATAGATAGTTCTTTCATAATGAGAATTATCAAAATCATTTCAAAATCTTGCATCTGCTGTAAGTTAATCAATTCCAGTTTGTTTTCTTTGTACTTCTACTTAGTGACTTCAGGAATCTCTCTCACATAAGTAACAAAGCTTAAAACTTGTACTTACGAGTTTACCATGCATGTTACTCTTCAACACAGCTGACATATAAGAAAAAGCAAGACAACACAATAGTAAATGTTTATCTAGCTAAATCCTTTAGTGCTTACCTCGCTTGTCTCTGCACTGCTTTAAGTTCATTTAATTAAATAATGGTTAGGGCTGAGTTCTTTCCTTGTACACTTTGCCACCTTAGCCTTCTGTTTTCATCCTCAATGTCTATTTTAAATGCAACAAAAATCTCAATTTTTATTTATGATTAAGTAATTCTTGGTTTTTCAAGGGGGATAACAAACCACTCCTGGGAACAAATAAACCAGAAAACAGTCTGAATTCTCCTTCTTTTCATTGTCATTAGCCAAGAAAATATTTTTTTAAAAGAGAAAACGTGGTTGATCCTTGTAGGAGAGTTACCATTGACATGGCTAATAATTAGTCTCAAATTATCCTCAGCATGGTTCCCATCCACACATCACAGAACAGAAAGTGGGAGTCAGGCAGATAATCCAGGTAGAAGATCATTAAGGTTCCCACTGTGACATGCCATGTGAAACCATGTTGATTCAAATTAGTCATCTGTATTGTTCCATATTTTGTACTATGGAAGGTACCAACTCATTTCACAAAGCCACATTACTATGCTGCACATTTACATTTATAAATTGCACTGCAAATATTCTAATATGTTTCATTAATAAATGTTATTTTCAATGTTGGGCAGAATTGTTTCATTCTATTAAACAATTTTCTCACAATTTACTTTTTTCCCCCATTTTAAAAAAATGAAGTATAGGTGATTTACAATGTTGTATTAGCACAATTTAGTTTTGAATTTATAGCTTCTTAATGTGACTATTTAATGTTCTGCCACTGTTAAAATTGAAGGAGGAAGCGTTTTAGATCAAATATGCTTTATTAATCAATTTTTAAATGACAGAAGCAATTATTTTGGCTTATAGTGTGTAGTATAGAGACATAGTGTTTGCCTCAGCTGAGAAACAGTATTTTTCACAAAAAATTGATATATTATATTTGGAGGCAGTATTGCCTCTTCATTATAGACTATAATGTGTTATATTTGATGGCAGCATGGTCTGGAGACTTACAAAAGATGTTACCTAAATTATTTGAAGAGTGAAACATTAAATCAGTTAACCAAATACTCTGAATGTGAGAAACTTACAATCATTTTGAATGGTTTTATAAAAATTTTAAGTGGAATAATTAATTGAGTGGTTCTCAAATATAAAAGTCTTATTTAGTTATTTTTATATACATATTTTAAATGTAATTCCTCACCTTCCAAACTAATCAAAAATAAGAATTAAAAAGTAAGACAAGAACTTAATCTTCAAGTTAATAAATATATATTATAATATATAATATTCTATAACAAATGGTGATTATAGTTGGTAACAGTTTGTATAATTGAAACTTACTAAGAGAGTAGGACTTAAATCTTCTCACACACACAAAAAAGTAAATTTGTGAGTTATGTGAGGTGATGAATGTGTTAACTCAACGGAGGGAATCCTTTCACAATGTGTACCTATATTAAATCATCAAATGTATACCTTAAATTTCTTACAGTTTTATTTGTCAATTATATCTCAATATAGGTAAAAAAAGAGAGATTATAGAGCAACATTCAAATCTACATTGCATATAAGTACCTAAAATGCAGCAATCTATAAAGGCGAAAATTATAAACAGTGAACAAAGATTTTCACTGCATGTGAAAATAATAAGAAAGCAGGGGTTGTAATTCCACAAGTTAAATTTAAGGCAAAATTTAGTAAACAAGACAAAGAAAGGCATTTTATCATGCTAAAAGCCATTTCAAATGAAGATAAAATATTTGTTAACACCTGAACACTAAATAGCTCAATGATTTCCTGTATAAAACAAAAACTATAGGGAAGGGAAGAAGAAATAGAAACACATTGACACAGGAATTCATCATAAAAGGAACAATGTAAGAGTGGGTATTAGGTAAGTAATTAGCAATCTCTTTCCTGGTCTCAATTTCTCTGCTAAGATTCAGCATAGGCCTTAAGACATACAAATATCTCAAGAAGTAAGATATTTATTACAGGTAAATTTTAAATTTACATGAAAATAAACTACAAATTAAACTATAAATCTAAAATATTTATTACTTAGTGTTTTAAAATATGTCATATTCTGAGTCTGTCCTAAGATTGCACTTCTTAGAAAAAGTAAATGAAATCAACATTCCCTACTATTGGCAAACTATCAATAGTCCATGATTATGAACACGTGTATGCATGATAGGCTAAGCATCAAGAGAGCTATAGATAAACCTGATTTTTCAATTTTATTCATTCAACACTTTTTATGAAAATGGAGGCTAATCTTCCTGCAATTTCTATATTTTTCTCTTCCAATAAAGAAAGGAAAAGCTACACGAATCATGACTTTTTTGTGTGCCAACAAGTATGCTTTTGTTTTGGCTATTACTTTTGTGTTCATTTAGAGCCACAAAAATTCTGTTTATAAACCTTTCCAAATGTCCTACAAATACTGTAAGTTGGTGATGAAATTTGAAGATGCCAATAAGAAAGAAATTTTGCATATATCTTGTTCTTTAAAAGCATATAGTTAGAAAGAAATATTCCAGATACAAAGGAGACCAGATTTATTTTCCAGCACAATTTATTATCCTGGATTTTTGTTTATTGGTTGGGGTGGGGTGTTGATTACTGATTCAATCTACTTACTAGTAATTGGTCTATTCAGATTTTCTATTTTACTCAAAAAGATACAAACTTGCATGATTGTATGTTTCTAGGAATTTATCCATTTCTTCTTGGTTGTTCAATTTGGTGGTGTATAATTGTTCACAGTGGTCTCTTATGCAATTTTGTACTTCTGTAGTAACAGTTGTAATACCTAATACCTCCTCTTTCATTTCTTTATTTTATATGTTTAAGCCCACTCTCTCTCTCTCTTTTTTTTTTTTTTTTTTTTTTTTTTTTTGGTGAGTTCACCTAATGGTTTGTCAGTGTTGTTTAAAGAACCAGCTCTTAGTTTTGTTGATCTTTTCTATTATCTTTTTAGTATCTATTTCACTTATTTCCCCTCTGATTTTTATTATTTCTTTCCTTCTACTAACTTTGGGCTTCATTTGTTCTTCTTTTTCTAGTTTCTTAGGAGATCAGTTTTTAAAGTATTTACTTGCTGATAATGTCTCTGCCCTGTAAAGCTTTTTAAATAAAGGGATCAGTTATTTCAAGAATCTTCATTGCTGAGAAGAATTCCAAGGTCTTCTGAGTTGCCTCTAATCCCCAAAAGACTCGGCATTCCTGCTGTTCCTTCAGTCAAACTACCCACAGTGATTAATTTGTCAAATACCTGGACAGAAGGAAGTGACATGAAGGTCTTCAGGTTGCAGGCTACAATCACATATTTTGCAAACAATCATAGCTCAGAATAGTACGTTTTCTGACAGGAATGTTGTAACTTAGAGCCAGTGCATTCCACTGCAGGGGCGGGGATGGAAGGATTCCTACGGTCATCCTTTCCTGAGTAAATTAGTACCAAATACAGGAAAACTTCAGGATGCATGAGACAAAAAGGAGTGAAAAATCACTTCTGCCAGACTCACGTAACCAAAAGGGTTTACTTAGATCCAAATGTATTCCTTATGGATTAAGAGAATTGTCCTCAGATTAAATGCCAGCAGAAAAGAGTAAAAGAAGGCTTTTGAAGGCTTGTAAAATAATATCAATGTATCTCAGTGGTTGGTGGAGGTGTGTGTGACTGGAGTTTGAACACCAATGGTGAAAACTTAGTGAAATAAAAGCAGCACCATTTATGATTCTCAACTAGAGTTATGAGTGAAGACATGGGTGGAGCAGCAAAATTTATTGAGTAAAATAAAGTAAGAATACGCTGTCTGTCTAACTCAATGCAGCTATGAAACCTGGGCCAAATGTTTAGAAAAACGATTTGAGGACTCTGAAAAGCAGCTAACAGATTGGAGAAGAGGATTAGAATTCAAAGTCATGTCAAACTGGCAGTGGGTTTACTATTTCTTTCCTTCCAACATTCTCAGGACTGGATTCAACACAGCTGCAAACCCAGAAACAGGCCTTTGCACTGGGAGAGAAGGCTCCAGCAGGCTTCCTGTAGTTCTTCTGTGCGGAGTTGGAATGGGTTCTCCTAGCTTTCAGAGGGGGTACAGGAAATGCCTCCTTGTTGTTTTCCTTTCTAGTTTTTGATTCTTTTCTTTTGTCTCAGCCACCAGGCACCCCATGGCATTTCTGACATGGGGGACTTTAAGAGCCTGTAACTGTAAAGGGGAGAAAACCTCCTTCTAATGGAAGGAGCCATGATCCTAAGAGTACAGTGCACACCCGTGCTGTTTTTCTTTCTCTCTCTGACTTCTCACTGCTTGCCCACAGTTGTGGGAACTACGTAAGAGAACAGTGGAAAAAAGAAATTAAAAACTGCTTTCTGATCAGAGAATAAAAAGAAGAGCCCAGGGTCCCAGAAAATACCAGAGAAATTGTGGAGAGAGAGTAGTTTGGGACAGTGACCCACTTCTTTTGTTTATGAACATCTGTATTTATGCCTGTCTTGTAAATCATGGATTTGACCATAAGTATCATATCATAGATGTTGAAAACTGAACTTGAGGAAAGACTGCTGCCTAGGTCAGAGACTGCACACTGGGCAGTACCTACGTATGACTGATCTGAAAAGCACTGTGGACACTGAAATTTCACCCCACAGAAAGTAAGTGAAATTGTGGTCTGAACCCAACTGGGCCAATTACCTGCTAAAACAAAATTGCCAATATTCTCTATAGGATTTAAATAAGACCCAGTGTCTCATAACATTATATTCAAAATGTCTGGGGGTAAAATTTAATTTATTCAGCAAAATACATATAAGGGAAATCTCAACTAACTTGAAAAAAGACACTCAACAGATGTCAAAGCTGAGATGACGAATATGTTGGAATTTTCTGGCACAGACATTAAAAAGGAGCTATTATAAAAATTCTCCTGCAAGTAAGGTGAATGTCTTGGAATGCATGGGACAGTAGAAACATCACTGGAGAAATTCAAGTTATAAGAAACCAATGGAAATATTTAAACTTAACTATGTAGTAACTGAATTAAAGCCACTGGATGGGCTCAATAACCAAATGGAAATGATCAAGGAAAGAGCCAGTGAACTTGGAGATATATTAATAGAAATTGTCTAATGTGAACAAAATAAAGAGTAAAAAATAAAGACTGCAAAAAATGAGAAGGGCTTCAGAGACCTTTGGGACAACATCAAAAATTCTAACATGCACGCTATCTCAGAAAGAAGTGTGAATGCGAAAAGATAAAAATAAAAAAAGAGACTGTACATTTCCAAAATTTTGGTGAAATATGTAAATCTACAGACTCAAGACACTCAGTGAATCTAAAAAAGAAAAAGACAGCCATACCCAGTTGCATCATAGTCAAACTGCTGAAAACTGAAGACAAGAAATGCATCTTGAAAGCTGCCAGAGAAAAAGAGCTCATTATTTATAAGGGAAAATGACATGAATGACTTGGATTTCTGATCAGAAACCATGGAGGCCAGAAGTAAGTGGACAAGCATTTGTAAAGTGCTGAAAGAAAGTTACTGTCAGCCCAGAATTCTATATCCAGTGAAAATATCTTTCAGGACAGAAAATGACATAGACTTTCTCAAACAAAGAAAATCTTAGAGCTTTTTTTTTTCAGCAGACATGCTTTGGTAATTTTTTTTAGACAGAAAGGAAATGCTACCAGAGTAAACTTGGAATGTCAGGAATGAGAGAAGAGCATTGAAATGATAAAGGTACAGAAAGCATAATGACCATTCTTTCCTTCTGTATATGTTATGGTTGAGAGCAAAAACCATAAAATTGTCTGATGGAATTCAATGCATATAGTGGGATCATATACAAGCAAAATACAATGAGTAGATAAAGAAATTTATGGTGGTAAGTCTTATATGTTTCACTTGAGGTGCTAAAAATATTGATTCCAAACAGACTGAAAAATTAAATATTGCATTGCAATCCCAAGAACAACTCTTGAAAGATATATACCAAGATATATTCAAAAAGACATTAGGTACACTGAATATGTTCAAATAACCCAAAAGAAGGTAGGAAAGAATGAATGAATGGAAAACAGGAAATGGAGAGGATAGAACTTTCAGAATGGCTGAATAAGGTTAGTCCTTTCTCCAAATTCTCTCTCCAAAATGAAATGGTTAAATCAGATGAAATTATTAAAAAAAATCAGGCATTTAAAGAGTCTGAAATCAACCCAAGACATATAGCAAAATGTGAAGTATTTATTCAAGTAAATCTGCTGAGCCTCAGGAAGACCAGTGTGGCTTTTTAGTCAGAGGCTGCTCCTGTCCCCTCATCTCAACTTTGTGGTGCAAAAGTGATACAAAGATTGTGGGAAGGGCTGATTTCATTTGGAGAAGAATGTTGGAAATGCCGTGACTTGCACTGTTTTCAAAACACATAGTGATCTTAGTGGCAGAAAATCAGGGAAGGCCAACAACCCGGCTTGCTTGTGATTTTGATACTAGTTGAGGTAAGAAATAGACCAGCAAGCAGACCAGTTGGAAATTTAACAGGGGACCTGGGAACTAAGACAGGCAAAGCAAACCTTGATAAAACCCTGCACTAGAAGGCTTTAGCATGCACAAGTCTGCATGCACGCTAAGTGTTAATTGTACTTAGTGAGCTAATAATACCTATTTGTATGTGCGACGTTGAGAACACAGTTAAAAAAAAAGGCACATGGTTATTAACTGCGTGAAATTTGAATACAATACTGAGGTAGGTTTTTCATCTAATCTATTAATTTTATGTATTATTCTCCCTTTTGATTTGAATTGGCTTAACACTACATCATCCTATATCATCTTAAAAATTTAGGTCATCTATTCATTTTATTTAAAAAGGAAACTTTTTTTTAAATCAAGGAATATTTTCTTTTTAACATTTCTTTTATTGAGTTATAGTCATTTTACCATGTTGTGTCAAATTCCAGTGTAGAGCACAATTTTTCAGGTATATATGAACATACATATATTCATTGTCACATTTTTTTTCACCGTGAGCTACACAAGATCTTGTATATATTTCCCTGTGCTATACAATATAATCTTGTTTGTCTATTCTACATTTTGAAATCCCATTCTGTCCCTTCCAACCCCCTGCCCCCTTGGCAACCACAAGTTTGTATTCTATGTCTATGAGTCTATTTCTGTTATTTATTTATTTATTTGTTTGTTTGTTTATTTATTTATTTATTTATTTAGGTTCCACATATGAGCGATCTCATATGGTATTTTTCTTTCTTTTTCTAGGTTACTTCACTTAGAATGACATTCTCCAGGAACATCCATGTTGCTGCAAATGGTGTTATGTTGTTGGTTTTTATGGCTGAATAGTATTCCATTGTATAAATATACCGCATCTTCTTTATCCAGTCATCTGTTGATGGACATTTAGGCTGCTTCTATGTCTTGGCCTTTGTAAATAGTGATGCTATGAACACTGGGGTGTAGGTGTCATTTTGAAGTAGGGTTCCTTCTAGATATATGCCCAGAAGTGGGATTCTCAAGGAATATTTTCTATTGATTAGGTTGTAAAAACTGTCCAAAAATTGATGCCATTATTTTTTCCTCAGATTTCTAAGGGGCTAAGTCCAAGAAATAATAGTTTATTTCTATAAGAAATAACTATAGAGACTGAGCATAAATAAAAAACTGACTTGAAAAAAGTGGAGGGGAAAAACAACTTCACATTTGACTGTATTGGACCTTGTTAAGCAAAGTAGTCACATTTTGCTGGAACTAGAGAAGTAGGAAAAAATGAACACTGGATTAGAGAACAATAGTTGTCAGGAACTGCAAGATTTATAATCAAATACTGCTACCAGAAAAGGGTGATCTAGAGTGTGTCACTCAACTATGACATTTGACACCACCACCAAGCAGGATCGAATGTCTGTGTTGACCATGTTTGCAGACGAGCCCATCAGCTTGCTAAGCTGCCTTGTCAATGTCCACTTTTTTATCTGTTAATGGTAAATTATCAATGGCAAATGTCCTGCCCCATTTTTTCTGTTATATCTTAGCAGTTTACCCTATTCCAATTGGAAATCTTTCTTTTGTCTCTCTTGCTTTTGTGTTTCCACACAATTGACTGTTTAAAAAAAAAAGTATTTCAGAAAACATAATGATTGGCAAACAACTGTACTGGATACCGTAGGGGAGGAACAAAGGTAAATATAGTGATCTTTGAAAGCAGGTAGGGGATTGAAATATAGCTCCACCACTTATGTGTTATGTGACGTGGCCTTTGATTTCTCCAAGTTTCATTTATCTTATCAATAAAATGGGAAAAATATCTACCTCACAAGGTTGTGAGTATTAAATAGAACAATGCCTGCAGAGTTAGTAGCACAACTCTTGATGGATAAATAGTAATTGACATTATAATTGAGAATAAATGATGCACTTCAATGCTCTCAAGTAATGGGTATGTTGAAGTTCTGTTTTGTTTATCAGTTCTTTTGAATTTCTTATGTCTTTCCCTGGTGGCTGGATTATAATCTCCTCAGTAGTGGTTATGCTATATTTAAGAAATTTGCATTTTTACACGTTACTTCCTCAAACCATGTATGGTTTAGCAGTAAACATACAGTATGTACATGCCAAAGGAATTCATAAAGGAAGTCACTACATCCCATAATAAGCAAAAGCTCTCAAATGCTAAATTGTCTGAATAGTTGACCCAATGATGATGTGTGTGTGTACCTAAATGTATATATGTAACCCTGAATAAATAGATTAAATATATAACTAGAGTGCATTGAAGACATGGAGTGTATTTAATTCTCTCTTTTTTTTTAAACAAATTGTAGTCTTAAACCTATTCTCAAAATACACACATACGCACACCCACACACACAGAGCGATTATGCACCCACACATACATAATATGAATCATCTCACAATCAGAGGACAACGATTTTCTCTCACGATGCAGTTTCCCTACTTGAAGATAGTTCTAGACGTGGCTCTACAGCTGTATGTGTGGAGTTGAGCCAAGATACTCTCAAGTGTAGAAAGTGGTCCAGATGTCACTGCTACTGCTGGGGAGAGCTAGTCCAGAGGTTGTCATCTGGGCATTACCACTGCCAAAATTGTTGCCTTGGCCACAGCTGCTGGCTTTCTTGCTGCAAGGCGATGGAGCAAGAAAACATTTGAAAGTCTTGCCAAAACAGTGGGAGGCAGCTACAAAATGAGCACACATTGGTGTAAAAGTCACTGCTCAATTTGCTTTGCCACAAATCTGGTATAAAATGAATTTGTCCATAGATTAATTGCAACACTGTGTTTATATATATACAATTCTGAATTGTTTATGTGCAGAATTCCATCATTTAAGGCATAAATTCAAAGCTCATAAAGACCCGGCCAGCTATTGGTTGAGTTTATTAATAATCCTTGTATCATAATCTAGGAGAGTCAAATGATTCAAAACTGAACTTTTGGGATGTAGGTCACTAAGTGCATACTCTTTTCCTCCATCCTTCACTAAATTTACTATTTGTTTATAGATAGCATCTTATATTTCCTGCATCTCCTATAGTGCCTGACAAACTATAGATCTTGTAGCAGATGTTAAGTGCATGCTGTTGAGGTGATGTGAACTGAACAGCATTTAACAGAACTGAATGAAATCGAAATGAATCACATTAATTGGTACTATGAGTTAGTTTTTGATCTTACATTTTGCTATGACCTCACATTGATAAATATATCTTATTGTGAGTCACTTATGGAATTTTTCTATATAAATATCAATATGCAAAAAAATAATTGAGGCAAAAGTGAAAAAATTGAAAAAAAAATGTGGGGCAGGTAGTTGGGTTAAAGCACTGATAACAGCTATTGATGGTAATTCACTTCTTTTTTGACTCAGTATTTGATATGTAGATAAATGACAGTAAGAATTATATAATAGATACCAATTTACAAATGAAAATTTAAAAATTGTCTTGGACACAGTAAGAGAAACATAATATTTTTCCATGGACGTGAAATACCCTACTTCATTTATTCAATAAGTATATTTTGAGCAAAACTTGGTATGAAATAATCTCCCAGAAGATACAAAATAAACAGAAGATAGTACTTCCATTCAAAGGGCTCCCAGTCACATGGAAGATTCATATATAAATGTGGATAAATTATAACATAATAAGGCTTGTGATAGAAATACACATAGGAAATCTGCCTGGAAAGAAAGGTCAGGTAAGGATTAGTGGAAAGTGAGACTTGAGCATGTTTTTAAAATAAATGTAGAAGGGATCCAGATAAGGGGGTAAAGGGAAGAGAAAGAACAGTCCAGAAAAGGAGACAAAATACATAAAGTCAGGACACATGATGCTGCATATCCAGATCACTAAGGTGCTTTTGCAGCATAGTATTAATCAGTATTTTCTTTTTCTTCCTTCTTTCCTTTTTTCCTTCCTTTCTTTTTTCTTCCTTTTTTCCTTCCTTTCTTTTTTCTTCCTTCCTTCCTTCCTTTCTTTTTTCTTCCTTCCTTCCTTCTTTTTGTCTTTCTGTCTTTTCTGTCTTTCTGTCTTTTCTTTCTTTCTGTATTTTTTTCTTCCTTCCTTCCTTCCTTCCTTCCTTCCTTCCTTCCTTCCTTTCTTTCTTTCTTTCTTTCTTTCTTTCTTTCTTTCTTTCTTTCTTTCTTTCTTTCTTTCTTTCTTTCTTTCTTTCTTTCTTTCTTTTTCTTCTTTCATTCATAGCATGATGCAGAATTTTAATTCAAAGAATCTTCTATGAAAAAGAGACTATTTGCTCTCATCCAAACTTTGAAAAAGAGAAGGACACAAGTATGGCTCAAACCAAGGACAGGCTTTTCTTCTTTGTTATCCATATTTTTATTTCATTTTCTAAAAATACAGAATGGTTTTATCAGATAGTCAAGATCAAAGCCACAGGTATTCACTTTATTCCATCTCCATACCAAGAGTAGGAGAGTGTGCCCCAGAAGTCCCAGCTAGAAAAAGTTTAGGTAGGGTGTTGATTGCCAGTATCTCTTAAGCCAAGTAAGGGCACAGTATGTTTGGCTCCATTTTTCTTACATAACAAAACCTCTCTGCCCACAAAGTAATTGAGAGCATTGACCAGGATCATATGGAATTCAGGATGGGAATTTTTGTCTAAAGAATGGAAAGGATGATACCCACAATTAGAGGAGGACAGGATGCTGTGCTGATAAATCTATCAAATGTGCTTCTCATTCTACTAGAGACTTTGAAATTTTTCCTTTAGATCATGTAAAATTTTGAAAGGTTTTGTTCAAAAGAGTAATTCATTTGTTTTTGTAGGACCTGTCTCAGTCATTCTGGTGGGAGATGATGAGAGATGGTACACTGACAGTGACTAAATATATAGATAGAGGGAAAGTATTTAAGAAATAGGAAGAAAATCTGGTGTAACAAGACTGAATGGGAGGTAGGTTTGGAAAAAGAGAAAGTGGTAGAGGAAAGAGGGGAGAAAAAGCTCCCTTTATTCAATTCCTGAATTAATTTTATGTTGAAATGCAATCACTCTTTCTTTTAAACCCTGTAGTTACTTCATTTAATTTAGCCTTCATCATCTCTTTTCCTTGGAATATTGCAATCGTCTATTCAGCAGTCTGTGTTTTTATAAGCTCTTATTCATATTAATATTGGACAACTATTGCTTTAAATGTTAAAGCATTTCAGCAATCAAGAGACAACTTCATAATGGATATAATATTGAAAATACATATTTATTTAATGAGGAAGGCATATAATTATTGAACATTTAAATTGTTGCATACTTACTGTAAAGGTATTAATAACAATATAATGATGACTACATATTTAACTATTCAGTAAGCCACTGTGGTTTAGTTATATTACCATATTTTAACTTCATAGTAGTGATTAATAATAGTATTCTCAATTTTAATATGTGGAAGATGAGATTTATATAGATTAAGTCACCTCCCTAATAAATAGAATATTAAACATATCATGATCATCTGGCTCTCATTCCATTTCCTATGCTCTGAACCGGATGAGCAAGAAAGTGATTGAAGTTATTTTGGGGATCTCAAAAAAAGTTTTTCATATTTAATCAATTAATTTAGTTATTTTTATTGTTTACCTACATTTTTATGTTTCATTATAAAGTATTACCACCACCTGAGACACAGCTTCAAATTTACATCTTTGAAATACGATCTTTTGGTGACTGCTGCCAGTATTTTGAAATTTAGCATCTTGAGAATTTGTAGGAGAGTAATGATTTTAATTTTCCATAGAATCAACAGACTTCCTTGGTCAACCAACATAAAAAATGAAATTTGCAACTTTCTCATGGGTTAGGTCTAGCATATATTTTCTTCTCATTATAGAAAAAGCAAAGAGGAAGTGGCTGAAATTTTTGCTTTTATAAACCTTGCCTATGGTATGCAGAAATTCTATGTGGGAGTAGTATAGTTTCAGTTGTGAATTCCCATGCTTTGATATGTTAGGCTGGAGTATATCTTTTGGTGCCTTGGTTAGAAATCTGAAACCCTCATTATTTCTGCATTTATTAAACTATGTCTTTTGTTCCACTTGCAGACCAAGTAGTCAGCTTTGATAAAATTCGATATACATTCATAAATCTGCTCTGATCTAGGCTTTCTAAATGGTTCATCCCGGGGCACCCTAGAATGCTTGAGAAGATACTTTTAACTGGTTTCTTTTTTCTCCCTTTTAGTTTGGCTGTTTTCATTTACATACCTGAAACTTTTGATTCTGCATTTGTTCTGTTTCCAAGACTGAGATGATTTTGTGGCTTTTCTATCACAAAAGCTTTACACTACATATTTTGCAGGATTTTCATGAATTAATGCTCTTATTTTAAATACAGAATCTCATATAATAATTTCTTATACATAGATTTATATCTATCTATCTATCTATATCTGCATATGTGTGCATGTGTTTTGTAAAGAGAAATTTGCTGTTTTAAAACAGAAATATTAGTTATGTTCTACATATGTTTACTCAAAATTTTCTTGTCAAGACCAGGAATTTACAGGTCATGCTTTTGTATCTGTTTCTTTGAAAGTATGTTCATTGAGGGATATAGCCTGATTCCTAGCAGCTAAAGATATGTTGAAAACACAGTTTATTTTAAGATTCCATATATAAACAACTCATGGGTCTAAAAATAATCTTATAGTGTTATTTTTGTACTCTCTGCATCTCAATTTTTAATTTATTAGAATTCATGAGATTAAATTAGTGAAGCTATATTATGCTTTACACACAAACACAGACACACACATTATATTTACATCAGTCTTCTGGGCCCTTATATCTATTATGCATTCCACCAAAGCACCTACATAAGAGGATAGAAATTGGAATTACTTTTCCTAAGGTGTCTATCCAGCATGCATTCCACTTTTCCAGCTCTTTTGGACCTTTCCCATATTTCTCAGATTCCCACCAGTATCTTGAGCCCAATATGTGTCAAGTGAAATTCTCTCTCTCTCTTTTTTTTCCTAGGTGTGATCCCAAAAGTCTCACTACACGTATGATGATGGTGTTGATTCTTCTCAGTGCAAGAAGTAAGTTGATTTCCCGTGGAGTTCTCCTGGTTAAATCAATGTTCAGGTCCAGTGGGCACCTTCTGAATTTTGTTCCTTGGTTTTGGTAACAGGGACCTACCTGAATACAATTTACTCAGGTAGAAGTGGTTATGAACATAGACTGGTCAGATCTTATGCTCTGAGTAGCTTAATTGTCCAGTGATCCCAGTCGCTGCCCCTGTGGCTTCACCATTGCACTAGCACTGAGGCCACATCTACGTCCTGTTCCTAGCCAATGATTGAACATAGCCGAAGTACTAAAGTGGACCCATTTCAGTAAAAAGCAGAGCTCTTTCAAGGCACAGTTCTGTCTTGAGAGCACTCAGCCACCAAACTGCAATGTTCTTTGAATTGTGCTGTAATCTGTGACCCATCCTACAATAATCATTCCAGTCACTCTTTTCTTAAACATGATTCATATTTATATCATAAGCTGAAGATTCTTTCCACTTCCTCTTGCTGCCTCTCTATCTCACTTTCCTCTCTAATCCCATTTTGTCACCTGCGTCTTGGAGAACTCAAACTAACACAAATGGCAACTAGAACAGTTCAAGGAAAGTGGTAAGATGAGGATTTGAGATCAACTCACTCTCCACTGTGCTGGTGAAAAGTACATTATTCTGAGTGGTTCTGGGGCACAGGTAGTTGCAAACACAGGATGGTTACCCATTAATAATATTTCCCTATTTAAGACCTGGAAAAATATCCTGGTGGAGGGAAATATCTTTGAAGTTGTAGGTGATTCAGGCATTTGTAAGGTATGGTGGTAACTATGCCCATAAATAGAACAGAGTTGCTGGTCACTGCTAATCTCTATTGACTTCTTGCAGAGGGATGATGAGAAACAGTTAGGGGCCTCTTTGGTAACTTACAAAAGGACCCTTGTCTCCCACAGTAAAGGCTGACCAGTATACCAAAGATCTGTTAGAGTGGAGATCAAGAAGTATTTGAATGCACCCCCAAGGTAAAGCTGAACACCTCTGAACCTGAAATTGGGGATGAGAACTTCTGGAAGAATGCCTCTGAAAACACGACTCTGCAGACTTTTAAACCCTATGCGTTTAACGAGATGTCCCACTTTTTCTTCCAAGAGCTAGTGCTTCTCCTGTTTTGGAAGATGTTGCAAAAGCCTCTCCACCATAAGGTGACTTGTAACCTTTCAGTAGCTTCCACTACCACCGTTGCTGACTCATGAGCTGATACCTAGTTTAAATCTCAGCATAACTTGGCCAGGGATGTGCAAGGCCTGATAAAAGAGAAAAGAGATTCTATATTGGAGAAACTGCAAAAATTAGCGAGTAGGTACCAGCAGGAGTCAAGAAAGCAACCCTGGAATTGAATATTAATAGTGCTTGATCAAGGGGGTTGGGATTTAACATTGGATAAGTAATGATCCATTGACTTAGAAACACATTATCTGGGTGTGAAATATATAATACTCTGGCAAGAACCACAAGGAACGGAGCACCTTTACTGTTAGAGAAGCTTTTATAAGCATGGAAAAAGTGATGGCCAATGCTGAACCTTTGACACGTCTCTATTTCTATAAAAGAATTCTATACTTGTTGACTACAAAGGGTCCCTTCCATCCCCAGAAGGGGTAGCTGTCCATCCCATTAAAGACAGATCCTTATTATGAGTGTGTGTTTGCCTTTCCTGACCTCAGACTCCCAGCACAACTATCCAGGGGATTGTGTAATGCTTATTTCATAAGCATAGAACTTTATACAGCATAGCACCATGGCCAGAAGACTCACTTTATAATGAAGGAGATACAGGATTGCACCCGCAACCACGAGATCGAGTCACATCACATAGTACACCAGCCAGAAGTATCTGGCTTCATGCAATAGTTGAATGGCTTTCTCAAGACATGGATAAATCACCACCTTGGAGGTAAACTCTGAGTGGATAGAATGATATCCTTCAAGATGTACTGCATGCATTGAATCAGAGCACATACTTTGCATAGCACCGTGCCGCCAACAGCTCCAGGGTACTTGGGATGACAGCAGGTGTAAAGAGAAGTCACCATCGTAATAGGAGTGACCAGTCTGATCAAGGAGAGACTGGGCTGTTTTTACAAAATGCAATCAAGAAGAAATCCATGCAGAAGCCAGATGATACACTTACTTGAACACCTCTTGGTAACCCCTCGCCCCACTGTAATAGTGACCAAACAGACTCAGGAGACTCAGTCCAAGACCTGTATAACTGACAAGAACCCAGAACCTCAGGAATGAATGTCTGAGTCACCCTGCCAAGAACTTTTGAAGTGATGGTAGGAAACAAAGCTCCATGAATACTTCCATGTTTCAGTGAATTCAGAACTTTCTGAGCAAAGATTACTAAAAATCTGTGTAAAGTATAATTGGATGGTAAACAGGCTTTGAAAATCAGAGATTGTTCATTGCTCAGGTGCCATTTGCTTGCATTTAATGTAACAAATTTGGAGACTACATTCTTATCTCCCCCAGAGTCATTTGAATACAAATACTATTCAGAGTAGCATAGAGAGGACTAGTCTGCCCTGCAAAGTGCAAGTCCCTACCTCTCTCTCTCTCTCCCAATTATTCCACCTCCCAAAGAGAGGGAACAACAGAAGCCAGCTGCCCTATATGAGCTCCAAGTCTTATAATTTCAAAGTTCCTTTTCTGTAGAGCAGCTCCTGCACATTACGGTGATATCTGGCCCAACTTATCAGGTCAGGGGTATTTAGCATTGGTCCTGCAGGAAGACAAGGATGACTACTAGTTGTAGCTCTGAGGCCACTCGTAGAGAGAAGGGCTGTTGTTCATCTCACTAACCTTCCACTTTTAAGGTTCTCTTCAGGAAGCTCATAGAAACCATGGCAGAGCTGTTCCCCCAAGCATCATGGAGAAGTGGATATGTGTAGCGCAAAGCATGGCCTAGGGTAGCTTTGAGGCATGACACTTACATCTCCTACTACAGGGAGCAAGATGAGCTGATGGCTCCAGTTACTACTGTCAGCACAGGACAGAGCCTGGCAGGGCCAAGAAGGCAGGCCATTCCTGTAATACACAAGATTACCCCAACAGTTGACTTTGGCCCCAGAATGCCCCATTGGCCTTGCCAGACCTTTCTTGGAACCTCAGTATAGCCTGAGACTCTACCTAGTCAATCTCCTTCCTTTTCTCTGTCCTTCCAGGGCTATCAAATCTGCATCATGTTCTGAAGGTTCTCCTAACTTTCTCATGCTCCTTCCGCTAAGAAAGCTCTTGCACATCTAATCCTGGCTGGCCATCTGCTTTCTCATGGATGCAAAATAACTCAGGGTATAAATTTATGGAGCAGCCTGAGGGAATCCAGCATGGTCTTCTCTTATGCACCTAATGGGCACTCAGGAAACATTTTTAAAGCATTTTTGGAGTGAACATTTGTGGGAGTGTGTGTGGGGACAAAGATTAGCAGCCGTCGGGTATTGCTTTTGCTATACCATTAAATTTTCATCTTTTGCACTGAGTGAGTGTAACCAGCTCTTAGCCCGAATGGACAGGGGGAAGAAAGAAAGGACTTTCTGTTTTAAACAGTGAGTGAAAATAGAAGTTGACTCTACAAATGAGTATTGAGAGTCGTGTTCTATGAAGGAACAAAAGGAGGTTGTCCTGGGCCGAATACCTTTGTCACGTAGTAGCATAATGGAGAAGTATTGTCCTTTAAATAAATGCACACATAAGTGTACTATTGTCAGTCAAGCTGATGTTTTTCAAAAGTATATGGGATTCTCCCTCTGACTTGGTGGGGAAAGAAAAAGGGAAAAGTAGGAAAAAAGTCAAAAACAAATAAACAAACCCCAAAACAGTTAAGTGTAGTATCACTACCAAGCAGTTGGCAGTGACTGTTTAACATCACCAATGGAACACATTTTCATTTGGGAGGGAGCTCAAAAGCTGCCCTGGGCATGGTTCACAGACACACATGCACTCATCTGTCTCATGCTGCTGTTTACACTGAGTGAGGTACTGATTAGCGTGCCCCACGTGTTCTCAAAGTTGGATGCTCATCTGTGTCACTCAGGGAGTTTTTAAAAATACCCGTGCCCCAGCCTCACTTCTGGAGATTCTGACTAAATTGTTCTGGATGGTTCTAGGCATTAGTATTTTTTAAGCTTTCTTGGCTGTTTTTAAAGTGCAACCAGGATTGAACAATTGGTAAAGTGTAAAAGAGAGAGAGAGAGAGAGAGAGAGAGAGAGAGAGAGACTGATCATTACATCCATTCGCTAGACCAGTGGAAAGTTCTGTATCCACCTGCACTGTTGCAGAGGGGACAGCAGCAATTATATTGCACTAGGAAGGGTTCAGAGGCATTTCCTTGTCATGTTATTTCTCGATTGACCCGTTCCCATTACATTTTGTCTCGTTCTAAAGACTCTGCCATCCTGTCTAATTGACTGCATCCAAAGCCGCAGTGTTGGTCCCACCGTCACTATGTCAGGGTCTTTCAGCCCAGGTCCATGAGGACATCCATGTTTTATAAGTTATGGTTTTTATTCATATCCTTTTAAACCATCTTCTTAAGTGATCAGTAGTTTTATTTATACTTTTTTAAAAGTTATCTTCTTTTTAAATGAGAGAAGACATTACTTTGTGTCAAAAGACATTTACAGAAATAAACCTGACCAGATAGTAAGCCGATGCTTGGGATTAGACCAAAGGGCCCTTTGCTCCCCATTCTGCTGCTTAACTCACCGAGGCATGAGGCTAGTATATGGCTTTGATGCCAGCCACAGCCTCTTTGGATTAATCCTTAGCCTTAATGCCTCAAGACTTAGTGAGCTGCAACATACCAATTCCCACATGTCCCATTTCTCTTACTGATGGGTTAGTTTTCACTTCATCATTTCTGCAAGTATCATAAGTGTCAAATGGGTCGATAAAAGCATCAACGTTAGGACAGTTCATGTCCCGGTGGTCAGCCAGTGCCCACATGCTGAGAATCAAACGGTGTGTCACTCCCCAAATGTCCCCAGCACAGAAGAATTAGGCTGTATTGACACATTTCTCAGATGGAGTAAAACCGTAATTTCTAATCTGCTACATTCCATTGTTGGATTGCTCTGTCATTTCATAGAGACTTCTGGTAACAATTAATACAGCCATAAAAAAAAGGAAAATAACAGGGCAAAACATGCACACAAATTGAAAGCAGATATCTGAATGCTGTTGTCCCACAAATTTAGATCAACCACAAGTCTGCCTGGAAACTTGTAAATAGCATTCATCAGTGATGTTATCATATAAAGTGCAGTAGGGAAATCACAATGGAGCCTATTTGTACATTCTGGAATTAATATCTATGTGCAGATAATTAAGAGAGCAATAAAAATACATGGAATGAATGTACACAGGGGAAGGTAAGAACTGAACATGATCCAAATATGTCATATTGTGGAAACCTTGGGGAAATAAAGCTTTATGGGATACTGGCAGACGGCATTGCTGCTGGAACCAGGATTTTGAAGTCTTGCAGCTTGGAAATAATGCTTTCAGTTAATAAGGGTGTGTGAGTGGAATTAAACTCACCACTCCAACTATTGTAGTCAGAATTATGTGCCTAATTTCCATACACTTTCCTGAAAATAATTCTTTCAACTTCTTTGAAGAGAAGGCTTTCGAACAAGCCATGGTCGCATCAAATGATAGCAAGATAAACCTTCTTCCCATTGCATATGTGCACCTCCTCTTACATTGTGAAGGTGGAGATATTCACACAGGCATCAGGAACTATCCAGGGTGTTCCAAGAGAACAAACCTGAGCCAAGTGACTCAAGTTTAAGTTTTGACTGAATGAAAAACCTTTTGAAGACTGCTGAGTTGATTAAAGCGTAACGGTGCTACGTGAAGCAGTGACCTCACAAGCTAGTGCTTCCTGGTTTTAGGAACCAGTGTTGAAAGAATGTTTGCAACAATATAGATACAAAGCCAGATATGGTCTGAGTGATTTAAATGTTTTGTTTCTGTATCTCACAGGGCAATGCAGCAGGCTTTGGGGAAAAATGAGTCACACAGTTGAGGCACAATTAAGTGCACTTGTAGTTTTCTGTGTGCAATGCAGTGTTCTTTGATTTACAGCAGACTAGATTTCAAAAATCACTAAATTTACGACTGAAACATTACGCTGTACACCAGAAATTGACACAGCATTGTAAACTGACTATACTTCAATGAAAAAGAAAAAAAATCAATAAATTTATATTATCAATTGTCTGTGTGTGTGTGTGTGTGTGTGTGTGTGTGTGTTGGTGAAAAGGGAGTTCAGATTCGTTTTGGTATTTCTTTACAAATGAAACTAAAACATACGATCATTTTTTTATCAACAGTTTTAAAAGAAAATACAAAAAATAAAACACAAGGTAATTTCTGGACAGTTTCCAAATACCCAAGACATGCTTTTTTTTTTTTTTTGAGAGAGATAAACAAAATGGAAATTTACCTCACTGAATAATTTAAGTGCAAATGTCTCGGTCACAGATTGCTTTAAAACAGTATGTTCCCATGTTCACTTATCTTTATAGAATTGTTAATAAGTAAATAAGAATAGTGCTAATCTCAGTAGTGAAAAGACATCATTAGAAGTCCTTTAGTAACGTGCCCCATCAAAAAGGCCAATAAGAACGAAAAAATTAAAACCGAATGTATTATCCCTAAAATAAATACTTTTTCTCCCATTATCTTTGTCCTGTATCCTCTGATGATTCATAATAAATTGTTCTCTATATCATCTGAGAAATACAACTTTTCTCACTTGCTAATAAGACTAGCTTGACTTAACATGGAAACGTTATTGGACTGACACGTGGTATGGGCTTCCACAGGTAAAATTAATAGGACATTTATTTATAATTAAAACATAACTCATGATTTTAGTGATGGAAGTACCACAAATAATATTTGTTTTCAGTTAAGAAAAGAGACCATTAGGCACCAGAGGAGGAAGGATAAGACACTGAAGGAAACTTTAATTCTGTGACACCTGAAGCACCTGTGGGAAAACCATTGTTCCCCAGCCTCTTGCTGGGAAGATTTGGAGAAAAGACTTTTTGACTGTGATACTGCCGATCCTTCTATGATTCTCAGGGGTTATAATTCTAGACAGAGGAGAGTGCTCCTTCTGCCTGAGGACAAAGGTGAAGTGTGCTTGGTCTACACAGAGGTTCATGGAGTTGCCGCTTACCTGCCCCTCCCCTGTCTCTGTTACGCCCTTTCTCAGCCTTGCTCCTGAGCAGAACTGTCTTTGGAACATAAAGTCATTGATACTTGTAGAGACTAAAGATCACTTCTCCCCTGGGCCTTTGCGATTTTAAGAAATGCATTTAGCTTATTTGGCTTAACCTAAAACTTCAGAGTGACTTTCAGAAATAAAGGGAATGTCCAAATGAATGTGTGTGTGTGTGTGTGTGTGTGTGTGTGTGTGTGTGACACGTGTTATTTTGGGCACAGTGGAAAGTTCTCTTGAGGGGCAACACACAGCCTAAAGACTGCAACCTCTTCTGTATTTAGGAGGACAGTCCTACCTTTGGGATTCCTCAGAGTTCAAAACTCTTTCATATTCACTGTACTCTTGGCATCCATATCATCAGAAAATCGTAACACAAATAAAGCTTTACTGATTCATAAATATCCTTCAGGATTTCCCTTTACTAATTAAGATCTCACAGCTGTTCATAAAGCTACTCTCTTCCAGGCTGCCTTGTATACGGCACACACTCAGCATTTATTCTTTTATTAGATCTGTCCTTTAACTACAGGTGATGCTGTGTTTAGCTGATATCATCCCAAGATGGGTTTCTAAGGGCCACCCTTGTGATCGCATAAGGAAAACAAAATTCTGTGATAAAGCAGCTTTGATAATAATGCACACACACAAAAAAAGTTGACTACAAATATCATTAGCTTTATGAGTTGCTCTAATAATGGGAACTGATCATGTTGTAATAAAAACAAAAATTAAGAATCATTAACTGTTGCAGCAATTGGGATAGTTGAAACCCCTCTCCATCAAATAAACACAGTGCTCTATAAAATTTTCAGGGGAGATTGGATTTATCTCAAAAAGAATCTTTAAAAATCAAGAATGACAAATTCTGGGGAGGGTACAGCTCAAGTGGTAGAGTGCATGCTTAGCATGCACGAGGTCCTAGGTTCAATTCCCGGGACCTCCATTAAAGTAAATAAATAAACCTAATTACCTGCCCCATTCCCACCAAAATTCAAGTCCAAAGCATACTTTGAGATGTGTGCATTAATTGCTCCTTGTCATGTAAGATCAGCTACTCCCTCCTCTGTTGCTTCCTTGAATCTTTCAAACTCTTACCATTAACTATTTTAATCATTGGGTGAATGCAGAGATATATGAAATACACATATAATTCCTTACCTTCACAAATACTCCAGTCTCACCTGAAATAGGATGCATGGGCACATAATTTTATTACAGTGAGACAATTTCCCCCAGAGAAGTAGTAAAAAGGGCTCTGAAATCATGAAAAGGAAAATATTTTGTGATGTTTCAGTGGATTTTTTGAAGGATCAGTAAGGATTATTGCAGGAAGAGGTGGAGATTGGGCAAGCCAGGGAAATCAAGTAGATATCACATTTCAAAGTCCATGAGAACTTCGTGTGGCTGGGGAATAAAGGCGAGTAAGAGGAAACAAACAAAAAAAGTGGCTAAAAGTAAACATGATGCGATCGGTTAGGTCTAGATTAAACAAACCATGCCTGTGCACACAAGTAGTTTGTACCTCACCTTATACACAAGAGGGGGTTTTAAAACGTATTTATCATATTTGTGGTCATGTGGAAGGGCATAGATTAAGAGGAGGAGAGGGTCAGGTGGGAAAAGAGGAACAGAACCATCAGTTTAGAGTGAGTTGAAACTTGTATTTCTGTCTTAATGTTTGAGACCCAGCCTTGGAAGAAGCTAGGGAGCAGACTGTCAACTCTGCGTTGATCAAATGTGAAAGCACGCCAGATCAGCGCTCCCCCTGGACAGCTGGCGGACGCTGTGTCTGGCGTGCACATGGTACGTGTACAGTCAAAAGGGTGAGTGCTTCTCCTTCCTCATGGCTAATTAAGATGAGATGAAAAGGGATGAGACTCACATTTTCAGCTCCACATCTCTAATAGAGAAATGTCAATGGGTTGTGGCAAATTGGAGTGACAAAATATTACTCTTTTGTGTATTTCCCGGGGAAATGCAGGGTATGATAAAAGGATGTACATAATCTACTGTCAAAATCCAGAAAAATAATTCCAGACCCAATGTAGTGCTATCTTCTACAATTCTCTATTTTAGTCAGATGTGAGTACTCTTTCTAGCGTCATGAGGAGTGTCTCATGAAGATTATGGAAAGTGTAACATACAGTCGTCTAAAAGATGAGGCAGGCTGTTTTTCTAGCCGATTATTTCAAGGGATGTTTCATAAATAGACAGTTTAATAAGAATGAACAAAAATCCATTGGCTACTTGAATTATTTTATTTTAGGATGGAAGTAGTTTAGTGCTGTATGTGGCTGGCCACTACATTGTACCTGAACTGAACATGTAAGCCTCTTAAGTCAACTAATTCCAAAAAAGAAGCAACAACATTTCATTCACTCATTCATTTATTCATTTTTTACTTCCTCATAATTGCCATTTTAAACAGCTTTTATAAATCACAGTGGGTACAAAGATAATAAAAATAATGACTCCACTCTTGAAGAATTTTCAGACTAGTAGAGATAAAAGCTAGACATGCAAATAGATCAATTGTAACATAATGTGGCAAGTACAATGGAAAAATGGAAACAGTTCTGTCTAGGAGCTCCAGCAGGGTTCACAGAAGAGATTTAAAATTTTGTCTTGAAGTATGAATGGCAGTGAGCCAGGTCTAAAGGGGAAAGTCATACTAACAAAGAAATTAAATCTAAAAACATGTATTAAAGAAAGATAGTTTTTAAATCTTGAGATATAATAGAATAACACTTACAAAAACAACAATAAGCAATAGGTAATGGGTACCTTTCAAGTGTAGAAAACAGCTTGGAGTTTGTCTTTTTAGAATGTGCTGGATAGTCTCCTGCCAAAAACAGTAACAAAGGGAAATCTTTCATTTCATTCAGTGATAAAGTTTCCCCTGCTAATGCTGTGATTTTATTCTATCATATCCTCATTTTTACTTTATTTTTTATTGAAGTATAGTTGATTTAAAATGTTGTGTTAGTTTCTGGTGTACAGCATAATGAGTCAGTTTTATTTATATATATATATATATATATATAATTTTTCATATTCTTTTCCATTATGGTTTATTATAGGGCATTGAATATAATTCCCTGTGCTATACAGTTGTATATCTATTTTATATACAGTAGTTTGTATCTACTAATGCCAAACTCCTAATTTATCCCTCCCCTAACCTGTTTTCCCTTTGGTAACCATAGGCTCATTTTCTATGTCTGTGAGTCTATTTTTGTTTTGTAAATAAGTTCATTTGTATCAATTTTTTAGATTCCACATGTAAGTGGTATCATATTTATCTTTCTCTTCCTGACATACTTCACTTAGTATGATCACCTCTACGTCCATCCATGATGCTGCAAATAACAGTATTTCATTCTCTTTTTATGGCTGAGTAGTATTTCATTGTGTATATATACCACAACTTCTTTATCCACTCATCTGTTGATGGACATTTAGGTTGCTTCAGTGCCTTGGCTATTGTAAATAGTGCTGCTATGAACATTGGGGTGCATAAATCTTTTCAAATTAGAGTTTTCTCCAGATATGTGCCCAGGATTGGGATTGCTATATCGTATGATAAGTCTATTTTTAGTTTTTTAAGGAACCTCCATACTGTCCTTCATAGTGGCTGCATTCCTACCAACAGTGTAGGGGGGTTCCCTTTTCTCCACACCCTCTCCAGCATTTATTATTTGTAGACTTTTTAATGATGACCATTCTGATCATCAAAAGGGTGTGAGATGGTAACTCACTGTAGTTTTGATTTGCATTTTTCTAATACTTAGTGATGTTGAGCATCTTTTCATGTTCCTATTGGCTATCTGTATGTCTTCTTTGGAGAAATATCTATTTAGATCTTCTGCCCATTTTTTGATTGAGTTGTTTGTTTTTCTGTTGTTAAGTTGTATGAGCTACCTGTATATTTTGGAAATTTAGCCCTTGTAAGTCACGTTGTTTGCAAATATTTTCTCTCAGTCCTGTAGATTGCCTTTTCATTTTGTTTGTGGTTTTCTTTGGTGGGCAAAAGCATATAAATTTGATTAGGTCCCATTTTTCTATTTTTGCTTTTATTTCTATTGCCTTAGGAGACTGACCTAAGAAAACACTGGTATTCATTCATGTCAGAGAATGTTTTGCCTGTGTTCTCTCCTAGGAGTTTTATGGTGTCCTGTCTTATATTTACGTCTTTAAGCCGTTTTGAATCTATTTTTGTGCATGGTGTGAAGAGTGTTCTAACTTCACTGATTTGCACGTGACCATCCAGCTTTCCCAAGGCCACTTGCTGAAGAGACTGTCTTTTCTCCATTGTATATTCTTGCCTCTGTCACAGCTAAGTTGACCATAGGTGTGTGGGCTTTTCTGGGCTTTCTATTCTGTTCCATTGACTCACACGTATGTTTCTGAAACAACACAACACTGTTTTGATTGAGCTCTGTAGTATTGCCTGAAATCTGGGAGGGTTATTCCTTCAGCTTTGTTCTTTTTCCTTAGGATTGTTTTGTTAATTCTTGGTCTTTTATGGTTCCATATAAATGCTAGGATTATTTGGGCTGGTTCTGTGGAAAATGTCCTAGGTAATTTGATAGGGTTCTTATTAAATCTGTAAATTGTTTTGGGTAGTATGGCCATTTTAACAATACTAATTCTTCTAATCCAAGAGCATGCATACCCTAATTTTTAACAGCATCATTAGCACATTATTTTGGGTATAATTATACAGATACATAAAATCAAGAGCCTGCCAATAACATATTTAAATATTTTACCTTAGTGGACAATCATTACTAGACTTCAAATTTCATCTGTTGAATTAGGTTCTCAGTGTTGTTGCTTAATAGGTATACTAATTCAAGCAGCCTATTTATTGTGTTCTTAGAATCTTAATTTACTAATCTTTAGAAAGGAGGTCATGTCCCTGAAGTGGAAGAGATGAATGCTCACTGCATCATGCTTTACACTGAAAATGAAAAATGCTATAAATATGAATGTGACATTATTATAATAATGATTATCTGTGATATCAATGCATGTCTATTGAGTTAGAGTCAGAATGAATGTCCTGTTAATGAGAGCCATATTCTGCTCAGCTTTGCTTTTTGGAAGAGAATGGGGGAATCTTAAGCAAAACTGTCTATTTTCTCATTTCATCCCTACTAATTACTAGTCATCTGACAATTGGCTTACTTTTCTGAATATCAGTGTTTCTCATGTGTAAATTGTGAGTGGAAACAGCTAACATCTATACAGATAATATGTTTCTGTTTAGAGCATGATTTTGCACGTAACAGTTTGTGTAATTGACAAGTGTATTAAATAAGCATTTGCATAATTCACACTTTTTTATGCAAAAACTGAGACTCAGAAAAAGTGTATCACTTGTTGGAAGACATGGTTTAGTAGCTCAGGGCGACGAACTTTTACTTCTGTCATTTGTTCTTACATCCTAGGTTCTTTCTATAATACCACGTAGTTGCCTTACTGAATTCTAGTTTCACTACTTTTCTTAAGGGCTGTGGGGAAGAACCAAGTGAAATAATACATTCCGATTCTAATTAAATTAATGCCAATGCGTAAGGCACTGTGACTATTTTCAAGCTCTAGAAAATTAGGATGAAAGACATAACATATTTGTGCTTATTTCCATATATATATCTGCCTTTTAATATTGACTTTAAATTATATAGTTAATATTTTATTCCCCCCCATTATAAGATAAAGTAAATGTTCCCCTTGGATTTTTATGCTGAAGATTGTTTATAAGTATGGAAGATTTCAGTTTTATTCCAGATACGGAAAGCATCTATGTCTTTCCAGTCTGAGTGTTTTAGGACGTAAAAAAGCACCCGTTGCTCCTAATTCACACACTTGGGGTCTGTTTGCTTAGGTTTCATTATAAGCTAGGGCATCCTCAAAGAATTAGCTGTGGGCAAGGAAGAAATCTTTACTCCCTGAGAATAATCAACTGAATCACCCTGGGATAGGAAAACAGGAGTGAAACAAGGATTTGAGTACTTTCAAGCCCAGTATTAGATTTGAGGACCCTTGTCTGCCTACACTAAGGGATTTTAAACAAAAAGGTATCCATTTACCTTAAGAAGTACAAAGTTTATTTAAGAGCCCCTGATCTCTTTAGAATATGATACGAGTCTTGGCATTGAGCAGAAACCCGTGATTTTGCAACATGTGTCCACATGTGGTTCACGTACTCCACATGTGTTCTGTCAGCGGGTCCCGTGACCTTGCAGTGGTTCACATGTGTTTTACATATGCTTTGTATGGTTCACATCTGTTTTAAACATTTTTTTTCCCTGACAGTAGACACTCTTGTTATATTACCATTTGCTATAATAATTAAATTTGAAGAACTTAACTCGAGAGGGTTTGTGGGGGAGGGCATTTGTTCATTTTGATTTATATTTGGTGCTGTGTTGAGTGATACCCATTATACCTGCTTATCGTATCTCTTTGTAGGCAGACTGTTGCTGCGTTTAACCTCACTGAAGCCAGACTAATCCAGAGATGTTCTTAAATTCCTATGACTCATATGAAGGTTATCATTTTAGAAAAGACCTTGAGCACATACTCT
Organism: Camelus dromedarius; assembly: GCF_036321535.1. Taxonomy (NCBI): domain Eukaryota; kingdom Metazoa; phylum Chordata; class Mammalia; order Artiodactyla; family Camelidae; genus Camelus; species Camelus dromedarius. Next base: position 17,088,565 of record NC_087465.1, on the reverse strand, counting down.
GGGTTTAGGGGAAAAAAATAACTCTGACATTTCCAAGAGGAAAGACTTCTTTTTAATTTTATATTGTAGATGCAGAGCTTAAGGCATTTAAACACTTACAGTAAGTAATATAATATAAATCATGTAACAAAAATCAAATTTAAATGAAAACCTTGTGTGGTGTATTGCAGTCACAGAAGAAGATACAAAATTAACGTGGACACCTTCCTGTTTTACTTATATCAAGAGAAAATAAAATTCATTGTAATTTAATGAATTACTTTCTGTTATAGTACACTTAATTATCTCTTTTTTCTACCCCCAGGAAGTATCTTTTTAAACTCACAGCTGTATCTGAATACGTGCTACCGATTAAAGAGGGAAGCAATACTTTTTATTAATTACAGTGTATTTGTTTTCATCTGTCTTTACAGAACATTCTAAAATTAGAGGCTTGCCCCTTGAATAAAGCAATACTGAGCTTAATGAAGTCTGAGAAGCAGGGACTCTATTTTGTCTCTTTTCTTGATGTGTGGATGTAATGCTCATTAACATTAATAATTCTTGGAAGTAAATGAAGCATATTGTGGCTACCTTATCCAAACAGTGAGGAGGAACGTGGTGCACCCCCCGGCCAATGAGGTACCTAATGCTCAGTTGGCCAAATGTTAAAAGAGATTTGGTGCTGTAGGCGATTAAATCCATAGTCTGCCCCTGTGGACCAGGCAGCCGTAAATAAGCATTTTAAAAGAATCTCAGCCTTTAATGAAGAACAGGGGAATTTTGATCAGTAATCAGAAACAGCTTTGGCAGTACAGGGACGGTGGTATGCATATTTTGATCTGGTGCATAAAACGTGCATTGTTTTAGAGACATACCAAAAAATGGATCCCACTGAACTAGTAAATGTTCAGTGGGTTTTGAACATTTGAAGAATTTAGAGACAGCAATCTAGACTGAAAAGAGGCATCCTGGTGAGAGATGATTATACTTAATTAAAAATAAATGGCATAGAACAAAATGAGACAAAGAACAGGTACACCAAAAAAGGAAACATATGAAATACGAAGTGTAGCCATTCTAATCCTTGCAGGTGCTGCCTATGAAGCTGTGCATATATTTAGAAAGAACTTTTAAATAAAAAAAGAAAACATGCTTTTATCTTATAGTTTGTAATAGCAAACACATTAATGCAGCATATGAAATCATCCCAGCTAATGAGTCATCAGAATTCTTAGGAGGAAACTACAGTTCCACTCCCATGTAGTTAAAAATACTTAGACCAGAAAAACATTAAAAGCAAAGGTAGGTCAGAGGACTAAAGTGAGAACTGGTAAAAGGAGACATACTTACATTCGGACTGATGGAGTGAACATAGTTTTAAATACTTGTCTTCGTTTGGGGATCACTATTTTGATTAAATTGAATAATCAAAACTTGTCAATTTTTTTGTTTCAATTTTTTCCTCCTACTCAGAGCCACTAATCACCCCATACATCTTCCTGTGTTTGAGACTGAAATTCAAGGAGCTGCGGTTTCAGAGAAAGAATATATTGCAAATGATGTCTAAATGTGGAAAGTGGCAAAAAGAGGTACCAAGACTTGGCAAGGCTGTCCTTTTGTCTCACACCATGCAGCTGTCCATCGTGCTTTCAGAGATGATCCCTTACGGCTCTACCAATACATTGTTGGGGGGGTGGTGGACATGAAGGTATTTCTGTTACTTATTGTCATATTAAGCTACACGAGAGAAATGACCAACAATATGCGGTCAGCACATGACAGTCATGGGCACATCCAAAACATCATGACAATGATGAGTCTGCCCCTTTGATCTCATGTCCAAAGTAATCAAATCTTGACAGTGTACCTCACTGCCGTCTTGATCCTACCACTAAATGTCTACTAGTCATCTCACATTTAAACAAATTCACAGCTAGATTCTGCTTCTCCCTGATCCCCCAAAACCTACGTTCACAAATTCGCCAGTTCATTAAAGTCAACTCCACCCTCCCAGCTACTCATACCAAAAATACTGAAGTTGACCATCATCTCTGTTTCTCTCACACCCATATCCAGTCTGTGGGCAAACTCCACTGGTTCTGTTCCCAAAGGCTGTGTACTCCAAATATAAATTCTTTTTCCATCTTCATCATTGCTCGCCTCATCCAAGGTACTGTCATTTCTTGCCAGGATTATTGCAACAGCCTTCTAATTGTGTTGGCTCTTGACCTCTTTCAATCTGTTTACGACAGTCAAAAGCACTCTGTGAAAATCGTGTTTGCTGACACTTCTCTACTCCAGCTCTTCAGTGCTTTTACATTGCACTGAGAGTGAAGCCGCATTTCTTACCAAGGCTTACATGATCCCATCTCCTGAACCTCACAAGCATTTCTCTTGTGAGGCTGGATGCCGTGGTGCCCTACACCCCAACCTCGATCCTGCCGCAGGCTGTTTGCACTTACTGTTATTTTTCCTGTAAACTCTCAGGGTTCAACTATCTCCCTGGATTATCCACTCTCTTTCTGTAGGTCTCTTCTCAAATGTTAACTCTTTGGAAAACTGACACTCCCTAGCTCTGTGTGATGTTTCTTCACAGCATGTATCTCTGACTGATATGGCGCTCCTGTGTCCACAGTATCCATAATGGGGTCAGGCACATGGTATTTATCCAATAAACTTTTGTCGAATGAACTAATTCCTTCATCACAAATGAAAAATAAAAGCCTGGAAATCTTCTCAAGTCTCAACTTGTCACAAAAAAACTAGACTAAAGAGGTAGAAAGTAGTGGCAATAAATGAAAACAAAAAGAAGAACCTATACTGTGTGCCCTCAGGACTGTCCAGAGGCTGCTGAGGGACAGTCAATGGAAAAATAGACCTCAGTCATTTTTCACGTGCTTACACTGTGCTAGGGACTCTGTTTCCCCTAAGCACATGGGAGAGTCTAACCCTAGGAGGTAAAGACTACAGTCATCTCTTTTTCAATAGTGAGGAAGGACACCAATGTACAGAGACATTAAATAACTTGTCCAAGACACTTGGTTAGGAAGTGTCAGAGTTGCCATTGAAGCTCAGGCAAGCTGGGTTAGGACCTTCTCCCATAAATATTGCAATATATTATCTTGAATACATTTGTGGTCAAGAGGGCTCATGCAGGTCTCACTTCTGACTTCATAAAATTTCTGGGATTTCAAACCTAAGTAATTCTGAAATTACTGTGATTCTGCCAGCCAGGCCCCGACAACACCCAAGATTCTGTAATCCTGTAAAACTCACAATAGACAACGGAATAGGCATATCTACATCTTACTTCTTAAATTTTTAAAATTTTATTATTATTATTATTATTATTATTATTATTATTATTATTATTATTATTATTATTATTATTATTATTTTAACAGAGATACTGGGGATCAAACCCATGACCTTGTGCGTGCCAAGCATGCACTCAACCACTGAGCTATACCCTCCCCCTCTACATCTTCCTTTTTTAAAAAATGTAACATATATCAAGTCACTGACAGTCAAGTTTAAAAAGAGATTATTCTCAATGAGGATGGTTATACACTTAGCCTATAAGCCCACGTTCTTTACTTAATCCATCTATTATAGCATATGACCAGGCCACTTTTTGCAGGTATGACTTTAACCACCTTCAAATTAGAACTGTTGCATTTGATGACTTCCATGATTTATGTCTCATACATTTTATAAGACCAACCAAACACCCCATAGAATTAAGATATTTAATATTTATATGAAAAGGTATAGACTTTTTTACTCCTAATGTATTCACTATGTTGTCTTACTACTTTGTACTCACAGGTGTATGTAGGTGTGGACAAATACCACAGATCCACACACACACACACACACACACACACACAAACACACACATTCCTGTATTTCTCGTCAGAGATATTTGGTAATGCATATAAGGTTAGATAATGCATTTGCTATTGAAATTTAGCCTTTGTTCTTAAAAATATATTGGTTCGCTATGAAAAAATTCCCGAGTTCACCTCAAGAAGATAAAAATCTTTTTACTTTTAATGTCTTCTTCCTTGCTCTTTAAGGTAGAAGACACCTACAAGTTTATAGTACAATACATTGATGCTCCCCATGACTAAACTGAACACAGAAAAGTTCAGTGGCTGTTCAGAAGATATTCTGTTATTTAACAGTAAAGAAAAACTTGATAGTTGGTGTTGCTGCCTAGTCTGTTGCTTCGTGAATGTGCACAAGAGAGCAGAGACAAGTATGTATCCTAAATAACCAAGCTCCAGGTTTCTTAGAGAAAGATAAAGGCTCCCAGGGGTCCTTTGTGTCACTATTATTGTGTCATATGATTTCTGACCCTTCTTTTAATTAATTCCCTTATTTTTTGTGTCTTTTTCTATATAAAATGACTTTGGCATTTAAAAAAATGAATGTATCAAATGATAGTATATTTTGAATTCAACTGCGTATGTGTAGATAGATAAATAGACGAGGAGATCTCATTATCTCTTCTGCATGGCAGGACATTTAATATTGAAACTCAGAATTGACGTATTTGGGGAGGGGCGAGTCCGGGGGTTGACAGATGAGGATGAGCAGTTTCCCTTTTTATATCAAAAGTGGAAAAAAAATCCAGCCTTTTCTCCTAATAATCTCTTGCCTTTTGACAGCAATCCATTTCCCTTTATTTCAGGGCTGGTACTTAAGACTAGTTTTCATTTTTTATACTCATAAACTCAGCTTTTATACTTTTCCCATAGAAATCACTTCACTTGCCTTCCTTTGTGGATTAACATTTAAAACAGAAGACAGACAAAGTAGGAAGTCAGGCCCGTTTATATGCCATCTGTCCCCGCATATTGGTGAGTATTCTCAGCTCTCAAGAGCTTTTAAGAAATCCAAGCTCTTAATGCTAAGATCGTTATTGTGTTAACAAATACTTTTCTATAAACTCAAGCTCCCCAGCTGTACGAAATATCTTTTTATTTATTATTTTGGTTTTAAAAATTTTATGGCAGCCAAGACATCTATCTTTTATGATGATGCGTTTTTGAATACATAGCTGGGCTGTCTTACTGCTTTGGTCTAATAAACAGAGGGATGAAAACTGAGCAGCTGGAGGAAGCTCTGAAACTCTGACTTTTGTGTCCTTGACTCAGCCACCTGGTTGTCTACAAAGAGAGCCTGACCTGTGTCACAAAAGTATTGCTGCAGAGATTAAATTACGAATGGCTGCAAGTGATTTTGAAGGGCAAGCTGGGATGACTTTCGGGTGTTAGTTTACCCTGGGTGCCCCAGGAGAGGCCAAGGTGCAATCATGCACTTGCACTGTGGCTTCAGGCTTGACTCCTGGCAGGTAACCAACAGGCCCTATGTTGACTATAGTAGGAGGCCAGGATTAAAAACAAAACACTCTCTTCAGGATGAAATTAGACTCAGTCAATGGAATGGACGACCTCATCACAATTCTGGACTTGTCTTACTGTTCTTTTCCAAAGTGAAAAGGAGGTGGAGAAAGCCGACAGATGTTCATTAAATTTTCTCCTTTTAATTTCATCCAGCGCTGAGGTAAAAGATTACTTTCTAGGGCTAGGGTTTTGCTAATTTTTTTTTCTTAAAAATGCAAAGAGCAAATGCTTTATTAAATTAATTGAAAAGTCTGATGCCCTTTTGTAGCATGGTTTGTGTAGATCGGATAGGAGTTAGTGTATATGCAAAAAGATAGGGACAGAGAATTAACTGAATGGTAAATATTCATCGAACAATGAAACTTCTTTAAGATGAATTTCTTAAAATCTAAGTAATTTACATTCATAAAGATGCTTGTGTCTTTGTCTTGACTGGTAAGAGAAATTTGTGAATGGCGATTTATCCATTTTGTTGGGATAGATTTGCCATACTTCTTCCTGACATAGGTTTCCATTATTTGGTAGTCCTTTCTAGCCCGGGTTCTCATTATCTCACACCTGGGCTACTGTCTCCTTCTTACCAGTCTCTCCCCTTCCACCCCCTCCTAGACAACACATCCGCTCTGTCTTATCACCCAGCTTATGTGACCGCTCCCATTTTCTAGAGGATAAAGTTCAAAGCCCATATTCTTACAGCAAAATCATTCTACATTCTCCCTTATTAATCTGTCCAAATTTATCTTTTCTTATTTTTCTACATAAACCTTTTACTCCAGCCAAATTACTTTATGAATTAGTCCTCATGCCCATTAATTTATTAACTCCCTACTCATCAGGCGCTCTATGTAAGATCATGTCTTGTCTGCATAATTCAGAGGAATGATGGCAGTAGCTCTCCATCCCCCTCAGTAGTGAATATGCTCTCCCTCCAGCTAGGAGTTCTTTGCCTACTTCTTTCTTAGTTTCAGTTGAAGGCTTTTGCTGGAAAGGTCTAGTTTTTTTTTTTTTTTAATATATTTTTATTGAACTAGTCAGTTTACAATGTTGTGTCAATTTCTGGTGTACAGCACAATACTTCAGTCATATAGGAACATACATACATATATTTGTTTTCATATTCTTTTTCACCATAAATTACTACAAGATATTGAATATAGTTTCCTGTGCTGTACAGTATAAACTTGTTTTTTATTTTATATATAGTAGTATCTGCAAATCTTGAACTCCCAATTTATCCCTCCCCCCCTTCCCTGCTCTGGTAACCATAAATTCATTTTCTATGTCTGTGAGTCTGTTTCCGTTTTGTAAATAAGTTTATCTTTTTTTTTTTAGATTCCAGATATAAGTGATATCATATGGTATTTTTCTTTCTAGTCTTAATGATCAGTCCTTTTTCTACATATATAAAGATTGTATCACTGTATCAGTACATTTGCTGTATCAGTAATCCACAGAAAGTCAAGCACTCATGTTCATTTGTAGCCCAGGTAGGCTCTTCCCAGTATCTTTCATATAATACAATCTTAATACTCATTTAGTGGGAGAAAACCTAAGGAAGTAAAAGAGAATATGTTTTAAGTCAGATACGGATTAGCATCCTGTTTGTGCCACCATCTAGCTGTCCTCGGGCAATTTTATTTAATCCTTCTTAGTGTTTGGTCCTCATTTGATAATGGGCATGATAATAACTACTCCGTTGGGAGCTCTGAGCGCTAAATATTTAATCACCTTTTCTCTTGATGATGAAGAGGAACTAAAATTAGAACTTGTGAATTTATTCTTTGTATAATCATTTTTTCAAAGAAAAGATTACAGAAGAATTGTAATCCATCCCTTCCACAGTCAAACATGAAGTGACTTTCTGATTTATGTATATGTTTAACATTTACATATGTGTGATTGCATTATGGCTGATTTTCTTTGAACTGAGGTTATTGTCTCCTTTAAGAAGGTCTGGTTTTAATATTTGACCATAAATAGAAGAAATGAATTTCCACTTGCAAGTGTCTTTAAACACAGTTTTCATGAGACTGAATATTTGTCCGTTTTGATCATAATTGTTTGATAACAAACTTCATAGCAGAATGCTAATGAGTTCAGATAATATCTGATTTTCTCAATGGCCCTATCTGTGGTGTAGACAGCCATCAATACTCAGGAAAAGTGGGTCTACTCAGTTGGACCATGGGGCACATTTTCCACCTCACATCCATAGCCCAGTCACCCAGCTTTTAGAAATTGTACATCCTGACACCTTGGGGCTCTTAGCATAGGAAACTGTCCCATAGGAAATGAAGGTGCCAACCAGTCAACCAGAGAGAACCATCATGGTGGTTAGTTCTGCAAGCCCCCCAGACATTACCTGAGCTTTAATAAGTGACGATCCCTTGAGACTGCAATCTTGGTAGACACGGAGAATCTGTCTCTAGGGCCTGAAGCATCACGGCACTTGAGGTTTGTGCAAACAATGTAGGGATTTGTAAATAGTTCTCAAAAAAAGCAGAAAATATAGACACCTACTAGAGAAAGTATTAGCAAATTGATTATTTGTCTCACCTCAGTGGGGGAGACAACCTGAACTATTATGAAAAACAAAATAATTACATTTTTCTTTTTTTTTTTCGAACAGGCTTGAGAGTCCATTTATTGATTGATTGATTGTTTAGAGGGGGATGTAAGTTGGTTTATTTATTTATTTACTTTTAATGGAGTTTGAATCCAGGACCTCATGCATGCTAAGCATACGCTCTGCCACTTGAACCATACCCTCTCCCAGGAATAACATTTTTCGATTTGGATGAGATGCAGATTCAGCAGTTGTTGAGTGTGATCATTATGGCTACCTCTTCTTTGCTTTCTTCTTTTTTTTTTAAACAGCAACTTTTTCTTTGTATTGTGGTAAGATACAGCATAAAACTTACCATTGTAAGCATTTTTAAGTATACAGTGCAGGGCTGTTAAGTACAGTCACATAGTTGTCCAACAGTCACCGCTTATCCATCTCCAGAATTGTTTTCAGCATCCCATCCTGTACCAGGTAAACAATAATTCTCCATTCTTCCTTCCAGATTCCAACCTCTGGAAGCTGCTGCCCTTCTTTCTGTCTCTACAAATTTGACTACTGTAGGTCCCTAATGCACTGGCTTTCTTTTCTTCACCTTTCACCACTAAATATTTTAATGTTTAAATTTGTTGTCTTTGGGAATGTGGACTTAAATACAAACAATTAGCTAAGGAGTGCTGAGGCGCCTTGAGAGGTCCTGTGCTGGTGGTCTGATCTGATTCCTCTCTGAGCATCACACCAGCTACTGCTTCCATGGAGTGGGGCTTGCTGATCTGGCCTCCTGAGCTGTGCCTCGGCTTTACTCTGAGAGACTGTGCAGTAACCCTGCTGAGGCAGCCCTTGGATCACAGGGGCCCGTGCAAAAAAACCTTCACCATTAGAGTTTAATGGAAAGCAGATTTTAACATTCAGGGAAAATGTGATTTCAGAAATATTAAAGATCTTTATGTGGAAAAGGCATCTTTTTAACTGAGTCCCTGCAGGAAATAAATTTCCCCTTGGGTGTTATGTAACATAAGCACGGTTCAGTCTTTGAGATAGGGTTCAGGCAATTTAACGGGAGACAGGCAACAAACTCAAGCTATCCAGACTTGAACTTGAAAGACGTACAGATGGAAAAAATATAAAATAATCAGAATTTATATAACATTGCTCTGATCAGACAATCAATGTCTCAAAAGAAATGGTTTGCAAAGTATTTATAAGTCCATAATTTAAAATATTCCTTTCTCCATAAGTTGCCTTCTAATGCTTCACTGCGTGCTAGATGCAAGGTAGAATAGTATACATAATAAATTCCTACAATTGACTTGTTCTTTCATAATTATTTGTATGCATAGAGAATAATGTACTGCCCTGCAGAGACCACCAGGTTTTAATTCACTCAAGTGACTTTAGGAACAAAAAAATTAGAAAAAATATGTATTCATTAGTCCTTAGATCATCTCTGGTGTTGTTATCACTAGACATAATAAATATAATATTGTATATATGACTCATAATGAAATCAGTTTTTTCTTTTCATTTATAAAATGCCGAAGGTTTTTAACATGCATTTCTAAACATACCGATGTTAATGCTCAGGTACTAGGACAGAATTAAAACTGCATTTTTATGCATTGATCTAGCAGGAAGCAGTTTCCCCTGATGTCAGTGAAAGAAAATTACTGTTTTATTCTCTGTGGCCCTTCCCAGGGGAAATAAACTGGCATTTATAAGTTATAAACAGCCAAACAGTATCCTTTAAATATACAACTTTACAATCAAATGCCAGTATTTAGGTTGGATATGAATTCTCTGATGAGCATTATGGTATAATGTGTAAAATGCCAGGGAAAAAAAGACATATAGGAAGAGAATTCCTCAAGGGAAACCAAGCTCAAAACCTTTCATCAAAACATCAGGCACATTTCTATCCTTACATTCAACCAGTGGTATTGCCACTGAGCGAGAAAGAATATACAATTTGAATAACTGCAGGGCACGCAGGAGACCTTTGTTATGACCTCCGGCTTTGCATGTAAACAGTGTCTTCACGGGGGAGGGATCCTCAGTTTGGAGGCAAAGAATCTGAAGAAACAGCTTTGCCAAACATTTGCTTATGCTGCTTTCCCATAATTCCCCACACATTCTGAACTGTCTTAGAGATTACGAAAATCAGTCAAGTCCTACAGGACACGGTTTATATGTACGTCCACTCTAAAATAAAAATGGTTCATTGCTTTTTCATCTGTATCCTTATCTTTCTCTCTTTCTCTTTGAATTTAATTCTGAGTGTAATGATCATTGCTAAAAATATAAACAATATTTCCATGAGATACTGAAGAAAGCCACTTCCTTCTCACAGACAGGCCAACATTCCAGTTCCTGGTGGCGAGAAATTTGGGTCCCGTTACTACAGCCGATCTGGGCTTGCTTCTGTCTGCCACTGCTGATCTTTCCAGCTCTACTGATTTTCTCATTGTTCCAAACACAACAATCTATTTTCTATTTTCCACTCCATGCTTTCTATATTCCATTCCACCCTCTGAAATATCCTTTCTCCTCTTCTTTTCAGTGACAATCCCAGCAATCTTGTATATCTGAACTCCCCTCTGAACCTTTCTTTAAGCATTTCAGACGAGTTGAATAGCACTTAATAGACATATTGCTACTTCTGCTCATCTAACTAGATGATGCATTTGCCTAGACTAATATATAAAATTATTGTTTTCAATCAACTATAAACTTGTCAAGAATCAAGGATGTGTCTTCTTTCATACCCTATAGTACCTATTTTTAACAAAAATTATCTATTTTAATTTATTTTAATTTTGGGGTGTAGGTAATCAGTTTGACTTATTTACTTATGCATTTAATGGAGGTCCTGGAGATTGAACCCAGGGCCTCATGCATGTTAGGCATACACTCTACCACTGAGCTCTATCTCTCCCCCTAGTAGTACCTTTAATGCCAACTTTTATTATAGGATGATGAGTCTTATCTCACTAAAATCCATCTTTTAAATTATAAAGAGTCTATCTAAAAATGATAAGTCATCTGTTCCTACTGATTCAAACTTGAAGTCCTTGCCAGCTGTGACAGGACCTTCTAGATCTTACCTCTGCCTTCTCTCCAACTTCGTCCTGAACCTACCATTGCTTTTGTGTTCTTGTGGTAAGGACCTGGGTGTCCTACCGCACACACTAGTGCACCATTTTTTAAATAGATTTACCATCTCCCTGTCCTGCCAATCCTTCTCATTCACCTATTACTTCTTACTCATCTTTTAAGATTCAAGTCAAGCATCACTTCCTCATGGAAGCCAAGCTCCTGAAGACACACACGCTCTGTGATAAGTAACATCTGTCCTTTAATGGTATCTGGGCTCCTCCTCTGTCCTGGCAAGCTTTATATTACATGGTATTCTAAAGTGCTATCAGTCAGAATGGCCATCATTCAAAAATCCACAAATGACAAATGCTGGAGAGGCTGTGGAGAAAGGGGAACCCTCCTCCACTGCTGGTGGGAATGCAGTTTGGTGCAGCCACTGAGGAAAACAGTATGGAGATTCCTCAAAAGACTAGGAATAGACTTACCATATGATCCAATAATCCCAATCCAGGGCATATATCCGGAAGGAACCCTACTTCAAAAAGACACCTGCACCCCAATGTTCATAGCAGCACTATTTACAATAGCTAAGACATGGAAACAGACTAAAGGTCCATCAACAGATGACTGGATAAAGAAGAAGTGGTATATTTATACAATGGAATATTATTCAGCCATAAAAACTGACAACAGCAACATGGATACTCCTGGAGAATGTCATTCTAAGTGAAGTAAGCCAGAAAGAGAAAGAAAAATACCATATGAGATCGCTTATATGTGGAATTAAAAAAATAAAACAAAATAAAACATAAATACAAAACAGAAATAGACTCATAGACGTAGAATACAAACTTGTGGTTGCCGGGGGGGGTGGGAAAGGATAGACTAGGATTTCAAAATATAGAATAGATAAACAAGATTATACTGTATAGCACAGGGAAATATATACAAGACCTTGTGGTAGGTCACAGTGAAAAAAAATGTGACAATGAATATATGTATGTTCCTGTATAACTAAAAAATTGTGCTCTACAATGGAATTTGACACAACATTGTAAAATGACTATAACTCAATAAAAAATGTTAAAAACAAAATGCTATTTATGTCTCTTCTTTTCCCTGGCAGACTGTAAACTCTTCAAGGGAGAAAGGGCTGTGTTTTATCTGCCCCTGAATTCCTTGCGTGCGGCACAGGACTCTCACAGGGTAAGCAGGTAGCACATCTCATCAGAAGTGAGGCTACAAGGATGAGAAATGCCCGCTTCTCAAGTACACTGTAGTTTACTGCCGAGGACTGAACTGAGGTCCATCTTCAAGTAGGTTCATCACAGTGACCCATTTAAAATAAGTGAATATATTTTTAAAACTGTAAAGCACTATCAAGCAGTGATTTGACTATGCAATTTTTTTATTATGCAAGACGCTTTAGCAAGAGGTATTGATTTTTAAGTATATTTTATTATGCATATGTAAATTGTTAGGACAATCAATGGTGAACCCAACTGTTTTTGGTTTAGTCATACCGTTTCCTTGACACGAGCAGCCACAGGCTTAGGCAAACCCAGACAGTATTTCACTGTTGGCTTCTTGCTTCCATGAGCAAGGAGGTGAGTGCTGTCACCTTCTCCAGCTGGCTGCACGTGGGACAGCATAGGCTTCTGTTCCCTGCCGCTTGCCAACTCCGGGCTGTCAGGATGCTCCTGGGAGAATCACAGGAGCATGAAGAAGCCCTGTAAGATATATGATGATGGGAGAAGGCATCCCACAGAGGATCACGAAGCAGGGAGCAAAGGAGTGGGACTTGATGAAAGATGGGTGTACACACAGAGATTGTTTTTCATCTCAAAATGTGCCATTGTATCCTACATTCTCCTTGAAACATTTCAAGTGCTCCATTTCCATGTATTAAATGTTTACTTCTTTTTGCCTCATGCTCTCCATTCCTACTGAACTACGAGTAAATCTATGAACAATTGCTCCTTTGTATTTCTACCATTTTATATCGTGCAATAAAAATTGGAATAGGAGTTTTTCATACTGTGTTTTCCTTTTGACTCCACTTCGTCTAAATCTATCTTTTATATACAGAAAGATCTCAAATATATGGACCAGTAAGAATGAGAGTAAACCCGCATGTGTGAAAGTCTACACTTTAGGAAGGCTCCAAAGACTCGGGGACACACTATTTCAGTAATTATGGTGCTGGAACCTACCTAAAGCAGTTGCAAGGACTCCTCTGTAGCAATATTTGCATACTAATTCTATTATTGTTTAAGTGTCATTGCATTGCTCTAGTTGATTTAAGTGAATTGCTTGTTTAAAATATTTCGCTTTACTTCAACTGCTAATTATTTGTATTCTGAAATGAGTTTACTAAAAATAGGGATTTTTAAAATTTGTTCTAAAAATTAAAATGCTGAAATTAACTCCCAGCTTGTGCAAATGCAGAATCGTTACTATCTCTAAGAATGTAAAACTCAAATTAGCTGTAACTATGTTTGAAAGAAAACTGATCATAAGACTTTTTTTGGACCTGCAAATCTGCATTCGTCTCAAGCACATTTCACATCCATTCATGGGAGAGTGGATTCTGTTTCAGACACAACTCTGTTAAGTGGATCTCATTTGCTTTCTTACGTTTCCTGAATATAATCTAAAGGAATAAAGATATACAAAAAGAGGATGGAGGGATTGAAAAATCTTTTCTTTTTTGGGGAAGGGGTAATGAGGCTATTTAATTTTAGAGGAGGTGCTAGGGACTGAACTCTAGACCTCACACATGCTAAGCAGGCACTCTACCACTTGAGCTACACTCTTTCTTGGGGTTAAAAGTCTTAATCCTTCTTTAATCCTGTTACTGATTTTGGGGCGATGGGTATGGTATGATGGCCTTTGTGTTTTCTCTATCCACCCCCAATTTTACTGAGATATGAGGGACATGTAACATTGTATAAGCTTAAAGTGTACAACATAATGATTTGATGCGTGTATATAACCTGAAAGGATTACCACAGTAAGTTTAGTTAACATCTATCACCTCACATAATTCCAATATTGTATTTCCTTGTGATGAGAACTTTTAAGGTTTAATCTCTTAGCAATTTTTAAATATACAAAACAGTATTGTTGACTGTAAGCATTATGCTCTACATTACACCCCAAGGCCATATTTATCTTAAAACTGGAAGTTTGTGTCCTTTGACCACCTTCAGTTATTTCTCCTACACTCCAGCCCCCACCTCAGGCAACCACTAATCTGATATCTTTATGAAGCTTTTTCTTTTTTTTTGTTTTCAGATTCCACCTTTAAGTGAGATCATAAACAGTTTTTCTCTGTTTGATGTATTTCACTTAGCATAATACCCTCTCTACTTTCCTGATGGCTTGGTTATTTGCCTTAATTTAACAGCAACAAAACATGTTCATTGAAGACCCCTGTGAATATTGACTAAATTTACAAAGTGTCTCTCACATTTACAAAATGCCTCACAGAGTCATTTAATAATTTCTCTATTGTTTACACATATCTAACAACATGTTTGATTCCCAGTTGATTTTCAGTTTTAATTCGGTGAATTTGCTGGCTGCTTTGGCCTCATAGTTGTTGATGAAAACAGTCTGTAAAAATTGGAAAAAAAATGATTTGTTCATTTTACTGTTTCTTTGAGCAATATGTTAGTCCCTCATGCCTCAGACTAGTATTTATTTATATTTCACCCATGATAGTTAACTATTTGTTTACCTTCCGCTAATTTTTAAATCATCACTTTGCTCCAGGATTAACCTCGTCTTCAGCTGAGCTGTGGCTAAGTGTGGTGCAACAGAGACGGCTGGTCTTTTTCTCTGTTCACAAGCAAGTATGTGAACAATAAATGCAAAGACAAAGTAAACGGTTGTTGTGACTAAACTCATTTACTGTGTAGGTCTATGAGCTTTAATTATTTCTTATTCCTGGGATTCCAGATGCTTCTCTCTTTTTCTTTTGTACAGTACGCATCTGTATTTAGAGCGAGCTCTGCTCTTCAACGATGTGAGAGATATATCAGTTTAAATTTATGTCACAGATTGTAGCAGAGGATTGGGACTATGACAAATGATTACGATTGGGGAATACGCCTTGCATCAAATGAGTCAGAAAAGATCTGGCATTTTCCCCAATACTTATAAAGCCTGAAAACATAGCCTGGTTATGAGGGAAAAAGAACTCTAAGAAGACAAACTTTCAGTTAAAATGAAAGGAAAATAGCTATGGAATAACATTTTAGCCAAATAAATCTAGAAATACTTTCAGAGTTCCCGTTTCAAAATCAGGTTTTCAATATATAAGCCTGTGTATTTGATATCTTCTTCCTTTAATAATATGGAATTCTATCTCATCCTTACTGTTCTTCCTCTGAAAGTATAATAGACTTTAAAAAGCTAATATATTGTCTTGAATTGATAATACATGTTCAAATGACTTAAAACTCAGCACTCCTAATTTTAAAGTATTATTAATGGATACAAATATTTTTGTGCTTATTCTTTTACCTATATTAATTATCTTTTGAAACTGGTATAAACAAAGTATAAAAATAGAGTGAAGTGTAACTTATTTTCCATAAGATTCAAGTTATCAATAAAAATATCAAAATCCTGCATATTCTCCTAAAAAAACCCCACTTCATCTAAACAGTAAAACAAAACTATGTTTATTAATACTTGAAATAGTCTGGTGTCATAAATATTTAAGAACAACAATAGAACTAGTGAATATTTCAGGCTGAAATAATGTTTAAAGTATCCTCCATGAAAATAGCCCTTGGCCATTAACTCCTGAGGTGGTTTTTCCCATTTTCCTTTTAAAGTATACATGAGTGATTCATAAATACTAGAAATTAGTATTAAAAATGTTCTTACAGACTGGTGATGTAGGTCATTGGATTTTCAAAGGCATGGTTCTCCTGATTGAACATATTGGTAGAATCCAAAAAGAATTTTTCTCAGCTGCAAGGTTAGGAAATTGGAGTAAAAACAAAACAGAACAAAAAGAAAAAAAAAAATCCGCCAACCAGCATGAGGCAGTCAGAACCAAAAGAGACCTTATGCAAAAAGTGCAGTCAGTCTACCTGCACAAAAGCCCAGGGTCAGGGGTAATGCGCCTGCACTGCCCGGTGTCATAGCAGTGTTTTGCTGCTAAAAGCATGCCCGTCATCACAAAGAGCATCATTAACGGCAATATTTCCACGGATGGTCAGAGGATTCTTCTAGGTGGGGGGACCTCACCTGAGCCGTTCTCCAGGTAATTTGCTGTCATCCTGTGGGGAGGACGGGCCGCAGCTGGACATTTCAACGTGGGATCTTTGGGGCACAGAGAAACCATCTTTCTGGCATCCTGCAGCATTGCTCACGAATGCTCTAGCTACTGTTCCTAGGTCTGGTTCTTTTATTTATTTATGTATTTATTTGTTTGTTTGTTTCACACACAGCTTAAAGAGCAAACCACGAGAGAAAAGTTTTGACTGTTTCAGTAGAAAGTTTGCGGAATGTCACCGCCTTGAGGAAGATGAAAGGGTTTTCGTAGAAAGGCCGGAAAGACGACAAATAGTTATCAAAAGCAACATCTGAGTGGAGTCCCACGCTGAGTCTGAGTGTGACGTCAGCTTATAGATTTTGAAGAGGTGGGGCTGGGGAGGGGGATGAGCTGACCAGTCTGAAAGATAACGTGCAAAGATTATGCACTCTTTGGTCCGCGTGAAGCATCCTGCCTGGAGATCTGACACGTGCCTTCTGGTCTAAACACAGAGCTATGGACTCAGTATTCATACATTGTTGCTACACACTGTTTTATTAGTTATAAAGAGAATTATGCAGTCACTTAAGGCAATTTTCCCAAAAAGTGTTACGTGACTTCTTCAAGTGAAGAACTCCTTTAAGAAACTAAAGACCAGTCAGAGATCTTTATATATGAAAATCTAAGAGATGTGGCCAAATGATACTTCTTGGAAAATATGAATGAATTTCTTATTTGATGATTTATATCACTAGAGACTCACGGATATGTATTTTATTCCAGTGGGTAAAACCTGGGTGGCAGGTATAGCTCAGCGGTAGAGCATGTGCTTGTCATGTATGAGGTCCTGGGTTCAGTCTAGTGTCTCCATCAAGGGGAAAAAAAAGAAAGAAAAAGTAAAATTCAATACTACCATATTAATTTTGTTCCAGTCTTGGTGATTACGAGCTCCTACTCTGTATTTAAATGAATATTTAGAAAAATTTCAGTGTCCAAAAAGAAAGTTATTAGAACATGGGCACAAGCATTTATCTAGGGTGGTTTTTATGCCACAATGGCAGGGTTGTATATCTGCCTCAGAGACTGTGTGTGTGGAGGTCACATCACTTTGCACTGATGCCTGGTGCACGGCAAATCAATGGGATGCAATTAAAACTCACAGCACTCTAAGCCATGGTGTGGGATGGAACACACATATTTTCAAGGATGAAATATGTAAAATCACATAACAAATCATTAGTAACAGACGAACATTTGCAGTCTGCAAATGATTTCAATGATGGGGAACACTGCCTCTGAATCCCAATGAAATGAAACGCTATCCCAACAGAAAAGAATTATTCTCATTAGTCAGCTTGTGTTGCAAAAAAACAATTTTATTCAATTATGAAATTTTGAAACTTGTTGGGATTTGTTCTCTCTTATGGATTTTTATAATATCCTCAATTTTAAATTCTGTCTGCAAAACCTTAAATGCTGAACAGTAAAAAAGTGGAGTTTCTTATTTATTTTTGTTACAGAAAAAGTTTATGAAACTCTCTTCTAAAGGATTTCCAGTTTGGATTTCAAGGCACATATATGCTCACAATATGTGTATGATGGTTAATTCTGTGTCAACTTGTCTGGACCAAGGGATGCCCAGATAGCTGGTTAAATACTATTTCTTCATCTGTGAAGGATATTTCCATCTTTAGGTTAATTTGGATAGAACTCAGATATATCGGTTCTGTATCTCTAAACAATGCTGGCTAATAGACAACATTCTCTTTTCTTTGAGAGAAATTTAGGAATTTTCCTTCCTGAGAAAAATAAAAGGAACAACTATGACAGTAGGAGTGAGTGACAGGAGTGTGGTCTAAAATGTTAAAGTTTGACGGAAAATTTATTAAATGAAATTATGTGAATAACTTCATATTAAAAAGTTGTAGGTACTAATGAACACATAATAGTAATGACTCCATGTTTTACATAAAATAATCAATTAGAAAAACAGACAGATTTATATAAATAAGCCATTTGTCAGAAATTAACACTTCTTTCTAATCGCAACAGTTCAACTTGACAAAAAAATTAAGAGAGAGAATAAGGTTGAGATAATGTCTGTAATATGTCAAACTCTTATGCATAGTCTGAGAATACTTATTTGTCTATACATTTTTCACAAAATTGCTCATATTCCAAAATGACCCTTCCCTTCCTTGGTAAGATTGGCACCTCCTTTAGAGGGCCTGACCTTCAGTTCCTAAGACTATGGGACATAAATCTCCTCTAGCTGGCCTCAGAAAATCTCTCCCCTCCTCTAGGCTTTTGGCAACATATCCTTTTATTTGGGATAGTTTACACTTTTCAAGTGTTCTTCTTGGGCAGTTTCCCTTTGAGGAACACTCCAGACACTCCCTCACACGGGCCCACATCTGGTCCTCAGGAAAGCAGGTCATCTGTAGACAGTAGCTTCCTCTTAATAGCCTCCCTTCTCCTTTCTCTGCCAACTCCAGTCCAACAATTGTCATGACAATTCTATTGTAGAAGTCAAACACCGGTCTGCACGTTCCAAATTCCAGAGCACATCAATCCAATCTCCCTGAGCACTTTGGAGAGGGCCTGTGGTGGGTACTGTGCTCTTCCTTCCAAAACTCTTGCTTCTCTCACAGGATGCTGACCAGCATCTGCAAAGGATTCCCCTCTAGAGGCCTCTCCCTCCTCTCTGCTCACTGTAGGATGATGACAAATAACAGCTGGCAGAACACATTTTATAATTTCTTATCATGTTCCTCATGCACGGTTTAACATCACACATTAGAATGTAAATATTTTTGGCAATTATTGTATCTTCTTGTGTCCCTAGCTGAAACAGATGGAAATGATTTTCATCTTTAATTACATTTGTCAAAATTTTCCCTCTGATCTTGTCTTCTTCTATCCATCTAGTATATTATTTCCTGCATATTCTCTGTTCAATTAAGCAGGTAATTTTCTTATTGTTTTGCTCAGTTATGGTTTGTAAAGTAAGTCTCATATTGATCTTTTCTGAAGGTCTGGGGCACAAGTGGGAGACTAGAAACATAGACTCAGTCCACAATATGAAAACAGAAGATTCTGAGTAGTTTTATTGCTCAGAGAATATGTTATGGTTCCTGCCAAACAACTACATCTTTTATCCGGACCAACCATAATCTCAAAACGTTTAACTATATAGATAAATCCCCTCCAATAAAAGTACAGTATTTTTTTTAATTGAAGTATAGTCAGTTACAATGTGTCAGTTGCTGGTGTACAGCACAATGTCCCAGTCATGCATGTACATACATATATTCATTTTCATATTCTTTTTCATTAAAGGATATTACAAGATATTGAACAAGTTCCCTGTGCTATATAGCAGAAACTCTTTAAAATCTATTTTTGTATATAGAAATGTACAAGTACTCTTTATAGAGTTTCTCGTATGCAGTAGGCATTCTTCTAATGTTCTAATGATCAAGGAAATGATAAACCACTATAGACATAGATAGATGACAGATAGAGATGCAGGCACACATATATATCATTAAATACTTCAATAAGAGAATTAACAAAATAATATGGAATCACAGCACAAGGAGGACCAAGGGAATATATATGCACCTGTGTGTGAGCGGCACGAAGGGGAATTATTAGGCAGACATTGCACTTCACCTCTCGACACTGGTCTTGGGTCGGGTGTTCATCCAGGTCATTTTATTTCTAGTTGAATCAGAATTCTGTGGGTGCTGCCAAAGTCGGAACGCTGTCAGAGTCAGGGCTGTGGATGCCCTTCCCGCCATGGCGGTGAAGTCTGCTGCCACGGGGCAATCTCGTGCTCCCAGGTGGTTGTTCAAGACATGAGGTGAAGACCTTGATGTTTGGTCTTATTTTCTAAAGAACCAGGTATCTTACAACCATAGTCACTTATAATTTAATTGTCCCTGAGCAACCTGCGACGTTTCGGCGTCATATTCCTGTTTCAGCGGATGCTTTGTTATGCTTTGCTGTGCTGGCATTGTTTCAGTATTATCTCACAGGTGATGGGGTATCTCATAGGCTTCAGTGCCTCCTATTATATTATTATGTTATGAACACAGGGGCTGCCCAATGAAAACATAGTGATTCATTTACAAAACATTGCCTACTTGCCCATCTGTTTGAAAAATACTTCTTGAAAAGAATGTAAAAGTTAGAACCAAGGCAGAAATTTGATTCCCAGAAGCTCCCTATTTTTGGTTCCAAAATTTCTTTTTTAAATGGAAAGCAAACTTTGACAGTGACTCAGCTTTAGCTTTATACTTAGAATTGGGAAATAATCCTCACATTTCCAGCCTGACAGCTGTAACCAGTTGTGGGCTATCTGCTACCATGGAAAGCTGGTATATGAAGACCTCTATGCCAGTGAGGCCCAGAGAAATCACTTACCCATTCCTGGAATGAGGGCACTCCAGGAAAGCCAATGAGTGGCTATTTCCAATTCTAAGTCTCTTTTCATATAAAAACAATAATGATAGTAGTAAATTAAGCATCTCGAGGCCCCTTGCTATGGTGCTGAATTGCAATGAACCTGGCTTCAGTGCCCGTGGAGCAATGGCATTCCCCAATCTCATTACTGGAAACTCTGCTTGTCATTTAACATTTAGTGGAGCATGCAATGTTGCAGGTAGCATTTTCTCTCAGCTTAAACACATGACTGTTACAGTGAGTTGGAGTCCCCTTTATTTGCAGGAGGATGGATCGGGACAGCCATTCATTTCTGCATATATTGGATAAATTTTCCTAAGTACCTGTCGTATGCCAACATGACACCATTTGCTCAGGGAGACAAGAGGAGTATCATTCGTGATCCCAAGAGCAGAGAGGCTTATATTGAAACCTTCAATTTTATCTGAAGTTTCCCTTAATCTTATTTCTTGCTGAGCAACAGTGATAGCAGACACCCTTTTCTGATCACTTATCATGTTCCAGGTACCACGCTACCCACCTTCTAAAACCAGCTCAATGACGGCAGTATTAACTTGACAGAAAAACACCATTTTATAAATTCAGAAACTGAGTCTGAGAGAAGTTAATGTCTTGCCCAAATATTTTATACAGCCAGCAAATAAACTAGTATCTCAGTTAGTAACTAAATTGATACAGCCCGGACCTCAAGTCAGATTTGTTTTACTCCAAAGTCATTTATTTTAACTTATATTCTATACTATCTCCAAAGTGCTAAATCAAAACTGAAGTTCTTGCATCTGCAAAGTAAAGCAGAAGTCAAAGTAAGCAAGGGAAAAAGGTCAGTCAGAGACACCATAAAGCCAGCCTCTACATCAGAAGTCTAGGAAGCAGAGTAGATTATTCTCTCCTCATTCCTCACGTGTCAACTTTCCTGAGTTCCTCCTCTTTATTCTGACTATTGCTGCCCTCTTACACCAGCTTCTGGACTTGTTTCTCCTCCTCAAGCTTTGTCCCATTAATCTATCTTCTGAATGATCACATAATGGTCAGTCTCATGTACAAATCTGACCTCCTGTCACTTCGCCCAGTGGCCCATAAGAGGCAGGGGATTTAGCTCCTGTACATCATCTCCTGCCACTTCCTTGCTTCCCACTGGAGGCCCTGGTGGTAAAGAACATCATTCTGTCTCATACATCCTTTTGTAAATTTCAAAATGTGCTCCTTTCTCCTTGGATGCTTAAGCACCTCTTTATTTTTTGAATAACCCAACCCAGAACCCATCTCTACCTTAGCATTTCACAAGTCGGATTTAAAGAAAATTTTTTTTTTAGTTGAAATACAGTCAGTTTACAATGTTGTGTCAATTTCTGGAATACAGCATAATGTTTCAGTCATATATGTACATACATATATTCCTTTTCATATTCTTTTTAATTATGTGACTACATGACATTAAATATAGTTCCCTGTACTATACTGAAGAAACTTATTTGTGGTATATTCATACAATGGAATACTACTCAGCCATAAAAAGGAATAAAATAATGTCATTTGCAGCAGCATGTATGGATCTGAAGATCATCATTCTTAAGTGAAGCAAGTCAGACAGAGAAAGAAAAATACCATATAATATCACTTATATGTGGATTCTAAAAGAAAAAGACACAAATGAACTTATTTACAAAACAGAAACAGACTCACAGAGATAGAAAACAAACTTATGGTTGCCAGGGAGGAAAGCGGATGGGAAGGGGTAAATTGGGAGTTCAAGATCTGTAGATACTCAATGCATTTTTAATGACTTATTCTATGGGAAAAGTTGCCAGAATGGGCCTGCTTTCTTCCTTTATACCTATGCCTATTGAAAGTTTACAGGGCTGAAGATTCAGGGGCAGCCACCCTTGGCTCCAAGAAGCCCTGATTCCTCAGTGAAACAAAAGTTTAGCTTGAGAAACAATATCAACCATGCCCCTATACTCCACATGAATAGGTCTGTCATTAGTGTGGCTGGGCCGTCGGTTTTCTGGGGTGGGCACTGCATTCATGTCTTTAGCTGTAACATACTCAAGTTACTGGTGTTGGAAAGCTGTCCAAACAGTTTACCAAAATAGCCACATGGAGTTGCAGGAGTCACACACTCTGTATTTCCGTTAATTCCCCCAAGTTAGTAGGCTCAAATGGTAGTTCTAGAATTTGGGGACTTTACGGGTTGGTTGAACAAAGGAGAATAAAAATTCGTTGTCAGTTTTTACACTCTTGAAGATTTAAAGCTTTGGTAAAGTGGGATTTGGTCATAGTTGGCTGGTTCCTGAAACTAGAATCCTTTTGACGTTGTTAAGAATCAATTAAGCATTGTTTCCCAAGGGATCACCATGGCCCCTTGGTGATTCCTCTAGGGCTAGTACATTCAGAGTCTCTTTGTGGGTTCGGTATAAATGGGTCTGATTTGGATCAAGGATAGTTTTAAAACTAATGAGCAGGTCTCAGGGACAGATTAATTGAAAAGCTTTACAAGAAATTTTCTCAACCATCTCTGTATGTGCCCAACTTTAAAGCATTTAACAGTTTCCCCCTGACCTTTTTTAGAACAAAGCAACAAAATTAAGGTCCATATTTATTAAAGACCCAATAAAAATTCCACTCAGTGATAGGGATATGACTAAAAGGACACAATTTACGGTAGCATGGAGACTTCAGTTTGTCTTCAGAAAAGGAGCCAGTTTAACTCCAAGAAATTATAAAAGTCATAATTAAAAAAATCATTGTTGAGGGATGTGTTAAAAGCAGATCATGGGGCTCTGCTTTTCATGAATTTATTTTGAACCTCCTGAAGCAGACATTGCAAATTTTTACATTCTAATGAGTGAACTAAAAACATATATTTCAAAGCAAATAGCACTCATAAATTACATTTATGACATATGAGGTTGCTGACTGCTGTGCGGGGAGCGCAGAGTAATGGTTCTAATATGCACTCTAGCTTGATTTTCTCAGTTCCCAACATGCTCTAATTCCACACTACAAATCTTTAAATGGCAGTTATATTTTAATTAATGTGATTATGTGCTGCCATTAGCAAGCCCTCCCCCTAGTACATTTCTCCTGCCAGGCCTATGAATGCCAGTAAACCATTAACATAAAAGGGCTGTTTGCTTATTAAATTCATCTACACAAATAGGCAAGGGTTGCAATTGTTGATTTGCCACTGAAGGAACAGAATGAGAAGGAGTTGCTCCGTGTCTGGCAGTTGCAATTATCTGTTGTAATTAAGTCTAATTTATAAAGCACCCCCCACACAATGAGAAAGTAACAATTTTTGTTAATTAACAAGAGCATTTGTAAAGCTTGTTAACTCCATCATTCACAGTCGGCCTGGAAAAATGGGAGCATATGGCTATTACGATGGGACATGTTGCATATGTGTATTTGTGCATTAATCTGTTTGGAAGGTCTAATGATTGAAATGGGAGCTAGAAATGGATGTTATATTACTGAGGAAAGAAGATCTACTGTTTTCATTTATCTTTACAGCAATGGGAGTGCTTTGTCATTATCTTCTGCATATGGTTTCATTATTCTGATACAGCACTCTTCACTGCCTAGTACCATCAGGCCCAGGAGCCTGCAGGGTACAAGAGCACTTATCTTTCCTGATGACTGTTGAATCATTTAAAACAAGTTATTAGTGAAACAATTAAAATGATATTGGTTCACAATTGTATTTATAGCTGGCAGGCATAATGGAACATTCTGAATAGCAGTTGGGGGTTCTCAGAGTGGATGGAAAATGCTGTTAATCAGAGACAAGAAAAACCTCTAAAGAAAACCTAAATTGCAAGAGCACATTAATTGTATTGGAGCATTTCATTTAATTGAGAACAAAGGGAAGGTAAAAATCATATTATCAATGTTTTATGAATATGAAGAAATAGGAAAATTACTATGTCATTTGTCACATATCTTCTATTGGAAGTGAAAATTAAAAAGGCAGTATTTAACTTTAACCAGAGCAGGCCAAATGCATCATGTTATTATTACACATTTTTATTTTCAAAGGGAGCACCCAAATAAAATATAACAAATAAATTAATTAACCAATAAATACAGAGGAGGATAGTTGGGCAGAACACCCATGCACATGGGAAGATTCTCATGAAGCTTAGAGATTGTTAAATGGCTCTAAAAGACAACGAAGGTTGTCCCTGTTCTGCTCCATTCATGATTCTTAAGAAATTACTAGGATCAGATAATCTGCCAGGAGCATATAAATGTGTTACCTCTTTATTGCCTTCAGTGGTAGAGGTCACTGAAATTTATCAGACATGACTGACAACAATGAGATGAATAGCAGGCTATTTTCTCTCCTCTCATGAACCAATCAGAAACCTGCCCTGAGTGGTATAGTGAACAGGAGTCACCAATCACACCACACTGTACGTGTGGAGGGTATTGATATGTGCTTGAAGGAGGTAGATATGAAAGACTGGAGTTGGGGTAGGTGACGACAGTGACAGTGAGGTTGATTGGAGTGAACAAGATTTGGGAACTCAGATTTTGTAAGCAGCTCTTCGCAGGAAGCACACTTTTGCAGGAAACCCTTTGTCTTGTCACTTTAACAAAGCTAGAGTTTAACTTAACCTTTACATCAGGTGCCCCCATGCCTCACCAATCCCCAGTCCAAGCAGACATCTCAAATCTTTTGATCACACAATTCCTGGCCTAACCTGTTGATTCTTTTCATAGATTAAAAAAGTAAGAATAAAGAATAAGTAATTAACAAATGACTAGATCTTTCCCCCAGATTCCCTGTCAGCAGTCCTGCAAGCGGGCTGTGTGAACAGGATCATGTCTAAAGAAAGAGCGCCAGAAGTCAACAAGCTTGCACACAACAAGCTTGAAAGTATTGAATTAAGTTCATTTTTATTGCAAGTTTTCCTCCAACATTATGTACACATTTGACTCTTACACTAAGTAGACTTTATGGGTGGCTGGTTTTTGACTTACTATTTTTAAACTGCAACTCATACGAAATAATGAAGATTGGTGGTGTAGGAAAATATTTTTCAATCTGTAATAGGTATTTTAAAACTTTCTCCTGAAAACATATAAAAAAGAAAATCTAGCTCTTAACTTTTTGTTTAGTTATGTTTTCAATCAAAATTCCAATGTGTTTATTATTTTACACATGGGAAAGTAGGAAAAAATATTTCATACATGATAAGTAAATCATGATGACAGGATGAGCCATAAGATGATATTTATTGGGTCTATATAAGAAAACAAAGCTGAGTATAAACATTAGGGTGAGTCTCTTCTGTTTGCAAGTCTATCTTATTTAGAAGTACAGGGACCTGCTATTTGATGAAGAGGGAAAAATTAGTTACACTCAAGTTTCTTATCTATGTGCTCCATTCCATTGTTCTACTTAAATGTTTCTTACATATATTTGGGCCTCTTCTGAGAAGGCAATCTCAAATTACAAAGAGTCGTTACAGAGAATTTAACGAGACAAAGCAAGTGTAAAGTTCACGGCTTGAAGGAAAGGGTGCAGGTTTTATGTTTCTGTTTGTCTTGTTATTCATGACATCCTTAGTGAAATAAGCAACAGGGTATAGATTAAGTTAACCATGTGGACTAAAGAAAGCAGAGAAACCCTCAATGCACTTGCCGTTAAACCCTGAAACGTGCTATCCTGTGAGCTTGTTGGATTTCCTAGTCTGAGAATTTTAGTAATATTGGAGCATTACTTGTATAGTCTCCTATGAATCCCAGAAGAGGAAATTAGATAAAGGAGACCTCTTCTAGTCAGAAGAGTTTAAGAAATGTTTATTAAACTACATATAAAAGGTCACTAGGTAAAAAGAGGTAACCCAAATAAATCATTTAGCACCTGCTCACACATTAAAAGTTCCCTAAATATTATGTTCGATTACAGCTTCAAGCACATTTTAACTCTTAAAATGCTCTCAACTATAATCGCTCCATCAATGGACAAAAGCTTCTAGCATTGAAAGACAAAATTATGTGCCATCGCTCTTCTCATTGGATAGAGATCAGTTTACACAAGGTGATTTATAAAAAATAATAATAATAATAATAGCCACTGATAGGCATTTGTCTTCCACATAATCAAACTGAGAGGTTTATTTTAATGGTGAGGTGTAGCCAATGTTAGAAGCAGGGAGGGTATTCCTGCTTTATGATAATGTTGTAAAAATTTGACCTGCAAGGTTTATGGCAAAACTGCCTTCAACTCTCCTATACTCACAAGGATGTGCATATGCATGAACACTCAGAGATAAAACCTAATTTCAGAATAAAGCAGGGTTAGGCAAAAAGTATACTTCTCGAGATGGTTAATCAAGATAAACTGAATTTGCCATTGCCCCACAGCATCTTCCAGCTAGCGGTGCTGTGTGCCCAGGACTCATTCTGGTTAGCGCACTGAATGGCTTTAATCTGGGCTGCCATTGGCTTCCCAGACTCACCACCCTCGAGACAATTAGGAGCCCAAAGCTGGTACTAGGCAATAAAAATGATAACAATAAAAATAATATTTCATATTATTTTTTCTTTAAGCACCCTCAACTTATGGCTAAATATTTACTAACGAAAATTATTAAAATTCACTCAAATAGGTTGTTTTTCACTTTCTAGGGGTCTTTAAGAACAGGCCATGTGCTGACTTTTAGTTCCTTCTACTTTAGAATTACTGAATAAGGAGAATAGAGATGGAAAAGAGGACATAACTTTCCCAATGAAACATCTCATTCTGCCTTCTCTTAGCCCTCCTTATTCAGAGAGCAGAGCACAAAGGGTGGGATGCTGAAACGGAGTCTGAGAGCAGGACTGCGGCACTCCCTCACTTTGCCCAAATCCCGACATTCTTAAATATTTCTCTAGTTTCTCCATGACCAAAAAAACAAAACAAAACAAAAACAGGAAAAAATGAGGAAGTCAGGAAAATTATTGTTTGATTACACTAGTAAGAGGTCTTTCCTAATTGATAATGGAATTCAATCTGGTTTCATAATGGGTCAAGTTAAGTTTTTTTTTTTCAATTGAAGTATAGTCACTTACAATGTGTCAGTTTCTGGTGTACAGCGCAATTTCCTAGTAATGTATATACATATGTATATATTCATTTTCATATTCTTTTTCATTAAAAGTTATTACAAGATATTGAACATAGTTTCCTGTGCTATACAGAAGAAACTTATTTTTTAAATCTATTTTTATATATAGTGGCCAATGTTTGCAAATCTCAAACTCCCAAACTTATCCCTTCCCACACCTTTTCACCTGGTAACCATGATTGTTTACCGTGTCTGTGTCTGTTTCTGTTTTGTAGATGAGTTCATTAGTGGACTCTTTTTTTCTTTTTTTAGATTCCACATATGAGTGATACCATACTGCATTTTTCTTTCTTTTTCTGGCTCATTTCACTTAGAATGATGATCTCTAGGTCCATCCATGTTGCTGCAAATGGCATTATTTTATTCTTTTTTATGGTTGAGTTGTATTCCTTTGTATAAATATATCACAACTTCTTTATCCAGTCATCTGTTGATGGACATTTAGGCTGTTTCCATGTCTTGTCTATTGTAAATAGTGCTGCTATGAACATAGGGGTGCATATATCTTTTTGAATTAGAATTCCCTCTTGATATATGCCCAGGAGTGGGATTGCTGGAGCATCTGGTAAGTCTATTTTTAGTTTTTTAGGGAATCTCTATACTGTTTTCCATAATGGCTGCACCAAACTACATTCCCACCAGCAGTGTAGGAGGGTTCCCTTTTCTCCAATTATGGAAATTAAACCATTGTCAGTCACATCATTTGCAAATATCTTCTCCCATTCCATGGGTTGTTGTTTTGTTTTGCTTATGGTTTTCTTTGCTGTGCAAAAGATTATTATTTTTAATAAGTTTATTAGATCCCATTTGTTAATTTTTGCTTTTATTTCTATTGCATGGGTAGACTGCCCTAGGAGAATAGTGCTAAGATTTATGTCAGAGAATATTTTGCCTATGTTTTCTTCTAGGAGGTTTATTGTGTCTTGTCTTATATTTGAGTCTTTAAGCTATTTTGAGTTTATTTTTGTGTATGGTGTGAAGGAGTGTTATAACTTTATTGATTTACATTAGTTAAATTTATGTTTTTTTAAGTCATGCAAAAATGATGTCAGACTCTGCTTTCTGTTTTGAGAAGACTTTCAAGTTCCTTTGGTGGGTTAACATGCAACTAGAGCAGTGACTTACCCAGTGGAACATTCTCTTTAGCAAAACTCCCTTCATTTCTCTTTTGATTCACTACAAACATTATTTTCCAATTGCACTAAATCTAATTACATCACATCTCGTTTCTGATAATCCCTGTTCACCACCTAAACTTGTAGCTATCGCCTGTCTTCTTTATTATTCCCATGTTTCTTTGCCTCACCTCTCCCCTCTTCTGCTTTCCCTGCTCTCGATCCTTCACAAGGATATTCTGAAACTTCCCACAATATTCAACACTCTTATAAGCATCCTTAACTAATTAGCTATCACAGGATCCAAAGGTGGGAAAGGTGTCCTCCCACTTCCTCATTGCATTTCAGACCACATGTGCCGTCCCAGATGCCGACCTTCCCAGCACACTGCACTGCCTTCGCTCTTTGCTGCCTCCTTCTGTTTTCCTGGTCACTGTCTATAGTTAAGGATTTTTGTCACCCTTTCTAATACCCACACACCATGACACCACTCTTCATACAGACTGTCGATCCAACCGACCACATTTATGTTCTTAAGTTTTGATCCTCCCTGATCATCTCACCCCCATCCACTCAGGCACCTACAGATGCACAGATCACACACTCAGTTCAGCCGTCCATCCCCATGAGTATATCATGGACTTGTCATTTAGAAATGCCATTAGATCTAAAAATGTGAACTCCTTCATCTTTATTCAAAACCATGCAACCCCTGTGACTCTCCTATGCTCTCATTTACATGGTGTCTCTAGTAATTTTCATTTTAAATTCACTCCACCTACAACTTCCTCCACATACCTCACTCCACGTATCGACAATCACTTGCTTTCACGTCTCTAACAAGCTTCG
The DNA here is from genome assembly GCF_036321535.1 of Camelus dromedarius. NCBI lineage: Eukaryota > Metazoa > Chordata > Mammalia > Artiodactyla > Camelidae > Camelus > Camelus dromedarius. The sequence continues at coordinate 17,058,695 of NC_087465.1, read as the reverse complement.
ATTATAGTGCTCAGGAGTTCAGGGCCTATAAACCACCCACTATCTGACCTATGGAGAGGGAGCCAGATGGTAGTGTAACTAGGCAGAGGCCACCCTTAATCACCATAAAAGCTTAACACACCATCCTGCTGCTAACTTGCCCTTGTCCCCAGCCCTGACACATATTTGAGTTTGCCCCTGGCACAGCTGGTCATGGGAAATGTACACCTACCAGTCCCTCACTTCTACAATATCTCTCCTGCACTCCACTTGTAGAACACAGTTCTAGATCGAGTACACAATCATCCTTTTAGTCTTATACACCTGTGCAACTAAGTGAACTGCTGGAGAAAACTACCACGACTTTGAACACTGCTACCCCCAGAAATCCACGTTTTCTAATCTTCTCCCTGATCTTTTAACACTACTTAACACATAACCCTTGTAGTGTGTTATAATAGCTCTTTGCTGAGAAGATAGAGACCCTCATGTATTGACTTGAGTCTCTCTGTTCGTTCTTACCTCTTTCCCACCACCAGAGGATAGGATGTCTGGCTTCCTGTGTAAAGCTGAGATTTTTTCCTTCCCTGTTACTCCCCTGCTGTTCCACCTTCAGCAAGACTAAGTTATGTTGCTTTCCTTCTTTCTGTCCTGTCTTTCTCTTGTCTGTTACACACACACATGTCAAAGTGATTTTCCTAAAACACAAATCTTATCATGTCATCACTCCCCTAAAATCCTCTTCAGTAGTTCTCCGTTGCTCTTAACTGAAGTCTAAATATTTCAACTTAACTTTCAAGACCTTGAATTACTTGATTCCAGATGTCTCATCTCCTGCACTCGGTTCCTGTTGCTTTTGGGCTTCATGCTGAATCCTTCGCCTAGAGCCCTCCCCTATCACCTCCCCATCCTTCCCTTTGTAACCAGGCTGCGCCGCCCTCTAATGAGTCATTCCACTTTCACACCTACCTCAGGTTTCATGTGATCCTTCAGACTGCAAATGAGACTCCTACTTTCTCTAAGAAGATATAATTGAACCTCCAGATTCATGTTAGGCGGCGTGCTCCCAAGAAATCCTGTGTTGTCACTAACACAGCCTACATCACAGTGTGTTTTTCTTTGTTTACTTGTCTCTTTCACACTAGACACCAAGCCTTGCAAGGTCAGGTACACCATTCATCTTTTTCACTGATTTTACTTTGAAACCAAGCATTAGGATCTGACCTGTAAATATTTTGTGAACCGAATAACACTAGAGCTGATCCAAGATCATAGATCCAAGAGTAAATGTAGATCAGCAGTTCAAATCTGAAGGGACTCACAAGAGCATATGATCAGTTTTACAAAGACAACCATGCATCATGGATATGTGATCTAAAAACTAAAATAAAATAAAAAAGAAAGGTCATTTAGCAAAAAACAAAGGACATTAAAGAATCAAGATAAATGTTTGGTAAATGTTACTGAAATCCCTAGTTCTTTAGCAATTACCTAACGGTTTACTTGCAGAGAAAATAAAGAGCCCTCAGACCAAGAAGACAGCATTTGCTTCCACAACCTTACCACAGCCTGACTTCACGTTCCAGACCAAGTCGAGGGTTTTCTAAACAAAATACTCTCAGTCTCTTTACATGACCAGATGCATCAGAGGATCTGGAGTTCCTAGATCATGAAGCAATCTCCCTGTATCTTTTTTAATTATAAGTTTATTTATTAAGTGCCAAGCATACTAGGGCCCAAGGTCAGAGGCAGAGAAGACAACAGTAGAACCCTGCATTTGGACTGGTTCTTTCAGAGACAGACTGAACCAACAACCTGTCAGAGGGGCTAAGACTATCAATTTTGGCCAAAAATTATTGAAGGTAAAATGAGTGCTGTCTGGAGAGTGTTTAAGAAATGCCTATTCAGTTGCACAGGCTAACTAATGGTCACCTAAAGCCTTTATTTTACTATTTCACCTCAAATATTCAAGTTATTTGGTACTTTTCAAACTATAGTAGGATCAAAGAAGCAGGCTACAAACCTATCTGTATCTCAAGGTGTAAAGTAAATGAAACATTTTGGTTATAGGTTTAGGGTTTATAAGTAAAGGAAGCATTTCAGCATTATGCACATTATCGGCCAGAAAACACATTAAAAGGAGTGAATTCATAAGGATTTCTCTTTAAATTCTGTAGACAAAAGTCCTGACACAGTTCCTGTGTCTGGCAAATAAAAATTAATTATAAATATTTCAAAATATATAATTCCTTATAGCCATTCTCTTTAGTTTGATCTTTTCTGTTGTCTTTTAGTGCATGTAAGATACTTGTATGTAATTTTTCATGCATACGCACTCCTGATCTCAAATTTTCTAGTTCTATTTTTTTACAAAGTCACAAAATCTCTTGAGTTTTTAATATGACTATCATGTACCTTATAGTAACATAATCCTGAAGGCTGAAGGCTGGAGAGTTAACTCTTAAAAAAAATTTAACTTTTTTTGTTTACTTCAGGTGAGCATTTTAAAAAAATTATAACCTCTTTTAATGTTATATTTAATTTTTATGATTGTATTATTGATAAAATTATTTTAAAATGTCATCTTAGCTGGTGTGGGAATGGAGAGCTTCAGCACTGAATTCAGTAGTAAAACCCTAGATGAGGGTAATAATTATCTCTATGAAGTTATGCCATGTGGTTGGCAGCCACAAGAAAATAGTCACCAATCCTTATCCTTAGATAGCCAAGATTAGAATGTCCCTGGTGCCTGTATTTTGAGTGAAATGTATGGGCAAAATCAGAAGAGTAAAGGCTGGACTGGAAGCTTCCACTATGTTCTGGCTCCCCTGATTGTTCACATAAAGCAAGAGAGTCAAGTATCAGCCCCCATAACACACTATTAGCGGGAATGAAAACTCACCCACTGTCCTCCTCAAATGGCTGTTCCTTCCAGCACGACCCCTAAATCCGCAGGTCTCCAAAATGTTGCTCACATGAGGCACAAAGAGTTTGAATTACTGGCTGAGTCATCAGGTCACTGAGACCTCAGATCGAAATTTCTGTTGTTTATTTAGGAAACAAAAGAGATTTGTAGAAACATGAAAATTATAGTCTGTCATTTGCAGGAAAGTCTCTTTGTTTTAGGCATTCTGAAGAAATCTACAAACAGTAACATTGTTTTCAATGCCACAATTCAGAGAAATAATACAATGTAATTGATAGGCTTAGTGATCATGAATGAGCTCTTGTTTGTTGAGGGTTTTTGGCACCACTATGTTCTATTACAGAAATAATTGACTTTTAAATCTGGAGCTGATATTGGAATCAGTACCTTTCTGGTGCAAAATAACTTTAGGCATTTTAAATATATTTTCTGTTCAAGTTAATACCAGAGAAGGAAGCTTTGGTATTCCTAAACCACTCTGGATGTCTTGTATTTCCTTCTGTTGGGAGAGTGCACCACGGTCATTCAGTGCACAAGGAGAGAACGCTTGTGCTGAAACACTGTTAGGTGGTGGTGAGAACAGACAGCCCAGCTGAATGACTTCCCAGATCTGAGCAGTATGTTGCACTGCCCGGGCTGATGGAGACTGACACACAGAGCTCCCTAAATCACTCGACTTTAATATCCCGGCCCTGCTGAAGGGACTGGGTGGATGTGAGCCTCAGTCCAATCCTGCCCCTGCTGGATTTCATTCAGCTGGAAAAATGAACACATAACAGCCACTGGGAATGGGCTTTGCTTATGTGGGAAGTCCTCCCAGCCACTGCTTTAACTCCAGTGACCTTTCTCCACCACTTAAAACTGCAAGGAACTTGGCGATGTGAGAGAGGGGGAATTTGAAGAAAAAAAAAAAAAAACCAGTTTTCAGAATTTTGGTTGGCAGGGCTGCAAGCTACTGAGACCAGATGAATTTTGCAGTCGGAGGCCAAATGAGATCGCTGAGGTTAGCTCCTTTCAGTGGATGTAGCCTACCTCGCGATGCTGGTAACTTGATTTTAAAGAATATTTCTGATTCTGCTGGTAAACCTGCTCACGATGTGTTGTTTTCTTCCCTAAATTAACAAGTTCCTTAAGCACTTCAGCTCCAGTGGTGACAAGATTCACCTCTCCTTTGAGATGATTTCACATTGCTGAAGACTGCATGCTTACTTTTGGTTTAGCTAACTGGTGGTCTGCACACTTCCAACACATCTCATTTTAGCCTTAGTGAAAGATAACACCTCAATGGGAACATAGCACATGCTTTTAAGGATGACTGTGTTCTTACTTGTCCGCACTTTGGGGAGTGGGTGAAGCAAAGCCTCACTTTTCACTGAACTCAAGTTGTTATTTGGCTCCCCTCCCAATTTACAGATAGCCAAACAGAGGCAAACCTGTGCCACGTCCTAGAGCAAACCAGGAATGCGGGAAGTCCGTGATGCGAAACGAGAGCGTGTATCATTCCCTAGTGTGCATCATTTTCAACTTTCCTGGCTGAATGTATATATAAACATCATTAAAGGGTGCCTTCTATACTCAGCTCCCTTGGAAAGTCACTAGTACAACTGAACAACCATTTTTAGGAAATAAATACTTTTATGATTGCTTGTACCACAAAATAGAATTCACAGCACTTAAAAAAAAAACAACTATAAATGCAGTGGTGGCTGTTTTCTTGGAAGGAAATCCTCTGTTGCTTAACCCTCATTTATTACAAAATGAGTTTGAACCATTAGAGAGAGTCCGGAATTATGTTCAATCCCAAGAGAGAATGTTTCTTCAAAGAAGTTCGTTCTTTTGTTAGTTTGCTACACAAATGGCCTCTAACCCTGCTTTGTAAGATTTAAAACATCTTTTTGTATGATGTGGAAGGGAACAGAGGCTTGCTTCCCAGCCGTTCTAGCTGATGGCTTTATTCATGTGCCCCTAACTTGCATTTGGTAGATAAAAATGAAATACAGTGGTTCTAATTTATTTCAGGTACAGATTCCTTAACAAGTTTGTAATAGCCATCTTGATACTTACCGGAGGTGAAGCAATTTCCAATTAGGATAATACACAATGTCTGGTCAGTCTTCTACAAGCAAAACACCTCCCATTTGGTGTCAGCCGAGTGCCATGCCTCTCAAACTTGGTAGCTAATCAGTTACAAGGTGAATTGGATCCTCCGATGTTGCAGAAATATTTTGCTGCTGAAAACTTTCTAATCTCTAGAGAGCGTTAGTCCTTGATATTCCTGAAACTTCACCACCTTATTAGCCTCCAATACACATGGCAATTTTCACTCACATAGGGGAAAAATAGAATCCTCTCAACCCAATAGAGCAGTAAACACTGGTAAACAAACAAGTAGGAAATGAAAAGACTGACTCAGAATATACATCCTCTCGCTCTGTTGGATACATCCCATGTAGACGTTGATGACTTGATTTACTTTCCATATCAAAAGCAATATCTTTCCTAAGGCAATATTGGAGTAGTTTTTAATGATAGCAGACTGAGCTATGATAATGATTAAAAAATAAATTTAATGATTTTTACCTAAGGTCCTGTTATGTGAAAACCTGAATGAAACCAGATGCAAGTTAGCTAAATAGTCTTTACTAGAGGTGAGTTGAGCTTACACGTGCTATGTCTTAATTGCCAGGATTGCTGTCTTAAATATAGCAGTGATAAGTTTAAGAGAGAATACCATTTCAGGATTAATGCTTAATGAACAACTCACAACTTTGTAGACTATTGCAATCTATCACGTGGAAGATAGACAAAGTTTATATTCAAGAGTACCTCTTACATTTTCTAGGATTTCTTGGCCTTATTAATTCAAATCTTACTCTCAATGCATGCATGTAGCCGAGATAATTACTAGAAGGCAAGATCAAAGCCAGCATATTATAGTCCTATTCCATTTTCTGCTGATGTGAGGGATCTGCCTTTCCTTTGATGTTGTATGCTTCTACAGCGAAAGTACAGAGGATAAAAATACTACACCATGTAATCTGGCATTTATCCCATGAGAGCAGAATTCCATATTGTGACACATGTCAAGAAGTTAAAAAAAAAAACTTAAAAGAATCCTCTGCTTTATAAAGTGACATACTCCGCATTTAAACACCATCAAACTTCATTTTCCATTACAAATTTAGTCCCTGATATAAAATTCAAAGAATTTTTGTAACTTTCGTAAAAGAAAATAGTTACCATATTTACTAGCAATTACATTAAACTGGTGCCTGAGCCTTTATCTCACCTAACGAGGGCAGCTGAGAAGCACCAGATGCACGGCGTACACACACATGTATTTGTGTTTGTACGTCCATTCAAGGATTCAGAGTCGGTGAGTGGGCACTTCACACATCTCTCCAGCTGGTTTTAATTTGCTATGAATCTTATCACCTTAGGTCATGAGGTTGAGCAACTGGCAGACCTCTGGACTACAGGTTGTTGGTTAGAGAAAAAGAGTTCTTGGTCGATAACATTATATTAACTCAAATATTTTCCTTTATGCTCTGTCTCTGGACATAGTCCAGTGGTAGCTAAGTCTTGTTAGTATGATCTTACTATATTGGACAGCGTCCTTTTGTGTCCTACTTTACATTTTAGAAATACATTAAGTATTTGTGAGTGTGTGTGTTTGTTTGTGTTTGGTTGCTCACATGTACCTGAACATAGACACTGCAGTATTATTTCTAAATTACCTTTCCTGGTAAGTTAAATTGAATTCTTGCCCCTCTGAAAGAAATAGCATTTTCCAGTCATTCTTAAGTCACTAGTTGATTTTGGTCCATTCCATTTTGGATTCACAGTCCTCTGAGGTACCATGATCGGACGTAGATGTTTTATCAGAAAAATGGAAAATTGTTTAGACTTCGTGGCTGTCACCTCTAAAGCACAACAACCAACATTGAGAAAATTGGTTTGATAAAATACAACTTAACCCATACGATTCACTTCAAATCAAAATCAAACTATTTTTTTATCCTGAAAAATAATGGCTTTGCTCTTTGCAATAAACTGAATTTTCAAGGACTTCCAAATGCCAGAATGATTGCAAGTTGTGGTAATTTGACAAGACATTTATGTGTGTGTGTGTGTGTGTGTATTTTTAAGTAAGATATTTATATATATATTTGTTATATTTAAGCTTATATATTGTTATATGTATTTATTTTTACATTTTACATATATATGTATATATAATTTCTTGCTTCTACCTTCTCCATTGATTGAAATGATTTTCTAACAATAAGGTAAAATACCATTAAATAAAGACCATTAAATGTAGTTGAATACCAAATATACACAGAGAAATGCCTCTGGTGATCTTTGGTATATTGTAAAACGTAGTGGTGATAGAACACTAAATATAAGCATATGTCATATGTCATGATGACTTTTGGAGACTGTAAACATGCAGCCTTGATATAGATCTCTCATAAAATTTTAAGATACATTTTTATACAAATGTTTCTAAGATGGAATTAAAATAAGGAGCAGGAGTCATATTTGGCCAGTATGGGTTCAGTTGGACCCAACTATGTCTGTGAAATCTCAGTCCCTTTGAGTGCTACAATAAGAAAATCCCATTCTGGGGATAAGAGAATCAAGATGGCAAAGTAGGAGAACATGGAACTCACTTCCTTCAATGAATAGGTCAAAAATACACCTACATGTGGACCAATCCTCACTGAAAACTAACTGGAGACTGGCAGAAAGGCTCCTGTACACCCAAAGGTAAGAAATATCCATATGGAATTGGGTAGGAAGGAAAGAGAAGCAATCAGGTCAGGACTGTACCCCTGGGAGGGGACTCAGAAGAAGAGGGAGATTACACAGGTGGGGACTTTCCCTGGGGAATGAGCAGTTTGAACTACATATTGGGCACCCCAGCCCTAGGGTCCTACAAAGGGAAGACAAGACCCCTTGGCTGGTTGAAGGGCCAGTGGGACTAACAGGAGGGCTGTGGGATGCCTAGATTCTACATTTGAGGAGTACACAAATGCTTGCTTGTTCCTGAAGCAGGGAGGAGGGGCCAAATTGAAACCATGCAACTGGTTGACCGGTTTTACATAATGTCCCTAGTGCATGGCCCAGCTGAGCAAATGCTCCAGCACAGTTTGCCTTGTGTCACAGCTTCACAGCTGCCATGACTAGGGAAAAATCTCTGCTGTGAGTTGCTGTGGTGGCTCAAACTCTAAGTGCCATCTTATCAAGGAAGGGGTGGCCATTACTGGTGATTGCACAGGTGGTGCATCAGAGGTAGACCAGATCTCTGATGACAGCCAGCCCTCCACAATCTGCACCTTGACCCTTGCTGAATATCCATACTATCCCCTCTTGCGTCAGCATTTTTCTCTGGGGCCAAGGGTCCTGGTGCTGGAATTGGGGAGGGGACACACTTAAAGGGAACTGAGCTAGCCTGGACCCAACCATCAGGGCTTCTACTCCAGCATTGTGGGACTTGACCCTACTCTAATAGTGTAGTGATGGCCACTGAACAGAGGAGAAGCCCCTTCTCATACCTGGCTCAAGCTCTAGCCCCTCCAGCTCCAGCCTCACCTCCTACCAAGGTGGTAGCTGCCAGCACACCCTGAGGAAAGATGTGTCTTATTTCTGTATCAAATTCAGCTCTGCCACTAATGACACTGGATACATGCAGACTGTATAAGGATGCTCCCACATAAGGACACCACTTAAAGACCACTGCAGGTAACTGTTTCACCTAATTTTATAGAGACCGAGAAAGAAGCTAAATGAGAAGACAGAGGAATTTGTTTCAATTAAAAGAACAGAGGAAATTCCTGAAAAAAACAAGTAATGAAATAGAAATAAACAATTTACTAGATGAAGAATTCAAAGAGTTAGTAATAAGAATGTTAACTAAATTAGGGATGAGAATAGATGAACAGAGAATTTTAACAAGGTACTAGAAAAAATATATATAAACTAGTCAGAACTGAAAAACACAATAAATGAAATGAAAAACACATTGGAAAGAAAGAATAGCAGGCTAAGTGATACAGAAGAAAACACAAGAGATCTGGAAGATAGAATAATAGAAACCACCCAATCAGAACAACAAAAATAAAGACAAATTAAAAAAAAATAAAAACAGCTTAAGGGATCTTTGGGATAACATTAAGCATATCAACATTTCCATTACAGGGGTCCCGGAAGCCGAACAGAGCAAGAAGAGGGTCAAATATGTAATTAGTGAAATTATGGCTGAAAATTTCCCAGGCCTGAAGAAGGAAACAGATATTCAGGTACAGGAAGCACAGAGAGTCACAAACAAGATGAACCCAAACAGACCCACACCAAGACATATATTTAAAATGGCAAAAGTTAAAGAGAATTCTAAAGGCATCAAGAGAAAAACAAAGGGTCATGTACCAGGGAACACACCCCATAAGGCTGATCTTTTTAGGAGAAGCATTGCAGGCCAGAAGGGAATGGCTTGATATATTTAAAGTGCTGAAAGGAAATACCCTGCAACTTACGATTCTCTACCTAGCAAGGTTACCATTTAGAATTGAAGGAGAGATAAAAAACTGCCCAGACAAGCAAAAACTATAACAACTCATCAATAATAAACTGACCCTAAAAGAAATGTTAAAGGGTCTTCTCTAAATGGAGAAAGGCTATAATAAGAAGTATAAAGAGGAAAGGAAAAAGAATCACACTAGTGAAGGCAAATATATAGTAATGGCTGAACATCAATCATTTAAATAAAGTAGAACAAAGATTAAAAGACAAAAAATTATAGAAACAAGTGTAGCTACAGTAACTAGTAAAGAGATAAACATAAAGATGTAAAGAACATCAAAAACACAAAATGTAAGGGAATGGAGTAAAAAAATGTAGAATTTTCAGAATGTGTTTGAATTTACAGTTTAAAATAATAGATATAGTTACGGGCCAACATATAAGAACCCCATGGTAACCACAAGTCAAAAACCTGCAATAGATATACAAAAACAAGAAAGAAATGAACATAAGCATACCACTAAATAAAACCATCAACCTGCAAGAAAAGAAACTAAAAGAAGAAAAGAACAAGGAAGAATTAAAAAAAAAAAAACCCAAAAAAACCCCAAAAAACCCCTGAAAATTAAGTAATAAAATTGCAGTAAGTACATATCTGTTAATAATTACTTTAAATGTCAATGCTCCAATCAAAAGACCTGTCTATATATTATTTACAAGAGACTCACTTCACAACTAAAGATGGACTGAAACTGAGGGTATGGAAAAAGACATTTCATGCAAATGTAAATGAGAAGAAAGTTGGAGTAGCAATACTCATATCAGACAAAATAGGCTTTAAAACAAATTCTATAACAAAAGGCAAAGAAGGGTACTGTATAATGATAAGGAGCATTAATACAAGAAAATTATAGTACACTTGTTACCCTATGTGCACCCAATATGGGAGGACTTAAATATATAAGTTAAATGTTAACAGACATAAAGGAAGAAGCTGACAACAACACTAGTAGGGGAATTTAACCCCCCAGTTACATCAGCAGGCAGATCAACCAGACAGAAAAATAAATAAGGCAACAGTGCTCTTAAGTGACACAATAGGCCAGTTGAACTTAATAGATATCTATAGGACATTCCACCTGAAAACAGAATGCACATTATTTTCAAGTGCTCTTGGAAGACTCTTCAAGATAGATCACATCCTAGGCCACAAAACAAATTTCAACAAATTTAAGAACATAGAAATTTTATGAAGCTTTTTTTTCCAACCACAACATGATGAAACTAGAAATCAATTACAGGATGAAAAATGGGAAAAGCACAAACATCTGGAGACTGAACATCATGTGACTAAAAAAAATCAATATGTTAGTGAAGAAATTAAAGAGGAAATCAGAAAATATTTCAAGACAAATGGCATTCTGTTAATTATTAGAGAGCTAATTCAGAAGCAATTCTGTTGTGGCCAAGAGGGTTGCCTCCAGTCTGAATATCAGCACATTTTTAATTTATTACCCAAGAGAGCGTGGTTCTTCTGCAGACAGTCCTTCTTCATAAGCTATTATGTCACATGTACAAACGAGTGGTTATTGTTGTAAACCTGAGATACAAGAGTTTTCATTATAAAGTTTCCACTTGTCTTGTTTGAAGAGTTGCCTGTTTCTTTCCTGTGATATACCCGGAAGATAAAGTCCTCACAATAAGATAAAGGAACCTCTTCATTGAAAACCATAGCAAACAACTCAGGTCAGTTTTAAAGAGTTATTTTCCACACCCAACAATATGAAGGCAGGTCTGATTAAATTTTACTGCCCAGAGACAATTTTTGCTATTATTTTTGAATAGAACCTGCTGTAACATTATCTTCGAAAGACAGTTTCAGCGTACAGAACTTTGGTCTTCCTGCTCTTCCTTGCCTTTACTGCATTACGTGGAATCCCTCTGAAGACACAGAACCCACATTGCCTCCAAACCCACATGCCGTAGCTCCAGGCCAAGATTTGGATTTTTCATGCATTTTAGAAATAGCCTTACAACCCACCCCATTTCAGAACAAATCCCTGAAATCATAGTCAAGAAAGGAAGAAGAAACTTCATAAGTTGATTACCCGATGTGTACCTGGAAAAGGCATCAAAAGAAAGATGTTTGTCTGTTTCAAAAGTCCTAGACAATTAATAATTGAGTGTATTTTGAAAACAATTGTAATGCATACAATAGTATAGAATACGAGGGTAATAATAATGATGGGCTAAAAGGATTAAAATAGTTTAAACCTTATGTGAATAATGATTAATATTTTGTGATACACTGCAGTTTCTAAAACATTTTGACAGCAACTATTCCATTTGGTGTTTTTTTAAATACATCTTTTACTTTCTTTGTTATCATTTAAATTTTTAAAAATTTTAATTTTAAATATTTATTATATATATATTTTTTAATGGAGGGACTGGGGATTGAACCCAGCACCTTCTGTATGCTAAAGCACACAGTCTTCTACTGAGCTATACACCCGCCACCCCCAGTTTGGTTTTCATAGTTGTTCATTGAAGCTGAATGAGCGGGTACTATCATGTCACACTGTCTTAGAAATATGTAACCTCAGGCTCCTATAACTTTAGATATAGTTCTATCTAACCTATATCTAATATATATCTAGCTACATGTATCTCGCTAGCACTGGCAGAGGTAAATTTCCAGATCCGGAACCCATCTCATCTTTTGACTTGGCATATAGTGTGTAAATGAAAAACTTAAAATCTCTCTTTGGGAGATTGCATTGCTGTCTAACTTCACATGTACAGAAAAATAGTACTAATTTATGCAAAAAGGGAATAGATGAGTGATAAGGCTTAGTTAAGAGAAGACTTCTGCCGGCTTCCCTGGAATGCTGGCCAATAGTGAGAACGTGCTTCAAATGGAAGAGCTGAAAAGTATTAAATTAGTTAAATATTTTAATGAGGTTCATTTTTCCTGATATGGCTTCTTCAAACACAAAATTTGGTTTTACATTTAAAACAAGCATCCATGTCAGAAGACAGATCTATACTTGGAATATCACTTATAATTATTATCACCATCACCATTAGCATCATTATGAAAAAGACATCATCGTTTATTTTAAGTGAGAGTGGCCATGCCTTTTTATACATTCTTTATAAAACTGGAAATTGAGTATAGGGGAAATTTTTTGTTTAACACCAGTAAAGCAATGTACTAACTTTCTGGCTCTTATGTCTATGCCCTAACAAGATACTTTGAGAATGATGTGGTTCGTTTTGAAAATTTTGAGGCAGTAACCCTCGGTGCCTCAAGATCTATGTGTGGCTGGCTGCCCGAATGTTTTGAGCAAAGTGCTTACTCAATATTGTCAAACAAATAATGATTTTTGTTGTTAATAAAATTTAATTTTTCCACAACCTGCTTGACAGACTGGTAGTTTTAGCATCTTCTGTAGAAGCCAATTTCTTTAATAATTATTCCCATGCCTAGTGAATAGTGATTTCTTGATACAAAGGCTTTAAATATGACTTAATAATTCTAGGTGAACATGAGGAGGTTTAAAAGGGGGGTCATTGAAGCAGCTCAGAAATCACTGTAAATGTATGAAAAATCTGTACTTTTCCCCTTTCCCCAGGTAAATAGCACAAAAAGCTGCCTAAATGGTACATACAGCCTTCATGACTTGGGCCCTAGGCCACATATTTAAGTGGTCCCCACTGTATTTACATATGAACATCTGCATCGTATGTTAAGAATCACAATAGCAAAACAACTCTAACATGATCAGCATGACTTTATTTTAATTTTTATGGCTTCTTCACTAGTTTGACAACCACATACTGACTTTCAGGAAATGCCTAAAATGCCAGTTATACATACTTTATGTCAGAGAAGATAGACAGCTTCAGTTTTCCTCATGGGATCACCCACAGGAAAGCTTCTCAGGCAGAAATTTGGGGGTCTCGAGTTACAATGAACCTTCCACATACAGGCTTCCTTGTTATCAATTAATGCAACTTACTTCTTCATCAATTTTTTCCCCCTTCAGTCTTGATGGTTTTATGACCTGGACCCAGGCAATACCCTCAGGCGGTCCATGTGATAATTGACACATTTTCTAACACGGTATAGTGATGCCCAAGTCACTGCTTTCAGGCCATGACTTGAGCTTATTGGAGTCTGCAGAAGGGCTCCTTTTATCCTCATACATCAGAATATGCTGACAGCTCTCCCATGCAGGGACCCGGCAGATCTCTTCCCCAGGAAAATATATGCAAACACCTCCAGAACATTGTAATGGTTGCTAAGCATGACAATGGGGACATCTTTATGATAAACATAGTATGCAGAAGAAGGTCTAATAAAAGAAAAACAAATTATTACATCCAGAGGGCAATTTTACAGGATTAACGGGTATAATAAATTAGAGTCAGAATGCCATGTTACCTTTTAAGGTATTTCACAGAAGAGACAAAATGAACTGGCCTATAGAAACCCAGAGAATGTAGGAGAGAATAATAAACTGCTTTTTCACATTTCTGAAAGATAGTCACGATACGTGCCTGATAGTAAGGTGAGTTCGGCAAGTAATTATTGTAAAATAGGGTCATGCATGCAATCACGCCAAGACGTTCATTATTATTTTTCGTGCTGCTGTTGTATGTTCAGTTAACATTGCAATCTGTATGCTATCAACTAAACCAAAGCTTGTAGCATCTTATTTCTGGAACAGAAATAATACAGAAAATATTATATAGTAGATGTCCAGAGTCAAATATATTTTATAATAATTAGTAAACACGCTTTTGACAGAATAGTAGGAGTTTCAGTGTTTTTATAAAAAGCAATGAATTGCTTCAGTTGATGATTTTGATCTGGTGTTCAAAAATTAAAAGGGAAATATTTCTTGATTTCCATATTTAATTCAATTTTCTTTTTCTTTAAAAAAATGCTTCCTTATGTTTTTATGTCTGTACTTACAGTATATTCCAAAAGTGAGGGGGGGAAAGGAATTCTGTTGCTTGAACATGGGAGATGTGACTTTTGTGATATACAGAATTATTATTTTATTTTATTGAAAGAACAGCGGCTATTCAGACATTTCCAGTGGTGAGTCTAATATTTTCCAATAAAGAAATGAAATTTTAAAAAGGATGGAGGGGATGGAGGAAGGGAAAGAGAAAGGGAGAAAGAGAAAGAAGAGAAAAAAAGAAAAAGAGAGAAAGAAAGTCATGAGGCTGTCCAAGTATCTCCTTCCCAAATATTCTGATACTTCGAGTTGGAAAGTTAAGTTTCTATTAAAATACTTTTAAATAGCTGCTTTAAGCTGTGCTTCATTGGATATAAATAATGCAGCTGGACGTTATTGGTGATCATTTTGAGCCATTTGTTGCTATTATGGGTGGGCCATTGGACCCAAGCTTGACCTAAGGAAACACTGCAGTAAAAAACATTGTGTTCACATTCCTTTTATTCTTTTTAGTACAGTTTATGGATTAAAAATCAGGAGTGTGTTCTATTTATCTCCATCCCACCACCCATCACCTTCACAGCACTTTCTACTGTGGCTGCCATATAGTGGTAATTTACAAGTGGATGAATGTATGAAAGAGTACAGTGTTGCAATGTCACCACACTTAATTGCCTAAAGCCATGGTCCTCACCTGATCAGAATTATAGACACCCCTATTGATTGATCCTGAAATCTCCTCAAGGTGAGTTTGCTCATGGTGACATTACAGTTCGTCCTGGTGGAGGAGAGGAGTGGTCGAGCTAATATTGACAATTACTGAGTATAGATTGGAGAAAGAGTTGGGAGTGATGGATAAGGAAGGACTGAAGTTCCTTAAGAAGAATTTACACATTGTCCTCCTCACTGGGAGATATACAAAGAGAAAATTCAACCCACTTGAATGTTTAACAAATATGTATATCTGTGAGAGTCATTACTAATGATTTTTCTTTATTAATATGAATTTCCTTTTTAATTGTCACATAGAGGATGCTTCATTTATTCTGTCTTTGGTGCTATCCCTTTCTTTATTTAAATCCGAGTTTCTGATCTATATCAGAATATTTCTGGCATATCTGAAGTTGCAACTATTAAACTTTTATTTAGCTACATCTTACCTCTATTATGCACATCTCTCTGAGGGAGAGGGCTGTGTGCATAATGGATAATAAATAGTGTATGCCGTAAATCCCATCCTCTGGGATTCTTCTTTAATATGAAGAATTTTGAGTCTTTTTCTTATTAATTTTGTGACTTGAATTAGTTCACCCTTGGGTGTCCCAGTTTCCTCATCTATGAAAATTGGAACAGTAGTTTATCTCATAGGGCTTGTTGAACATTAAAACATTAACTTCTTACATTACCTAAATAGTGTCTGAAGATAAGTTTTCTTTATGAGGGTTGTCATCCTGACATCAAATTAGCCATTGTTGCCTTGATTTCAAAACTGAGGTCATCTAGTTTAGAAGTATTTTAGCTAGTACAGGTATTCACATTTTTCTATGAGAACCAGGAAAGAGCATGTTTACTCACAATGAGATGCACTGATAAGGATATAGTTTGATATAGTTGATGTTCCTGTAATACAGCAATTCCATTTAAAAGCATGTTGATTCATTCTGACTCATTAGGAACCAATTAGCACACATGTATTAATAAAAATGTAAGACATCATTATGTAATAAATGCTCATGTGGTAAATGAAAAATTTCAAAGTATATATGCTATATGCATAACAGACAAAAAGCAGGAGTTCTTGATAGAAAAAAAGTCAGGGGGAACCACTGGGCTATATTTTATAAATAAGTAGTATGCAATTTTAGTAAGAGGAGGTTTTAGTTTTTTATCACTTTTATCCCCTAGGTTATATGCCTAATATGTGCTCAGTAACCCCTGAAGATTAGCCCATTTTTAGTATTCTTTATAATGCTTTGTACTTGGCTTGGAATTAAAAAAAATTCCACTAACATCTAAACCAAAAAATGTCTTTTCAGCTGGTATTTCAATAACACAGTCTATGCACTTTATGGTAATTAAACATATCCATAATCCATGGATCGATGAAAAAGATCACCAATTTTTCAGGTGTATAGTAATTGTACCTTTACTTACTATCATAGTAATGCTAGTGTATCATATTTATAGAGTCCTCAATCTGGAAGCTCAAAACATTTTATCAATATTATACCAATTAATCCTATCTGTCAAGTATTACTCTTCCCAGTATACAGGTGAAGACCCAACAGTGAGGTTTCTATGTCAGCCAGAGAGTTTGTTCTATGTCTAGCAGGAGAGAAATGTGTATCATATCTAAGACTTTCCTATTAAGAATGCTTTGGAGACTGATTTTTTTGTAGAATTGCATAAAAAGCATAGGTTGATGGTAATTTTAAAAATTCTTGGAGCTAAGTCTTAGCTTAAAAAACTGAAGCAACATCCATGAATTTGTTTAGTTATGCATTCTTTCTATTCTGAATGAGCAACAGGCTAGAGACACCAGTGGATTTTTTTTTTAGTAAATTCACTTTATTAAATGAGGGCATTTTTCTAAGAGATCTTGCTGCCTCAACTTCAAGGAGTGAGCACAAGTATCCTCCTCTGCTCCTTGGATGGGAACTGAGTTGGTGGGATGCAGCTCACTGTGTGACCTTTCTGTTTTCATCTGTGTTTAGCCTTTCACCTGACCTCTGATCTCCAGTTTAGTTTAGTTCCATCAATTTTTTTGGTTTTGTAAATTTTGGCCTTTTATTGAATCCTTGATCTGTGGTCTTTTTCTTGACCTTTGTGCTTATATATTTCAGATCTTCATAGATAAATAAAGCTAAGAAGATAAGACTGTTCCTCCAAGAAGTCACTGAATGAATGAAAGAAAGAAATGCCGGTTGCAAAGCAAAGAGTGTCAAGGACCTGCTACTAATACTTCACAGACAGTTGGAACAGACTGACACTCAATTCTGCCCAAAGACGTAAAAACTTGAAGGCAGTCCTTTACTGTAGAGTTAAAGTTCTCATGAAGGGTCTGCTTATGTCAGTGTCTAGTGCTAATGACTGTGAATACATGCCAAACCCATGGGAGGGTCAATCTAGATAAACTTTCTATTTAAAATTGGTAAGTCTATTATCATATGACCCAGGAATCCCACTCCTGGGCATGTATCCAGAAGGAACCCTACTTCAAAAAGACACCTGCACCCCAATGTTCATAGCAGCACTATTTACAATAGCCAAGACATGGAAACAGCCTAAATGTCCATCAACAGATGACTGGATAAAGAAGCTGTGGTATATTTATACAATGGAATACTACTCAACCGTAAAAACCAACAACATAACGCCATTTGCAGCAACATGGATGCTCCTGGAGAATGTCATTCTGAGTGAAGTAAGCCAGAAAGAGAAAGAAAAATACCATATGAGATTGCTCATATGTGGAACAACAACAAAAATGAACATAAATACAAAACAGAAACAGACTCATAGACATAGAATACAAACTTGTGGTTGCCAAAAGGGTGGGGGGTGGGAAGGGACAGACTGGGATTTCAAAATGTAGAATAGATAAACAAGATTATGCTATAGAGCACAGGGAAATATATACAAGATCTTATGGTAGCTCACAGCGAAAAAAAATGAGACAATGAATATATGTATGTTCAAGTATAACTGAAAAACTGTGCTCTACACTGGAATTTGACACAACATTGTAAAATAACTATAACTTAATAAAAAAAAGTTAAAAAGAATAAAATAAAATTGGTAAGTCTAAGTGCTTTAATACTATCCTCATTTGAGGATGACCTTGTATATTTTATTTCTTATTTGGTTGAGGTCCCTAAATGATTTTTTTTTCAGAATTAATTAATTTAACACCATTAAACAAAATGCATGCTATTTCTTTTATTGTGTCTGAATGTTGTTGAACTTTAAAAAAATAATAAAATAGCTCATAGACCCTCAATATTACATCAGAAGATCGTGTATTATTTCATATATTATTTTCCAAACTCTTCTTGGGATTTTGATCTGAACTTATTCACTGGCTGTCTCTGACTATCTGTGCCCAGCTCTACTTGAATTATTTATCTCTTACAATGATCTCTTAGTACTTGAGCTAGTTATGCCCTGTGATTTACAGTTTTTAACTCATACTCTGCTAGTCACAGAGCTTTCTTTCCCTTCCTACTTTTGACTTCATGCCTCCATATTTGTATGGATGGAAAGCATGGGTCTTGGTGTCGATACTGGAGGTGAGTGAGCACTACTGCCTCTTTATGTCTAGGAACCCCCCCCACCCCAGGGGTCACTTAGAAACAGCCAGAGGGAAATTTCTTGTCCAAGCTATTGCCTGAATTCCAAAGTCTCAAGATTAGGGGAGTTCAAAGCTTAAACAGTAAGCAAGACAGAAGCAAAAATGTAGCCAGAGGGAGGCTCTCTGTAACTCGGCTTTAGGATTCAGGACTGCAATGAGCTCAAAGGGTTTCCTGAAAGAAAGAGAGCAATTGTTAGCTCTTTAAGAGCCCTGTCCCCACATTAAAGTTTTTCTGTCTTTAGCCTAGGATTTAGGTGGGAATAACATGCTCCTGAATTGAGAATACGGGATAAGAATGGGGATGTGGATCTGGATGAGATGACAGCATTTTTATTACCAAATGATTTCTTCTCCATTGTCACTGCCAAGCAAATAGACCGTGGTTGAGAATGATTAGGGACTTTTTAATCTGTGGTGTCCTTTGCAAACAGGGATCACATCATTTTTCTCATTGTCAACTCTGTGTAAGATTACTTAAATTAATGTCAAATAAAAAGAGGAAGTGGAATCCACAGGGAGATCTGTGGTTAAAATGTGGTCCTTGCAAAAAAGACATATTAATAATAACAATAATAATAGTTACCATCTATTGAGTAGATACTATCTGTCACGATTACGTTACCCTATCTGCATATAAAAGTTAATTTAATCATTGTAATAACCTAGCAAGATAGGTAATATCTCTGTTTTATTGATGGGGAAATTGGGAAAGCATTCATGACTTTCTATAGGTCATACAATTTGTCAGTAGTGCCAGAGTTCCCACTGTTTCCTCTAACCCAAGCAATGGCCATTGTCTACTTAAGTCCTTGAGAAATTGTCCATTGATTAATTTTTTAAAAGAAGCATTTATTGAGTACTCACATATGTCCGACACTGTGTCATATCTCTTGTGGTAAAACAATAAGTAAGGCACGCTTAGAAACATTGGGAACAAAGAATTTTAATGAGGGAAAACTGACAAGTAAATAGGAAATTAAAATGCATCATAATAAGGGTTGATACATACTTGGTGTTAGGGGTACAGTCAGAATGATTTTTCAAAAAGGCATTATACACACACATACAAAGTATATACAAATATATATTTTGGATATTTAGTGAAAATAACTTATGAAAGACTTAATTTTTACAATGCATCACATTTTTTAAACTACATTATTAATTGGGCATAGTGGATTTTATTAATATATCATTATGTTCTGGAAAAAAATTAGCCAATTCTTACAGCCAATTAGAATATTTCATTTCCTTACTGATCTATCTATCACTTTCTCATAAAGACTGTTTTTTGGGGATCTGGGTACTATATGACAATCTTAGCTACTCGTCAATTAAATGCTTGATAGGTCTCTCTTTTTTTTTTTTTAACTGAAGTATAGTCAATTACAATGTGTCAGTTTCTGGTGTTCAGCATAACATCCCAGTCATGCATATATATATTTGTTTTCATATTCTTTTTCACTAGAGGTTATTATTAGACATTGAATATAGTTCTGTGTGCTATACAGAAGAAATTTGTTTTTTATCTATTTTTATATTTAGTTCTCTTCTTAATTTCCTATGTCTTAGTTCATCAAAATCTCACCCTTAGTTCTATTCATTTCTAATTACCTTATTTTTCTAAACAATCTTTTTCACACCTACACTAATGTCCCCCCAATCCACACACATATTTTTATTTGTTGACTGACCTGACTTCTCCACCATATATTTTATTTACCAATGGAATTCACTTACTTCCCCCACAAATTCCTTTTTCTAGAGTCATAAAAATAGTTGATAACACCATCATCAGCTAAATCCCTATCCAGAAGAGCACTCTCTCTAACACTACACTGCCTTTACCTTATTTCACCTAATTCTAGGATGTTAGTGATTATAAAATGTTTTTACTTTAAATGGCACAAAAATCTACAGTTAGGCAATAATGAAAATGCTTTGTTCTCACTTAGAATATTATCTTATACTTAAAATTTTTTTCACATTTAAATAATCATTGATTTTCTCATTGATTACTTTTGCACTTACATTAAAGGGAAATATCAGGAAAATAATTTGTTTCAGACACTTCTAAAACTATTTAACTCTCAAAGTCCTACCTTTCTGAACCATTTTTGGAATTGAGAGTTGGTGATGTCTGTGCTGTAACACTCAAATGAGTCCAAGAGTGATTGTGATGTTGTGTCCATGAAAGAATTAAGTCATTGGTGATGAGCTCTTAAGTCAGATCTTTTAAAAAATACTAAACTGCATTTTTTAGAGAAGTTTTATGTTCACAGAAAATGGCTCTCGTAAGCATTTCTGATATGTTTGGACAAAGAGTTTAGCAAATTCCAGGTTACTCAGTCCGTGCTGAGCCTTAAGTTAATTTCATATTCACATTCTTATGCATATATTCTGAAAATGAGTTTGAAATCAATTAAAATAGTAAGTGGATCTCCTTCTCATTCTATTTTGCACATCTAGGGCATAAATTAGGAGCATTTAAAGAAGTTTTAATAAACTCTCCAAAAAATAAATGAATGCTTATTATCAATTTAATTAGAGCTTTTCCTACAGTGTGTTTAGATAGATATGGATATGGATAAAGATCTATGTGTGTGTCTAAAAGTTGGTGTCGGCACAAACCCTTCAATTTTGGCACTTAGTTTTCACTATTGACAAAGAATTGAGTTTTTCACTTCAAAAGGCATCTGATTAAAGAAGGAATAGATTTTCTTATGAAATAAATATTTTTATATAAAAATTATTTTTGTTACATGGCATTTTTCTTTCTCTTTCCAGCCCACTTCACTTAGAATGACAGTCATCTATGACATCACTTATATGAGGAATCTAAAAAATAATAACAGTAATAATGACACAAGTGAACTACTTATTATTTATAACAAAGATGATGGATTTCTTGAATATGTATAAGCATATTTGACTGTCCTTTATGACTGGATTACTGCATTCTACTGATTCTTATTTTGTAGTTGGCTTTATTTTTTTTCTTCTCCTTTTTCAGCTTTATTAGGAAGAATTATTACAGTTCGACTGCACATACACATTACATTGCATGTGACTACATATATGCAGTATACTGCCCAAATACAGTGTTACTGGCATCCTCATAAGAAAAGGAGATTAGGATGGAAATATGAGCAGAAGAAAGATCATGTGAAAACAGATGGAGGAAATGGCCATCTGCATGCTAGGAGGGAGACCTCAAAGAAATCAACTCTGCTGACATCTTGATCTCAGACTTCAAGCTTCCAGAACCGTGAGGAGCACAAACCTGATTCAATTCGTCATTCTCTGTGTCCTTGAGAGTTGAACACAAATATTATTTCTTCTGAGAGTGGTTTTTAAACATCCCACCTTATTTATATGTTTATCTTATTTGCTATGGTATTGATTCACACTGGGCTTCACTCACACCATCGTATTGTTTCTCTTACTGGACTGAATGTGATAATTTACTTGATTCCATTCATTTTTTAACCAAAATGTCTTTGATGAATGGATCCATCTTATTCAACTTTGCGTGGTTAATATCTTTTACCAGCACTAACCTAATATAAATAATCAATAAATTTTTTTTCTTTAATGAAAGAATACATTTCTGGGTATGAAAAGGGACAGAGTGTTGGTGAAAAAAGTGAAATCTTGAAATAGGTAACAAGAATACATTCTACCTTTACTGTAGAATACTTGATGTTGTCCAGCAAACCCTAGAGGTTCTCTGATTCTAAAGGAGTCTGTTAATTGGTTTATTTTTCAATTTTTAGAGATAGAAGTTAACTTGTATAGGGCTGACAGTGATGCAAATTGTTCTTATTCAAAAGATGCAAGTGAATTTTGGGGGGTAGAAATGCAAAAATGCCTTGACTCCATCTTCCCCATTCCAAGAGATGAGTCCATTATATTCTATTGCCTTTTAGATATCAAGCAATTCTGTATCAATTTTTGTAAATTAATCAGCTTTCCTGACTGTGGGTGTATACGTGTGTGTGTGTGTCTTCAAGCTTACTTTGCACTTGCTTTAACTTACTGATTCCTTCACTTATTAGTAAGCTAAAATTTTGACATATGTTTATTTTATAATTGTGTGTCATCCATTTAACTATGAAAATAATTCTTTAATAATAGTATTCAACAGAAATCATCTCTGTGAAATGTTATGTCAGTTCACCCAATTGAATCATACATAGTTTATTTTCTATTTGCCAAGTTTCTAGATTAAAACAATCTATTAAAAAGATGAACTTCATGCTTTCTCACAAATCAATAAGAGATGATCTGCTATTATACAAAGATCTTCCTTCTTTCCTACTTTCCTTCCTCCTTTTTTTTCTTTTCTTTCTCTTTTTTAGAATTATGTTAACTTTATTTGGGGAAAAAAGAAAGAGACATTGGACCAGTTTGTATTACCCAGCCAACACACAGTCATTAACACTTTCTCTGTTTACTTTCATTCTTTATGATTTTCTTTATGTATAAAGTAAGTCATTTGAGTGAGGCACTTTTTCAATTCATTATCTCTATCATGTTGTTGGTGTACTGTTATCCTGAAATTTGCTCTTTTTTAAGGTATTTTAATATTCTTTTAAAATATTTTGATTAGACAATTTGGCCTAATTAGAAATGTGAAATCAGAATGGAAGATAGCAATGCTCAACCTTTACTTCAAAGGATCCTACATTCATTTCAAGAAGAGGTCAAAGAAATAAACTGTAACTCGTTAGCCTGGGGCTGTGAGTGATCTCTCACTATACTGGAAATTGGCAGCTCTTCTGTCTTTGTCCTTAAGGACTTAGTATTAGTTTAATACTAATTGTTAAATATACCAAGCAGACTGACAGTAAAATCACAGGCATTGTTGACATGTGTGGAATAGGAAAGGCTATTAATTTCACAAAAGATCCCTTTTTGGTTAATATTTACAAGCAGTCTCTATTTCTGTAACTTGTGACATACCACAGAAAAAAAAAATCTCTAAAGTAGAGATGGTCTGAACCTTTTTTGTTTCTGTTATGCAGAAATGGTTTTAATGATATTTCCAAGCAATTATATAAAAAGATTCTTTCTGAAAGAGAATAAAAACACTCTACATGTTTTATTTATGGTGAGTGATATGTCTGTTATTTGGGGCATATAATTAGCTGCATTAATAAGTAGCATATCTACATATTAATAGTTGAACCAGCCTTCCTTTAAAAAAGTAATGCTTTGTTGAAGGTTTTTTTTTTCTAAATACATTATTCTTCTCAGTGTGTAAATGTTGAAACTCCCCATGATCTTGATTTCATGGGGCGAATTTCTCTGGTCCAATTCAAAATTGTAGTCTCAGAATTTATTGAGCACCTTTTGTATTCAGTTGAATTCTTATGCTAGGCACTCCATAAACCCCTCCTCTGGACTGAAAATATTTTGAGTGGATTATTCTGATATAGAGTTAATGATTGAAAATGAAAGTTAGTAAGTTATATAATAAATTAACTTTGTCTGCAGGACTGTAGGGGACACAGTCATCCTAAAATGTATAATTCAGAGACAGGAGTAAGGGAAATGGAGATCTTTAGTAACACATGTCAGATAATGAAATAAGAAGCATTTTAATAATAAATAATTTTGGAAACATCTCTTCATATGTCTCCAGCAATTAAATAAATATGCCCTTCTTGTTTCTACCTTCATATTTTGAAGTGTTTTACATTTTGAATTCATTCTATGTAGCATGTATGTTTTTACTTTTCTGTCTGACCTGAGGTCCTCATGGTAGTAACCGTCATGACATCTTCAGTTCTTCATCAAGCCCAGTACCTGGTGCACAGTAAAAGCTGGTTTTCAGTATGAAACAATGAATGCTTCGGTCCTTGTCCTGTCTCAGACTGTAGGTCATGGTCCTAGTTTTAGCAACATTGAGATTATAGCTTGAAGGAGATGTAAAATACATAAACTTAGCATATTAGATTTCATCACTGCAAAAATGAATTACCACAAATTTAGCAGCTTCAAACAATACCCATTTATTAGCTCATGGTTCTGCAGGTAAGAAGTCCTAATGAGCTCCACAGAATTCTGCTCAGGGTCTTAGAAGTCTCCAATCAAGGTGCCAGCTTGATACCCTGGGGAAGAATCTATTTCCCAACTCATTCAGGGTGTTGGCAGAATCCAGATCCTTGTGGCCAGAGGTCTTGGGTTCTGATCCTTGCCAGATGTCAGACAGGAGCACACCCTGCTCAGAGATGCCACTCACATTCTTTCTCACATGAACCCTCCTTTCTCACATGTCCCCAACCTCCGTGCATTGAGTCCTTCTAGCAGTTTGAATCTCCTTGACTTCCTTGTCTACTGTGATCTGGAGAACATTCTCTGCTTTAAGAGGGCTCATATGTTTTCATTAAGCCCAGCTGAAAAATCTCCCTTCTGTCACATTAACGTAAGAGTAATATCATGAGGTGAAGGTCATAAGTGCCATCTTAAATTTCTGCCTACCACAGATATGCATGGATTTTTAGATAAGAAATTTAGGAAAAAATTGTGATAACTGGAATTACTATTTTTAATCAGAGAAGACTAAAGAAAGGATCGTGTTGTATTTTTTTAAGTTTCTAAAGGAGTTCTCCACAAAAGCTGGCAACATTCTACAATTCAAAATTATTTACATCCTTTAAAGCAAAAGTAAAATTTGTGAATAGGTTGGACTGTAAACTAAATGCTCCTTTACACCCAAATTCATATGTTGAGCTCTAATCCTCAAAGTGATGTTACTTGGAGGTGGGGGTCTTTGGGAGGTAATTAGTTCATGAGGTTGAAACCCTTAGGAATGGGATTAGTACCCTTCTGAAAAGAGACACAAGAAAGATGATCATTCTCCCCATCGTGTGAGGCTACAGTAAGAAGACAGCCATGTGCAAGCCAGGAAGAGAGATCTCATGAGACAACAGTGCCTTGATCTTGAACTTCCCAGCTTTCAGAACTGTGAGAAATAGATGTTTATTTTATAAGCCCCCAGGTCTGCTGCATTTTGTTACAGCAGCCTGAGCAGACTGAGAGAGGTTGGAAAGACAAAATATGCAATCTCTTTATAATATCTGAGGACACTCTCTCTTTGCAAATTAATCCAGCCATTCCAACTGAACAGACTGGCAGATTTAGTCAATCATGGGCAAAGGATATTCACCCAATGCATTGAGCATATGATACCTTAGGATGTAGATTTCTTTCTTCATAAAAAAAGAAAAAAAATTACTGATTCCAGATGGCCTTTTCTTTAATATTGATGTGGACATTTTCTTTTTGTGAAACACATGCATATATTGAAGTACATTTTTTGAGAACCATTTATGATGGAATCAACATAATATCATAGTTGAAATTTCACTCTCTTTCTTAGACATCTTTGCTAATTTATTAAAAAAAACCCTCATACAATTATTAAATTACTCATTCTAAATTACATGCAATTAAAATACTTACCATCTATTAAAAGCAAAAGTATCTATATTATACTATACTGTTATAAACAAATCAAGTTTTTTTGTGTCATGGTTGTTAAAATAGTGACTAGTCAGCCCTCACTATGTCAGTGACCTGCTTCATGACTCCACATAGATGGTTAAGTAGGATTAAATCTCCAGGAGCTCCCAAAATTCTGTGAGCATGAGGACATAATATCTGTGAATTCAACTGAAATAAACTTTTGCGATCAAATAACATTTCCTAAATATTAGATGGATAATGAAAGTACACATAGCTGTACTTAATTTCAGAATAATAGAAAAGCATTTCAGCTAAATCATTGTCTAGATTTTTTTTTCGCAAGCGAAAGGGAATATGGAAACATAAAATACTTTAAACCAAAATTTCACCCAAACATAAATTATGCTTGAATTCCCATTATTGTTAATGAGTTTAATGATCACAAACATCAAATTAAGATAGGATAACTGATAAAAGAACTTGTTTTGGAATTTTTTGGATACAGGGTTATACATATAGGAAAATGTTTAAAAGTTATAAATCAAAACCTTACTTATACAGTTGTTAAATTATCTCTATTAAATGAGTAAGATGCTATATAGAATTAAGATTATAATCAAGGCCTTTTAAAAAATTTGTCCTTAACATTTTTATAGTCTTCAAGTATCTTTTAATCACACACTATGTTTATACAAACTTGTATGTTTATAAAAATGAGTTTTTCATATTAATTCAGAGATTTACTCATGTATAGTGTTTTTCCATATATGCTTTTTCTCCATCCATTAATGTGAAACCTTTATATAAACTTCAAAATTGTATTTAAGCAGATCTCATTTTTGTGTCTTAGTAATGGGATGAAAAATGAAACTTCTTGAGTTTGTATTAATTATTTCAGTGTAGAATTGTTAGTAGAACTATGCTTTTTAAGACAAGGTCTTTCTCATTTTTATTTATTTATTTTTTTAACATTTTTTGATATATAATCATTTTACAATGTTGTATCAAATTCCAGTGTAGAGCACAATTTTTCAGTTATACATGAACATATATATATATATTCATTGTCATATTTTTTTCTCTGTGAGCTAACATAAGATCTTGTATATATTTCCCTGTGCTATACAGTATAATCTTGTTTATCTATTCTACAATTTTGAAATCCCAGTCTTTATATTAGTCCTTACAGGTCATAATAATCACGTGACTTTTGACACAAGAATACCAATATTAGACAATTTGACCAGATTTGCACTCTTTTGTTCAATAAATTTCTCAGTAAAGATGTTGCGCTATTGGAACAAAGTTCTTGAGATATTTAGCAAATAAACAGTATGCATTAGACTATTTCCTGATAATGTTTTTTCTGTAAGAGTATTTTCTTTCTACAGGTGATAAGTATTGGCATTCTAGCCTGAGATTTGAATTTTTTGTCATAAAGAAACAAATGGTTACAGAAAGGATGCTTCTTCATAAGAACCTTTATAAGGAAATGAGAAGCATGGAAACGCAGGAAGGACTATATTCTGGAAATCCCAAGTGAGTGATTTTATTACTTTTCTGAATTTCAGCCAGCATTGCTGTGATAGGCTCCCATAAACATATCCTATTGGTAATAAACACCATGAAGTTCTCTACACCAAGGACTTTTCTGCCCCCATATACATGTCCTATTGGTGATAAGCACCATGAAATTCTCTACACCAAGACTTCTTCCTAAATCCATTAAAGTAAACCTCTTTGCTTTCCATTATATTATTGTGTCACTAAAGGCAACTTTTTAAATAATTGTTTTATATATTTTCTTTATTTGAAGTCTTTGTGTATTTCCTCAGCTACCATTATTGTCATTGTATAATTTATCCCTGAGAGAAGGAAAGGCTTTTGTTTCTCTTCCCATGTGACAGAGCCACTCTGACCCAAAGAGTGTGGGTGTTCATAACAAGAAACTGTCTCTGGGAACCTGGGTGGCAAAAATGTCTGAAGTTTATGGAAACCCAAAGAAACAGACAACGATATTGGTGCTCTAAAGAGCTCTGTCCTATAATTGGATTAGAAGAAGCTAATAAAGCAGAAGATGTTGCCGTTTCTATGTTCATACACAACATGACAATTCTCTGTTAATAATTGTTTCTATATTTGGAAAAAAATAACAACATATACTCAGCATAACAGCTTTGTGGCATTGCCTTTATGGTTACTAGTCATGAATGATGCAACTGGAGTTATAAAATATTTTTAATAATTGCTTCCATGATTATTTTGTGAATGAGTTACTGCAGAAGTCAAAATTTCTGGTAAGTATTTTTTGAATGCCATAAGAAAAAAAAGTGGTTATATTTTATTCAGACCAAAATACTAAGGTTTGATACAACTAATTTAAATTTTTAAATGGTTATGTATCTTGAATTTTTCATGTAAAATCCTGCCTTTCATAAATAAATTTTTTATTTACTTAAAACTTACATATTAAATTTATAAGAAATATAAATAATTGCCTCCTCAAGGATTGTTGAGTCCTCATGAAAAAAAATTATAACTTCTGATAAAGCAGAATTGGGATGAAAATATTTTGACCAGAAAGAAATGCAAGACTGCTTTTTTCTGGCACTTTTCCCTCAGCTTTCTCCATCTGACATATTGCATTGCTTAAATATCTAAGAAAATTGGCAACGTTTTGACCATAATTCCAGTTGGAGTGGAGATTTTTATTTCTTTTACTTTGAGAAATGTATTGATAAGAGGGATTAGATAATGAAAAAAATAATAATTGTAACAGAAATTGATATTCAACCATCCTAAGACACAGTAGGCAATGGTAATAGAGTTCGGTAGATTTAAATAAAAGACTGTAATTAACATTTGCTTATATCTCTTTTCTTGTTTCTAAAAGAAATTGGCAGAAACTTTTTTCCCATAAGAATAACTTGTACAATAAAATTCAGCATATTTTTCCGCTTATTTAAACAATATTTTAAAGAATAATACTTAAATAAATTAAATCCATACATTCTATATGGACATAGCAGAATAGAAAATAGCATTGTAATTGATGATCGAATTAGAGACTGTTTTAAGACAAAGAGTGGTGGGGAGAGATGATGACTTTACTGGGGTCTGTTGACTTTTGGGGTCAGGACTTTCAGGATACATAACAGGTAAGAAAATACACATTCTGCAATCTGCTAATCCATTGAGCATCTTTCTTAAGAATAATTTAGCAAGCTTCAGAGACCATAGGTATTTTTTTTAAGGGCTAAATCTTACATTGGCACTGTTGGAGCCCTGCTGGAGTGAAGAGTGTGTGATTTAAAGTCAAAACGTTGGCTAAATTGTTCTCTGGTGGCTCCCTGCAATGTGTCTGTAGTATGCTGAATCTCTCTGAATCTTGATTTCCTCACAAGGTTATTGTGAGGACTGAATGAATGAAAAAGTCAAGATAGTCTCTGCCATGTAACAAATGTTAAATCCTGCTAGTCCTCCCTTCGTATGGAGAATGTGCTCAGTTATTTTTCCAGTCATCTCTGCCATACCTCTTCTCTGTTCATTACACCCGTCTAAGCCATTCGGAATAGTATGTTGGCTGCCTTCATCCATTGACACAGTGTATTCCCTCAACAATTGTGTTGTGCCAGCCCTCAGTGAACCAAAGGCTGCTCCAGTCACTGGACATATGGCAGTGATTCAGTCAAATCTTCCTTACTGATATAATGGTTATTGTTTTAAAATTCAAAACTAATTTTTGTTACATAATGGATTAAATGCCTCTTGTGTCATCATAGTGCCTGTAAGTTAAGATCTAAATTCCTTAGCCAGGCATAGGAACACTTTCATAATCTGTCTTCAGGCTTCCAGAGTGACCTCATTTACAGCTTAACCCCAAATCTCCAGGTAGCCTTCCCACACTTCCTGTTATTCTACCCTTTAGTCTCAGTCTGTACCCCACATGCTTATCTTCTAAGAACATCATTTCTTCCACTGAGCATTCTTGCGATTTTATGATGTTTCCTATATTATACATATATATTTATATTTGTATATAAATATGTATGTAAATATATTATAGTAAAAAATATGCAAAACCTGAGATTCCATTCTTGTCCTGGAAAATATCTTCAAATTTTACTATTTTTTTTAGTGTTCCCTGATCCACCCTTTTTACTAAGTGAGATTGTTTATTTTAGCTATGTGTTCCCAGAGCACTTTATGCCGAACTCTCATAGTATGTCCTCTGTGCTTGTAAAATTTAACAATATTGAACCATAGATCTGAACACATGCTCCCTGCTGGAAGCCAGCTCCCAAAAAGAAGCAAGAGCTAAAGATATGGAATTTATATCAAAATCACCAAGGAATTAAGATATTTCTCTTTCTTCAGGGATTGTGTTTTTTTTCTAATGGATGTCTCTCCACTTGGAAATATGAACAGTGGGCAATTTATTTATTTATCTATTTATTTATTTATTTATTTACTTACTTACTTACTTAATTTATGTGTGTATGTATGTATGTATTCATTCACCTCAAAGTTTGTTGAGCTGGGAATCTATCGAAGAAGTAGAGACATTTAGTAGGCACTCAGAAATGATCACCTGGACCTCAAAAGTGATAGGACCTGAAACAGTTTATTAGGGATTAATTTGTAGGTTTACCACAGTTTGGTAACTAAGTAATTACTGTATTTCAGATGGTTTAGAGTTAGCATTTATAGGTCAACTAAAAAGAGTCAGTACTAGAAAAATGACAATTAAAGTATCTTGAGCATAAAAAACTAGTGAAAGAAAGAGAAAAAGAACATCTAAGAAAACCAAAAGAGCTCAGCATCTTAGAAGCTGAGGGAGCGTTCAAAAGAAGACATGGTCAGAAGAACTAACTGCTGGTACCTGACAGGGGGTGTGGAGGGTCGGGAAGACCTAGGCATAATGGTAGGAATTACTGGAGGAAAAGAAAGTGGCATGGTAAGAGAAAGAAAAATACATGAATCCAATGTTGAGAGGAAACAGGAAGATGGAGATGGGTGGAGAGCCCAGATACTCATTATTAATTTTGGAAAGGGGTAGGGAGACCAGAAGGATGTGAGACCAGGTGAGGAGGCGAAAGTGACTGGGAGGACATCTGAGCAGCTAATGCCGACAGCTGTGTTTCTCTTTAATGCGATGGGAAATGGTCATCTACTACGTGTGAAGGGCATGAGGATGAGAAGGGAGCTTGGAGGAAGTCTTTCAACAGCTGTGGTGGAGGGTGGAAGGGACAGTCAACTGGATCAAAGTGAGGGCAGTGATTGTGGGGTAGCTGTGGGGGCTCAGACATCTCCCTGGCTCTTTTAAAGGAGAATCCAGCTTACCAATGAGTCACGCTCACCAACTACTGTGCAAGTGTTTACTCTGTTGTTGTTTTTGTTGTTTTTAACTTTTCTTTTTTTAGCCTTTCTTTATCTTTTAATAAAGAACAAAACGAAATATTGTATTTCTGAATTGCCACAGCCTTTGCCCCTGAAAATCTCTATGCTCTGCAGAATTATGTAAGACTTTAGTCAAACATCTGCTTTTGATTTTTCTTTGTTTATTTAAGTCCCCACTTTATTATTTTATAAACAGTAGCACAGATAACGAAATTATGGATGGTTATTTTTGTTGGAGAAGAGTTTTAAACAGTGCTCAGCAAGAATAAAACATGTTAGCTGTTAGAAAAAGTTTCCAATTCTCTTTTGAGAGAAGACTGGTTAATTTTTATTTACTTGACCAGAAAATGGGTTTTCTCCAATTTTTACTCATAAATGATGCCAAGAGAAGGTTGCCCAGGGCTTTCTGAGCATTTGACAGTGCAGACTTGGTGGTGGCACAGTGAAGCGCCGAGGGCATTTAATGTCTAGTGGGACTGTGCTTCTCTCTGTCTGGTGATGCTTAAGGGCTGATAAGGATATTCTGGAGTTGCCAGATCAAAGTAATTACACTAACATTTTAGGAATTTCAACACATACATTTGGGGTTGTTAAAAGACAAAATTCAACTGAGTAAATTTTAAAGATAGCATGGGCTTTATTCACCAATTCATGAATCGCGTGACATCCCATATGCCAGAAAGGAGCTCTGAGGAGCTACACAAAATGAAAAGACTTTTAGAGGCAAATGTGGGCAGGAACAAGGAAGTCATACGAGACAAAAAAGCAACTGGTTGTGGCAAAGTCACTTCCCTTTAGGGGACACGAGGGGTCAATTTTGCAGGTGACCTAACTGTTGCTGATTAGGTGATTCCAGACTGACTGGTTTAAGACTCCATTTCTGGAAGGGCTGAAGTATAATCATCAAGAAAGGTAGGGTCCTGTCTCCCAGACTTCCATGGGCAACAATTAGTAGGCACTGACAGACCTGCCTGCTGCAATCTCTGGGACATTTCCACTAGCTCATCCCCGTGTTTAAATACTACCCTCCAGCCTCTTGTTTCAGCAGAGTTCAGCTCAATCCTTCTCTCTGATTGCAGTAAACTCTCTCCTCTATTACAATAGTCTTGACTAAATAATGTCTTCTTTTATTCTTACTCTAACTTTGCTGATTAACTGGTCCAGTGTACCCAGACTTTGTGGCCTGATATGACTGGTGCGAGGCATGAGATATACTAGGAACAGTCCACCTGTTCTCATTGTTGCTTCCTGGAAAATCAGGAAACAGAAAGGTTGTAATTTAGTCATGAAATCATTCTCTGGATATCACTGGGGAATGCAAACACTTTGTAAATGATTAGATAAGAACCCAGGGAAGAGAAATATAAAGAACTCAGACTTGAAAAAATGTTACTTCGTTGATAGCCAAGAAAGTAAAAAGGCTGAATTAAATAAGTAAAGAAAGAAAGAATGAAGCTTGCTATCTGAGAAATAACATGTTAAGGTATGAGGTAGTTATAAATGATGCTTTATTTTAACCTTGTGGTCTATGGGAAAAGTGAAGTTAAATTGTGATAATATGGGAATTGAAAAAATAAAAAAGTACTTCTGTGTCTTTGCACTCAAGCTAGTATTATTTCTTTTTGTTCTTTTATTCAAACTGAGTCAGTGAACTCTAAAGTTTAGATGGACAATCAGTGTATTATGAGGTTGGAATGTAAAGAAAATAATCTGTTGGCAATTAAAATCTTCCATATATCATTCTCCTGCCAATTCAACTTTTAGGGTAAGTTCTTAGAAATTTAGGCTATAGATACCTTTACCTGTGAGCACAAAGACACATGTCACAAATTCCCGTAGCAGAATTTTCATATTTTGAAAGCAGCATGTATGCATGTTTGCGCTTGTGAGCATAAAATCCTGTTTTAATATATGTGTGTATAAGATGTTCCCCTGTGCCTGAAGATGTCTGGGAGATACAGGAGGAAAATGTTCACAATCCAGGAGATGATTCTCAGAGTCAAAGAAGAGGAGTTAGAATTTTATATTTCTTATTGTACACCTTTCTGCATGGCTTGATTTTTTAAATCAAATTTATATATGTTAATTATACTTATTAAATGCAACTGTTTATAAAAATAAATGCTCTTGTTCATAAACTATTAAGTGCAGAGGTTATCATTTCAAGAGCAAGACATGTCACTTTGCAATTATAACATCTAGTGACATAGGGAGATATATATTTCCTCTATAATTTTGCTCAGTAAAAGGCATTCCCTTAGCTTCTTAGAGGCTTAAAAAAAGACAGAGATCTGTTGATGTACATGGCAAATGCACCCCTAGCAGGAAGAACACCTTGCATACTTCAAACTGGGGCCCCGGAATTTCGTCTTAGATTACAGGACACTAGTTTATATCTGGGCCATCAATACATGTTAAGTAATACACTGACAACTGTATCTTGATTTTCAGAATGGAATGACAAATATGGATATTCTATTGCCTGAAACTACTGGAGTATAGTAGGATTTACATAGAGACACCAGGCATTAATCATTTTGGTAAAACCAGTTAAATATTAGCAAGTTTGATTACTGAATTTAAACATTCAGTATGGTTGAAGGCAATTAGCTCTGCACGTTTGGGGAAAATGGGAAGTGTTGTGTCTCAGGAAGGGCAGCATGGCTTGTTAAAGAATCCATGACATATGAAGAGAGTTAACCTAAGTCGTATGCACTGAGCGTGAAATAGGAAATGCAGCACTCAGAGCCGCTCGTTAAGATCCTCTTATCTCCCTGCAGAAGGAAACTGAACCTTACATGTTGCTGGTGCTGGTGAGGCAGACTCCTGTGTTTATCACAAGTGGGGGCTGGGAGTCTAGTTAAAAGGATTTTATACTCTGGGCTTCAGCGCAAAACCAGCTGCAAAAATAACCACCCCCGCACCACCATCACCAAACAAAATCTATTAAGCACCCGCCTCCACATAGATTCTATCACAGCCAGGCTAATGGAAATCAACCCCAAATCCAGCCAGCACAAGAGTAAATAAACATTTTTTATCTTGCATCCTTATTTTTCTTAGAATACCCTAATTTTTTAGGGTTATGGGACATTGTTTGTTCTTATGTTTTCTTTCAGATGTGGTAGGAGCTCTCAGGTTGAGGAATTGGGCAGATGTTAAACCATAGGCAAAACCTCGTTATTGGCATTTCAAAGTCATGAGACAATTCACCCATCTTAGTCCTTTAGCCAGGTTGGCTCACTTGAGATTGTATTTCTCAAAAGCCACAGGAAGATCAAAATTTTCCTCTCCTTCACCTTTACCCTTCACAAAGTCTTAACAGAAACATTTGATTCCTGATGGCAAATGCTTGTTTCTCTTTGGACAATACATTTTCAAGCTCACATGTATCTCTTCTTTTAAGTTTGTCATCTTGCTTTGCCAGTGCAGCTCGGCCAAGGGCGCACCCTTTCGAATGGTGGAGTCAAAGTTTAAATGTCTATTACTCCCCAGCAATATGTTCCAAATTAGTTGACACTGCAATTAAAATGAAGCCAGATAGATGCCTGCAGATGGAAGGTCTATTTGTACTAAGTTCTCTTGACAGCTGATGACATCATATGAGTCATTGCCAATGATTTGAAGAATGAGGGCTAAACCTGCCCCCAAATCATGTACTCCAAGTATCAGTCCAGATGCAACTCTGACTTATTCAGGGAATCCCGGAATATGAGGTGCAGACTACTCTGGCATATTTTAAAAACAAAGGGAAAAATGATGAGGAAGAAAGCCTTCTTTTGATATGCTTCAATACACCTGGGAATTAAAATCCCAGCTATGAGGATTCTCATGGAAAATGCAGAAGTGGTGGTTTTGACATTATTTGACAATATCTGGAATTGAATTTTCAAAAACTAAGGCTGTTATTCCATTCAGCAAAGAAGACAAAGTTGATAATTTAAAGTTACTTTAATATGGATGCTCCATTAGATGGGAAAATAAATTCAAGTCAAATAAATTCCGTTTCTTTAATGCATTCAGATTTTCACAGATTAAAAAATAATCAAAACTTTTGAGAAATCAGAGTTTGATGAATGTGACACCTTAAGATATGTTATTGGTTTTCAAACATATCCTGCTATTTTGTTAAAAAATAAAGTGCTAATGTATTATTAGAGATCCTAAAAATCTCAGAGCAGTGTTTTGGCTTCAGTCATCAAAGAATTTTAACAAAGTCCAGACAGTATTCTGAGTCACATAATTCATATCCAGGGCTGTACATAATACTTAAAAGATTCATTATAGCACATAAGGTAGCTGGATACAACTGAGATTAAGAATGGGAGAGAAATATCAAAGACAAAATTCAGTAGGATTCCTACTATATTTCTATTAGCAGAAGATCAGGAGACCATTATGGGAATTTCAGTAATCTTTCTAAAGAATGAGGAATTATTGCAATCACATCTTTGATCTTTTCGCCTGGATTTTAGCAGCTTCGCTAGTAATTTTTTCCTAAAATTATCCTAATCCTTAAAAATCTTCTGTGTTCACACAAAGGGAAGTTTGGGTGAAAAACTTTGACCATCTCTGCAGACATACTTGGGTCTTGTGTCTGGCCCTAACTTAACCTAAATCTGAATTTCACTATTGGAATGATGTTTAGGTGCTAGGAGTGTTATTTACCAGAGAGAAAGATCAGAGAGGAGGCTTTTTGATTCGACACTTTCCTTCCTGTTAGGATCCAAGTGAGAGGACATCTGTTGTGACCACGAGGCGAAAAATGTAAAGACAAACAGGCCAAATTTCCAAAGATGCCAAATGGGAGGTTGGACACAGTTAGACCCTTAATGATGTCTTTGAGACACTGAATTTTTCCTGGCCCTCTAGATTTCTACTGACATAAGTAAAAATGATTTAAGCCATTGGTAGCTAAGGTTTTTTTTTCTATTACTTTTAATCAAAAGCATCCTCAACTGATATAAATAGCCTCCCACCCGGTTAGAATGACCTTTAACATGGCATGTCAGATCTTACAAGAAAGGGCCCTAACTACTGAATTTCCCATCAGTCCTCACTGTACTCAGACAGACACTGTCTTTTCTCTCTCTTCTTCTTGGAAGTATTGCCTCAGTATATTTCACATGCACCCTTCCCCAGATCTAGTCAAATTCATTGTATCATTGTCTTTTTATCCTTCTAACCATTCCAGTCTCCTTCAAATGCCCCTTCTCAGAGATGCTTTATCTGATCACTATAGATGAAGAAGTGGCTCTCACCAATTTTTTCTATAACAGAAACATTTTTGTTTTTACTTCATGGCACTTTGTATAAATTTTGTTATTTATTTATCCTACCATCCTGTAATGTAATCCTGATGAGGTCAGGGACAGGCATGCTTTAATGACCTCTGATACCAGGCTCCGAGCTACAGCAGGTAGCATGTCCCTGATGAATACTTGTGGAATGAATAGATGCAAAGGGCTACTGGTCAGTGCTCCAAAGTAACACATGTGGAGACAACACCCATTTAAATATTTTAGCTCCTGAGAAAGCAAGACAATAGTGTAACAAGGACTGAGTCTGATGCTTCAGAAATTGAATTCTTATTCCATGGTGTTATCTTCCTGCAGAAATAGCACTTTTGTC
This sequence comes from Camelus dromedarius, assembly GCF_036321535.1. NCBI lineage: Eukaryota > Metazoa > Chordata > Mammalia > Artiodactyla > Camelidae > Camelus > Camelus dromedarius. The sequence continues at coordinate 17,021,437 of NC_087465.1, read as the reverse complement.
CAATCAGTGAGGCCCTGTGATATTGATGTTATGTATTCTGATTATTTATGATCATTTTTATGCAGATATATTACTTCCACTATCAAAAAGTGAGCTTATTTCACTTTTCATTTGATTGTGTGCTAAACCAATAAGTACAATTTATTTCAGTAACACTGCTATGAAATTCCCCTTTATTAATTTATCTCTCTTATAAAACAGTATGACATCTTCCCATTACCTCTTATTTAAGAAATAAAGTTGCTACATTGTAATAATGTGAAAACAAATTCCATATCAGGATTTGAGAAAAGTGTGGTTGTATAGGAAAGTAATTCAAGCAATCTTAGGAAAAAGAACAACATGTAATGGAAAAGCAGAAATAATGACATTTACCAGTTAGATTTCATTATTAAGTGTATTAGTCAGAAATTACTATTAGCTGCAGGTAAAGGAGGCCCCAATATAAGAGCATAATGAAATTGGAGTTTAATGTTTCCCACATGAGAGGAAATTGTTTGCCTGTTGATACTGGTTCAGGGGCTCGTGGATCATAGGGACAAGATTAAAGATTCCCTTACCCTTTTCCTTATAGTGGCTTTGTGGTCACAAGAAGAATGCAGAAGCTCTGGTCTTCATTTCTGCATTCTAGTCAGGAACAAGGGTAAAAGAGCTACATTTGTTGCAAAATTCTCACAGTGAGTTTTACTTGTATCTTACTGGCCAGAACTGAAACTTATGACCATGCCTTTCTGCAAAGCAGGTTTAAAAATATATGTTTTTATTGGATGCCTGAGGAAATCAGAGTTATGTTAATTATAAAGGAAAGGAAGAATGGTTACTTGGTGGTGAAGTCAAAATTTTGCCAAGGTAGTCATTTCTGTCTAAGAAAGAAATACATATGTAGGATGGTGGTGTGTACTTGATGGCCACATTACCAGTGCCACCCTGAAACTCTGCCATAGGACAGAGCGTACATTTCACAGTGTACACTGCAGGTCTCCTCCCGTGGGACCACCGTGATGGAGAGAGAATGAAAAGGTTCTCATTTCTGCTTATGAATGTTCTCTTCACGAGATGAAGTCTGTTAATCATTTCTTACGGAAGCAAAATCAGATTTAGAATTTGCCACTGATACAAACTCCACTGCAAGAGAAAAGAAGTACTCTTAGTCAAAACTAAGAACCAATCGTCTATGCTTTCTTCTTCTTTCACATGTAGATATTCAGCTGTCCCAACACTATGTGCGGAAAACACTGTTCCATCCCCATTATGTTTTCTTGGCATCCTTGTAGGAGACCAAGTGATGAAAGATGATTGAGTTTCTATCTGGACTCTCAAGTCTATTCTGTAGATCCCTGCCTCTGTTCCGATGCCTGTATCACACAGTACTAACTACTGAAACTTTTTATTTAGTAAGACTCTAAATCAGAAAGAGTCCTCCAACTATCCTCTTCTTTTGTGAGGCTGTTTTGGCTATTATGGAGCTCTCAGAATTTTAGGGCCAGCTTGTCAATTTCTGCAAAAAAAAAAGGCAGTTGAAATTTTGATAGAGATTATGTTGAATCTGGATACCTTTTGGGGGACTATTATCATCTTAATAATATTAAGTCTTCCAATCTATGCATGCCTTTGCATGTACTTAGATCGTCTTCATTTCAGCGATGTTTTGTTCTTCTCAGTATGCATGTCATATTTATTTTGACACCTTTATTTGTAAGACTTTTTATTTTTTGTTGCTATTGTGAATAGAATTGTTTCCTCGATTTCATTTTTAGATGGTCAATTTCTAGTATGTAGAAATAAAACTGTGTCTTCCAAGTTGATCTTGTATGCTACAAATTTCCCCAACTTGTGTATTAATTCTACTAGTATTTTTTGGATTACTTATAATTTTCTATATTACAAGATCATGCCACTTGCAAACAGAAATAGCTTTACTTCTTCACTTTCAATCTGAGTGCCTTGTATTTCTTTATCTTACCTAATTGCCCTGGCTACAATCTCCAGTACAATGTCACGTGCAAACGATGAAAGTAGACATCTGTGTCTTGTTCTTAATCTTAGGGGAAGCGTTTTCGGGTTTTCATCACTAACTATGGTGTTAGTTGTGGGTTTTTCAAAGACACTCTTTATCAGGCTGAAGAAATCACAACTACTTCTGGTTTGTTAATCTTTTATTCATGAAAGGATGTTGGATTCTGTTTAAATTCTTTGCCCATCTATCGAGATGAACTGATCATATGTGTTTTTACCCTTTTTTCTATTAACATGGTATATAGTTTGATTTTCATACATTAAATACACCTTGCACTCCTAAAATAAATCTCACTTGGTCATGGTGTATAATTCTTTTGATATATTGCTAGATTCAGTTTGGTAGTAATTGTTAAGGATTTTGGCATATATATCCTTAAAAAAAATTAGTCTCTACTTTTCTTGTGATGACTTTGCTAATATTTTCAGGGTGATACTGGCTTCATAGAATGAACCGAGAAGTGTTTCTTTACATTATTTGGAAGAAAAGTTATCTAATGTATTGTCCTACAGTATTTCATAGTATTCCCTTATAATCATTTCTGTAAGGTCAGTCTCCATTTTCATTCCTCATTTTTCTGATTTGTATCTCCTTTCTATTTTTCTTCATCATTCTGGTAGAAATCTGAAATAGTGGGGCAGGGGTGAAGTTTAAAAACTCTCTTTTAATACCGAGGAAAACAAAAGAAACATAAGATGGTTAAGGTGAGTGATATGGAAGCAAAGGAAAGTATATAAAATGTATACTTATTTGGTTTTCCAAAAATAGAATAACATAAAAAGCACTGATCTTTAATATAGAAAACAAACTTATCTGTGATAAAGATTAAATAAAATTGGAAATTTAAAGTGAATACCTGTACTAGGCAGAATCAATGAAAAGAAAAAGCACCCAAATATATCAATAAATACATGTGGACCCTTAAGCCAACTTATATAGACAATAGAATTGTGGTTTCCAGGGATTGGAGGATGAGGGAAATGGAGAGGTGATGGTTGAAGGGTACCATTTCCCTTCAACCTTCAGTAAGTTTTGGGAATCCAATAAATAGCATGGTAACCATAGTAAAAAAGGAAAAAAAAAAAAAGGGAAAATAGAAGTCCAGGGAGATGAAAGAACATTTTCTCATGGTCAGGAAGCTAGTATGAAACTGTGCCAGGATTTTAACCCACAGATGTCTTTCTCCATTGCTCTTGCTTTACCAAACACAGCATCCCACTTGTGATTCTGACCTACATTTGTTAAGTGTTCAGATGCATAGCAATTTACTCATTGGATAAAAAAGTAAAATTACATATGTACATATATTAGAATCATTCAGCAAGCTGACAAGTTTTACTAGTAATATCTGGCACTGATTTCTAATTACATATAATCATGAACTTATACCCATTAAATTCAATAAGAAGTAATTTCTTAGAATAAGACCAAGATGCTCAACTGATATATATATATATAGCTGTTATTCAATGTGAAAAGTGGTAGCACTGCATTCACTAAGGATATGCACTGCTTTCCACCTTTTGGTTTATGCAGTTTCCCTCATAATTAAGCACGTGTATACGAGAGTTTAGACCAGAACTATAACGTGAGGTTAACGAGACAAATATTGCATATGAGGAACCACAGACTGAGCAATAGATGTGTTTTTCATCTTTGGCCAGCTCCCCTTCCAAACAGGTGTTGGCATCTTCATGAGAGTAGATACATAACATCTCAGGAAAGGCTAGAGCAAAGGAGGGGCAAATAAGCAAAATATTATCAGAGTTGCTGGAGAAATGTCTGGTGCCAGGGATGGACAGTGACTGTTATTCTACCGTCAGTGTTCAGGAGATGCTGAGGTCATGCTACGAGCCTTCTGCAGAGGCTGAGGAAAGAGGCATGATGTTGGAGCATTGCCTTTAGGTCCTCTTTCCTTCAAGCGGCATCTGTCTTCCCCTTTTGATTGTGGATTTGAGTTTAATTGTGGAGTCCCATTGCCTCATTAAGAATGTCAAACTGGGGGCCAGAATGTGTGGGTGTAATTTGTGGTTCAGTCCTGAGCAGCTGTGTGACTTTCCTTCTCTGTGAAAGATTTTTCTCTTTTACAAAGAGCTGGGATGGTGCTTAAATAAGTTTAACCATGTAAAGAAGGCCAAGCAACGACTGGCGCAGAGCAGGCTCCCAATGATGTTAATGTTATTGCTACGATTATCCCAAAGCTAGATTTCTTTAAAGCCATTTGCCAACTAATCTCCAATAAGGTATTAGCTGTTTCGGTTAAGGTGTTTATACTTAAGGATATTAAAATTTAATTAGGTGACTCCTGAAGGTTAGAAAACCTTCAAAGTCCAAAGGACAGGACAACTAATTGTGGAATTTCAGACACTTTGTATCAGGCCCCAGGAGGAAAAAGGGGTGACTGCTGTAGCAGTATGCAGGGGCTGGCACCCCTCGAATTACTGTGTGTGGGCAAATGTTTTCTCCACCTGCCTGTAATGGAGGCCCAGAAGTAGGAATTAAGAGAGCAAACAAAATCTAAACTCAGGGAAAGGAATGGGCACAGACTGAAGAAAAGAGCAGAGCAGGAGAATTACAGACCGTACAGCTGCCTTTTGGATATTCAGGCTGTTTAATGAAATGAAGTTGTGCCATTCTTCAAATGCTGTTGAATTAGCCTCGATTTGTGGTTTCATGTGGCGTCTATATGATTCTACTCAAATACATAAGAAGGAGGGACTCGAGTCTACTAAGTCTGTTTACAGAGCAGATATTTGATGATATTTTGTGAGCGTGAGAAGCGTGCATATAAATGTTGGACCTCTGTTACATTTGATTGTCCTCTAGTGAGTTTAGATTTGTAAGGAATCTACATTAACTCTCGTGAATAACCAACCAAGCCAACAGAGAAACAATGAAAACAATTTAAGGCTATGGTAGAACTTTTAATCCCCTCATATGTCTGTAAGTACAAATTTCTGTCTGACCTGAATGCTGGCAAGTAGGACAGATTAAAAAGAAATTGAAAAAGAAAAAGAAAAAAAAGAAAGAGAGAAAGGAAGAAAAAAAGAAGAAAAAAGAAAATGGTGGAAATAAGACTTCTTGAAATAAAATAATAGAAATAAAATATTAGGCAAGCAGGGTTGTTACTTCACTCTCAAGCTCTGGGTGGAGAGCACTCACTTAACCTGATGAAATGACTGAGGTTGGGAGGATCAGAGAGGTGATACTCTGACTGCTGTTCTTTGGCCCTCGGAGGGCAAAGGTTATGCTCTTTTCCTTTGAGTTACTTCCTGTCATTTTTCTTGGGATATATGAGCCATTTGGTTAGAGATGCTCTTGGTACGCTCTGTCTAAAAGGGATTCCTAGTAAATTCCACTGGCTTGCTTTTTCTTCCCGGCTTCCCCCTGATGAAAACCCCTCTCGAAATCCTGGAAGATGCAAGCTGGGGTGCCCACCTCCAACAGGGGCAACTGTTGGGCCCTTCTTAAGTGTTTTCAGGAGGCCAGATTAAGCTGGTCAGTCGTCGTAAAGACTGCCTGTTAAAGAGTGCTCTTAATTAGAGGACTGACTATGGGGAGAGAGCTCTCCTGGTTTCTCTGTGTCTGGCCCTTCTTGAATGAGCTACTGCTGAATGAAATAAATGTGTTCTTTATAACAATGAGGTCATTTTTACGCTTATTAGGCTTTAAAGCAAGCTGTTTCTTTATAGAACAAAGTTGGATTTGAGAGAGAGAGGGAGAGGAGATGATGACTTATTGAAGGGGGAAGAAAAGAAGCTTTTGTGTGTATGTGCCCACGTATTTTATTAAAAGTTTTAGTGGCTGCTCCAAGAGCAAGGTGTCTGTGCCTTTAATCATTTTCATTTTAAAAACAGAGCCTGATATTTCCACATCTTCAGCTGTCCCAGAGGGCAGCGAGGCCAACGTTAACAACATTAATTTCTCTTTATGACAAGGCTAGTGCTGCCCCAGGTCTTCAGAACTGCCTAAAATGTCTGGAAAAGTAGATAATGAAGAGGATATTAGAATTGTAAACAAGAACAATTTTGTAATAAAAACCATATATTTTCTCCATTGGACTTTGGGCTTAATACTGTGGCAGCAAAAGTGTCACGAGTCATAATTTGTTGATGGCTACTGAGCATTAGTTACAGTCAGAGCGTGTGCATAAAGGCCGCGAACCCCTGGCATCCCATTAAAGGAGATCTCGGATGGGTAATTGCAATTTTGTTGTTCTAATGCGTCTCTTTCATTTGATTTTTTTCATTGCACAACCTGATGAAAAGAACTTCGTGTTTTACAACTTCCCAGGCTGCTCACAGAGACTTCTGCCCTGATGCAGAGGTATTTTGCACATGTTTAAAGGATGTGTTAATTGTGAATGTGGAAGGATCACCCTACTAAAAGTCAAAGGAGACGCATGTCCAACCCTGGATTAGCTTCAGACATTTAGGAAGAATCCTGATTGGAATGTTGAAAAAAGGAGCCTTTCCTTCCCTGCTCTGTGTTCCTCCAGCAGCACATGCCTGCTTCTGACATCTATTCATCCTTCTTGCTGACAGGGTTTATGAGTCTGGTACAATAGACTAAGAGACAGTAGATTTTTTTCCCCCCAAGAAACCGAGTGCTCTTCTTTGTTTGTCTGCAAGGGATGCGGGAGCAAAGTGTAAAATGTTAATATCATATCCGCCTGTTAATATCGTCAGCGAGGCTGTCTTCTTGTCTTAAGGTGCACGGCAGCTGAGAAAGTTCATACCGTGTTTAACCTTTTGTTTCTCCTTCATCCTTTGTTATCCTGATTCACATGGAAGAAATCTGAACACGTAATCCTGAAAACATAACAGTTTCCAAGAATATGGTTTTTGTTTGCATTTCATATCTGCTTTTATTGTACTCCGTGGCCTACGGTCCATAATCTAGTCCCTGAATTTATTTTTGCAAGAGAAACAAAGATGAACAAAGCTTCTCAATTTCTATTGAGATCTTTGCCTACTGAAGGTAATCATGAAAAATATTTATGTTTTCAGTTAGCCAAAACTTATCTGCACACTTGTATGATTTTCAAGATTGGGGGTAGTAAAATAGAACATTTTCAAAAAAGACAATAGTATTCCTAATGCAGGCTGGAGTAAGATCCCAAATACTTTACTGTTAAAATGAAAAGAGAAGGCACATTATGTTTTACGAACTCTTTTTAAATATTACAATTTAAAAAATAAGGGCAGAATCCTCTGGTCTGCATAGATTGGCATCTAATTCCTTTTTTTTGGTTTTTTTTTTGTTTTTTTTTTTTTTTGCATGTGCAGGTAATCAGCTTCGTCCTGGTAGTGGGGTCAGGGTAGGTAGAGGCGTCCTTCTGATGAGGAGGGGGAGTGGGATCTGACTCTGAGACAGAGCTCACTTGGGCTCAATACAAAGTAAATGACAAAATATGACACTCTTCTATTCTTTTAGCATCTGTCCAGAGGTTGTGGTGGTAGGGGGGTGGATTTTCCCTTGTGTAGATTTAGCTTAAGAGAGCAGAGATAACCACCTGGCTTTCTGTGTCTAATAAGATGTGAAAGAGGGGCAGAAATACCGTGTATGACGTTGTATTTTTTTTTTTTCATGTAAAAGCCTGAGAAACAAAACGTCCTGAACACTGGCAGCCATTCCAGTCATTTTCAAATGAAAAGGGCTATTTGTTTCCAAATTACAGCAGCCACTGGAATGCATACGTTTACGGCTCAGAAATCCTCATTTTGCGAAGTAAAATTACCTTTCAGTAATTTAGTCACTGCAGGCTTTCTCCTGCTGGCTGGTCAGAAGCCATCAGATAGCTTGCAGCTGCAGGCTGAAGCCCGACCTTTTTTTTTTTTTTTTTCCTTAGGACAGGCAGTTAGTTAGTAGAGCCATCAGCACAGCATCTGTCATCCTGCTAGGCCCAAATTGTTTTCTATGATGGATGTCACAGTCTGTATGATCAAAATAGAAGCCCTGCTGCTTTTAATTGCAAAATCGGAGTCCTTGCACATTTGTTATTATGCCGAGGTTATTACCTCACACAAAATGAATTAACAGGTGAAAATAATTGATGAGAGGTGTCTAGGGATTTTTAGCCTCTTCAAAGAGACTTTGTAATTACGACATAATGAATGTTCTGAGACATATCTGTGGGGGGCAGCATGAGACCACCAAAGATCTCTTCCATTGGATGATAAATTCTACTGAAGTCTACTGTAATTCTGCTTAAATTTACTTAGCAATTAGTTTAATAGGCCTACATGATTCATGATAACATACTGAGAATTTTTTAAATAAGTTTGGCCCATCCATCTACCAATTAAGCTACTTACCTCAGCTTTCTTCCCAAAGTGATGGAAAATGTGAACAAATCAGAGTTTCTGGGACAAAGATGACAGGAAAGGGGTTTGGGTTTCAGAACTCCCTGACTGAACGCTGCTGGCATCTCACATGGTGTCGTTTCCCCTCTTCCAACAGCTTGTGAAAAGAGCCTCACCAAATCGTGTCCAAATCTAGAGTGAAGAGTTTCCTAGCACACGGGGACTCTGCCTTTGTCCTGTGAAGTAAATCGTTTGAACATTTTGCAAGCTGAAGTCATCGCCTTTGGCTTTCTGACCACTCTTCCATTCAGACTTGGTCATATTTCAAATTCATTCAGCCCCTGAGTGTGTCCAGAGAGATGGACTCCAGCCATCTCTCCTCTTCATCGTGACATCCTGAAACTTCACCGGGTGGGGGGGAACTTTGTCACCATGAACTCACTTCCAATCTCGCTTTAGAGCACAGAAAGAATTCTATCTGTATTAACCCAGTGTGGCCAACAGGCCGGAGTATTGCTTTTCCTGTGTGCCTAACTCGGTGCAGAAGGGTAGTGCAAAAAAGACAAACTCAGAGTTCAAGGGCAGCAAAATATTATGAAGTATGTAGGAGACTCTTTAAAGAAATGAAAAAAAACTATAACCAAACAGATCATGAACATGCTCCTTTTTCATAACTACATATTATTCACATACTATGTGCATCCAGATCTCAAGGTAGTTCTTTAATTAGCAAGAGCTGAAAACTGCATTGAGTTCAGTTATGAGAATTAGATGTAAAGGACATCTTGAGACTAAGGTAACCCTTAGTTAAAAGTAAAGGAGAGAAAGAGAAATGGAAACCAGACCTAAGTTTTGAGGAATTATAAACTCCGTAAGAGTCACATGTTTAAAAACATCTATATTCATTTTTTTAAGTGACAGGGAGCTTTATCACAGATTCAAAGTAGATTGATTAATGCATATTTCTAGAAGACATGAATTATTTACTATTGTTCTTGTTTCTTTTCTCTCTCTCTCTCTCTCTCACACACAGACACACACACACACACTTTCCTGCCCCCAAAGTAGGCAGAATCTTTGTAAAGCATCTCTTCTATTTGAAGTTGTTTTTAGTGACTATTTGCTGTTATTCTTGTCCTGAGTGTAAATGAAATGCATCTTTGAGGCGTGCAATCGATATTGAGGTAAGCAATTGATACAGAGGTGATCCTTTTACATTATGCACATACCATCATATATAGAATATTAGCGTAATGATATACATTTATATATATACAGCTCATTCCTTTCAGATTTACTGTCAGCATTTTGTATTTGGGAGTATATAATATCAAAGGGTCTCTATAACAGGAAGCAAAAATACATGGCAAGAAAATATAATGAATGCAAGGTGAGTAGTGGGTTGCCCCACATGTGAAACGGACTGTGGTAACTCATATCAGGCTGCATGTCACTTGCAGAGACATTTTTCATAAACCTTCACACGCCTGCATTTATCTTCAGTATAAACCCCAAGATGAATTCTCCAAAGACATTAACAGTAGATAAATGCTTTTTAAACAAAATAGTCTATTGGAAAAATCTGCTACAAAGGTAGGAGGGTGTCATACAATCAAATTTCAATTGTTTCATAAACCAACGCACCAACCCAGGATATGATTTTATCGTGGTCTTGACTTTAATTGAGAGCAAAATAACCTAAAATTCAGAGGGTAATGCTGTAAAATGTTGATACCTGTTTCATTTAAATTATATTGGATTATTGTTATGAAACACCACGGAAAAGCCTCAAGGGATTCCCACTGGAACAAAAACAAAAAAAAATACAAGTGAAAGAGTGAATTTCTGAAAAACTCCAGGGTAACGAAGGTTGGATACAATGTTTAAAATTTGATTATTAAAGACAATTCAAAATCTTATTTGTAACACCAACCAAGGAGCAATAGATTGCACAATTTAAATTTCACAGCAAGCTATACAAACGCGAAGAGATGCATCTTTCCACGGAAAGAAGAACAGAGGCGCTGGGTGTGCTTTCTGATAGCTTTGTGACAAATGACACACACACAGAGTGCAGTGTAACTGACTCAAATGCAAATCCAGCTGCTCCTTTCCCTTGCCTCTTCTTTTCTCTGTATATAATATGTACAGAAGTAACAAATGTTTAGACGGTGTCTCGTGACTACAAAGACTTTTCAATGCAGTGTGTTTGTTTACCAGAGGAATTGTGTTTTAGATGAGAAAATCTGATGTCCTTTTTAATGACTATAGAATGTGAAGTAGTAAGGCTAGGGGAAAGCGTAATTGTTTTATTCATGGGCCATGGCAAAATAATTCTCGTCTGTTGTAAGGGATGGTGAGCTCATGGGATCTGAATCACTGATTTACCAGACAGATCCATTTCCAGGAAAGGGAAAGATTTTGTTGATAACTTAATGAGAATGCAAATAATTTCTCTGATGATGCTAGAATTTTGGTTGTATTAGTCTGCGGCTAGCATGCTATGAGTTCTGCGTAAATTAAATGGAATTGGATTTTGGATCTGGCTTTATGAAGATGGCGTTGGTTTCTGAGTAATACCCCATTCAAACACCTCACTCTGATGTATTGCATTAATAGATCATCAGAAGCAGTTGTCATTCCAATGATGTATTAGTGTAATACATGAGAATGAGACTCACTGAAGATGTATTTAGTACTCACAAGATGGCAGTGTCCAGAGAAGAAATGGGCCCAGTAAGGAAGCCATTAGAACTACAGGATGAAGTCAGCCAGTTTGCAGTGCTTTACAAAAAAGCTTTTTCAGGCTGCCAAGTTGTTGTATTGGTGCCGAAGCTACTTTCAAGACACTTTTGCCGGTACGAGTTAAAGAGGGCTATTTTCCCAGTTCAAAATAATTTCCACTGGAGAACGGCGAGATCATATACATACATGTCTGGTTACCATTCAATATTTTAGTGCCTATCAAAATCTGTATTGGCAGAAAGCCTTGTGTACTTAATGCTGGCTTGTATGGAAAAAAAAAATCTCTCTTAAGCAGGATTTTCTGGGATGATACTCAAATATATTATCGTAACAGCAGTTTTCCAACTGATAGTTTGTGCCAAAGGGGAAGCTTTTGCTAGTAAGTGTCTACATGCCACCAATCATGGGCACAGCTTCTGGCATTAGCTAGAGAGGCAGATATTTTAAGTAAAACATTAAACTTGGGTCTGACTGTCATACATTTTCTGCTAATAGAGCTTGCAACACCTACTATAAATGTAGATGAATTAGAGACTCCTGGTGACCTCCATCTACCTCCTGCTGTGCTTTTTCTAAAAGGGTAAAAGAGAGACTTTTAAATGTTTATAACATAGGGCTAAAAAGGCTTTTTTATGCAATGGAATAGCAGTTACTGTTCACCTTCTTACAGCAGCTGATTGCATCATAAATAAAACAGTGGGGCTAGTCATCCCAGCTGTGGGCTGGATGCTTCCAGGTCGCAGCCAAAATGCACCGGAGAAGGGAGGGCGTCTTCCTCCCGGGATCTGGGCTGGAAAAGATTCAGGATGCCCTAACGTGTGTGTGTGCCTGCAGTTTGGAAAGGAGGAATTGGTGGTAGAAACAGAGAAGGAAGTGGAGGTGATAGCTTACACATATCATTTCCTTCCCTGGACTTCAGCAGCCAAGCAGCAGTGAAAGAGAAAGATTTCACCATGCAGCCAGTAGGATGCTGGGACTTGCATTTCTCTAGCCAAGCTCATAGCCTCCTCAGGTTCCATTAAAGCATCACGTTGTTTAGAGCAGGAGACTAAATTTGGAGAGAAAATAGGGGGCATTTTTTTTCTTAAGTGATACTTCTACTTTCAGATATATTTTCAATTCTTAAATGTGAGACAGACAAATCACTTTATGGTTTATGAATAATAAATAGGAATTCTTTCAGTGGACTCCCTTAATCACCTCTGTTTTATCAAAAGGCTTAGAAAATGTTATGGGAAAATGTATTGCCTACTTTAAATTGACAAAGAAAGATGATTTGCAAATGTTTAATATATCTAATCTTCTTTAAGAATGATTATTTTATGTAATGTCCAGTAAAGTGTACATTTTCCAAAACGTCTATCAGTTTTCCAAATTTTTAACCCCTAGTGTTCAGTCATACTTTAGACTTGGTAGTAACACTATGAACTGCTAAATGACTATTTCACACAATAGAAGTTTTCCTATAACATCTGGAAACTAAGGTCTGGGATATAGACTTGAACCTGGATATGAATTTTTTAAATTTATTTTTGAAAATTCAAAAACACTAACATAAACTCAAGGTTATTATACTATAAATAGTCTTCAATTACTTTTAGGTGATTTAAAAAAAGATTTTTCACATGAAGTGGGCGCAGTTTTGCTGCATATGTAAATACATAATATGTGTATTCTTACTTTTGTCTCAAACATGTTTCATGATACAGATTTAATTATTTGTATAGAGAGTTTAAAAAGCCTTTACATTGAAAATGTATGTGATTAACTCAGTAAATATTTGTTACAAGCTTCCACATTCCTAAGGAATGTGTATTATCATGTTTGTACAAAGTTAAACCAGAGTGCTGACAATATCTGAAAGGAAAACCCTGGGGGGTTTCTTTGCTTTAGGTAGTACAAATAACTCAGAAACTGCCCCAGAATTCATTTTCCTTCTGTCCTTCCTTCCTTCCTTTCTTCTGTTAAATAAACAGCTGTGGGAGGAGAAAGGTTAGAGAGATAGGAGGATACATTGTCACCTTTAAATTATGAAAAAAATGAAACAATTATTTACCTAAAACCATGTAATGTTTTTGAAGTGCCCCAAAGGCCTGTTAATGGTAAGTTCATATGATAAGGTGTGCCTTTCTACATACAGATAGTAATTGTAGTTAGTGAATAGCAAGGATATAAATTACCTGTAAAATTAGTGATAGGAAAATTTACCCCTGGAAAACTCTAGTTCTCTGAGGAATGCTTTGAATAGTAGACCGAAAAAAAAAGGGGAGAATATAAGGATGAAAAAAAAAAAAAAAAAAGCTAAGCTAAGCTAGTTATGTTGAAAAGTTTGATGTTTTGAAGTTTTTATTCTAACAGTTCAAACACATTCATTTTAAGTATATTTCCAGTATTTTGAATAGTATGAAAGAGAGTTACAAACATTTTACATGCCTTAAATTTCAGTAAATAAAAACAAGAAACAGAATCTTAACAAAAATGTTTTAATTCTGATCTTTCAAACATTGTGCTCTATTCAGTAACATCTAAGGTAGCATTAAATCTAAGCTTGTACCTGATACATGTCCCATTGTCTACGAAATAAGAGCTACCAGAAAATCCAGAGTTCTCATAAATATTGCTGGAGGTAAACACTAATCAAAGTTACTCCCAACAGTTTGCAGTTTAAAAAAATATTTTAAAGTATAAACAAATTAAATACAACATAACAAATCTCTCCTAATTTTTTCCCAAGGGAAAAAAAATTAATCCATTACCATCTGCATTATTGGAGTAAAAGATTAGATTGTTATCTAATGGTAAAACGTGAGGGGTCTAAGTTTCCTTGCACTTTTGTGAAACAAAAATGAAAACCTAGTGTAACAAAATACAAATCTACCACTTCCACCAAATGCTAATGCAGGGAGATCTTCATCAATTAAATAACTATTCGAAGGCTTCCCTGTAATTCCAGCTAGTGCCCACACTGACTGACAGCGGCATTTCTTTGCTTATAGTTTTGACACCTAATTGTCTCCATGGACTTTTACTTATAAATCCATCTCACTGCATCACACTATTTTACCAGCCATAACTATGGTTTCCCATGTTTACCATGAAATATGTGGCAGTTCTTTGATGATCCTACCTATGTCCTAATTTTGGTTTCCTTCCCATACCATTTCATTTTTTTTTCTTTTTTTTTTTCTTCCCCCCTCAATCTTTCTCTCTCTCTGTCTCCAGTTTCTATAGGAAATAGTCTAAGTTCCTCTCTCTTTTCAGGTACACAAATGTTGCCTTTTCACTTGATGGAAATTCACCTCATCACTTTTGCCCATCTTTTCAGGCTATCTGATAGTCTCATCTGGAAATGACGATTTCTTTTACTTTTTCCATGAGGCATTATTTTTCCCAATACTAGCCTTCACCTTCAACAGAGATAAAACCTAATTGTGCACTGTGTTACAAATGAAATCTAAAATTATCAAGTGCAAAGTTAGCATTAAAAAATCACAAGACAACAAACAATAGGGCTTTTATGTGATTTTTGTAATTGCGTGAAACTCGTTACTCTGGCAATAATTGTTTGTGCTTCATTAACATGCAAAATGGTTTTATAGACTAACCCACACACAAAAGAAACCATTTTTGATGGGAACTGCGCTTTGTTTAATGTTAGATACCATTGTATTTGCTATCCTAATATAATAGTTCTAATTAGTACCTAGCACTCATCCGGAGTTTTTCAGCTTGAACACTCTGAAGGTGACAATCGAGTCACAATTCCATGGCACTCTTTGTCAGTACCTGTGAAAATATAGCTAAGCCTTTAGGAGTTGTGATCTAAATACTGGAAAAAAAAAGTTAGTAGTCCAGAAACAATATGTCTAGGTAATTTTAAAACATAAAATTGCACATTAGCCCTTGCTTAAAAACAAAATACCATTAATGCTACACCATTAAGTGCAGCCCTGACAAAGCTAGATTTGCCCTAATGGTTTCTTAGCAGTGTTTTTATCCTCTGACCCTTATACATTTGCCTGATGCATTTGATTTTACCTCCTTGGTGAGGTAACACAGGTAGATGACTAGCAACATTTTAAATCTGTTAATCTATACATGCACTCTTTTCAGAGATGATTGGCTGTTCAACTTAAAAACATGGAAAATATTTTTTAAACTGCGCTGAAGAAGTGACTTCACTGGGCAAAAACTTTTTGCACCTAACTGGTCCAATTTGATTCTAATGTGGGAAGGATTCAGGTCCCTATCTGAGGTCTGTCTCTAGTTAGGAGAGAATGCAGATTCAAAGACAACGTAGATGTATTAACTGTCCTTGAATCTCATATCCATCCCTATACAGAACTGACTCTAAAACCTTAAAAGTCCACAGGACTTTGGAGGACTAAGTTTATTATGGGATGCTGCCATTCATGAGTCTTGACCACCAAAGAAATATCAAACATAACACCTACTACTTTGGAGAAAATGACAAAATGGAGATTGATTTAAACCTCTACCCATGATTGGGCTCATAAGAATTATGTAATCATATTTTTATTTTTTGAGGTATTAGAATGATGTCATTTTCTTCCAAATAGTTGGAGTAGCTTACAGAGACATTCCACGTAACTTAGGTTTTGTCAAAAAAGTTGACGGATTTGCTAATTTGAAAAATTGATTCATTGAATTAGTTGCCGTCCTAAAATAGATGGGGTTGACCAGTTGACCAGAGGCTATCATGGCTTTAGGAAAGTATTTTGTACAGTACCATTTTTCCAGTTTGCTTCTCATTAAAACCCAACACAAATGGCTTTTTGGATACAGAATTATTAAGCTTCTGCTTGAAAATATCCACTAACTGGGAATTCATTATTTTACTCTAAAGGATCCTTTCACAGTTTTTACTAGAAGATATGATTTCAAGACTCCTCTCCATCCTTTCCTTCTGCGTGTTCTCTAGCTTGTTAATTACTCTCTTAAAATGCAGCATGCAAAACTTCTTTCTCCTGTTTTTCTGTTCTCTACCGTATCTATCTATTTCTACCTATCTAGTTTTAATATGCACACTATATTCAATTTGTACAATACTGGATTCGGACATGCATTAAGTAATTATCTTCACTCTAAAGGAACTTATAAGTCATTAATGGAAATAATAAGTAAATAATGATGTTATTTAATTATAATTGAATTGTGAACAGCCTTTTGAGTGATTAAAAAAAGAGATTTGATTTAAAGAAAGTGGAAAAGAAAATCAGGGAAACTTTTTCTAAAGAAAAAAGATGTTTTCTTTTCTTTTCTTTCTTTCTTTTTCTTTTTTTTTTTTTAAACTAATGTAAGGACTGAATCAAACAAAAACTAAATTTTTTAGTATATGGAAGACTATGCATTGAGGTTTTGATATTACAAAAAGGAATTCTGTTCTTGGCCCACAAACTATTTTATATATTAGACAATCACTCTCAAGCAAGAGCCTTATGTTGCCTATGCTCATATTTTTAAAGTGAGTAAATTTTGAGTCATGGATCCGTCCACTAGATCCACTCCACAGAAGTCCCAGGGAATTCATTTTAAATTTGAGCAAGGATTTTATGTGTTTTCAAAAGCTCATTACATGTAATCATAGAATCCTGCATTTATTATGAGAGAGTCATCTCAAATTTAGACAATCTGAGATAATTCTGTTTGGGGTTTAGACATTCTTTGCACCCTTACTTATTTTTGACTCTTTTTCCTCAATCTAACTTGTCCCACAATGGATCCTCTAGATTTTCCAGAATCCTGAAATGCAAAGAATAACTGTAGTGTTATCAGAACCTAGTTTAAAACAGATAAAAACATGTAGCTGCTTCTTTGGGAGTAGATCATCTTTCAATCACTAACAACATTCTCTACTCGAAATTTGGATCCCAGTTCCACCACGTGGTGACATAGTCAGAGTAGTTTTTTTGAAGATAAGGAGGAGGAATCACAGCTAACTTAGTCCTCCTGAATAGCCCACTGACAAATATAATGACATTCAAAAACCCTTCTATTCTTCATTCCAGCGATATTCAGACCTCATCATCAGCTAAATCCCAGCAACGTG
This sequence comes from Camelus dromedarius, assembly GCF_036321535.1. Taxonomy (NCBI): domain Eukaryota; kingdom Metazoa; phylum Chordata; class Mammalia; order Artiodactyla; family Camelidae; genus Camelus; species Camelus dromedarius. Next base: position 17,004,300 of record NC_087465.1, on the reverse strand, counting down.
TGTGTTTGGGGAGGGGACGTGGTTTGCAACTGGGCAAATAATCAAAGCAGAGGAATGAATACAACCATCTGTATGGAAATTGGTAAACCGCAAATTGGTCCCCTAACTGGGATTAGGGAGAACGCATGTTTTCCCCAGCTCTGCTTCTTCCCCAGAATTTCACATACATCAATAACAATGGCTGTTACTTCCTTCAGCCGAAGATGGAGAGAGACGCTTTAAAGTTGTCAATGTCAGGGAGGGTTTGTCCTGCATAGTTATAAGCCCATTATTTAAAAGAACAAAATGAAGGCTCCTTTCCTACAGTGAATTTAATACTTTTCCTGCTCTGTATTATGGTGACAGTGCTGAAAAGGAGAGTCAGGAAAAAAAAAAAAAGGAAGAAGGAAAAAAATAGGAATAAATTTTTTAAACTCAAAAACAAATTGCAACCCTTTCCTGTATGATCAATATGTTGGGATATCTACGTACCATAGTGACCTTTAAAAGCACACCAAAACCCAGAGTATTTGATAATCTTTCCTTTTATTTTCCTCTTAATGATTGTTTATAGGAATCCCTTTTGGGGTCTCCTAGGAGCGTGGTGTGATATAATAGTTTATGATATAAGCACTGACATTAAGTTCCCTCCCAATACACCATTGTTAAAAATGTATAAACTTTGGAAAAATAAACCAAAGAGAAGCAAATAGAAAAATCTAATGCACATTAATATTTTTTTTAGTTATTCCAGTTTAAAGCCAGGGGAAAAAAAAATGCTTAGGAAAAAATATAAAGTTTGACTTTTTTTTTTCCTCTCTCCTAAGTTTGGACATATGAGCAAACCGATTGGAGACAGAAATATGTTGACATCACACTGTGGGCCAATATATTAATACTAGTCATTATAGTGGGTTAAATTGTGACCTCTTAAAAAAGGTATGTTCAAGTCCTAACACCTCATACCTGTAAGCATGGCCTTATTTGGAGGAATAAAAAGGATCTTTGCAGATGCAATTAAATGAAGTATCTCAAAATGAGGTCATCCTGGACCAACCAAGAGGCCCCCAAATTCAACAACCAGTGTCCAGGTAAGAAGGGAGAAATTCAGAGAGATAAAAGTGAAGGCCATGAAAACCTGAGGGCAGAGATTGGAGCAGTGCATCCACATGCTAATTGATGACAAAGATTGCTGACAGACACCGGAAGATGGGAGAGAGGGTTGGTTTCTTCAGCACCCCCAGGAGAAACCAACCCTGCCGACATCTTGCCTTTGGACTGTTCACTTCCAGAACAAATTTCTGTTGTTTTAAGTTATCAAGTTCATGGTAATTTGTTGTGGCAGCCCTAGAAAACGAATACACTAATTTTCATAATACTAGCATCCAGGCATCACACACAACATTCCATGTGCAAATTAGAAACAGTCATTTTTAATCATCGTAAGTGTCCCAGAAAGCAACAGACCAAGTCCATAAATGAAAACAAAACTAACAAAGAAATAATAACTCCAACCTTGCAACAAGCTGTTGAGACTTGAAGAATGGAAAGCAAACTAGACTTCGGGGAAACTTCTTTGGGACACCTAACTTCTGATTACTTTATTTTTTAAAATAGACATTTTAGGAGCAGTTTCAGGATCACAAGGAATTTCAGCACAAGGTACAGCAGGTTTTCATATAAGCCCCACCCTACACACACAGCCGCCCTGTCTACTGACATAACCATCAGAGAGGTAGATTTCTTGAATTATATTAATCTACTTGACATATCATCACTCAAAGTCCATAGTTTATATTAGTGTTTACTCTTGGTTTTGTACATTCTGTTGCTTTAGACAAATATATGATGACCTGTATCCACCATTAAAGTATTATACAGAACAGTTTCACTCCCTAAAAATTCTCTTACATTTATTCATCCCTCACCTTCTTCTTAACCCTTGACAACCACTGATCTTTTTACTGTCTCCATGGTTTTACTTTTCCTGAATGTCATGTAACTGGGATCAGAAAGTATGCAGCCTTTCTGATTGACTTCTTCCATTTAGAAATATACATTTAAGTTTTCTCTCTGTCTCTTCATGTCTTGATAGCTCTTTTACTTTTTAGCACCGAAGAATATTCCATTGTTTGGATATACCACAGTTTATGTAACCATTCACCTGCTGAAGGACATCTTGATTGTTTCCAAGTTTTGGTAATTATGAATAAAGCTGCTATAAACAACTATGTGTACAGTTTTGTGTAGACATGAGTCTTAATCTCATTTGTGTAAATACCAGAGAGATAAAATTGCTGGGTAGTATGGTAAAAGTACATTTAGTATTTTAAGAAACTGCAAAACTACCTTCTAAAGAGGCTGTATCATTTTGCACTTCTACCAGCAATGAATGAGAGTTCCTATTTCTCCACTTCCTTTCCAGCATTTGGTGTCATCAGTGTTTTGTATTTTGGCCATTTTAACAGATGTGCAGAGGAATTACATTTTGCTTTAATTTACAGTTCCATAAGGACAAATGATGCTAAGCATATTTTCATGTTTATATCTCCTTTGGTCAGATACTTGTTTAGGTGTTTGCCTATTTTTTAATAAAGTTATTTGTTTTTTATTGTTGGTCTTGAGTATTTTATATATTATGGATAATAGTTCTTTATCACGTAAGTATTTTACAAATATTTACTGTGTTTCTGTGACTTGTCTTCTCATTCTCTTCACATTGTTTTTCCAGAGCAGAAGTTTTTTTTTGTTTGTTTGTTTTGTTTTGTTTTGTTTTAAATGAAGTCTAGCTTATCAATTATTGCTTTCATGGATCATGACTATGGTGCTGTATCTAAAAAGTCATCACCAGACCCAAGATCATCTTTGTTTTTTCCTATGTTATCTTTAGGAATTTTGTAGTGTCCTATGTCATTTTTAGGTCTATGATCCATTCTGAATTAAGTTTTGCAGAGGGTTTAAGGTCTGTGTCTAGGATTGTTGTTTTGTTTTTTTGTTCTTTTTTTTTTTGCATGTGGATGTCCAGTTGTCCTAGCACTATTTGTTGAAAATGCTATCTTTGCTCCCTTATAAATCTCAAGTATTGTCAGTTTTCCAACTTTGTTCTTCTCATTCAATATTGTGTTGGCTATTCTGGATCTTGTGACTCTTCAAACAAACTTTAGAATCAGCTAGTCTATTCAATATCCAAAAAATAACTTGCTGGAATTTTAACTGAGATTGTATTAATCTATATAGTTAGGAAGAACTGAAATCTTGACAACATTGAGTCTTCCTGTCCATGAACATAAAATATCTTTCCCTTTATTTACTTTTCTTGCAATTTCATTTATCAAAGTTTTACAGTTTTCTTCATGTATATCTTGTACATATTTTATTAGATTCATACCAACTATTTCTTTTGAGGGGGTGGTATCAATATAAATGATATTGTGTTTCTAATTTCAAATTCTATGTGTTTATTTGTCCACTGCTGGTTTATAAGAGAGTGATTGACTTTTATACAGGAAACTTGTATCATGCAATCTTATTATAATTGCTTACTAGTTAGAGGGTTTATTTTTTTTTAATCTTTTGAGTTTTTTACACAGATGATAATGTTATCTGTGAACAAAAAATAGTTTTATTTTTTCTTCCCAATTTATATGCATTTTCTTTTCTTGATACAATGCTTTAGTTTGGACTTTTAGTTTGATGTTGAAAAGGTATGGTAAAAGGGGACACCTTTGCCTTAATCCCAATCACAGTGAGAAAGCTTTTAGTTTCTGACCATTGATATGATGTTAACTGAAGGGTTTTGGTGGATAATATTTCTCAAGTTAATGATTTTTAGTTTTGAGATTTTATATTCTAAATTTTGTCAAATCTTCTAATCCACCCAACCCCAAGGAAAGCTCATGACTCTTGATCTAATTGTGAAGGCATTCACAGTCAGTTGTTATAAATACTCAGTGATATCTTAAAACAACCAGTATTGACTAGTTAGGGAAATTAGCAAAGAGGCGCTTCTAAGAATCTTTTTTAAATTTTGTGTTCAAATGAAAAGGCTGTGGTTATGATTATTGTTATGACATCAATTATCAAGGATGAAGTAATTATTAAAAGAAGCACATTCATTAGTGAATTCAGGTACAACAAGTACACATTTCTTTAGACAGGATCAATTTGCCTATAAACTGTTTCCTTATTTTTTAAACTCACAGAAGGAATTTTTTTTCATTCACCAAAAATGTAATTGTTTTCCCTTGAAACATTTTGTACTTGGAATGTATTTTCATAAATGATATAAATAATATCATTTAAGAATTTGTCTAAATTTTTTTGCAAAGGAAGTATAAGAGATGTAGGTAAATACCATGCCACACAGCTCTTAGGTCCACCTTCCAGGCTATCTTTTGCTGTAGCTGACTAATCCTATTCATGTCGATGGCTTTCCACTTTTTACACTTATATCAGTTTGCTTCTTTTGTTTTAATTATTTTTTTTATTGAAGTATAGTCAGTTACAATGTCAGTTTCTGGTGTACAGTGTAATGTCCCAGTCATGTATATGTATACATATATTCACTTTCATTAAAGGCTATTAAAAGGTATTGAATATAGTTCCCTGTGCTATACAGAAGAAATTTATTTTTTATCTATTTTTATATATAGTGATTAACTTTTGCAAATCTTAAAACTCCCAAATTTATCCCTTCCCACCACCTTCCCCCCAGTACCTATAAAAGTTTGTTTCTATTTAGAGGTTCCTCTTGCTCAGCCCTGAAGTGTGGGGCAATCTTTGGTCAATGAGGGATGTGGACTGGTGGGTAAAGACTCAGTGGGGTTGTTCTGAAGCATGTTCTACTGGATTACTGAGAGGGACTCAGCAGGACTGAGCTTCAGTTGCTCCTTCTGATGACCTGCTTGGTGACTGACCATGTGGTTTCCTTCCCTGTTTCACTTCCCTTCCTCCTTCACTGGTGCTTCCCTGCCTCACCTCCCAAATAACCGACTTGTCTCAAGGGTCTGTTTTTGTAAGAAGTCACACCAGAGTGAAAGTTTATTATGGTGTAATACATGTTTCATTCATTCATGCATTTCATCATTCAGCAAACCTTTATCGAGTCCTCAGCACTGTGAACAAGATAAGCATGTTGCTTGTTCCCAGGGAGCTAACCATTTAGTGGAGAGGACCGACACTGACTAGATTGTAAGTACAGAGAGACCAGCGCTACAAAGACTAAAATGTCAGTTCTGTGACAGCAGACATTGTGTCTGGTTTTTTGTTATTATTATTACTGTATTCCCAATGTCAAGAAACTTTATTGGCCTTTAGTATTTCCTAAATAATGAATGAATGTGAAGCCACAGACAGGAAGACTAACAATTACAACTGATCAAGTTTATAGAAATGAATCCTCAATAAAGAAAATTGGGAAACAAGTTCAATTCTTATTTATTAGGGAGTGGAGGACAGAAAATAAAGTAGCACATTGTGAGAGATGAATTTTCCATGAGGGGGGTGGTCTATGATGATTTTGGAATAGGCTGTAGGAAAATAAAAGGCATTTAATGAGTCCATTTGACCAACAAACCATTGTGGACACTAAGATTCTTTGGTTAAATGTTTTTTATAGTTTCCACTTGTGATTTTATTTATTTATTTCTAAAATTTACTTATGCTTTTAATTTTTTATTCTTGGGGGGTAATTGGGTTTGTTTGTTTGTTTGTTTATTTATTTATTTATTTAAATGGAGGTGCTGGGGATTAAACCCAGGACCTCACAGATGTGAGGCAGGTGCCTTACCACTGAGCTGTGCCCACCCCTGATATTTTTAACTTCCAAATTAAAGGCCAAGAGTCTACATAAACTAATGAAATATCAGGTATACACTCCCCCTGTATAAGTTTGCTAAGGCTACCATTACAAAGTACCACAAATGGGAGTAACTTAAACACTAAGAATCTGTTGTCTTACAACTGTGGAGGCTGGAAGTCCATGAGCAAGGTGTCAGCAGGGCCGTGCTTCCTCTGAAGGCACCAGGGAAAGATCTGTTCCTGTTTCCAAACAGAGTTACACACTGAGGTACTGGGAGTTAAGACTTCAACATGTAAATTTTGATGGGACACAATTGAGCACTTAACCCCCGCCATTTAATCCAACTTTTGAGCTGGATGGGGAAGGACTGTAGTGTGTAACAAGTGAGACTGAGCAATGAACATACCATTACTTTAACATCTCGCTATGACTGGTATGGCCTAAAGGTATTTCTTTTGTTAACCTCTAAAAACAATAGAGTACAATTACTTCCACTTAGATAGATTCATGAATAACTCTTATTGTTTGGTGGAAAACAGCCCATGTATCAAATGAGACTACATTCATATTTTTCTAAATAATCCACTCTCCAAAAATTCAGGTGTTTGAATAATAATGTATTTGTGACAATCTTAGTTTTTTTTTTCTGTTACTGCAGTAAATCTAAAATAACTTTTACCTCATCTCATGACTTTCAAAGTGCACTTTTAGACAACTAAGTCTGTTGTTCCTCTGTATGTCTCTTGCATTTCCTACCAAAAAGTTTTATTTTAATATACTTTAATCTATTTTTATTTTAATTATTCCTTCCATAACGTTTTAGAAATTCACCGCTTTCATTTTCAGTAAAAATGTAAATGGATGTAAGGAACTAACTAGAAGGCTTAACATAGGCTTAACATAGAAATATTTATCTTCCCAGATAACTAAAAACTAGTAAATAACAGATGTGTATAAAAGAGGATAGTGGAGCTAAAATATTGTGATGCAATATAAATGGACTTGCATTTGTAACGATTACAAAATATCTTAGTATATTTAATATAACTAATCAAAAGCAAAAGAAACTCTTTTATATAAGTTGCATTCTTCAATATCAAAACTGTAAGCATGGAAACTGAATTATAAACTAGATCACAGATAAGAAGTTAAGTATGCTTATTACAACTTATTTTTAAAACAATCCTTCCTCTTTTAGTCCGATAAGCCATACCTCACAACAGAAATAATACACTTAATTAACAAAATTGTTGACAGTTGATTGCTAGACAATTATTTAGTTCAATGTTGCCTCCAGAATTTTAGAATTTTGTCAAACTATGCTTATTAAAAGAAGAAAACAACTTGTAAGCATGTCTCCCCAAACAATAATTTATCATAAAGCCTTTACTTCAGAAATTATAATGTTCCAGAATATGATTTCTTTTGACCTAGAAGTAGTTGAAGAATTGATGCAAGAATCATCATAAATAGAAAAAAGTGACAGGAACTGGTCTTTCTAAGGTCAACAGAGTTTGGAAGAAGTAGCCTGTAATGCCGTCCAAAGGGCAGTGTCCAGACTAAAGGTCTCCCAGTTTGGTCCTCTGTTTGATCTTTTGATCTCTACTCAATGTTTCAATGTCATTACCTGAGAGTAAAAAAGAAAGGTCATTTTTCCCTTAAAATTGAAGCTCTTAAATGTCAGTCTTTCTTCATTTCTCTCTGTCCTTTGTGGTATCAATTTATCTCACCTGGTCCATGGAAGTCCAAAATTCTCAAACTGGGAATATGGAGACAAAGAATTCTCTCCAGTAGAACCAAGTCAAACAGTGTGCAGTAGTTCTGAAAACAGTCATGAACTCTGCAGCCAGCTAGAATTGCTTCTACTTCTAATACTGTTTCTATTTAGCTAGGTGACTGTATCAATTGCCTAGCTTTTGGGGGAGTTTTAACAAGTATAACATAAAGAGCAATACTCATTCTTTACTTGACATTCCTTCTCTGTAGTATTAATCCTCATCTCAACAGATGGGTGCTTTGAGCTAACTTGGGAGACTCATGACTTTGGTAATGAAAAAGAGAAAAATATTTATGCTTTCCTACATATTAACCTATTCTTTGATGATTATTCTAAGAGCCACGTAACTCTAGTTTGAGGTTCAGTTTGCAAATCAATGTTGCTGTATGAACATCTTGTGTAATTTGAGAGCTTGCAAGTTGCTCTAACAATGTAACCATAATGTATGACTTTTGTGAATTCAGAAAGGACTAGGGGGTCTCGTCTGTTGGCCAGTCTGGAGTGCTGGAATAGAGTGAGGGGGAAAAAGGCAGAAATGAAGAAACACTAGCACCAAATGGAAGGATTATATAGATGGGAAACAACAAGTGACACTCTACTGAGAGAAGAGGCCTTGAAGCTAGCTCTGAATTGCACCTGTCCTGTGAAAAGAAAAGCCAAACGCAGTTTGTCATACAGAGGGAGACAGACAGGTAGGCTAGAGAGGCTGGAGCTAGAAAATGGTCCAGATAAACACCAAGTCCACATTTTCAACAAGGGAAAATGAGGAAATAGCACCAGTGGGCACATGACCAAGGTCCTCTGCAACATTTGCTGGGGATGGAGTAAGAGAAATAACATTACAGTCCCATGGAAGTGGCTGCTGAAAGACTCATGGCGGACTCACGCTTGGGGTTCTATTTTCAGGTGGAGAGTGCAGAGGGAGGTAGTTGGGTTTATTTATTTAGTTAGTTTTAGAGGAGCTATTGGGGATCAAACCCAGGACCTCGTGCATACCAAGCATGCGTTCTACCACACCTGAGCTTTTACCCTCCCTCCTCATGGTAGAATTACGATGTTGCTTAGATACACATTTCGCCCAGGCTCTTTGACAGGACTTCTGTATCTTCTTATGGCAGAAATCAAAACTTCATTAGCCTAATAAATAATTTTAAAGAACCTGCTGTATTTCAAGAATGTCTTTTTAAATTCTTTGTCCTCCATCACCTTCCTTGTCTCTCCAGCTTTCTTGCTTGTATTTTGTTACCCAAAGTTTTGAATTACTTCAGATTCCCAGAAAACTCCTTAGCATCTAAGATCTCATTGTCCTGCATTCCTCTCTGAAATATTTCAGTTCAACCCTGGTGTATCACCTCGAAGGGTGCCTCCTTGCAGAAAACTTCCTCTGACTTCACTGGGTCACCCCGACTAAATCTCCCAGCCCCGAGCACTCACTCCACACCATGCACATCCCTGTGAATCTACAAAATTATTATATATATCACTATGCTTTGCATGTTTATTCCCAGTTGAATTTAAGCATGTGTAGGCCGGCCCATCTTCCTCAGTGCCCCCTCACCTCTTTTTAATCTCAGACCTAGAACATTGCCTGATACAGTTAGTTTTGTCAAATGATGAAGAAATATGGCTGCCAATGCAGGAGTGGGTGCAATTTTTTGGAACATGATAAATATTCAGTTTTATATGCGATCTCATGGGGCATATTGTAAACAAGTAATTGATAAAGGTAACTCGTATCTTTCACCTCACAACCTGAATCTTAAAATGCCTGCAATCTTCTGATAACCATATATATCTACTTAAATATATCTCAATATGAAAATCAAAACACAATGTGGTGCCTTGTACTAAAGCATGCAATAAATGTCTTTTAACTGATCCATGAATGAATGAATGAATGAATCCCTTTTTCCATAGGCAAAAAATAAACAAATGTCTTTTATAGTCCCTTTCAATTCTGAATTTAAATTGTGACCCCTGGAGTCACATAACTACTAATAGTAGTTTTAAACATGCAATCCTGTTAACTTAGAATGCTTTATTTTTTTACAGATGATTTTTTTAAAAATATCCCTCATTTGTTGATGAGAAAAATAACATTTTGTGTGTGATGTTCTATTCATGACTTTCTCTAGAGGCTCCTACCTGGACTCTCTATCTTAATCTCCTTCTCTCTTTCTCTCTGGGGAGCCATTCTTCTAAAAGACCTACTTCCTCAAGAAAAACAATTATGTCTAACAATGGACAAGGACTAATGCTCTTCCTAGGTATAGCCTTGTGCATTGACTACTGGAAAACCATAGTAGATAGATTTATAAACATTATTGCTGTTTTGCACTGTGGGAAACTTGCAATTCGGTCAAGATCCACATTTAATTTCTGTCCTTATATTCAGATCTCAGTTGTATTTTCTCCTTGGCATGTTTAAAAGCTATTTTATACAAAAGAATTCTATTAATAATGAATCAGTGTGCCTTTATGTCTCACTATAACCCCCAAGTTGCTTTAGATAGGTAAAGAGAGGTAATATCATAGACAAATAAAAGAAATAATAGCACTGTGTCATATAATTTGTTCCTACATTGATTATTATATCTTGTAACTCATGAGAAAGAAGCTTTAAATGAGTTTCCAAGGTCATAACCTTATGCTGATGAAAAATACATACATGGTACACAGTGTTCTTACTTTATTTTTGTCATAACATATTCCTTTTTTGTGACCATAAAATATTAACTTATGTCTCATATATTTTTCAAGTCTGTTCTGATTATTGTGCATGTATGTTGAGAAGCATGCTTGCATCGGTAACATACCTCACTTTTATTCACAAGTAGGTTTTATGTTCAACATCTTGATAAATGATTGAACTTTTAAATATATGTATCTGTTTCAAGAAGTTTGAAAGTACAACTAATAAAATAAAGTTTTATGAAAATACTATTATCTAGTGATATATAACTTTCTCTCTTTCTAAATATAAACATGCATAGCACATATAAACTTATTGACAATGGTGCCACAGAGTACCTGAGAGCTGCTATTGTGAAAGTATAAAAATACTGTAATAGCAAGTCTGAATTTAATTTGTTAATTTAAAGTTATAAATATATGTACATTCTTCATATGTATTGTATGTACTTCATATGTATTGTATGTACTTATATGTATACATATTGTATGATAGACATTAATTCTCGAGGTGACCACATGGGAGAATTAACGATTGCTTTCTTAGTATGTCTTGCTGTTTTAAAACATGGTCCTACTCTCAAAGTCAAGGCTCCATTCTGCTCAAAAATAGAGTTTTAAAAGAATTAACTCCCACAACCTGCTAAAAAAAATGGGGCAAAGTAACTATTTCCAGGTCTCAGTATTTGCTTAAAATGAAATACATATGAACACCAAATGATTCTTTTCAAGACTGTTCAAAATAGTGTTTAAGTATCAATCACTCTCAATGTCTGATGGTGATCTTTAATGAAAAAGAATATGAAAATGAATATATGTATATATATGCTTGACAGGGACATTATGCTGTACACCAGAAATTGACACATTGTAACTGACTAAACTTCAATTAAAAAAAAAAAAAGTATCGATCACTCCTCTTGATGTCTTTTGTCCTAAACTTGATGATTATTTCAGTGCTGAACGTCTGCTATTATTTGACGTTCAATTTTAGGACAAAAAGTGTATAACGACAGTTTGTTTCCTCCCTTAGTAGTGAAAGTAAAATCATAGGGAGTAGTGGGGGAAATACCGAATTCCTGCCATGGCTAAGGCATGGAAAATACATCCTAACAAGAAATAAGTATCTTTTTTTCTGTTTTTTTTTTAGATGAAAGGACTTAAGGCTAACACCCCAAAAGGTACGGCACTCTACAGTTTGACCCCGATGGAAATTCCTCCCCTTTGAATGTCTCATTCCAATTCACTCTTGACCACCAGTTAATCTGAAACTTCTAGGAATAAGACCCAACATAATGACTGAGAAGTTGCACCTAACAATCTGTACAAAGTCTGCAGAAACCTGTTTGCACTGTGAGTGTCTCAAGGCTGGTAACATGTGGAGGAGTTACTGATAAATCCCTGAATGATCCCTCAGAAGTTTCCTGATTAACCAAATTTGCTGGTGCAAGGGGCAGTCTTCAGCTTTTTAACTGTGGCAACATCTGGCAGCATGCTACAAAGGACCCAGCTCATTCTGTGAAGGCCAGGAGGAAAACCTCTTTAGATGAGGCCCCGAAGGGGTTCATACCTCAGAACTGCTAAGATTTTGCAGTTGGAATGATTTTCCAGGAATTTACCAGGAAAACTTCATTATGAATCTCTCATACATGATGTCCCTGGAGAAGCTTATCACTGTTTGTCAACGGCAAAAGAAGGCATAATGCTTTTTTATTAATAGGGTTCTCTTTTTTTTCCAAAGGGATTGTTGTAAAATACCATGATTAATTGAAGATTTCTTTTTACTTCTGATTTGCCTGATTGACACAATAACCCTTATTAATTTCCCCAGATGCCTAAAGCAGCAGTGGTAAAGGAACACAAGATTATGCATTATTTATTCTGATATTCAGTGGTCATTTTCATCCTCGTCACAAGTATTAATTTAATGAGGTCACATTACCATGCTGCCCAACAACTCTGACATGCGTAGTGTTGACAGAACTGATTAAACTTTCCAGAGTAAGCACAGTTACTCAAATCCATGTTCAGATACTTAAAATTCTTGCCATGCATTCTACCATGCAAACTGTGTCTCATAGCCAGTTGCATTAAGAAATGATGGAACAAAAGAATTTTTGCCCCAAATTTTGAAACTCTCACCAAATGCATCACATCTCTAATAGTTTGCTGCTTAAAGCAATTTGACAATGGCAGACCTCAAATTTAATGAACTTGATAAACTTTTGTCCACTCATTTCTTTAAAGAACATGATATCTTTATTATTTCCTATAGATATCAGCTTTGTGAGACTCAGAGAAAAGAACACAGTGTGTCACTCTGTCAGTTATATTTTGTTAAATGCTGTAGATCCTAGTAAAATATGTTACTAATCTTTAACAAGATGTGATATATATCTCCATCCATGGAACAAATTCTAGACCTCTTCCATGGGCCCTTGTTTTCAGTTAATATTTAAATATATGTACATTAGACTTACAATACTTTAAAAAAAAACAAACTAAATATTTCATTAACAATAGTAAGGCTGATGAATTTTCAAAGAACACAATTCATGTGAGTAATACATTTCTTCACGTACAAACTGCGAAACACTTGTTTCAAACAGTTGAAATTGTTAGCAATAAATTCATATTCTCAGAAAGTCTAGGGATGTGCTGATTATTAAAAAGAGTTTGGAACTTGAATATTCAGGAAGCTGAAAATAATGGTCTTCAGCATTTTCAATTGTCTCCTTCCTCCACTCAAATCCCAGAATTGCCTGTCTAAAATATAGACACAGTCCTAGCTCTTTGCTCTTATAAAGTATTGATGGAATATTTTTGGCCCACAGAGGAAAAGGAATTCTTCTTAAGACTTGATTTCTTTTTTAATTCCCATAATTTATTTATAAAATAGGATCAGAAGTGCAGGTAACGTGTCCATTTTTAAGTATATTTCTTAAATTGAGAAAAAAAAATTCAGTTCATTCTCTTCTTATGACTTCACAAAAATGCCCTATCAGAATGCGCAGGACCTGCTTCCCTCTAAGTCCACATAGAGATAGTCACTCTGCCTCCCCAACTCTCTTTCTTGCACCCCTTTTCAGTCAACTGGCTAGGGAATTATGGGAGTCCTAGAGGTACAAACTGAGGCTGAGACCATCAAAAGAGGATGGAGCTGAATTTTTTTTAATGGAGTCATTAAACAGGTGAGAGAAAGAAAAATGAAGGGTAGTACAGATGCAAAAGAGAGAGAAGGCTGAAGTGGAGGCTATGGGTGTGGGAGAGCCAGGGAATGAGGCTGGGGAGTAAACAGAGCCCAGCTCTTAAAACGCCATGCGTCCTAATTTAAGGCACTGATATAGAATGTAAATGCAAATGCTTAGAAGTAGAAAGTCTTAGCTATTTTGTTGAATGTGTTCCAAGGGCTTAGAACAATGCCTGGAAGGGAGTAGGTGCCTATATATATATATATATATTAATTAGTACTCTGTGTGTGTATATACACTGAGTGAACTAATACTTTTTAAAGTTTTCTTTTTACTTCACAGACTTCATATGAAGTTCTAAATGATTATAATTTATTTTAATGCATCCCTTCCTACCTAGATGTGGGAGCAATTCTAACAAAGTCAGAAGTTTTCTGCCTCCTTACCTCACATTTGCTCTGCAGTAACTAGAAACATGAGAATCTCTTTAGGAAACTGTACCAAGTGAAAATACCTAATAATATTCCATACTTCAAAGAACTATGTATTTATATATATATTTGTAAAGCTTTCTGTGTCCACTTAATTTGCCATCTTTTCTTCAGTTTCAACCCCCCAATATTTCGATAATATTATGCAAATACCATTGCTTTATATATATTATTTAGGTTTAGTTTAGTGTAAACTATTTATTTCCTAGGGAATCAATTAAGGGGTGATCTACTGTTAGTTTCCATTTGAAAAAAATCATGAAGATAGTGAACTATGTGGAGTATTTATTATGTGACTGGCACTGCTTTAAGTGATTTACATTTACTATCTTTTTGTTTCTTTTTTTTCAGTCCACACACAACTCTTCTACAAATTAAGGACTATTACTACTCCCATCCTTCAGAAATACAGTGTAGAGACAGGAAGTTTAAATGTTTTGTCCAATGTTCCAAAACAAACAAATGAGCTAGTGAGGAGTTGAAAGGGCTGGAACCAGACACTTATCAATGTTGACTCCCTGAGAGGGTGTACATGTTTGTGTGAGTTAATTTTGATGGGAATTTAACTCAAATTTATTTCAAATCTCTTAGTGTTTCCTTTAATACTATATTCATTTGTGTGTGTGTGTGTGTGCGCTGCTTACTGTTCTCAGTGCTAAAATGGGATCTCATAAGAACTCCAACTATTCAGAATAAAAGCCCATAAAATTTTTGACAACCCGTGCAACTATAATATTTTTATACTTTTCAGTGTCTTGCCTCAAGTGGATCACATCATTATTGATTTAACAGAGGGTTGCAGAGGTTGACTTAATTTTAGCATTGCCCTGCTATCAACCATATACATAAGTCCATCCAAATCTTAGAGAATAAAAGAATGTATACGTTTCTATTTCTATGCAAGCAATGCCTTGAATGGCCTTGTATGAATACTTGAGAAACTCTTCCTTTATCCTTAAAAAAGTGTTGGCATTCCAAGATTCAGAGAAGCTGAGAACGAGATATGAAAGAAATAGTGAGGCCAGCATGTTAGTGCCATATTATTGAATTTTAATGCCTTATTATCATACATTTGTAAGGAAGAGGTTATGACAACATCAGAACTGGTGGGAGGCAGGGCTGGAAAGGGAAGGGCTAGAACTAGAGCCAGAAGCTGGCATCCAATCTCAATGCACAAACAGATATCTTCATGAGATTTCCTCCAATATCCCCCAGAAGGAAACATTTTCTTTATAGATATATTGTATAACAGTTAATAAAATATCTGTTAAAATGCTTAACAAAGCACACCTAGTAGAAGAATCAAAGATTTAAAAAATGAACAATTTAACATGTTATAACAGCATAAACAGAGCCTTAAAAACCCCAGCATGATTTTTTTTTAACAAATGTTTTAAATAAAAAAGCTCAGCCGATTTGAAGTAATTATGGGAAGTGCATGTTTAAAACTAACAACATTAAAATCAACTAGTAATCCATAAAGAATTTATAGCTGCATTTTACATAATAGATTTTTTTTTAATCTTCTCAAACTGCCTGTTTCTTTATTGGATTACTTTTGGATGAAGCTGTTAGAAAAAACAATCCAAATTCAACTTTGTTTTGGAGACAAATGTCTCAACTATTTTTATTTGTTTTTATTATGGGTAAAACAGAACTTTGGTGGACTTTGAAAGGACACTGAAATTTGTTGTTAGAAAAGAGTAACCACTGTGAGCAAGATTTCTTTAGGCTGAGCTTCCTCTTTTAAAAAATCCCATAAAATTCTTTCTTTGAAATAATGAGAATTATTTTATGGTTGTGCAAAGCTATAATTTTTTTGTGGGGAGTCAGAGTAAATATCTGATGGCAAAATTCATAAAATAATAATTTTTTGTCCATTTCCTTTGGCTTCACATTTTGTTTATACAGTGATGTGAGGGTTTCAGTACTTCTCTGTGAAGTTAGCCCTTTTTTTGGGGGGGGAAGTTGAAGGTAAGAACATTTAAGATCTACTCTCTTAGCAACTTCCAGGTATATAATACAATATTGTTAATTATTGTCACCATGTTATACATCAAATCCTCAGACTGTACTTATCTTATTATTGGAAGCTTGAACTATTTGATCAACATCTCCCCATTCCTTCTAATTATAAAAGGATCATTGTGTGCAAAACTAATAAAATATTATTTAATTTAATTTTTACATGTAAAAAATCTATTTGGCTTATAATCCAGATATATGTATACAAGTACATAAACATGTACTTTTTGTATCAAGTTTACATAAAGGTTGAGCAAAAAGTACAGTTTCCATATGTGGCCTCTTCTCCACTTCTTTTATTATGAATATTTTGAATTAGTGGAGTAAATTTCTTAAACTTGATGAGCCAATACTGATATAATATTAATTCCAAAAAATTCATAGGCTACATTAAGGTTCAATTTTTGTACTATACGTTCTAGAGCTTTGACAAATGTATAATGACATGTATCCACCATTGCACTACCAGACAGAGTAGTCTCACTGCCTTCCACCCATTTGTCCAAACTGTTGATAGTGAGGATGTTATATACACAGTAATGATTTACTAATTTTTGACTCTAGTCCAGACTTCTCTCTCAAAATCTAGACACGTATATTCAACTACTCCTTTGATGTGTCAACTTGGATGTCTAATAGACATTTCAAATTAAAATAATTGTTATTGTTCATCTTTTAATCTGTTTTTCCCGAGTTTTAGCAATTCATCTTGATGACAAATCCATTCTACCAACTGCTCAGTACAAAAAGCTTGGAGTCATTCTTGCATCCTGCATCCAATGCACCAGAAAATTTTACCAGTTCTAACTTTAAAATATATCCAGACTCCAACCAACCTCTACTTCCTTCACTTCTGTCACCTTGGTCTGAGCCACCAGGATATACAGAATGTATTAGTGTAGTAACCTCTTAATTCCCTCTTACCCCCACCAAGTTTCCATGGTTGTTGCCCAACTGTCTAGTATTATAAGAGTATCAAGAATGATTCTTTTTAGCCATGAGTTAGATCATGTTATTCTTTGCTCAAAATCCTATTTTGCCTCTCATTTTACTCTGATACTCAGAGTCCTTACAATGGCTGTCAGTCCACCGTAATTGTCCACCACCATCTTTTCTTATTCTCTTAATACATCCCTTTGTTTTACTCAACCACACTTGATTCTTGCATTGCCACACCAGGCACACAAGCAAATTCAAAGTCTTTATACAGGTCTCACTTTTTTACTGGAATATCTTCATCTCTTTTACCTCACCTTCTTTAAGTCTTTGCTAAAATTTGACATGTTCATTTATGCCTTCCCTTCTCTTGTTCTACTTTTTATTTTACTATTTAGTAGCATTTATTTTCACTAACATATTATTATATAATTTATTTATCTTGCTTATTGTTTATTGTCTAAAAGGTAAGCTCTTTAAAGACTTGAATTTTTATTTTGTTTTGTCCACTAATATATTTCAAATATTTAGAATTGTGCCTACACATAGTGGGCACTCAGTAAATATTTGTTAAATGATTCCTTTGTTGTATTTTAATTATTCCATATTTTGACACTGTTAATACTGGAAAGCTCCAGTACATGTCATACATGTCATATGTAAAGTCCTAGAATATCACTAGTAAAGAACAGAAAAGATTATGATTGTGCCATATCACTGTGATATATCATAATGTATATGTCACAATGAGGCAAATTAAGTTAAGACTGATGGTTTATAATGTGAACTATTAAGAGTAATGTGACTGTCCACAGACAAACGTCCCACCTTGGCCCTTTGGTTTTCTTACCAGTAAAATGAGAGTGTTATAGGGATTGATACAAGGGATAATGAGGTCTTAAGCCTTGTTATCTTTTATTATGGGCTTTATGCCTTGAAGGGCTTCTTTACTTATAGGGTACCGATTAATTCTGGGAAGATGTTTTGAGGGATCTATTTGAATCCTGATGGGAGGTAGGCTATGAATTTTGCCAAAATCATTTGGACATTTTGCCCTTAAGGAATGTGGTAGCTGACTCAAAATATCAATTGAATTAGGTATTTCAGTTAGTTTTGGAAATTTCTGAGCTATTGTAATCCAATTTGGTTTTAAGGAAATTAAGTTTAGGGATTTCAAAAGTTCCCCATCATAGCCATTGATATTTTAAATTGTCTTTGATAAGGTTGGTCCATTTAGTTAGAAATGCACATGAGGAAGTTATATGCTTTTTAAACATAAAATTGGCTAGAGTTCCCTTAAGGGGGCACCATCAAAATATTTAGATACCTTGGATCCCACTTCTCAGAGTTTTTTCTCTAGTGTAAAAGTATAATTTTCAAATGAATCAAGCAGCTCATTTCAACCAGCTTGCAAGCTAATACCAGCTAGCTTGTTCTAAGGAAACAGCTTTGTCCCAGTGGAGCCAAGCCAAAGGTTTTCAGCCAGTTTCCAGAGAACAGCTCCTATTCCAAAGGAATGGGCCAAAATCTGAATCAGTACAGTTTCAGTGAAGCAGCCCCTGTTCCTGAAGGAATGGGTTGATGGATTCTCAGCCAGCTTTGGTTGAAACAGTCTGATCTCAAGATCAAAACAAAGTGCCAAGTGAGTACTCATATGCAGAATAAAGACTTAACCAGAAAGATGAAACCTTAGAATAGATCCTGAATACATCTTAAAATGCTTCAGATGCAAAGAGGATCTGAGCTTAGATCCAGGAGAAAGATGTACCTTCAGTTTTCAGGGTTGGCAAGAAGAACAGTATGCTCAGTGGAACGAATTTTGGATACAGCACTTATTTGCTCCACAGCCCTGAAGCCTTTGAGAGTCTTTTCTGGTCCCCAAATGAGCCACCAAAATGTTGACCTAAAACAAATTAGACTACCAGATATTTCTCCAGCAGTAATGGGTTTATTTGCGCTCAGTAGAGAAATGCAATTTGGGTCTTCAGCCAAGTGCAAGTCTCCACATGACAAAGGAAGAAGAACACATTTACAGAGACAAGAAGTTGGGAGGGCTAGAATAAACAAAGAGTCTATGACTTTTCATTGGCTGTTCATCCTGTTGGGCTCTGCTGTCTTTGCTGGGTGTGAGAACGTCCTCTTCTGGTCTCCAAATCCTATTTAAGGTTTCTATTTATTCATTTTTACATAAGAAACATAATTTAAGATGTGTGACATATTTATGTTAGTCAATAAAAAAGCAAAGTCCCATATATATAAGCCTAAAGGAAATGGAATGTATTGATGGAAAAACAATCAAACTTTTCATCAGTTGTCATTCCAAAAAGAATTAAGTCAATTTTACCTCTCATTTTCTTTTCACTGAGCTTTAGAAAGACTCTTATAATCCAAATTCTAAACGAGTCTCACGATTTTAATTGACTGAGGTTATGTTCAAATTGGCAGGGATTATTTTAAAAATCAAGTCAGTCAAAATTCTGATTGATTTGGGTAAATGTGAGCATGATGTCTTTGCTGCATGCAAATGTGTGTTTCTTTTTATAAAATTATTGAAATGAGCAACAGTTGGATGACAAATCTTAGTGCTGAATCCAGTAAGCTCAAATAAATGTTGTAAATATTAAATATTATTTATTTCTAGAGATTAAAAATTATATTGGCAAGTTTTCTTAATTAATTAACTTATTCCCATAATAGTACACACCTTTAATTGTGAGTCTTAAACTTCTGTGAAAACATATTTGATATTTTTGTTAAATTTTACTTTTCTATGACACTTTCCATTTTAGTCTGCAGAAATTTTATAATTACACTGATCAATAAATATTTATCACATGAACTTGGTAGTAAGAAAATGTAGAGCAGTAGTTTAAATATTTTCATATACATATTCTGTATCTCTCCCTCTGTTTCTGTTCCTACATCCAAAATGTTATACAACTACATCTTTAATGAAATATTTAAAAATTTTATTTGCTCTCTCTCTCTCCTACTTCCCTCTCTTTTTTCAGTCTCTATACTTCTTTGACAACTTCCTTATGCTTCTCAAAAATCTTCATTGTTTGCTTAGAATCAACACAATAAACCCCATGCTACTTAAACTGTCAGCAAAATTTCTTATCAATTTGTCATAATTTATTTTCTAATTTGAATTATTATAACTTTTACATCTTCCATTTCAATCAAGTGTGTGGGTATGTGTGTGAGTGTGTGTGTTTTAATGATTCCTGGACAATATTTTTGCATGTTTCAGTCCATCACATTGTTTATATGATCACAAATGCATGCAATGTCTTCCTTTTCCTCTTTACCTAATTAAATTCTACTCATGCCTCATGTTAGAGCACCTCCTGCTAGTTCCTGCAGCAGATAAACACAGAATCTCAGTGGCTTATCATCAGCCAAGATTTCTCCATCCCCCTGGTAAAATCCAGTAGGCCATGTGACCCAGGTAGCTCTCCTCCATCCTTTAGTTGTGTCATTTGAAGAAATATATGACTTCCAAGGCTATGAGGCAAAAGAGAATAATGGAGGGGGCCCATGACACTGCAGGGAGGCAAAATCTGCCACCCTAAAATGTGTTTCTTTGGCATGATGATTGTTTTGGATTTGTTGTTTTTAAGAAACAAAAGGGTCAGTACAAGATTTTACTTCCTCCCTCTTAACTACCTAAAAGAATTTAGATTGGTGACCTACCCCAGGAATAGAGCTATCATCAGAGCTAACTACAAAAGATATGAACTAGGTGTGTTAGACTGTGGAAAACTTAGCAAGACTTGTTTGGTCAAAGTTCTCCCTGTATCTCATTGTATCTGCACAGCATGGAAAACATTTATTTACCAAACATTTTTTTCCCATCTCTCTGTAAATTAGTTTCCTCCCCTTTGAAGTCCCAAACTCCTACCCTGTCCTCTTTCTTTCAGGCAGTGTCTACACTTCAACTGCCTAACAGGTCCTTAAGTCTCATTTTTCTTATGGGACCATCATATGTATGTAATTAAATTCAATTTCTTCTCATTAATTTTTCTTCTGTCAATTTAATTCTTAGACCAGCCAGAAGAATCTAGAAGGGCAGATGACAAATTTTTCCTCCCTGAGAACACCTAATTGACCTCATCTAGAAAAGAAACAGGTCACTTCTTCTAATAGTCTTCGGCCATGGTTCCATGGTTCCAATCTAACTGAAAAGGAGGTTAAGAAAAGAATAGGGGGAAAGCATTGAATATTTGTTTTAATCAATTCTATTAACATGGACACAATTCATTTCCATTGTAGAAGTTTAACCCTCCAACTCAGCCTAAAGCAATCTTTCTGTCCTCTGAAATCCCACACCAACTTCCTATAATATTTCCCCAGCCTGATTATAAGGAGTGACCTTGCAACATCTTCTTTTTGATTGACTTAATTTTTTTTTGCAAAATCTATTTTCTCTCTTAAATTAAATTGTAAGTTCTTTGATGGCAGGATCTAGTAAGAATCTCCTAAGAGTTCTTAGCAAGATGTCCTACATACAGTGGAAGCTCAATCAGTGGTTGTTGCTAATTTCTCATTCCAATTTCAGTTAACAGAAAAATATCTGACAAAACAAGATTTCCATTGCACTGCAGGTTTCTCTTGTATGCTGTACATTATTAAGACCGATGATCATTTTGCTGATGATATTTCTTCAAAGCAACTTTAGTTGAAGGACAAATCCATCTTCAAAAGACTTCTAAAAGGGGCAAGTCACACAGTGTATTACTGCTCTTCTAAATTCCTCTGTTTTCTCAAGATAGCTTTGTATTCTCCTAAAATCGTAATACCACTGTGACTGATGACAATAACAACACTTTTCAATGGTAATGTAGGGTTTCCAAAAAATTAAATAACTTACTCAGATTCTCAAAACAAACCTAAAGAGAACAACAATGTGATTGTAAATCACATTACTTAAATGAGGGAACCGAGGTTAAAAATAATTATGGAACATACACAATTCTACAAGTTGAGCATTGACAAAGACCTTAAAGATGTTCTAATCCAGCAGTTTCATTTACAGTTGAGATCATAGCCCAAAAAGGTTAAGTGGCTTGTGCAAGGTCCTGTAGAGAACGAGTGGACACAGCAAAATTAGAGCTTCTCGAGTCCGGTGATATTTAAGCTGCACTGCTCTGTCTTCTATCTAATTAAGCACAACCCAAAATACACATTGTTTAAAAAAGCATCTACCTGAAATGGACTAAATGTCAAAAGGACTTTATAAGTCATAAGTTGTTAATATCTTTTTCTTCTTCCTCATTAAATGGGACAAATTTGTGAGAAAAAAGGAGAGAGAGAGAGAGAGCCCTCTTAGGCAAGATTGTGCACTGTAAATCTTGAACCTTAATTATGTTTGATTTTAAATTGGGTTTGCAGCCAATTCATGAGGTTAACTGTAGGCTTACATTTTATTCAATGTGTTGACAAAGCTAGGAAATATAACAAATAGAAAGAACGTAAGATATTTGGAACTCTTTTTAACATAGAACTGTTGCAACTACATTGGGTTCCCCAAATATTTGGCAGCATTTATTTCTAACTAGTAACAGCAATTCAACTATGAATTATGTTCACCATTATTTTAAAACTAGAATACTGTTGATAGCATTTAATATTAACATTCTCTATGTCCTAGATTCTGTAAGAAACAAATAAAATATGCAGTTCTGTTTCCAGGACAGTTTCATTTGCATTTCATTACACTTTTAACTCTCAATTTTTATTCTTTTAGAGGCTATTATAGGGGCTGGTAATCATACCTTATATATTATAAACAACACTTGGGTCGTCAAAGAGATCGTGTGGTCCATTCCTCTGATTCTGAGCATGACAACTTTAGATCATTCAAAACTACACTTACTTCTCTAATTTTTCAAGACACCAGGTGTGAAGATCAAATAAATCAAATAAGAAAGCATGTATTTCCTTGGAGGCAGATATGTAAAAGAAATTGAGCTATATCTTGTGAAGAATAAAATAATTAGCATTTGATCTCAAGCTCACAATCAAAGGATAAACTAAAAACACAATACAACATGTAAAATAACATTTTAATAAAGTGATAGCAGTGACATAAAGTGATATTCAATTTATTTGCAAATGATTGATTCAGGCAATGCATGCTGTTAGAGTTCAGAGAAGGGAGAAATACATTCTGACATTCAATAGAAGTTCTCGCTTGCTGTAACTTAAGGCAATTTTATTTGACTTAGTCTTTTGTGATCACTAGAACTGGCAAATTTCAAGTATCCTTTTTTTTTTTTTTTTTGATTCTTTATATGTTCGACATTAACCAAAATTTCTAAGCTGTCTTTGACACTTTTCCTCTAGGGTTTGGTTGAGTATCTGTTAAATAATCTGTAATTATTGATAATTATGCTTTAAGTCAATTTTCATGACATATCAAACTTAAAACTAGGGGAAAGCTTATGTCTTATTTCCCATGTATATGCAGCAGAGTTAAATCCATGTCATCACCTCTTTTATTATTTCCAAATCAGTTCTGGTCTTATTTGAGTCTAGGTAGGCCTTTGTCACCTCAAATATATACAATATTTGCTTGAAATAATATGTTCTCTGACCCTATCACTCTATCTTTTTTTGAAAGCAACTTGATTCAATTCTGCTCAAATGTATTAATATTGCCATTGCAAATAACTCACTTGGCAGGGACAAAAAAGTTCATGTGTCAATGTGATTAGAAAAGAGGGTGAGGCACTGGAATAAGTGAGAGAGACATTTTAGAATTAATCAAGATAAGAGTACCGTCATGTCATATCTCATATTTTATCCAAACAAAAGCATGGGGTGTATGCAATGTATACTTTTCCTTGGCCTTGATATTTCACTTTGCCCTGGAATTAATAAATCTTTCCTTTAATTAATCAATTCTAGTTCTAGACTACAAAATATTAGGTAGAATGTTCTTTTTGAGTCATTTTTTTCTTGCAGCCTAAATTTCTGAATATACATATTGTGGAAGCAAGACTAGAAATAGTATATTTTGGGTAGGAGGCAGATATTAAGGACTACGGTGTAAAAGAAAAAAAATGATTTTAGTGATAAGCTAAAATATAATACATGCAAATCTGAAACACCCTTGAAATGATCTGAGGGCATTTTCTCTTCCAGTGATGAAACACCTATGGACTCAATCATGTGTATCATTGTGTTCATGATGGGTAGATCAAAATGCCTATTCTTTTTCTACCTCTCCAAGTCACTGTTACCACACCATAAAATTATCAGCAGGGAATAACACAACCAAATCTTCTCTTGCCATTCTTCCTAGGTAAATATATTGTTGGAGATTTTATATCAGGATATGAACACATGAGGGTGAAGGAGTGAAAAAAAATAGCCTTCTCTACCCAAACTTTCCTTCATGTTTATTGCATCTCACAAAGAGATAGATTTGGATATGGGACAGAGAACAAGGACAATAAAGCCATACAGAGCTGTGGATCTTATGTGCTTCTTATGCACAGGTGCCAAAATACTTTCTCTCCAGGGGAAGTAGTACCTCTCTTGTGGACAGTGTGAATATAAACCAACACTTAACCAAGAGAAAACAGAAACAAGCAAATATGACATTAATTTTTAGGTAAAATTTTATTTCCACTAAATTACCCTGAATGTTTTAAATGACACTCAAATTGACCAAGAGTGCAGAGAAACTGGAAGAAATTTAAACCCAGACTATAATTGATAATATATAATATTAATATTCTTGTGTCAATTCTCAACCAAATGACAACCTACCAATAATTATGTCTTTAGCCCTAGTTATTCAAATCATTTCACTGCATTAGTTTTCTGGAAATCAAACTGAGAATAACAAATGCTTTCCCAGGAGTGTAATCTACAGCTGTTTCTGGGAAACCACAGAAATCCTTATTGAAGGGGAAATCAGAACCTGACCTATCCACGCTCACCTATATTAATACTGAGCTAGGTTCATAACCTCTGTGTGTTGTCAATGTGCTATAGAGCTGCCTGTAATGACAGGTCATCCATTCATTCAGCCAATAGTCAAATGGTATTCTTTTAATGCCAATCACTGTGCCAAATGATAAGCTTTCAAAGAAAACTGCCATCCACTGCACATGTCAATTCCTTTCTTTGTGGTTGCATAAAAACAGACTGAGGTTTAGACCCCTTAGATCTGTATCTAAGTTCATGGCTGCCACAGGATAAAACAGCAGTAAAGTTAGGAAGAAATGTTGTACCAATCACAAAAGCATGTGTTGGCTTAAAAAAGTACTACTTTGAAGATATGAAAGTATCATTCCATATTATTATTCCATTATCACAAAGAAGATTCCTTTAAGTCAGGAGGGGAAGAAAGAGGAACCTTTGGAAAAACCTATGACTTCCTGGAACTTAACAACAGATGATGGTAATTGGACCAGAGGCTTTTGGTATATTACTTATATTCTTCATAAAGCACGTCACCAGGTCTCAGTGACATATTTGAGCATTGTGAATACAATTTTGTGTTTGTGTTTGTGTATGTGTGTGCTGCACACACACAAACATTTTAGAATATATTTTATAGGTATACATATCTATTACATGTACATATATGTTACACCTATAGTTATTAAGAAGAAAATGAAAATAAGAGTGCAAATGTCTGCTTTACACAGTGTAAAACTTTTACAATGAACTCACATATCAGAAAATTCCACATGTAGAGGCTGTATTTCGAAAGTGTACTGTCAGAACCATAAGCCTCACTGCCAGGACTCTGAGCAACGAGCTTATGAGTCATTTCCTTGGGTTTCATTTTAAGAAGGTTTCAATTCTTAGTCAGAAAGAATGTATGACAGTTGGGATATGAAAGGTCTTTTTGTCACCATGACCACATTCTTGCCAGAAAAATTAAAGAAAATTGAGCAAGTCTTCTTAAGTCTCGAAATAAAGTTCAGTGTGCCTTTCACCTTTCACCTTTCTAGACCCATAGAAATTTACCCTCAGTGATCAGCATAATTCTCATTGATTCCAAGAAAATAGTTAATTGGATAGAAAAAATCAGAAGCTAATTTGTTCATTACATTTTTGATATTAACTTTGATTTCTTCAGGGATTTTTTTTCTTTTGCCACTTTTATGTGACCCCTTTTTATAATGTGACTCTGTTAGAGTGAACGGTATAATTTGACATAAGCAAAATTAATCTTTTTTCTGAACTGGATTTTCTTATAAGGAACTGCTTGGAATCAGAGAGACAGGCTTAGTTAAAAATCCTCATAATACACTCTCACACACTCACACACACACACACACAAACACACACAAACATACTAACCTAGTTTTCCATATGCTTCTTTGAGTGATTGTTCCTGACCACATACACTGAATGACTGTGCTGATTAAATTCTGTGATGTTTTCTCCACGTTTAATTCATCTTGTCAGGTATGGAAGACCAATGGCTTTACTTTAAAAAAAAAAAAAGAAAGAAAGAAAGAAAAGAAAAAAGAAAAAAACCCACAGGGCTTTGTTCCTTGACCTTTAGTTCTGAGAAAAACACTGAAACACTGAAACACACCCATCTAAGTGGCGAACGTTTAAGCTAATTTCTGTTTTATGAAGGAGTGGGGGGCTTGTTAAGCTTGAAAATAAGACTGCTTTTTGGAATCAAGTTGGTGTTTCTCCTCTGCCTTGGACAACTAAACAGCCTTCCATGTCTCCGTTGGGTTCCCACACACAGCCTGTGAAGTTTCCCCGGGTCCAGGCTGGTTATCTCACAGATCTGCAAAGCTCCAGTGAATAATTTATCCCAGGCAGGAGGTGACAAGTTAACACGCCCATTTTGTCTAAAATGCTATGAAGGCATCAAGACGGAGTGGAGCTGCAGGGTGAGGGAGCGCGGCTGATGGGTACCAGAGTCGGTTTAGAAGAGAGGACTCCGCTGTAAAGAAAATGAAATGTAATGAGATACTCTTTCATGCATAATTCATAGGTGAAAACATGACTGCATAAAAAGCTATGGATTTTAACAAGGCAAGCCTGCAATCATGCACATTATCTTCCTAGAGGAACTTTATATAATATTGGTCAAAAAGGAGAGGACTCTGAATACCAGTCCAAAATAAAGCTGATGGGTTTTCAAATGCAGCAGAATTGACTTTAATGTACAATGTCTGTAAAAGGAACAATTTTTATTTACACCTGAAAAAACCTGCTTAGCCAAAAATTTACTTTAAAACATTTCCTCTCTCTTCTTTAAATGGGAAAAAACAGAGAAGGAAAAGAATGGAAGATTCACATTGATAAACATATTTAAAATGCATAAGCTGTATTTACTGAATGTTACAGGGTTAAATTCAACTGGACTTGGCAGGCATTTTCCCTCTACTGGTAACAGAAGTTTAGATAGAAATGTAGGCAATGAAGAGACTTTAAAAATGATAACAGGTTAGCTATTGTCAAAGTAAAATTTAATTTGGGTGCATTGTGAGAGCAAATTTTGCAATTCAGGTTTCAAGAACGTTTTAGGGGCTAACACGTGCCTGATTTGAAGTGGTGTTTAACATATGGGGCTCTTAGTTGAGGAATTAAAGAAGAATGTTGATTAAACTTGGGTTGCCTTAAAGGTATCACCATCAAACCCGGAAGGCGCTTTAACTTGAAAGAACTGGCAGGATGGGGGTTGGGGTGGAGACAGTCCTTTGGTTGTCCACACTTAAGAAGCACATAGGAATACAGGCAACACAACAGAAGAGGTCAGAGGTGTCTGCAAAACATACAAGCTGGAGAGCTGTATGGGCTTGTTTGCTTGGCTTATGCTATGTAATATCAATATTTGAGTGAAAAGCAAAGTAGTTACATGGCATCCTGGTACAGCTTTGTGGCTCTGATATTTGGCTAAGGGAAGCAGTAAATGTTGAAAAAGGCAGATGTATCAATATCAAAGTGATTGTCTACCACAGGATTTTTTTAAGGCTCATACAAAACAGAGATCTGCTGTAAAGAACCCAGGTGGGAAGGAAGAACTTGGGAGTTTGAGATTTGCAGATACTAACTACTGTGAATAAAATAGATAAACAACAAGGTCCTACTGTATAGCACAGGGAACTATATTCTGTGTCTTGTAGTAGCATATAATAAAAAATAATATGAAAAGGAATATATGTATGTATATGTATAACTAAAACATTATTCTGTACATCTGGAAATTGACCCAATATTGTAAACTGACTATACTTCAATTATTAAAAAAAAAAAGAGAGACCATCAGGCTGAAGTGGCTTGTTGCCAAATAATTTATTCCACTTAAACTAAACTGTTGGATTAATCTCTGATGTTACTCAGCTGTACTTCAGGTTTTGACAATATTTGAAAAATGTAGGCTTTGGAAATTAGTTAATGATTTAATTTCTTTTTTACTAAAGTATAGTTGATTTGCAATGGTGTGTTAGTTTCTAGTGTATAGCTTAGTGATTCAGTCATTTTATATATATATATATATATATATATTCCTTTTTATATTCTTTTTCCTTATAGGCTATTATAAGGTATTGAATATCGTTCTCAGTGCTATACAGTAGGACCTCATTGTTTATCTATTTTATTTACAGTAGTTTATATCTGTTAATCCCATACTCCTAATTTATCCCTCCCCTCACCTTTCCCCTTTGGTAACCATAAGTTTATTTTCTATGTCTGTTGAGTCTGTTTCTGTTTTGTAAATAAGTTCATTTATGTCATTTTTTTTTAGATTCCACATATAAGTGATATCATGTGATATTTGTCTTTCTCTGTCTAATTTACTTCACTTAGTATGATAATCTTCAGATCCATGCATGTTGCTGTAAATGGCATTATTTTATTCTCTTTCATGGCTGAGTACTATTGAAATAAATGTATATATATTTATATTTATATATGTTTATACTATATATTTATATTATATATATATATATATCTCACAGCTTCTTTACTCAATCATCTGTCAATGGACATTTAGGTTGCTTCCATGTCTTGGCTATTTTATTAAATATGAACATTGGGTTCATAGTGCTGCTATGAACATTAGAATGCATGTGTCTTTTTGTTCTTGTTTTTAATGTATTTACTTTTATTTTGGGGGGGGTTGGTGAGGGGTAATTAGATTCATTTATTTATTTTTTAGAGGAGGTACTGGGAATTGAACCCAGGACCTCATTCATGCTAGGCATGCATTCTACCGCTTGAGCTATACCCTCCCTGCTGCATGTATCTTTTTGAATTGGAGTTTTATCTGCATATATGCCCAAGAGTGGGATTTCTGGATCATATGGTAAGTCTAATTATAGTTTTTGAAGGAATCTTCATACTGTTTTCCATAGTGGCTGCCCCAAATTATATTCCCACCAACAGTGTAGGAGGGTTCCCTTTTTTCCACACCCTCTCCAGCATTTATTGTTTGCAGACTCTTTAATGACGGCCATTCTGACTGGTGAGAGGTGATACCTCATTGTAGTTTTGGTTTGCATTTCTCTAATAATTAGTGACACTGAGCATCTTTTCATGTGCCTATTGGCCATCTGAACGTTGTCACTGGAGAACTGTCTTTTTAGGTCTTCTGCCCATTTTTTAATTGGGTTGTTTGGGTTTTTTTGTTGTTGTTGTTATTGAGTTGTATAATGATTTAATTTCCTAATATGGAATATCACAGCTTTTGTGGACAAAGCAGAGCCCTGCCTGGAGCAGGTCACAAAGGGAGTCCTCTCAGGATTCTAGGGCTCCCATCCAGGTTTCCGTGATAAACTTGAAGCCTAAATCTGACCATTGCATTATGTTTAACTATTCACTTTAATACTACTTTGATATATTCTTGGCACTGTTTTGCTTTTAAAAGATGTTTACCGTCCACTGCCTCCTACATAGACCAAGTGACACGAGGTGACCTCTCCAGGGCATCCAGAACTAACCAGCTGGTTACACTTGTCTAAACCTACAAAGAGAATTTAATACTCCACTGTTCTCTTTTCCTTCCTTCCTTCCCTCCTTCCTTCCATCTTTTCTTTCTTAAAAAGAGAAACAAAAACATGCACACATCCAGAGTGACTTATCTCTGTTTTAATAAATCCAAATTGGCTGTGTGGCTGTGAAAGGATAGTTCAGGGAGACAGTATCTACTCCTGACCCCACTAGAAGGGGACAGGAGGTGACTCCCAACTGGTCCCTCTACCTGAAAGCTGTGTGCGCCTCCACCTCTTCCTGCCAGTTGAGCCCGCTGCTGAGAAGTCTGCTATATGGAAGGATCCATTTTCAAGCACAGAAAGAACTTGTTTGCTTGTACACCTGTGCTCTAAAGGAAGTTTTCTTATGGCTTATGCCAGTTGGATGACTTGCTGAATTCTTTAGCATACATAAAAATGCAAAGTGCCTGAAATGGGATTGAAATGATAACATTATTTGAATTCTCTCTCGGGGTCAGATGAGACAGACGGTTGCATTAGGAGGATTTTCCTGGGTACGGCTTCTTTAGTCGAAGTGTGTTTCCTATTTGTTTCCCTTTCTGTGAAAGCAATGCCCATATAAAATAGCATATAAGACACATTTGAAATAAACAGGGGGCACACTGAGACATGAATATGAAACTGCCATTGACTGAGCTCCACACACATTGGTAAAAGCTATCATAGGTCTCCTGGATTCCACATTCTCCTGCAACCTGCTCCATTCAGGAAGTCTCATAAAAACAAGCCATGTACCTAGAAAGATGCAGTCCTCAAATCAAGTGAACTTCCTTTTCCCACTCTTTCAGATAAAATCAGACTATGGCTTCATTTGCTTAAATTCTTCAAATGTCTTATGATGCTTAAAACACGTGTACCTTTGGGGGCTTGGCCTCTGCCAGTCCTTCCAAGTTCATTTCTTACTGCTGTCCTGTCTTACTCTGTTTCAGCCACTCTGGCTTCCATGATAATAAGGAAGATGATATGGTCTAGAAACAAGAATGAAAAAGTTGGCTTTTAAGGTAAAAACTGTACTCCCTCTGTTGGAATGAGAAAAAGATGTACAGACACAGATAGTAGAAAAATGGGGGAATTTTTCTTTAATGATGTATTTTTTTAATGAGTGACACATGAGATAAAGGGAATTTTTAAGAAGGAATTCAGATTTCAAGTTATCTTATAAAATGACCTGGAGAAATTAGTGTCCATCCAGAAAAGGAAGTGATAACTAGAAACCAGCATGGGTTCACCAAGAATAACAATTTGGGGCAAATTTTATTTCTTTCTAGACTGTGTTATTTGATGAGAAGATTAGGATACAGTAATAGCATCTGGCAAGGTCTCTGGTGATGAAAAACCTTGACTCCATGCTTATCAATTTGATAGATTGGAAGCAGTAAAAATGATTTTGCCCCAAGGTGCTGACCATTAGCCACCTAGAAAAAGGAGCTGTTTGCGAGTCACAGGACTTTAGAAGCCTTGATTTTGTTCACAATGTACAAAGAGTTTGGATGAAAAAATGCAAGACTTTTTTTTTTTTTATCAAATTGGTAGGTAACTTGAAACTTGGAAGGAGAATGGACATTTTACCAGCAGATTTTTTTTTTCAATCATGGCAAACAGAAGCACATACTGGATTCTTAAAGTCCTTAATATGCTGTGTTTCCTTTTTTTGGAAAAGTTTTAAAAATTGAAATGGCTTATCCATGATTTTAATGAAACCAAGTGTGGGATGGGGCTGGATAAGAGTTCTAAGTGAGTGAGAGTGTAGGGTGACGGTATGTCTCTGGTTCTAAGAGTGTTTGAAGCTGTGAAGAGATGACTAACATTAGTGCCTTCTACCTGAGGAAGAAGGTTTCCTTGCCCCTGCCCCTCTTTCCACCCTGATCCTTTTTGGACTTATGTTTTCAATCACTTCCTGATTCTCTCCTCTCCCCACTTAATTCTACCCTGGAAGTCAGGAGCTTCCAACATAGGTACCACGCTGTCTCTCCGCTGACTCTACTTTTTAGGTTACTTTTTTCCCCGAGTAGGATCTAGCTTCTTAGCCAGAAGGAAAGTGACCTGTTTGGTCTAAATACGAAAAAGCTGAGCTCATTTTTTTAAAGGCATATTTTTCAGCTTTATTTCAAATGCTGCGTCACATGAGAACCCATTGCTCAGAAATAAATTTCATGCCATGAAATAGGAGTATGAAACATATTCCAAAGTGCTGAAGGAATCAGTTGTCCCGTTAGGTAATGAATACCGAGAAGAGTAAGCATTAGTAATTTATGGCTTAAAATGCTTGGGTCTGATCATCATTTTGGCCTCTTTGAAGGAGGATTTGTAGCCACCAGGTTGTCCCTCATTAATACCAGGCCAAGTGCCCCAGAAAATCCCACTATGGACACCTCTGTATTTTTACCACAACTAGACTCCCATAATGAAATAATGTAGAAATGTGTGTCTTTCAAATTTTATTCAATTCAAAGGGCAACTTTCTACCAATGGACTTTGTGCTGAGAAATTTGCAAGTCAGGTTCACTGCAAGAGCTAATATAAAGTGTTTTAAAGCTTCTGATTTTTTTTTTTTTTTGTAACTGTGCCTTTAACCATCACCAATATTTGTATTAAGATGAACCAGAGAATGGGCATTTGGTTTATTTTAACATGTCAGATAAATAGTTCCTGGAAACCAACTAATATTTACTTAGCTGCTTCCTCAGATCAAGGGCTTTATACTTTCTTGCTCATGTAACAAAATGCTTAAACATGCTGAATTATAATCTGTAAAGAAAAAACAGGGGCATTGTAGACTGTTCAGGAAGAGTAAGAATTCCAGTTTTAAAATGCATTGAGTTCCTGGGAACGTGAGACCACACTCATTTACCACAGCTGAATGAGCTAAATGGAGCACCTTGTTTTTAAAAACTGCAAAATTGTTTGCTGGAAATAACATAAGAACTTGAGAAATAATTTTGGAGAATTTATGACTGTAAATAAATCTTGCCTGTTTTCATTCTAAACCCTATCAATGTCGTATAACTTTTAAAAAATCCTTCAGATGTTTTTCAAAATTTACTTGGTAAGATTGTTATGGAATTAGTATATATTTTCCATAAAGTATGGATTTGAACAACTTTCTTCTGAATTTTAGAAGAGCCACAAAATTTATGTATCCACAAACCAAAGATGTCCATCAATGGGTAAATGAGTAAACAAATTATGCTTTATCTGTGTAGTGGAGTACTGCTTGTCAAAGAAGACGAATAAACTTCTGATAAATGCAACATGACTGAATCTAAACAAAAATCTGCCGGGTGAAAGAGGCCAGACATAGAGGAGAATACACTGTATGATTTCACTTACATGAGTTTCTAGAACAGTAAAACTAACCAACATGTTGTCTTTCTGATATTTTGTTGTTAGTGTATGCAATGGAACAGATTTTTGTGTATCAATTTTGTGTCCTGCAACTTTACTGAATTGATTGATGAGTCCTAGTAGTTTTCTAGTGGTACCTTTAGAATTTTCTGTGTCTACTATCATGTCATCTGCAAACAGTGACAGTTTAACTTTTCCCTTTCCAGTTTTGATTCCTTGTATTTCTTTTTCTTTTCTGATGGCTGTGGCTAGGGCTTCCAAAACTGATGAATAAGAGTGATGAGAGTGGGCATCCTTGTCTTGCTCCTGATTTTAGAAGGAATGCTTTCAGCTTTTCTGATTGAGTGATTTCCATTACTCTAACTTCCAGACCACTTGTATGTTCTTCTGTATTGCCTAATGTGTTGTTAATTCCTTCTAGTGTATTTTTTATTTCCCCTAGTGTATTCTTCAGCTCTGAGTCTTTTTATAACTTCTAATTCTTTTTGCTGAAATTCTCTCTATTTATCTATGATTTTCCTCCATTCAGTTTTTATTTGTGTTTTTATTTTATTGCTTTGAGCTCTTTATCAGGTAAATTATTCACCTCTGTCTCATCAGGAGGTTTTTTTTCAGTTTTTTTTTTCTTGTTTTCTCTTTTTTGTTGTTGTTGGAACATATTCCTCTGTATTCTTACTTTATTTAACTATCTCTAGGTAAACAGTTACCTATCCTGATCTTGAAGTTGTGTTCTTGTGTAGGAGTGTACCTAGATAGCCTGTGTCTGCCAGTAGATTTGGTGGAGAGCTGGATCTGAAGTGAGCATGGCTGCATCTTCTTCCTGGGTTTGCTGGCATCTGCCACTTTGGTCAAGAAATAAGGCTGGTGTTGGAGGGCCTAGACTAAAAGTCATATATGAGGCAGGGTTTCTATTATGCTCAGTGGCAATCACTGGCCTCTGGTGATGGTCCCTGAGGGAGCTGGGTTTCTCCTGAGGGTTATGGAAGTCTCCGTCTTGGTTGGGGTCATAGCTGAGGCCGAGAGCTTGGACCAACACTTCTGTGCTGGTTTCACTTTTTCCCCAATGTGAATTCCTTGGTAAAAGTGTGGTCGGGGCTGGAGGTGTTGGCGCCACACTGCTGAGCAGGTTTTGTTCCCTTAGGCAATAGTGGCCCCTTCCCTAGAGCTAATTTCACTTCTAAATGTGGGTAGGGGCATGCTTGCTGGCAATGGTTGCCTCTGCTCTGGTCAGAGGCGTGGCTGAGGACAAGTGTGTCTAAGTGTACACACTCTCATGGGCAATGACAGCCAACTACTAGGTGGGGAGAAGCACCAGAGCAAGAAGGGCTGGAGCAGGAGCCTGGTGCGGGCTGAGAGGCAAACAGGTGGTCCTGCAAGACAACCAGAGTCTGTGCAGTTTTCGGTTTGCTGCCTGTGTGCACACAACTCAAGAGCAGAATCTTGGTTTCTTATGGCCCTTTGCTGAGCCCCACTAGATTTCAAACCAGTAGGACTTGTCTCTCTGGCGTCAAACCCCAAGCGGTGGAGTGCCTAATATGTGGTTCAAACTCCTCGCTCCCCAGGGGAGATTCCAGAGCCCATGATAGCCCCCTCCTCTTCTGCACATCCTGCAAGAGGTTTAGGTCCCAACAAGATCGCTTTCCCTCCCTTCCCATCAAACTCTGTGTGGATCCTCCCTTACAGCCTTAGTTGCACAAGAGCTGTTCTGCCCAATTCCAGGTCATTTTCAGCAAGACTTGCTCGGCATGTGGTTGCGTTTTTGACATGCTCAATAAGGAAGGTAGGCTCAGGATCCTCTTACTCCGCCATCTTAATCTCCATTCTCTAATACTTCTAGCTGAACCTTGTTCTCACAAAAGATTCTGCACATCTGAACTCTTTTCATTTGATGCAAATGGGCCTTCATGCCAGATTGAGAAGCAGATATCACTCTATTTATCTTCTTTTTTCATATCCTTTCTGATACATCCTCACCGAAAAAAAAAAAAAAGGAAATTGATCAATACTTTTAAGATAGAAAAAAGAATCTTGTCCTGGTATCTATTCCTACAAATATTTAAATAGTTCCTTCAAATAGGAAAATGTGCTAAAGAATCTTGCACATGTGAGAAATTTACAGTAATAATTTTTACAAAGTCTATCAGAGAAAATCCCTAAGGCATTTAAGGTGATAAAAGCAGATGTGATATTGGCTATACCATTTAGCAGGGAACTCACTGAATAAGACAAATATTTCCAAATACACTAGGCCTTTGTCCAGTCATGTGTGACATTTTTTCTAAGTAATATAGACAGGAACAAACTAACCTCCAAATTTTCTTTAATTATCTAATCAATATCATCAATCAGATAATAATATAGTGTTCTCCACTATGCTTTTTTTTAAAACAGCAAGAAGATGTTAGTTGGATTATGATTTACTTCCATGGATACAAAAATACACAATTTTGGACAGTGAGCATAAGCATTAAAAGATGACATCAACATGGTATAAATCCAGAGAGAGAGATTTTTCATTAACATTATTTAAGTTACCTTTAAAACCTCTGATTTAATTAAAGACCTCTCAGAATATGTGTACATAAGAATTTGTAGGATGAAAATGTATGCTTTGGAATCTTTTAATAATACATTCTGTGCAGAGATATCTGTATTAATGAAATGTTGCTTTCATGCCCTTCTCTACAATGCTTTCAATTTCTTTGGATGGGAAGATTTCCATATCTAAACTATAGGACATTGTGCCCAATAAAACCTAAAGAAAGCTATTGTCACAAAAATTACATGCCATCTCATCCTGACACATTTTAATTCCTCGGGCAAAAACAAATGTCATAAAAATCTTGCCAGTTCCACAATAGTAACAATCTAAAATGGCTACCTACCCCTTAGCTTCAAATTATGTTTTCTGTTCCACAAACACAAAGACTTTTTCCAGTGTCCATATTTAATAACGTGCCTGCTATACACAAATAAGAAAGTTTAATCTTAAAGCAAATATAAAAAAAATCAAGAGAACAACAGATAAAAAATGCTTCTGGTGCTGTTTGTTTCTGTGGTGTTAATAGCTGGCATGTAATTAAGCTAATTCTAGCCTAAGTATTATTAGTACTATGTTTTAT
This sequence comes from Camelus dromedarius, assembly GCF_036321535.1. Taxonomy (NCBI): domain Eukaryota; kingdom Metazoa; phylum Chordata; class Mammalia; order Artiodactyla; family Camelidae; genus Camelus; species Camelus dromedarius. The sequence goes on along the minus strand of NC_087465.1, from coordinate 16,967,957 downwards.
TATCTCTGAAAATTTAATGACCTGACATGATGTGTGTCAATGTGCTATTCAAATATCTCTATTTTCAATTGTATAATTTTTTGTTATACTTTACATTGTCATCTTTTCTGTCAACATTTTAATTTAATGGTAACCATGGAGATCTTCTAACCCTCATGTGTCTGAATATAAATCTTAATGAAAATGGGCTCAGCAGTTTTGATTCTGTTTTCTGTTGTTTGGAACTGGCTGAGAGCTATGAATATTTAGTACAACTGACCCTTTCAAAAGGAATTCAGCAAAGATTGAATTAGAGACAATACTTTTACTGCTTATCATTTTTGACAGTGACTGTAAGATTTGATTTCAAGGTAGCTCACTCACATAACAAGTTGGTACTGGTGTCAGCAGAAGTACTCAATTTTTCCATATGGACCACTCCACAGGACATTTTGAATTCTGGCATCTGACTACTTCCAAAGAGCAAGGTGTAAGTTGCAGTATTTTATTTTTATGATGTAGCCTCAAAAGTCACACATCTTTGCTTCAACAGGTTCTTTCCATCACACACATCAGTCTTTTTCCCTGTGGGAGGTACCACTCAGGTGTATGAGCACCAAGAGGCAGACATGATTGAGTTCTATCACAGAGCCTTGTTACCACAGAATACGTTCTAGCACAGGAGGTATTTAATATGAAGTTGACCTGCTGTAAGAAATGAAAAGACCCTGCTTCTCCAGCCCAAAAGGGAGAAAAATCACCCATCTGTTTCTTACTTTCTGAACTTTGATTAATAATGGTGATGAACTATTTGATAGATTAATTTCATTCACATAAAATTGGCACTTTTAGTTTTCTTTCCTCAAATTTAATTATTTCAACTCATTTATAATTTATTTCATTCTTCTTTCAACTTTCTCATATTTTATTTGTTCAATTCTTAATCACAAAAGTTTGGGTGAATAGGTTTGAACTGACACTGAACCAAAGGAAAGAAAGCAAGGCATCTCTCAGCAAGTTCATTACAGAATCTTTAAAGTCTAATTTTGCACTACAATTTTATGCTGTTTTGTTAAGAAACTGGTTTTTTAAATAAAAAGATATTAATTGTAAAATTCACATAACTTTCTGACCTTTTGTTACAACACTGAAGTAAAATTATATTACTAAATGGTAAAGTATGGTAGAGAATATGGAAGCAATAGTTGGCCTTAACAGAGTAGAAAATGTTGAATAATTTTTTAAAAGACAAAAAGAAATAAAAGGAAAAAAGTTTGCATACATTGACTAAGAATCATAAACTCAAATATGTACAGGGAACAGGCGGGTAATATAAATGGTTAAAGCAAAAGCTGAGGAGACTAGAAAACTGAGAAGATGCCACATTTAAAGAGGGCAATGAGTATGAAGCCCATGCCAATTTCTGAAATAATTCTTGCAATAATTTTTTAAAAAGCCATAGAAATATGAACTTTTAGAACTCTTTTTATATAAATAGCTTTATTGACATATAATTAACATACCATAAAATGCATCCCTTTAAATTGCAAAATGAACTGTTTGCAGTATTTTGTTGTGCAACCATCACCACGGTCCAATTTTAGAACATTTTCATCACATCAAAAAGAAACCCTATATTCATTAGCAATCACTTCCTGTTTCCCTCTCCACCCAGTTCATGGCAATGACAACCACTAACCTACTTTCTGTCTCTACAGACTTGCCTATTATGGACAGTTTATATAAATGGAATTATATTTATGTGGTCCTTATCAGTGGCTTTTTCTGCTTGTGTTATATAAATGAGCCAATGATGCTTCTGTATATTAGCCTTATGTTGTTTGCCTTTTCATAGCAGGCTAGCATCTGTTAGCATAAAAGTTCACGGACATCAAACTCTTACACAATCAATGGTTTAAAATAAAGCTCAAACAAGCAGATTTTTAGCCATAAAGCAGCCACTGTTCTTCTTCGGGTATCTCTGGTCTAGAGAAACCACACTCAACATCTACTAGCCATAGATAAGGTAAACTCCAGGGCCCTAGTGACTCTCAGCCATTGTTGTCCTTCAGAGAGCTCTGGTCCAGACTCGCCCCAAGGAGCCCTGAGCAGCATCACACAGACACATAAACTCTCCTCTCTGATTCTCCTTCTTTCATCTGTGAGTTCCCCTCTCCACTCCTCTGTGAGCATCTTTGCCCTGCTCCTCTTTTGGATGATGGCCCACATACATGGCCTCTGAAAAGTTTCCTACTGTGAGGGACTCTTTTCCCCAACCTGCCTTTAAAGTCAAACTTATCAAAGTGTTGCCCATATAAAGCTCATTGTGTGTTATTATCACCTCAAAGTCACATGTTTTTTTTCTGGATCAGCCCCAACATCCTTCAAACTCCACTATAGCTTAACACAATGTTTCCAAGATTCATTCATACCATAGCATGTATCAATATTTCATTTTTCATTGTTAAATAATATACTATTTATGGATATACCACATTTATTTATCCATCTATCAGTTGATGGACATTTGGATTGTTTCCACTTTGTTTCCATATTAGTAAGTATATTCCTATTCAGGTTTTTGCAGTGACATATGTTTTCATTTCTCCTGCTTATATACCTAAGAGTAGAATCTCTGTGTAATATGGTAACTCTATGTTTAGCATTTTGAGGTACTGCTAAACTCCTTCCAAAACAACTGCCTCATTTTACAATCCCTCCAGCAATGTCCTATGGTGCCAGTTTCTCCACATCTTGCCAACACTTGCTATTGTCATAGTTCTAATAGTTTTTTTGTTTTATTGTTTGTTTGCTTGTTTGTTTATAGAGAATGAGGACTATTCTTAGTTTGTTAAATGATTTTTGTCATGAAAATGTTTTGGATTCTGTCAGTTGCTTTTTCTGCATCTACTGAGATGATCATGAGATTTTGTACTTTATTCTACTAACATAGTGTATTTGTTGATTTTTCAGGTGTGAAACCAGTCTGGAAGTCTAGGAATTGATTGCACTTTATCATAACGTATAACCCTTTTTATATATTGCTTGATTTGGTTTCTGAGTATTTTACTGAGAATATTTGCTTTTATATTCATAAAAAAAACTAGATTGTATTTTTTTTTTCTTGCCATGTCATTGTTTGGTTTTGGTGTTGGAGTAACCTGACCTCATAGAACGAGTTACAAAGTGCTCCCTCTTCCATTTTTTGGAAGAATTTCTAAATGATTAGTATTATTTATTCCTTGAATCTTTGTTGCAAGCATTTGGTTAATTTCCAAGGTTCTAACAAAGTTAATTTTGGCCATTTTCTTCACTTTTCTTGTGTGTGTCTATGGAGGAGAGAATTTTTTGGATGCTGTTACTTTGTCATTCCTGAAGTGCTTCCCAACTCTCTCATTTTGAAATGCTGAATATTCTAATTATTTCTTCTTAATTTCTCAATGTGTTTCAAACAAAACATATCTGTGGACAGCATATAGCCACAGAAAGAGAAACAACTTGAGATCGTTTAGGCTGGCTTGCATAATGCAGGTCTACAACATTAACTGAATACAGTTTGATAAAAAAAAAATAAGAAATCCTGATGTGGAGAGTCTCCTAAAGGTGTCTCTTTATTTTGGTAATAAGAATAAAATAATATTATTTCATAATCAGCCAAAAATTAAATTCTGTTTATTGTAATATTTGTAAAAGTCAGCAGAGTGTGTAGTTTATTTTTCAAATGTTATCAAAGTGGAAAATAACAATTTTAGACCCACAGATTATGAGATCATATCTCAATCTACAAATATCCTGGCTGAATGGCGAGTCTTAACATATCTATAAAATTCACTTATATGGACCACATTATTCTTTACTGAATATTTATATTCTTGAACCACTAGGTGCTTTTGACTCCTCGTTCACTAGTTTAGATGATACCACCTCCTTTTCCTTTCAAACAAGTTCCTGTATTCGCTTCTAAATATTTGTATATGCATGGGAGACTTTTTGTCAGCTAGATGAAGAGAGATGATATTTTCTCATGCTAGCGGTGAGGCATTGGGTGGGAAAAAGGAAAGGAGGAGTATAAACGAGAATAGAAAGTCTCCCATAGCACACTAAGTGTCTTGGACTGGATTTAATTACACTACAGAGTTGGGAAATGGGAGGCAGGTGCACGTGGAACTAGTCAGGAGGACTCAGAAGCCAAGACATTATATTTCCCTCTCTCTTCAGTGCTTAGTACAGTCATCCTTCAGTATCCACGGGGGATTGATTCCAGGAGACCTCGCAGATACCAAAGTCCTCAGATGCTCAAGTCCTTTATATAAAATGGCTTAGTGGGATGAATGCAGTCATATCCACTGATGTGAAACTCAGGTTTTGCATCTGTGGTTACAGAGGGAGAATGTACTCTCCTGTTTCCCCCAGGACTGGGGACTCTGGGAATGTCAGACTAGAAGAGGTTTACACATGAATGATCCCAAGAGGTGTGGCGGCAACATCTGGGTCCCTCCATCCAGCTTTGCTCACGAAGTGTGGAGACAAAGAGGAGACAGAGCAGGAGCGGAACTACAAAGCAACCAACACATGCACCTGTGAAGAGATTTTGAGCACGCCCCAGAACAACTAAGCAAATACTTGTAGACTTGTGGGTAGAGTTCCGTTTTAAATGAAAAGTTGATTTTGAGACCACAGACATTTGAATTTTAACTTCCTTTTATGTTGATGAGCTTTTTTTAGGTGATCTGTGCCTCAGTTCAACCTTCTTGTTTCCTCAGAACCTAATTGGTGATCTGCCCTTATGTGCTGATAGACTAACTCCTTGGTATCAAGATTACAATGAGTTCACTTCAAAGGTGCACTGGGGCATGTTACGCAAATAGACAACTGTTATAAATCTCAATACCCGGGTTGACACAGTCCAAATATGTGTGAAACTCAATTTAGCTGTTAGAAATGATTTATTATTTATATTTCCAAATCCAGATATGTGTCTGAAAGATCTGTTTACACAGCAAAACATACTTGTAAATGAGTGAATTGCTGATCTAAGCCACTGACCCACACAGCTCTCTCAGATGTTCTGGTCATTAGCTGGAAAAAATCTGGCCAGTATCTACTGATTGAGGCAAACATTTCACAAGCTCACACAAAGTTATACTATGAAATTCAGCTTCTTGCCTTAATAATTCCTGCACAGAATGACACCTGGAAGGTCCTCCCTGTTGTGAGTTGTCTGTTACATTCACACCCAAGGAACTCAGGCAGAGGTCTGCTTTATTCCATCTGAAATCTAACCTTTTGTTTAAAGTTTATTTCTATCCTGACTCAATTCACCAATTATTTGTACCAGTCCCAATGTTCTATTCCAAAAGCCTTTAGAACAGAGTTGATAAACAGCTCTTTAAGCTCCAAGAGCTAAATTAGTTTCCTTAATTCCCTTATATTGTTTTGTCTAATCTATGACAATTTTGAGATAGAAAGAGGCAATTAATTGATGGGACACTAAAATAATTAGCACAAACTGGAACTGTGGCCTCCTTACCTGGGAAGCACAAGAACATATTCTGCAGATTAATGAAAAAAACCTCAAGAACCACATGCTCTCATCTTGGTATATGTACTTATGTCTCTTCTTTACAGAAAGCATGAGAGACTTTCTAGGATGTGTCATTTCTCTCTTTCTCTTTCCTTCTCTCTCTCTCTCACTCTCTGAGATTAGAACAATGATACATTTATTTTTAAGACAAATAGCAAATTATGAGAAAGCTCTTTCCTTAGCCTGTCTCACTGCTTTGTTGGCTTCAAGAGACAGAACATTCTGAAAGCAAGCTTTTTGCAGCAGCACTGGATTTAAGAATTATTTCGAAGGTTCTACCTTCAAGTGCAGAACTGCACAATAGCAAATTTAACTGAAAGTGTTATAAATTAAACATGTGCAAATTAGCAATTGAGACTCCTACAGGCTGACTTTTAAAATAATAAAAACCCTAAAGATCCAGCTGATAAACCAGAAAAGGACATTGGGAAGATTGTCAGAGTGATGAGATTTTTTTCCTGACGGTGCAAAATTTTACTTCCTTTAGCTGAAAGCTTTGGGAAAAGGGGCATATTAAAATCTTTAAGTCAGATCACAGAGTCTGACAGAGTCTGTCTTACACAACATCACTGATGCTAACGTGATAAATATTTGGTCTTTGACCTTCTTTATGCCAACCTTCTCTAATTTGTCAATTTTCCTCTTTTTTGTTTTCTTCTAATTGCTTCACTTGATTCCCATTCAAATTTACTTGGCCAAAGAGAGAAAGAAAGGGGGCGGGGAGGTAAAAAGAATTTTACAAATATCAAATGAATCCATTTTTAAAGTATTTAAATAAATTTTGCCCTAGATGCTTCATTATAATTGCTTATTAAAAATAAGTTTTCCAATGCTTGTTTAGATTTTTTTACAAAGTAGAATCTAGATGATATTGTAGGAGGAAAGAAAATGTACTGGCTACAATCAGAAATCTAGTCAGAGTGCCTTGAGAACAAGTCCTGTGGCAACATTTACCACCTTTATGATACTGAGCAAGTGATTTAACGTGTAAGGGGGGTACACTCTGGTGATCACAGTTTAAAAAAAACCCCACAAATTTCATATTTTGTATTTAGCTCATATGTTTTTAAGCCAAGATCATGTAAGACTGTTAGTCAAAATTTCCTTGAAATAATGGCATTTTCTCTTGCAAAAAAGTCAATATTTTAACATTCATTACACAGTTGGTTGGAAAACGAAATGGATGGTGAATTTCATAGCAGCCTTTTCAGGCAGCGTACTTGATTTCAGGATCAGAAAGCCCACCTAAGTGCTATGGATGAACTGGGTGGTCTTCTGACTTTCCCTCCTGATGAGAAATCTGTGAGTCTGCAATGGCCCTTAGAAAGCAGGTACCAGCTAACATGTAACTGTACTAACATGATTGGCTGCACATGCATGAAGAAGCTGGAAGAGACCAGGTCAGAGTTAGTAAGGATGACGCTGTATAGTGATGCTGCGGCCTGTTCACAGTCAGCTGAGTCCTCCTGCCCCTCCTCCCCCCGCTGCATTTCATCTCCTCTGCTTCTCACTCACTCACCCACGTTCCCCTAACTGTCATCCAAGTGGACCATTCTGTGCTCCCTGTATCGGTCAGTGCCCCAGCCCTCATCCGTGTATGCAGCTTTATTTGATAGGATGCTTTTTTTTGTGAGCCATGATTCACATGTATGGTTCGCCTTGGGTAGCAAGCATTTGATAAACTCATTATGTCATGAATTTTTACAATACACTAGTCATGTTACTAAAAATCAGATAAAAGTTCCTTTTTCTCATGCCACTTTGCCGGCTCCTTCCATTTTCAAGTAGATTCCAGATACATATTTTCAAAAATATTTTATTATTTATTTGTTTATTTGCAGGGGGGAGGCAATTAGATTTATTTCATTAGTTTTTTGATGTAGATACTGGGGTTTAAAGCCAGGACCTTGTGCATGCTAAGCATGTGCTCTACCACTTGAGCTACACCCTCACCCCACAGATACATGTTTAATAAATGTTCTTTCCACAATCACAGAATCAGTGTTTTCCTAAATATGCTTGAGCATATATACTGCAAATAGGCTTCAATACACAAAGTGCTATCAGCACAGTTAATAATAATTAGTAAAGGAAACATAAGAAAGCTAGCTGGGTAATTCACAATTTCCAGTTGAACAGGTTGACTCTTCCACTTGCCTCTCTGGCACCCTGGGAAAAATGTTCAGTTTTTTAACTTTGATTTTAAATGGACAGCCACTGTTCTCCCGGGGGAAATATTCTCAGCAAAAAATCCTGGAGTCCTATAGTCAATAATAAAAGGAAAAAAAAAATATGAGCAACAAGGAAAAAGATCTTCTGAATAAATACATAGGTCAAGAAAAGAATGATATACTTAGAAGCATTTTTATGGTATCAGTACATCCTCTTTGCAGGACTGGATTTATCAGGGAAATGTCCAGCAATGCGTGACTTGGTGTGATGTTACAACATTCAAAAGGATACAAAATTTTTGAACAAGGTTGTAAACAATATAAAATATCTCCTTTTAAATCTGAGTTTATACAGTTATATCAACTTTATAGTTGTAGCACACGTTTAAGTAACTATAAACAATAATGTTTTCAACTAATAATATCTGGACTAGTTTTTTTTTTTTATCTTGTAATAGGTAAGTTCAGATCACCCCATAACCAGACTGTAATGAAATTGTCAACATTTTCTTCATTTCTTCTTTTCCTGACAAATGGTGTGAACATATCACCTTTTTCTCTTAATGGAAAACCTAACTAGAATACATCAAAATGCTATTAGGTTTTTCATTTTCTTCTACAATGCAATGCTGGGGAAGGCATGCAGCCTTCATCAGGGCACCACTGTGGAATATTCCTTGTCCCTGATAAAATGACTGCAGCAAAGGAAAATCAAGCAGAATTGTTCTCTGGTTGGTATTGCTGCTCCTTTGTTCCAATCTCTCTGAGAATGTGTGCAGGGGGATTATCGGTGCTGCAGGGATACACGTGGGTTATGTTAACTAAAAGGTGTCTAAAATTTTACCCAAGTAATTTTAATGTGCAAACATCCTTAATGAAAAAAGTCTTCATGTCCAACACTTCTTATGTACAGGCTGTGTTTTGGAATAAAAGACAGCTTGCTGTAAGTTTCAAAAGATGCTTATTGCAATATTATGTAGGCAGAGGGGAAAATAAAATCAAGTGCTCTTACCCCATGGGAAATATCTGTAGCCTATTCATTGTTTAATTTATTTTGTCTTGAACTAAAGCAATAATAGGATATAAAATAAATGCAAGCGAGAGTCTATGAGGCATAGAAGTCAGTACAGGAAAAGAGCACTCCTTCCAACTGTACGATTTTATCTATGGATCACCATGATTAAAATAGAAAGTAACAGTTTGCTCTTAATGGCAATTGAACAATAGAAAACCTTAGGTAGTATTTTTCCTGACATCATAAGAGATTTGATTATCTTCTGATAAAATAAAAGCAAGAATACTTAAATGGGATGTACATGAACATATATATATGACATCAATTTCTGAAGAAGATATGGCAGAAATACTGATTTTTGAGTAATCAACACAAATTCAAATGTCATTTTTAGAGAGATGGTCCAGTGTGACATAAGTAATCTGATAATTTAAGAAATCATGTAACTTACAGGAAAAATAATTTAAGGTTATTTTGAACTCCCTTAGTATTCAGCACAATAAAAATTACTTCATGCTTACTTGTATCAATCAATTTTAAATGCTCTAAATTGTTAATAAATGAAGAGACAATAGAATCTTTTCTCCAGTTATGTTATTCTTGACAACACTTCAACGATTCTTCCAGCAATGTCTGGGCAGTGGTATCTTGATTCGCTCTGAGTGACAGGTCCAGAGCAAGCATTTCTCCTAATGCTTGGGAAGAGTAACAAATATTTTCTTGGAGCTCTTGTTATGATTTATTTTTAAAATCCTAACTAGAGTTATGGGAAGACTTCATAGTGAAACATTTTTATTTTCTTTTCACCTCACCAAAAACGCAACCAGCTGTGTTGTGAAACTCGTTTCAAGTACAAAAATGATGCCACAATATTCAGTAAATGAACTTCCTAGAACAAATGACTATTAAGAATACACAGCGCAGTCCTTTGCAATCCCCAAATAATTTACTGTTCAATGTGGGATGGACAATCTGAGGCCAGAACAAACATATTTATGCCTATGTCCTTTTTTCTTTGCTGCATCTAAGTAATTTAAAGGCCAAAACCAAATATTTTATGCATCACATTTTCCTTTGGGGGAATAATTTTACAAGGAAATTTATCTAAGCTGAAAATGAGAATTATATATTGTAATATATATAGATATATTTATCTAAGCTGAAAATGAGAATTTAATATTGTAATGTGTATATATATATATATATATGTCTCCTTGAGAGTGATTTGGAAGTTACTTGGGTACTGACTTCAAATTTGGTTGATTTAAGGTACAGTGGTCATTACAGAGAAATTCACATTTTATATTCAGGCTCGTGAGTGTGGCAAAACCGCTGTCTTAGATATATTTTCAAATCAGAAAAAAAAAAAAAAAACAATGCACCTAGAAACCAAATGTTGAGGTCATTAGCTACCACCATTTGGTCTTGCTGCAATAACATCTCAATTGCATGCGTGGTAATTTACATAGCATTATCCGGTATGCTCTGTTCTGCAATTTGGCTTTTGGAGGTCACTCTACCTTGACTTACTTTGTTAAAAGAGAGCATTTTCAAAATATCAAAGCCATGCTGTTTCAGGGCCCACTATATCTCTGCTGGCAGCTTCTGTAAAAACAAGGTGCAATGATAAATTGAACTGGAAATCCTGAAATTTTAACCATTAAGAAAAAAAATCTTGAGGAAAATCTCAGAATCGTCTATTTAAAATTTTTCTTTAAAAAAAGAAGAAAGCTAAATTAGAGACTGGTGTCTCTATGTTTCATCTCCTGGTGCATGTTGTCACTGTGACATAGATTTCACGTGCTTCCATTATTTGTGTGGCATTTATTTGTTTTATTTTAAATTAAAGGTGTGAAGTAGCTGCCTGCCTGATTCATTTACTTCAGCATTAGTTGCTCATGGTAGATGCTCAATCCACTAGATACCTGTCACAATTTTGGATTGGATACCCATTACCTAGATTGATAGCAGTTATCAAACCTCAAAATACGTGTGTGTTCTCTTTTAAATATTAGCTGTCAGAGTGTGATAAGTTGTGTTGGGTTGTGTGGAGCAGGGTTGAACATATGACACAGAGAGGCTTAGTTTTAAAGATGAACGCACTTTAGGGCTGAAATCCATGACAAAAGAGAAGAGCAGATGGATGCCAACGTGGGCAGGAGGCAAAACCGGGGGTCAGTAACCCTCCCAGGTAGAGGAAAGCAATTTGACCTTCCTGCTTTTGTCCTAGGAAATGATTTGTTTAACTTAAGCTTTAAAAAGCATAAAAGGGAGAAAGAGCAGAAAATGACTCTTCTGCAAGGGGGCATATGAGCCTTATTACCAGTTCTCAGGGAAGCAATTCTGCCAAAGAACTCTGAAATTCTTGAAATCTGTATTCTGCGTAATGCCCTATCTCATGAAAGTATGAACAATATTTTCATTTTCTGAGAGTTAATTGAAATTGATGTGAAGCACTTGGGGAACTCATTTTTAGAAGGGCCTTTGTTGAAGTGTCTTTTTTTGTCGTATATTCAACATGATTATGTTAAATACCACTTCTCAGCTCAGAAGCCGTGCAGACCAGCTTATCAAAACTATAGCATATTTATTTTGTCTTCACAATTTTATTTTTATTCTTTTCCTGAATGGCCTTTCTGTATTTGGCGTCCATATTCTGCAGAAATGTGTACATTAATTCTATCTAATTGGAAACTACACAGCTTTTACGGTGTCCTTGCAGAAGAGACAGCTGCAATAAGGAGGCCCTGACACAGTGTTACCTCTTTAATAGATATTTTAAAAGTATATAATTGTGCCTTTGTCCATACAGTCTAACAAAGACACTCTTCTGACAAAGGATTACCGATCATTTTATTACTAGTATGTTTTCTATCTTTAAAATATACCAATGAAGAGTTCACTTTTAACCAAGTTAAGGCAGTGTTTTAATTAAGCAGACAGCTTGAAAAGGAAGGCTTCTGCGGAGAGGTTCAATTGCTTCCTGCAACCTTTATGAAAAGGGCAGGGTGCTAAAACAAACCTCCCACTTTTATTTTCCAAGGAGGAACAAAAAAAAAAAAAAATTAGAGCTCAAGGTAATCTCTCCATTAGTATTATTAATAGTGTTCAGCTTTCTTGAGATGCTTTAGAAGCAGACAGACTTGTCATGAGCATCACATTTGCAAGGAGTGTCACAGCTCCTGAAGGCTCTGGTGGAAGCAGGGAAGTGTGGTGTGTTAACAGTAACTGCGAACAGCCTTTGGGGAACAATGGGCTTACCTGAGATCGTGCCTGGCTTTTCAAAACACACGTTGCTATATTATACCCCATGCTCACGTTAGCGCTCATATAGTACTTGACCGGGCATCATTTTTTTTGAAGTACCGTTTCCAATTCTAAAGTCCTTTCTCATCCGCTTTGGATCATCTAATTGGAGTGTTAACAGCCTCCACCCACAAAACAGTGATTCCAACATGCATGCCCAATGGTCTCTAGCACAAGGGCTTGGCTACTCAGATGGGTGGATATGTGTTTTGCATTTTCTCCCAAATATTTGACTTTTTGGCTCTGCTAAGTCTCCCAGCACTTAGGTGTCATAAATAATTATCTAATAAAACCCATGGTGGTAAGCTAATAGCTCTAGATGAGCCCAAGATTTTCAGAACAACTGGGTCACAGAACTTCACACATCTCCAAAGCATTCAACAAGAAAAATGCAAAACTCTTGCAGAAATGTGTGTAACTGGGATATAATTTCTGTTTCACTGTTCTGTTTTATAATTAATCTGCTGGTGTCACTGAATAAAAGACCTCGTAATGGCAGTTTCTCTATGCAGACTGGCCGGGGGCAAGGGCTCAGTTTGCATGACTGTATTTTGTTCCAACAGAGCAGTGGCTTCAACTTAATCAGTTTGAATAAGTAATCAGCTCGGATATTGTTTCGAGATTTGTTTTGTCCTTAGGTCAAGTAAGTCCCTAACTGACATACTTTTATAGAATTAGGCACAGACTAACTGAGTTTGGCATCTAATCTGTTTTAGCCAGCCAGTAGTTCATTTTATCCATTGTCTACATCCATTGGGAGTCCGAGCTGCCCGTCATATAAACAATGTGCCCTCTTATGTCTTTGCAGAAATGGTGTAAAATTTTGTTTCAAAGATGAAATATGAAAGAAAGTATTTCATATAGTCACATGAAATAAATATACCACAGAAAAATCTCTAAGGACAGAGGGGTATCCAAAAGCAAGACAAGTACACACACACACACATGGGTACTGGGTGCACACACACACACACACACACACACACACACACACACACACACATACACAAAAATCAGGTATATTGACAAAAACAAAAAAGCCATTATAATTTTTAGAAAGTGGTGAATAGCAATATTGTAATCTTTGTTTTATTTGCAGAGGTATATTGAATATACATCACAATGTTCATGAGGATCATGTTTTGCCCTTAAGATTTTTAAACCCATAGGACAGAAAGTCATCTTATAATTGGAGTTTTATTGTGTATATTTCCATTTAGTACCCGAGGGTAAGTCTATCACAGAAACATACACAAGCCAACCACCATGTGGATTCTCATTTTAAATATAGCATTTGGGTATTGCCATCTTGAAATAGAGGACATTAGAGGATGCATAAAAATAAGGGATATTAATCCACTATTACAGTTCTCAAAATGTGATATCCATTGACTTACAGGTAATAGAAGGTAAAAGAGAAAAGGTGTGCGGATTATTCTTTGCTAAATTTGAATGGGTGAAGTAAACTTTCCAAATATTTTACAATTATTTTAATCCAGGAGGAAAATATACTCAGTTGATTACGACTTGAATTCATAAAATTATATATGCGCCCAGGCATATATGTATATAAACATGTATATGTTCAGCTTTGAGTTTGTGTACAAATGTGCATTCACATGTAAGCTCACAAACATATCACTCATAACCTTTTCTTTCATTAATTTTATTTGAAGATATTTTAAATAAAAAATAAGAAATAATAATGAATGCATCCCTACCTGTGATAAAAAGGCACAGAAAATAAATCTAACATTATCGGGACATTAGAAACTACCGTGGTTTTTTAGTCTCCAAGAAATTCAGAGACATAATATGGTTTCATCTGTTGTTAGTTTTCTCCCACTGAGCAGACCTCTCTAACTCCCGGCTCTGATGCTCAGGGAAAGTAAAACACAGCAGTTGAATTTCATCCACTCACACTCTACCTGGCTTGTGGATAAAGATAACAGTTCTGGTCCCTGTTGCTTTCAGTTCTTTCCTTGAGATGACTTAATTCATCACAAACAGGGTAAGCAATAAAAAATAAGGTTGAAGCTTGTGCTTTAGTACGAACATAAACTGTGCCTTATATATATTCAAATTCATGTCTAGTTGGAGGAAATATTCATGACTAATATTAAACTAAGCCCTGAATTAGGCAAAATGCAACAGACATATATTGAAGTGAGCATTTTATTATGTGCCGCGTCAGTCAGATTAAAGAAAAGAGTGCATGACACGGACAGGATATTGCATGTATATCAAGCAATCTATTTATATGTGACAGGGAGGGTCTGATTTCTGGAAAGAGTGACAACCCAATGAAATAACAGCTCGCCTTCAAAATTACAATAGTATCAATGTACACCTTTTAAGATGGAATTTTAAATTACAATTAACAAAATGTAGATAAATATGCTTCAGAATGAATAGTGACACAGAGAAAAAGAGGATGGAAAAGTCTTTATGAATGCAAAGGTTTTTCCATCCTTTACCAGTGTCCAGCCCAGAACACTGGTGGAAGCTTGCCATGTCCCTTAACAATCTGAACAAGAAATTTCAGACAAGTTAGAATTATTCTGTTACCCAAAGAGAGGAGGGTGTGGGTGTGGGAAGGAGTTGAATCACCAATTAGGAAAAAAGACTAGAATATAAAATATAAACACTACTCTGTTATTAGCCATAGCTGATCAGAAAATGATTATTGTTATAAAACTCAGATCTACTGTATTCTTTATATAGGCTCATTTTCAAATCAAAGTATAGATTTTGCTCTGTAAGAAGCCTGCTTTTATTTATCTAATTCTTCTTATCATTATTAAGGGATCAGGATTGAAGAAAAGGAGACCATAGTGCTAAAACACTATAATTACTATTTGTCTGTCATGGAAGTGGCCTTTGGAAAAGCAGGGGGAGAGAGAGAGGGAGAGAACTGAAGTTAAAACCACTAACTTCATTATCAGTAAAAATAAAGTGCAGTGAAACAGGAATTCTTTGAGTGATGCTCTTACCAGGTACTGGGATAAGAGGAAAGAACAATCAATGGCCAATTGACTTTATTTCCTTTTCTTAAATTATAATTTGTATGACTTTTACATGTTTCCAGGATTAGCTGAGGAAACCACATAGAGACCCCCTGACAAGCAGTCCATAAAATAAATTAAATGAGAAAAACAGAAGTGGGGTGTGATGCTCGTCAGACTGGGTTCTCAAAGCAGCAGAGGGAAGAGCTGTGACTGAGGCTCCTCTTTCCTTCATTTCCAAAATTTAGGCAATCTCCAAGTGGTGCATGTGGGGGAGCTACAGGACAGACGCAATCAGAGCTGGCTTTGTACATCAATAATGGCAAACTGTATTTTCTCATAACCTTTCTTCCTTTGTTTAAGAGAGGGCTTCCATTTCAAACCGTAATCTGTGACTTCTGAAATGGACATTAAGGAATCTTGCCGACAAATACTCTCTGGATGATTTTCTTTTTCTCTCCCTCTTGCTGTTTTCAAAGAAAATCATCATGGCAGTCTTAGGTGCAGGTAGAAAGTACCAGACCTTCCGTAGACAATGAAGCTTCCCCTACCCTGAGATTTCTGATGGGATTAAGTTTTTAGAAAATATTAATCAGAGTTGAACACGAGTGTTATAGTTCAGTGAATATTGACTGCACATACTCAGATAAAGCCATTTCTACAACACCCAGACCAAGATCTTGGTTTGAATATTTTCTACTTTCAAATTACCTTTATATTTTACTTAACTATCTTCAACTTCTGAATGTATTGCTAATACCATCTGAATCATGAATGGATATTTGACAATCTAACAACAATAATAAATGATTTTGAAACTATAAAACGAATATACAATGTATGGTAAAGATGCTTCTTATGTCTAGCTGGTCATTGTAACATAGTTTTGACAATCCCAAGGTAGACAAATTTAACAATGTTTGGGAATGATTTAGTGCCTCTCTCCTCCCCCTCCCTCCTTTCATTGAGATGAGACTTTTTGGCTGCATTATGGGTAGACATAGCACAGCTAAATCTTAAACAAAAAAATGTCCTTTCCCAGGAGAGGTGCACACTTTGGCCTCTATGTGATGCATCACACATGATAAAAAGAAAATATGCATTTTGCTTCAACATCTTGTCCTAGACAACCTCAAATAATCCTAAGCCTTTTGGGGAAATACTGAGAATTTTCATCTTATGAAAAATGGAGGAAAGAGAGAGGAAGTAAACAAGTTTTCTTTAAGGTTTAATTATAAATTAGGCTTCAATATTTTCTTTTGGGTAGGTTTGCAATTTGCAGTGCCATGTGCCGTGGATGAAGTTTAACCACATCTGGCATGTGTACCCTCCAAATGGAACACAGGAGGTGGTTAGTCATCTGGCCAAGCAATTTCGGTACACTGCACCTACAATTAATTTTAGGGCGAATGTTCTCTGAACAGGACATAGAAAAGCATTGTTTTCTGATTTTTCATTTTTTGGGTTTTTTTTTTTTAAAGAACATTAGAAGACACATATTTGGAGATGAAAACAGATCATTCTGAGTACCTCATAAAACTAAACACATATACAAAAGAATGATTGTGAAAAAGCATTTGAGTAGTCTATATTCCAATAACTTGTCTAATTTGGGGATGCAGGCTAATGTTTATGAGCACTGTGAAATCAAATTCTAAATATGTGCACCGCTTTGCTTATGACAACACTACTACTAGCATCCTGGTAGGTACGTTGTGGTGGGAGAATAAAAGCCTTTCCTGAGCCCTGGTCCTTCGTCTTCTCAGGATGTTGAAGTCTGTCTGCAGACGCAGCTGTCTGTCTCCACAGTGCTGTCTTTGTGCTACTCCAGATGTAAGAAGGCTTTGCTTAGAAGCTTCCCTATGTCCCACAAGGAATAATGGCACTGGGTCAGGTGGGAAGTGGTAAGTGTTTGAATATACTACCTGAGAAATAACACCCCCAATTCTTTTTTAACCTAAATAGAGTGGTACACTTGTTACACTTGATGAACCCATATTGACCCATCATAATCACCCAGAGTCCATAGTTTACATTAGAATTAATTCTTGGTGTAGAACATTCCATGAGTTTTCATAAATGTATAATAACATATATTTAACATACACTTTTATACAGAACAGTTTCATTCATTAAAAATCCTCTGGGCTCTATGTATTCATCCATCCCTTCCCCGTAAAACCTAAAAAAGACCACTGATCTTTTTACTGTCTCTGTTGTTTTTCTTTCTCTTTTCCAGAATATCATACAGTTGGAGTCACATAGTATGTAGCCTTTTCAGATTGGCTTCCTCCTTTTAACAATGTGCATTTAAGTTTCCTCCATGTCTTTTCATGACTTTACACGCTGAATGGTATTCCATTGTCTAGATGTATCTCGATTTATTTATATATTTACCCAATTTAGGACATCTTGGCTGATTCCAAGTTTTGGTGATTACGAATAAAGTGTCTGTAAACATCTGTGTGCAGTTTTTTTGTGTGCATATAAATTTTCAATTCATTTGGGTAAATACCAAGGAACATGAATGTTGTATCATATGGTAAGAATATTTTTAAGAAACTGACAAATAATTTTCCAAAGTGGCCATACTGTTTTGCATTCTCATCAGCAATTATTGAAAGTTCCTGCTGTCTATTTTCTCACCAGCATTTGGTTTTGCCAGTGTTCTGGATTTTTGCCATCCTAATTAGCGTATAGAACTTTCTCACTGTTGTTTTTACTTGCATTTCCATGATGGCATACGATGTGGCACATCTTTTCATATGCTTGTCATCTTTCTCTCTTCTTCTGTGAAGTGTCAGTTAAGGTCTTTGCCTCATTTTCTAATTGGATTGTTTGTTTTCTTATTGTTGAATTTTAAGTTTTTGTATATTTTGGATAACAGTCCTTTACCATATGTGCAATATGCAAGTATTTTTAACTTGTCCATGGCTTGTCTTAACATGCTTTTGACCGTGCGTTTTGCAGAGCAAAAGTTTCTAATTTTAATGAAACCCAACTTATCAATTATTTCTTTCATGTATCTGACCTTTAGTGTTCTGTCTGAAAAGTCATTGTCATACCCAAGGTCATCCTGATTTTCTTCCATACTATCTTCTAAAAGTTTGTAGTCTTGCATTAGATTACATATGTGATTTATTTTGAATTCATTTTTGTGAAAAGTATAAGGTTTGTGTCTAGATTTTTGTGTGTGTGGATGTCTAATTGTTCCAGTACCAGGTTCATATTTGCTTCATTGCACTGCCTTTGATTCTTTGTCAAAGGTCGGTTGAAAATATTTATTATGTGGGTCTTTTTCTGAGCTCTCAACTCTGTGGCATTGATCTATTTGTCTATTTTTTTCAACTATGCCACTTGACTAGTGTAATTTAGTAGTACGTCTTGAGTCCAGTAGTGTCAGTCTTACACCTTTGATCTCTTACATTATGAGATTGTCCTGAGTCTTTCATTTCTCTATATAAACTTTAGAACCAGTTTTTTAATATTTACAAGATAGCTTCCTGTGATTTTGAGCAATATTGCATGTCTATATATCAAGTTGAGAAGAGTTAATTTCTTGACGATGTTAAGTCTCCCTATCCTTGAACATGGAATATCTCTCCATTTATTGAGTTCTGCTTGATACCTTGCATCAGAGATACATAGTTTTCTTTCTATAGGTCTGTACATTTTTTTAGATATATATTAGGCATTTTAATCTTAGTGGTTCTAATATAAATGACATAAAGTTTTTAATTTCAAATTTATGATTCACTGCTGGAAGTGACTGACTTTTGTATGTTAACACTGAACCCTGCAGCCTTACTATAAATCACTGGTTCTAGGAGGTGGTTTTTTTTTATTGTTGCTGTTGTTCTTTTAGATTTTCTACACAATCATGTCATCTGTGAACGAAAGCAGTTTTATTTCTTTCTTGCCAATCTGTATGCCTTTTATTTCCTTTTCTTATTTATTACATTGGCTAAGACTCCCGTTACAATGCTGAAAACACTGATAAGAGGGTATAACCTTGTCATATCTGATCTTAATGAGAAAGCTTTGAGATTTTCACCATTAATGATCACATTTGCTGTCAAGTTTTTGTAAATATTGTTTATCAAATTAAGGAAGTTCCTCTTCTTCCTAGCTTATTGACATTTTTAAATCAGTGGGCACTGGATTTTTGTCAAATGCTTTTTCTACATTTATTGATATGATCATGTGATTTCTGGGCTTTTTTACCCTGTTAATGTCATGGATTATATTAACTGACTTTCAAATATTGAACTAGGATGAATACTTGTAATAAATCTCACTTGGTCATGGCATGCAATGACTTTTATACATTGTTTGATTGGATGTGCTTATATTTTATTGAGGATTTTTGCATCTGTGTTCTGGACAGATATGGTTCATAGTTTTCTGTTCTTGAATTGTCTTTGTCTGGTCTTGGTATAGGGCAATGCTAGCCTAACAAAATGATCTAGAAGGTATTCCCTCTGCTTTTATCTCCTGAAAGAGATTGTAGAGAATAACTTCTTCTATAAATATTTGGTAGAATTCACAGGGAACCCATCTGGGCCTGATTTTTCTATTTTAGAGAATTATTAATAATTCATTTAATTTCTTTAATAGATACAGACCTGTTTAGTTTATTTCTTTGTGTGAGTTTTGGCAGATTGTGTCATTCAAGGAATTGGTCCACTTTACATAAGTCATGAAATTTGTGGGCATGGAGTTGCTCATACTATCCTTTATTATATCATTATTATAATTTTTTTAATGTCTATTGGATCTGTAGTGATGTCACCACTTTCATTTCTGATATTAGTAATGTAAATTCTCCCTCTTTTTTTTCTTCTTAGTTAGCTTGGCTAAAAGCTGATCAATTTTATTTATCTTTTCAAAAAATGCATTTTTTTGTTTAGTAAATTTTCTTTATTGATTTCCTATTTCCAATTTCATTGATTTCTGTTCTAATTTTTTTGTCTTTGCAATTTGTTTTTTAATATCTACAGTTTTTTACAATGTTCTGTACATGAAGAAAAATGTACAGAAACAACCCCATCAACTGTCTGCATCAGTAATCCTCGCTGGTGGGCTCACCATTTACAAGGAAGACATCATTCGACACAACCTGTCACAGATACTGTCCTGCCGGCATGGACCTCAGACGGGAAGGAAGGATTGTGGCCAGGTCTGTTTGTCAAGATCCCCAGTCGCTTGGAGGGCTTTACTGACCCACCAGCAACGACCCAGGAAATCAACAAACTGGCTTCAGTGAGAGTGACCAACTGCAGCCACTGCCCAGGGCCACATCCATACCTCAGGAGGGCTTTGACCCTGAAAGATGCAGGTACAGCCAAGGCCAGAGAGAAAGCCCTGTCCGTTGGCTAGTCACTGTGAAAAGCGTGCATAAGGCAACTGAGTCAGGGGTGAAGGGTTCATCTTGCTATTATCAAAAGCGACACTAACAGGACTCTTAGCCTCATCCACCAGCTGACGGGCCTCTGCGTCCAGGTCTCCAGGAGCAGGCTCCCCCTCCTTCACCGGACAAAGGGTTGTAACCCCCTCCCCGCAAGGGCTTTCGGTCCGATTTCCATTTCTGGACTACGGATGAAGCAGAAGGCCCAGGGCTGTCTTCTTCCTGAGGCTTTCTTGCATTTCCTTTGTAACTTTTTCCCTCTTGCATGCTGTCCCACATTTCAATCTTTTGTCTCCTTTTTTCCTCTTCGAGCTGTCTCAGCTTCTCCTTGTGCTTTTCCACTTGCGCGTTTAACTCCTCCTGCATTTTCAGCCGAGCAGCGGCCAAAGCCTCCTGTCGTTTAACGACGACATCAGGTTCCCCGGCGGCTGCGGCGCGGTCCAGCTGCCTCTGCCTTAGGGCCCTGAGCCGGGCGGAGAGCTTCTGAAACACGACGTAGAGAAGGATGCAGCTGAAGGCGATGTACCAGCCATAGGTGGCCAGCAGGGAGCCCACCGTGACGCGGAGGAAGCGCAGCCCGTCGGTCGCCAGGGCCGGCCGCGCGGACAGCTCGTCCCCGTCCGCCTCCATGGTCACAGCCGCTCGACCCCTGTTCTAATTTTTATTTCTTTTCTTCTGCTTACTTTGTAATTTGCTCTTCTTTTTCTAGTTTCCTATGGTAGAAGTTTAGATTATTAACTTTAGACCTTTCTTATTTCAAATATATGTATTCATTGCTATTAATTTTCCTCTAAGCATTGCTTTTCTATGTCCCACAAATTTGTGTTGTCATTTTTATTTAGTTCAAAATATTTTAAAATTTTTCTTGAGATTTCTCTTTAATCTATGTGGTATTTAGAAGTTTGTCTTTACATCTCCAAATATTGGGGGATTTTCTGACTAATTGTTTGTTATTTATTTTTGAAAGCACGTATTGTATGATATTTACTTTTTTAATATTGTCAGTGTTAAAAATATGATTTATCTTATTGCATATTCCATGTTAGCTTAGAAAAAATAGATACTCTGCTATTGTTGGATGAAGTAGATTATAGATATCCATTAGATCAAGTTGATTAATAGTTTTATTTTAATTAGTATTACCATGGTATATCTTTCTTCATCCATTTAATCTATATGTGTTTTAATATTTAAAGTGGATTTCTTGTAAGCAACATACAGTTAGTTCTTAGGTTTTGATCCACTCTGACAATCTTTGTCTTTTAATTGGTGCATTGAAACCATTAAAGTTCAAAATGATTATTGGTATATTTGGATTACTAACTACTGTATTTTTTATTCTTTTCTATTTGTTGCCCCTGTTCTTTGTTTCTTTTTCTCTCCTCCATTTCCCCCTGTTTTTTGTGGTTTTAATTTAGCATTTTATATGATTGCACTTTCTCTCCTTTCTTAGCATGTCAGTTGTACTTCTTAAATTAGCATTTGCAATACATATCCAAGTTCACTTCCATAGCACTATAGCTCTCATGGGTATTGTGAGTACCTTATAAAAACAAAATAACCCTAGTTCTTGCCTCCTGTCCCTTGTGTCATTGTTATTATTAATTGCAATTATACATGAGCATACATAAGCATAATATATGTGTATGCGCATATATAAACACATAAATCGGCACAGTCAACAACACTGTTGCTATTATTATTTTGAACTTTTATCAATTATATCAATTAAGAATAAGAAAATTAAACTTTTTAGTTTAACTTCACTTATTTTTTCCCTTATGCTCTTCCTTACTTTGTGTAGATTGTGTTTCTGATACTCTAGCGATATGTAAGTCATCTCCAATTTCAAGAATCTCATGTCTTGTTCATTATTATGTATCCAGAATCTAGAATATTCTATAAATCTGGAAGGCACTTAATGAACATTTATTGATTGAGTGAATAATAAAATAAATTCATATTCTATAGAAAATAGCCTTTGCCTTATCACAAGTGTCACACTCATATTACCATTACAGGACCTAAGAACAGTATGATTCCCTATATGTTCCAAGATACTGATACTTTCAGCATCAAATGACATTTTTGAAATGGAAGAGAAAGACTACTAAATGTTTTCTTACCCTGAAAATTTGTGGGTATTTTCATTCTGTATGTGATTTCTCACAGAAAGATCACAGTGAGACAATCATACACAGAGTTTTAAGACGTTATTAAACTTCCATTATAGTTCCCTTTAAAATGCTAATTGCCAATGTTTACAGTGTTTTAATCTTCCCATTGAATACAGTAAAGGATTAAAATATCTGAGTTTCTCTGAAACTTAAGATTCCTACAAAAATCCAAAGCCCTAAGAAACAGAAGAGAGCTGGGTACAGCATTTTCTGTTCACATCTTAAGGTTCTTACATGCACCCTCATTTCTTTAAGACTCAGTAAATGTCAACTTAATGTTACAAGCATACAGTTTCAGAATAAACTGGAGAAGTGATTCGGACTATTAAAGCAAAGTCACAGAATCCTTTTATAAAAGGGCTTTTTTTTCTGCCTCAATTCTGATTATTATTGTAAATCTTTAACTCAGTTGGTGAGAGTCCATGTTGAAAATCCTTGGCATAAAATGTGTAACAGGCTTGTCACCTGGAAAAAGAAAAGTTCCGTTTCTGCCTTCACAGCAAGGGTAGCTGATATGCCTTATTCTTAGTATTTTGAGTTTCTTGGGGGAGGATACCTATATAAATGAGATATTTTAAGGAAGATTTGGAGCATTGAAAAAATGTCTGGAAAGTAATAATAACAATGAGGGCTCTCAAAATTACAAAAAGCACCTTCCTTACCAGGTACCTATTTATATGTATCAAAGATCAATGGGAAAAAAAAAAACAGTGGTATTTAATTATGATATTTATTGTAAATAGAGGGCTAAGATGGAAATAGGAATGCTTAATATTGGAGACTATAGCTGAACGCTACTAGCCAAAATATTTGTGCATGCTTAACGGCCCATTTCGTGACGTTTCAATGTCACAGCTTTTCACATTTGCCCGGGTTTTGGCATGCAAGCCTAAGGGAAAGGTTTTGTCTGTGAAAATCTCTCACCTGAACAAAGATGGACTAAAAAAAAAAAATCCATAATAGAAAATTTTGCAACCTGCTGAAATTAATTTGAGTAATTTGGAGAGATATTTATTCATCACAGCAGTTTCAGAGATGTATATTATTATCAATTGGCCT
The DNA here is from genome assembly GCF_036321535.1 of Camelus dromedarius. Classification (NCBI taxonomy): domain Eukaryota; kingdom Metazoa; phylum Chordata; class Mammalia; order Artiodactyla; family Camelidae; genus Camelus; species Camelus dromedarius. The sequence continues at coordinate 16,944,254 of NC_087465.1, read as the reverse complement.
ATTCCTATGGTTAACAGGAGTGAAGAGAAAGAGCTTTCTGAGAGTAAAGTGCTTCACCACAGAGACTAGATTAACTCTTTATGAACAATGGGTCTTATGTGCAAGTAACCCCTTCCTCTGTGCTAAGCGGTTTCTTAGACTCGGTGAAGTTAATTTATCACACTGCAGCTATAATAACAAAAATTATATAATTTCCATTTGCTTCATTTGATTTCTAGAGCATATTTTGTTTGTACAATCACAGATTCCAAATTTAAAACACGCAAAAATGCCTGCACACAGAAAAGAAAAAATGGTGCTTCCAGAAGCAAGTGAATGAAATTGTTTGCTGGAATGATCGTTTTTGTCCCATTGCTTATTACCTGATTCTACGACAGATGTCTTTATTGTTATTTTAAAACAATAGTTGAGGTAATATTTCAGTCTGTAGTCAATCTATTTTGAAGTTACTTAAAGAAAAAGTAGTTTTTAATATTTAAAAGACTTTAGTATTCTTTAGAATTGAAATATTAAGACATAGTAACAAGGATGCTCAGTAAAGTGAAGGAGAACTATATGTACATAATTTAATTTGTTTTTCTTAAATTCTTTTTGAGGTTTCTGAATTTTATCTTGTTTTTATTACATTATTTTTTGATATTTTTAAAATTTAGCAGGATTCATTTACCAAAACCCAGACTTTTTTTGGTCATGTTTTGACAATTATAAATCCATGTCTTCTAGGAAGTGTTTCATAAGCTTCAAAAAATGAATAGTTTATGTAAATAACCTATGGTCCTTTCAATTGGTCTCATACTTTTAATTCTGAATGTGCTTATTAATCTCCTGAACATGAATATATATATACACATGTGTATACATACATGTATCGTATACATATATACAAATGAATATATTTGCATATATATGTATCTATATCTGTAAAGACAGAGCTAGATGGATGGATAGTGATAGATAGATACATACATATATACATACATACATACGTACACATAGATAGATACAAAGATAGAGAACACTTATTTACATTGTACTATTACACAGTGTTTATGAAATTGAAAGTTAGAGTGGGTGTTTTCCCGCATTGCTTAGAGTGGTCAATGCCTACATCACAAAACAGATTATAATCTGTATTCTTGAGACAGAGATTTCACGTCACTAAATCATAAACTACTAAGGCAACGTTGTCATTGCAATCAGACACACCTCCTTGTGTTCTATATATCACTGATGCCTCATTTCTCCAGTTTAGTTCACTAGTTGCTAGTGTGAAACACATTTTTTGAAATCTGATGGAAGGAACTGACACAATAGCAATGAAAAATAGCAAAAGTTACCTCTATTGGGAGTTTTATTTCAAATATAGATATACATACAGTAATAGGCATGTAGATATAGATATCATCAGCTACAGATGTATACATACATATAAAATATTGAGTTCCTACTATGCACTGACCCTCACCTAGACACCATGATAAAACTACATTTTAAAGGATTGAATCAGAAAAGTGGGAAAAGTTATGGAGTGTCCTTATATCATTCATTTGTTCTACTCTTTCTTTGCTGTCACTTCCCAAAATGAGTGAAAGATTCAGTGTGACTTCACCCTAAGATTCCTGTTTCTCCTTCACATTTATCCTTGGTGAGGTTAGGGAAAAAAGGCTGGCGGGGAAGATAATTTTGAGCTTGAGTTTTTAAAGTGTTCGATAGCATTTCTTAAATGCCGGGCTAAAAATGTTCATGAGTAAAAGGTGGGGAAAGTTAACAAGGGATTTCCATAAAATTCAATAACAATGACAAAGAAAAAAGTGATGACAAGATGTAGCTCAGATTAACGGAAACGATGAAAAGTTGCCTACAGATAATATAGTGTTGACCGTGTAATCAAATGCTGGCAAAATAAAGACACTGACATAGTAATCCTACCATTTCCATTTAGGTTTGAATAAAATATTTCTTTGTATGTTTTCTGATGTTAATGTCATATTTCTTTAGCCTAAAGAGCTCCCAGAATTGTAAACTTGTCATCAGCCTGGATTAATTTAAGGGAAATTCTATGTGAGCATGAACATCTAGTAAAGCGTATGTGCTGAGCCTGAAAATAACAGTACAGTGATAAAACGGGTATATAACACTATGCTATTAATGGCGCTCTTGAAATTATTTCCCTAGGGCATTTAACAATCAAATCAAATTTTTAGAGAGATGAGATGATAGCAGTGCTTGAAGCAAATGAAATGAAAATCATTTTCTTAGCATCTCAGAAATTCACCTGCATCTTTATCTGCTCCTTGTTAGTGCCAGTGTAATAATTCATAAATGGTCGTGAACTAATCTCAGACTACAAGAAATAAAAGAGGGATGGGTAAACATTAAATACTAAAACTTGACGTGTTCTAAATGAACAGGACTTCCTTAGACTTGAGAAGACCCTGCCTTGACCTTTGCTTTAGAGAAACCCTCAAGTGTTTTTTTCTAGCATAACATCTTTCTATGAGGACAAAGTTTTAAGATAGCAAATGGGATGTGCCCACCCAGAGGCCCAAACCTGCTTCTCCACAGCCTGGATCCCTGAATTTATCTGCAGTGGATAACTAATTTACCAAGGCCACAAAGGCAAGTAGTGGTCTGGACTCTAAAACTGGGTCTAATTTCATAATTTGTGTTCTTACGTACTTTCTGTGCAGAATTAACAGTTTCTGTAATCCTGTTCTTTAGAAAACTTATGCCATAATTTTAAAAACCAAGAAAAGTAAAAATATCATTCTAAATTTCTCAGTTTTTCTGGTATATCCATCATTAAGTGCTATCTTCTAGCTATCTACCCCTACCTTCGCTCGGAAGCTCATTATATTCTGTCAAGTTTAACCAGTTATTTTTAGTATTATTCATTTCTGACCAATTTGATTTGATGATTTGAAGACCAGGTATATTTTTCTAAAAGCAGTAATTTAACTTTGTCCTAGCAGGTATCAGACATCACACATTGTGCCTGTAACTCCACATTGTCTAATATGGATTAAATTACACTGGATTTATTTGCTTTGTGTTTGCATACATGTCATCATTTTCTTAGTCTTTTTCTTTTCCACTTTCTGTGTCCCTATATTTCAGATGTATCTCTTTCAAGAAGCATTTAATTTTACTTTTAATCCATTCTGCTGGTGTTTTAAATGGAACAATTAATCCATTTATACTTAATATAAATAATGACATGTATGGGTTTATATGTACATATCATATAATTTGTTTTTCTATTTGTCTTACTTTTTATATTTTTTTCATATATTTGGATTAGTCTATTTTCCACCTCTATTAACTTATAAATTACCTTTTTTTTAGCCATTATTTTATATTCCTCTGGAGATCACTAAAATGCAACTTTATCATACTACTGTCTACTGTTATTAAGCAATGCTAGTATTTAGATCCTTTTAATTGCATATTTTTATTTCTGCCTTTTATGTTATTATGCCACTAATTTTAATTCTACATTTGGTACCCCAAAGACATTATTACTATTATTATTAAATAGTGTAGTCAGTATTTATTTAGATCAGTCCATGTATTTACCATCTCCATTGCTCTTCATTCCTTTCAATATTTTCCTGTTTCTAACTAAGACCATTTTCCTTCTGCCTGAGGCACCCCCTTTATCATTCCTTTTAATGTTGTTCACCTTTCAGATTTGCTGTTATGTGTTTCTTTTAAATTTTTTCTCCAATCTTGAGAGAAATTTTTGCTAAGCCTGTACTTCTGGGTTGCTTTTTTTTTTTTTAGGACTTAAAAAGCAATATAACACTATGTAGTATTTTTACATTATTGATTTTAAGAAGTGAGATACTTCTCTTATTGCTGCTGCTTTAAAAGTAATGCAATTTTTTCCATTTATCTGCTTTTCAAATGTATTCTTTGGTTTTTATTTTTACATTCATACAGATCTTTGATTATGTGACTTATATTTTTCATCATTTTCAAATTCTCAGCCAATATTTATTCAAATATAGTTTTGCCTTGTTTTCTCTCTCCTTCTCTTCTAAGACTACAATTACATATATTATTATATTGTTTCTTACGCTTTATTATGTGTTTTCTTTTCTTTGTACTCTCTGAGCATCATCCTGGATACTTTCCCTCCATCTCCCTTTCAGTTCACTAATTTTACCTTCTGCTATGTCCATCTTCTCCCAAATGCGTCATAATTTAAAAATTGCATTTTTAAATTGGTAGGTGCTCCATTTAATTATTTTTGAAAATTTAAATTTTGGTGACATTTTAATCTATTTTTTTAACACATTAAGCACAACTATTTTAAATTCTATGATTTACTAATAACTCTAAGTCTGTTTCTATTGTCTGGTTTCTTTTGTTACTGTTGTTTGTGTTTGTGCTCATTTCTAGGTTGACCTATTAACTTCTGATTGAATATCATGCTTTCTATATGAGAAATAACATAGATTTTTGGTGATTTTGATCTTCCTCCAGACAGGTTTAGATTTTCCTCTGATAGGCTAACAGTGTTAGAGGAAATTACCTTCATTCATTGGAAATTACCTTCAATCACCTGATTAAAACTTGGATTAGACTTTTTATCAAGTTCTGCTCATCTCTGGTTTACTCTGGCTCTTAGAACATAGCTCTCCAGGGATCCTAAATGAGAGCCGTGGTGTTTATTGAGGACTTTCTCTTTTATATTTTTTGTTTTCTGGAGCATGAGACTGTATAAAGTTCCACTCTCCATTTCAGAAGAGTCTTGGGATTCTTTTTCTGTGCCATTTAATAATTTTTCTAATGCTGAGAAGCAAAATTACTGAATATCAAGTTCGCTTCTTTGAACTTCACTTTTCAATCAACACTTGGTTCCACACATCTTAGTTGCTTCGATAGCCCTGACTCTGTTCTCCAGCATTAAACAATTGCTAAAATTTCTGCTTTGGTTAAAAGCTTCTCAGACTCTTATTTGTAGGTTTCTGTTTCACTTCTTGGAATCTAGCATAAGGCCAATAACTAGCAACTATCCCAAGAGAAAATTGGCTTCTGAACTCTAGTTTGTCCTTTATTCACATTTCCTACTTTCCAACCTCTTGGCCCCTCATGTCCTGATTACCCTGCCATCTCACCAATACCTTGAAACATATATTTTTTTAAAAATATGGTACCCAGATTTTCTAAACATTCTTGACTGGTGCATTGGTCTGTTACAAGATAAATCCTAGCCTAAATTAGAAGTTTCTGGAATAAAAATGGTTTATGAAAGTAACATTAATTTCTATTGTGATGGATGGTAGAAATTTATAGAACTAACAATAAACTGAAATAAAAAAAACTTTTTAAGTTAATGAGTCATTTGTCTAGTTTTGTAATGATTATTTCTTCCTCAACCCCCACTTTAGAACCCCCATTCTATCATCAAACATACAACTATTTTTCTGCTTTCTCTAACCATATTCCATCCCCAGTCAACAGAACTAATGCTTAAATATTTTATTATTAATATAAAAAAATCTTAAAGAATTACACTTTTGTGACTAAAGGGTGTTAATCTAAGGTTAATTAACTTATGCTGAAAATAAAATCACTGTACATTTCTCACTTATACTTCTTCTGATGTCTTCTTTATTAGCTATTATTATAAATAAGATATTTTAAACCAAGTCCTTTCATTACTTCACAAGACTCTCTATACACTGTCATTGGCATTATGCACAGAAAACATACATGCTTTTTAACTTCTGGTTTTATTCAGGTTTTATTTGACAAGTGGAACACAAAGATACCCTAGAAGAGATGTAATCCCATGCACAACTAATTGTAAGACAGAGATGATACTGAAATCGGGTTATCAAGATCATTCTGTTGACTTCAGAATTTTTATATTTTAATAACACTTTAAAACATTATCTAGTCTACCAATATGTTTTCACAAGAAAGTATTTAAATCAGTATTAGTAATTTTTATTAATATTCAAAGCTCAAAATAATAAAGAGATCATTCAAGTCCCCAGTCTTGAAGTTCTTATAATCAATGATTACCTACATAAGCTTACTTTTCACAGGTTATAGTCATAATAAACTATCTTATGAAATAATCATTTAATACAATAATTTTTTTCCTAATACTATGGTCTGTTTATATCAAACACCATTTATTGACTATTAACATTCTATAAAAATTCTTTATTCTAATTATTTTTGTATATACATGAAGAAAATTCATGTAAAATCAAGAAATATATCATATAAGGAACAAGTAACTCATTTCTATGGCAAGAGTACCCACAGAATTGGTCTGGGTATGTTTATGTTTATGTCATTTGCTTTATAGATATAATTATTTCTTCTTAAATGTAGAACTAGTTCTCTTTCATAATAATAAATGCCTCAAAGAATTACGGTTTCTAAATACCCATAAACAAAAAATAAAACAAAAACAGCTCAATTCTTTGATGATGATACGTGATGACATGTTATTGTGACAAAAAACAACATATGGGGCTTAATATTTCCCCCAAAGTCTACACTCAGAAAACACTATGTGATGTAATGAAGGATAAACTTAACCTTTATGTGCCACTAGATGTTGGTAAATTGTAAGTCCAAGTTTTGGATAGTTTTTAAAGGTGAGCAAAAAATAATTCTCTTTTCAGCTGGAGCATCCTTTTATATCCACCATGTTGTTTTTGTGCACTTGTTGATTGCCATTTAGAAGCAAGTGAGAAATAATATAGAAATAGATTGAGCATATTGTGAAGACATGTTATTTCCCACTGAACACATGTTTAACTTGTGTGAATTCCAATGTCTTTATTCAGAAGTCGGATTAACTGTGTAAAGCCATGTCTCAAATACCGCCCTAACTGTCTGCATTTTATTAATATGTGATTAAGTAAATGTTGACTGAGCTAGGGCTCAGACTGAGAGATTCTTAGTGAAATAATAAGGACACCAAATGTGGTTTATGTCACAGAACTAAACTAAACACTTTTAGTTTTCCAGAGGTTAACATGAGGGATTGTGGAGAAAGTCACATAGCAGTATAAGGTCTACTTCCTGGTTTTATTATAGAATGAAATTGCCTAAGATAGATTCAGTATTCAAAGAATTTCCTGCGACATGAACATGACTGGAAAAATAATTTTCAACATTAAATTTGGTGAACTGCTGAACTTTGTTAATATTTTTTGCAGTGTTCAATTTAATTTTAATAAATTGCATAGCTCTGGCAGCAGAGTGAAGTCTAAAGATTGAAAGCCTCAATAGGTCAAAGGAAAAGTTGGCTTGCCAATGCAAGCCTGTTAAAGCACTAACTAGAAAATCAGGCAGGAAAAACAGTTTAAAAAAATATTGTGAGTATCTTTGATCATCAGCTGGTTGAAAAGAAGTAATATGACAAACAGGAAATTACAAAGAATAACTATTTTGACTGTAGTGGAAAGAGAGACTTAGGTAGCCACATTTCAAACCAAATGCAGAATGTTTTCCTGGAATTTAAAGAAAAAGTATCCAGATGTCTAAACATTCTACTCAATGCAGCTTTTATTTGGAATTTGGCAAGCCTTCAGAAAACTAGTAGTCAGGTTTAGTTGGAATACTTTATCCAGCCTATTTACATAATTTCATACATATTTTATGCTTCTGCCTTACTTTCTTTTTTTAGTAGTGGCCATGTTTAATTTTTGGCTTCCTGCAAATATTATATTTGCTTGCTTGAATTATTTTATTGTTTCCTGTCAAAATGCTTTGTGGATAAATGCAAATTTGTGAACAACTATGGCAAAGAGTGGTGAAGACAAACTTACATAATGATATTGTTAAATCCTCTATTAAGTGTCTCTACGTAATTGTACCATAAGACTCTCAAATAGGAAAAATTCCACTCAAGGAAGGAAATGGAAATACTCTTATTTGCAGATTTTACACAAATGCATTTATTTTTAGGGTTTAAAAATATTGTATAAACAAAAGATGCTTTATGGATCTATTATAGCATATAGGAAGTTTTGGCTTAGAATAATTACATGACAAAACATCTCTTACTAAATGTTTATTATGAAAATATAAAAATACAAAAAACTAGCAGGTGCAACAAAAAATAGCAAATAAGTCATTTATTTGTATTATCTGATTAAAATTTAATAACTGGCTGTCTTTTGTGTTAGCTACCACAATGATGTCAATTTTCAATGTGAAAAACCTTAGCCATCCGGAGTTTTAGTGCTGTGCCTAATGTCACGAAGCCAGTAAAATTTAGAATCTGTATTCAAATCCATTTAGTCTGATTTTAGAGACCTTACATTTAACCACTCTCCTTTAGCAAAAAAAAAAAAAAAAAGGTCAGCATAAACAGAGCAGAACAAACCAATAACGGTAAAACAAAAAGGATCAGCAAACAATTAAGCCAAATTGCTTGGAAATATGGCAACAACTGCAGGAACCACATTCATACATTCGCAGATGCCTACAAGAAGTATTTCTTAGGTAGCACTAGAAAGGAACTGAAAAGAAGCAGAATAAACAGTTCCTGATCTTGGGGAGCTGGGTCTAGGTAGCAAATATGTCAGTCAGCATTCTTAGTTGTAAGCAACAGGAACAAGTGGCTTATTTAACTAGAAAAGAAATGTATATGGTGCAGTTCATAGAGGCCTTGGAAATACTGAAGTACTGGGGTAGAAAATGGTCAGGAACAAAGAAGATTATGCAGATACATTCACACCACAGTGCCATTCCACTGACGACTCTCTGTCATCCCTACGAGACCCCTGAAGCTTCAGCGTACATCATCAGCTGCAAGGGCATTGGATGCTGGATCCGTGCTCTCTGGCACGGCTAAAATTGAGTGCTGCTAGTGACCTTGCAGGAGAAGGAGCTCCGCTGCATCTGTTTCTTTGCATCACTGCTCTGATGCAGAGGCCTTGGATGGATGATCTTTCTTATCATGCCCATATGAAATACTTGCAAGGAAGCCTAAAAAGTGAATATATAGTATATCAATAAGGGGTTTACAGAGGAGCAAAACCAGGAGGAGATATATGTCTATGCATATATACATAAGTTTGTGTGTGTGTGTGTGTGTGTGTGCGCGAGCGTATTTATCACAGGGCTGCAAGCTAAAGAAATTCAAGTCCACAAGTAAGCAGTCAGGAAAGGAAGATCCAAGGAATCCAAGGGAGAGAAATTACAGTCCCACCTGTGGTTTAGAGTTCCTAATTTTCAGGCAGAGCCCTTTTCATCTTTAAAAGGCTCACACCAGATTTATTCAGGCCCAACCAGGATAAGCTCCCTTTTCATTAATTCAAAATTAACTAATTTGGAACTGTAATCACGTTTGCAAAATTCTGTTACAGCAACAGGTAGACTAATACTTGATGGGGTAGTTTTGAGAAGGTGTGTGGATGCTATAATTGGCTGCTTTCTCCCCACATTCTTCAATTCTCACTAAAGAAACACTCTTATATTCCACCCTAGCTGAAAACCTACCAGAAAGGGAATTCTTAGAAATGCAGTTCAGCCCACCCATTTAGACACATCACTAAGCCATCAGAAGCCACCTTTTGTCAGTCTGGTGTATGCACACATATCTTTAAACCATACTGAATCTTCAAATGAAGACAATAAAAAAGTAATACTCTCATTTAACATAACACAACTGTCCCACATGCACCAAAAACACACTAAACTTATCTGCAGAAGGGATGCAAAGTCCTTGATCATAAGTGTTCACTCGCTCTCCTCATGGCTGACTCACACTCCCCCTTTGATATTCTATAACTGAAATCCTGGAAAATGAATACATTATTTTATCAACATACCTTATGTTAGATGGTTAAGGGAAAGTGATGGAAAAGATAAAAATAATTGGCCAATACATGGGCAGATCAAATCCAAATAAAAACATAATTACAACTATTTCATAAGTCCTCGTTACTGCAACTGGATGTGTGATTATAGCTGGTATTTACAACTACTTTTTCCACTACCCTTTCTGTGTTCCCTTTGGTCTCAGTTTGTATACCAGCTGATTTTGCCTAGTTGGGTTGATTGAGCCACATCTTCATTTTTTGAAGGGTTTGGGCCACAGTCTTGCTTGAATTGGACTTTAGTTTCCACTGACTTTAGTCACGAGACAGAATATCACCTGTATTCCAGATGCACTCCTCTTTCCTCCCCTTGTATAATCGCAACTCAATTTCCCCTTCAGAGTCAGGATCAGTCACCCCAGGCAGTACAGTAACTCCTTTCTTTGCCTGCTGATTTGGAGGCATAAGAAGACCAAAGTGACCAGGTGGCAGACTCAGTTTAATAGAATCAGTATGTCTCCTGGTGGAAGTACTTCTCCCATTGAAGCGAAGACCTCTAGCCCAGCAGAGACTAACGTCACGGGCATGGGAAGACATGTTTTGCAGTAGATCACAAGAAGCAATACTTACAGAAGCCATGCCTATGTCCACGCTTTCATTCCTGACTATGGGAGAAGCAGCATCGTATGTTAGATACAGATTTAGAGCGCATACCATATCTTTGAGGTCACTGCTTCAGCCCTGTAAGTTATTGGCACATATCTGGCACTGTAACTGAGACTTCAAAAGGCTGTTCCACCTTTCTATCAACCTAGCTGCTTCAGAATTATGGAGATCGTGGTAAAATCAGTAAATTCCCTGATCATAGGCCCATTGTCACACTTCATTTGCTGTGAAGTGGATTCCTTGGTCATAAGCAATACCTCACGGAGCACCACAATAATGAACATGACATTCTGTTAATTCTTGGATGGTGGTTTTGGCAGAATCATTGCAGGCAGGAAATACAACTCCATGTCCAGAGTAAATGTCTAGTTCAGTAAGAACAAAGTGCTCTCCTGTCCATGATGGAAGTGGTCCAGTGTCATCAACCTGACTTCCACTTGTTGGTTGATCATTCTGGGGAATGGTACTCAGTGCTGGCCTCTGATGCTGGCAGGCTGCGCACCAGCTGTGACTACAGCCAGGTCAGCCCTGCTGAGGGAGAGACCATGTTGCTGAGCTTATTCCTAAACTCTACTCCTGCCACTATGACCAGTTTTTTATGACCCCTTTGGGCAATGAAAGGAAAGACTTGAGATACAGTCTGACTGCTATCCACAGAATGCATCATCCTGTCCCAAGATGATCATATTATTATTATTTTTTTACTAAAAGGACATATTTTAGGGAGCATTCACCTGGGACACAGATATCCTGACACTCTGTATTCATTCAGAGAGGTCTACCCATAGACCTCCTCCCCAGACCTCCTTGCCAATTTTCCAGTCGTGATCTTTCTAAGTCCCTAATTATCCAGCCAGACCACTGCCCACAACCTATGAACTGATTAGATTCCTATCACACTCCATCTCTCTTTCCAAGCAAAACAAAATAACTAAAGAGCTGTTTGAAGTTCTGCCCACTCTGATAATTTCCCTTCGTCACTGTTATTCGGAGCTCTCTCAGAGTGTGGATGAACCACGGCAACTGTTGACTCTCAGGTGGTACGAGCACCATCAGTTAAACAGATGCAAGCTTTAATTTCTTTAGTAAACTGGTCTTAGAGAATGTCTCATGAGACCATGGGTGTTGACTGCAAGAAAGAAAAGGCAATATATTAAGAGCAGGGGCCATGAATGGCTATTTCTATGCAACTTAACTTGTGCATTTAGGGTTTGTCTGAGTCTAATATCACCCATACCACTTATATTTGATGGTGGAGTGCTGCTGTGCACTTCCAATCTCTTGACAGTGTGGGTCAGACAACGTCTAGTTCATGACGGGCAGTTCATGAACAGTTACACAGTAACATTATGGTCTATGGTCAAGCAATCAGTCTCTGCTAAGGCTCAGTCTCAAGGCAAAATCTCTTTTTTAAAGGGAGAGAACTTGTCTACAGAAAGTCTATAGCTTTGCTCCAATATTCTGAGGGTATATGGTCCTATCACAGGCTCCACAAAAGCATACCTTAGAAGCCAGAAGAAGAAACCAGGGAGAACCTTTAATGCTTTGCTTGGAATTCTCCTTTTCTCTGTAGCCAAGTTCATCTCTTATGTGTTCTGTTTCCCACGTGACCACAGGAGGCAATTTTTCTAAGCTCTCCTATTACTGACAACCATCTTTTTTTTTCCACTTTTCAATAACGTTTTCCTTATGTCCCTTTGAGCCTTCACCTTCAGTGGCCTAAAGGCTAGATTTTTACTAACAGTCTGGTTGAGGCGGTTTAGAACTTCTCTGTTATGCCTCTCAAAATTCTTCTAGCCTTGACTTCAATTCTCTGGTCTAGCGTGTCAGGATCTTAGGAGTCACCCTTCTGTCCAACAACAAGCAAAAAACTGAATAAAGCTGGAAAATCAACAACTCCAGGGTAGGAAGACCTCAACTCTAGTTGCCTGATTGCTGAAGGCTCAGTGTGGATGACTCAGAGTTGCAAACCTCAGAGGGGACACAGTCATTGCGGGGCCTCCCATGCTTTTGTGAATTTTATATCCAGGAATTCTACTGGGTTCTCACAGTAAATATCAGACAAAATTTTCTTCATGCTTCTGAACAATGGGGGTGAAAGGAACAATTTTGAAGTACTTATGAGCATTCTGTTCTTTGCTTTTTTTAGTTCTTTTAAAAATTTTTAATGAAAGTATAGTCAATTTGCAATGTATTAGTTTCTGTTGTACAGCACAATGGTTCAGTTATATATATATATATTAATATATATATTCTTTTTCCAATTATTTTTCATTATAAGCTATCACAAGGTATTGAATAATTCCCTGTGCTATATAGCAGGACCTTGTTGTTTACCTATTTTATATACAGTAGTGTGTATCTACAAATCCTGAACTCCCAATTTATCCCTCCCCATTCCCTTTATTCTGTTCTTAACGAGACTTGCCCTCAGGAGAAGCTATTTAACCAGAGCCCAACTTGCCGGGATGTTATCAGAGCCTAACCTAACTTGGGGAATGGAAATACCCAACTCTAGCTTCCTATAATCATCCGGTTTCATCTAAATAGGAGCAGGGAGGGGACATAGTTGAGAAGCACTCAGTAATGGTCACCGTCCAGGAATACAGGCTCACTAAAAGGCTGAGATCTAATCAAAGGGCTGTAAGACACTTTCCCTCCCCCATACTTTAGCAGTACTGGGGTAAGTTGAAGATAGGCTCATATTATTCTGAATGGCATAACAGCAACTTTGACTATTATTTTTAAAAAATCATTATAACCTATGTCACAAATTGTAGCTGTGGAGAAATGTTTTCATTGCATGATTAAAGGAAAAAACAGATGCTGCAAACCCTTTAAGACGGTACCCTGTGGACTGAATTGTATTCTATATTTTTATTTCTATTCCACAAAGGAAGCAAGTATTTATCCCTTTCAAGATATAGAGGGAGTACAGGACCCAGCTGAATAATTTGAAACTAAGTATTATATTGCTTTAATATCAATAGGATGAGAAGAGTTTCTTAGGGGAAGTTATCTTTTTATGGCAAAAGCATTAAAAAAATCAAACCATGCTCTCTGAGAAGCCCTGAGACTTGTTTTCTTATATAGCGTCATCGCTGAAGAATTTTTGTCTTTTTCCCCTGTTACCTTCTCCTTTAGTTGTTTGCTAGCAGTTATTTGGCTCATCCTCATTTCAGCCTTCTTTATGGCTCATATTGTTATATTACAAATAACACCCAAGAGAAATTAGAGGAAAAGCAGTTGCAGTCTCAAATATAGAAGTGATGTGTTTAGTTAAGTCAGGATCTCTTGCGTCTCTTAGCTATCTTTTCTTTAAAATGGGAACACTCCATTTAGGAAATGTGTTGCGATTTAGATAATGACAAATGATTCATGTATAATCAGGAAATATCTTTCTTAAATTGTCAAATTCCTGAAAATAGACCTATTCTAAGACCCAGTAGTTCTACTCCTGGGTTTACATACAGAGGAAACTCTAATTCAAAGAGATACATGCACCCCAATATTCATAGATGCATTCATAGCCAAGACATGGAAATAATCTAAATGTCCATCAATAAATGACTAAATAAAAAAATTGTGGTGTGTATATATATATATATATAATACTACTCAGCCATAAAAAAGAAAAATAATTCCATTTGCAGCAAATGGGTGGACCTTGGAGATCATCATACTAAGTGAAGTAAGCCAGAAGAGAAAGAAAAATATCATATGATATCTCTTATATGTGGAATCTAAAAAAAGAAACACAAATGAACTTATTTACAAAACAGAGACAGACTGGCAGACATAGAAAACAAACTTATGGTTACCAAGGGGGAAAGGGGATGGGGAGGGATAAATTGGGAGTTCAGGATTTGCAGACACTAACTACTATATATAAAATAGATAAACAACAAGGTTCTACTATATAGCACAGGGAACTATATTCAATACCTTGTAACAGCCCATAATGAAATAGAATATGGAAAGGGATATATACATATTCCTTTATATATACATATATATGTATAACTGAATCACTACACCTTGCACCAGAAATTAACCCAACATTATTAATGGACTACACTTCAATAAAAAAAAAACTGTCAAATTCTCATCTATAATCCTGTATCTGCCATTTTTTCAAGCTGTCTCTGATGCTGTATGGTTTTCTGCTTCAAGTTTCTTCCCACTCCTTCATAGTGGGCCAAACAGTAGTTGGTATCATATTTCTTTAAAGTGCATGGCTTTGCTAAATTAACGTTTGTTAATTGGAGCATATGGTGATGAGTCACAGTTCAACAGCTCAAAGACATACCACAGGAGAAACTGGAATAGAGAAGTTTATTACTCACAAGTCCTGGAGGAAGTACATGGCATGGCTCCAGGGGCCACATGGGGAGTTGAGGGCAGGCAGAGAGAGAGGCAGGACCCCTGGGGTGGAGCACATGCCTTTATTAGTGTCCATGGGTGGAGTCCTTTTGGATTCTTGGACTAAGGATGGATCGGTCAATTCACACCAAATAGAGCAGGGGTTTGGTAAGATCTATGGGGGATTTTATCTAAGGAGGGTTCAAGGGCAAGACCCTGGGAAGTGGGGGAGACATTTGATGGCACAGGCTGTTGGGAAAATCCTGTCAGGAACTTAGACACTTGCCTGTAAGCCTTCAGGCTGTTATCTAGATATGCAGATGCATGAGGGGACTAATATTCAGTTAAGGTCCCCACAGTCCACTTAGCCAAAGAAAATGAATGCTGAGGCAATGTCATGGAGTAACTGAACTAAACTCTCAACATGAGATATTCCTGCAGCAAGTTCCAGGCACGTTTGTTGGGTCTCATTGAAATCTCTCAAGACTTTATTTGGAGAGTCAGTGTTGGTCAGATAAATTGTAAACTTCATTCTTCATGGATGCCTCATCATTATCCTTCCCACCAACCACCACTACTGTCATCTACTACAAACAACTTTGGTGTCATCAAAGAAATGCTTCATTTTTCTGGATCCACTTGGGCTGTGACTGCTACATGTACTTAGATTATGCTTAAATTTTTGCAAGAAGCGTTACATAATTTAGCATAAGTAGAACTACTTTTTTTTCTAATCTTTACTCATGAAATTTTTGAATTTTATATATCGGAATATTTCTGAAAAAAAAATTAAGTGATGTCTAGCTTTTCTTGAGGGTGCTGAAAGCTATAAATGCAAAGCTTAATTTTTTATTTTCAATATAAACCTCTGAGATGGTATTGTCACTATGCCTGACATACAGTTACCAAAACTGAAGCTTTGAAAAGCCAGGAAACTTGCCCAATATAGCCTAGCAAGCTGTCTAGCAACACTGATTCAAGTCCAAATCCTCCAACAAAAATTAATCTGTGCCACAAAGCCACACACTCTGTGGTTCTGGATCATTTTTATTTAGAATCTGGTGAGGTTTGGCAGAGGGAAATGAGAAGAGGAGAGACGCTAGGCAAGGCTCCCTTTGCCTTCGGGAGTCTCATGGGAGGTATACACTTCTTGAGAAATTGGATAATTTGTAGTCCACCAAGAGAGTCCATTCTTTTTTCATTTTTTGCAACTTTCAAATTGCTTCATTTTTTTCTGAAAAAAATATTTAGTTTGTTAGTTTCAGGTGTACAACATAATGATTCACTATTTTATAAATTATACTCCATTTAAAGTTATTATAAAATATTTGTTCTATTCCCTGTGCTGTACAGCATATCTTGCAGCTTATTTATTTTGTACCTATTAAAGCCCTACCCCCTGCCATTGCCTTGCCCTTCCCTCCTCTTTCTCTCTTCTTAGTAACCAGTAGTTTTTTCTCTATATCTGCAAGTCTGTTTCTGTTTTGTTATATTTATTCATTTCATAATTTTTAGGTTCCACATATAAGTGATGACATACAATACTTATCTTTCTCTCTCTGGCTTACTTCACTATGAATAACATCCTCTAGCTCTATCCATGTTGAGGTAACTGGCAATATTTTGTTCTTTTTTATGGTTGAGTAATTTTCCATTGTGTACGTATACCACAAGTTCTTTTTCCATTCATCTGTCGATGAACACTTAGGTTGCTTCCATGTCTTGGCTATTGTAAATAGTTGTGCTATAAACACTGGGGTTCAGGTATCTTTTCAAATCAGTGTTTTTAGTGTTTTTTTCTTGGATGTATAACCAGGACTGGAATTGCTAGATCATATGGTACTTCTATTTTTAGTTTCTGAAGAACCTTCATACTATTTTCCATAGTGGATGTACAATTTACATTCCCACCAACAGTGTACCAGGGTTCCCTTTTCTCCACATCCTTGCCAACATTTATTATTTGTGGTCTTTTTGGTGTTACCTATTCTGACAGGTATGATATGATATCTCACTGTGGTGTTGATTTGCATTTCTCTAATTATTAGCAATGTTGAGCATCTTTTCATGTGCCTGTTGGCCATCTGTATGCTTTCTTTGGGAAAAAGTCTTTTCGGTTCTTCTGCCTATGTTTTAATTTTTTTTTTCAGTTGTATAAACTGTTTATATATTTTGGATATGCACCACCTATTGGTCATATTCATAATGAAAAATGGAAGATGTACACACTCAAATGACTTGTAAATTGGTGGCTGGAGAGTTGCCTGAGAAGAAGGCAAAATAAGATATTATGCATGCATTAAAGCTTGGATAGACAATGCAATGGGCATAAGTACTGGCTTGAATTGTGTCACCTCAAGGTCATGTTAGTTTATGTTCACTTGAAACCTCTAAATGTGATCTTATTTGGAAACAGTGTATTTGCAGATGTGATCAAGTTAAGATGAGGTCATACTGAATTAGGGTGGTCCCTAAACCCAACGTGATTGGTGCTTTTATACAAAGATAACATAATCTTGAAGATTAAAGGCAGAAATTGGTGAGGGTGCACTTAGCACTGACCAAGTGGGAGCCTGACTCAGATTTCAAAAAATCCATTCCCTTGAAAAGATTTTCATTGTATTAGGAAAGAGAGTCTCAAGCAATCTAACCCTAAGGACTTTTTGTTAGAATGTTTATACCTATTTTATTTTAATTCTACACTCACTAGAGTAATAAATTGTCAGATTACAATTTGGCTTCTTGTTCATCTCTCTTATAGGAGAGAAATTTCATCACATAAATGTCAAGTTTTACAGTTTCCATGGCGATGATGCCTCACTGAAAATTAATAAATTGAGAGCCATGGATATCTTAAGCATGGTCTTCACTTCTGTGGGGCCTGATCACCCCTGGGCACTGATAACAGCAATCATTCTAAAAGAACAGAGAGCAGGATTACATGACCACTCAACCATGAACTCCAGATGCCCACGCTCCTGCTCCTGAGACTTGCATATCACCGTGTCAGACTCTGTGTATATTAATGATAATGTAAAATAATTTCAGAATTGAAAGAGGTTCTTATAGGTTACTAAATCCAATCTCTATGTTAGTGGATCTCAAATGGTTCAGTGGAGCCCGGAGGTGATTCTCCAGAAGTGCCTGAGGTAGCCCTACATCTGTTTCCACTTCAGTTAGATGCCAAGTTAATCTGTTTTTTAAAGTGAGCTTCATACTGTTTCGTTTGAGAGAACATTTCCAACACGCACACGTAAAGTCTGAAAATTACTGCTCTTCCATTGTTGATGTTCTAATGAAGGAGAATAATGTGTTTTTTTCTAGTGAAATGGTACAGTAACTCTAAATAAAATGTGAACATTAAAAATGCATAATATGAACTCTAGAATAACCAAAAGCTGCGAAGAAGTAGAATTCCCCTCCTCAAAAAATATTACAAATGATCCAAATGAAGGAAGAAAAGTTGGAACCAATAAGCAACAAAAAAGGAAAAGAAAAACAAAAATAAGATTATTAATATAATGATCCTAAGTACAACCATATCCATAAATATGCTAAATGTTAATGGGCTAAACCATCCAATCAAAATGCAGAGATACAATGGATTTAAAAAGCAAGATGTAAAATGCCATTCTTTTTTATGATTGAGTGATATTCCATTTTGTGTGTGTGTGTGTGTGTGTGTGTGTGAGTATGTACCACATTGTCTTTATCCATTCACCTGTGATGGACACAAGACATGCTTCCATGTATTGGCTACTGTAAATATTGCTGCTATAAACATTGGGGTGCATGTATCTTTTTGAATCAGTGTTATTTTCTTCAGATATATACTCAGGAGTGGATTGCTGGATCATACGGCAGTTCTATTTTTAATCTTGGGGGCACCCTCCGTACTGTTTTTGATAGTGTTATACCGATTTACATTGCCATCAACAGGTACGGGGCTTTCCTTTTATCTCCATCCTTGCCTACACTTGTTATTTCCTGTCTTTTTAACAATAGCCATTCTGACAAGGGTGAGGTGACTGCTTTTTGGTAACGATTTGCACTTCCTTGATGATTAGTAAAACTGAGCATCTTTCCACGTGTCTGTTGGCAATCTGTATGTCTCCTTTGCAGAAATGCATTTTCAGGTCTTCCGTCCATTTTTAATCAGTTTTTTTTTTTTTTTTTTTTAGTATTGAGTTGTATGAGGTTTTATACACTTTGTATATTAACGCCTTATCAGGCATATCAATTGCAAATATCTCCTCACATTCTGCAGGTTGCCTTTTTGTTTTGTTGATGATTTCCTTTGCTGTGTGAAAGATTTTAAGTTTTATGTCCCATTTGTTATTTTTGCTTTTGTTTTCTTTGCCTGAAGAGACAGATCCAAAAAAAATATTACCAAAGAGTGTACTGCCTATGTTTTTTTTTCTAGGACTTTCATGGTTTCTGGTCTTACATTTAGGTCTTTAATCCATTTTGAATGTATTTTTGTGTATTGTGTGAGAAAATTTTCTAAATTCATTATTCACATGTAGCTGTCCAGGGTTCCTAACATCACTTATTGAAGAGAATGTCTGGGATGAGGAGAGTCATTATTGTCTGTAATTGCCATGGAGTCTTTCCTCTTGTGGACTTGGTCTCCTCTTAAGACTCTCGGTTCTAGCTCTGAAAACTGACTTAAGTCTGGAAACTGGGGAAAGGACTGTGATTTTACTGGAATGAGTGCCCACATCCTGCCACCCATCCTCAATTTCTCCTTATGCTATGAGCTGAATATCACCTTTATTAGCTGCCCATCTAGCTGGTACCAGGATGCCATGTGCTATTAACAATCTGCATGGATATGTGTGTCAAACACCCTTGGCCGTTACTGTGGCCCCGCAGCTCATCCTGATAATTGCATCCCCCTAGCTGCCTGGCCTGCATTGTTTCAAGGTCCTGTCATTCTTCTTCTCATTAGTGATTCTGCCTGCTGCCAGCCCCCCCGTAGAGGGAGCCACCACCAAACCTTTAAGTACTGCTGGCACCTCTCTCACCAGTACATTCCTTAAGGTCTTGGTAAGGGCATAACTTCTGTGCCCTGTGTGGTGAGTACTCCTACCTTACATGGTTTATTCACTCCGTCATGTTCATGTTCTCGAGCCTTTTAATCCTATTTTCCACAGTCTGCCATGCGGTTCTGGCATTTTAATTTCAATTATCATGGTGCATTGATTTTCCCTTGCTCCTAGAAGCCACGCTGATAGTGAGTTCCCAACATCTCATGGGGTCATTGCTAGAGCATTTATGTCTATGTCTTGGGAAAATGCTCCCAAATGAATAAATAATTTTTGATCCAATTTTATGTTTCAACTTCTTAGATTAGGTAACCTAAGAATTGAGTCCCATCTATCCGTGGCTCCTGTTGGTATGTGTTTGCTAAGTCTTACTATTTTGGGGAAAATACATATATATATATATATTTAAAACCAGCATACCTCCAACTAATTTATGTCATGACATAACTCCAGTTATAAGCCTAGAGGAAGGAGAAGAGGGGAGACAGATGATGTCTTGCACACACACACAAAAGCAAGTAACTGTGGAGTGTTAACTCTTAAAAGGAAGAGGTGTGACCTTTTTACATGCTCAGAGGGTTCAGAAAGTCCTGTGGCTTGAGCATTTTCATGGGCATTCCCTGGATGTCCCCATCTCAGCTGTCAGTGTTCTGTATGTTCCAAACCAAGGCCTGGTCTTGACACTGCAGATCTTCCTTGGTTGGGCCTTTGCCCTTCTCTGAAATGCTCTGGAATGGTCTGAGTATTAAGCTGTAGGCCTGGCCTTCACCTTTGGCTACCTTCTGTGTTCCTGATGCATGATGAGAGCCTCTTTGTGAATTTCTAGAGGTCATCTGCTTTTCATATGTAGTTTTCAATTGTCTATCAGCCACTGGCATCTCATACTTGTATTTCAACAGGGCGTCAATGGCACTGAATAATAGCCATCCAACCCCATTATCCTTAGACTTACTGTTTCCTTCCAAACTCCTTAACTGCTTGACAAATCACAAGTTGGTACATTCCCTTCTATGAGTAAATCGTCTCAATTCACTACCAATGAAGGCTTTAATTATTGGAGCACCATTTTTATCTGGAGCCATCTGTGCTCTACCTACTGTCAGTAAGGGAGTCGTTATTCCCAGCTAGGTAGTGTGGATATAGCCTCCCCCCCACCACAATGCACACCTTGTCATCTGCTTTCTAGGATGACTCCTACTTCCATGTATCAAAGAAAGGTTGGTTTCTTCAGAAACAGACCAGACACTGAAGAGGAATTTTGTGTGGAGGGTATTCATTAGGTGTTAATAAGGGGAGAGGTAAAGGATTGGTCGTGGGGGGAAATCAACTGAAAAGAAAAATCAACAACACTTTAGTCATCCTCACATAGAGTTAGGATGCATATATAAACCACTAGAATTGTCCTTCAGTTCTTGCGAGGGCTGGGCTTTCTTACCTCTGCCTTGATCACCCGTTAGATTTGGGTCATCACAGGAAAGGCATGCCCTTGCATAACGAGGCTTTCAACAGCTAAACCAAACCATTAAACTGTTGACAAAATGAGTCTTGACTGAGACCTCAGGCAACACGTTCTTGCTTGGGAAAGGAGGATTTGGGCAGTCTTTGTACATCTTTGTGTCCACCACAGCATTCCACTTAAAATGCTGATTTACATGGCTAGTTAACTTTTGTGTGTGTGTGTTTTAGCCATCTAATTCAATTATGCGTTTCTGGGAGACAGAAGTGTATATACTTTGTCTTACAAGAGTAAATAAACAGTGATTTGTGTAATTATTTATGTAAAGTCTGGATAGACCATAAATTTGATAAAAACCAAGATAATCTCTCTTTTTCTTGTTCAATGCTGGATCCTCAACATTCAGAATAATGCTTGCTACACACTAGGTAAGCAATAAGTAATTATAAACAAATACATTCACCAATAGGTGCATAGTAGATACTCAAAGAACATTTTTAATGTGTTGTTGGATGAATATTTTACCAATGATTCAAAAGCCAACAGTCATTATTTAAATTTCAGAAGATAAATGTAAAATTAAGCTATGAATTTAGCACCTAATAAACTGAAGTCTTTCCAAAGTAGAAATTTGATTTTCATGTGTACATTTACTCTTACCCCCCTGACAGTGTTGTTAACAGTGAAGGAAGTGGCAGTAACGGACATTAATGCTCAAATCCATTCATCTGAATTTCACCTCTTTATCTACAAATATATTTTAGGATCTAATGAGTTTTTAGTAGTATCATTATGACATGATTAAAATTGTGTTTGACCAGCTGTTATTATTACCACTTTTTACTACCTGTCAATAAAATAACAGTGAGGCAAAGACAATGGTAGATGTCCACAGCAATAAGCTACAAATGACAATCTTGCAACTTTGTAACTGGGAGGATTCCACATTAAGTCTAAAGCAGTGAGTAAACAAATTGGAAAGACATAGACATTTGTCTTTGTCTTATGATAGGCTTAGGGTTTTTTTAAGCTCTAACTGGATAAGATCTTAAAAAAATAATGAAGAGATAATACTTCTTATCTTCTCCTACTGTTTGCCCCTTAAAAATTATTTTTCTTCAATGTGTTTTAAAGTTTTAGGGTGCTCTTACACAAAGACGCTCTCTTCATTACAGAACCTGACATTTAAACTTCTGTACTTAGAGTTTTTTCCTGCTAATATTATTATGAATATATAATCATAGTCCCCTGTACTTGAATCTGCTCACTGATCTTGAGTTTGATATTAAATAACATTGGTGCTGCCACCTAATCTGCTTTATCTGAGCAAAGTCTAAGCGTGAGTTGACAAGAACTCTTCGTCCTGGGCTATGAAAGGCAGAGAATGTACAAATCTTCTTGGTGAGCCATAAAACCTGTTCAGTGTGGAGTTATCCAATCTAGCTACACAGAGGAGCAAAGTGGCAGGATATAATTGAGAGCTAAACTCTGTTGAGGAGCCCCAGTTCAGAACTAACATCTAACCGCTTAATGTAGCCTGAAATATGCAAATGCAATGACACTTATCTTTGTCTCTCACTATTTCATATGCATTTTCTTCTTAAGTAGACTGTATAATCCCTGAATATAAAAACCACATTTTTCTAGTGGTTGTACTCTTTATGACTTCTGCAATACTGTGGAGTGTTAATACTTATGAATGGCTTTTTGCTCTGAGATCAACAGGTATACTTGATTCTCAGCCTAGTTCTTCTGTATGATAAGTGCTGAGTAAGTGTTTGTACATTTGTATTACAAATAATTTTCAAAGTGAATTAAGCGAAGTTTCATGAAAATTTGAGTTTTATGTAGAAGTATATTGATGTCACTTTGAAAATATGTTGAATATGCATGTATGAGGCTTCAAGTCAATAATAAAACACACTTTAAGAGAAAATACCAACTTGGAAAACACACAAGTGAGGATTATTTTATATTTTTTAGTTTCTCACAGAATGGACAGATATACTGTTATCTTTCTCAGAATGCTGAAAGTTAACAAGAAAATTCCTCTTTTTAATAAAGAAAATATCACATGTTTTACTCTGAATACCATGGGCTGGTATTTAACTTAGTTTTGTTTTGGTTTTTTGTCAGTGCTTTTTTAGTTATAAAGATAACTAAATTTCAGAAGAATACTTTTAAAAGATTTTTTCCCCTTTTTAAGTTTCAAAATATTTCAGGTATTGTTTTGACTTGTTTCAGATTTTGCTATAAACCAAATACTTCTAAGCCTTTAAGACCAGAAAAGAATATAATATTTGTTTTCCATAAATTCTTTGAATAAAAATCTCTTTGATTTTTAATATTTTGAAGCATCAATGATGTAGGATCAAACCTTTAAATGAAAAAAAAATTGAAAGAATACATTTCAGTTCTTTGGGGACAAATTCTGCATAAATCAGCTAAAGGTCTTTTAATATAGAATTGTCTGGTAAGAAGTTTTGATTCAAATCCACCATCAGATAAATTTTTTAAAAAATACTATAGCTCACTATATTTGAATTTTAATATCCTCTATAGGGTGCAGCATAAGCATGAAAACGCAAATAATAATCTCAGATTAAATATAATATGCAAATTAAGTATTATAAGATTCATGTAATATATCAACTATTTTTTTCCTTTTTCCTAAAATAGTAGGTGCCATTAGATTAAACCTTTATAATAACCATGTATCTACTTATCTTAGAGGATAAAACAGACTTTCCAGACTTACAAAGAAACAATGCCACTGGATTTTCCTGATTATTTAAAAGGACAGTTTTGAGTAAATTGTAAGACATTTTTCATAGATACTCATATAAGTAGGTATGTTTTAATTACAATGAATCTTTTACATATCATAGAAATGCATTTTTAATTAGTCCATCTTTAAAATCATTGCTAGATGCTAGTGAACCATTATTTTATAGAAAGCTAACCCTAACCCTAGCCCTAACCCTAGCCCTAGCCCTAACCCTAACCCTAATTTATAATTACCTCATAATGTTTTACTAGAATAAACCAAACATTTATCATATAGTTTAGTTAAATGTTCATGAATAGTTAGATGGTGATGTCCTATGGTTAAAAAGAATTGTTTTTCATTGACACTATAAACGTTTTCATTGGAGAGGTGAATTACAATTTTTGTGCAGCAACATCTATGCTCTGTTTAGGGCACAATTTTAATATGAGTAGCATCAACAAGTGTATCTAGCTCTCCTTTCCCAAGTTAATCTCCATGTGCCCAATAAAATTACTTTAAACCCTTACTAATCTTTTGTCTGCTATGTCTATCAATTATTAAACTAGGTATATTAAGATAACTCACTATGATTAAAGTGTTGAAAATGTCTGCTTGTCATCACGTCAATTTTGCTTTACATATTTTAAGCTAGATTAGTAAGGGCAAAGAAACTTAAAATTCTTATCATTATGTATTACATCTGTTTTTTACCTGAGAATTGTCTTTACTTTAAAGTTATATAAACATGAATCAAAATAAATTGCAATTAGTTCTCTTTATTTTTTGAGTGTAGCTTTCTTCTTCCTTTTAAATATATTTGAGTACTCCAGGAATGAGGTTTATACATAATTTACCTTGATTACCTTGATTAAAAAAAAAAAGCAAATCCAGTTATCTCTGGCATTTAAAATTGCATTAAACTATATTCTCCATTTCCTTATGTTAGGATTAGTTTAGAAATCATATATTGCACTTATTTAGAAACAAAGAAGCCAAGAATATACAATGAGGGAAAGATCATCTCTTCAATAAATGATGTTGGAGAAACTGGGTAGTCACATGCAAAAGAATGAAGCTGGACCCTTATCTTACACTGCACACAAAAATCAACTCAAAATGGAGTAACATAATGGATGAAACGTAAGACCTGAAACCATAAAACTTTGAAAAGAAGACTGAAGGGGTAAACTTCTTGACATTGGTCTCGGCAATGAATTTTTGTATCTAACACCAAAAGTGAAGGCACAAATGCAAAAATAAACAAGTTGGACTACATCACATTAAAAAGCTTCTGTGCAGTAAAGGAAACCATCAAGACAATGAAGAGGCAACCTTCAGAATGGGAGAAATATTTGCAAACCACATATCTGATAAGGGCTTAATATCTAAAATATAAAAGAAACTATACAACTCAATAGCAAATAAATAAATAATACATAAATAAATATATACATAAATAAAACAGTTTAAAGATGGGCAAATGATCTGAATAGACATTTTTCCAAACAAGATATACAGATGGTCAACCAACAGGTACATGAAAATGTTCTCAACGTCACTGGTGAAATCATTAAGGAAATGCAAATTAAAACCACAATAAGATGTCATCTCACACTCATTAGGGTTTCTGTTATTAAAAAGACAAGAGATAACAAGTGTTAGTGACAATGTAGAAAAAAGAGAATGCTTGTACTCTGCTGATGGGCATGTAAACTGGTAAAGCCACTTTGGAAAACAATATGGAGATTTCTCAAGAAATTAAAAATAGAACTACCATATGACCCGGTAATCCCAGCTCAGGTACATATCCAAAGGAAATGAAATCATCATCTTGAAGAGATATCTCTACCCTCAGGTCCATAGCAGTATTAGTCACAATAGCAAAAGTATGGAAACTACCTGTGTCCATCAATGGATGAATGAATAGAGAAAATGTGATATATGTGATTATATAAATGTATAAATGTGATCTATATGTATAGATATATAAAGGAATATTATTTAACCTTAAAATAAAAAAAGGCAACATGAATAACCTGAAGGGCATTAATCCACACAAAGACAGATACCAAGTGACATCACTTATATGTAGAATTTTTTTTTTAATTTTGTTTTAAGTTGAACATAGTGAAAAAGTAGTTGCCAAGGGTGGGGGAAATGGAGAGAGGTTGGTAAAAGGGTGTAAACTCTCAATTATAAGACAAATAAGATCTGAGGATCTTATATTAAAGATTGTAATTACAGTGGCCAACCCTGTATTGCATAATTGAAATTTGCTAAGAGACTAGAATTCAAATGTTCTCACACACACACCGAAAGGTGAATGTGTGAGGTGATGGATGTGTTTTAATTAAATTGATGAAGGGAATCCTTTCACAATGTGTATGTATATACAATTATCCCATTTTACACTTTCAGTATCTTATAATTTTATATATCAATTATACTTGAATGAAGCCAGGATTTTAAACTATAAAAATAAAGTTGCATTAAGTTAGATTTCTCTATTTTCTTCTATTAACAATAGTTTAGAAATCATATAATGCAGTTTTTTTTTTCAGAATGCCTACTTGAGTTTACAAAGTCTGAAATATATTATTTCTCTACCTCTTTGAAAAAATACAAATGCCTTAGTACGTTTTGACAATATTCAACTACCTCTCTTAGTTTTTTTTTATTAGACTATTTTTTAGAGCAGCTTTAGATTCATAGCAAAATTGAGTACAGAGAGTTCCTATGTAACCCCTGGCCCCACAAGGCACAATTTCCTCCACTGTGGACATCCTGCACCACAGAGCTGCATTTGTTACAATTTATGAACCTATAAATATATGTAGATATTATCCATCAAGTAGAGAAACTTCCCTTGTATCCCTAGTTTGCTGAGAGTTTTTATTCTCAGTGGATATTAGATTTTGCCAAGTATTTTTCTGTATCTGTTGGTCTAATGATGTGATTTTTCTTCTTTACCCTTTCAATGCAATGAACTGTATTAGTGGATTTTCAAATGCTGCAACATCCGTGCATACCTGGCATAAATCTCACTCATTTGTGTTATATAATTCATTTTATATGTTGTGGGATTTAATGTGCTATTATTTTGTTGAGGATTTGGATATATACTGGTCTGTAATTTACTTTTCTTGTAATGTCTTTGTCTGGTTTTTGTTTTGGGGTACTGCTAAGCTCACAGAATGAGAAAATATTCCATATGCTTCAATCTTTAAGAAGAAACTGTAGAGAATTCATAAAATTTGTTTTTCAAATATTTGGTAGAATTCATCACTGAACCCACCCAGGCCTGTTGCTTTCTGTTTAGCAAGGTTATTAGCAGCTGATTCATATTATTTCATATAGGCCTGTTCAGATTATCTATTTCTTCTTTTACGAGTTTGGCAGATTGTGTCTTTCAAAGAATTGGTCTTTTTCACCTAGGTTGTGAAATTCGTGGGCATAGACTTTTTCATGGTATTTCTTTATCACCTTTCTATTATTCATGAGATCTAGAGTGATATCCCTCTTTCATTTCTGATATTATTAGTTTGTGTTACTTCTTTTTTTTTTCCCCTAGTTAACCTGGCTAGAGACCTATCAATTTAATTGATGCTAAAAAAAAACAAAAAACAAACAAACAAACAAACAAAAAACTGTTTTATGTTGATTTTCCCTATTGATTTTCTATTTTCAATTTTATTGATTTCTGCTCTAATTATTATTATTTATTTTTTCCTACTTACTTTGGACTTTAATTTACTTTCCTAGTTTCTTAAGGCAGAAGCATCAATTATTGATTTCAGATTTTTCTTTTTTCTAATGTATGCATTCAGTACAATAAACTTCCCTATAAGAAAAGCCTTTTTTGTACATTTTTAAATTCTAATTCCACTTTATTTGTGTATTTAAAACCTTTTTTGTTGTTGTTGTTATCTTTATTATGGTCAGTAATTGCTTAAATTTAAACACGTATGTATCAGTTCTTTTGTTCACTATTGCTATGTAATTTTATTTCTTCCTTTTGGGTTGAATATTTTCCCTTAAATTATATCTTCTTGAAATTCATTCAACAAGAACTATCAGTTAGAGATCTTTAAAGCCTTATATGTATATATTTAATTTTTTTCACTCTTGACTGATGGTACTTGGATAGACAATTCTGATTGGGCATTCTCATATTCAGCACGTGAAAGTTATTTTATTAGCATTCCTTATTCTTAGCATATATTGCTGTTATTTGAAATCTTTTGTTAGTTTATGTATCATATTTGGATGGTGAATGTGTTCTCTTTGCCTACTTAGTATCATCTCTTTGAACTTATTATTCTGAATTTCACAAATGTATCTACATATAAATTATTTATACTTATTCTTCTTAAGACATATATTGTGTCTCTTAGGTCTGAGTCATATCTGTTACTAAATATGTAAAATTATTGGTCATGTCAGCCATCTCTGAATATTGCTGTTCTTCCAGTCCCTCAATTGTCTCCTTTGGGAATGTGTGTTAATTTTATGTTAGTCTTTCTTGTATTTTCTTATCTATTTCCAAATGTTGTAACCCTATGTAGAATTCCAGATTATTTTATCGCATCTGTTTTCCAGTTTACTATTATCTAGTGTTTATGTGAAAATTGTAACATATGGTTATTGGTATATTTTAAATTTTCTTCTTTTTTCATAATATATTCTTATGTGTTATATTTGAATCCTTACTTTGGTATTGTTAATCATTGTTAACATTTGTTTTCTGGTGCATATTTTACTGATCAATTACATTACATTAAATTCAAGATAATTTATTCTATTATTAAATGTACCCAATACTTTCTCAGTTTTACCAGGAGTTTCATCATGTGTGTTTTAATTTATCTGTCCTGAGTTTAGATGAAGACAAGGAATTACCTATCCTGTGCTAGTAGGTCTACAATGTTTCTGGTTCACAATTTTATTCAGATTTCTGATTTCACAAAGCTCCACAGGCTCTCAGCTCTAGTCTTACCCTACAATGTGCAAATTAAATTTAAATCTAAAGATTGCAATTCATTCTCTTACTTTCCCACTAACTCACAGCTGTCTCAATCAAATTGTAAACTTATTGTTTAGTTCTTTAGCTCCCTCTTGGTTTGTAATACCTACAATTTCTCTTACTACCTCTATTCACTTTATAATGTTTGTTTAAATATTTATTTATTAATTTATAGATTTAGATATTCTGGTGGTTCAAGTATGAATTAAAAGACTATTAAATATGTGTAAAATGTGTATGCATCTGTGTGTGTATTTGTAAGGGAAGCTTTATTTAGATTTATTTCTCATTTACCATATGGGTCATTCAGTGGCATGCCATTTTCAACAAGTAATTTCCCAGCATTTACCCAAAATAACAAAAAGCAATTAATTGTAAGTAACTCAATTTCTGTTAGTAAATTTTAGGAAATTGAGAGATAATGGAACAAAGATTTAACAATAAAGATGATTATTATAGTGGCATTTATAATAAAATTATAAGTTGTAAATAAACTATGTAATTGTCAGTGGATGGTTAAACAATTCATGACACTTCAAAGAATCAATTTGTTAGGAAGCCATTAACTTGTCATTGAAGGCTACTTATTAATTTGAAACAATGAAAAAAACAATGTGTTAACTTTAATTTGTAAAATAACTTGAATAGAAAATCTCATTTATTCCACGATCCCAAATATGTTTTTAAAATAATGGAAATCAACAAAGACATTAATTGCCTCTCAGGATTTTAGGCTATTTGATTTAAATTTTCTTCTAACATAAAACATGTTTTTATTATAATCAAAGAGAAAAACAATACATTTTAAAATTCTCAACAATGGTAACTACTAAGGCTGTCCTAACAAAAATGTTATGACGTAGGCAGAAAAACAAAAGTAAATATATTTAAACTAAAAATTACAATTCTGCTACTTATGTTAATGGATGTGATTTTAAGTATCTCACTTTGATCCAAGAAGTTACCTTGTGTCAACTTACTGGTAGAAATCTATAACTTCAGCTGTAATATTATGTCATTTTAAGGGTAGATGTTTAAGAGCAGTGATAGACATTGGTCAAATATTTTATTCTTTGCATGAAACTTGGTGTTTGTATCACTGTAGAAGGAATAATAATCTCCCAGCACCCTGAAACCCAAATTTCTTAGTAGGTTGTAGTTTGTATCATTATCAGATTTACCTAACATGATTAACTTATAAATACATTAACATACCTCTTCGTCCCAACTTTTAATTATTTTTCTTCTTTTTCTAATGATTCTGATCGCCAATTTCCAATGCATCTTTTTTTGGGGGTGGGGCTGGGGAGAGGGGTTTCCCCACACACCCAAGCATTCCCACTGCCATTCAGCTCAGTCCTGACACTGTCCAGATACCATCAGGTTCTGCAGGATGAGGGCCCAGTTCCACAAGGCTGCGCTCTGTTTCAGATGCCCGTTGCAAGGCCAGTTTTTCACCAGTGCTTCTGACCAAATGGCTATAAATCAGAGGTTCTCATGACCCTCTCTTTGGGTTTTATTAGCTTTCTAGAGAGTGATGAAAATAAAAATTATATTTTCA
Organism: Camelus dromedarius; assembly: GCF_036321535.1. Taxonomy (NCBI): domain Eukaryota; kingdom Metazoa; phylum Chordata; class Mammalia; order Artiodactyla; family Camelidae; genus Camelus; species Camelus dromedarius. Next base: position 16,913,568 of record NC_087465.1, on the reverse strand, counting down.
GACAAGTTAAGAAAAATATAAATAAAACCTTTTGTCTGCCCACTTGGGCATCCCTCCTCCCCTCCAGTGTGCGCTGTGCATCCGTATTTTGCACTAACCAGAGCCCTCAAATGGCAGAAATGCCTGCTCAACCATAAAGATAAATTTTTCTTCTGCCTCCAGCCATGTAATTCCTTAGAAGATTACATTCCTTTCTTAATCCTGTAAGCGGTTATGATGACCCTCTCCTTGTACGTGCAAGTATCTTTGGAGAACTTTATGTACAATGCCTTAAAGACAGTGATTGGTGCAGAACGGACTGGGTCAAGTGACCTAGAGAGATACTGGGCCACACTTAATGGAAGTTCTTAGCTTAAATACATTTTTATGTATGACCTTATGACTGTCTAGCTATATTATTTGTATTCTGTCCATTTTACAAGATTATTGTTTCTCACATTACCAAATGTGTGACTGAGCCTCTAATTTAAAAAAAAAATGATGGCTAGGCAGCTTGAAATAACTGATGAAATATATAAAACTATAAGATCAATGACTGTAATAGTGTAACTCTAGACGTGGGAAGAAGCAACAAGAGGGAATGATTTTCTGGACCATAACAGACTAGAAAGATAGATGGTCCAGAGGCTTTGGGATACTGGTGACAGAGCCTGGTCCAGTAATGGTAAATTGACCTCAGAATGAGGGTTCCTAGCACCAGGGGATGAAATGGTCATAAAATGCCTCCCAAATCTTGGTCAAAATTATGACTAAAAGGGAGGGTTATTATAAAATAAAGAATGTTGTCTATCAGCCATTTCTACAAGAATCAAGTCATTAGCCACTGTAATCACTGACCTACAGTACTCCCTGAAAGGAAATGAGGGTGAGACACTTTGTGCTCTGGAAATACTGGGAAAACTGGACCTCAAATAGATATTTTCAGGAGAAATTTTATGAACTCAGGTTTTGCATCTTTCCATACTCAGTAAAGCATTAAAACCATTAACTAAGATACATGTTTCTTGTGAATAGCAGTAACCTTCTACCAAGATGTGTGCTTGATTGCATACACCCCAAGTCACATACAGCAAAATCACATACAGACTAGCAGTCCCCCTTTACCTCTTTGGGACTGTCCTCATGAGACAGGAAGTGGGCAGGGCACAGCAATTCAAGGAATGACAGTGATTTAACACAAAAATGGTGGAAGATTCAACTCCTGGTTGGCCTTGAGGATTAAGAGGTTTGACTTCTAGCAGACCTTGAGCTTCATTGTATGCTCATTGTAACAGCAAGATCAAATAACATGCCCACAGGAACCATGACAGTCCCAAGGCTAAGCAAAAAAGGCCGAGGAATGGGCGGTGGCCCAATTCCTCATAATCTCAGACCCTTCCCCAGGGCAGATGGAATGATCCCACCTGTAGGTTTGCGAAGCTACTGAGCCCACAAAAACTGGCAACACCATGCCTAGTGGCCTTTTCTCACTCCCTTCTCTTTGGAGATGGCCCACACTCTGTCTATGGAGTGTGTACCTACTTTGACTTTACCCTGAGCATCCAATTCCCATTCCCCTTTCCTTGCCTTTCTCTTGCCTTACATTCTATGCAGTATGTATCTCTCTAAATAAATCTACCTTTAGTCAACTGTGGCTCGCACTTGAATTCTTTACTGCACGAAGCTAAGGATCAACACTTGGCAGGGCACATCCCAGGGGCTCAACTGAGACCTGGGACATGGCCCTCCTCACACCTCACATCTGTTTTCCTGCATCACTCAGGGTTTTTTGAAAGACTGTCTTCTGGATTATAATCTTCAGGTCGGCTCAGATAAAATTGTCCATTTCTTTCTTAGATTAATTATCGATTAATTTTTTCATTGACAAGAGGCTCATCAAACTCAGAGAAACATTTTACTTCCTGGATTACTGGTTTCTTATGAAAGGATAGAATTTAGGAAGGGCCAAATGGCAGCGATGGATAAGGTATGTGGGATGGGTGCACCCTCTAAGAGTGTGCCACGCTCCTCAAATCTCCACTTGTTCATGGCTCCAAGAAGCTCTCCAAACCCTGTTCCTTTTGAGATTTCATGGAGGCTTCATTAAATGGACATGGTTGATAAAATCATTAGCCATTGGCAATTGATTCAACCTCTGCTCCTCTTCCCTCCCCTGAGGGTCAGGAGGGTGTTACTGAGATTGCAACCTTCTAATCACATGGCTGGTTCTTTTAGCAATAGCCAGAATCCTTAGGTGTGGTCCCAAATTTACATCATTAACATAACAAAAAGAAACAACTGGTAGAAATAAATAACTAGCCCAAAATGGAGTCATTTGTCCCCAGGACAGCAAACAAAGACTTAATTGCAGTTTCAACATCTCCCAGGAATGTGACCTTTGAACAGACAATCCGAAATTTCCTGATCAGCACTAGTGAGGTAATCTGCATAATAAGACCTTTGCCTCCTCTCCCCAGCCCTCAAAGAAACAGAAGAGGCCTGAAACAATTTTTTCTCCTTTTTTGCTAACTTGCACCACCCTCCTTCTACTTTTGAAAACCTTCCATTTTGTGCAATTCCTCTGGAGGAGCATTATTCTGTTAACTACATGAATGCTGCCTGATGTGTGAATGCTTGAATAAAGCCAATTAGATCTTCAAATTTACTTGGTTTAATTTTTGTTTCTTAACAACCGTAAATCACAATATCATAGTTTCTCACACATATAAAAGAATAAAATATGCTTAATTTTGCTAGCCAATTTCTACTTATTTATTTGAGAACTGAGAATTGTTGACAAACTTTTTTATGAGAAGACAGTGCTTTCATTAACGTACTTTGTAAAATCTCTCCCACGCATTTCGTTCTTTTCTCTCTGACATAAATTGCGCCAGATCCTTATTTTTTAATACGTAGATGTTTTTAATAGCCAATTAACCAACAGTCCTGGGAAGGAGCCCTAAGCTTGAAAAATCAAAGACTTTTTAAAAGTGTGTTTTCCACTATCTGTAGATCTTTTTGACTTCTTGTGTTTGTTAATTTTGCGATTCTTTCTTTGCTCGCACAAAGTTTAGCAAAAACTCCTTTAAATATGAAGATTTTAAAGACAGTTTAAAAGTTAAAACTGTGAAATAAAATTCAGACAAGAAAAAATGTAAACAAAAAAATTTTCCTCTCCCTTTGACCTCCTCTCCTGCACTGTGTGTCTGCATTGCACATTGACCACCCCCATCAGCAAGAACACCTGCTCAACCATAAGGAATAACACTCTCCTAGCATCAATAGGGTGACTCCTTAAAAGATGAAATTCCTTCTTGAGCTCATAAGGGGTCACATGACCCATCAGGATGACACTTAGGTCTAGATTATGTAAACTGTCAATAATGTGCCATTTGATGTACAGCCCACTGTCTCAAAAAATTTATAAAACTGTGCCTTCATTTCTACCCAGCAGAACAGCTTGCAGAGCTTTCTCAGATGCTCTTCCAGCGTTATAGTCCTCAAATTTGGCCTCAATAAAACTTACAATTTTTTTTCCTTAGATCTGTTACCCTAAATGGTAAAGACCCCAATTCTTGTCAGATCCAAAAGACAAGTTTATAGTTGGGAAATGGGGTGTTGTGTAGCAAAAGATTTTAAAAGGTTTATTTTTTTAAAAAAAGGAGAGGTGCACCCCCAAGAATGGCAGGAAGGCTGACTCAAGGGAGGAAAAGTGATGGTTTGTGTCCCCCGTTCCTCTTATACCCTTACTTAGAGGTGGTCTCTTGGCTGATTGATGGCTCTCGTCCCTGAGGTGCTTGGTAATGTGTGGTCCCTTTGTGCATGTCCTTACCCATGGTGCACACAGAAAAACCCATGGGTGGGGCCTAAACCACAATGTTAATTATAACACAATGAGCATTGGGTTGTGTCCCTTTACATCCTTTCTGCTGCTCTGCAGTTGTGGCTGTCAGGTATTAGCCAGTTTCTTGCTGGCACTCATTTAGAAGAGATAAAGTCCTTTTATGCTAGAGGCAAACATAACGGCATTTTCTGAACCATCCTCCCTCTCCTCCACCTACCTGCCCAGTGCCCCCACTTATCTAACTGCCTAACATATTCACTGATTAATTTTTGTCCACAAAACAAAACCAAGTTAAAAAAAAATACTAGAGAGATTATAAGCAACAATAGAGTCATTCTTGCAGAAGAAGAAATCAGGGGGCAAAGTTAATAACTAGTTATATAGCTTAAGGAAGGAAGCAAACAAGTAAAACTTTGTAAACTTGAAAGAGAAAAATGTTCATGGAAAGATTAAAGAAGGTGTCTGAAGTTTGCTGAAGGGATGACCTATGTGTCTCTCCAGGATTTGGACAGAACTATTCTTGTTTCTCCTTCAATAACCTGCTGATTTCTTAATTTCACTGAAAATTGCTTGAACCTGTGACTAAATTAACTAGTTAACTTGCTGAATTGTCTAACTTACTCTATTTATGGAATTATTGGTACGTTTGCTTGTGAAAATTTGGGCACTTTGTCTCTGTGAAATATTTTTTGGCGTCTTTAATGGTAACACCTGGGTCTGCATTTTTCCTGTGGAGAGTGGGGTGGAAAGTAGAGGCTGAGACTACGATTCTTCCAGTAGGTGGTTCAGAATTCCATATTGAGATTTCTGCTGTCTCCTGAGCCAAAAACACACTATGTAAGAGCTATGAGTCAAGTTTGTCCAGTGTCTTACTGAGGACTCTAGCCCAGAGACAGCCACTGTTCCAATGAGGAGGGGAAGGAGCTAGATTATATGCCCCAGTGCCGTCAAGATTTCAGTGAAACGTTTCTGCTAGTCACAAGGATCAGATATGTCAACTAATGACTTTAGTGCTTTTCTGTGTATAGGAAGATGCAAAAGCCTGGGGCCATTGGAATTCTTTCTTATGTATGCATTTTGACTGGGTCGAGGGTGCCCTATATCCAGAACACCACACCACAATGCTTCATCCTGAATTCCTTTCTGGGAGTGCTGGCTGTGCCTATGACTTGGTCTTTGTAGAACTGTAATGGCAGGCAACGTTCTTTGTTTACACAGCATACTATTAAGAATCATTCATTAGCAAGAACAATTTTCCAACTTTCTCTAAACTATATGTGAGTGCTTGCACACACACACACTGGCCTCAAGTTTTCCTTGACTTTAAAACTAATGTAGGACACAGTCATTTATCTGCCTTACACAATCACACATGACAGCAGGTGAGATCTGCCCTGCCCAGTTTTTCCCCAACAGACTTCAGGATCGCTTTTCACTCTTAAACAGCTCATGCTGTTAAGATGGGGGTTGGAAGTGCTAGAATAGTATTGAAACCCTCATCCTTGAGGAGCACAGACCTGGTAGAAACTTTCCCAGATCACTTATGCTGAAAAAGAAGAACTTGCTCCAAGGGACTTGATCAACCACTCTATTGTTTGGCGTATTTCAATGGAATGCCCCTTTGCTGCAGTCAGCATGTGTCTTCTAGTCTTGGCTGGAGGGCAAACTGCAAACATCTGCTTAGTGTTTCAGAGTAAGAGGATTTGATAGTTGTTGGAGGTTGGTAGTAAAAGGAGAAATTCTTCAGTTAGGCGTCAGGATATTTTCAAAGACAGCATTGAATATATTGTTGTAACTTGTCTAAAAGGCTTAATTGGCAATTTAAAAACATAATTGTTCTCTAGTGTGGATTGTGTAACTAATTGTTTAATTAATCCTTTTGAGCAAATTTCACAACAAAAGAATTTCCTCAAGGAATAGCAATAAGAGAGAAGAGCAGGGTAGCAGAGAAAGAAAGGCAAGAGGTGGAGGGGTGGGACAAAACACTGGCGTCACTAGTAGACAGAGATAAATCGGAGGATGTTCTACTGAATTAGCCTCTGGAGATGGCAGTTTAATAATCTACATTTTAACAGAAGTAGCATACAAAAAGACATTCATTTTTTAAAATTATAGTCAGTTTTGTTCAAGGTCTATCCTAGTTAATGCATAATTCTCTTTCATAATTCCTAGATTCCTGGGGCTTACATGCATATATGTAAATATATAATATAATTTCATAGACTCCACAAAAATATGTAAATGTAAGCTCTTGAATATAAACTGCAGGAATTATATACAATATGACATGTTTTTTAAACTCTTGAGCAGATGGGAAATTTTAAAGGAAATATGTGACCATATTTTAAGCTACCCCTTGATTTGAACTTTTTGGGATGAGAGGAGTTTAGGTAGGTCCATATCAAATCAAACCAAGCAAATAGGTACTTTAAAATTATTCCTTTAGCTTTTATATTTCTACCAACCTGAAATATGGGGTAGGAAACTAAAAATAGAAAATAAAATCTTGTGAAAATTTGATAATAAGAATAGTCAGGGATTTCAAAATGTAGAATAGATAAACAAGATTGTACTGTGTAGCACAGGGAAATAGATACAGGATCTTATGGTGGCTCACAGCGAAAGAGAATGTGACAATGAATGTATGTATGTTCATGTATAACTGAAAAATTGTGCTCTACACTGGAATTTAACACAACATTGTAAAATGATTATAACTCAACAAAAAAAATGTTTGAAAAAAAAGAACAGTCAGGTTGGCAGCACAACTGGATACGGATATTGGATATCTTTCATGTTACACATATGGTGTGACACAGAGATTTTCTGTTGTGCAAATATGTTTATATATAAAAATATATGAATAGAAAGTATATTTTGTGACATGTACATACGCTTGAAACCTAAGTCTGTTGTTTCTAGCAGCATAATGTACAGGGTGATACCAATTTACCAGAAAAAAAAATCAAACCAAATATTAAAAAACACAATTCCAAATTGATGCTAGGGATTTGAGCTGATGAGAGAGCTTAGGAGAAGGGCTCAGTTCAGATGTAAGAATCTTGACTTCCTTCTCCAGTTGTAACACTTTCTTCCTCTTGTCTCAGTCTAGACTATTTTACCTCTAAACCAACTACATAGCTGTTATCCAGAAATATCACTTCTCAGGTCTTTAGTTTTGTTCAACTGCTTCCTGAATCCAGTGTCTGTCTATTTCTTGATGAATGTCACCTTTTAGCCAGAGTACATCCTTTACATGCTTCATAACACAGTGTCCTTCCTTTAAGAAAGTAGGTTTTAAATGTTAGAAGTTTAAATGGAAGAAACAATAAATTAAGCACAAAGGAGCGTGTGTTAACATGACCTACAGGAGGCAAGTTGTGTTTATACCAGACACTCTCCAGACTTTGAGGTTAGAGCACCAAGGAGGCAGCAAAGCTGGGACATATTCCTCTGTGCTCAGAGCTCTTAGGACATAATCTTCCCACGTAGAGTAACAGGAACAGCAGGTGTGGCACCAGCAGCAGGGGCATTAAAATAGCAGTCATTTGTGATCTTGTTTTGCCTACAGAGGGCGTCACCAAATAGCCTCTCTTCTGAGCTAACCTCACTTCTAGGTGCCCAGCAACTACTCAGGGAAGGTTAATTTCTGAGCTTCTATGAGGTTTTAGCAGCACTGTATCAATGACTCTGGCCCAGTCATACCACACGTGCTCTGCTGAGGCATGGGATTCCTAAAGGAGGGCGCAAAGGGTTTCACTCCACCATCTCAGACACAAGTTCAAAACGCAAATGCTACTGAGAAGTAAGTAGTGTGGAATCAATAACAGGTTTTTTTTTTTTTCTCTTTTGAAAAGAAAGAGAGAAGAGAAGGCAGGAATAGGACTTCAAGAGCGGTGAAAAGTTTAGCAATATGAAGAGGCCACAGATACATACAAAAATGTCAGTCTTATTTCATTTATGGCTTCATACCAAACATTTTTACCTGTTTTTAGGTAACCTGTGCAGTAACTATGTACATTTGACTGTGTACCTTAATATAGAATCTACATTTTGAGGGTGAATTTTTACCTTTTCTGCCCTCCCTGCAAACTAAATTTTACTTTTACAATAATCAACTAGGCAGTGACCCAATTATTCTAAAGGAATTATAATTTTGTATTTTAATGATTACACTAGAAGACATCATTTGAGAAAATTGAACATATAGAGTACGTTATGTATGTTATAATAATTTATGTGTATGTCTGTATACTAAAGACCTCTGAATCATAACTGCAAGAAGATTTTGCTGCTAGCCTATAATCTTACTTCCTAAATGAATTGATGAAGCACTGGACCAAGCCTTGTTAAGGACAATCTGAGTATTTTGCATCTCTTTTTGTATCATCCACTGTTCTACCTAGACATAAAGGTGATGTTTCTGGGGAACCATGTTTTCCATTAAGAATCTGAGCATTTTCTTGAATTAAATCTGATACTCTAAATGCTGAGAATTCTGTCTCTATATGTATTTATTTTAAAAATTAGACTTTAAGTAGAAGGTTTCATTAATTTTGCTGTTTATAAGATGTATTGTACTGATTTCAGTTACTTGTTAACATATTTGCTTCCCCATTATATTATTTTTGCATGACAGTCCTCTGTGGGTCTCTTTTGCTTCTTCACGTCTTGCTGGGTATGCCAATAATGCAAGACTTACCCTATCTTTACGTGGCCATTTTTCAGGATTGGATTTGCAGAGAGAAAAGTAGAGGAATGAGAGAAAGGTTCCCCCTGGAACAAAGGGCAGGTTTGCATATTGCCCACTATAAAACAGTGGCTTTCTTACCTTGTGGTCCTTTGCCATGATGTAAGCAATCTGTGTGTGCACCCTCTATCTGGATGCTGCACGTCACCCCTGTGGGTTTTGTGGGGCAGGAGAACTGACATAAACATGAGTCCCACGTCACTTGCTGTGCTGTGAATCATACAGTCCCTTTCTCTCCATCTTCTGCCAGACTCTATGAAAGAGTAAAAGGCAAGCTCATTAGCTTATAAAATCAAGTCTTAGACTCTTATACCTATCAGCTCCCTAAAGTGAGGTCAGGGGCAGTGTCTTCTTTATTTATTTATATTTCTTCAGTGCCTTAAAAATTGCCTGGCACTTAAAGATGATTCAGTACTGTGAGATCACGAATGACTTTTGTTGTTATAGCACTAATACGTGATTTCTCTAAATTGAAACATTACAACTGATCCTCACAACTTTGAAACAGAAGGAAGTTTGTTATTCTCTGACATGATGCTGAGAAATCTGAAATGCTTCTGCTCAGCATAACAGTTCTCTCTGTGTTCGGGCAATAATAAAAAAATTTATAAGGACTACTGTAGATTTGGGGCAGGAAAAAAACATAACTTCCTGGTTTACTGCTACATGGAAAAGGCTCAATGGAATTCTCAAAGTGTATTTGTTTGTGGCTGTTCCCTATGTCTCAGTATTAACCATACCATGTCTACCGTGATCTTCAGTGGATGGGTAGGGTGGGGTGGGTAATGGTTATGTCACCGTTTTACAGGATTAAATAACAGTGACTATCAGAAGAAACTGTGTTCTTTTGTGTCCTTGCCCATATGTACTTGAATTGAGACCATGCAGTTTAAGATGACTTCTCTTTCCTGCTCATGTCAAGATAACAAATATACTCCATCTCTGTCCTTCGTTCTTTAATGATAAGTTCTCCTGTGTTTCAAGTGCTGTGTTGGGCCAGTCAGATGCCCTTCAAGACTGAGACTCTTCAAGACCACTGACGGCTAACAGCTTAGCTTCTCTTCAGAGAGTCCACTGACCAGCGGGAACTGCTCCAGCAGAAGTAATGTTTCCTCCTCGGGACAGGAGACTCTGAATACCCGACTGATGTAAGGGTAAAAGATCTGGCCTCCTTAGCCAATTCAGAACATCTCCAAATTGCTATTCTTGTTCAAAGCTCCATGTAGGGTTGGCTGAGGCCTCTTTTGCAACTACATTGTAGTTCAATTTCTCACTTCATCTAGTCTAATTTACCTGCTACCTGAAAATCTCTCACAGTGTCTACATCCAGGGAACCTAAATTATGACATTTGGTGTGAGAGCGGGTCCTAAACAATAGCCCCTTAGTAGATTTTGGAGCAGAAGACTGATAACTCCTGGCATAACTACAGCAGTGAGGTTCTGAAAATTGTTAGTAGCTCAGTGGCAAACAAGGTGAGGTACCATGGAAGAGGGTACACTGGCTGATGCAGTATCTTTGGCCTTTGAAAGTTACAAAAGTGTGGAAATTATAAGGACACTGGAACCAGATGTTATTGCTGGGTGTTATCAAGGTACAGAAGAAAGTTTAAAAAAAAAAGCTGTGGGGTGATTGATCCTCAGTCTAAGGCAGAGTGTAAAAGTCAGTGGGCCTCCTTGACAACACATAAAGAAATTTTCAATTCCTTCAAGCTAAAAACAACAAAACAAAAAAAAGGGATCAAGGCAGACTTAGTTTTAAGACTAGCAGAACTTCAAAAATGTCTGACTTCTTAGCCCAGCAATTCTACTGTAATAAAATCAACTCCTCTATCACATCAAGGGCTTAAGGTGGAATATGTGGGTCCCTGAGCTTTTGATGAGAACCTCTGTGACCATATGCTTAAAAATCTTGAAATTCCAAATTCCCCTAAACCCTCTGTGACTGAAGAAGTGCCCATATTTCCAGTTAAGAGTCTCGGTCCCCTCCTTGTTTGAGGGTAACGCAAAGACCTCTGCCTTGGAACACAAAATGCAGATGGAGGCTATGTTGCAAGCAGCACTGTTGCTTTGGCATTTAACTCAGCAAAACCTGTGGAATTAGGAGTCTTGCAGGAGGAAAAATGCCACATGGAATTAAAGCAAGCCCCTGTGGGAAAATTTTAACATACACCCCAGACCCCAGAATTCTGGCATCAAGCCATGCCACCTGCATCAAAACTTCTTATTCCATTTGAAAAACAGGTTAGTACACTAAACCTTGCTAGAGATACATAGTACAAGCACGAACATGCAGCCAGATCTGCCCACACCAACCGAGGCATAAGGTTAGGCAGAACCAGCAGGAATCCATCACATGTTAGCAGTGGTGCTTCCCGGCCTGGACGAGAGTGGGGCGAATGAGCACAAGTAAGTTGCATGAGAGGGTAGCCTAGGGGGAGGATATAGCTCAAGGGGCAGAGTGCATGCTTAGCATGCATGAGGTCCTGGGTTCAATCCCCAGTACCCTCATTGAAGAAAAGAAAACTATTAATAAACAGACCTAATGATCTCCCCCTACTAATTAATTAATTAATTAATTAATTAATAAGAAGGTAGCCTAGACTCCCAGGTGATGCACCATTATAATTACATGGGTGCCTCTCCCTCAGATCATTCCTATGTCATCACAGGATTGTGTACCTTAAGACAAACTGACCAAAGAAGACCAATTGTGGTACAGGTGTGTATTGGCTTGATTTTGAGGTTGAAACTGAAAATGGGTCACTGCTGCAGTTTAGCTACACTCAAGAGTAATCTGACAGGCAGGGGTGTGGGGATATCCTTCTAATGGGAACTCCACATTGCACAGCCCTGAAAGTTCATATTGATGGAAAGAAAAGTAGCCTGAAGCAAGGATGTATATGGATTCAGGAATATTTTGGATATGACAGAGAAGAACAATAGTGGGTACACCCCTGAGCTCCCCCTTCAGGATCAAGATATTCCTTCTTCCAATAACTAGGGATGTGGACTGCTGGTGGCTCACAGCTGGGCTCTTCTCTTGCAATTACTTTGAGCCTAAAAGTCTACCTCCCTAGGGTCATTCTCCTTCCTCAGGAGTAGTTCACATCAAATGACTAGTCAATGATAGGGTTCAAGGTCCAGGTCAATTTGGGACAACTTTAAAGAGCCATCCCAACTTCAGTGCAATATGTGATATGAATTGTGGTATCAGTTGCAACTGCATCACAGTTTAATTTCCCTGTCTGCCCAATCCTCCTATCCTCAGTGCCTTAGTGGTGTGTTTACTAAGTACATTCTTTCTAACAAACCTTCTGCATGAAATCTCGGTCTTGAAATTTGCTATGGTCTGAAAGTTTGTATATTCTCAAAGTTCATATGTTGAAATCCTAATGTACAATGTGATGGCATTAGGAAGTGGGGCCTCTGGGAGGTAATTAGGTTATGAGGGAGGAGCCCTCCTGAATGACATCAGTGCTCTTACAGTAAAAGGCTGCAGAGAGATCTTTCAACTCCTTTGACCTATTAGGACATAAAGGGAAGACGCTTTCATGTGAATCAGGAAGTGGCCACCAGGAGCCACCACGTCGAATCTGCTGGTGCCAATAGTTTAGACTTCCTACCTCCCAGAACTGTGAGAAAGAAATCTCTATTGTTTACCAGCTACCTAGTAGGTAATATTTTGTTATAACATCCCGAGACATGGCCTAAGACAAAATCTCTTTCCGGGGAAATCAACTTCTTGCTTCATTTATAGTTTACTTTTTCCTACCTCTAGGCAAATTTTCCACCTACTATCAAAATGTCACATGCAGTCAATTCCTATTTTAGATACTTCTCATCCATTTGCTGCCCTCATGTAATTGTTCATAAATAACATTTTCTTTTCCTGTAAACTCTTCTTTTCTTCCCTACTTCTCCAGGAACTAATTTTACTTTAAATTACTATTTACTCTTAACTTTTGGGGGGGGGGGGTTGGGGGCAAGGGAGGTAATTAGGTTTATTTATTTAATTATTATTATTTTTTAATGGAGGTAATGGGGATTGAACCTGGGACCCCATGCATGCTAAGCATGCACTCTACCACTTGAGCTATACCCCCCCTAGTCTTAATTTTGTAATGACCACTTTTATTTTACAAGCAATGCTCCTTCTCTATGCTCTTAAAAACACTTGCATCATGAATATGACCATTAACATATTCTATTTTACATTATTTATGTTTTGTCTACATATTGGGCTATGGAAACAGTGCTCTGTGGATTAAGAACTTGAGGAAATATTCCTAAAATGCAGTTTCCTACGTCCAAATTAATGGACCCGGGAAAATATATGAGTTATCTGTTGGATGCAAGGCAAAAATGGATTTTAGAGTCAGAAAGATCTAATTGCAAATCACAACTCTCCCACTTTAAGATTGCAAGTTATTTAATCTCACAAAGCTCAGATTTCTTCCCTCATCTATAAACACAACACCTTATCTTAGAACAGCATTATAAAGATTAAATAATTCACAGAAAGAGCTTAGCATCATTCTGAATACATGGGTTCAGTAAGTGGTGAGCGTTTTTATTAATGAAGGAACACCTTTTTATCTCCCTGAGATTCCTAAGCCTGATCTTTGAATAAGGTAGGTGTTCAGTGAATGCTTTTGACATGACTTTTAATGAATATTCTCCAATATTTTTCATAAAGAAAACAGTCAGGATATTAATAATAGGTTCCTACAATGGCATTGAATTTTAAACCTCTGATGAAAAGGATAACAGCAAGGCAAATACTGAGTATGCCCCTCATGATCTTCAATAGAAACTATTTTAGAAATGTAAAAATCTGAAAATATAAGGCTCCCCATACTCTAATCATAGGGTTGTACTTTCACTGCCCAAACCTAATCCTGCTTAATGTTGGCAGGTGGTTTTAAAATGTATATTAATCCAAACAAGTACTAAGGAAAAACTATCTCGTCTACTTTGTTTCTTTGAAAATCTGCCCCAAATATACTTCACTTTCTTTATTAAAAAAAAAAAAAAAGTCCACATAGAAACACAGAATTGTCTTATTAATTCAATATTAGTGCAATGCTTACAAAAGGACTGTGTCTAATTCGTGATGATGGTAATAAAATACAACATTAAAAAATTGTAAAGATTTCAAGAAGAATATACAGAAAGATTTAATATGGGTTATGTGGAAAATTACATCTGTTAGGAAATTTTGGAAATGTGCTAATTTAGATAAAAAGCCAGCTAAGGAACTTTAAGCATATGAAAATTTGAAGAAAATAATGTGCTGTTTTTATAATTACAAATATAAAGTCATTATAAAATAATTAAATAGTATAGAAATATTCACACTAAATTATGAAAGTCTTTTTTCATCTATCAATCCTTTCCCCAGAGGTAACCTCTATTTACAGTTTGTATATATAGTTTATATTTTTTCCCATGCCCTTAACATATACATGTTAAATGTATTTGATTCATTTTTATACGGGACATGATGAACATCTTCATTTCCACTGAAATATAGTTGAAATAAATAAGGAAAAGCATACTAGCAAATGTTCCCTGATTAATAAATTCCTTCCTAGGACTTTGACTATGGTTAAAATGTGGTTTGTAGAAACACAGGAATAAAGGCATGTGACTAGGAATGAGAATTCTCTTTCTAGCTTGGGTTTGACTCTTTATTATCAACACTCCTTACGTTTGTCATTTCTTTAGTCTTGTTAAAGTTACAAGGAGATAAAATGTGAATTTTTCTTCTGTACTTTTTTCTCGAGTTATAAAGTTGAAATTGATATTTGGTTATGAAAAGGACTTCTTTTGAGTTCACATATGGTTAAAATATGGATCTCTCACAATCCTTTATAAATTCTAATATTGCATAATTCTGTGGTTAACAAAGCAAATGAAAAAAATAAGAAAACAAAACAACAAGCTATTTTAGTTAGTTCCATTTCTTTTGCCATTCTATTTCTTTCTTGGCCATTGCTGTCAATCAAGTATAATTGTAAAATTGCCTTGTAGATGGATAGAAATTGAGACTAGTTTGAAACTCATTTTCTCTTTTAGCCCAGTCTGACAATTCAACTCCATGCCATTTCTTGGACACACAATGGATAACAACCCTTTATTTAAAGGACATCTGGACATCAATATAATTTGATTTTCATCTACAGGAGGCTGTGTGTGTGTGTGCGTGCGTGTGTGTGCGTGTGTGTGTGTGTGTGTGGTGTGTTCAGATTAATATTGAAGACCTAAGCATATGAATGATCGATCATCAGCAGGAATAGTAAAGGAAGTTAAATGAGGAGATTATAATCAGAAACACAATAATGGGAAACTTGCTTAATGAGGACATTGGTGCCAAACTACATTATTCATAGGACGGACTGATTAGAGACAAATGCAAAATGAAACATACATTCCTCGGCAGAAGTCTTCATTTACATTTCAAATAAATACTATTACTCCAACCTTTGGCTGAGAAAATGAGCCTTCATGCTGAATAACTAAAGACTCCCCCAAAGATAATGGTGTAGCAAAAGTATTGTTCACGAACAAATGGAGGAGTCAACTACATTTTCTTGATTTTGAGAGTCACAATTCATTGTATATTCCAGTATAAGGCACATTTTCATTCCACTAATAAATGTACTAAATTCAGGATCTCTGCTCATGAAACAAAGCATGGCTATAAATGGATTTATACATTTCACCATTTTATTATATTCTAATAGCTCCCTTCTTTTTTTAAGAGTCAATCAGCTCAACTGATTAAAGCAAAGTGATAATGAGACCAGTATTATGGATCATAGCTTTTCTCGTTAGATTTCTTGGCCATGAAATAGAATCCTGGCTTTAAGTTGACCATATCACAATGCTACAAAGTGAAGATGAATTATCTCAGAACACATATCCCTAGTGAGTGTGTGTTTTGTGAATGTGTGTGTGTGTGTGTGTGTGTGTGTATAGAGTAGGATGCTTATCACAATCACCTGTAGAATTTCTGTGCATTACAGAGTCTCCTTTGGACATAGAATATGAGTTGAGAATGGTTACTGTAGGTTGAGAGCTTTCTGCAGGAACTCCTGGAAGCCAGAGTTGAGAACAAGTAGTGAAAGGAAACATCAAAGTAAAACTCTAAGCACTAATTTTACGTTCATGCAATTTTGCTACTGAAGAGAATCCATAAAGTGAAAAGATACTTTTTGAATGGGGCATAAACTAGTGGATAGACTTTTAAGTGGAGAGTGATTACTTTGTTTTGTGTGGAGAAAAAGTAAGGACTGGAGATCCTCTTTGATGGAATACAGAGAAAGAAACAGACAAAATACATCTTAAAGTTCTGTTAGTTTAAACTCTTTGGTACTTGATTTCCTTTGTCCTATCATTAATCTTTGTAAAACTTTCACCAGAAGGAAAAAACAAACAAACAAGATGTATACCCTTGAGTAAAAAAGACAAGACAAACAAACAAAGAGCAAGAAAAGAAAAAGGGAAAAACAAGAAAAGTGAAAACAAAAATCTTAAGGAATTTATAACTATCTATGATTAGTGATATTGACACTAGACACTGAGGGAAAAAAAAAATCTGAGGAGAATTTGGGCTCATAGTCTTGTGCTAGGAGACTACATGGTGGTTCCATGAGGCTGTAACTGAGCAGGACCCTGTGGTGCCTTCCGGGATCAGACTTCTCGCTCATATCCTCTGCTGCAGCTCCTCTCTGAACACCCAGGTAATAGCATTGCATGTATATTTCCTGAGTTTTTTCAGATGCTAAAAATCACCACCAATGGGAAGAAATTAACTACTTGATGATTAAGAGCCCGTGGCCCCCAGACCTTCTGGCACTTAGGGGTTGGTGGTGTTGACCGCCCTGTTACCTCCACGTCAACCAACCAGAGAACTGTGCACAGCTGATCACACAACTGTGACCCCACCCCATTACCTGGCTTCTAAATATACTTTCCTGAAACCATTTGGGGAGTTTGGGGTTTTCTTGGGCATGAGCCACCCTGTCCTCCTTGCTCAGCCCTGCAGTAAACCTTTCTTGTCTCAAACTCCCATGTTTCAGTTTGTTTGGCCTCGGGGTGCAGCGGGCACATGAACTTGCCTTCGGGGACAATTTTGGTGAGCCACCAGGAGTCTGTGTCAGTGGCAGGTCGCCCCCAGCCGGGGGTAGCCCCTTCCCTGGGTCCCAGCAGCTGCCGGAGCTCCCTTCACTCCCAGGAACCGGGAGGGGTTCTTCCTAACAAGCACCAGCCGCCCCGCCCCGCCCAGCAAGAGGCTGTTTAGAGCTGAGAAACACTTCAGAGTTGCCTGGGGGTGAGTGACTCCAGCTCACACAGGCTGGGAATTCTCTCCACCCCACCTGGGCTCATTCCCACTGGGATGTGAGCTGTTCTGGGCTCATTGGGAGCCACTCTGGGTCTGTTCTCTTTTGAGAGTTGGGCCAATCTGTTGGAGGCCTCCGTCTGTGAGTGGAAGTGGAATTTGGGGGCCGCATCTTGTGTGAACTTTTGTTTAGGGGACCGTGTTTGTTGTTTGTGTGTGAGTATCAGAACTTGCATTGGTCAGTTGAGACAGCTTTGAGTCACGGGGCTCATGTGGGACAACACCAGGGTGTCCTCCCCTATGGTGTTGGCCTCACCTGTGGTGGAGCTTTGCTCAAGACGGTCCCTTTCTCTGGGGCTCTGGTTGGGGTTCTCCCTGTTGGACTGATGGGGCTTGCTTTGGCATCTCCCTTTTGAGGCCAGGGAACTGTGACCCTGAGAGCCTGTTTTGAATTGTTTTGCTTGATATTTGATACATCGGCTGTGAATGATTAAGTGTGGATGATCACAGCTCTGTTCCATCATATGTAGTCCTCCTAGGGTATATTTTGAAAAACTGAGGTATAGGGAAGTGATTCTGGCTTATACACAGTTTAACTTAAACTTTATTGACCAAAGTGGCCTGTCTTATGGCCTTTTGGGCATGCATTTTACAAAATCCGAAGGGGATGAATTTGAAAGTCAAAACGGAATATCTGTGGTTCAGACATTCAAGGTAAAACTAGGTGGCCACTGGGGGTGTGATTTCAGACATGTTCTTATGTGGTTGAGAACTCAGACTTTCTGAGCTGTCATACTCAGGACACCACCAACCATTCTCCAAGCAGTGTCTGCTGGAAGCTGCAACCTTATGACTTCAAGGTCTCCTCTTGTAGCTATTAAATTTTTAGACAATAAAATTATTTTAGATGTTAGCGGAGAAAAAGGAGACGTGTCGTGGCCAATAGCTCCTATTGCATGTAAATACCACATCAGAAGTTAAGAAGTACTTAGATTAAAAGTAGATGACTGACTACAAGTCTCGCCTAAAGTGACAGATCCAGACTGGTTTTCAGGCTTAGTCTTCTGAGCTTTTCTGGTAATCGGCAACGAGATCTATTTTGTCTATTAAAGTTCTGGTTGTCACTCCTCCAACTTTTCCTAATTGGGTCTGTTGGCACAAATAGGTGGGCTAAAGATTGTGATCTTAATCACACAAGACTCGGGTCCAGGACTTGAAATCTGGGGATATTTACCATTCAGTGTCCATCCCCCAAACTGAGACAGGGCGAGCGCCATTTCAGCAGGAAGTAGTCGGAGTGGCTATTGGCCCCTTGCCTGAAAGATGGGAAGACTGAAGGATGACAGGACTGGAGATTTAGACCGAGTCCCCCTGGAACTGAGTTCCTCTGCTAAGTTTGTGATTAACCTCTCTGACCAAAACATTATTTGACAGGCATTAGACCTTTCTGGTCTATACCTGTTCTCCTCAAGACTGAGACGTATCGAAGCAAAGGGGGGAAATTGTAACCAAGCAGGAACCTGTGGTGCCTGAAATATGCTTTGCTGAAACCCTTCAGAGAGTTAGGGGTTTTCCTGAACATGAGCCATCCTGTCCTCCTTGCTTGGTCCTGCAATAAACCTTTCTCTGCTCTAAACGCTGATGTTTCAGTTTGTTTGGCCTCGTGGTGCAGCAGGCACACAAACTTGCTTTGGGTAACAAGACTTATGTGTGTAGTTTGAAAAACATGTCCATGTCATCCTTGCCCTGTACCTATTCCAAGATCTTTGGTGAAAGACATTTAGATGTAGGTAAGAAAAGATTCAGTCTTCACATAAACTAAATATCTTACACAGTATTAAATTTCACTAAGGATGCACACAATCATGAGATACAGGTGAAGCAGGAGGATGTGTAGAGTACCCCACATGGCTCTTTGGGTCCTTCTTTCCTGTCAGGGTCCCATACTCTCCAAGTGGAAGGACACTGGGTTACTAAAGAGGTTTCCAGGTTAAAGTCAAACAAAGTAAACTGGTTCTTAATTACTGAAGTCGGAGCAAGTTTTGTTATTTGTGTTATGTATTGTTAACTATATACTAAGCAGTTTTCATTGTTTGGTATTTATTCTCCCAGTGATTATACGGTGTATATAGTTACTCTAGATTAATAACTGAGATGCAGAAGAAAAGAAAAGAGGTTTCCAGGTTCACTCACAAAGACGTTAGAATGAATTTGGGTTATGAAATATCTCCATTTCATACCCCAGAGATTTGTATAGCTTACGTGACAATCTCCAGAGAGTCATACCTCATAAATCCATAGATTATAGATTTGCTTATTGTGAGCAGTCCCGAACCAGGGTCATGCTGCACAGAGCAGCTCATGCAGTGGGACTCTCCTCGCAAATACCATTGGTCTATAAACCAAGAGGTCAGTTATCAGCATGTTTACAAGGAGCCAAGTTATCTGCCTTCTTTCTTTCTCCAGAAACATCTCCCCACTAGTCAAGAGTGGAATATTTCATAGGACAGCTATTTTTAATTCCTTTCTCCCCAGTAGGCTAAACTTCCACTGAATTCATTTTTGGCTTTAATCATAGAGTAATGGATATGTTAGCATTTTCTGACATATAATTATTGATATATTAGGGTATATTATAAACCTATTTTATATTGTATATTTATATAATATTACACTTGAAAACTCAGAGGACTCTTAACATAGGTAGGGTATTGCAAAGAAGTCGAGATGTTTCCAAAAGGGCACCTAGCTGGTGCACTTCTGAGTTTGAAGATGGTGAACTGATGCAATATATTTAGATTTTTCACAAACACTTTAACAACAGAGTTAAATGTCTGGCTATCTTTGAAGCTCCTAGAATTGCAACAGAACTGGGATGTTTTTGGTAGTAAGACTGGAAAAAACTAAATACATCTTTGGATTGTAGAGTGTGTGCCAAATCTGTTAATACAAATATACCGTTTCTTCCTGTCCCACCAACAAAATGTGCTTGTTTTGTGCCACATACCCTTAGTCAAGGGCTCCCATAACAATGTAATTCGATTTACTAATATTGTAGTTGGCAAGAACAAATGTGACTCCATATTAGAGCTATTCCTTTGGCTCTAATCCTGTGATCTGTTGCCTGTGCCTAGTCATGCTGATGGTTCTGCACCTTTTGTAAAATAATGTTATCTGTAGCCTAAAATATACAGGGTAGCCTATTCTCAAGGCTCTGACCTTTAAAGGCATAACACTTTCCCATTTATAAAAAATAAAGAGTTGCAGAATAGGAAATGACATTTGTCTTACTGAAGGTTTACAGGGACACCGTGACTGGAAGCTGCAAAAACAAATGATTCTGGCCAGGAAGTTTGCAACAACCAACCACGCCCCCTCCCCTTTTTAGTATGAAAGGAGCCTAAATTCTGACTTGAGGAAGATAGTTCTCTAGGACATTAGTCCTTCACTTTCTCAGTCTGCTGGCTTTCTGAATAAAGTCATTATTCCTGCCCCAGCACCTTGTTTCCTGATTTATCATCCTGTCATTCCACGAGTAGGACGAGTTTGGACTTGGTAACAATATGTTAATGAAAGAAGCAGTTTAATGTTTACATTTCCCAGATAACAATTTCTAGAACCTTAGATGACTTAACCTAAGTAATGTAATAAAATTTTTGTTTTAGACAGTGAACAAATCTAGTTTATCCAATAATCTATAATCCATTTTTTTTGTAGATTAACTACTCATTCTAACTGACTGCAAATTGCATTTATCTCTTAGGAAACAATACTAAATGCTTTCTTTACAAAACAAGTTATAAAAAATGAGGCATTTGTCTTCATCTCTGCATTTTTAGTTTTTCTTTAAAAAAATCATTTATTTTCTCAATCAACAAGCAGATGAGAAAGCCACTTTCTTACTTTGAGAATGATGCATGTATTTCATGTAAATTACAATTTAATACTTCAAAACAAGCTATAAATGCAGCTGAAATGAACATTTATTCCTACAGTCATTTCCTAGAACACACAATGCCCACAGCCATAACTTGATATGAATAATGGTGCTATTAATTATTAGCGCTGTTGTTTTAATTGAGTACAGGGTATGATGATATTTATTCAAATGCTCATCAACTACATGTAATAATTGTTTGGCAACATGCTGTAGTAAGTGACACAGTCACTATTAATTCCTACGGTACTCATTGTTAGAATATGAATCATACTCAATTGCTTCAGTATTCATGTAGATATAAACTGTAATTCTACAGTTGTAATTCCACATTGTAACTTGCCAGAGCATTAATTAATACTGCTGTGCAAATATGAGAAGATAAGTTACATACAGAAATGAAGCAAGGAAAGCCATGAATTTAAAGTTCCAAATTATACCACTTTCTATTTTGATAACTAGTAGTTTTGATCACTGTGAAAGAACTGCCAAAGATAGGAGGTGGCCCAATTAATTGACCCACATCTCTGGCACCCAGTGGGTTGTTGGAGAATCTGAAAACTTGGATCCTCAAAATTAATGCTAATTTCAGGAAATTCATCTCACCAGAAGGCCCTTGCCTAACTAATGTTCAAAGTTTCTTTGTGTTTAAATACCTCAGGGAAATAGCCATCTTTGTATTATTCCATGTATGGGTAGATTTCTTGAGGAGAGAAGTCACTGTTTTGCCGGCACCCAGGCAAATATTGTGTGGTCATATAACTAGTGCTGACAGGTGTAATTACAACTACATAAAAAAAAGACAATGTCTAGTTTACAATGTTGAGTTTCAATGAGTGCAACCGTGGTGCTGCACAGGTGCAAAAGGTGACTGTGGACTTGACCTACCAATCTACTGGCCATGGCTTTGTAAGTTTGGGCAATTTGATTAAACTCACTGTGTGTCAGCAGTTTGGTCTTTTTTTTGTTTTTGTTTTTGTTTTTAACATTTTTTATTGATTTATAATCATTTTACAATGTTGTGTCAAATTCCAGTGTTCAGCACAATTTTTCAGTTATTCATGGACATATACACAATCATTGTCACATTTTTTTCTCTGTGAGTTATCATAACATTTTGTGTATATTTCCCTGTGCTATACAGTGTAGTCTATTCTACAATTTTGAAATCCCAGTCTATCCCTTCCCACCCTCCACCACCCTGGTAACCACAAGTCTGTATTCTCTGTCTGTGAGTCTATTTCTGTCCTTTATTTACACTTTTTTTTTGTTTGTTTGTTTGTTTTT
Source organism: Camelus dromedarius (assembly GCF_036321535.1). Classification (NCBI taxonomy): domain Eukaryota; kingdom Metazoa; phylum Chordata; class Mammalia; order Artiodactyla; family Camelidae; genus Camelus; species Camelus dromedarius. The sequence goes on along the minus strand of NC_087465.1, from coordinate 16,891,427 downwards.
GTTTCTTAGATTCACATATGAGCGATCTCATATGGTATTTTTCTTTCTCTTTCTGGTTTACTTCACTTAGAATGACATTCTCCAGGAGCATCCATGTTGCTGCAAATGGCATTATGTTGTCGGTTTTTATGGCTGAGTAGTATTCCATTGTATAAATATACCACATCTTCTTTATCCAGTCACCTGTTGATGGACATTTAGGTTGTTTCCATGTTTTGGCTATTGTAAATAGTGCTGCTATGAACATTGGGGTGCAGGTGTCATCCTGAAGTAGATTTCCTTCTGGATACAAGCCCAGGAGTGGGATTCCTGGGTCATATGGTAAGTCTATTCCTAGTCTTCTGAGGAATCTCCACACTGTTTTCCATAGTGGCTGCACCAGCAGTTTGGTCTTTTAAACAGAGATCATGTCATTCCTACCTATAAGAAGGGGGATGCATCAAATAATTTATTTTGAGACTTTTATCAGCTAAGTTATCCAGCTAAAATCTATGATCGTAGACTACTTGTTTGGACTACAGCCTACTGATCTTTCCTTTGTCTCAAAGTCTGATATTTCTTTTGTTCTAGGGTGTGTGTGAGCATCTTGTGTGTGTCTTCCTTTCTCTTTTTCTGTGTATGTGTGTGTGTGTGTGTATGCATGTATACTCAGCCCAAACTCCTAATCTAATGTCACATTGCATTTATCTTTTCCATGTTGGTTTTAGCCTCCCAAAAGTAACAATCATGAAGATTACTTGGGCTTCTCCTGGTGAAAGTTAAGGTCTTAGTTACATTTTTTTTTTTTTTGGCCAGGTATGCAGAATATATTCTATGTTTCACATGAACAATTGATTGATTAACATTTTTTAACCTTCTATTCCAAATACTGGCTTTTTGAGTGCCTTTTATCGCATTTATTTCCTTTGCTAAGCTGATAGTTTTAAAGTGATACCTTCTTGATTTTCAATTTTTCTTACCTTGTCCAATGAGTTTGAATACATTTTCATGTAGTTGTTAAATTTGCAGATCATGGATTTCTTATTCCGCATTGGACACTGCATTGAATGGTCTGGCCATTATTCGGCTTTTCCTGTACCAGACATCGTTGTACTTCTTGTTTTCTAATTTGGATGCCATTTCCAGTGGTCTTTCTATTATTGATTTTCATTTCCATGGTAGTCTGAAAATAGACATTGTATGATTAATGTTTTTTAGGACGTTTGTTAAAGTGCGTTTCATGGCCCATGAGGATGTGAGCTTGAGAAGTATGTGTATTCTGCTGTCAGATGAAAAAGTCTAGATGTCTGTATCGAGGTGACTGATGGTGTTGTTGAGCTCAACTCTGTTCTCCCCTCTTAGGTGGGACAAAATGGGTAGGGTGGGCTGGAGGTGCATATTGTCCTTCTTACATGACTACAGCTGACTGCAGTTGGATATTTTTCTTTCCCCAAGTCAATCAGAATGTGACAATATCCCAGCAGTTTAGGCTCTGGTTACATAGTTTCCCTGGTGGGTGGGACCTTCTTAAGAGAAACAGAGTACTTGGTTATAATTTAAAATATTTACTCTTCCCTCCCCATGATGCGAGGGTGAGATGTTACTTTTCTCTGGTATTTATGGAGAGATCCTAATCCTGGAACTAACTCACGGAAGTATGTAGGTCCCCTTCTGGCTGGGTCTTCCTGGAGTGTTTTCCTCTCAGAGTTGTCCACAATGAGCCTCCAGCAATTCATCAATTACAGTCAGGTTTTCCAACCCTGACATTGACTCTGTGGCAATTTCTGCTCCTGAATGTCTGCTCTGGTAAGACATGACTCCCTGTACCCACCTGTCTCTCCGATCTTGGGTTCAGTAGTTTGCCTCGTGTCCTGAACTCTCTCATGGATCCAACAAGAGTTGATTTTTCAATCTGCTCTGCTTTTTACCTGTTTTAGGACAGAGTTTCAACTTCCAATTCCTTATATGTAGAACCAGAAACTGGAAATAGCAGTATTTTAATTTTTATGTTTTTTAATGTTCAGGACTCCACTGATTGACTTAAATGTTCCATATTTTTACTTACTTATTTTCTTTTGGGAGCACATGCTAGGTTTGGAAAGAAGTATATGGAAATACCCATTAATATTATACATTAAATCAAGTTTTCTTTGAAATTCTAAACATAGTTTATCAGCTACTTTTGTGCATACAAGTTAATGATTTCTTCATAAATTGTACCTTCTACTTTTATTCAGTATTCCTATCTGTCTTGATAATGCTTTTAACCTTATATTCTTCTTTTTAATCTTTTATTGCTTTATTTATGATTGTATTTACTTAGTGTCTCCCTGCCCAACTCTTTATTTCCAACTACATATATATATATATATATGTAGTTTTATTGTCTTCTAAACACCTTTCTGCTTTCTATTTGCACAATAACATGTTATAATAACCACAAAACCCTAGAGCTTTACAACAATAATCGTTTATTCATAGCTCTCTAATTTTGTGGTAGGATTCAGCTGTTCTGACCTATAGTTGGCTGATCTCAACTGGATTTGTTTATGTGTCTATAGTCAACTGCATATAAGTGGACTTCTTCAGATTTTGCCTGCTTTTTCTCATTGACCTAGGGATCTGCTGTCTATTGGCTGATCTAGGATGGTCCCTGTTGGGACGACTTAGGGAAACTCAGCTTGTGTCATGTGTCTCATTCTCCAGTAGGGCAGCCACAAGCATGTTGTCTTGGCTGTGGCTGACATGTAATAGTAATCAAGGGGCAGCATGCAACACCTCTTGTGACCTGGCCTCAGAACTTGGGACACTAGTACATCTAAAGGAAGTTACAGATTCAAGCAATGAGGAAATGACTATGCCCTTTTGGTATGAGAATAAAAAAAAGTAAGGAATTTGAACCATTTTTATAATCTACAGTAAACATATAATAGAATTTTGCTTCTTAATTGAATATGACAATATATTTCTTTTAATGGGAATATTCAATTTGATTTTATTTCTATTTTTTATTTTTAAAATTTGCTTTTCCTTTTCATTTTTATTATATTTTTGATTGAACCTGATGATAGTTGTTATTTACTTTTCATGTTATAATTTGTAAATTCTACTGTATTTTTCTATTGTATTGGTTTTATTCTATACTAGTGGTCATAATAGAATACTAGTCTTGAATAATATATGAAAATAAAATACTATTTGCCCCATCAAAACATTCTGTTCCCCAGTGCTTACCTCTGTCATCTCACTTACTTTTTCCCCCATCTTTCTGCCCACTTTTTCTCTTTTTCATATTAAGTTTTTTAGTTTAATTCTCTCACTTCTGACCCTTAGAATTTTCTCTGTATCTTGGATCTTAGATTTCAAGGATCAATATTAACACTTATTTTACACAATCTGTTTAGCTTATAATTATCTTTGTTTAACAGTATAGATATCTGGTTGGAAAAGAGTAAGAGAAAAGAATAGAGGAAATGCAACAGAAGGACATTCCAAATAAGAAAATAAGAAAATATGTCAAAGATCATTTCATTACTCTCTTTTTCTGCTTTCTGTAGCTTGTGATCTCTTTTTTGATCCTTTTGTTTTTTGGTTTGGTTAGCACACTTTGGTAAGTACATTTTTCTTACTAGTTAATATATGTTCTTATATAATGCATTTCTGCTTGTAATTTTCTGATAGTTGAGTGGTATTATTATTTTGGGCTTGATAATTATTCTTTCCCTAGTTTATAGATGTCATCTCCACCATCTTAAGCGTAAGAGTTGTAGATGGAATTTCTCTGCTGATCTAATTATTTTTCTTGAATAAGTAATTTTCATTTCTGTTTGAAAGCTTGTGAATTATTTTCTTGATTTGGGGGTTCAAGAATTTTACTACTATTTGCCTAGGAGCATTATAAAAATTAAAAAAAAATATACAATTTGTTAAGATTATTAGTCTGAAGATTGAGTATTTTCTTTAGGGTAATTTTTTCATTGCTTACCTCTTTAAATTGATCTCACAAGACACTAACTTGAATCTCAATGATGATTGTTTCAGTTTTTATTAACATTTTAAACTCAAAAATCTTTTTGAGTTCCACAAAGATTTTTTCCCTTATTTGTGCTTGATTTAAATCTCTTAAATACTACTAACATTTTTGTTATTTAGATTTATACTTCCATCTTCTAGCAGGTTTCCTTTTGGTGAAACTTTTCTAATTTTTATTTATTCTTCCTCTCTCTAACTTATAAAGCTCTTTTTTTAGAGTTATTTCTCTCAGTAGTTCATTGGTATCAGATCCAACTTCTAGGGAACATGAAATAAAATCTGTCAAGGATGAGGGAGCCAAGATAGGGTATTACATACTGGGGTGTGATATCAGGCAGGCCATTTGTCCCTTCTTCAGATACTGGGAAGAAGCTTCTTGGCTTCTCTCAGATTAAAAGACTCAGATTATCTTTTCTGACCCTCCTTGATTCCTGGGAAATGAAAAAGAAGTACAATTAAAATGTTCTATATCCGCCTTTCTTTGGAGAATCCACTGGTGTCCATTGGCCAAAAGTTTCCCTGGGAAGATCCTTGCCATTGTGTTCCCTTTTACTGGTTTCCAGAGGCTCAGAGTTTTCAAAGCAGAAAAAAAAAAAAAAACCCAGAAATCATTGTCTCTGTCGTACTCTTTATGACCTAGCTGCCTCTCTGTTCTAGTGCCCGCTTGTCTTACAAGAGATTAGCTTGTATCTGAAACAGAACAAGGAGACAAAAGATGCTTTTCAATGACTTCTTAGAATCTCTATCACTGATACCAATCTCTTGTCATAATAACTCCAAAAATCCTACATATCCTATAGTATAGATGCAAGTAGCATTTGATTAAAGAAAACCTTGAAAACTTATTTATCTTAGTGTTTCTGCCTTCCTGGCTTCAAATTCTTGTTCTCTTTTTGTGATCTGTTGTCCTTAGGTGTAAGTCAGTAACATATTCCTGACAGGTTTGTTATGAGAATTAATTAATGCAAGCAAAATTCTCAAATCAGTGCCTGCCATAAAATATTTGCTCAAAATGTTATTATTATTATTCAATTCAGCAAAAATATGAGCATATTTATTTCACACTCAAAAGGCATTGAATAAGCAAAAATATGTCACACCATTCTTTCTGTGCTTCCTGTACAAGCATATATATAAACAGAATAAAAATTATTGAAAGTGCAGCAATGCATGAAGTTAGCAAAAAAGTATATCCCATATTCCAGCAATTGTCACAATTACATGACTTCAAAGGCATAGTCATAGTCACCATAACTGAACCGAAAATGGCTATTGTGTAATTTTCCTATTGAGAATAATATGCTATGAAAGTGTAATAGTGGAGCTGAAAGTTGTAAAGAGTCATGGATTATTTGTGGGAAGACACAACTAAGCATGCTTGGCTCAGACACACACACACACACACACACACACACCTAGATGCACACACATACGTACTCTACCAACAATGCCCAGAACTGTAATGGGTAGGAGGTTGGTAGTAAAGCCACTCCCTTAGGACCAGGGCAACATTAGCAGTGAAATCCTGATTTGAATTTTTAAGAAGAGCCTTCAAATTCTATTAACTTTCATTTCTAATATCAAAATTTTAAGGACGACAAGAAAAGAGCAGCTGAGTGTAAAAAAGGTCAAATGAAGAATTATCTTAAAATGACATTTTTATGATTATGACCATGTTTAATAACTTCAAATGAAGAATTATCCCCCATTTGATGTTTTTAAGACCAAGCCAGTGTAAAAACGTCATTTTAAAATGACATTTTTACAATCAAAGCAATCTGTAAAAATGTCAGGTGAACAACTCAATGAATTAAATGTTTCTAAGGATATAAAAATAGGTTAAAATGTCCAGTGGAGCATTTCATTGACATTTGATGTTTTTTTTTGTTGTTGTTCAGGAAATATTGATCGTAAAAATGCAGTACTTAGTATGTTACTATCTTTAATTTTGTTAGTTATCTTGTCTGTAGAAATGATGAAGATGTAAATGTTCTTTTGATCTGTCTGGTATCAAAATATTAGTCATAGATGATAATCTGACCTGCATCTAAATATTGAAATACATGCAGTGATTTAAAATTACCTTCACAAGGTAGAATTAAATGTTAAAAATAAGATATATACAAATGTGAGATTTTGCTATTGTAAGATGTATTTTATCATTTTATATATTATTATATATGTAAGAACAAAGATTGAGACAGATATCATCACATTTTCTTACACAAAGTATATTTGACAAATTCCCAGTAGAATTAAAAATTATACATAAAATCCTCCCTTTCTTTTCTTAAACTTGAAGTTTCATGGAGATATGCAAATACAATAAGCTTTCTGGATGCTCGTTGCCCAATTATTTCAAATATCTGTCCATAACATCACTCCTTAGGAAAACCTTTGGGATTGATGGAAATTATATCTGTGGTAACCACTAGCCTCATGTGGCTACTGTGTATGTGAAATATGCCCCATATGACCAAGGAACTAAATTCTTATTTAATTTCATTTTAATTCTAAATTACATTTAGATATCCACAAGTGAAGATTTATAGGAGTTAATTTTTAATCTGCCAAGTTATATTAATTTGGAATATAGTCCAGTTCTACCCTCAAACTTTCTGATTTTCCAGTCTCTAGTAATGTACTAAGTCAGGGCACACGTCTACTATGTGAAATAGCAAATGTTGCTTGTCTGGTAATGCATAGTTTGGTCTAAAAGTAGGACCCTTAAACTGAATTGGACACTTAAACATAGCCTGCCAGGATGAAATCTGTACAACACAATGCTTCCCAAAGTGATTTCAATGACATATTCATACATTTTTAATAAATAAAAAAGATTCTATGGATTTACTTGCAATGTCAAGAAAAACTCTGAATTTACCATAAATAGCCCTAACCAGATATTTTGATGGGCAAATGCATGCGTGCACACATGCAAACACACACACACACACACACATAACTAGAGTTACCATTTAAGTCTCCTGCATTAGAAATTATTGTTACTCAAAAGTGTTCTTTATTTTTTTCAACATTGATGGCATATTTCCATTCAAGTTCTGGAAGTAACTGGCAATGCTCACTTACGTAAAATGCTCTACATATTAGGAAACATTTCCTCATGCTTTACTGCCTTTGAGACTTAGGATAATGAAAAGGGCAGGTTTTCAAACTTTTTTCTGATGAAGACATCAAAGCCTGAAGAAATTAAGGCAAAGTTACCTCAAAGAAAAGTCACCATGGTGGTGATGATAATGGTAACACCTGACATATACAAGGTTTTCCAGTCTGTAATTATACCTAATGCTCATTTTCTTCCAGGAGTCTGATCTCTCTTGTCTACTACTCCTATTTAATAGATAAGAAGCAGACACATTCTGTTCCAAGTCTGTGCTAGTGGAGATTAGAACCCAGGTCTCAGAACTCCCTGCCTAGCAGCAATTCTAAGAACTGGGCAGAGACCATGTAGAGATATGCAGTAGTAGGAAACAGAAAGAGTGGGTTTGGCTGATTGATTGCAAATGAGTTGCAAAGGATTTCTATACATCAAATATGACTGAAAGATCAATGCTTTGATAAGTGGAGAAGATGAGAGGAGTGCCAGGGATAATGGGAAATTTAGCACAGGGGAGTAGTTAGAGAGCATATAAGAATCCTGCCTGTGTCATCTTGAATTGTAGTTATACCAGATCATTAGGTTTCTTTTTTTTTTTTAATGCCCTACCAAATGCATCGTGACCCTTATGACCCTTATTCTACCTAATTTGCAGAGGTTGGACAATTGTATAGAAGATTATTTGAGCAATCTTTTGCCTGATGCTGACTTTTTTTTTTGCTTCCTCCTCTACCCCATCTCTCTCTCTATGCTAATTGACTGTGTGGACAGAACGTGTAGGACTATCACTTTCAATAGGAATATCATGTTTCACTCTATTTTTAAGTTTTCCCAATTTGCTAAATGAAAATTAGCATTATTGGTTCAAGGTGTCACAAGTATATTGGGGAATATAAAGAAGAGTTTGTTATTTATTCATTTAAGTTCATAAGGATGAATCAAAGTAATAATATTTTGAGTTAAAATGGATATGTTTTGAATGACATAAGCATAAAGACTTATAGGACCAATTTTAATCTGTCTAAAATTATTTTAAGTAAATAAAATAGCATATAAAAAAAGAAATTAAGGTTTATAACACTTTTTGGAATTGTAATCTTAGGCCCAGACCCGAGGCCAAGATATAAAACAGGCAGATTCTGCTTGCAAATTTGCTGCAGCTGAATTAAAGTGAAATATTTACAGACTGTGAAAATACTATAAAAATGAAGTTCAAAGCAACAGAATAAAAGCCAGAAAAAATACCAAGCTTGAGGTAGTTCTTGATTTGAAAATAATTTCTGAGCAATGTAGAAGGTGATTAATAGTAAAGTTTCCTCAGTGTAAAATATACTGTGGGCAAATACTAGGTGGGTATTTGTATGACCCAGTGAAGTAGTAAACTATAATAGAAATCAGTCTCCAAATATGGGAAATGCAAGGAAATCAGATAATCCCAGGCTCAGTCTTATTATACTACTAACATTTTGGCTTAAACTCTTATTTAGAAATTTTGGAGCTGAAAAGAACATTGAATACAATCTGCATAAACATCATCATTTTAAACATTATATTATTGAAACTCAAAAATAAATCACTTTGCACATTAACAGCTAAATTTAGCCAATCTACAGAAATGTCAATAATCTTTTCACTAGTGAATCTAGCAGTTTAAGTGATGCCTCGCTGAAACCTACATGGGAAGCAATACAATTGCTTTAAATTTCCTCAATGACAGCAATCTATTTTAGCAATTAATAGATAAATTGTGCCTTTCCTTCTTTCAATTTTATGTGTTTTCTGGTTCTATGATATTCTCTTCCCTACTCGGCCTCCCCTCCACTCTTAAAAAGAAGAACATTAAAAGTAGGCACTTTGGTTCTTTGCATCCAGCCAAGATACAGTACCTGTGACCAGATTTACACTCCTAGCTAAAATATCTTTAAATATAGACAAAATACATTTAAAAAAAAAAAGAGTTTCAAGACATGGAACAGCAGGAAAAGGCAAAGAATTACAGTATTCACTGAGAGACAGGAAACGGGTGAGGTAAGCCTATGACTGTCTGAGTCTACTGACTTGAAAGAATTTCCAGTCTCATTACAGTAAAGATGAACCCAAGCACAGCTCAGCAGAATCCCCGACTTAAGAAGATGGAGCTGAGTAGCAGGGGAGACCAAAAAGCTAGAATTCATAGGACAGAAAACCAGAGAAGAGAATACAGCCAAGTGAGAACCCTTGATATCTGCAGATGGTCTCCCTGGAGTATCAGTAGAACAGTAATCAACACATGCTTGTGAAGAAACTATCTGAAGTAAGAGAAAGCCATGTGAAAAATTTAAAAAAATAGCAGTGCTTAGCCTTTACACAGGGCTGAGAATATCGCCCACTCCCACAAGCAGGATTGGGAAATCCCCAAATTTGTGGGCATCGTGTAGAATATTCAGAAAGGCCATGGTTCAGTATTGGGGGATAATTATACCTAGATAAACTGCTGTTCTGTCACACCTAATAAATTTTAAAAGTAAGAACTGAAGGATTTAACAGTTTCCTAGTAACATAAGTCCAGAAACATTTATTAAGAATAATTACAGAAATAGAAAAATATCTAGCATCCAACAAATACAAATTCACAATGTCAGGTGTCCAATCAAGATTACTAAATATATACAAAGAAGCAAGAAAATACAGTAATTAATCAGGAGGAAAATCAGCCAATAAAAACTGATCCAGCTCTGGTCCAAACATTAAATTTGCAAAGACATTAAATCAATTGCTAGAACTGGATTCCATGGACTCAAAAAGTTAAATATTAAGGATATAAAGAAATGGCACAAGTAGAACTTCTAGAAGATACAAACTACAATGCTTGAGATAAAATGTGTACTAGAACAAATTGATAGTAGATTTGACACTGCAAAGAAGATCAGAAGACTTGAATGCAAAGCAATATTAATTAAACAAAGTGAAATATACAAATAGCAAAAAAATAAATGAATTAAAGGGGCAACTGTAAACTTTGGGGTAATTTTGAGTGGTTTAATATATTTATAAATGTAGTTACCAAAGCAGAGGATAAGGAAGAGGTTAAAATCTATTTGAAGAAATTATATAAGAAAAATCCCCAAATTTGCTGATATCTATAAACACCCAGTTCCAAGAAGCCAAATAAACCACTAGCACAAGAGAGATAAAAAAACAAGACAAAACAAAACAAAACATACTAAGGCACATTACAGTCAAACTTCCTAGAGCTTGGATAAAGAGAAAAATCTTTAAGCATACAGGGAAAATAGATCTGATATAAAAGGACAGACATTTGAATGACAACAAATATTTCATTGGAAACAATATAAGCACAAACAACATCTTTAAAGTACTGAAAGAAATTTTTTCTTCCTATAACTGTATAACTAGTGAAAATATTTTTTCAAACATGATTGCAAGGAAGGGCTTCTGGAATGGTGGAGTGAAACTTCTGAAAATCCACTTCTCAGAGAACACAGGTGCAAAAATGCAAAATCAACTTGTTTAAACTCTAGAAATTAACCAGTTTTCCATAATTTGAGGAGCGTTTATTCAAGAACGATGGCTGAGTTTCGGGAAGAACAGTGAGTTTTGTGGTTTTTAACTTGTCCTGTACCACACCTTTCTCCACAGCTAGGAACTAGCTTTGAAAACATGCAGCCTTACGGCTATAACAGTTGTTAAACAACCCAGCAGTCTAGTATCTATGTGTTTGGCAGCTTCCACATCCAATGTGAAAAGCAATAAAAAAAAAAAGAATGAAGAAACATTAACAGATTCTTAGAGATGTATGAGACACCATCAAGAATACCAACATATGCGTAACGGGAATCCCAGAAACAGAGGAGGGAAAGGGGAAGGAAGATTATTTGAAGAAATAATGGCTAAAACTTTTCCAAATTTGATGTGACATGTTAATATACACATCCAAGAAGCTCAACAAAGTACACGTAGAATAAACACAGAGCTTCATACCTTGACATATGATAATTAAAATCTTTAATACTGGATGGAATAATAATGCATGAAAATAACAATTAAATAGAAGACTTGAGCAACACTAGTAATCCAAAAAATATCTACAGAGCATTGCACCCAACAGCAGGGGAATACATATTTTTCTGAGGTACACAAGGAAAGTTTTCTGAGATAGATAATTTACTAGATATACTAGCCCAATTAAAAAAAGACACAATCAATCTAATACAGTTGAAATCACCCAAAGTATATTCTCTGATTACAATGGAATTAAATTAGAAAGCAGTAACAGAAGGAAACTTGGGAAATTCCCCAAATGTCAGAAATACACAAAGCATTCCTTTTTGACCATTAAGCCAAAGGATAAATCACAGAAGAAATTAAAAACACTCTGTGATTAATGAAATAAAAACACAGCATACCAAAACAAATGATATACCATAAAAGCAATTATCAGCATTTATACATATAAATACCAAAATTTAAAAAAAGAAATATCTCAAATCAGTAAACTAACCTTCCACCTGAAGAAACTAGAAAGAGGAGAAACTAAACATAATGGACATAAGAGGGATGCAATAAATAATAAATATTAGAGTAGAAGCCAAATGGCAAATCACACATGAAAAGATGCTCTACATCATTAGCCATTAAAGAAATGCAAATTAAAACCTCAGTGAACTATGTAATCTATTCAAGTGACTAATATCAGAAAGAGTGACCAAGCTAAGAGCTGGCAAGAATGTGAAAGAACTGGGACTCTCCTATTGCTACTGCTGGACTGCAAGATGGTACAATATTGTGAAAAATGGGTTTGCCAGTTTTAAAAATGTAATGTGTCATATGATTCAATCATCTTAGTCTTAGATGTGTACCTAAGGTAAAAGAAATTATGTGCCTATACAAACTTGCAAGCAAATGTTCATAGAGCTTTATTTGTAATAGATACAAACTGGAAATAACAGAAAATGCCCCAGAAATGGATGATATAGACACAAATGTGGTTTATCCATCCATTGGAACATTCATGCACAATCAAAGGAATGAACTATTGTCATGCACAACATGTACGAATCCCCAAATAATTATGTTGCATGAAAGAAGCCAGGTACACAACTTATCATTCCATTTACATTTAACTGTATAGAAACTAGAAACTAATCTACAGTGTCAGAAAACAGAGCAGTGGTTGTCTGGGGATGGAGCAGAGGATTTCAGGGAAAAGCAAAAGGGAGGGATTACAAAAAGGCATGCAAACTTTGTCAGGGAAGGGCTAAGCTCATCTTAATTGTGATGATGCTTCAGGGATGTCCACATACATAAAAACTTATCTAAATTGTATGTTTTATACATGTGCAGCTTATTCTATATCAGCTATACCTCAAGGAAAACTTTAAAATAATATGTAATCAGATCTCATTAGAGGCCATTCTCATGGCAATCGTGCCAGATCTTGGAGCAGATCAAAATCAACCAAATGCAATGGCATTGTGAAAATTTTCTCCCGGGAAATAATGAGCTTGAATGATAAGTTTTGGGAAAGGGGTCAAGTTCTGTGAAGCAGATAACAACGTAAACATAAATTAAAGCTTTTAAAGGATGGGATTTTGAGTTTTTTTCTAATAACAGAGATAAGGATTCATCATGATAACTACTTGTGATTAGTTACCATGTATTTACAAAAGTGAATAAAGACTGGGACTTGTCAGTACTGTTCATGTAAAAAGTAAACTGTTTTTTCTTTGGAACTTCAGTTTCATCCTCTGAGTTTTTCAGAACCTACCAGTTTGATGATTTTTTTTTGGTCAAAATTGTGAAATTGGAGGTGTTTGCATTTGTGGCCATGCATACACAAAGCCTGAGTATATTTATTTTACTACCAAATACTATATCATTATGCTTTTAATTCCCTTCTCCCAGAAGATAAAAAGATATTGCATATTCCAAGCAAAGAAATCAAGCCATAAGAGACTGATTCCAGAAAGGTTCTCAACTGAAGAAAGAACATGTAAAGTCGCATCCATCCTTGTAATGGAAGAACATTAAACATAAACTCTGACAAGAGTTAAAACAGCAAGATTGCACTTACACTGTATAATCACTACACAAAGGGCCAATAATCACTTTGTTCAAAAGAGATAATGCAGCATAATATAAGTAGTAGTTTAAGCAATTATCCGGTAGAACAGTTAATCATCACCCTCAGTTCACAGCCTTTCGTATCTCACGAATACACATGTCAGACTGTAATTAAAGGCACTCACACTGTTCAGGGCAGAGTGAGTGTCCTGGGTTGAAATGTTGGAACCAAGCTGAAAAACACAACGCAGACAAGTTTAGACACAGCTTTTTGAGTGTATCTGCCTGGTATGGGGTCTTGGTTGACAAATTGGCTATATAAGGGTGAAGCCACACTGGAGCAAATTACTTATAGGAGAGAATAATTTGGGCCTGTAGGAACGATATGCTTATAAAGTTTACAAATTTTCCAAATATTGACTTTCTGTGTGAATTATCTTCTAGATATAAATTTGTTCTAAATCAGATTTATAGGAAATGAGAGTTTTTAAGTGCACTGGCTTTTGAAAATTGCTTGATGATAAAGATTTCAGAAATCTAGAAAATATATCTGAATCTGTACATCTTATTTTTCACTTCTAATAGAAAATGCAATAGAGCTGCCATTTTGCAGTTACAGTAGCAAAGCATGCTTAGATACAGCATGTCATATATTGTGGGGATAGAAACACAATCATCAAAAAATAGAATTATACTTACTCCTGATGAAATTGACTTTTTAAAAAGATAATTAGTGGTAGGCAGTTAAGAGTTATTAATATTGAAAAAGAAAATGTTCTGTGTAAAATGCAATCTATCATAATATGATGGAATGGATGGTCAACTTTTCATTCTTTAAAGATACATATCATTTCATCATTACTTATGGTTTTATTTATGATAATGTCCTTAGTTTCAACTCAGACTTCCCTACTCAGCTTTGGACTTACACATCCAATAGTCTATGAGAGCAATACCTCTCAAATATTAATGTGCGTAAAAATCACTGGAGCTCTTTCTAAAAATGCAGACCCTGACTCAGTTGTTCTGGAAGGTGGTCTGAAATCGTACTGTTCTAAAACACCCCCATGTGATTCTGATGCTGTTGGATCACACTTTGGTCCAAAATCCTGGGTCATCCCCACTTAATTTCTGACACGTGTTTTAAACTCAAAGGATAGAAATATGAATGAAACCTTTAGTCTTAACCCTAAATTTGCTCCTCTTTGGGGTTCTTTGGCAAGTTCATCTGGTCCACTGTTCATTTGGTGACATGAATACTGGCTGAACCTTGTGAATAATGTGGATTTCTTCGTATTTCTCACTAGTCATAACCAATTTCACCAAGGTTTCTGGTTTGACCTTACTGACATTTCTTGACTATTGATTATCCTTTCCAGTTCCACTGCAACATCCTAATTCAGGCCACCATAATCTCTCATGGATTAGTACTGCTGCCTTCTAATTGATATACCTTCAGTTTCATGACCTAAGCAATTCTTCACTTGTAGCCAAAATGATCTTCTTAAACATGATTCTGATCTCATCAGTCCTGTTCTTAGAAGCCATCAATGCCTTTAATATGATCTCCAGAATAAGTTTTGCATTTCTTTTGTTAAATATATTATTGTTTTTCATGCTACTATAAACAGACTTTTTTTCTCATTTGCATTTTGAGATTGTTTATGGCCATTATAGAAATTGTGCTTTTGTATATATTTTTACAAATTTCATATTTTCTGTCCAAAAATGTAATTAATTTTTGTATATTTATCTTTTCCTGCAAACTGGCTGAACTCATTTACCAGCTTTTGTAATTTTTCATGAAATCCTTAGGATCCTCTAAGTACAAGATGTATTCATCTGCAGCTTTGAATTCCAGGTTTCGGGGATCTTTTCAAATAATTTCTAACTCTCTGTTCACTCTCTATTTGGTAAGATCTTGCCATCAAGACTTCCTTTATTTCTTTCAGCATGGTCTTTTTTATTTCTTTGAGCATGTTTATAAATACTGCTTTACATTTTTGTCAGTTGAACCTTGTATTTAGACATTTCACAGACATTTTCTATTGATTTCTTTTCAAATTTTCCTGTTTCTTTCCATGTCTTATAATATTTTATTCCAAAAACTAGGTATTTTTCATAATTTATTATAGCTAGTTCAGGTAAAGATCTCCTTCCCAAACTTATTTTTTTTCTTATTTCTTTTTTATTTCTTATTTCATTTTTTAGTGACTCAGTTGAGCTACTTCAGCAAAGTATATTTTGTTCACGGTGTTAAGACTCTGATGTCACTCCCCAGAGGACACAGCCTTGGACATGTTCATGTCATCCTGGAATAACAGTGTTTTTAAAAAGATTATGTTTGACTGGATCTTTCCCTGATCTCTGTCAAGCTGTGTTCCTCTTTTGGTATCCTATCTATCTCCTAGGCTTCTTTAATTGCTGACTTACTCTGTTACTGTTGTTGTAAATGCCCTGGGACATTGATTGCTCCAATTAAACTCGAACCCTTTTAGAGAAAAAAAAAATTAAGGAGGGTTTTTAGCCTCTGCAAAGTGTAGCTGGGGACAGAAGATTAAAGCAAAACAGAACAAAATATCGGAGTCCTGATTCTTCCAGTGAAATACCACAGTCCTTAATTAAAAGCTGGTGGGAAAGTGACTCTCATCTTGTGGACTGCTCCTGCTTACAGTGGAGCTTCCTTAATGCTCAGCTCAATTTGATCTGGAAGGCTTGGGAGCAAATGGGTTGTCACCTGTTCCACTGACATTCCCTGTCCTTAGTGAGATGCACTTTAGAGTCCCAATCAAACTAGTTGTCATCTTTGTTCAGACTTTACTTCCTAATATCTCCCCAAACTGTAATGCAGTTTTCTGATTCTATTATGTTCTTTATTACTTTTCTGCATTAATTAATCTTCTTTTCTTCTCCTAGAATGTTCTTTTCTCCTTTTATCACTTCAGTGCACATCAGTACTCCTGTGGAATTATGGAACCGAACCATTTTCTGGATGATTTCTTCCACAAAGAGAAATGGTTCTCTTCATTTTGGGCTCCCAAGAGTAGATAAAGATTACTCCAGTATAAAACTTATCCAGATGCATGGTAATTCTTTAGTTAAATGCCTGTCTTTTTATCTTAACTATAAGCTCCCTGTGAGCAGGCTTCATAACTACTTTTCTTTCCCACATAGTCACCAAAAAAGCACAATGTGTGGAGACATTCAAAAACCATGTTCTAAGTGGCTGATTAAAGTTTAAGGTAGAAACAAGATTGTGATATGAATGACTACCTATTTAAGATAATAGATTGTTATCCCATTTTCCTGAATTACAAAATTTCAAAAATGGCAGGGAACTCAAATATCAGACAGGTCCCAATCATTTTACTAAGAGTTCTTACTTAGTAATCTCACTAAGTTCACATGGTTAGAAATTTATTTCTGCTAAGAAGAATTATTCCATTTTATGGGATACTAAGCATTCATAAATTCTGGTGCTGGACCATAATCTTTCTTCATATATTTACAGTTCATTGATCCTTATTCCACTTATTGAAATGATTAGAAGATGCATGGTCCTTCATTCAAGATTTGCCACGTGTGTCTTTAGTTACATCTCTCCAGACTAAAAATTCCCTTGGCGTTTATCTGCTCCACACAGCAAAATCTTGGTCATTTTTTTCTTACATATATGCTGCATTAGCTTCCTAAGGCTATGATAACAAATAACCACAAACCAGGCGATTGGAAACAATAGAAATATATCCTCTCAAAGTTCTGTGGGCTAGAAGTCCAAAACCAATGTGATGGTAGGGCCTCCTTTCCCTGAAGGTTATAGGAGAGAATTCCTACTTGCCTCATCTTAGTTTCTGATGGTTGTTGGCACTTTTGGTGTTCCCTGGTTTGTAGCAATATCACTCCAACCTCTGTCTTTATCTTCATGTGGTTTTCCTCTCTTTATGTATCTTCACATGGCATTCTCCAGTCTGTCTCTGTCTGTATCCAAATGGTCCTCTTTTTATAAGGACACATGTATAGTACGCCCTAATGCAATATGGCCCCTTCATATTTTATCTGCAAAGATCCTATTTGAAAATAAGGTCAAATTCACATGTTCCAGGGATTAAAACTTGAACATATCTTTTGGAGGGACACAATCCAACCCACAACACATGCAAACGTGGGTTTATATTTCCTAAATCTGAAGACAAATCCTCCAGTATAGCTTTTCCAATGGAGATTACTCAAGAACTACTCTCTCATACTGATTCTGAGTGTAGAAAAAATTCAGGCTTTTATTTGTATTCCTATTATAATCCTTTATGCATGATTTGGCCTACCAGTCTAGTTGGTCATCAAAATTAATTGCTATATATCCAGCTTATACCTTCTGCAAATTTAACTCACTTATTTTCTTTCAACTGGCTCATACAACTTTGATGAGTCAAAGGCAGAGATTATGAACATAGTACTAGGAATGGCTCAGAAACAATTTGTGTTTCATTTACAAATCACCTGTGTATTTTTTTAAAGTTACTTAACTTTCTATATTGTAATAAATATTTGGCTAGAATATATCACCATAAAATATGGTAGGACTTCCTTCCTGTCTTAACATGGAGCATAAAATCCTGTAATATAGTGTCATCTTGCTATCATATTTGTTTTCAAACATTCCCTCTCTTGAGAAGTATCAAGCACTCCAGCAAATCACAAATGCTTAAAACTTATTAAGAATTTTAATTCACCACTCAACTCAGAGTGGAAGTCTTAGGCCATTACCAGATTTAAATGCATTATATATCAGTTTCAAAGAAAAAATGCACTTGGTGTGCTGGAGTGATTTGAAAAGAAAATAAAATGAAAAAAATAATAGTAATAACTACAACAACACTGAAAAATATATAGATGAAAAAAATCAACCATAGTAGTCCCATAATGATGAAACTTCTCTATTTAGTTTTTGGCATAACCATAGATGACATTTTTACCACTAATAACAATTTTTTTTTTAGTAAAGGTAGATTTGTTTAAAGAGATGTACAGCAGTGGTGGGGCAGGGGAGTTAAGTAAAGGTAGAAACACACTGTATAGACAGAGTGTGGGCCATCTTGGAAGGCAAGAGAGAGAGCTGATCACAAATAATAATTTAATAACTTCATTCTTACAGCAGAAAAATAGAATTTTTGAAACAAAAGTGGTTAAATCTTTATGAAGGATTTTTTTTCTTGGAATGGAGTTCTGAACTAAGACCTGAGGCTAGAATGAATATATATATATATTATATATGAATATGTGCATGTATGTACACATACATATATTCCAGAAAGAAGACTAGAACATACTCCTTACAAAATATGAAAGATAGCTGGTGTCCAAGGTTACCATGTGTCAAAAGCATAGATAGAAACTGAACTTATGCCCTGACACCCTTGCCAATTAAAGAGAAGCACTAATTAGAATTTCAGCACTCTATTATAGTATAGTTTGGAAATGGAAAGTAATTTTAATCTGGGAAATTAATTTAGATCCTTTGTATATTTTAATGAATATAAAATGCAATATAGTTGAGCCCCTTTTTTCTTAATTATTGTATTAGTCAGGGTTCTCTAGAGAAACAGAACCAATAAGATATATATATATATATATATATATGATTTATTACAAGGAATTAGCTCACATGATTATGGCAGCTAAGAAGTCCAAAATCTTCAGTGTGGGCCAGTGGTATGGGTCTCTGCAGCCGAGACTGAGAGTTGCTAGGGGTGCACTTCCAGTCCAAACGCTGGCTGGTAGAGACTCAGGAGGTCCTACCAGCAGATGAATCCCCAAGGCAATCTACTGGAGAAATTTCTTTTGCTCAGGGATGCTGGTTATTTTGTTCTGCTCAGACCTTCAGCTGATTAGATAAGGACCATTCCTATAAAAGAGGGAAAACTTCTTTACCCAAAGTTCACATGTTTAAATGTTAATCTCATTCAAAAGTACCCTCCGAGTGGACACATAAAATTAACCATCACAATTGTGTAAGATACAAGGTCAAGTGTTTCTTCCTTGCCAGTATCAAATTAAGAAACAAATCAATCCTCCTTAATATAGATCCTAAAGGGGAAGAACACACACTCAACAGTCAAGCACAGAAAACAGGATAGCATATTGAAGACTCTCCCTATGTCCTAAAAAGTAGTCAAGATCCTAAGTGGAGGAAAATGGCCATCAAAGAAGGCACTCATCAACTGGGACAAGTCACCACACCACAAGGCTTGCAGAGAGAGCCATGAGTGAAAGAGGTCAGTCTGTTGTAGAGTATTTTATTCCAGGTGAGAATTGTTCTCTCCATGAATCCAAGTGAGTAGCGATCCCAGGGTTAGTCCTCAATATTAGTGGCATTAATAAGGAGACACTCCCCTCCCATCTGAGCTGTAGTACTGTCAGACCCTCAAACCACCTCTTCTTCCTCCAGCACAACACAGTATATGAGAAGGGAGTTCTCTGGGATTGTTCTGGGAGCCTAAATCATCAAATGTGTTTATTTTTAATCCTACTTCCCAATGATGGGGAATATGAGTGGCATTATTAACATTTTATTCTCTGAGACTTGAGGAAATTTCTAAATCTGAAATGGAGCTTGCATGTGGTCTTTGGGTAGCTGAAAGTAAGAAATCTACAGAGTGGCCAATCCCAGTATGGCCTGAAGAGATTGTGTTGCAATATACTTGGGAACTCTCATTTCAGTCTAAAACTGCAGCACCGTGAGTAAGCAGAAGAGAACCCCATTTGTTCCAGTGGTCATACAAGAATGAAAATGTAGGCTAGAAAAGAGGCAGGATCAATGGCATTTGGCAGATGGTTCCTGAGTCAAGTGAGGGGCTTTGGACACCTATAAAGGGTTGGGGTCCTCTGCTTCTGGCAGGGTGAAGGCAAGAGATGATGTCTCTCAGAAAGGATTCTTTTGCACAGGCTGGAGAGTGCAATACAGTCTAGCAAACACACATACACACACACATACACACAATTTACTTGGAACCACCAAATTATCAGATGCCCACAGCATCAAGAAAAGAAAAATAGACTGAGCCAGAACAAGGTCAAAGATTCATCCTACCAGTGTCACCTGGGCATTCAGATAAGATGACCTGTGATTGTTTTATTCTTTTTTCTTATCCCTAACCCCAGAAGAGAATGCATCTGAAAAAAAAATATGAAGAGTCCAGGAGGGATCTTAGAGCCAGAACACATCACTCTACCTCTAATTCAAGAAGTAGTAGAACAGGGGAGGACCACTCTGAGTTGAGTTTGATGCCAAAACCTTAAAACAAAGTAGAGTGACTTTCAACTAATGAAATGAGATTGTATATTCACTTAACAATTGTGAAAACTTCGTAATCACACCCAGACCCAGAGGAAAAATTGGATCTAATATAGTTGAAAGTAGAGATTGGAGTTAAGTGGCAAAGAATAGTGATACTGTCTACCATGTTATAATACATACAATTCAGTTGATAAGAAATATGCCAAAACAATGACGTATGACTTTGAAGATACTTCTAAAACTTACTAGGCGGAATAATGAGGAATGTGAATAGGGTTTGCCACGAGATATTCCATGGTTGTAGTACACAAAGACCAGTTAAAAACTCCAGAAACCAACCAAATTCAAGCAGCAGAATTTTCTTAGGATTTCCTTTTGGTCTTCTTGTAGTAACACCAGGTGGTCCTCTGGCTCTGTGGGATGACACCAGTGGTTCTCAGTGGCCAGGTGTGTGGATTGGGGAGAAATTATGTTGTCCAGGGCACACTTAGTAATGTCTGGAGACATTAATGGCTCTCGCAACTGGCCACAGGTTGGGGGAGGAAAGCTGCTCCCATCAAATAGGGAGAGAGGCCCCAGGACAGTTCCTCACAACAGAAAACGATTTGTCTCAAGTATCAATCATGCCAAGGTGGAGAAATCTGGGACTTGAGCAACAATTTATGAACTCCCCCAGATCCATGAGTTTTGCATCAGCATCATGGTTCAGAGGGGCAACGTGAGCCAGGTATGCTTGGGGAATGATTGGGTTGTCATCTCAAAACAGACCTTCTAATTAGAATGAAGTTGTTGGTATATCATATATGAACTCTAATAACCAATATAAATCATTGTATCTCTTTTCTGAAGATGCTGATGAGATCTTTGATAAATGAATTTAATTCAGCTGGGTTTATAGTCACACTAGAGAATGACTAACGTCATGAAAGTTGTTCTGACCATTTTGACAAAAGTTTTTACTTAATCCTCTGTGAGTCTAATATTTTTAAAGTTTTTACTTATTAGGACTATTCATGAAAAATACTTTTGAAAACTCTCTATGTACTAGACATTAATGAAGATTTTAGGTAAACAAAAACAAACCAAAAATGACCCCTAATTTCCAAAGGTTAGGGACCAATGGAATTTTAAAAATAAGGATTATTTAAAACAAAAAACAAAAAACAAAATTAATGTAGCTTTCTCTCTTAATTTCTTGTTTTGTTGAAAAAGAATACATGCCTTAGGTGAAACTAGATTGCAGCTATAAATATTAGACAAAAAATTCTAATTTTAATTTAATTCTATTTTAATTTGATTGGGAATATTAAAAATTTTTGTAAGAAAGTAGAAAAGCATTTAAAAGACCATATTTTTACACTAATGATTCTATAACTTCTAAGAAAATATAATTAATATAATAAAGTTTAGAAATAAGAATAAATTAAAGTTTAAATATCTTGACTGCATTTCTTGTCACATTTTAATATGAAATATATTGCTGTGTAATGAAAACCAGTGATAAAATTATATTAAACTTCATTTTTCTCTGAAGGCCATTTTCTTATATTTTGTAATTTGGAGCGGTTGTCATCAGAGATCTCCATTAAAAATAAACCTAGGTAGTTTTGGAAACCAAATATTAAAAAGCAAACAAATAAACAGATATTCTAGGTAAACACTGACTCGAATACTGTACTTCCAACAATAACTGAATTAAGCTTGGCACTGAAGCAACGACAATAAAATCTATTCTTAAATTTTAATGCCATTAGTAGTTTACCTGCTGTTTTCTAATATAATTTTATATCATAATTTCTACCATGTCAAAAAGTGGATTTTATTTAAATGTCACAAGAAGATAATATCAGAAATACTGTAATAAACTTGATTATATATACTGGGCTTAAAAGTACATCATCTTATATATCTGAATTCATTCTGAGATTTAAAATTATCTTCTGTGTGTAAACCTTGTGCGATGCATAGCTGTGGATCTATAAATCACATAGTCTGTTACCTAAATGATTCGTAAAACTAGTTAGAAAATTAATGCTTCAAAATATTTCATTTACCAAATTCATGGCTTCCACTTATTCATTTTCAATGTATACATTAAGTTCAAGTCTTTATGAAGAACTTTAATTACTCACCAATTTTATAGTGTGTTTTGAATTTCTATCATAATCCAAGAGAAATCGATGATTTGTACTACTGTAGACAGAAGTGAGGCAGCTAGAGAGAGCCTGCTTGGAAATGTGCCTGCCCTAATGCAAGTGAGAGTTAATAGGAAAACCTAAAAGGAATGTGTGAAAACCTTTCCTATGTATCAGATCTCAATGAATTCTGTACATAAGCCTGTTTTTGTATTTTGCAAGTAGCATAAAATGTTTTCTTCATCTGTCTTTGACATTTTGGTGTTAGATGCATATTCTGCATTTGTTTATAAACACATAAATGTTTTGTAAAATCTTCCTTTACAGATCTTTCAACTCTGTATGCATATATGTGTTAGTCTAGTTAGACTATACCTCTGTGTGTATCTACAGTTATATATACATGTATATTTATATATTTAGATGCTCTGGGGACTATATTTCCAAATGGGCAGTGTAAGACATTCAGGAAATACAGCCCTATAATACATTTTGACAAAAAAAAGAGAGCTACTTTTGCTTTTATGCAGAAGAGTATTATACTACAGATGACAACCTTTCTGAGAATTCAGGGTTTTTTCAAATGTGAAAATAAAAAAGGAGCGTAGGCAACGATATTCAGGCTAAAAGTGAAAATAATCAGGAAAAAGGCAGTAAAGGACGTTCAGGTTTACGGTGGGCTTTTAGTAGCTACATCTCAGCAATTAATTTCATCTGCAGTCTAAGAAGCATTTTATAATTAATTTCTCAGCGTTTACCACATACAAGCCATCATTTTACAGTGCTATGTCATTAACAAAATCCCATTTTTTTCCATAAAGAATAGGCATACTGATCTACATTTTTCCATGCTGCCAAGGCAGAATGGACTCAAGGGATATTATCTTATTCAGAAAGAACCTTTCAAGGTTGAATAAAAGAAATGGTGCAGGGTCCCTGGGAGAGGGAAGTGATCATCATTTTCACCTTCAACTCCTCTTTGATGTGGCAGAGTCAATTTTTAATCAGCAGCCATCAGACTGGGCTTCATTCCGCCTTACAAAGTCCTATTACTCTGCCACTTTCTGGAAGGAGGTGATAAGGACAATGCTCTTCTTTTTCTCTTCATAGAGCCCTGCATATGATGAGTCCCTTTGGAGAGGCTTGATAAAAAAATAAAATAAAATAAAATAAAATAAAATAAAATAAAAGGATGAGTAGGTAGGGATAAAGGTTACCTCTCTGTCAGAATTAACTCTTCAAGACAACAAACTTTGATTTTCCTGTGTTTGTTTTTTAAGAACTCTCCTATTGTCTTTGGAGGCACTGGCAGTAATAAGCCGACAAGGGAGAAGGAGGCTAAATGCACGGAGATTTTCACGGGCTACCATGCAGGCTTGATAGTCCTCCCCAGCTACCCACCATAGTGGGTTTAATGCTAATGAACCTTATAGGTATCAGTAGGAAAAGCGTACAATTAAAATCCCCTTCTTTGAGCAGGATACCTCAAAGAAATCATTTATCATCAGAGTGCACAAAAGTGCCACACAGGCCCAGGAAGAGAAAATCGCTCCTTTGCATTCAGCTAAATTGAAAAATGAAAAGAAAAAAAAGAAAAAAAAAACCCCCACTATTTTCCTCTCTGGAAGGTTTTTTTTTTTTTTTATGTTAAGTAAACCTAAATTATTTTTTAAACTATGCACTCATGCAGGAAAACCTCTATAATCTCTCAGTATCATTTATTGTAGTTAGCAGTCTTAATTGCCTCACTGAAATGGATCAGAGTTCTGGGAATTATCCAATAAAATGATGTTACCACTCGCCAGCCTTTCCATCCTTTGATATAATCTCATTAAAAATATCAGGCCTCTAGGTGAGGGAATACACATGGATAGTAAATGCATGTTAAGCAGGCACACCCAAACTGATGACCCAGTTATTGCAGAGCAGAGCCGCAGAAGATGAATGTTAATTCTAAAGTACAGCAATTTCTTTCTTGGTTAATACCATAATTATTAACATATTTTTGGAATGAATCTGCTTGTTACCCTTGAAAAAGATAATAACAACGAACCAACCAAAATACTGCAATGACATTTTTTGGAATAAAATAAACTCTTATTTTCCAGAAGACCACACAAGTGAAAAAACACACGTCGTTTCATTAACTATAATTACCGAAAGGAGATGGGAAAAGACGTGTGCCAAATCCCTTTTTGCGTGTGTGTTCTCAAAATGTAGCTGGATTGAAAAAAAAATATAAACCCTAGAGGAAATACACTCATCACCCAGCCAAGTAACAGGGAAGGCGTGGAGGGGAGAGTCATGCTGAGTCCACCATATGAAATAATTAGATTTTTATAGAATTGGATTTCCTGTTATAAATTGGAAAGTATATTTCCACAAAGGCTAAGAGTGTATAGAACGTAAAACCTATCCTGTGCTATGCAGTTCAGTGTGTTGCAATAACAAATCCTTCTCTCTTTGGGAGTGAATGATGTGGCAGATAGAAAGAACACTGAAGAAACAAAGATTTTTTTTTTTGTGGTTGATTTTTAGTTTCTAAAATAAAATTTCAATATTTAGTTTCTAATGACTCATGATTTCCAAGGTCCTTAAAGCACAGGCATCTTCATAGTCAGTGACTTTGGATAACATGCATTTTTTAATATACTAAATACTGCTGAGTATACAGTGCAAAAATGATACAGTGACGTTACGATCTGCCACTCCCGACTTTGGAACAAGTTTTGGAGTAAACCCTTATCTCCTTTTTGATTATATGAGAAACCCTATTCTGATTATTTCTTTTTTTGTTCTTGCTTCCACATCCTCTATCCAGCTTCTATTTTGCCACACTGAAATCTGCTGTGGGATAAAGTGTTGAAGATAATATGTGGCAAATTTCTTTTTAATTTAACACATTGGTCAAAAGTCGATTAGCTAGTAGGAAAAAGTTCAAAAAATGTATCCTATAACATACAGGTTAGTGTGTTCCAAAATTATGCTGATCGGTAAATATGAGAAAACCATTACCGTTTGGTTACGATTCAGTAAAATAAGGCAACTGACATTTTTTTTTTTTATGTCACAGTATTTCCAAGAGATGAATAGCAATGATTATAGCTGCATCAGTTATTTCTATTCCTAGCAGAGACCAAATTCTTTAAAAAGGTCGAGTTTACCAAGGGGAAAATAAACCAATAAAAGGCCACAAATGTTCATAGTCAAAAAACAGGAAGGTAGACTGGCAAGTAGCGGGAGTGGGGAGGGAAGATTCCATGAGGGCACGTTTCTTTCAAGCCTACGTTTTAATGCACATACCTGCAAAAGGTGGTCTCAAGTAGGAATTACTTCCTCTCAGGGCACCTGTGCATCCCCACCATTGACCCTTTATTCTTACTGATTCCAGCTTCCAGACATAGTGTTTTACACCTGAGCACTTATCAACACAGGGTTCATTGTTCAAGTCCCATGTTAAGTTCTCCAAAGTTGGGTGTGTTCTTTCCACTCTTTCCTCCCCATAAACCCCTATCTTCTTGGCCCTTTAGAGCTACTCACCCGTCCCCTGGTACTCCCACTCTGATACCCATCAAGGGCTGCATCTTCTGTTTCTGGCACAGATATGAACGCAGAGCTGAAGAACCCAGAAACCCTGAGGGGAACTCTGCATCCCATAAACATCTACCATAAATTTTCTCTTCACCTTCACATTTATTTCTTTGATTCATGAATAGTTCTAAGGATAGGGACTAGAATTCTGTAAATCCATTTTTCTGGTTCATTGTACCTGTTCTAAAATGAAGGTATGTGTTGCCAAAGTTATATCATATTAATCTATGTTTTTAGTTACGTCATATTAATTTAGAAAACAAGAAAAGAGAAAACAGATTTACTAATTATTACATAATAATTTATTCTAAGTATTTTATAGACTACTAGTATTTATTCAACAAAAGGCTGAATAAGGTCAATACAGACCAGTGACTGGGGTATATTTAAAACAAATGGACCCAAAGAAAAAAGATTAAACCAAAATGACAGGATCAGAGAAACTTTAAAATGAAATTTTTCCCCTCTTTGTGTGTGTGTGATGTAGATATTTGGTAAAGATATTAAAGTTTTACTTTCACCCCTTTTTATAAATTCCTTTCTTTCCAACCAGGAGTAATTTGGCAAATATTTACATTTTCAAGTTGCCTTGGTTTTAATGTGCACACAGGCAGAGCCACTTATTTCATACAAAGTAACATTCTATACACTAAATGTATGCATTTCTATATGTAGGTATATATACTAAAACCAAGCCTGGGGTGGAGGCGTGGAGATGGGCATTTTCAGCAGGATCATTTGGCTCCAGCCTCAGGACCAAGCATGTCTCAAAATTTTGTGGGATTTCAGTAGCACATTGTGAAGGGAACAGAACAAGCATCATCATGATAGAAGTGGAACCTATTTAAGACTCTAGTGACCCCTGATACTTAGCAAATCTGAAGATCAAATTGATCCAAGGTCCAAGACGTGAACAGGTCTTAGGGAGGTTCCTGGGCTGCTTGCCTTCCTTTTCTCCCTGGCTTGAATGCTATACACCTCGAGTATTTCATTGTTTCAGACTCAGCATCTGTTTATGTACAATATTCTTCCTTCCTGAGATGCTATGCCACTTTCTTTTCTTGGCAGGAACTTTTTCTTCAAGGGCTAAATAATATGCCACATCCCCAGTGTTTCCTGCCTGACCCCCCGAGATTCCTCCTCACCTCTCTTTTGGCATTTATCTCTCTGTCTTGAAGGAGTCATTCTCCCCTGTTAGGTTGGAAGCTGAATTTTGGTTGTCTCTGAATTCCTATTCAGTCCTAAATAGGCTAGGATCTTGATAACAAGTGAATAATTTGTTTTTATTCACTTGTTCGTCTGTCTGTACAGCCTAACCTTGGTGAAAAGAAGGAGGAGAAAAGAGACAAACAGTGGGGCAAGAAGCAGAGGTCACAAAAGTGACCAGGGAGAGATTGGTAAGGGTGGTGGAGAAAGGTGTCAGGGCATTTCCAGAATCAGCTGGGCTTATCCACTTAACCTTGCTTGAGATCGAGTATTGGACGGACATTGACATCTCCTTGTAATATGTATATTTTGGCAGGATTCTGGCATAGGTACAAATAGAGTCTTTTTCTTCCATATTTGTCAGTGAAGTAAGTGAAGGAGGTTAGAAGGTAAGCAAATTTAAAAATTAAAGAAATAAAAGTAGATGTGATAGCCATGTCATGTCATATAGATTATATTAATAAAAAGATTTAAGTTATAAAATTTATCAAATGTTTCTATATGCTCTAGACCCAGTAATACATTTTATGTTGATATATGTGCATATGTTGTATATAAATAACTATATATGACAATACATTTTATAAAATACATATGGAAAATGTGTTCTTGGACCTATAACATAGAAATGTAATATAATTGCCATATACTTGCCAATAACAGCACAAAGGAGGTGGATGGAAGCAAAGGTGTAATGGGCCAAGGAAGTGATTTTTATGAGATAAAGTAATAATTATACATATAAAAGTTTTTATACAACAATTACAGCTTTTATTCTATATTTTCTAAGACTAATAATCAATGAATAAAATACGATTTTTTATCTGCAAATAATTTTTCCTTTTCATAGCTGTTCATTACACAGTAGCTACTTTCATTTAACTTTGAGAAAATGCTAGTTTTCACTTTAAAATATGAGATTTAATTTGTTAAAATACATCAGTTCTATATAATCATACTCTTCCAACTCAAGGCTTTTATTATCTTCTTAGTACTCTATTGAATTTTAGGGGAAATATTTAAATAGGTCAATACAATAGGTCCTTCTGTTTTTTCCTTTGGGGCTATTATCTGTGATTTTACCAGATCTTCTCTCCACCACAGCTTACTGAAGTACTGGCTTCTATCTTTTCTAGCAAGAATCTGAAAAATAAAGTTAGTTACAGATTTTTTTTAATATAAAATAAAAACATTTGTGAACTTAGCTTTCTGGCCAGTATTTCTCATGCTTTTAGCCTATCAATCACTTTATAAAATATTACACATAAAAATGGAATCTTTGTTACTTTGCGTAGCCTTTAAGCACTTGAATGTAGATCATTATCTATAAGATGTTTTGCTTTGATTAAAAGGCACTGTTATATTTTTAACCATAAATATGTAAAAGCATATCATAAATACTCAAATTAGAGTATTTCAAGCACGTTCAAGTATGTACGTCACACTTGACTTCATTTAACTTGTGGATCGTTTCAAGAGATAGCAAAATTGATCTTCGAATGGAGAAGACTGTTATGGACAAAAAGCCTTCCTGTGTAATTATGCAGCAGCATTCATTTTCATGACAAATATAAAACAATTTTTGTTGCCTATCTAAAAAATAAAATACATGCCTAGCTGTATTTTCACATCACAAGAGGAAAAAGTCTTATTCAGTTAAATTATTTATGCCTGGACATAACCCCTCTAAGAAACAGACAATTACTCGATTCTTTACCAAAAGAAAAGTTGTTTCTGGAAAAACAATCTAGGCCTACTCTTTCTGCATTTATTTTTGAAGTCTTTTTCTTTCTGCAATCAATCATTATTAACCTTTAGTGAGCGCTTAATATAGTCCAGGTATTTTGCTAAATAATTTACTTGCTTGATCTCAGTTATTCTTTGTAACAGCTTGGTGAGGTGGTGTTTATAACTATAGTGCAGCTAGGGGACATATGGCTTAGATGTAGTAAGTGATGTGCCCTAAACCGGGTTTTTCTTGGGTACATTTTTACCTGGCTAATCTGACCCGAGCTTGTGCACTTAACTACTGTCCATGAAATAAGTGCTCAAACATTTTCTGGGAGAGGAAGGAGGAAAAGAAGAATGAAGAGTGCTGAAAAAAAAAAGAAAGTGAAATAAATGAAGGATAATGGAGTTGAGTGAGAAAATGTTCTATTTGACATAACAGAATCTTCATTAATTAAAATAGAGAAGTATTTACCTCTCAATGTTTAAATAGTTATGTTTTTAACTAAGTCTATAGGAAATAAAGTAATTTTCTTAGCCAATTCTCCAAGTCATTCTATATAAAATATTACTGGACTTCCAAATAATAATTTTACTTAAATTTATTTTTTATTTTAGTTTTTTATATATTTTTAATTTTTTATTGAACTACAGTCAGTTACAATGAGTTAATCTAAATCATAATTTTGCGTAAATGGAGTGATAGATTGTATAATTGGCCTGAATAGTTCAACCCTCACTGCAACTGCTTTACCATGGGTTCATCATAAGGACAGTTTACTTCCGTATCTGTTGGTATCAAGTTCGGTCATATAGTTTGCAATAGGCAATGACATGTGCGTGGCATGAACCACAGCATCATCATGATATTAGGTAAAGTGGTAGTAGACTTCAGAAAGGAGATATGTTTTATTATCTTTGTCTACTCTTTAATTATTGCATAACTTCAGCAAAGCCTTTTCAATT
Source organism: Camelus dromedarius (assembly GCF_036321535.1). Taxonomy (NCBI): domain Eukaryota; kingdom Metazoa; phylum Chordata; class Mammalia; order Artiodactyla; family Camelidae; genus Camelus; species Camelus dromedarius. The sequence goes on along the minus strand of NC_087465.1, from coordinate 16,861,315 downwards.
TTCAAATCTTGGAAAATTATGAAAATCATAGACTGTGATGGAAAATCAAGACTTCAAAATAAATAATTATGTGTATATGATATATATACATATATATGTTGTGTTTCCCACTCTATAGGTTTTGACACAAGTAGATTTTTCTTTCTCTTTCTCCACTCCACAAAATGTATAATTATATTTATTAAAGTGGGTAGCAAAACTGCTGGATTATGGGCCCTACAGACAGAGTTTTCTTCATTTTATTAGACCATTTTTTTAACTTTTTTTAAATTGAATTGTAGCTATTTTACAATGTTGTGTCAAATTCCAACGTAGAGCACAATTTTTCAGTTGCACATGAACATACATACATTCATTGTCACATTCTCTTTCGCTGTGAGCCACCACAAGATCCTGTATATATTTCCCTGTGCTACACAGTACAATCTTGTTTATCTATTCTACAGTTATTTTTAAGCAGTACAAATATTCTCTGAGTTGATAATTCCCAGTGTTTCCTATTCAGCATATGTTGTCCTGTTCTGGACAATTACATTATTTGCCTGGACACTAAAGGAATTTTCAGTTCCTGCCACCCTCAAATTTAAAGGTGCTCTTGTTAGTGTTTACTCTATGATTGAGGTTTACCTCTCCATTGAATTATCTTTGTCATATACCAAATCTTCTGACACAGTGTCAGTAAGTTAACCCTCCTAAAACATTGCTTTCTTCATGTAATTCTTCTTTGCAAGTGCTATGAAAACTTTCTACTCTACAGCATGCTGTCCATCCAGACTGATGTTCAAGTTCTTCTACTATGCTTTCTTAGTAAACTATGATGGACCTGCAGAACTCCTTCCTCCACCAACCAAAGTTACACACACAGACACAGACACAGACACAGACACAGACACACACACACACACACAATCTTTTTTTCCATTTTGATACCGTAACTTCTCTTTTTCTCTAATGAAATATGTGCTCCTGTCCTTTAATGTCATTGCTTAATCTCAAAAGGCTTTCTTCATGAGTTCATCCATCTCTCTATCTACTATCACCAACAATCTATTTATTATGCAAATGTCAAATGTTAAGGCAATCTAACTGCTGTAACAGCCCCAATATGGTGCAATGGATCAAAGTCAGTAGAAGTTTGTATCTTATTCAGATAACTATACTGAATAAATGCCCAGGTTTTCAAGTCAGCCCTTATCCACACAATCAATCAGGGATCCATGCTGATAGATGTTCCAACATCTTCAGCTTGGGACTTACAATATGGCCCTGGTGATCATCTACACTCCAACCAACTAGACTCAGAAAAGTGATATCCACAAGTTACTTATACATTTAAACTTCTTGGCCCAAAATGGACATGAATTCACTTCTGTCCATATAAGATTAAAAGAATTAGTTGCTACCTAATATAGTTCTGTGCCTCTGTAGCTGTTCATAAATGACAGATTTTTCAATAGAAAGGGAATATTAACTGTAGTGGACAGTTAGCTGTCTCTACCACATATAATTTACTTCTCTCTGCCAGTGCTTTCCAACAAACTATTTTGTCCCCTAGCTTTTCCATCATTGTTCATGTCATTCTTTTAATGTATTTGTAAGCTGTAAGGTATCAGGAATCATGTCTTTGTTTTTCTCTTATAAATAGACCCATATCCCCTACAGCACCTACTACAAACACAGCAAAGACATTTTCTGTGCAAATATGTGATAAATTATTGTTTAAAAATATCTAGCAAATTCATGAAGCACAGTAGAAGCTCAATAATTATGTGTTCTTCTATAATCTGATATGTATATTTCTCATTTAATCAATTCATTTTTTTAAAATTCAACTTAGTCAGAACTTGTGTTCAGATTTGGAAATTTAAGTATGAATAAGACACAGTTCGTGCCCTTAAAAGGCTTGTTTTCTCTCAGTCCACAAAAACTTAAAATGTGAGTTCCTGAAGGAAGTCTAATCATTTCCATATTTGTTGAATCTTTCCAACCTTTCACTGAAATATATAATGCCATCACTAATACTCATATTCCAAAAGCTACAGCTGAATTCTAATTCAATTCATGCCTATGTTTGAGCAAAATATTTCTAATACATACACATTTAAGTGTGGTGAATACAGAATTCAAGTCTTTCAACTTTAGACTTATTTCAATTCTATTACCAGACTTTCATTCTTATCTATATACTTACTGCACATTATTTGAAACCCAAGTCAAAATAATCTAACTGTTTGGAATATTTTCCAAATTTATGCATTTTTAACTTTAGGTGTCACTGTTTTTAAAATCTGTTTTCAAATAGTTTTCAAAACAAAATTCGATTGTATTCTAGGTGATATGTCATGAATTAAATATTGAGTAACCTTGCTTAGCTATTAAACAGAAAGGGAGATCCTCCATAGTAGGAATAACAATATTTAAGAGACTAGATAATTGTATACTCCCAATATTATGCATATCCTTATAAAATAATACCAGCCACCCTCCTATTTGCCCTTAACACAAAACACACAAAGTGTATATATACATACACATTTAACTGTGGTCATTAATAACACATACACACGTTTCTCCTGTAGTCATCCATAGTGAAGGCATCGTCTAACGAGCAGGACTCCTGTAACGGGGCACTCTGTTTAGCTCCACTCTCCTTGGAAGCGTTCTTAGGAGATGCTCGCTGCAGTAAGATAATGCCGTTCTGTGAGTCTATCTGCTTCGGTGTCCAGTTTTACAAAAGCAAGGTGAGAATCTCTTCAACTTCCCCTCCAACTCTCCCCTCTCCATTAAGGAATTACTAAACTAAAATGATGGCCCATGGGAAGAAAATGATTGTGTGGTGTAAGCCACTATATTTATTATCTTCTGAGGTATGGTCTTTCTTAGTGCTTCTGAAATAGCATAATTTCAAATGCTATTCTTTAGCCTTTCAATGCTAAGGGTTAATTCTCTTGCTAGAGTGGAAACAGAGGAGGCAGGATAGAAGTAAATAACCCCGATTCTGATTAAAAACTCTTGAGTTTAAGGATCATCTAACATTTTATCTGCACTTGCTGCACATCAAACTGAGAAAAAGCAGGTCATTTTGTTTGTTTGCTTTGTTTTTTTTTTTTTTGTTTTGTTTTTGTTTTTTGTAGGATGGAGGGTATATTACATAAAACTCAGAAGTCTCTCTAAAGTATCAGATTTAGCCCAAATAATATCACCAGATTTTGGTCTTCATAAGTGACTTTGCATCTAGAAGCTACCCTAGACCTCACCTTTCCCTGTCCTGTCACATTTAATCATGTGCCAAATCTTACAGATTTCCTTCCTTAAAATATGCCTTCTTTTTTCTCTTCCATCTGCCTATATCAATACTAACTTGATTCAAGATCCAGTCAGCTTGACTACTTTAATAATATTTTAATTGCTCTGTCTGCTTCTATCCCCACCATTCCATTTCTCCTCATACTCTATTAGAGTTCACATTATAAAAGGTAAATACGGTCATGTTTCTGTTTTGTTCAGTATTTTTCAGTAGATTTGTATGACGTATAGGGTAGTGATTAATGTCTATGGAATGGTGACAGTGTTCTTCCTTACTTAACCCCCAGACAGAAGCTTTGCCCTTTGCTCCTGCCACCCTCTCCTCCACTCACTCCCCAGTTATATTATGATCCAGTAATTCTGAATCTATCAGAATTTTCTTTATAGACCATGTTGTTATTCACCCTCTGTCTTAGCACACTTTTTTCTTCCATTCATAATGCCTCACTGGGTCTCTCCTCATCTTCCTCATTAACACAACTCATTACTTAAAATAATTTTAGAGTTATTGTGAGGATTAATTAAAATAATCAGTGTTATGGCTTATCATGCACTATATACTCAAAGTAATGTACACAGTAAATATACACAGTACACAGTAAATATAGTGTAACAACAATGAAAACAGTAACAATTTCACCTCAATATTATTTTAAATACATCAAGAAAACCAGTGCATTCCATCAAAGGTAAATGAGCCATTTTACAAAATCACAGTGGCTGTAGGCATTTCTTCAGCCCAGGGAAGTTCCCTTGGGTCACCCAGCCTTCTCTGAACCACCCATTTGCTCAAGAGGGCCATCATGGAATGCTTTTATCTAGATCTGTGAATCGTTCATCTTTGTTGATATCTCATCCTTAAAGTTCACCACCACTTAGGTAAATCATCCTTTGTATTTCCCTGAAGGACCTAATGGAAACTCATCTTCCCCAAACTTTGCAAAATTTCCCAAATTAGCAAGTCATTATGGCAAAAGTCTAAATCAGTTTCAATATACTTCTGGCTTTTTTTTTTTTCTTTTTAAACTCCTAGGGGGTTTCCTGTGCATGTACGTGCTGTAGTCAATGTCTTCTTATCTTGCTCTTTAGATTTCCTTTGTGAATCCTGTTTTCTCATAGACTTAGAAGAGCTACATGCTTTCTGATTATCAGATGGTGAATATTATATTGCTTATTCCTATGTACAGTTTTTTACTTTTCCCTTCATCATACATACTCAGTGTGTATTTTCAAATTTTTCTTAATACTAGTATCTTCTCAAGCATATTCAAGCATATTCATTTTCAGTGTAGTGGTTTTATAAAGAATTATGATTTAAGAAATTTAAAATAATGATTCTCTGAGACTTCCATGGCTTATTCTCTGAACCTGCAGTGTCTTGGGGCCTTGAGTTGATTGCTTATGTCTAGGTGTTAACTGCATGAATTCCTATGTAACTATATGTAACTATGTCATCAAAATCCTCAAAATGTGTTTTCATAAGAAAAGTCGACCATCATATTTAATTTTGATTTGAAATGCATCCCTCTTGGAGTAAAATGCTTAGAAGTGAATGTATTTTTTTTCATGAAATGTAATTATGAGTTTGCAGTTTTCATTATTTTGTCCTGCAGAAGCTGTGAAATTCAGAATTCAAACAATATTTTATAAATCAATTAAACTTTTAATATCCAAGCTTTAGTGAAGAAAATGTTCTAAAAATCACAGGTATAAGGAATACATCTGTATTCAAGTTGATGTATTTAATTGTAAATTTGCCAGAGTAGTCCTGGGTCATATTATTGTCTCTTGGCAATGGTCATGAGTCCAATTAAGTCACCTTAAAACCTAAAAAAAAACAAAAGAGAAGAGAAAAGTGTGAATAGCAGGTAGTAGTTTCTTTGATGGTGAAGAAGTTCTACTGAAGACTCCACATTATTCTCTTACAGCTGATGAGTACTGCATAAAAGCTTGGAAACAAGAGGGAAAGGTAAAGAAAGAACATTTTTACCTAGAAAAAATCATGCAAAATTTTCAAACATTATGTAAACTATGAAAGGGAGATGGATTACCTATTGCTTTTAAATATCAACTGACATTATAAGAAGCAAGTTGTGGAAGAGATAGCCATTTTTAATCAGTGGAAAGTAATCTAGCAATCTGCTAAAGTGATAAGCAGGAAAAGAAAATGTCCCGGTATTCTGTCGTCAAAGTCAATAAAACAATTAAATGCAGTGCCATGACTCATAGCCTGGGAGTGAATGTATCATGGAAATAGCTTGCTTTTTTTTTTCTTTAGTGTAAAATGTTGCCTCTCTCCCCTCTTGCAAAAATTAGCTAAGTAAAAATGCTTATTTTCATCATACCTAAAGTGAGTGCCCCAACCTCAAGGTAGACTGTAATGATGTGATTGAGGCTTGCTGCATAAAGTGGAAACACTTAATCACTTAGGATACCTGGCCATGTTGGCTCCCATCCCCTAGTATAATCTGTGAGCCTTAAATGTGTGTGTAACAGACAGACAGGCAGACATTGGTGTCAGTGAACTTTATTTCACATCTACAAATGCAGACACACACGCAAACACAAGCTGCAAACTCTGGTTCTGATTTTGCTCTTTACAATTTTTGAATCGGTGAATGAAACTTTAATGCTTAGAAAGCACGATCAAGGTTTTGAAACACGCATATATAAATCCAAATTAAAATTTGACCAACATATTTTCTGAAAAACCAACTACAGACAATGTGATCGGCTGCCTTCCAGAGACAACTCGGTGGGAACCAGCCAAGACCAAAAGCAAAGCAACCACATCCACAGAGGACAGGATAAGCTTTAAGTCGCCTTGCATTTGTCCATTCTATCCTGTTTAGTGAAGCAAAGACCATGTTTTTGTAATACACTAGACTCTCATTTGTGAGACTTCCTGTGCTCACTGAAATTTGTTGAGGACTTAACATTAAAGTAAAAAAAAAGTATAGAGTTTTTCTAGTAACACTGTTGTAACCCATCTCTAAAAACCATTATGTTGGTACTGCAACAACAGCAATTAAAGAAAATATTCTTTAAAACAAGTATCATCATTAGCACAATAAAATGTATAATCCTTTTAATTAGAAAAGATTTACCAAAATGAAAGATTAATTATCTAAAACAAAATTAGGTCAAAAATGCATAATTAGTTAAGACAATCCTTAGATTTGCTCACATTTCATCATACTTTGCTTATTAAAATGGGAGTTTTGTGTAATGTCAGAAAGCATATTAATTTGGATTTCTTAATCAACACAGAACAATATAAAATATATAAGATGTCTAATTTTTAATAGAAATGACATGATCTGCATGCCAGATCACCATAGAACACTTAGCCCTTTTTGCCTTTTAAGACCACAGAATCCTCGGCTGTGGGTGACAGCTAATTTCCTCTAGCTGCCTTTGCCCTGCAGCTATTAATACATGCTGATCTTCAAGTATTACTGGGGGAAAAAATAGACATAAACATGAAAAGAACAAAAAACAAAGCTATCAATTTTAGGCTGATTAAAACAAAATAGTTAGAAACACACCCCTGCCACTGAAGAAAAAAAGAGCATAATGGCAGCCTAACCATCTTGTATGAAAAACAGACTATCACACACACCCAAAAATGTGTTATAAAGTACAGATGTTCCCTGAGATTAGAAAAATAAAGTTTGCTTTTAGCATATGTAAGCATACCATATGGAATTCATTTTCATCACTTCGATGCTTTTAAAAAATATTTCTTGAACAAATACTTTGGGAGTTTGATATGGAGATTTAAAAATCTCTAATGTATGTTTTTATTCTTCAGTATTAGGAGAGTTCAAGGCCATAATTTAGGGACTTAATACAGAATGATATAGTTAGAAACTAGATGCAAAGTATAAAATTTCCTCTTTTTTTCATGGGTATGTCTTTTTACTATTCTTTTTTTTTAACCCATAAAAAGCCTCATTTGTATATAAATTAACTCAAATTTTAGTTGATACATTCTTTTCTTTGACTGTTTTTAGTACATCCCAGTAACTTTGAAATCTTTTTTCCAAGAATACACATACCTACCGTTAGTCTTCTCTCTCATTTTCAAGACAATTTCTTTTTTATTTTTTTGTTTTGTAACCTAGATAGTTGTTTTCCCTCAAACACATGTTAGGAAAAAAACGTATAAGCCAAAACTTAAGATGTAAATAAAAAATTTAATGTGTTAATGTTTGTTTTTTTCTTTATGTTTATAATTTTGTTAAGGTCTCTGTAACAATACAGTGTTTATTATAATAGTAACTATGCTATATATATGTGATGAGCACACATTATTTTTTTTGTGCAGACACAACCTGCTCTCTGTACTGTTGTTGGACGGTCAGTGTTTTAATGTTTCTCTAGTTTTGTTATTGCACGATTTCATAATTTGCCTCTGTGATGAATGGAGCCCATTCTTTGTAACTGTTTAGTGCTGTATAGAAATATTCCAAGTGTCATTAGGATTGTTGCTGCCGCAAGTAATATAGGTGAATGGCACTTAAAATAAATATATTAACTCTAAAATAAAAGGTCAGAAGCATATGTTTATTGTTTCATTCATTAAAATCATTTCTATTATTTATACATTAGCATATTCAATTAAAATCTTTCCATTCCATCAATTTTTTTTTTAAGTGCTTAACTTCTTTTCAACTGGTTACTTTTCCTTTGCCATTTTTCCACACAGACCTCTGTTAAGCCATCTCTCTCCCATATTGGATGAAGAGTTTTTCCAGCTTTTCCCACAATGGAAAAAGATTCAAATTAACTGGTAAAATATATTCTTCATTCCAAATTGCATTCATCGCAAAAACCACTTCTTTTATGCATTTTGTACAAAAGGTCTTCTGTGTTATATAAGTGTGTCAAGTCCTTGGGCCTGGCCAATTGGACCAAAATATTTAAACTTCCTTTGCATAAATATCATCTTGTTAAAACTGCAAGTTTCTAGATCCACTCCCTAAAGATTTTGATTATAGTGGGTGACACTTGAAATACACTTTGAGAAACACTGAGATAGACAGAAGGATGCCCTGTCAAATTCATATTTTCATATAGGTAATTTTCCTTATATGCAAGTTCCCAAACGACTTTTCCTGTTTTCCTAGCCTTTCTTCTTGAACACATCAAGCATCAGTAATATCATTAAATAGTAAGACAATAATCTCAAAAAGTAAGTCAGTATATAATTTAACTTATGTTTGCCCATGTAGATGATACAGAGAACATTTACATATACATTGATTTATGCATCTATATAGAAACAACATACAACTCTCCTAATTGTACAGTAATATTTTTATAGATGTAGCTTGGTGGTATAGAAATAGTACCACAACTTAAGTCTTAGCATTTAATTTCTAGATATTTAAGTTTTCTTAATGCATCTGTTTTCATCAATTATTCCCAATTGATCCATGAAGGAATTATCACCCTCATTACAAAAATAAATTCATCTTCAAGTATTTAGGTTTGGAAATACAGTGTCCATATAGGGGAAGGTTAATTGCCCTGCCAGCTTTTGCTCTGTTCCCTTGGAAATTTAGCTTCCCCTCGGGATTTTCTTGCTTGGATGATTGTGACCATTGGAAATCAAGTGCCATGAGTTCACATCTTCTTCCAAGGAGCTGCCTAAGCACAGGTTTTTATAAAAGGCAAAATATGAAGCAAATAATTAGCACAAGTAACCCAGATTACAACTTGGATGGTTTCTGATGCTATCAGTGATAGATTCTCAATCTCTCTCTTAGTTACAGTGTAAGACGGGTAGGCCTGTAACAATCCTAGTTAATACCTGTGTAATTAGTGATGGTCCTCCTTTTCAACCTCAAATGTCCTTGTTGAAATGATCAATTATATGGTTTCTCAACCTATGTATGACTTTTGAACCCACCTTTTATTTTATATCTCCCAGCAGTGTCTCACTTTATATTTCCCAGTAGACTCCTATATGGAAGAAATGATTTTATTTCCAGGGCTCATGAAATATAAACTCTTATGGAGTTATATTCCTTTTGAAATCAAGACTAAGAGAACAATTTGGACTCTGTGGCAATCCTAATACCTCACCCATTCAGTTCCAGCTTCTCTTGTAAAGTAAATAGGAATTCAGTGATAAACTTTACTTTTTTCTTTTGCTTTTTGATGGTGGTACTGGGGATTTAACCCAGGACTCTGTGCATGCTAAGCATGCACTCTACCACTGAACTATATACCCTCCCTCCAATGATTGACTTTAGAAAGTGACTTGGTTTGTTAGTTAACCAGTGGAAAATGAGTGCCTTATTCATACAATGAACAAAATAGCTGCATAATATAAGGCAAAAATGGCTGAAGCATACTGGTCAAGGGAGGGAGGAAAAGAAGAGGAGATTAGAGTCGATTAGAGTCAAGAGCCAGATCATGTAGGTTCTTTGTCTAGTACTGAGTTTGGTTTTATTTTGATAGGAGCCCATTAGAGGAAATAATACCTTCTCATTTATGTTCTAAAATTATTACTCAGAAGAATAGATTGTAGAGGATAAGATTACCAGAAACCAACTGCATTAAATTAGGCAATAGAATGTGGTCTTTAACTAGTGCGGTAATGATGAAAATAAGAACTAAGTAGGTTTACAACCATTTTGAAGTTAGAGTCACTGAGGTTTGTGAAGGGGTGGATGTAGGAAAGCATGGAAAGAGATGAATCCATAGGACTCCCTATGAGACAGTAGGTTTGGAATATAAATCAGAAGTTCTGTTTTGATCTCATTAGCAGTTTTGATGCTATGTGTTAGAGGTCATGTAGAAAGAGTGTGAAAAACATAGTTGACTATATGTGTAGGGTGTTCCAGAGATAAGTTAGGACTAAAAGATGAAGAATTGGGTGTGTTGGTGTGCCAGTGAATACTTCTTGAATCTGTTCTGGGTTGTCCTTATCACTTAGTCATCAAACATTGTGCAGAGAATGCCCAGAGCTCTGATGTATTATTTTCCTATTCCCTGGTTTTTGGGTTTTTTTTTTTTTGAAAACTTACTTATCTTATTGTCTTACACTGAAGTGCACTGAAGTTGTCTTTTTTCTAATAAATAGAATAAAAAAATATACTGTCATACAATAAAGATGTATATTAATGACTTAAAGTAAATGGTCTTTCAACCAATCCCCCTTCAGACAGACTAACTAGATCATTAAATATTCTGTTTCCCTCTTGGTGCACAATGACTCATGGTCTTGACGTGTTTCATGGTCACAATATGTTCGGTACTTATTTGCCTGGGCAACCCAAAGCTTAATGTTTCCTATAAGTTGGTCGTATTTTTTTTTTAATCTTTCTTATGGTAGTTTTACTGAGTATCTAATTATATAATTTAATTGAATATTTAATAACTGATGTTCGTTAGTAGGTTTTTGCAAGAGCAGCAGCTCAGAAATGAGAATAAGTGGAAGTATTCTAGAATAAAAGTCTGGCTTCATATCAAAATATTGACAAATCAATTCATATTTACATGTTTTAAATTATAACATAATGTTTATATATGTATTATTTGTACATTTAACTGCTTTAATCAATCTTTTTCTAACTGACTAGCTCTTTCTTCAGTAACATCAGATAAGAATTTTTACTGAAGTCCAAGAATTGTTTGGATGAGGCTGTTCATTTCTATAAAAATTAAGAGACTTTTAAAGAAAAATGTTTTAAAGCTTAAGCCCTTCACACATTCTAAAAACATACGTTGCATATACCACTGTCTACTTAGCACTGAGTGTTGTATCTCATCTAACTGCCCCATAGTTTGTTACCTTTGTTCAGATTTACTGACTCCAGGCCATCCTCTGCCACTAACTGTCCATTGGAACCCAGCAATTCCAAGCATTGCTCTTGTGAAGGACCCAATTATACTATCAATATTTATCACATGAGACCGTGGCAATTCTCTCCCTGAAATATTTCCCATCTTTGCTTTTAGTGACAAGTCTGGCTCCTGCTTTTCCTCCTACTTCTCTGGATGCACGTTGAGACTTTTCTTCCTGCCCATAAATGTTAGTGATCAATGGGTTCTTATACCTTCCTGCTTCTTTTCCCTCTCCCCATACCTCATTTTCTAGTCTCAGGTTTCAATGGATATATGAAAGCTGATGTGTCTTACTCTAAAAAGGGCTAGGTTTATATCCTGTGCTACAGCCTTGACCACCCTTCTGCCTCCCTTATACAGTTCATAGATATCCTACAGGCACCAGAATCTCAAAGGGGAAAAAAAATGTACATGGAAATGAATATGGCCACAAATAGTCAAGACACTCCTGAAGAAGACCACAAAGTTCAGAGGACAGACTCTACCTGATATAATGATTTATTTTAATGTTCCAGCTATTAGGAGAGGATGACATTGGTTAAAAGGTAGAAGGGTTGATCAGTGGAGCAGAAGAGAGGACTGAAACAGACTCACACATGTATAGATATCTGATATATGGAAAAGGTAATATTCAAATCTTCACAATAATTTGTTCTGAGCTCATTGAATACCTATGTGAAAAAAGTAAAAAAGAACTTGATTTCTACACCACATCATAAATAAAACAGTAACTCCAGATGCATTTTGAATTTGAATGCAAAAAATAAAAATAAATAAGTAAAATAAAAATGAAAGCTTAAGGAGTAAATCATAGTAGCAAAACTTTATGATTTTAAAGTTAGCAAAGTTTTATAAACAGGATACAAAAGAAAATAATCTTGAATTATAAAATGTGCAAAATGTTCAAAAGAAATTGGTTCAGAAACCTAAAGATGTTTGTATTTTCATCGAAATTAATGAAAAGTATTTTTAGATCATCCAAGAACTTCTGGCTTAATATGGGATTTTGAATATGAAAAGAGCTATTTTGAAGAATTAATAGACCACATTCCTAGCACTGTCTGGGAAGGCTGCTGTTTCTATAAATCATTCTCACAGACACAAAAGAGAAGAAAAAAATATTATTCCAAACCTAAGGAAAATGTCAAAAAGAAAGGGTAAAATGACTGAAATTGCAGATTAGTGAAGGAAAATTTTCCAAAACATCTTTATTGCTCAGTAGTTTTCAATCCAGGAGTTTACAAAATAAAGTTATGTAATGAGGAATTTGATCTAATTGGAAGTCTTTTCATTCATTCAATAAATATTGAGAACATATCATGTATTAGGCACTGTTCTATGTGGTAAGAATATAACTGTGAATAAAACAGGCAAAAATGTCTGCATGCTTTTAGATAACTTAAATCTGTTGTGGGTAGACTGTGAATCAAAAAGATACGTATATACTTTATCATAATTAAGTGTATACTATTCATTAAATCTCATGTATACATATATGAATATATATGTAGTGTAAATGTTGTTAAGTAAGTGCTAAGGAAAAGCAAAACAGGAAAGGGCAATGTTGAGACATGATGGTGGGAGGGAGGGAGGGGAGGAATTGAAATTTAAATAGGGTGTTGAAAAGGGCATTGCTGAGGAGGTGATATTTAAATAAATAAACAGTAAAGAAGTGAGGAATTGAAGTGTGTACATATCTTGAATGAAACCATTCCAGGCAGAGGAGAGAGGAAGTCCAAACATTCTAAGGCAGGTATTTGACCTTTATGTTCAGCAAGCTATGGAGGTGGGGGCAGAGAGGAGGAGCAGATTGACTGGTGGGAGTGAGCAAAGACAAGAATGATAAGGTGTCAGGTCTTGGAGGTACCTGGATAGCTAGATTATGGTGAAGCCTTTTAAGGACACCAAGCATTGGAAGATTGTGATGAGAAGAATGACATGCTTTCAAAAAATTTTAATAGGGTCATTCTGATGACTGTGTGAGAATAGACTGAAGGGTGGCAATCATGGGATTGGAAAGAACAATGAGGAGGCAAAGATAAAAATCAAAGCAAGAGACAGTGATGGTTTGGAGCAGAGTGGTAGCTATGGTGGTGGTTTGAAAATAGTCAGTTTATGGATATTTTGTGAAGGTCGAGCTCTGATCTTGTTCATGGGTAGGATGAGCTCATTATGGTTCTTAAGATTTGGGGCTGGATCATGTGGAAGAATGGTGGTGTTCTTCTACCTGAGATGGAAAAAAACAGAAGTGGTGCAAGGTCATTAAGAGGTGGTTAAGAGGAAGACCAGGAGTTGGGTTTTGAGTTGTTCAGTTTGAGATAACTACATGATAGTTGGTTATACCAACCTGGAGGTAATGGGAGGGATTGGGGCCAGAACTAAAATTTGGGATTCATCTTCCTCAAGCAATGTTTAAAGTTGGAAGACAGTATGAGATCCATCAGAGAATAAGTACGGATAGAAAGAAAAAAAAAGAAGAAGAAAAGGAAAACTAAGGACTGAGCCCTGGGGCACAATATGTAGAGATCAGGGAGGTGAGGATGAAACGGCACAGGGAAGGGGGCAAAGAACGACCAAAGCATGGTGAAAAAATGTTGAAAAGAAAAGCCAAATAAGAAAGTGTTTCAGGGAAGAGTGGATGATGAACCAGGTCAAGTAATGTTAATTAAATGAGGACTTAGTATCAGGGACTTCACTGGGCACCTTGTTAATAAGTGGATTGCTGGGGATGACAGTCTGATTGGAGTGGGTTCAAGAAAATGTGAGAAGTTTCAGAGTTAGGGATTACTGACACCTACAAGGAGATTTTCTGTAAAAAGTAGGCAGACGGAAGAGTAGCTGTTAAGAAGGGCAAGAGCAGAGTGTTCAGGATAAATGCAATAACAGAATACAATGGTAGAGAGGAAAAATTGAGGGGTAAAAAAGAAATCCTTAGATATTTGGAGGTATAACAGGATTGAAGTATGTGTTATGAACCTAAAATATTGCTGCTTGTGCGGTCTTGTAAATCAGGAGGACTTTGACGTTGTTGTTGGCATTTACGGTTTCATACTTTAAAGATATTAGAAAAAATAACCCCAAGCAAAACAAAGAATCAAGTCATGTTTGAGGTTTTGGAATATGAATGCATTGACATTATATATCAACTCTAAGCTTAGTTGTTCAAATTTTTGAATAAGTATGTTTTTTATGATGTTTCAGAACTGCATTTGCAATTCACATCTCTCTCCACACAACATGAATCTTTCCCACATGCAGCGCTTCCACTGACTTCAAAGAAGAGATTTCACATGCAAGAAATAGGACCGGGTTAAGAACTGAACCCATAGAAAATGCAAATACAGCAAATATATCGGGAGAGGAGGTAGAATATATATTCAGTGAGTGTTTGAAAATGTATAGAAAGTCCATCCTGGAAATGTGTCCTTTCATAAACCAGTTGAAATGGTTATTGCAAATTTTACAAAAACGCGTTCAGGCACGATTTGTCTTTACCATAAGCCAATGTACCTGCATCACTCTGACATAAAGCAAAAGTAGAATTATGTACACTGCTTACTTGTTGAAATATATCAAGATTTTGAGACATTTAAAATTTTTATTAAAAATCATTTTGCCAACTTTCTATACGCATGCTCAATCAGACATATTTAAAATATTGTGAAGTTTAAGCCATTTAGTTAAAGGATTTTGACTCTTTGGCTCAGTACACATTCATTAAACAAATACATATTCAATTATTTCATCATTACTAAACACAAGGCAATTTTCCAAAGGTTATGAGCAGAAAAACATGACAACTAGGAGGACGGAAAGATAATTATGAAGAGTTATACAGTACTGACATGTACATACACATAGTGTAAATATTTATATATGAAAAACAATGTACATGTATGGGGATTGGAAAAAGAAAATATAGTAATCTGTAATTTTTATATTGATGTTGGCAGCTTTTTGCTATTAAGACAAACTAAAATTTGAAAAGTGCTAATAGAAGTTCTGTAGTTCTTATCATTAGATTCACAAGATAGATCACAAAGGTGGAATTATCTCACAAAAGGCAATCATTTTATTTTCATCATTCATTTTATAGCTTACTCTATCACTTAAATCTATAAAAACTATAGGTAATTTGTGTAAAAGAAACATACTACTTAGAAGAGCAAGTAATAATTTTAAAAAGCTAATTTTTTATATCTATTAATAAACTGCCTCAGATTTTAAAGATAAAATGTTCACGTTCTCTATAATTTATTCCCCTCACTCCTTTTTTACCTCTCTGTTTCTGCCCCTGTCTGTCTGTCTCTCTGACTCTTACCTTAGCTCATTGACTTGACTACAAAGGCAATTAAAAAAAAAAAATTTAACCATAATACCATGGCTCCATACCAAAAATATATTGCTGTGCATCCAATTGCAATATTCCTCCTGAGGCCAAAACATTATTTTCACAAAGAATAATGCTATGCAGAATAACAGGAAACATACTGTGAATAATGTCTTACATATGAAACACTTGGTGCTATAACCAAAACATTGGTTTTGTGTATGCAAATCTAAATAGCCATAAAGAAATGACAACATAACATTTTGTGCCTATATTAAATGTATTTCAGTTATGACTACTTCATCAATTGTTAGTTAATTTTCCTTAAGAAAAAAAAATTGCAGGGTTATACTTTTAGCAATATTATAAAAGTGCATGGATTATAATTTTACCCAGAGTCAAAGATATTAAAAGATGAATATTAGTACATATATAATTTATGGTGTTCACTATTAACTAGCATAATGTCATTTATCTGAAAGTTAGCAAATTTCTCAAAATGAGGTTATAATATATAATGAGGACATGGGGAAAGTATTCCACCCGGGTATGGGAAAATGGTCTGTAATATATTACTTATCTGTATATATTTTGTTTGTTTTTATGAACTTCATCAATGTTCATTCAGTTTTTTTTTTTACTTCCAGATCTACTGAGATGTAATTGACAAATAGCACTGAAGTGATCCCCTCCATAAATTTAGCGAACATCCATGATCTCATATAAATACAAAATAGAAGAAAAAGAAAAAAAAATTTCCTTATGATTAGAACTTTTAGGATTTAGTCTTGTAACTACGTTTGTAGATAACTTACAGCTGTGTTAATTCCACTAATCACGTTTACATTACATCTCTAGTACTCATTTATCTTATAACTGGAAGTTTGTACTTTAGAACAGATTTATCCAATTCCCTCTCACTCCACCCCTTGATTCTGGAAATCACATATCCCATCTCTTTTGCTATGAGTTTGCTCAATTCCTTTGCCCATTTTTAAATCAAGTTATTTGTTTTCTTGCTATTGAGTTGTTTGAGTTTCTTGTATATTTTGGACATTAAGCCCTTATCAAAAATATAATTTGCAAATATGTTCTCCCATTTTATAGGTTGTCTCTTCGTTCTGTTGAATGTTTCTAATGATGTGTAGTGGTATCTTATTGTCTAAATTTGCATTTCTTTGATGACATATAACATGGTTCAACGTTTCATATGCTTACCTGCCATCTGTATAACTACTTTGGTGAAGTGTCTGTTAATATCATTGGCCCATTTTTTAAAATTAGGTTGTTTGTTTTCTTATTGTTGAATTTTAAGTGTCCTTTGCATATTTTGGATAACAGTTCTTTATCAAATGTGTCTTTTGCAAATATTTTCTCCCAGTCTGTGGATTTTCTTTTCATTTTCCTGACTCTTTAGCAAAGCAAAAGATTTTGCCTGTGATTTCAGCTGATCAGTCTTTCTTTCATGGATCTTGCCTTTGGTGTTGGATCTGAAAATTCACTATCATCCCCAAGGTCATCTAGGTTTTCTCTTATTATTTTCTAGGAATTTTATGGTTTAGTATTTTACATTTAGGTGTGTGATCCATTTTTGAGTTATTTTATGTAAAAATGTAAAGTCCCTGTCTAGATTCTTTTTTATCTTTTTTTTTTTTTGCATACAGATGTCCAGATGTTCTAACATCATTTTTTGAAGACTGTCTTTGCTTCAGTGTACCGCTTTCGTTCCTTTGTCAAAATCAATTCACTATATTTATATGAGTCTACTCCTGGCCTCTCTATTCTGTTCCATTCATCTGCTTGTGCTTTTGCCAGTACCACATTGTATTGGTTACTGACGCTCTATAATAATTCTTGAAATCAGGTCATATCAATGCTCCTACTTTGTTCTCTTTCAATAGTGTTGGCTATTATGGGTCATTTGCTCCTCCATACAAACTTTAGAATCAGTTTGTCAGTATCCACAAAATTTCTGGAGTTTTGGTTGGCATTGCATTCACTATGTTGATCAAATTGGGTAGAAATGACACCTTGAATCTTCCTATCCATAAACATGGAATATGGTTGGCATAGAATTGTTTAAAATATTCTTTTATTATCCTTGTAATGCCTATGGGATGTGTAGTAATGTTCTCTTTTTCACACCTGTTATTAGTAATTTGTGTCTTCTCTCTTTTTTTTGAAGTAATTCTGGCTTATTGATTAAAGTAATAGAGGTTTATTGATTTTATTCATCTTTTCAAAGATCACCTTTGGGTTTCATTGAGATTTTCCTTTGGTTTCTTTCCTGTGTTCAATTTCATAGATTTCTGCTCTAATTTTCATTATTCATCTTCATATGCTAATTTTAGATTTAACTTGTTTTTTTTGTTTTCTGATTTCCTAAGGTAGAAACTTAGTTTATTGGTTTTAGATCATTTTTCTTTTCTAATATATGTATTCAATGGCATAATTTTCCTTTTCAATAATGCTTTGCTACATCCCCCAAATTTGATAAGTTGTGTTTTCATTTTCATTTAGTTCATAATATTTAAAAATTTCTCTTGAGATTTATTCTTTGGCTAATGTGTTATTTATAAATGTGTTGTTTAATCTTCACATATTTTGAAATTCTCCAATTATCTTTTTATTATTAATTTCTAGATTAATTCCATTGTGGTCTGAAAACATACAGTGTATGATATGTTTTCTTTTAAATTTGTTAAAGTGTGTTTTATGGTCCAGAATGTGGTCTATCGCGGTTGAGTGTTCCATGTGAGGTTGAGTAGTGTCTGTATTCTGCTGTTGTTACATGAAGTCTGTCATTGATATCAATTATAACCAGTTGATCGATAATGTTTTTGAATTCAACTATATTCTTAATGATTTTCTTCCTGCTGGATTTGTCCATTTCTGATAGAGGTGTTGAAGTCTCCAAATATGATAGTAGATTCATTCATATCTTTTTGCAATTCTATTACTTTTGTTTCACTGTGTTTGTGAGGTACATACAGATCAAAAATTGTTCTGTCTGTTGCAGGAGTAACCCCTTTATCATTATGTTATGCCTTTAATCACTTATAACTTTCCTTGCTTTTAAATCTATTCTGTCTGAAATTAATATACACACTCCTGCTGTCTTTCAGTTAGTGTTAGCATAGTAACTTTTCATTGATCCATATAATTTTAATCTATATGTGTTTTTTAATTAGTTTTCATATAGACAATATGTATAGTTGGCTATTGATTTTTATCCACTGTGACAATCTATCTTTTAATTGGCACATTTAGACAATTGATATTCATAGTAATTATTGATATCATTTTATTGATAATATCACATTCACTACTATTTTCTGTTTGTTGCTATATTTTTTGTTCCTCTTTTATCTTCCACTCTTTTTCTTCCTTTTTGTGATTTTAACTGAGCATTTTATATGATTCCATTTTCTCTTTTCTTAGCATATTGGTTACATATTTTTTAACTTTTTTTCATTGCCCAATATTTTGATATATATAGCTAATCTAAGTCTACTTTCAAATAATATTGTACTACTTTACAGAAAGTATGAGTGCCTTATATTAACAAAATAATCCTAATTTCTCTCTCCTGTCTTTTGTATTATTTCTGTCATTTATTTCACTTATATATAAGCACATATAAACAAAGATACATAGGTAGGTAGATGATATATAAAGCATACGTAATTGAATGTATTGTTGGTATTATTTGAACAAACTATTATCTGTTAGATCAATTGAAGTTTTTATTTTATTTACATTTATTCCTTCTTCACGGCTCTTCTTACATAATGTAGATCTGAATTTCTGACCTATATTATTATTCTTCTCTCTCAAGAACTTCTTTCAACATTTCTTGCAAGATAGGTCTACTGGCAACAAATTTCCTCAATTTTTGGTGACCTTAGAAAATCTTAATTTCTCCTTCACTCTTGGAAGGTAATCTCCCAGGATATAGAATTCTAGGTTGTTCATTTTATCTCTCAACACTTCAGATATTTCACTTGACTCTCTTCTTGCTACCATGTTTTTAGAGAAGGTGGGTGTAATTTATAACTATGTCCGTTAGGTTTTTTCTTATCTCTGTGCTTTGAAAATAATATGCCTATGTGTAGAGTTTTTTCTTGTTATTTTGTTTTTGTTTTTGTGTTTGTTTGATTGTTTTATTTTTATTTATTTGTATTTATCCTGATTTATGTTTCTGAGCTTCCTGGATCGGTAGTTTGCTGTCTGCAATTAATTTGGGGAAATTCTCTGCCAGTCTAGTTTCAAGTATTTCTTCTGTTCCTTTTTCTCTTTCTTCTCCTTCTAATATTCTCATTACATATATGTTACACCTTTTGAATTTGTCCCACACTCCTTGAATATTCTGGGCTTTTTTGCTTTTGTTTTTTGTTTGTTTTTTTGTTCTCTTTGATTTTTTAATTTTCAGGAATTCTGTTAATATATTGTCTAGCTCTGAGATATTTTCCACAGTCATATCCCGTCTACTAACAAGCCCGTTAAAGGGGTTCTTCATTTCTTTTACAACATTTTTTATCTCAAGCATTTCTTTTTTAGTTTTTCTTGGGGTTGCCATCTCTCTGCTTACATTGCTCATCAGTTTTTGCTTGCTGTGTACTTTAGCCATTACAATCCTTGCATGTTAGTCATAATTGTTTTAAATTCTCCATCTGATGATTCCAAAATCCCTAACATGCCTGGTACTGGTGCCTGTTCTTTCTCTTAAAATTGTGTTTACTGCCTTTTGTGCCTTGGAACTTTTTTTTTTGAAAAGTGGACATGATGTACTGGGTAAAAGAAACTTATGTAAATAGTAATGTGGTGGCAAATTTTGGGAAAAGGGAAGCAGTCTATGGTTCCACTATTAGATTTTAGTCTTTTAAGTGAGCTTATGCCTCTGGACTATGAACTTCCCAAGAGTTACTTGTTTTTGTTTTGTTCTCCCTTTAGATGGAACAGGATGGCTCCAAGTAACAGGAGTAGCTATTTTCCTTCCCCCAAGCCAGTTAGCCTGCGATAATACCCCAACAGTTTACATGTGGTTGGCTAGTTTCCCCTAAGAGCAGGCCTTGTTAAAAACAGAGTGCTATGGCTTATTTCAAAATGGTTCTTTTCCTCTTCTTCCAGAAACAAGTAGGGATTTTTCTCCAATATTTACTGTGAGAATCTGGTTAAGATCCTGGAGGTAAATCTCACAATATTGTAGAAGTTCCTTTATGACTGGTTCCTCTTGCAGTTTTTAACACTGAGCTGCTCAAGCTGAGCCTTTAGCAATTTGCTTATTACAGTTCAGGTTTCCTTTCCTTGGTGCTGGTTCTCAAGGCAGTTCCTGCTCCTGAATCCCTTTTCCAATAAGCACTGGTACTTTGTGTTTGCCCGTCTTTCTCCCCACTCTTCGGGGCAGCGGTTTGTCCTGCGTCCCTCACTTTCTTATGAATCCAAGAAGAGTTGGTGGCTTTTCGGTCTGTTCAGCTTTTACTTGTGGTTAGAATGGAGTGGTGCTTTTCCAGCTTTTTCCAGAAGCCCCACTGGAGAATTTTGTAGAGAGAAGAGACATAGTCTCTTCTTATGTTCTAAAAGTTCATCTTACTGCTCTTCGGAGATGATACAGTTGGCTACCGGAAGCAAAAGCATAGAGTAAGAAGATTACTGCCTCACCAAGGGAGAGATAAGGTGGCTTGGACAAAAAATGGGCCAATAGAGGTGACAAGAACTTGCTGCATTTTGGATCTCTTCTAAAAGTGGAGTTGATAGAATTTGCAGATGATAAAGGATAAAAACCAGTAATAGTCATAGAGTTTTTGGCCTTAGTGACTGAGCCAATGATGATGCCATCTGCTGAGATGGAGAAAGGAGCGAGGAGATGAAATCATGTTTCAGACACATTATATTTGAGATTCCTTTTAAACCTCCAAGTAGAATTATGTTAAACACCTAGTTGGATATATTAGGTCAAAGCTCAGGAGAAAAGTAGGGAAAATATGAAAATTACTAAACGAAGGTGAGAAAGGCATAGCTCGAGGTAGAATAAAATCCAAGTAAATATAATATCCTGAAAGTCATGCAAAGTTGGGGTTTAAGAAAGGCGATGTGATCAATTTCATCAATTGCTCCTGCAGAATGAAATAAGAATACTGAGACTAAAATAGTGGATTTGGCAAGATGAAGGTTGTTGTTGGCAACAATGTCAAGAGTGGTTTCAGTGGTTGAGAAGAGAGTGGGAGGTAGAAATAGTGAGCTTTTCAGCTGAAGTGATACATTAATCCATATCAACATCCATATTGTAAGAGTGAGTTACCATTTCCTTTCTCCCCCACAGGAATTGTTTGCTTTGTGGTATCAAAACCATGTGGCTGTATTAGAGATCATTATTCCTATGCCTTTGCTTTACTCTCTACACTTTCTCGAGCCTGTTCCTCATGCCCCAATGGTTGGGGTTTAACAACATAGATCTATAGCATTTTGACTCATACATTTATCCTTTCCTCTCCTCTCATCTCTTTCACCTGTCTTCCTTCCCCCTACTTTCTTCTTCCACTTTATTCCTCTTTCTCGCTCTCTTTTTTAATCTCTAGGATAAAGACATGTGTTCAGGAGAGTTGTATTTAACAGAATCCAAAACTGTACTAAGGAAACTACTTTTATTCTCAGAACTGTAACTTCATTATTGATTTAAATCATTATTCTATCTTCCTTGAGAATATCTCCCTTTCTGGGAGGCTCTTCATCACCCATTCTGAACTGACTTCTGCTAGACCACTTCCCCATTTCCTTGTCAATGCCTGAATTTGCTTGGATAAGCATGAAGTAGGCATTGGAAGTCTAGGACTGAAACTGTAACCCACTGAACACACTCAATCTCTGAACATTTTATTATTCTTTTGATGTCCGTGGAAGCAATAGTGATGTTCCCTTCTTTATTTCTGATATTAGCAATTGGTTTTACTCTCCTTTTTATTTTCTTATTTTTTTGGTTAGCCTGGATAAAAAGTTATTAATTTTACTAATCTTTTTAAAGAACTAACTTTTGTTTGTTTTCCTCTTATTTATTTGTTTTCAGTTTCATTGATTTTTGCTTTTAGATTATTTATTTTTTTCCTCTTGCTTTAGGATTATATCACTCTTCTTTTTGTAGTTTCCTAAGGTAGAAGCTTAAGCTTTGATTTCAGATTACTTTATCTTTTCTATTGTATGACTTTAATACTATAAAGTCCCCTCTAAGCACTGTTTCTGTTGCTTTTCACAAATTTTAATGTTATATTTTTGTTTTATTTAGTTCAAAATAATTTTGATATTTTCTTGAGAATTTTTTTTGAGTTGTGAATAAGCATATTGTCTGAATTCCAAATATTTGGGTACTTTCCACCAATTTTTGCTTTATTGATTTTTAGCTTAATTGCATTGTTATCTGAGAACATAACTCCCCACTTAGTTTTTTTCATGATTATCTCTTTGTCTTTGGTTTTCTGAAGGTTGTTATATATGCTGAGGTTGTTTTTAGTTTTTATCCTGTTTGGTGTCCTACCACTGTCCTGGATCTGTGGTTTTGTGTCTGTGATTAATTTTAGAACATTCTTGGGCACATGTTATATCTTGTGGAATTATCCCACAATTGCTGGATGTCCAGTTCTGTTTCTTTCTTTCTTTCTTTTTTTTTTTTTAAACCCAATACTTTTTCATGTTAACCTAGCTAGAAGCTATGTTGTATTTTATTTTTTCTGTAGCTGTAGATACCAGACTTTAATTTCCTTTAGTGTTTTTATTTTTGTCTCCTTTGAGTTTGGCTTTGTTAGAATATTACAAAAAATATGCATGTATTTCTTGTCTCAGAACAAAGACATAAAGCTTGCAGGTGCCAGAAATGAGGAAGAAGAACTTCAAACTTAGAGGAATGAGTGAGTTGATGCCAAAAATAACTCATGGGAGCTGTGTGGCCAGACATGTCTACATCTGGACTTTTAATGCCTAGACAATTTCAGAAGTAGGAACTCTGGTGCTATCGTTGTAAGAAACTGAGCCACCCCTTCTGTTATCTGTGTCTTTATATCTACTTTTTCATGTTAGAGTCCTGCTGGGATGGTGCTGAGGTGTGGGGAGATGGACAGATGTGTAATATTAAAATTAAATCTGCCTTTTAATCAGCCTGTGTTTCCAGACATTGACATCCACAAATGTGTCTCCAGTGGCACAGCATTTCCTCCACTCTTTTCTAAGACAGGAAGGCAAGTGGTGGAGTACGCTTTTGCAAGCTAGCATAAGACTCTGGTGTGGTATTTTTCTTGGAGAATTGGCTCTTCTTAGGAAGAATGCTCTGGTTGTATTTCATAATGATTAGTAGTTGCTCCTGACTAAAGCCATGAGGAGATCTTTCCTGAATCTTTAAGAACCTGATGAGGGTGAGTGTAGGTAAACCCCATACAAGTGTAGGGATCTCTGTTAGACTGCAGCCTCCATGCATGTGTCACTCTCATGGTAGTTCACACTCAGTCTCCACCAGTTTGTCAATTTGTCAAAATTTAAGTGTTCTCATCAGTTTCTATGACACCAGGGACTTCTGCTCTAAGTACATAGAGCTCAGTTGTGACTCACTGGATTCACAAATCTCTTTAAATTTAAGGGGAAGCAATTTGCCCTGCAACCTCTGTTTTCTGATGGGTCTGAGAAAATTCACTGCTCTTCAGTTAGTTAATTTTGTCTTGTTGTAAAGAGGGTAGTTCAAAGCTCTTTACTTGTCAGAGCTGAAACTGGAAGTTCATGCTTAACATTTTGAATTTTGTAAAATATCAAAATAAAAATTATCTTAGGAGATGAAATTTTGGAGTATGTTCTATTCAAAATTATTAGCATTGGTTCTACTATCTGTGTATTTTCACTATTCCCAAGGAATATTATGAAGGGTTGTTTATACTTTATTAACTCCTTTGCACAAGTTAAATAAATGCGACCATATCATAACATTTTTAAATTGGCATTTTCAGCTCCAATTCATATAGTTCAATGGACCATGTTTTAACTCCACCAGCATCAATAAACTCAATATTATACTAGTCCAAATTGCATAAAAGTTCAAGTATAAGACATTAAGTAGAAAATGATGTCAAACTAAAAGTAAGTGATGATATACTGTTGCCCCAATAAATTTTACAGAGCTCGAATTTCCTGTCTATTTGTGTAGTTTATATAATTTATTTAACTGCAAATTCTGGTTTCTAACTGAAGTCTATTCCTGTGTTTATTTATAATATCCATTCATTGGATATATGAATGTATAGCTGTTGCATAACTTGTTAGGTATGTGCACATAAAATAAATGAAAACAAATGCTTTCATTAACACAGCTGCTCTATAATATTTAGTTCAAATAATTCTTTATTGGCTTCCCACAGACAAGTGACTTGGAAAAGAAAAAGGAATGAAATAGTAAATCCAAAAAAATCCCTTCTCTAATTCACAAAATCAAAAGTAGAAGAACTAAGACTTGTGCTTTAAAAAAATGTACAGAATAGACACTAAAGACACAAATAGCATAAATTTTAGCATCACCGCTGGGATGTTGCCACCCAAACATGTGCTACAGTCTTTTTGTATGTTTCAAGGTTCTCAGATAAGGACTTTTTTAAGAGACTCTGAGCTGTACCTTTGCAAAACATACTTCAGATTTGTTTTAGGACATTGTGAAAATTAAGAAATTTTATTGCAAAAGAAAATCATTTTAGGTCACCAAGAGACTTTCAAGAAAGTAGCTTTTTATTGTCATCCAAGCAAAGATTAAGTCACATACCTCTACTAACTTCATTCTGTCTAGCCCCTTGCCTAAGGTGGGAGTTTTTGTCTTTTTGTTTGTTTGTTTGTTTTGTTTTGTTTTTTAACCTTAGAGCTATCTAGCCAGGATACCTGATTATTGGAAGACAAAGTCAGGGCAGGGGGTTGACAGAAGTTTTGCCTGTACCTCACAGCCCAGCATATGAACATAAAGAATTCCTGGATAGAATATGACCAAGAAAAAAGGAAATATATTGCTAGTCTCAAATCAAAGAAATGAAACTGGCAGATGCCAAATATAAGGAGGACCTGAAGCCTAAAGTAGTGAGAATGAGTTGAAATCAAAACATTAATAGGAAATGTATGACCAGATACATCTATGTTTGGACTTTTAATGGCCATACAAAGCATGGGAATCCCATTTATCATAGTGGTCTAGACATGAGCTCCCTACATAAAACCAGAAACCAGAAGGAAGGTAACTTGTCCATAACATTTTTGCCCACTGTGTTAATTTATAAGGACTGCCATATCAAATTACTGTAATGTCTGTGCCTTAAAGTAACAGGAATTTATTCTCTCACAGTGCATAGAAGACAAAGGGTATGAGGGATGGACAAGAAGTGAAATTGTTTTGGTTCAAAACCTGCTTTTGATAATAACCAGCTAATTGACCTCATGGAACCTCAGTTTCCTCATCAGTAGAATGGGGATTACCATAACTCCTCTACTTACAACACAGATTATTGTGAAGACAATATGAAACAGTGAATTAGAAGGCATGCTGAAAACTGAAAGATGCTATGCAGATAAATGCAAGGGATTAAGGGCTTTGGAAAGTGTCTATCATGACTACAAAATAAATCTGTGTAGCCAATGTTTAAAGGTTAATAGAGCCCCAAAGATTGAAATCTAAATAGAAAAACCCTCAAATAGAAAAATCTAAATAGAAAAGTGGTGAACAGTTTCTGCAAAGGAACGGCAAACTCTTCTAAAAAAAATGCATGATTTCAAATGATGAAACTAAAATTAGAAAAATGAACAATGAAGTCAAGCATGTTCTTTACAAGGAGAGCTAACTAAGTTCAAGATTCAGACTATGTATAAGGTTTCCTGTCCAAGTTTATTCTTAGCTTTAAGGCCAAGTCTACGGTGGATTTCTCTGTTGGCTTCCTAGGTAGCTTCACTGTCACAGTTAGCAAAAGACAACGTGAATTTTTACTAACATTAAGATCCTGGAAAGAAGGTAAAAGTTTGCTCATGAGCTCAGTTCACAGAGCTCACTCTGTGCAACAAAGCATTGCCCACTACACCCCCCACCCTATAACATCACTATTGGAAAGTAATTTTTCTTACTGGCATTAAAAAGACAGATTAGGAGGCCTCTGTTTGCTGCACACTTGTTGTTACTGTTATCTTGACTTTAATGGGCTGCAGAAGTCCAGCAGTTTTCTAGCACTGGGAATATCCTATACTTATTTTATTCTTACAACCCCAAGGCCAATCAACCAGATACTGACTTTTACTAACTTCCAATCCTCTTAGCTCTCAATTTCTGGTTTAGACAGCTACCCTGCGATTCCACTTGACTAATTCCTTATTCGTTCTCTCCAATCAGGAGCAGACCCAACAGGAAATCTGTCCGGGAAGAAATGGAATGATATATGCCTTTCCTTGCACTGTTCTTAAATCTTACCACTGGAGTAAATGACACAGTCTTTAGCATATCATCAAAAGTGTATGCCAGTGTTCACAACTTTTCTGGGCAGCCCATAAATCATCAAGCAAGATTGCCCCTTCTATTGTGTACACATTAGTGAAATTGAGTATGCCAGATAAATTCACTTCAGGGAACATCTATAATGCTAGACTGTTGGAGCACTTAACGGATCCATCACTGATACAATGTGAAGAGGTAAAGTCCCAACAGAAAACATGTGGGGCCATATTTCCAGCTCAGGTCCCTTTTGCTATCTTCCACTCCAGACCTACTTTTGGTTCTGCTTTCCCCATTTTTCTTCCCATTGCTTTATATTTTCCCATCTTCCAAACTCCTCTAGACAGACAAATCTCATTGGCCTTGATGTTGAGTAACTCTAGAATTTATCTCTTGTACCTTCCTCTTCCTGATCATGAACTTTACGCTAGAGGCTAGTTCTTCCCTACCCAGGAGGCAAGCATATGTATCAGGGCCACCAAGACTAAGCTGGAATCTCCCACTCTGTTTCCTCTGATAAGAAACTTGATATGTATCAGGCCCTGTAAGAGGCCTAAGAATTAAAATATTAGAAAGACAATATTGGCTTTGAGAAAGCTTTCAGTGGTGGGCACATGATTGCAGGAGAGACCTGAGGATATGTAGCTAACATAATGCAGGAAGCGATAAAATGGGAGTGTTTTCTGAGACCTGTGAGAAGAGAGAATTAGAAATATTAATTTTGTTTCGATAGATGAAAAGCTAGATAAATTAAGCTGAATTTATTTTGAACAATTTGTAGGGAGTTTCATGGCTGAGAGGCTACAAATTTAGATTAAGATCTTTTAAAGGAATACCATCCTCATATAAGGCAGATAAGAACAGGGGACTAAAGTTTTATGAGAAAATATGGATGAATACTATTACTACTATGACCCTGAATAGAGTTTCTTTACTGCACAATTAGAAAAGAGGAAAAGTAGTTTAAAACCAAATCTGCAACTAAACATTTCTGCTAATGCCTATCCCAGTACTATACAGTGCAGTGGATTGGGGAAGTAATACCTACATTTTAGAAATTTCTGTGTTATCTTTAAAACTTTGTAATATTTGAGTGTTTGTTGATCTCCTGTGCTAGAATTTATTTAATATTTTAAGTCATATGCATTTTCACTTAGCCTAGTCTGAAGTAGTACTGACTTTGAATCATGAATTTGATGTACTATACATACATCTATAGATATAGTTATGCACTAATATACATTAAAATGTTGTTGATAATCCAACTATAAATAATCTCGTATACCCTGTGGCTGAGACCACACTGTGGGAAATGGTGGTCTGTAAGTCGACAAAGTCTCCAATTGTCCCCAAGTGCAGACATACGACAGTTCACTCCTACAGAGACTGCCATTTCGGTCATTTTAATCTTTTATTCAAGGACTACTGATTGTTAAGAACAAGTCTTAACATTGGATATATTTCTCACCAGTTGTACAACTTGGGAGAATCTATTTTGCCTCCATGAGTCTCCAATTTGTCCTCTGTAAGTAGGAAAATGACAGCCGCTTCTCAGAGTTGATTTTAGGGCTGAATGAAACAATGTACTCAAAGCCTTAGGCATGGGACACACTAATCAAGCCATCAACTGTAGATGTTTGTGTTATATTTGCATTGCCTACCAAGGTGGGAGGATTATCTCCAGAAAGAAACTGCTGAATTTCATTTGGATCACTTGGAAATAACTTTCTTAATCTTTCCAATTAATTGATTAGCTTGAAGCAGAATAACAGAGTGCTTTTGGTATAACTTCATGAAAATTATCAGGGCTAGCAAAAATTCATGACAACAAACTTGTCTGTGTTTCTCTAGCAGGGAACCAAAGAAAGATAAAAGAATACGAGAGCAGCCTAAGATGATTTCTTATAGTAGCTGTCATTTAATGACCACTTACTATGTCTCAAAAGTATATAGTATCTTATGTAATCTGCTCAATAATTTTACAAGTTATGTAATATAGTAGATAAGGAAACTGAGGCTCCAAGGGTTTAAGTCACTTGCCAAAATTAGAGGCACAAAACATACAGATACTGGGAATCAGTTATGTCTGAGTTCAGGGCACATGCTGTTTTTGCTGTATCCAAGTAGTCTTTGGGTAGCTCCCATCGTGTCTTCTAAGAAGATACAGGAGCCACTACTAAGAGAGGAGAGAACTAAAGGCAAACTTTGTTTCCTGGACATTTTTGTTCAGGACACTGTAGAATAAAATTTCAAGTAATGCTTCCCATCAGGAAGGAAGAACAGAGGCAATTTGCGAAGAGCAGCAAAACCCATCAGGAAAAACTAATCTCTTTTTCTTTGCACATACTTTCAAAGTGGTCCTACAGGCAGATCAACTTAGATGGGGTAATTAGTGTAAGAGCTTCAACATTAGATACAACGTGACGGCGAGATTAATCTTAGGTATTTAATGAAATACCATCTCCTCTTTTAACCAAAAGTCTGACAACCTGGTGACAGTACAGATCTGTTCCACAGCCCATTTAATTAAGAACTATCATATAGAAACCTATTCTGTTCACCAAATAAAAAAAAAGATTCTTTTTTAAGTCAAGATGTTTACGTTGCAGGTTCTTGAGGTCAATGATATCTCTTGCCATACTTGAAAATAATCTTTAGTCATTTGGGGGTAGGGTTATGATTAAGGTATCACCAATTTCTCATTCTAAAGTTACATGTTTATCTTTCTTTAATCCTCAGTCTTGTTTCATTTTAATTCATTTAAAATGTTTATCTCCACTAACAAAAAAAATGTGTTTTTTATAATATATGAGCTAATACTACTATTATGTAGTATCTAGCGTGTCTGTTTACATTTTCCAAATCAGCCATGTTTGTTCCAGTAGAATTTAAGTAATTATATATTTTGAATTTTCAATGAGCGTATGAGGGACACAGCATTTTGTTAGATGAGGAGGAAGATGAGGCTCGAGTGTGAGTGTTAATTTGTTTGGCATTGGGTTTCTTTGTTTTTCTTTTTTTTTTTTTTTTTGAGTTCTCTGAAAGATGCTTGAATCATGCTCTCTACAGCAATAAAAGTTCCCATTCACACGTACTTCCTCTCAAACTACAGTTTTTGGAAACATTTGAGAAAAATTAAAACCATCTATGTTTCTTATAACTTGATTCCAGTAGGAAGCAGGAGGCCAACAGGAAAAAAGTAAAAAGGGAACAATATTTATGACATACACATTATAATCATATTATGTTAAAGCTATTGAAGATGAAATGCAGAGTAATTACCTCTGACTCTTATTACTCATGGGTCAGATCTAGTCTGTCTGTAAGAATCATCAGTTTTGTGCTGGTAATATTTTCATACTAGTCATTTCATTTTTTAATATATAGTAGTCTTTAATGTCTTTTCATAGCTGTGATCTCATGTTGGTCCTCACCTATCTAGAGAAGAAAGCATAAGAATAAATATACTACTAATTTGTAAATGTGAAAAATGAAACCCCAAGAAAATATGGGACTTGTCAAATTGCTACAGTTACAGTCAGGCAGGACCTCTGTTCAGGGGAGCCCTTCTCAGGCCTTGAAGATGTACTATGCTCTCAACATTTGGAACCCATTTTTTTAAAAATTCAAATAAACCTCAAATAATGTATTTGATTTGTCACAGGAATGTATATACTATACAATTTTTGTTTACAAGTAATTTTATTCTAAGCAGTTTTTAAATCCTTGTAGATGCTACCTCAAGAAGCCTGAAAACCCACTTCTCCATAAAGAATAGAGCAGAGAAATGCATATGTTATTTCCATTTCAGAAGTAACAAACTGACTTCTGAAAATATCAAAGAGCAGTTGCAGATTCCCAAATTATTTTGCATTGTACTTTTAGCTCATTTAAAATCCTCCTTTCAGAATTGTTGAATTTTTTAAGCTATTTGACTTTATAAAGAAATGATCATCTGTTTATTTATAACATTTCAGATATCCTTTTTCTCTATCCCACATCATTAAAATATAAAGCTTTTAGCACTAGGAGCATATTTTAGTGTTGGAATGTCTGTTGTTGTGTCCAAATCTTCTGAAACTGTATCCATATATCAGTCTCATGTAAAAATTGGTATCTTTTTCTTTGTTTTTGTGTGTGGGGGGGGTAATTAGTTTTATTTATTTTTAGGGGAGGCCCTGGGGATTGAACCCAGGTCCTTGTGCATGCTGAGCCTGCACTCAACCTCCTGAGTTACACCTTCCCCCTTTATCTTCTTCTTACTAAATAGGATTTCTACCAGATGCTCCTCCTTCCACTATTAACAAGCATATGGACATTTTAGTAGATGTTATTTTTTCACTTGTTTGAAATCAGCTACAAAATTTCTCAGTAGTAGCCAACCCAACAGTAGTAGCAGGCAAAATGAAGAATAATATCCAATTCAGTGTGTAAATGGTGAGTTCAGTGATTACTACTTTCCCATTAAGAATATGTTCAATTATGCCACAGATAGAGCACTATTTGGTTTAATGAGGAATTAAAATGAATGGAATTACATTTAGACTGGAATCTCATGAGCATTAATAGAGTGATTAAAGTAGGTGTGGAAATTTTTATTTTTTAAAATTTATTTTGCATTTCGATCAAAAGGCTTCATTTTTAGAAACATGTAAGAACTATTAAATCGTGTATATTATTTTTAAATTGAAGTTGCCAGTTGCATCAACTTTTTTTTCTCTTTAACTCACAAAATATGTGTAATGACATTTAGATTAACTCTCATTGCTATATAATAATATTGCTATATAATAATAACAATACATAATAAAACATTCCATTATTAATTTGCTAATTAAAAGAACACTCAAACTAATATAATTCTTAACATTTACTGAATGCTTATTATTTTCCAAATAACATGTTAAGTACTTTCGTATATTACTCTTGGGAGCCCTCCCAATCATCATATGAAGTAAGTCGTCCCATTATATTTACAGGGAAATTAGTTTTATGAGCTTAAATGACTTGCAAAAAGTCACAGGACGTGGTCAGCAGAATTTTAATATGACCTCCAAGATCCCCATGCCTTGGAGTACGTACATGGTCTAATCCCTGGATCTGTGAACATGATGGATTTCACTCCTGGGATTAGGTTGTTATTTGGCACAGTTCATTTTAATAAAGGGAGATTATCTTCAGTGAGGCTGACCTAATCAGGTGTTTCTTGACAAAGGACTGGTGTCTTACTGAAGCCAACGATTCAAAATCAGAGAGACTGAAAGCATCACAGAGATTTGACAGGAGAGAAAGTCATTCTTTTTTTGGCTTTGAAGATAGACAGTGTCACGTGGCAGGGTTCTCAGGGTGGCCTCAATGAACTGAGAGTAGCCCATAGCCAGCAAGTGAATGGGGACCTCAGCCCTACAACCACAAGGAGCTGGATTTGGCAAAAAACCTGAAAGAACTTGAAAGTGAATTTGTCCTAAAAGCCTTCAGGCAAAAAAACTAAGTACAGCCAACATCTGATTCCAGGCTGAAAAGAAGCTGAATTGAGAACCCAGTCATGCTGTCCTAGGTCTTCTGATGTACAGAACTATGAGCTAATTGATGTGTGTTGTTTTAAGCCACTAGTGTGTGGCAATTTGTTATACAGCATAGAAAAATAATTACACAAGAGAAGTCAGAATTTACTTACAGGAAACCTGATTATATTGTCTTTATCCCCAACCTATTCCTCTAAACAGTCTAGACACTGCTTCGGGAAATCACTTATTTATTGCTCTTGATTGAATATGTCTTTCTTCAGCCCTATATGAATCACCCTGATTTAATGGAAAGAGAACTGGCTTGGAGCTGATAATATTTATCTCATGAATTAAATAAAATGATGCCATTTGTTTATCCATTTATTTATTTGGAAATGTCTTGAACAAACTAGCATATAGCAATTGTTCAATAAACTTAGTTTGCCAGCTTGCACACAATTAATACTCAAATTATAAAACAGGAAAGTCACCAAAACTATAGTGCATCTTTACTAGTTATACGTAAAAACTTGCTTTCATTTCTATTGCTTTTCTTGGCTTAACATAAACTCTATAAAGAAAAAATTCCTACTTATTATTTAAAATGTGCTAGGTTTGTATTCCCTGATCTCTCAGACAGAAGCAGAAGCTTATTAGAGGGTTCCAATTTTGTCTTAAACACTGCAAACATATGTGCATGTTATTTTCTGTGAGCACATTCAATGTCTTATACATGTTCATATTGCAAGTGCACAGGAGTACATGTATACAGTTGACAGTAAATGTTTGCCAAATGAATTTTTAAAATCTTCTAAGAAAGATAGACACTTAAAATGTATAAAGATCTCAAACTCCCAATTTATCCTAACTAATAGATATAAAATAGATACACAACAAGTTCATACTGTATAGCACAGGGAACTATATTCAATATCTGGTAGCAACTTGGGGTGAAAAGGAACATGAAAATTAACATATGTATGTTCATGTGTGACTGAAGCATTATGTTGTTCACCAGAAATTGACACAGCATTGTAAACGGACTAAACTATAATAAAAATATATAAAAAAGAAAAAAAGAATGAAGATAAATCAAAAGATTCCTATTGAAGATTTCTAGTTGATAAATCTAAAGACATACAGGACTTTAAAATAAACATATCAAATGCATTCTCTAACTTTGCTCTCACTGACTAAAAATCAAAAAAAAAATAGGTTTTTGGTCAACAGATAAGGCACTGGTTTATAAATAAAATGGATAAGGATTATTTTCAGGTATTTATTTGAGGGAAGCCATTAATAAAGGAGAGATTGAAAAATGTACTTTTGCCAAAAAACCCTACTCAAGCCTTGTGGTGTCTAATATCTTATTAATTCCTATATGTTATGTTTATAGTTTTTTTTTTTTTTAATGAAAATGTAGCTCCCTGTCTCTAAAAAAAAATTTGTTTAGGAAAAACCTCGATTTTTTTTCTTCAACATGAAATTGTTCCTACCAAATTACAGCTTTTATGGGATTGGTAAATTGAATTTTAGAAAGACATACCCATTTCATTTTATTACTATTGCCATACAAATTACATGTTCATACATTCTAAACCTATCAACACCATTTTATAATTATTGGTTTATGCAATTATTTCTTGGATTATGTAGGAGAAGAAAACAGTTGTAAAAAAATACGTTTATACTCTTTTATAGTTAACTACTTTTACTGGTGCACTTTATGTTTTTATATGGCCTTCAGTTACAGTTGACCCTTGAACAACACAGGTTTGAATGGCACAGGTCCACTTATATAAAGATTTTTTTTCAATAAATATATACAGCATTACAGATTCTGTGGTTGGTTGAATCTGTGGATACAGAACCACAGATATGGAGGGCCAACTATGGACCTCGAGCTTCTGTGGATTTTGGTATTCACAGTGGGTCCTGGAACCAATCCCCCATCGATACCAAAGGAAGACTGTAATATCCAGTATTCTTTCATTTCTGCATGAAAAACTCTTTAGTATTTCTTGTATTTTTGTATTTTGTATTTCTTCCAGCAACAGATTCTCTCAGTTTTTGTTTATCCAGGAATGTATTGCCCTTCCACCCAATTTTTAAGTATAGTTTTGTTTAATATAGAATTCATGACTGACACACGTTCTTTCTGCACTTTAATATATTATCTCATTGCCTTCTGGCCTCCATGCTTACTGATGAGCAGTCACTTGTTAATCATGTTGAGGCTCCCTTCTACATGACAAATTCCGTTTCTCTTAGTGTTTGCTGGATTATCTCTGTATTTGGTATTTGAAAGCTTGGCTATATTATCGTACACATTCATTTTATTGAATTTTTACAACTTCTAAGTTTGTTGTGTTTCTTAAATGTGTTAGAGTTTCTTCAAATTTGGGAAGTTTTTGTCCAATGTGTATCAAATATTCTTTTTGCTCTTTTTTCTTTTTCCTTTCCTTCTGACATTCCCATTATTGGACTGTTGGCATGTTTGATGGTGCCCCTACAGATTTTATAACTCTCAAGCTAGTCTACACTGAACCTCCAGCAACTCATCAAAGAAACATTGGATTCAAAACCAGAAATCTAGAAAGTTATTTGAAAATTCTAAAAAAACCTATGAATAAAAAATTAACATCCCCATTTTAGGATATGGAGCTTTGTGTGTGTGTGTGTGTGTGTGTGTGTGTGTGTGTGTGTATATATATATATATATATAAATTGAAATATAGTCAGTTTACAATGTTACATCAATTTCTGGTGTACAGCATAATGTTTCAGTCATACATGAACATACATATATCTATCTTCGTATTCTTAGGTTATGGAACTTCTGCAAAGAGGTATTAACTTGCCCAATAAACTTTCCACAATGTGAACCTAGTAATGCTAGGGTCAGATTCCAGCCCTGCTCACTACAAAGACTCTGCTTTTCAACAACATTGTATCTACCTCTTTTTGATACTATTAGGAAGATGGCAAAATACAGAGAATTTTAAGTGAAATACTTCAAGTGAAAATTAAAAACTTAAGGGTGATGGCAAAGTCAGAGAAAACATTATTCTGCACAGAATCTGGGTTTAAGACTCATCTTGGCTGTCCAACTGCATCTGGTTTAAGCAGATAGAAACTCAGAAACCCTAGCAGTCGCTTGTAAGTAATTTAAGGTAAAATTTTGGACATAGATCTCTCTGTAACTAGCATATACTTCCCTGGGAAGGGATAAAAGCTCATGTGTTCACAGTCTTAAACCCTCTCCTCTTCTGCCCTAGGGGTACAGCAGTGTAATGATCATGCACTCTAGCTTTAAATTTGTATTATTGTACCTGTGAAATATGTCATTTCAAAGCTAGTTTCAAGTTCTTTGCTTTTCAGATTTTTATGAGGTATCTCATCCTGCTATCTTGCATTTTCTATAAATTCAGGGAAAGAGTACAAGCCTTGTCCTCAAATGATACTTAAATAACCCTTAAAGAAAACTTTTAATTTTCTTAATGTTTCCAATTTCCAGATGATTTCTACCTGCATGATGTATCCTAATAAAAATAAGAGGTCTCTATATTTTCAGTGTTTTATCTAAAAGACAATGAGCATTGGCATTTTGGGGAAATATTCAGATCATCATCTCTCTCAAGTTAATTAAACTGAGCTTGTGAATTTCATCCTGGTGTATAATTTTGATTTGGAATGACCCAAGCTCATGAAAAACCCTAAAATGGAAGAAGCAGTGTGAAAAAGAAGGTAAAGATGGGTAACAAAATACACTTTACTGTATAATAACTCAGAGCCCTTAGGGGATGGAGTGATTTACAAGTAGTTTCAGCACTAACTAAGCATTGTTTACTTAATAGAGCATAACAGCTTTCTTTGGAAAATTTGTATCTAATGCAAGTCCCGTTAAAACATTTTTGTCACAAAAAATTTGCAAAAGCCCTTTTGGGTACTATATCAGCACCAGTTTGTGAAAAACAAAACTCACATTCCATTTATTTCCAGAAGTGTTTCTGGTCCATCTCTTTATTCCCTAATGCCTGATTTGATACTATACTAAGTAAAATGCCTTGCTGAAATATCTCAAGATTATTTACAAAATATACATTGGTTACATTAAAGAATACTTTTAACTATGTAACAAATGATCATGACTGCTTTAATCAATGAAATAAGGAAACCAAAAAGGCACTTCTTTTCTAAAATAACAAATTAAATTCATTGTACATATTATTCATTACTATCTTCCTATAAAAATCAAATGAGATTTATTCTGTGATCTATAATTTGAGAAAGTTTACATGATATAGCATAGCAGGTGCTTCCCAGATGAACAAGTGGTGAATGATGTCTATTGATGATGATCTGAAATTTTTGAAAACCTAATTCATTTGTTCTTTTCAAAGAAAAAAAAAAACACTCGCAAAAAACACAAGCACAATTACGTCTATTTTACTAAGGACATAATTGAGACACAGATAAAGTAATTTTCCTGGTCACAGATGTAATAATTGTTAGAGGCAGGATTCCAACACAGGTATTTGGCCTTCAAGAACCCAGGCAAGGTCTTACTACTCTGATATGGGAGGGAAATGGAGAGTATGACAATTGTCCCTTTATGAGAATGAAACCAATAGCCTTAGGTTGGATTTGAATCCTGAGCATAGTGGAACCCCAGGTAGTTTCATTGCTTTACAAGACTGACAGTATTGCTTTGTTCTTTTCTTTTTTCTTTACTCCTCCCCCCACCCCCCTTTACCGGCTTATACTATTAGGTACTCCTTGAAGTCATTTTGTTTGAATTCACTACATAATTCTAAGAGATTGGGGAAATACCACTCAATTTTCTAGAAGTTCCTTCCTCTCACCAACAACAATGAAATAATGGAAAGAAAGCCACTTGCCATAGTTGGATTCATGCCTAGAGGAACTCTCTGCTGGTTACAGCTTTCTCTTTTTTGTTTAATAACTGGTATTTTATTCTCCTAATGATGTGTTGCATCTACGGCTCTTCTTCCTTGTCTTTAACGTCTGTTTTGACTACATGTGCCCTTACGTCCATAATAGCTCTGGATCCTGTCAGGACTCAACTGATGTTAAATTGGGGTTAATATAAATTGCATTTAGTTGTATTTCTTTCTCCAAACTGGCTAGTTATCTACTATCTTCAAGCCTCTTAATTCTGAAAATAGTTTAAAAAGATTAAATCACTCTGCTGCCCAGTAAAATTCTGTATTCTATAGTAAGCTTCTGCATTATTCTTAGGAGAGTGTAATTCCATGTCCTACTTGTTAATAATTAATCCATGTCAATGGCACCGTGAATACTAGCAACCTCCATTATTTTTAGGTTTAATTAAGGAGATTACACTACTGCAATTTTATCCCCAGTTATGGCTATATTTTAATATAATCATCAAAAGTGTAAAAGCATATATATATATATTTTAATTTAGTATAAAACTTTAGCTAAGAAGTTGTTGGAATTACCTCCAAATTTATACTTGAGTTACCAGACTCATTATTTCAAACATCTTGGTCTGAATCAATAGCAGTAATGATTCATTCTTTTGATTAAGAAGTGACTCCGTCTGTAGATGTCAGATAATCACCAAGATGACCTATAATGAGAACATTTCACAACTCTCTGACTTAAATTTCTTATTCCCTCCATAGCATAATGACTTCCTTCTAGATCTTTTTATAGTGTCTCTGTACTCCTGGGGTTTCTTTTCATGATCAGTCACTATCAAGGACTGTTCCTATCATCTGTTTTTAGACAAAGAAATGTTGTGACTCTGTACAATAAAAACTGTGTTTTGTCTAGATATTTTAGAATTCTGGCACATTTCCTCCCCTTTTTTTTTGCAAGCCTTGTCCCACACATCTGTATATAAATTGCATATAACTGCAATAGTAAAAGATGGTCCAGGATACTCTTTGTTATTCTGTTAAGTGCTCTGAGGGGAATTAGAGTGGTTTCTTTTATATGAAATATTAAGATTAGAAATGCAAGATGTTCTTCTGATCCTGCCCCTTAGGAATATGGTATTTAAAAGTAAGTAAGGGAAAATGATAACATCTTGATGACATTCACTACGAATCTTGAAATTCATAGCAATACCAATATACAAAGAGCACTTTGTAGGGGAAATCATAAGTTTGTTGTTAAATCACTTGATTCTTTCTCAAACAATTTCTAGGGAATCGAACAGTGCACCAACATCGTACTTTTTCTTTAAAATTCATACCATGCTTTAAAAACACAGATACAGTCCCTAATATAAAACAAAATCCTTATGGGTTAGAGGTTTTGTGTGCTTTTCTCCCTCATGCTAGAAATGTGAATTGGTCTTAAAACTGATAGGCAGAATTTCTTTAGCTGTCAGCTTTGTGGCTTAGTTTTTCCCTGGCTAATGTCTGGTGAAAATAAAGTAAATGAACTTGTGTGAATTCTGTGTCTTTGTTAAACAACATGGACAGAAGTAAATTTCTCATATACATTAAACATATTTTGAAGATGTTTTTAAGGCTTAAAAAACAATTTTATTTTAAGCGTTAAAAACTCTCATGAGGGATGTAATTCCTACTGATGTCTTGATTCTGTCCTAAGTTGTGAAAGCCCCAAACTCATTCATTAGAGGTTTTTATTCTTCTCATAACATCTGCATTCCTGTTAGGCACAGCAGTTCATTTAAAGAATGAGAAATGTAGAAATGGTGGTGGCTGAAATGACAGATTCATGTTTATTTCCCAGACCCTACAAAGCAAAGGAGAGAATTTTTCCCTCATTTAAGAAAACTTTGATTTGAGGGGATGGAGGAAAACAGATACTAAAACCAAACAAAAGAATACCCACAAAACAACACAGATACATTTTTATTAAAAGACCTCACTTTTCTCTAATTTATAATCGATACTCATCTTAATTTCAGATCTCACATTCAAATTATATTCATCAACACTAACATGTTAAATCCAGGTAACACGTGAGGCTTCCACCTCCTAGATTTGAAATCCAGTGGGAACAATGCAGTGTAGCTGGTGTAAACAGTGGGAAACTTGACAACCCGAGTTAGAGCTTCATCTCTTTTCCAATTTCCTATGTTGGGGATTTCAGCTTCCTCATCTGAAAAAACACAGACCTGGTACTAGATCTCTTACATTCATCCGTCACACATTTCTTCAAAGCTCTACATGTAAGAGGAGAGCTCAAAAGTGAACACCAAAAAAGCCAATAAAAATAAAATCAATTTTGTAAGAGCTAAAATCTCAGCTGATTACAGCTTGTAAGCTAAAATGGCCATATTCCAGGTAACTTTTGTTTAAAAACTCCAAATCCTTAAATTAGCCACCAAATCAATAGATAAATAGTGACTCAGGAATTTTTTTTTTCTTTTCAACTAAATATGTAATGTAGAAAATGGTTTAATCTAAATTATCTTTGGTAAGTACAGCTGGGTGCCTCCTTTGTGATCTACACCAGAATTATTTATAAGGCGAGTATACAAAAATACGGACTGCCCCCAAACTGTGTTATTCGTACTCAATTGATCATCTCTCTGGTAGATGGCAAAGCAGTACATCATGGGAAACTCACAGTTTACATTTGTAGTTAATTGATAACTATGTTAGTTCCCCAAGACTGCTGTAACAAAGTACCGCAAACTGGCTAGCTTACAACAGACATTTATTTTCTCACAGTTCTGGAAGCTAGAAGTCTGAGATTCAGCTGTCAACAGTGCTGGTTCCTCCTGGAAGCTCCGAGAGAATCTGCCTTGTGCCTGTCTCCTAGCTCTCGGTGGTGGCCCAAAACCCTCGGCATTCCTTTATTAGAGACTCATCACTCCACTTTCTGCCTCCATCTTCACATGGTGTTCTCCTGTTCGTGTGTATGTTTCCTTTTCTTATAAGAACAGCAGGGGTATTAAATCAGAGCCCACTCTAATCCAGTAGGACCTCATCTTAACTCAATCGCATTGGCAAAGACCCTATTGTCAGATAACTTCACAGTCACAAGAATCAGAGATTAGGACTTCAGCTTATATCTTGGGGACACAACTCGACCCACAATAGTACCTAACCTCACTCTGAGTCCCAGTTGGAATGAAAATAATATCTATATTTCAGGAATAAATAAAAGAATATTTTAAATTTAATTAAATTAATTAAAAACTAATCCTTAAAATTTATACTAAAAACATTTGTAAAGAGCACAGTGTGATGAATCTTTTTCTTTCACTGTTAAGGAAAGTGACATCCAGGTTGTATGCGCTTGTGTAACTGGTGACAGAGTTGTGATGGAAATCCTGATATCATTATTTCCAGGGTATCCTGCTCTGTCTACTCAAATACATCCCCAGGGCTTGTAATTTACTTCTTAGACCTGCTTACATTTGGTACGCTGTCCTCTTCCTCTATCTGAAGTCCGTAACTATATATTTCAAATATAAGAGGACAAAGAGTGTATCAGAATTTAGTAGGAAAGTGAGGGAGTGTTGTCGTTATCATTCTTTTGATGTTTACTGGCTTAAGGAATTGTTTTGGAATTAGTAAGCAAATCGGCCAACCTGACAAGCTCACACATGTCACACTCATCTGTGATACTGTGATGTAATAAGGCATATAAATCTTCATTTTCATCCCCAGCTCCTGGCCAAAGCTCCCCAGACCCCTTGTAATTTCCTAAGAGATAAGAGTAAGAGAAGCATCTTTTGTTAGAATGTTTGATTTTTGTGCTCAGCTTCTGAAATGTATTCTGAGTGACGGGAGTGAGAGAGGCATGTTTTGTTATTTGTAATAAGCCCCTTTCAACTATTCTTGGGTTTGTGCTGAAGAGGTGACTTTTGGAGGATGGGGGCTGGTTTCCAGAGAAATCAACTGTGTGATTAGAGAGTTGGAACCTTTAAGTCCACCCTTAGTCATGGGGAGAGGAGAGAGGCAGGAAGCCTGGAGAATAAATTAATAATCAATTGTTAATAATTTAATCAATCATGCCTGTATACTAAAGCCTCCATAAACACCTTCACTGAGGGCATTAGACAGCCTCCAGGTCAGTGAACACATGCTGGTGCAGGGAGAGCTGCATGTCCGGGGAGGGAGTGGAAGCCTTGTGCCTCACTATGTTGCTCTAAGCATCTCTTCCATTTGGCGGCTCCTGCGTTGTAAACTTTATAATAAATAGGTAATGGTAAATAAGGTATTAGAAGTGTTGAGAGTGGAGGAAAGAGTTTCCCTTTATTTGATGGAAAGAAGAAAGTTTTTCCTTATCATCATAGACAAATGGAGACAAATGTTCTAGATGACTCGGGTGACACTGAACATTTCTAAAGAGTGGTTCGCATTTAGATTCCAAATTAGAGTGGAGGGAGAGTTGAAATGTGTTAAGTTTATACTAATAGGTGCAAGTTTGATTTCTTACATGAAAAATTTGCAGAAGAGATGTCGTTGAGGCTTCCTTCATAGTTTATTGTATTGTCTGAATATTAACCCAGTCGTTTCCATCCCTCCCCAGTGAACTCTGTGTGTTCTAATCTGCTCAGTGCAACCCTGCTGTTGTTCTGACAAGCACGGCACACAGTTCAGCTCAGGAGCTCGGTGGAGGTGGGATAATGAAGATACAGGAAAGGCTACAGTGTCCCTGAGAGTCAGTTTCTACCAGACAGAAAAAAACTTGAGGGAAAAAAAAAAAAGGAAAGCTTCTTTGAAATCTCGAGGTGAGGATGAAGTCATGTTCCACTCAACAAAAGGCTTTTGAGTGGTGAGTACTGTGATCAACTAAGGTTTCAGAAGTGTAACGAGGTCTCCTTGTGTACTCATTGTCCACCCGGGAGAAGTGAATCCCCTTCAGGGACCAACTCCAGGCTCAAGTCCTCCCTCCCCACCATCCCAGCTTCTCAATTCTAGCTGATTCTTGTGACTCTCCTCAGCGAAATCCCAGTTAATTTTTGGTGGATTGCTATTGTTAATGGAAAAAAATTATTCTTCTTTCTTCAAAAGTTGGATTAGCATAACTAATTCATAAATATATACCAAATACCCCAATCCCCCGAATGCAAACGAGGAAAGGACAGAGAAGGGACACAGTAGAAAGGGGAAAAGGCAGATGAGTAAGAGCAAGAAGGGCATTTGTACGTAGCTTTTCTTGCAAAGATAAAGAATAAGAGTCACAGTGAGATGAATGTTCATATTTTTTATAAAAAGATGAATGTTTCAATCTGCCTCCCCAGTACTCACGACTGATGAGTCAAATCTTTAGACATTTTCCTTTGTGATGCCACCATCAAAATTGAGAAAATCTTAGCCATTAACCTAAAATGAACAATTCATAAAGTTACGGAGTTACTCTCATCTTTTCCATCTCCATGGTAACTTGAACTTTGAACTTTCCCACATAGGTATGTTTTCCAATACTGTAATAACTTTTAAATTCTAACTTGATAATTTGAGTACTTTGTCAAATTTTAATTTTTCTGTGACAGTAAAATTTGGGAAGAATACGCTAATCCACTGCTGTGTGTCTATATGAGAGAGAAGAGGAAAGAGAGAGAAAGAAAATAATAGAGAAAAATCACTAATACTCACAAATAAGAATTTTGGGGCTTCATCTCTCATTAAACACTTTTTTAAAGATAAAACAATGTTTTGATCTCTCTCACTATCTCTTCTTTTTTACTCCACTGATTGTAAGTGTGATATATGTCACTCTTTCTCCCTGTCTCTCTCTCTTTATCTTCCTCTCTCTCGCCTGCTCCAGCTTACACTGTAAATTTGGAAGGAGAGAAAGCAGATATAAAATGTTTACAGATATATACAAATCTCTCCTTAAAAAGTCCCAAGGAATACAGCACATGACATTACTGCATAAAATTAGAATTGCAAAATGTATGTTTTTGTTTGGTTTTGTCTTTTAAAAGATAGTGATATTAGCTTACATTACTTACCTAAACTTTGCTTACGTATGATCCTAAACTGCTTTGTTGCTTTGTTTTTATGTGCCTTGGTCAAACCTTGCTTAGGGCAATGGAAGAGCTAAATACTGAAGTGTTCAAACAAAGAGTGGCTTTACTCTGTTTCACTTCATGCTTCTAATTGATACACAAACTCAACAAGAAGGTTGTGTAGAGAAGGAGTAGCATCTTGTGTACTGCAAACTCACCTTCTGTGCACCAGGGTTGGAAAGATAAGGAAGCACGTACACCTGCATGGGAGCCCTTTTTCCTAAGGGACAACCAAGGACCCAGAGAACTTCTTTAACACCTTGCACTCAGCACAGCCATCTTGGGAACAAAATAGACAACTCTCGCTGGACTTCCATCTACACATTTGGACTTCAATAACAACTTTATTGTTTTCTATGGGAAACTATAAAATCTGAAAAATTCCTCAAAACTTCACACATGGGTAACTCTGCCGCCTCTCCTCAAGTGTTCTGTGGTCTCGGAGGGCATATTTCAATTTCACTAGGCTTAGCACACTTTTAGGATGTGGCCCAACAATGAGCAAAGGAAAAATCTATTTCCGCCATGCCAGACTAATTGTTGCTTGTCGTCTTTTCATTTTTTTCAAATTCTGTCTCAATATAATTCTCTAGTTGCTCATTCAAAACCAGTGTTATGGGAAACCTGCTATGCCGTATGGTAAGGGGTCAGGTATGACTTGTTAGTTACATAGTCAGCTTGGGTGGTCAAGAATATTGTGGTTTGGGAAATTTCCTTCAAAAACACTTTGTATTAAAAACACCTGCATTGAATCCATGTTACTCTTCATTAATATTGCTAGCTCAGAAATATTTCACAAATCAGTATAAAAATGTGAAATTAAGTGATGGGCTCACGTCCCAGTGGATGCAGAGGCTTTGTTAAAATGTTTTAGGTGAGCATTTTATTTTTCATGCAAAGGAGGAAAAATCTTGCTTTCCTGGTGTATTTTTTTTACATAGCATATCAATTAGGGCCAATTAGGCCCAGTTAAAATATTCTTAGCTTAGTTTTTATACTGGAAAACTTAGA
Source organism: Camelus dromedarius (assembly GCF_036321535.1). Lineage (NCBI taxonomy): Eukaryota > Metazoa > Chordata > Mammalia > Artiodactyla > Camelidae > Camelus > Camelus dromedarius. Next base: position 16,816,823 of record NC_087465.1, on the reverse strand, counting down.
GCTTCAGGCTTCTATTCCTTCAGATACCCTCATGCTGAGAAAAGTATTATCAGAATGATGGTCATGACAAAAATTTTACCAAAAAAAAAAAATTATTTAAACCAATTAACCAGCATCTTTTGTCTTTCAATATAAATTTCTCACTTTTAAAACACATCTGTCCATCAAGGAAAGATAATATGAGAAACTATAAAAATATCTTTGCTGCCTTCATTCCCTCTGCCAACAATCTCTAGTCAAGAAGGACTTGCCAGAGGTGAGGCCTGGCAAGCCTGTGGGATGCTTGCAAACTTTTAATAAAATTGACAAGTATTATGCTTCTCAGGTCTGTGGAGATATTTCTAAATTCTGTATTCAAGTCAATGGTAAGGACACAGTGTGAAACATCTGCAATCTGGTTGCAGACAGGTCATTTATTGACTTGCTTGTCATTGGTGGAATGTCAAGTGATGGTGGTAAAAACAAAACATGAGAAAAGCAGTTCAGTGTTTGTGTCTACACAGGAAGACCAGATCCAAATGAAACAGAAGTTTCCTATGTAGGTTAGTCAGTTTCTTCTCTCTCTTTGGGGCTATAAATTAAATTTTTCCATAAGAGATCTGTAAACTGTGAAACACAATTTCTGTTCACTTACTTTTTTTTAACTGAAGTATAGTCAGTTTACAATTTTGTGTCAATTTCTGGTGTATCACATAATTAGTTCAGTTATACATATATATATATATACATATATTTGTTTTCATATTCTTTTTCATTATAGGTTATTATAAGATATTGAATAGTTCCCTCTGCTATACAGTATAAACTTGTTTATCTATTTTATATATGGTAATTATTATCTACAAATCTCAAACCCCTAATTTATCCCTTCCCACCTCCTCCCCCCACAATAACCATAAGTTTGTTTTCTATGTCTGTCAGCCTATCTCTGTTTTGTAAATAAGTTAATCTGTGTCCTTTTTTTAGATTCCACATATAAGAGATATCATATGGTATTTTTCTCTCTCTTTCTGGCTTACTGTATTTAGTATGATGATTTCCAGGTCCATTTATTTGCTGGAAATGGCATAATTTTATTCTTTTCTATGGCTGAGTACTATTCCATTATATAAATATACCAAAACTGCTTTATCCAATCATCTGTCAATGGACATTTAGGTTGTTTCCATGTCTTGGCTTTTGTAAATAGTGCTTCTATGAACATTGGGGTGTATGTATCATTTTGAATTAGAACTCCCTCCAGATACATGCTCAGGAGTAGGATTGCTGGATCATATGGTAAGCCTATTTTTAGTATTTTGAAGAATCTCCATACTGTTTTCCATAACGGCTGCACCAAACTACATTCCGACCAGCAGTGTAGGAGGGCTCCCCTTTCTCCACACCCTCTCCAGCATTTAACATCTGTGGACTTTTGAATGACAGCCATTCTGACTGGTGTGAGGTGACACCTCGTAGTTTTGATTTCTCTGATAATTAGTGATACTGAGCATTTTTTTCACATGTCTATTGGCCATTTGTATGGCTTCATTAGAGAAATGCTTGTTTAGGTCTTCTGCCCATTTTTGGATTGGGTTGTTTGTTTTTTTCTTATTAAGTTGTATGAGCTGTTTATATATTCTGGAAATTAAGCTTTTGTCAGTCATGTCATTGAGTGAAACGAGCATGGCATGTTTGGAAACTTGAGATTGACCAATATTCTCAAGCAAGAAATATAAAGGAAAAATATTGAGACAGCTTAGTGACACAGAAAACAGGGGGGATTCTTTAAATTTCAGATGGCTCTTTGGTTTTTAACAGCATTAAAAGCTCTTGATAAACTCTGCAGTTGAATATTAAAATAAAGTTATCATGAAACAATTAAAATAATATCAGTAGTTGATCAGTTAATACCTACAAAAACAAAAGTTTTGAATGAATCTGAATGAAAGAAATTAAGTTACAAAAAGCATTCTACTTTTATATAGGTGTCATAGTCAGAAACAGAATAATTCTTGTGTCTCTCAGAAAAATAATACTTCAAACTCAGGACCAACAAAACCAAAGCATTTCCATTTCAACATTACACATCAGCACTGCTGAACTTACTTTATTTGAGAATCAAGCTGATAAAAGGACTCAGAATACTGCATTATTCATTTCATAGTAGTTGTGTTTTATTGTTAAAATAAGTAGGGAGAAATGTTTGCAATTTGTCTTTTAGAGGTGGAAGTTTTTGAACAAGATGAAAAAAATTAAAATTTATCTTAAGATAAATAATTTCTTTGAACATTGGCTTCTTGTTTTGGTTGGGAAGACCTAGCCTGTATAAGTGCTTAAGAATTTTTTCATTACTTTGCTGTTCTTTTGGAATAAATGTGATTTTATTGAATATGATCCCTATTAGTTTATATGAGTACATGCCCTTATAGCTGATCTTCATCATGTGTAGATTCAGTATTTGTGAATTCTCCTACTTACTAAATTTTATTGGTAACTCCAAATCAATATTTCTTGTGCTTCTGTGGTTGTTTACAGACATGAACAGAGCAGCAAAAAATCTGAGTTGCTCTGGAGCACATTGCCAGCTCAGGTCAAACACGGAGATGCTCTGTTTTGTTTGAGATCTCATGTTGTAAACAAGTGTCCTTTTCACAGTATATTTAGTGCCATGTTTTTTTTTTTTTCATTTTTGTGTCTTTTGTTGGTGATCTCACTGTTTAAGGGGCTCCTCACAGTCATCCTGATGTGCTGGCTGATGTCTCTAAGCACCAGAAGGCTGTGCTGTGACTCACACAGAAAATGCACTTGTTAGATAAGTTTCTCTCAGCCATGAGTTATAGTTCTGTTGGACAAGAGCTCAACGTTAATGAATCAATAATATATATTAAATAAAGTGTCTTTAAAACAGAAAATACACATAAAACAAAGTCAAGTATTGATTGGTTGATGAAAATGTGACTAGAGCTTTACAAGGAACTTAACCCACATTTCCCCTAGGAGGTGTGGTTTGTTAAGGTAGTATTCATAGCAGCCTTGTAGATGATAATGATAGCAAATAACAAGCACCAACTGTATATTTAAGTTTAATTTTCAAAATTTAAAAACCTTATTCTTATACAAATATATACTGAACATAAATAAAATAATTTATTGGGCTAATTAGTTAATTAAAAAATTAGGAAGATATTTAAAAGAGAATTCAAGAAATGGGATTTTTTTATATAGTCAGTCAGTCATAAGCTAGTGAAAGAAAACAGATTAAAAAAACTGGTTAATGTCTTACAAGGCAATAAACCATACGTTTAGAGTTTTTTTTTTTTTCCCCCAACCAGAGAGCAATTGTTTGCATCTCTTCAAAAAGAAAATCTACAAGTTATCTTGTAATTTCCCCAAGTCTAGGATCGTTCTTCAATGGTGACTCAGTATGTTTTCATATGTAATAAAAGTCATATTTCAAAAGCACAGTTGCACTACAACCTGACAATGCCTTAGCCTGAAAAAAAAAAAAAACATTTTATCTAGATAACTTTTGGTTTTGATTAAAATCTACAGATTTTCCACCTTTCCAACCTAAAATTCTCCAGACAATTCATCTTTCTCTCTCACAAATATATCAATATCATTGAAAATCCAGAATTTAAAATAATATCCATAGCAGAGAAAACACCAGATGATTTTCATGCATTTGGTCCTATTTGCATTCCCTGTTTTGAAGCAATTTTTTTTGTCTTAGAAAATACTTTTATACTGCTAAATACAAGCAGGTGAAAGTAAGAGGGGTGTCTAGATAAATCGTTCAGGTTAAGACAGATAATTTAAAAATATATGTATACAGTGGGACAATATTTATTTCTCTCCTCAGTGATTTAGTCTTATTTTCACTTTAGTTTTTCTACCACTGAAACTAGTCAGTGAGATTGAGATGGATCACCCCAGAGAGGAGAACAAAACAAAACAAAACACACTTCTTGGTTTGGAGTCCAATGAGCATTTAAAAAACATTAATAGCAAGATCATAGTGATGACAGCCAGTGTTTTAAGAGATAGGAAGTATTTGGGGAAGAATGTTCAAGGTGAAGGAGGAGGGGGAGTTATTACAAATCAAAGATAAAAATGAGTGGAATGGATCATGGAGCAAATGAGCGGGAAAAAGGAGAAGAAAGAAAATAAGTTGAGAAGGGAAAGAGGTTCGATGCAGGAGTCCTCATTCCTCTGGACCCCACTTCTCAACCTCAGATTGATACTGATAGGAAGGGTGGTAAAATTATCCAAATCCGGGAATCCTAGATGCAGCTTAGAAGAATCATGAACAGCCTAGAGAAGTCCTGTCTGTCCAGCAGAGGCACCATTGCCAGGGAGCAGCAATGACAAAGGGAGGTGTGCAGATAGTTGGCCTGAGTCAGACTCCCGTTTCCTACAACATAGGAAATCTGTCCTAAGTGCTGAATTCTGTAATAGCAGGTGCTGATGGATTGTGCTGCCTCATCATGGGGAGGACCAAGAGGGGGGGGGAAAGAAAAAGAAAATAGAAAAGGACTGGACGTTGGCGCCAACTTCAAAGGACTTGCAGTGCCAGGGAGACTCAAACTCAGGGCTGGTTAAGCAGAGTATCCAGTTGACCAAGCATGTAAGTCACTAAAAAAAAAAAAAAAAAAAAAAAAAAAAGCCCATGTAAGGACCTGAAGTACAGTGTGACCAGCATAAAGTCCACTGCACCTGGAAGATATGCATGCTTTTCCCTGTATGCGAACACCCTCTGGGAAGGTAAATGCTGAAGCGGAAAACTCTTGAGTGATCACCAGAAGAGATTATTTTAAGCTAGATAAAAAGGGAAACAGCATTATTGAGAGCTAGAATTTATTTTTTCTCTACCCAGCGGAATGGAACCCTGAAAGACAGTTGATCAGATATATAGGGAAGTCTGAAAAACTGTAATTGTTAGCAAAATCCAATAGAGGGTACATGGAGTCCTAACTGAGTTACAACTATTTACTTAAGGAAAAATTTAATATTGTCAAGGAGTTGGTAATAAGAAAAAGAATTTTTTTCTTCCCATTTCCCGATATTGACTTATTGCTAGTTATCTGGGGTTTGACCAGTTATATCATTCACAGTGATCTCAGTGAAACCACTGAATTTACCAATGAGTAAAACTATACTTTAGAGAGATTCATGGTGTATTCCAAAGCCCCGGGGGGGACTATCTCCATAACAAATTGATAAGGATATGAACAGAAGAAGTTGCAATTGCTAGTGACAAGTTGCAAGAAACTAAGACTTTTATCATTAATGCTATTTTGTGCAGGGTATGACTCTTTTATCAGACATGAAACCAAATCACTTAATAAAAAATTCCAATGAAGTTTGATATTATAGCAATAAAAAAGTAAGACATCTGCTAATTCATTCCCTCCATGGCCTCAAAACACACATTTTCTAAACAATATTTGGGGTAATGTAAATAGCTTCTGTGTACCTTATTTGACCAAATTTCCTCTTTTTTTCATTCTTTGTCCTTCCCAGTGTGCCTTGGCATCCCCAAAAAACTACCTCACTTAAAATACAGAGTCTGTAAATGAACAAATAATGAGCAAAAACAGAGTTAACACAAACCCTTCATCCCCTCAATTTTTTTGTATTCCTGGCTATATATTTTTACACATTTTAACTAAACCACTGAAGTATCATAACGTCTTCAGTGGAGGAGAAAAGTACAATTCATTTAAATTACAAATTACAAATTGTATGCAACTTACATGTTGTATGAAAAAGCATATTAGATTTTTACTGATTGACACAATCAATTATAAAAATTAATTTTAAAAAATGGTAAGTTTGCCAAAGCTTTGCACCAGGTAATCTTCCTTTTGATTCTCATCTTCAGAATTAAGAGCATGTTGGCAGGTTATCATTCTAATACAAAAAGAAAATGGGATCTCTCTCTTTTTTTGTCCTTAATTTGGCAAGTCTTATGAGGAATCTGCATAGTTTCTGTAAAGAATCATTTTTCTATAGCAATACACACACACTGTGTCTTCTGGATAGAAAAAATTCACACATGGTGCCCTGAGACTATTATGAATAATAAATTTACTTTTCTCAAAATAATTTCACCTTCTAATCACCACAGAGCCTGTTTTGTATACTCTCAGCCCTCACTTCTTCATCTCGAAGTAATAACTGAATTCCTGTCCACGTGCTTCTGCTCCATTGTATTGAAGATGCTTTCACTAAGGTTCCCTGCAAGCTTGCAATTCCCAAATCCACTGAATATTTTCCAGACTTATCTTATGATATCTGTCCACTATCTATAATAATTCTCAGATAATTTTTCAGAAACATGAACTGTTTTAACCCCTGTCTGCAAACACACAAGATACACTTAATTAATAAAAGTTTTCTTCATGGAAACCCGTATTTCAAGAACTCAGACAATGACTGCAACACCCGCTTACTTCTGGATATGCTTAGATTCCTTACATTTCTTATCCAGAAATTACTGTTAGGATTTAGGGAAGGAGAGTGAGTTTCTCTTTTTCCCTGTGGCTGAGAGATACATACTGGACAAAACCTCAAATCAGCTGGGTAACATTTGGTAAATTACTTGACATCTATTAACCTATTCTTTCATTTAAAATATGTGAATATTAATAACTGCAATTTATTGGGAGCTCTCTCTCTGTAGGCAGGATATGCCAGTTCTTTACCTGTGATTCCCCTTAATTCTCAAAGCAAGTCCATAAGTCATACACCATTATAATCTTGCTTTCTGTATTTAGAAAGTGAAGTTTTAACAATTTTGAAGGACCCTCTGTAGGGCACACAACTCCTTGGGGAGGCAACAGAGATTCCAGCTCTCGGCTGTTTATTCAAAAACCTCCCACCTCCCCGCAAGGTCCTGCTATGAAAATCTCTAGTCTCACACCCAGCACATACTTGTCACTCTGTACTAACATCTGAAACAAGAAAATTATTGAAGAAAATTTCAAAATGTAAATCTTCCTGAGTATATACTTTATCTGTGCAGGGGATTTGGTCAAAATATATGTGCTAACCAAGAATGAAAATTATGGGCAAATTTTATTTATTTATTTGCTTTAAAAAAGAGAGAGAGAGTACGAGCGGGTAGCAGAAAGAGAACATGGGGATATTCACAAATGGATTAAAATGCACAGATAAAGAAGCAAAAGTGAAATCAAAGGAATGTGACATCCAGGAGGATGCAGAAATTCAAAGAATCTCCCAGGGTGGCTTAGTCTGAAACAGCTTCAAAAGTTTCCGTCAGCTTGAATACACAGGCCAGCAGAGCGTGAGCTGTTGCTCTTGCATAATTATTTCCACTCTTACTTTTTTGTTACACAAACCAAAATGGTGACAGGATGGCTCCGTCTTTATGAGATGAATGTCAGTAGTAGCTTTCTTACATTTTTTTACAGGAATTGTATTAAAAACATAAGCCGATTTGTGGAACAAACACAAAGGAAATACATTGCTTTGTAATAAAATTATTGTAGCATTAAATACACATTCTCTTTGATTATAAAATACTTGCAGATAAGCACAATAGATTTTCCAGTTCATTTACTTTTCTTAAATCTTCCCACATAAGTCATATAGATTTTACTTAAGAAAGCACAAGATAAGTAAAATAATATACTTTACCATTAGACTGCATAAACAAGTGAAAGAATGTTGCTTCCCAAGACAGTTTAAATGAACTAAATACGTTAGAGATCACGATAATGAATTTAAAACACGTTAAATAATGTCATTAGTTACAGGAACTAACAAGAATCAAATTTTGAAGCAGAATTGATATATTTTGCTATAATAATAATAATTAATAATAATAATAAAGTATTATTATATAAATCTTGTGAAATAATAGCTATTGTTGAAAATAAGTGCTCAAAAGCTGATGTTCCTTGATTGTTGTCAACTTTCCAAATTCTGGTTTTATCTCTTGAAAATTCTTTCTTATCTTTTGTATTTTTCCTTGAATTTGGACCTGTAGTTCCTCCTTAGATGCATCCATCCATCTGGTTCTGGTCTTTTCCACCATTTAGGTTGAGGATTCTTTGTTCTCTTTTGTTCGGAGGCAAAAAATCTAATTCATTTATCTCATAGCTTTACCTCTATACACAACACTGCAGAAATAAAGAATATAAAAAACTGCAGAAAGGGAAAAGTAAATTTGGAAGTGAAAATTAAGTTTAAGCATTACAAATAAAAATAAAATAGTAGTTATTCTGGGTCTTCTTCTAGTAACCTTATAATGGCCTCTCAGTGTTCAAGTGAGAGGAAGAGTGAGATGGCTCTCACTTTAAATCAAAAACTAGAAGTGATTGAGCTTAGAATGAAAGGCATGTTGAAAGCCAAGACAGACAGAGGTACAGCTTCTTGTACCAAACAGGTAGCCAAGCTGTGAATGTAAAGGAAAAATTCTTGAAGGAAATTAAAAATGCTACTCCTGTGAACACATGAATGATAAGAAAGCAAAACAGTCTTATTGTTGATATCGAGAAAGTTGTAGTAGTTGGGTAGAAGATCACACCAGATGCAACATTCCCTTAAGCCAAAGCATAATCCAGAGGAAGACCCTAACTCTCTTCAACTCTGTGGTGGCTGAGAGAGGTGAGGAAGCTGGAGAAGATAAGTTTGAAGTGACAGAGTTTGGTTCATGAAATTGAAGGAACGAGGCCATCTCCATTACATATAAGTGCGAGGTGAAGTAGTATATGCTGATGTAGAAGCAAGTTATAGAGAAAATCTAGCTAAGATAATTGATGAAGGTGGTTGTACTAAACAACAGATTTTCAAGATAGACAAAATAGCCTTCTATTGGAAGAAGATGTCATCTAGGACCTTTAGTGACAGAGGAGAAGTCAATGGCTGGATCAAAGCTTCAAAGGATGGGCTGACCCTCTTGTTAGGGGCTAATGCAGCTTGTGACTACAAGTTGAAGCCAATGCTCAATTACCATTATGAAAATCCTGGGGCCCTTAAGAATTATGCTCAATCTACTCTGCCTGTGCTCTATGAATGCAACAACAAAGCCTAGACGAAAGTGCACTTATTTACAATATTGTTTACTGAATATTTTAAGCCCACTGTTGAGACCTACTGCAGAGAGGGAAGAAAAAATCCTTTCAAAATAGTACTGCTCATTGACAATGCACCTGGTCACCCAAGAGCTCTGATGCAGATGGACAGTGAGATTAATGTTGATGTCGTGCCTGCTAACACAGCATCCATTCTGCAGTCTATGGACCAAGGAGTAATTTTGGCTTTCAAGTCTTATTTAAGAAATACATTTTATAAGGCTATAGCTGCTATACATAGTGACCTCTGATGCATCTGGGCAAAGCAAATTAAAAACCTTCTGGAAAGGATTCACTGTTGTAGATGCCATTACGGGCTTTTGTGATTTATGGGAAGAGGTCAAAATACCAACATTAACTTTGGAAGAAGTTGATTTCAACTCTCATGGATGACTTTGAAGGGTTCAAGGCTTCCATGGAAGAAGTAGTTACAGTTGTGATAGCAACAGCAAGAGAACTAGAATTAGAAGTGCAGCCTGATTATATGACTGAATTGCTGCAATTTCATGATAAAACTTTATGGGATGAGGAATTGACTCATGGATTGGCAAAGAAAGTGCTTTCTTGAGATGGATTTTATTCCTAGTGAAGATGCTATGAAGATGGCTGAAATAACAACAAAGGATTTAGTATATTACACAAACTTTGTTGATTAAGCAGTAGCAGGGTTTGAAAGAACTGACCCCAATTTTGAAAGCTCTATGTGTTGCAAGAAGTAAAATGCTATCAAACAGCATTGCATGCTATAAAGAAATCATGTGAAGGAATCAATCAATGCAGCCAACTGCATTGTTGTCTTATTTTATGAAATTGCCACAGCCACCCCAAACTTCAGCACCCACCACCCTGATCAGTCAGCAGTCACCAACAATAAGCATGGCAGAACTCTCCACCAGCAAAGCATCATGACTTGCTGAAAGCTCAGATGATGGTTATCGTTTTATGGCAGCAAGATATTTTTAATTAAGGTAGATACATTATTTTTAGATTTAATTCTATTGCACAGTTAATAAACTAGAGTGAAGTATAAACATAACTTTTATGTGTACTTGGAAACCAAAAATATTACTTTAGTGTGATGTTTGCATTATTGTGGTGGTCTAGAAGAAGACCTGGAATATCTCTGCAGTTTACCTGTATCTATTTTCTTCAAATAATTTACAAATAAATGTTTGAAATGGAAATTGGTTCATTTGACCAAAATCATTCTACAGTTCACTTTAAATAATAACTACGCAAGAATCACCAAGAATTTGGAAAATTTGAAAACAGTTGTATTTTATTAATATTCATGAATGTCTTTCATATTATAAATATAGAATGCAAATCAGTCAGGGGACTATAATTTACTTTTATCTTGATATCTGGTTTATTTCTTTATGTTAACAAAGATCCATATCTTAAAACTTACATTTAAAGTAGTCATATCCATTTATTTCAAAAGTTAAATTAAAAAAAATAAAGAAAGTATAAAGCAATGTCTGGTATCAGTGTGGGGACTGTTTGCCAAAAAAAAAAAATAAGAACTGATGAATTTGACAAAAGTGTACATTTTCATTATTTCAGAAAGTATCAAAATAAATTATAAGGTTGAATAAACTTGTAAAAATACTCATAAAAATTGCAGACAAGGGGTTAATATCTATGCAGCTTTTATGAATTAATAAAATGAACTGAACATCTCAACCAAAAATAGACAATTGGTATTAATACAAGACAGAAAAGAAAATAAAACAAATTACCAATAAACATAAACACAATTAAAAAATATCATTTTATATATGAAGCTGTCAAAAAAGGTTTTAAAGTTAAAATTTTTGTGTGGTTTAGGATGCAGATAAGCAGGTAATACATACATTAATGTGCATAATTATTTTAGAGTTTTCTAGATTGTAATTTTGCATTACATGTACTGAGAGATTATATTTATACCTTTGTTAAAGTGAATTTTTTCTGAAAATTTTGAAACTAAAAATACTAAAATGTACAAAAATATAAAATAAAATTTATAGCTATGTTGTTGCTCTAAAAATCATGAAACAACTTGAGCTCTCAGTAGTTGACATCAAATAAATATTTTAAATTGTAAATACGATTGATTATTATGGAAATGAATATGAGAAACTGCTTAATGAAGTGGAAAATTATTATAATTTATGACTGAGAAAGTTATAAGAGATTACATTACAAAGGAATTGTTCTGAGCAACGACTAAAGGCAAAATATCAAATATATGATCATGTGTAATATAAATAAGAACTTAACTGTGCAGACACACAACAGAAAACAACAGACTGATACCAGGAATAATGGATATAGACCAAGAAAAAAAAAACCCTACTTTTGCAATAGCATGAAATGGCTGATATCAACAATAACATGACCTTATCAATTTTCCATTATAAATTAAAGTACAATTACATTTTTTTTGTTCTTGTCTACCTTATGGAAAGAAAGGCTTCCCAAGGTTTAATTATCTGATTCATACACTAAAGCTTCATGGCAGAAGGAAACTGAGATTTGGAAGCAGGAAACTAAAAATAAAGGTTGAAAGTTAGAAATAACCCATTGGATGTCATTTAGGGGCTAGCAGTTCTGAAGAAGAGGGTCTTGAGGAGAAGGTGAGGTTTAGTAATGAGAAAAAACAAAAAAAATCCCAATTCACTTTAGTCTTCTCTTCACCTTCCAGAGCAATCCATGGGAAGCCAGGTTCTTCTACTTGATTAATAGACTTCAGGTGGCCTGGGAAAGCCAAGCAAACCAAGAGGAAAGGGGAAAGAAGGTGGAGTTGCAAGAAAGGAAAGTGAGCATTAGTGGAAAAAGTTATTGTCAAAGAGAGGAAATGATGTAAAAAACCAGAGGTGGATTGTTGGTACTTAACACTGATCGCTGTGCTTGTTTCCTGTTATCACACTGAAATTCCATCACCTACATTTTCTCTCTAGTTCTTTCTTCAAAAAGTAGATTTAGGTGATGGAATGTTATCAGTTCACCTGCCAAATAAGCATGACATCGTTACAATTCCACCAGGACAAAGATTGTTCTTCTACTCCAGAAAGTCATTGTATTCCTTTTTCATACTTCTGCTTGTTTATATTTCATTAGGAAACAGAACTTCTCCCTGTTTTCCTGAATGTTTCTCTGTCTGTATTATTATTCCAAATCTAAAGCGTTCAGTATCTTACATCACAGCTCATTCTTTTTCTGTTTGTGGATAAGCCTCTTTTGGATCTTTAATGGGATATAAAAGGACAATAAAGTCAGTGGATGTACATACAGAAAATAAATTTTATTTATTTATTTTTTTAAATTTTAAATATTTATTTCTTAAGAATCTTTGTTTTCCATCCAGCTTTCTTCTCACAATGGTGTCACAACAGTGTCAATTTTCCCAGAGTAGGGAATCAAATCAGGAATCCTCTAATCATGTTAAGAAAATGTCCGTATGTTGTATGAAGCAGACAATGATCACACCCAACCGTGGATCTGCAGCCTGGGTCCTCCTTATCCTTTTGGTGTAAAATCGATGAGATTAAAACCACACAGAAGAGTAGAAAGAGTACTTTCTTAGCAGACCACATGGAAAGAATATGGACAATATGAGAAGCTCTTTTCATTTGTGACCTATGACACACCTGATGAGTCTTCTGGGAATTGGAAGAGGGAGAAATGGTGGTACGGCCTTCTTACATGTCAGCTTCTAAGGCTGTAAATGGCTTATGCAATTTTCATTTACTATATTGTCATTCATTGGTAATACTTAGATTTTTACTAACCACTGAGATGTAAGCAACAAAATAGATCGAGTCACTTATATCTTTGAGCTAATAATACCATATTTCAGATAAATGCTATTATATTTTCAAAGTAACTCAATATCAGAAAGAATTGTTCTGGCTACAAAGCAAAGACAGTGAGCCAGTCTGTTTCCTTTCTCTCTTCTTCCTTTCCCTATCTTGCCCCTTAACTCCCTCATTCTATCCTCAGTCCCAAAGGACTTTGGTATCTCCATTTCAGAATCTATTTGTTTCTATAAACAATAACCAGGAAACAATGCAAGGACCAAGTTTGGTAAGGAAAAATTATCTGAGTATCTGACTTTCACTTAACAACAACAACAACAAAAGAATCCCCAAAATTCTCTAAAAATTGAATTTGAGGACACTTGCAAACACTTTTTCTATAAGAAAACTAGACATGATTTTTATTAAATCTGGCCTTTTCTATTAGAATTATTTGTAGTCTTTATTAAATTAATCAAAACAGTATGTGAACAAGCTGTCCAGAACGTGGATCTTTATCTCTTATGTAACAGTTATTAACATGTCATTTACAAAAACAAAGAAACAGAAAAAAAATGGCTTGAATGTATATGTAATAAATATTGCTTACACTAGAAGCAACCACAAATCTCTTCAAAATACAAAGAAATCCCACATACACCAACACATCAGGGGGAATATATCCTGATTTAGCTTTCAAAGTAATCAGTTTTATCCCCAGAAAATAGGTCCAATTTACTGACAGCTATAAGCTGGGCAGTAAATTGACTCTTTATAATATCATCTCTGCTGTTGTTAAACTATGGGTCCCATTCAAGAATCATCACCCAGCTGCTCCACGAAGCCCACATAAAGATACACCAGCCCTGGAAATAATCTCTTTCCCAGTTCTTTGTGGCCCTGGAAAGGCACAGAATTTATGGGGACCTGTTAGAGAAGCCAGGCTAATAAAAACAGAAAGATACCCCAGTGTTCTTGGCAGTGCATTGTGCTTATAGATGTAAAAGTGTTTAAGCTTCTCTGTCCAAGGTGATATTCTTGCTCTCCAGTGACTGAAATTCTAGGAGAAGCTAGCCAATAATGTTCAACAATGCAGTCTATGTATCGTGACTATGAATAATTAAATCTGTCCAATGAAAAGTGGCAGTTTGTTTATAACAAGTCCTATTTTTGTCTTACGGTTTTCCTTTGCCCTCAAACTGCAACTATCTATAGCAATGGCAGTCATAAAGTTCCCCCTGAGAACAGAGTGATGTGTATGGCAAAACAGGATTGACAGAACATTAGAAATAAAAGCATGTCTTCCCTTCTTACTTTTTAAACCTTCTGTGATGCTCTTTTCTAGAGCCAAATCTTCCATTAAACAAAGAAAAAAAAAAACTTCTGATGTATATGTTGCTGAAGTAATTACTTCTTATGGCTATTTTTGAAGAATTGAGGATTTTGGATAATTAAAAAATGGCACATATGTTGTTTTCAGTGACAAAAATCTATTTGAAAAAGTATAATATGTATAATGGTAGACATGGCTATTGTGACTCTGTTATTACTTCTGCCTAAATATTTAAATATCATTTAAATTAAAATAATTAAGATACTTTTGCAGGATATAAGTAGAGTGAGGTGTTGAGCAGTGGAGATGGGGAAGCCTTACCTTCCTGAAACATTGTATAATCGGAATACATAAAAATATTTTGCACAAATTATTTTATGTGTATTAATCTTGGGAGAATGGAAAGATAAGAGAAAGGTAACCCACTTACTGGATTCCAGAAATACAAGCAGTAAAGTCAAATAATTTTTCTTAAGTTGTTTTTCTAGAGCTGGGCTATTTGATGGAGTTGCCTCAGATACACTATTTACATTTAAATTAATTTAAATTAAATGACATTAACAATACATTTCCTCAGTTGCACTGGTCACATTTCAAGTACTCAGCAACCACACGTGTCTGGTGACTGTACCACTGGATAAAATAGCTTATAGAATATACCCATCGATGCAAAAAGTGCAACCAGGCAGTGTTGTTCTGAAGACTATTTGTTAATATTTCTATAGCCTTTTCACATTCACAGAGCATTTTTTATAGACAGTGGAAAGTGTGGAAGCCATAAAAGGAGAGAAGCAAAACATAGTTGTATAAAATCTATTGTAATTATCTTGGTTTTGAAAGAATGAAAAAGATGACGTTATTGAAGAAATACATAAGAATATATAGATTCTCAATATTATTGCAAAGGCTAATGGTCAAGCACTTTTTAGCCCTAATGCTGTGTGGAACTTACCAAACAATAATCCTTTTTTGAGTGCTAGTATGTACCACGCACCATTGTAGATACCTGAGTGAAAAGTGCATGAGTGAAAAGACAAAAATCCCTGCATTCAAGGACCTAGCATTCAGATTTTGCTTCAGTATCTTTCTATAATTACTTGATACCAACCCTAAACTTTAGTAGATGTTGTTAAGAGTTCCACAACCTTTACAAATATCATTTGTACTTGTAACACAATTAGGTGTGAACTATAGGTAAATGAGAGATTTAGTTTAATAAAGTCTTTTTTCCCCCAATATAAGTCCCCTAGCATTGTATCCTTTACTTTTAAAATTATACATTTTTTTCATTTCTCTTTTGTTTTCTACATAAACAGGCTCTCTCTGAGGCAAGAGATATAATTTTTAATACACCAGATCTTAAATTTAAAAATGTATGATAAATAATGGCTGTTAAATCTGATAAATCAGGCAGAAAAATAAAAACAAATAAAATAGCTGATAATTTTCTTCAGTAATTTGTTAAAATTTCAAATTGATCCAATAATTATCTAAAATCTTCATTTCTTTTTCTGTCTATATTGACTATTAAATAAACACAATCCTAGTTAAAAAAAAAAACTACTGGCAATTTTTCTTTAAATCTCTTTTTCTCTAACCTTATTTCATCACTAATTCCATTCCCTTGCCTTTACGTTTATAATCTTATTCTTCACTGGAAAGGAATTTGAATAAGCAAACACATTTTGGCAGAAAAAAAAAAATCACCCAAAGCTGTGAGCTATAAATATTCTTACAGTGTCATATTCCTATAACTCATATTGAAATCATAGAACTTGAATTACGTGTGCAGTTGTGTAGTGGGCACAGTTCCTTTACATGTGCACACATATACACACACTCAAGCACAAAGTTTACATGCTTTTTAACTGTGGACTTAAGTTACCATAAGTCTGGCTTTTCAAAGTTAATAGCATGATTCTATCTTTAGTCCATTCACTGACATACAACAGGAGAATGTGGAAACCATTTACCCACTGTACAAAGACTGGAAGTAAAGTATCTGGAATTTATTGATAGATTTTTACTATGAGTTTGTTCAAATTGATTTCAAACATTGAGCAAATAGGGACTTAAATTTTAAACTGTTAAAACAAAATGTGGAAACCATAGACCTTCTAGGATGTCACTAATTTTGAATGTGTGTTTTTGCTTTCAGGATAGAGTGATGAGCAGGTGTTCAAAAGAGTTAATGCCAATTTCAGATGAAATCCAGGGCACATGCTAATGGACTAGGTCCAATGATTTGTGCTAATGGACTAGGTCCACAAAGATTTAGTGAGCCTACTCTTGGGTCAGGCTCTATACCAAGCAGTGCAAAGTACTGTTGAATAAGACACTTGTCCTCACAGTCTTCCTAGTTAAAAAAATATGCAAAGGACTAACAATAATGCAGTGTGATAATGATCATAAAAGAAATATTTATATAGTAAGTAGGGGTCCAGAAGAGACAGTGATTAAAGGAATGATTTTCATATGCATTTTAGACTAACCATTCCATTGGTGTAAAATAATAGCTTGATGAACACAGTTACACACAATCTATAATAAATACTGAAAATGTGTTAATATGATCACTAATCATAGATTCTCATCAGCATCATATTTTACTCCAAACCCTCTAAAATTCAGCCTTGAATCAAAAGGAGATTTCAGATTATTCAAAAAATATAGACAGCTACCCATTGAACACCATGCTTTGGAGAAAAGATTTTGAAAGACGTGAAAAAAAAATAAATCTTTTGGTAAAACGTTAAGCCCAGGATAAATTTTTTTCAGCACAGTTTACTGGTATGAAACTATGAAAATAATGTTTAATGTTAATCTGGTATATTTTTCAGTATGAAAATAATGAATGGGCTGAATGGGCTGTTAAAAAGCAAAACCAACAATGTTTAGTCTAGGTGACAGGGACTTCATTCCAGGATAAAGTCAGTTCTTGATTTGTCTAGATATTCAATGCTCCAAACATAACTCAAATGGAGTTTTCAGAGAACAAATTAACAACATTATCCCCAAATTTGGATTGTTTAGTCTGTAAATGAATCCTCTCCTTATCCCACCCTAAAGTCTAACATTATTCTCAGTGCAAGGTTAGTGTCCCCCTCAAATGATGGTAGGAAGAAAGAAAGAAAGAAAGAAAGAAAGAAAGAAAGAAAGAAAGAAAGAAAGAAAGAAAGAAAGAAAGAAAGAAAGAAAGAAAGAAAGAAAGAAAGAAAGAAAGAAAGAAAGAAAGAAAGATACATAGATGAAGTTGAGTGACTAATGGTTGGTCATACAAAGTTTTCTAAAGATTTATTGCTAGATTAGCGATTATTCCATCTATGAAAGTCATTTGTTTATATAAATGATATAGTATGTAAATATTATCTTTCTTGTAATTACTAATAACTGCAATATTCTGAAAATAGGTTCAGATGCTGCATGATGAGTTTCTTCCTTTAGAAATATGTATACCAGGACAGATGAAATTAATCAACAGCCTCAAGCTGGTCCAAGGGCTTAAATTCCTCACATATTACTGGAGTGGGTGGTTTGTGGAATGGAATGTGTCTTATTGAGACCCTAATTTTGTAACCACAAACTCACTCACCCAGAATCAAAGAGTGATATTTTAAATACAGTAATTTATTTTACCTCATCTATTAATTACCTTCGTTTTCTGCCTTTATCCAGATGTGCACATAAACATTCACTGGAGAAGGTACAATGCTTCTGCTCTAAAACAGTTCACAGCACAGCAAATACGCATCCACTCTCCCTGGGGATAGGTGATCTGACATCAATTTAACTAGATGTGGGCTGAAATTTTAGGTTGGTTTAAAACTTGAGCTTTCACAATCTTAGCCTTACACTGGACCTTAGTTCACTCTTCCTAGGGAGATTTTAATGGCATCCCAATCTCCTAAACAGTGTGCAGTACATTCTGCTTTTCGCATTACGATTCCTAATGTGTCCTTGAAATACCTGGGGTGCTGGGGATCGTTCAACCACAATGCACGAGTCTTGTATTATGTAGCTGGAAGAATACTTAGAAGCACTGGTAATAAAAGTGACAATAAGTAGTTCTTAACCAATTTATTTAAATTTAAAATAATATATCCAAAATAATTCTGACATAAGTATTTTCAAATGCTTGTGTGCAATTTGATTTTAAATCTTTCGAGACTCTCCCTGCCTTGCAGTTTTATCTTATCTGAGAGGAATAGAAACCAGTCCTGTAAAGGATAAGTGATTCTGGCTTTTAGAAAGTGTTATTTTTTGAATCTTGGTTTTCTCTCCCTTTGCTTTAGACTCATTATTGGTGGTTGACTTTTCACTCTAAAGAAAGATCTCTGACAAAGGTTCTCATAAATCCAGCATCTGCTCTTTAATTTCTCTTTGTAGTAATGTAATATTTTCTCTTTGGAGATGTCACTCTTATTAGTTGGGAGAACATATCTATTAAATATGAAACTCTTTTAAGAATATTCCTAAAAACTGATTTGAAAAAAACAAAAGCTGTGTAGTCCTGCCACTTGGTCTTTATCTTAATACTATGAGCTTCCTTATTACAACACACAAATACATTGGAAATATATTTTTGCTCAAGTATGAATTCATTTGAAATACATAGATTTCAAGTTTCACCTTGTTATGATTCCCATTTGGCTACCTAATGTCAAAATGCAGCTTCTTAGAACAAGGGGAGATGGGGACTTATTAAAAATAATCTCACAAACTTTCTTGGACACGAGATGACTTTCATGAACAACATTATGACAGGTTAAGTGCAAATGAATCAGAACATATGGATTAAGTTTCCCTTGAAGTATACATGGGTTTATAAATTACGAGAAAAGGGGGAATGAGAAAATGCAGTTTTAACTTTGCCAAAACCAAGACATTTGAACAATTATTCAAGAGAGCGTGCCAAACCCATATTTTCCTCCTTTAAATCCACCTAATATATGAAGAAACACTTTGAACTTATATAGCCAATTCCTTCTCAGCAACTCAGTACTTTTGGAATTTCCTCATGTCTTCCATATAGTAGCCTCATAAACAAATTTTAAATATAACATTGCAATTTTTACCTTACATGTGTGATTATGGGAAAAAGTCAAAAAATTACGTGATTTGCAAACAAGGAAGAACTAAGTGTTAGAAATTAAATTAAATGGAAACCAATGAATTCCTCTTTTAATCAAACTGTATTTTATTAAAAAAACTATAATCCTCAGCATCATAATGAGAAATAAGTGCTGTGGATTGATATTACAAATTGATTTCAGAAGTTTCTAATGATGCTGAAGGCAACACCATTTCCATTAATACAATTTTATACTCTAGGTCTAACACAAATTTCTTGGTCACTTGGAGATTTATTTTTTTAATGACTTTACTGTACAAGGAATATGTGTCCACTTTTTAAAAAATTATAGTCCAGATAAACCATAAGAAAAAAATCAGAAACAGCATCTTTAGCAACATTTTGAGATGTAATCTTCCACACTTTTCCCTAAATATAATTACACGTAACTATTATTTACAGCACATATGCTTTGATATATATTGTATATTATTTATTCTAATTCATATTAGACAAATATAATATATATAATATAGAGAGATTTTATGCATAGGTTTTATAATTGTCTTAAAATTTGACCATACTATATAACTTTTTCTAATCTGAAATTCGTTCTCCCGCTATTCTACCTTCTTTCTTTTAATACAGATACATTTTAATAGATATATTAAATGAAAGAAAAATTATGCTGACATAAATTATGTCAGCAACATAATTTAAGCATCATCATTATCTGATCCACACTGGTTAGACACATTTGTAGTTTTAATTTTGTCTGTATTATTAAACACAGGGAGAGGCAAATCTTGAATGACCCCACTGCTTCCTGTCACACAAATTTCAGTTTAATATTCATGTAGACCCTGACTGATTCGTTGCTAGCTTCTCCAGACTTGTCAGAGTGCAGTACATATTAGAGACTCATGGCATGAATGAATGGATGGCTGAGTGTTCCTGTCCTAGAATCCCCTAAACACTGCACCATCTCTGAAGGTCACTCTGATCTCCTTGGCACTGTCTGGTTTTTATCAGCCTAGGGCACAAATATACTCCTTCTTTTATTTATTTCCATCTAGATAGCCGTCCTATTCACCTACCCTTCTTTTAGTTTTGTGGTCAATTTATTCGATCTGGTTTTCGCAATGAGCATGCATTTTTCATTACAGAACTCAACCTAAAAATAGAAACTTATTTGTTTGAAGTACCAAATAGGAGGATTTATATTAACTTGGAAACTGGAGACACAAATTGGCTGAAGCCAGTAAAAGAAACAGAGAAGAGATATGCTCAGAGGGTAAAAATATGGATTCCTTTACATCTGTTGTTACCCCCCTGAGAGTCATTAATATATATTGTTTGCAGTCTCTCTCCAGCTATGCCATCTGTGGCATCATTCACACTGGGTAACTCAAATACTTGAGATGTTGTATTCTATCCTCTTCCTCAGCAGAAGCAGCCAGATTTCTTCTCCACCAATCACTTTCTTACTGTTCAAATCAACCTCTATGTGAAGCAACAATACCAAATACTTTCTCTCTTTTTTTTCCTGCCAATGGATATTAAATAAGCACAGCTTTAGCTTTGTGCACACAACAATTATTGTACCTCATGAATTTACTTCAAGCACAAAGCATTTAGCAGAATGTTCAGTCATACTGTAATTACCAAAAGCAATTGCCATGTGCCCAGCATTGTGTGCTATTATTAATACTTCTACAAATGATGATTAAATGCTTTTCATGTATTAGGTACCAAGCTGAATTTAGCCCCATATCTGATTGTCCAATGACATCAAGTTCCTTGAAGCTAGTTAAAGTGAAAAACAAAATAAAAAGAACAAGAAACTTTGTGACAAGTGAAATGACAAAAACAAGCTGGGAATTTATGGGAACGAACAGGAAAACACATGTCTCTGTTTGGACTGGAGGGCAAGGAAAACTGCTTATCAGAGTTAAAGTTGGAAATTATGATAGAAAGGAAAAGACTGATTTTTTAAAAATATTTAGAATGCAGAATTACTAGAACCTGGTGAGAAATTAGATGTTGGTAGGGATGGAAGAAGCATCCTTGCATTTCTTTGTTATTTGAGGCGTGGTTGAAAAAGCACACATCAGAGAAAGACACAAAAATATGCAAACCCATCAGAGAACCTGCTGTAGACAAAAAGGTGAGTAAGCTGAGTAGACAGGTGGAGAGTTAGATGAGCTAGATTACATACCTATATATCACTTATATATGCATATAAATACCTATTTATGTATCACAGCTTACATATTGTATCTATTTGTAGATATGCATTTAAAAAATAGAATCATGTTGTGTAAATAATTTTGTGGCCTCCATTTTTTGGTGTTGTTAATGTATCATGAACCTATGTTCACCTCAGTTCGTATAAATCTGTAACGTTCTATCCAATACTGATGTAGAAGTCCATTATATAGGGAAAAAATGTCAGTCAATAGGACGTTGGACAAATAAACTCTAGTGTATCCTCTAAAGACCTGTAAACAGCAGATTACATAATCATAATTTTGTATGAGAACAATTTCTTTAGCAGAATATTTTGGAGGAGCCATTAAGGAGAAAAGGAGATTATTTCAGAAGCTAATAAAATATTCTATGTAACAGATAATTAAAAGTCTGGGCTAAAAACAGTGCAACTAGCAAAGGAAAAATTAAACCATAGAGGACATCAATTATGAGTAGAGCTTGTCAGTATCAAATACGTAGAAAAGGGGAATTGTACTCTAAAGATATTTAATATGCACAGTCAGATGGGTTTATGACTAATAACATAGTAGTGGTAGAAGTAAAAAAAAAAAAGCAATAAAAAATGAAATTGAGGGTTTGGGCTTGATGGCAAGGAATAAGGGGATATAATTTATCTGGCCCAAGAACACTGAAGGAAGCCTCCCTGTGGGTGATGAGAGTGAGATACTAAGTACAGTTTTCAATGTTGCATTTGAAGAACTTGTCAGACATTCTGAAGGATGTGCCTATAGTTCAACAGAAGAAGTTAGGTTGGGACTGTAACTCTTGGTGTCTTCTTTACAGAGGTCATAATTGTAGTTTCTGGTCAGGAAGATGGTGCAGATGGGAAGCACTGAGAGCAGGAAGCTAAGCAATGAAAAGGAGGACCCAGAGAGACAGGGGTAGAGGAGAGAGAGCCCTAAGAGTGTTGTCATGGTGGGAGAAGGAGGCCAGTGCTGCTTTGGGATCCATCCAAATAAGTATCAAAATGTCTTCAATAGGTTTGACAAATTGGAAGATACAAAATTACCTTAGTAAAAGTAGTTCTAGTCAACAGAGAGGGAGAGAACCCAGATTATGAGTGACGAGGAAGTAAACGAACTTGAGGAAGTAGAGGCAACAAAGGCCAACTTGTTCACGGAGCTTGGCTTAAAGGAAAAAGAACAACTGAGTGGGATTCCAGGAGTCAGAAGAACATGTGTAAGTGCATGTGTTGTGCCTGCAGTCATCATCCTGTGTGCATGCATGGCTGAGAAGACTGGAGAAGCTTTAACATTTGCGAACTGCAAGAATGCAGCTAATGAGAGACAAATACTTAGAAAAGAAAAGAATAAACAAGGACACAAGGTATGAGGTTCAAAACACTGGTTGAGAGATTATCCCTTGAAAGAATACATTTTTCTGTTAAGATGGAGAAAAGGGAGAAAATTAGGTACAAGGGAGATGAAAAATAAGTTCATGGTTGGCTGTCTCAGGCAGTATGTAAACAAATGTGGTGGAATTGAGTGCCAAGAAAAGGCAAAACCAAATGCAATGGGGATAGTTTGACAGGGTCTCAATTTATTTCTGGAACCTTGGTTTATTAGGTTCCACAGTCATGAAGATATGTGGAAATGGTTAGCAAAAGGAGATTTAGACGGACTTCGGAATGATAATAAAACCATACTGGGGAGTTGGGAATGATACGGCAGCTAAGAATCACAGAATTCTGCCCTCACGTTAGCAAATAAACATTTCCACTTGTACCAGTTTATCCTCCCTCAAATCTGGAGAATGAAACACTTTCGCCTCCTTCATAAAACTAAACCCTCCACTGTACTCCAACTTCAAGCCTCACCCTTGAGTGAAGGATCTTACGCTGACAATTCTCTCCTTTTAATGTTTTTTTTTTTTTAATTCTCTGTTTGAAGTAAAACCACTTGCCTCTAGTTCTACACATTCTCAGCTTGCTTTTGCTTCCCAAATTCTTAAATCCTGAAATGTACACTTAGCGACTTCTTCAACACTCAACTTTCTTAATACCAGCTATCTTGTTTTTATCCCTGTATCTATGTGAGAGCTGATCTCCGAAAGGCTACCTGTAACTTGATAAACAAAGTGGCTTTATCTCAGTTTTATTCTCCATCACTTCTCTGAAACTTTTAAACTCTAGGTATCCCTTAATACCCTATGTACAAGCATTGCTTTTAACTTCTCTTCTGTAGGATAAATTTTAAATTTGCCATGTTTTTTGGGTTTTCCAACAACCACAGTTTTAGAACCAAAATTGAAACTTACAAATTTGTGGAGGAAATTTTGAAAACTATAGTGTTTCATATAGTCTTTAATGGCAAAATATTAAATAATACAGTTAAATTATACCTTAAATTATTTAGTTTTTGCAAAAAAGGATACATCTCAAGAACCTGGGGCTGACCTGGAAAATCTTAGAAATTTTTGATCACAAGGTAGCAATGCCATTTATGAGATTATGTTTTAGGCTGAACTAGAATAAATTCTGTTGGAGGATAACAACCTTAATTCACAATATTAATAGATCAAGTCAATAAAATAATTTTAGATATCCCTGATTCCTTAATAAATGTTGTTAAAGCACAAGAAAGTCCAAAATATATTCCAGACAAAAGTGTTCCACATAATATACTTCACCAAAGGTAAAAATTCAAGGAATAACTTTTTAAAGTCCCATAAATATTTATTTTTGGTCTTGGAACTGTTTCAATGTTCTGTTTTAACCATCAGCTCTTCAACTCTGCAGCCTTGGTTTGTGAAAGTCGTAGTGGGAAGTGCTGGGAATGTGAAAGTCAAGAAAAAGGCACAACCTCCTTCCATTGTGAAGTGAGAGGCTAGTGAGGGAGACAGCTGTTCATTAAGTCATTACACAAATTATGATAAATGTACTACTGAAACAAGATTCCAAAAAGGAAGTGCATGAGTCTGTGTGATTTGAAGACAAAAAATAGATTTCCCTAAGGAAGTGATGTTTGAACTGAATCTGAAGGAGGACCGGGATAGGAGAGAGGTGTAGGGAGTGCAATGGGTGGACAGAATAGGATCATTCTCGAACTAAGAACTTCATGCAAAGGTAATTGAACACAGGACAGTAGCGTTTGTGTGAAGAAATGGAAGTCTGTTTGCAGTTAAGCTGTAAGCGATGGCTGAGTGAGGTGAAAGTACCAGAGAGGATGGCAGAGACCTTGCTCACCTATAGCATTGCCTACATGCCTAACACAGAGAAGATGCTTGATAAATATTTGAGGAGTGAATAAATAGATCACTTTTTAATGTTGAAAAGATGCCACTTTGGGGACTAAACAAGAGAAGAAACAGCTCCCCATGATTTCTAACAAGATTGGCATTTAAGAGACATTTGAGCCTGCAGTCACACAGAAAGAGAACAGCTCCACATTTAAATTAAGGCATGCCATACAACAAAGGGGCTTTACCACTGTGCGGAATCAAAGGACCAAGAAACAAAGACAAAACTTACTCCTTTTAAGTTCACACACAAACCAAGGGAATATTCATGATAGAAATGTTGCCAGATTCTAGGATCCACTAGTATTGATTTAACTCCGCAGTCCTTATTCACTGGCCTGTAATGCGAGCAAATACTGTATTCCTAATTAAATATCTTAAAGTCAATATTCCTGAAGGCTCTACCTTCAGCTTTACAAATTAGTCTTTAATTCGGATGCTTCAATATTACCACCTGGTAGAGATTTCTATAATATAACTTGGTATTTATTTTTCTAAAACTGATACTTTTAACTGAAAACCAAATTTTAGGACTGTATAACACTCCCTTACTTACATGAGTGCCTTCTGGAACTTTCTTGGCAGTCAAGGGCAAGACCTTTGCTATCAAGAGCTCTTGACTGAAGGGTAGCAGAGAGGATTTTTAGGGCAGTGAAGCTCTTTTGTGTGATACTATAAGGATGGATGCATGTCATTATGCATTCATGTGTCCAAACTCATAAAATGTACAAAACTAAGAGTAAACCCTAAGGTAAACTCTATATTTGGGGTGATTGATATGTGTCAATATAGGTTTATCGATGGTAACAAATGTTACCACTCTGGTGGTGGATGTTGGCAATAGGGGAGGCTATGCCCTTGTGGGAGCAGGGAGTCTCTGGGAAATCTTTGTACTTTCTGCTCAATTTTGATATGAACCTAAAACTGCACTGAACGAAATAAAATCTTTAAAGCCATGGTATATTTATACAATGGAATAATACTCAGCTATAAAAAAGAACAAATGCCAATTTCAGCAACATGGATGGACCTGGAGATCGTCATACTAAGTGAAGTAAGCCAGAAAGAGAAAGAAAAATACCATATGATATCACTCATGTGGAGTCTAAAAAAAAAAAAAAAAAAAAAAAAAAGACACAAATGAACTTATTTACAAAACAGAAACAGGTTATCAAGAGAGGAAGGCTGTGGGAAGGGTTAAATTGGGAGCTCAAGATTTAAAGATACTAACTACTATATATAAGCTAGGTAAACAAGTTTCTTCTGTACAGCACAGGAAACTACATTCAATGTCTTGTAGTAACCTATAATGAAAGAGTATGAAAATGAATATATGTATGTATATATATGACTGAAACATTATGCTGTACACCAGAAATTGATACAACATTGTAAACTGACTATAGTTCAATTAAAAAATTCTTTAAAATCAAAAAAAAATAAAAATAAAAAGATTGATCTAGAAGAGCCATGTTAAAATTTGACAAAATAGACTTAAGACCAAAAGAAGAATAAAAGAGTAAAGGCCCCTCCGACAAAAGTATTATCATAATCCCATCAGCTCATATAGTCTAATAATTCATGGTATTTTCTGTATCTCTCTTTTGTAAATTAAAGAAGGATAAATAACCTTGCCCTACAGAAATTACAGACAATATTCCAAGTTAAGGGCTGTGGAAAAAGGAATATGCCAACTAGTACGTGACTTCGAAAAGCCAAATGCTATTTCTTTAAATTTCTGACTATTTTAATTCTCACTAGAAAGTCAAGAATCTTCTTGAGTTTGTTTTCTGAATTCTTGTTCCAAACAGACTACTATTTTTTGGTTTTTTTTCTAAATTAAATTCTATTATTTGTCTATCAAGTTATATTTTAATATCCACAGTGGGAGCACTATGTATAAAACTATTTGGCGTTTTATTAAACAATGTATTTTCTATCCAATTTTATGAATTAGAGTGATGTCCAAGCTAGTGACTAATATTTAGGGAGTTTTAACACTTCTTTATCTTCATGTGATATGTCATGTCATCTCCACATGATACTCATTAGAACATAAATCTTTTTCTAATTGAAATGTGTTCACAAAGATATTTTTGGAGATTTTACAAGTCTTGAGATAGTTGGATACTCAAAGATCTATAATAAAGTCAGAGTTAAGAAATAATGATCTGTATGTTCCTTCTCTGTACATGTTACACAGTCAAAGAGCATATGATTTATCATGTTTATCTTAATTTATGCTGCAAATATGTTCTTTTACACATGAGAAATGTTCTTGGAAATTGATGTATATTAACTTTCATATGATATAAATTGCTAAGTTATTTAAATGGACATTGTTGTTTAATCATCCCTTACACTAGTTTATAAGTATATTGAGGTCCAAAGTCTTACTTGTATGATTTCATCTGTTTAGTTGGGCACTGACCCCAAACATATGCTGTTGAAGAACTGAGATAGACAAGAGCTATGTTTAGGTGTTCAGGGTAGGAAGGATGAATGAAGTTTTTCATTTTTAGGTAAACAATAGAAAACACCTCCTTAAAATTTTTTATTAAAAGAAATGGGAAATTTTAATTCATAATCAAATTGTAAGCTCCAGAAATTATAAAATTTATCACTCTAATCATGCTCATCTTTTTCAGCACTATTAGATAAGAACACACACACACGAACACAAACACACACACATACATGAATATGTGAACATTAAGTTCAAATTTAAATTGAAGTTTAGAAAATTAGAAAATGGTTTATAGTGACCATTTATCAAAAGCATAAAATGTATATCAAAAGTATAATTAAAATATCTGGTGGGGATAGAATAATTTAATAAAAATAATGTAAAACTGTAATTGTTTTGAAGATTTTCATCATTTTTTTCCTTTTTATGATTCCACTATTATTAGGAACCTGAGTAATATAGTTGCTTCCTCCAAATGTCACTTTTTAATTTAAGATAGCTTGGTCTCTAGTCTGATGCTGGTTGTAGGTAGTCCTTCCTGAAAAGATTAAGATTAGATGGAAAGAGAGTGGAAGTCTGTAAAATTCTCAAAGATGAGAACAATGTATGAATCCATTTATTAGCACCCAAAAATGAGAAGGGGTGTAATTCATGATAAAAGGAATAAAAGGAATAAAAGGAATTCTTAGCAAATGTAGTAATTTTTAAGGGTTGATCCAAAGAACGTGTACACATGAAAATTATAAAGTTAAAAGACTCACGTTGATTCATAGGTGATTGAATTAAGGCAGGTTATCAAAGGAAAATTATACAGCATCACAATTCAAAGATAAAGCCCTGAAAATTTAAGAAGTTTAATAAGCTTGGAGACAACTCATTTAGGAGTAAAAGCCTGACATCTGAAAACATCACAATGATAAAAGGAAGACTTGACTGAAATAACCTTCCAGTGTGATGGCTCTGATATATTTGGAGGGTTCTAAGTTTTGAAGTCTACCATAGGATTTAAGTACACAGCATCTTAAAATGTCAGATATATTAGCAGCTACTAGAAAACCATTTTGTAGCATCAATAATGTGCACACACACAGCCAATTCTCAGAAGCAACACCTGGGAGAGGTCCTAAGGATGTTATGGCCTGACATCTGTTTGCTTTCATATGCTTAGAAACTAAGATGCAAAGAGTTAACTCTCAACTTTCCCAGCTTATCCCCTCAAAATTCAGTTTTTGAATACTGACTCATCTAGCTAGCTAGGTTAACCGGGATACATTTTTTAGTCTCTGTGTCTCAGTTTCCTCATTTTAACACAGTATCTACCAATAGGGTTGTTAAAAAGATGAACGCTCTTGAAAGAGGGCCAGGCATGTCATAGGTTCTCAACATGATGAGAACTTAGCATTTGCTGTGGTGTGGTTGTGGCCTTTTGCTGCTTCAGTACCTAGCAGAAAAGATGGTTTGTGACGGGGATGTGCCAAAACATCCAATAGGAGGTGCAGAGGGAGGTGAAATTGATAGTTTGACAATCTCTGATTTATTCCCTTGTGTTTCAGTGTGTTGCATTCTCAGGGTACTTGCCTCTTATGGGACTTACAGACCAGCAGATAAGATAGATAGAATTTAATAATGATGATATCAGATGAATGTTTTCATGGCAAAAATTAAACCAGAAAAATACACATTGATTCTAATTTTATTGTAGATAAAGTTAATTAGGTAATCAAGAATGAAGACTGATGATAGATGATTGATAGATAAATAGATATAAAATTATATTTCAGTTATATTACAGGTAGTTTTTGAGATATGAAAAGAGTATTTGATAAGTTAATATATATGCACCCATGTTAAAATTGCTAAGCATTGATATAATAAAGTCCATCTGCTATAATTACACTGTTATAATACAATAAATTCTATCAGTATAATTACAGTCTTATATTACAGCAGGGATTACCAACAATCTTATGTTGTACCAACTACAGGTTCTCAATATTAGAAAAAATAAATAAAAGCTAATACATTTCTCTAAAATGTTAACTGTATCCAACATTGCCAAACACTGCAAAGCACCACCTTACAGGGGTAACATTCAACTTGATTAATATAATATTTTTTTTCTCACAAGTGGAATCATGTCACTATAATTCAAGGATCCTGATGAAGAAGTAATGGCTAAAGTGAAATTTCTGACAACTGGCAATATAGCCATATCATATAGATCAATTTGGTTATGATTTGTCAAAGAATCTTAAATTTTTTCCTATCTAAACTTTCACAAACACAAATAATAGATCTCTTTCTATATTCTCTGCAATAACATTTGCAGTAAATTTAATTTATAATACTGTACCAGGTATCCAGTGCTCTACTGTCATTGAGATTATTGAAATGATAGATCTATCAATCCAAATGGCAGAACTTGGACCAATCTCGTCTATATTAAAATTACCTTCTCGGTAAGGAACCTATAATTCTTTCCTTTTCTTTCACAACTTTGCCTCTATTTTGAGTTTTATGAATAATTGCTTTTCTACTGATCAAAAACAAATTCTAGTATACTAGATACACTATCATTGATCACTATAAGTAGTAATGTAGGAATAAAAATATATTTATGTTTCAAACTAAAACTGACATCTCTGTAATAAGACCTCATACACAATCTAGCACATGGCTATCTTTCTGCCTAGGGAGAAAGACAGCATGGGCTTTATGAGTCAAGATCTGGTCTAATAAAATACTGATGAGTTATTTGCCTATCACTCTTTTAGTGTTCTCTTTGCCTCCTCTGATTTGTTAATATGTTGAAGGGATTGCTATTAATTAAGACAATGCCACAGAGTGCAAAATCATAGCAAAAATTCCACAGCTCTCTGTTCTCAGTCATGAAGAGTATTGTGGGAGTTGTTTGTCTAAGATGATGAAGGATAAATTAATATAACATGTTTTGAAAACATGATTTTAATTCTTTTAGGTGGTAGGTTAGGTTGTTTATTTAAGATTGTACTTGTTTTTTGAGGAGGGCCTTCAAACATGATTTTAAGTGGCAGCAAATTTGGACTCTGGCAACTGGATTCACACCTTTTTTTCCTCTCCAGAGGGGCATCAGTTGTGTTGTGTTGATTTTTACAAATCTTCAGTATGCAAGAGAAAAGCCATGGTCCCAAACTGGATTTTTTTTCAGAGTATTTTTGGAAAGCTTGAAGAACAAAACCTAAAATAATAATGTAGCTGCAGCCCTCAAGCAATTAGCTTTATGGAAATCAGTAAACTTAACTGATTTCCTTAACTAAGTTGTTCTTTATTTGAAGTACCACAGTCCTCAAAATTGGAAATTGTAGTTCAGGTCTCTGATCTCCTTTGCTTTTACATTGTTATTTGAAAGAATGGACAGTCTTCCTTCAAAATGGAGAGAAAGGTTGTTCCTCCTCCAGAAGGAATTGGGACCAAAAAAAAAAAAAAAAAAAAAAAAAGATTGACAATGGAAATCAACAGGTCCTTTCAAACAATACCTTGGCTAAAAAAATCAATCAAAAATTTTGTGTTTTAACAATTGAAGGAGCAAGTAATAATATGTATACAGTTAGTGGTGTCAATTATGAATGTATATAGGGAAACTTAAGTTCTTCATGGTCTGAGTTCTGATGTTAGCTTATTTAATTCTCAGTGAAGACACCAAAAGATGAATGCCAATGGAAATGAACAGGTTCTTTTAAGTTTCACATGTGGTTAGTTTCGGCAAGCCTAAAGCAATCAACTAGGTCCAGTGAGTAGAAAATAACCAGTTATTTCCCATTGTCTAGATACAGCAGCTTAATTGCTATCATTGCATTCTGTAACCTGTTAGCATCACATACTACAAAACACAGAAGAATTTACAAAAGAACAAATAGAAATTCAATTACAGAATAATCTAAAACATATGATCGTGGCTGTTAGTGTTTCAATAAAGAAATAGATTCCCATTTGTTTTCCAAGTTTTATTTCAAAACAGCTAAGTCAATCATGAAAGGAATTGTTTCTAGTAGAAAGATCTGTGAATACCTACGAGCCAGAGGTTCTACCCAAAGGGCAGAAAGAAAACTGTTGTTCAAGAAATGAATCCAATGGAGTGTGTCTACATTTATCTTTTACTGCACCTACTGAATTAAAAAAGTATTAAGCAAATAATTGATGACCCTTGAGGGAAAAAAACAGAAGCAACGTACCAAGGATCTGCTTTTTTTTTTTTATTTGGAATTGAACTGTATTTTACAAATTGGTAATTCAATCACAAGACTCAAAATCAAAGCAATACTAAAAGATAGAAATTAAGATTTTCAGTTTGTCTCCTGTCTTGATCCAAATGATTCCCACCTACCAACGCTTATTAATGTCATTAGTTTCTGATATAGCATCTTGCCTTTTCCACGTTTAAATAAAGAATATATAAACATGTGACTAGATAGGGAACAACATAAATATATTCTTATTGAAAACCAGTACAGTTTAACATTTTTAGCTGTAAAGTTCTGTAAGTTTTAACAGAAGTGTAAATTTGTGAAGCCACCTCCAAATTCAGAATACAACTGAGTCACATCACCCACAAGAACCTTCAGGCTACTCCTGTGCACTCCGATTCTCTATCTCTAACGCCTGAAAATTATTGCTCTGTATTCCCAAACTATAAGTTTATCTTTTAAGAATGTCCTATGAATGAAGTTACACAATACGTAACCTTTTGAAATTGGCCTCTTTCTCACAGCATAGCATCTTTGATATCCACTCAAATTACTGTAGCTCATTAGCAATACATGCAAGTTCCTGTTTCTCTGAAGTCTCACTAGTTGAGCATTTTGTCAAATTTGACTTGTTTTTTCTTCTATTTGTTTACAGTCATCTGTATGATACTAAAAAAACAAATATTATGGGTAAGCATCATTCTTCTGTTTTTGTTAAAATTATATAAAAATACATATATCCATACATATATATGCACACATGACTTCTCTAGGGAAGGTGTCAGAAGGGTTGTCAGGGTAAAGACAAGATGCTTGTCTCTGATGCTAATCACTCAACTTGGACCACTGAGTCTGGAAAAATTACTGTAAGAAGACCAAAAAAATATATCCTCAAACAGTAATTTGAATACAGTTTGTAAAGCCAGTCTGTATTTCTTTTTATAAATTTTTCTCCTTCACCTCTTTTATGTGTGCATCCCTATAGTTTGTTTTATTTTACTGAATGCAAACATGCTCTTTTAAACACAAGGACAAAATAGATTCCTCCTAAATTTTGTAACTATTTCAACACAATTTTATATAGTTGTTTACTTGCTTGCTTTTTATTGAATTACCTTGCCAATTGTCTCCATTTCTCATTTGACTTGGCTAAACACAGGGAAAGTTTCAGGTAGGAAAAATTAAATTTAGACTCTTCTTTCCAGCACAGGTGACCATAATTCTGAGCCTTGATTTAAGTACTTGGACTCAGAGTTTTGCAATAGTTACGCCTAATATTTAAGGTTTACTTTTTCTTCTTAACTTTAAAACTTCTTTTTAATTCTTCAATTCTACCTTTTAATGATCTTAAATGTAGGAATTGTTGATGATGCTATAATATTTTGATTCACTATTTAAAAGGAGTAGTTTGAATTTGCCTTTAAGTATTAATTTTGGATTTATTTAGGATTTCCTGTTTCTTTTAAGCATT
The DNA here is from genome assembly GCF_036321535.1 of Camelus dromedarius. Taxonomy (NCBI): domain Eukaryota; kingdom Metazoa; phylum Chordata; class Mammalia; order Artiodactyla; family Camelidae; genus Camelus; species Camelus dromedarius. The sequence continues at coordinate 16,783,885 of NC_087465.1, read as the reverse complement.
GATTCTATGGTTAAAAAGACTCCTTAAGGGCTACTATTCCATATTATGAATATATATTTTTGAATTTTTAGAAACAAATTATGTAAAAGTGCATTTATAGGCCTATTATAAGACTAAGAGAGAAGTATTTATTTTTGATATCAGCCACTGAGTGGGAAATATTTTACTTTGACAGTGAAATGAGAATAATATATCCATTATTAGAAAAAATTTATCTAAGCAGGCTAATTCCAAGTATAATGTTAAAGTAAAATTACTATAATAATTTCATATACAAGAATTTTAAAGAAAGTAGGTATGAATCAGATGAATTATTGTGTGACATTGAATAGTGTTATTACTTTGAACTTTAACCTCTTAGATTATATGTCATTTAATTAACCAAATAAAATTATTTTGATTGCTACTTTGAAACTTCAGCACAATTAAAACAAAAGTATATGCACTAAATATACATATATATCTATTCTCTTAATTAATTTGTTTTTAATTGTCAAATTCCTGTGTTTCCTAGTGGTTTTTGTTCGATTACAAATTTATTTGATCATATTCTTACATAGACTTGTCCTGAATTTATGTAGATGGGTTTCATAAGTAAACATACTTTCTGACTAGACCACCGAGAATCAAAATTCATGTACCAAGTAAAATCACTTCCTTCAGCGATTCTTAGAGAGGTTGTATGACACATGGTGATTCATATGTTTAGTATTGCATGGCATGTTTTCAACAGGACTAACAAGTTTGAATGTACTCTGAGAAGAGTGATCTAATGTGACAAATTGTCTGAAAACAGTTTTATTAGTTACGGTTTATTTATTTCCCGCCTTTATATAGTGCATGTATATAGTTGCTTGCCAACTATGTTCAGATACTGTTCTCGATGTTGATGACATATCTGTGAACAAAGCTGTTTGAATCTATGTGGAAATGGCTGGAAAAGTTTCACCTGCACACATATAAAGTTCACAAATTTATAACAGTTTTTGAACAAGATCACTTTCAAAAATCTGGAGCAATATATTCAGCAAATATGTATCGAGCATCTACTATGTTGCAATCACTGTGCTTGTGGCTGAAAGTGCAGAGACACAAATCACGAACCCTCCTCCAAGAAGATCACAGTACGATCTGCAGTTATAGAAGCAGAATAGCGGCTGCAGATGGCAAGGAGCTATACTGGGATCAACATTAAGTCATTATTAACTATTATATCATTTTACTACAAGACGGTCTTAAAAAATAGGCTGACTTATACTGTAATGAGCTCCTTGTCTTTCAGATGATGAATTATTACTTTTCAAGATTATTTAAGTAATCCTATAGAAGGCAACACAGAATATAACATCTGAAATATATTTGGCTTCTATTTCCCGCTTGGTCACTTCCTGGTGATGTTTAAGAGAAAAGTGATTCATTAAGTTGAAGTTCTGTCATTGTCTTATAATAGGACCTTATTTTTTTGGTGAGGGGATAGGGAGCTATTGTATGAATGATCTAAGTTAATACATGTTAAAAAATTTTGTGATCTGTAAATATGCATAAATATAATATTTTTCTATTTTGATAAGGGGACTACTGTATTGTTTGAGATGTTAAAGGCTAAGTGAACTCTAGATTTCCTTCTTAAATTAAAGCCCTCCCAATTCTAGAGCTGGAAAAGATCACACAAATATTTTATCAAATTTAATTTCATAAGTGTTATATGATAACATTTGTTACATCTAAAGATATACAAATTATGGAAACAACAGATATCAAATTATATGTACACTAGCTAATGGCCAAGAAGATCCTAGAAGTAAATTATTTTGTCTTCTTTGCCTTGCCCTTAAAAAGAGTTTGAAGCCTAAAACTTTGCTAAAAATATTTTACCATTTTTCTATAATGTTCTTCTGGACTCTTTGTAAACAGAACATCTATGATGTAATTTAAAAAAAAAAATTGATTCTGAAAATGTTCACTTTGCAAGCCAGCATTTTATAATTATTATTTTGAGCTTTTTTCATTTTAATAGAACTTTGAAAGATGACCAGGAAAAAGATGTTATACAGTGCTGAAGTATTAGTTGTATGTGTGTGTAAGAGAGTATTTTTATGATAGCTGAATGCAAATAATTATATATATCTTTAATTTTTATAGTTTCAAAGCATTTTAGTTATACTGTAAATAATGGCATATTACTGATCTGTTCAAAATAAAACATTAAGTTATAAATATTAACTTTAAAATAAGTTAAATCTCAGAAAAGTCAGGACACTTAAGCTGATAATCTTACAAAATCAAGAACCTATGTACATTTCATGACTCTGAAAAGCCAAAGGAATAACATTTCTTTCAAAAATACATTTTTGCTATTACCTTTTTTTATGGCATTTTATTGGTTTCAGGTGCAGTGGGGAATAGTTAAAAAGTATATAATATTGAAAATTACAGTTCATTTTCATATTTATTTCATAAATAATTACTTTTAAGAAAACTACCTTTATATAAGATTAGAAATATGCCAACAAACATGACAACAAATTTAAATGTGTACTGTATATCTAACTGAGCTGAGTGAATATAATTTTAATTTTACTGTAATTATAAATCGTTCTTGAAGGCAACAAAAGTAATATGATGAATAACACTTCAGCTAGAAATAGACTACAAAGCCCACTTACAGTTGTGTATAAGTGTTTGTTAGGGAAAAAAAACTATCTTTAAATATTCACTCTCTGTAGGGCAAATGTTTTAGGTGGTTTTGCCAATAAGAATGATTAACTGAGCTTATGATCTCTTAGCTGGCCCCGTATTGTTTTGAAGAGATGTCAAAGAGCCATTGAACACAGACTTAGAATTTTTCAGCACCCAAGAGCTATCATTAAATGAAAGTCTCAATGAAAGTACTGTCATGTGGCCAGTGACGTTTCTTTGCAAATATAAGTCTACCAGCACCACAAAATGCAGTTGGCTGATTTTTGCAGCTGATGGCCTTTCTCATTAAAAAAGATCATTAACCAATAATCATAATAAGACATTATTTATTTGTTGATTTGTTGAAAAGAATCCAATCCTGGCAAAATACTATGAATATCTAGCAGGGTTTAATATAATTGAAACATCTCTTTTTTTGGTCTTTGGTTATGTGTGGAGACAAACTCCAAAGACAGAAGAGAATTTAATTATCTAGAGGAGTCAGAGTAACAAGATGTTTTTGTCAAAACCTTTCAAGATATTTAGGAAAACAATATTTTTGGAAATTATCCAGGAATTATGAGATCGGTATGTGTGTGCACTAAAATTAAATGGGTGATGGCCATGATTGTCCATTTTATTTTCAATTTGTAGAGAAAAATCAAAATAGTCATTTAAGTTTGATTTAAAAAACAGCTGCAATGCAACATTTTCTACCTAAGAACAAAAGTACACTGACGTTATTTTATTAATATGTTTTAATAGGAAACAAGTGGGCATGGTTATGTGAGTTTCTGAATTGCATTTTCTTCTCCAAACTACATTATATCACAAAAGCAGTAAAAACAAGCAGAACTCTATGTTAAACATGGACTTTTAAAAATATACAGTCTCCTGTTTATTTTAGTCACTTTTCATTTCACAACCAAATGAAACATGCATATAATTTTAGAAATCACATCACTGAAAGAGAAATCAAAATCACGCTCACATATATTCCAAAGTAAGCATCCCTCTGAAAAGCATGCCCGACTTATTTTAAAGGTGCATTATTGGCTGATTTAAAGGCAGACAGGGGCTGTGGGGCCACATTCCATGACAGAGAGCCTCCAGGGACATCTTTGATCATTCTTTGTGATGCATAAAATATGTCACAGTTGTACTATAAAAGATATCAGACATCAGGTAAGGCTGTCATTTGCCCTTGTAGTATTATATTGGAAAAATACGGCTTTTCTCTCTTGTGCTTGTATGGGATTACTGCTCATGAAAACACAGCCTATTTAGTCTGTGTGCGACCATTATCATACCCCTGGTTTCTTTCAAAAGAAAGTAGTCATAAATAAACATGCTAAAGAGAATAGATCTGGTTGATATTTTGTTTCAACATTCACCCATTTCATAAGTTGTTATAAGCTGTGAATATGTTAAGTACTGGTCTACATTAAAGCTGGGTTCTACAAAAGGATTGCATATTTCTCTAGAGACGAGTTGCTTTCATTTGATTTCTGTTATGCATACATCTTAGTTTACTTCAAAATCGGAACCTATGTCACAAATGATACTTGTAACAAAAGAACAATAGCAGTAAACTATTCCAAAATGTTACATTATTTCTCAGCTCCTCACATGTTTTTTAAATTACACATGTGGGTGCGAGTTAGCTCTACTAACATATTCAAGATAAAAGAAACTATAATTATTTGTCTGTTGTAACAACAGTATCTTTCTTTTAAATTTACCTTTCACGTATTAATACACATAAAATCTTTTTACCTTATACCTGGGTCAGTGTTTCTTCATATTTTTTTTTAAGTGGCGATGAGGCTGATGTAAATATTCATTTGGGGAAAATGATTTTAAATTGTATAGAAAATTCGGAAAACTTTTAATATGAAATCCAATTGAAAAGTGACTTTTACCTGTGAAAACTCAAAGTAATTACTGAAGTTTTACCAAGTTTAAGGATTTCACTGATGCCGGTAATACTGGCAATATTTACTAGAGGCTTGGTCAAGTGTGATGCTCTTGTCTGAAAGTATTTGGCTACTAAACCAACAAAACCCAAACAAATAAGATACACACAGTATGCTGAATGTGTGTTACATCTGAGCAGCTGACAAAAATTTTGCTAAAAGAATGCAAATATGATGTTCAGATGATTTTTGATCTGATTATTTTGTTGTCTTTTAAATAAATAAAGATTCTCAGTTTCTTGTTTCTAAGTTGCAAAGTGCTGCTTCTCACACTTAAAAATTTAGCGATTTATTTCTAAATTGGGAAGGAGGAACCCCTCTTAATGGAGAAAGAACATACGGTATAACAGACCGGATCGATTAAAGGCCTCCCTCCATCTGGCACAAGTCTAGAAAAGTTGTTGCCATATGTTTTGAACAGTACAGCAAAACTAACTGTTTTATACTGTCACCACTGCCAGATTTGTTTTATAAATTGTATTTTGTTTTAATATATATGCATAGATGTATGTAGCTATATGTAGATCTGTATATAAAAAAAATCAGCTATACTATTATTTATGATTGCTTAATTTGAAAGCAGACACTATATAAAATTTTAAAAAGGCCCTTGGTCTTCTTGGTTCAGTATGAGAGGCAGTTGACAGCTTTAAATAATGAAAAAAATAAAAGAGAGAGAGAGAGGGAGCGGCACAGAGTTTGCTGTAATTTGTTTACTCAGTATTGTTTAAATCTTAAATGACTTCAGATTATTTTACAGAGTTCGTACTTGAGGATTACTGAAAAAGAATTATAACAACAAGAACTTAAGGGATAAAATGTATAAAATTCATGTGAATATTAAATACTGGTAATATCAAGGATGTATTCAGTAGTCCTGTCCTGTTTTTTTTATTAAGGTAAAATTTCATAAAGATAGATTTAAAAATCAGAATATATACGTTGCTGTTGGAAAAATAACATATCAGGTTCAAATGAAATTTAGGAATGTTAATCTCTTTTGCAGCTGCTATTTTTGTTTTATGGTATTTTTACAGCTGTTTTTAATTTCTTTTAAGAAATACTAAACCTTTAGGAGAATTCCCATGTGAACAACCACAGTACAGATAATTGGTTTCATTGCAATTCAGATTATGAACATCATTTTTCAGTTGTTACTTTCAAACTATATACATAGCTAAATCTGTAAGCCATTTTCTTTATTCAGCTACTATCAAAAGGGGAAAAATCGGTTAAAAGCATCACAGAGCCCTACTCTTTATCTGATAGTGTGCGACGTTTAAAAATATTTACCTTCCTCAATAGAGCATTAATATATCCTATATAATATGTGCAGATGTAACCTATATTTTTTTATTAAGAAAATCAGAACAACATAAATAACGAAAAAGTCTTTTAGACCTAAGGTTACTTTAATAAGTTTCAGAATTGGCATCTATCATGCAATCCTGTTTCAATACCTAACATCCTCTCCTTTGATTAATTATTACACAGACCGTATATCTTCATTTAGAAGCATCCTTGATTATCAGCCACACCTATACCATGCAGTTTTTAATAGAAGCCACCCGTCCTATGCAAGCCGCAGGGGAAAGTAATTAAATTTAATAGAAGCCGTCTTTGTTTTATAGCCACCCTCAATTTAAAGCCACAGGGGTAAGTAATTAAATTTAATAGAAGCCATAGCTTCTAAGCAAAGATATACAGTATCAGTTAGGTATGCAGAGGTATAGAAATAAGAAATACTCTACCTTGGGAGTTGTGAAGAGTGTGGTTTTAGAAGAAGCAACGTTAAAAAATGTAAAAGTTCACAAAATGCTTTTTTTAAAGTGATTCAAAATGGGTGGAGAAGGTATAGTTGTCACCCTGCATTTTTCAAACAGCAGTGAGAGAGGTGGGGCTGCTACACGTCCTTGCTAAAACCACAATAGCTTGGACAGTTGCCTGCTGTGAGCACTGGAGGCTTCTTTCTAATATCAGTTGGAGAAGTTCAGTCTTTCCTTCTCAAAACACAGAATGCCTTAGCTTGGTTAGCAGCAATTCACGGGACCTTAAGATTTTTGATATTCATAATATTCTGATATTCATATCAGATTTGAGCTGATAAAGGTTTTGTGTGTGCATGTGTGTTGTGTTGTGCTGTTTTTTGATTTGATTTTTAAATCACAGCAATGATGGGACCTCAGTTAGCATAGCCTGCCTCTAGCCAATGACTTGTAAAACCTGGTCTAGACTAGAAGCACCATTTGGGTGGTTAATTTCAGCATCATCCTAGGGCATGTTTTGGCAGGCTGTCTCACCACACCTTCTAAATATTTTGATGGACGTACCAAGAGGCTGAGGAAGAAGAACTGTAGAAGGCACACTGACCATATAAAAATGTTTGAGGCTTTTTTCCCCCCATAAAGCAGTATATGCCATATAACTAGCTTCAATTCTTAAATTTTACTTTGAGTTTTAATACATGTTTTAAAATTCCAATTTTTTCAAAATCACCAGGAATAGGTTTAATGCATGCTTTGTCATAAACAGTGCTTTAACAATGAGCAAGCCTCACATAGGGCAAAAGCCCAAAGTGGAAACAAAGCAGCTGGTAGTGTACCCAGTGATATTCTAAGTCCATTGCTTTTAAAAGATAGTTTATAGTTTCTTAAAAAGAAAGGAGAGCAGAGACTCTGAAATTCAGCAGCCCAGATGGTAAAAGACAATAGGGGCTCCCTGTAGGCATATGGTGCACAGAGAATGTACCAAGAATGTGTTAATAAGGAAATTAAAACTTGTATTTAAGTAGCATTTGAGTACAACATGGATCGTGACTAGGAGGGATGAGAACTGAGAACGGAGCTCAAAGAAAATCTATGTGTAATTGATACAGAAACAAGATGGTTTGTAACATGCAAATTTCATCATCAGATATCTTCCTATACTTATAAACTGTGGATCATCAAATTGTGTTTTTCCTTAGCACACGTACAAGCTTAGGTATTTTGTGGTTTATCAGTAAAAATGAAGTTTCTCACTATCCACTGTTATCTAAACTATTGCAGAGAACACACAGCCTGTGTGTGTGTAATAAATTCTTTGCAATGAATTGCTTTGCCTGTGACACTGCCTGCTGGCAACTGATAAACAGAGTCTTTCCAGTTGGGAGGAATTAAAACATCTCCAAATTTAGCCAAAAAACACAGCTTTCTTTTAATTAAAGAACCTTAATGTGCCAATTGGTATTTATTCCTGTATTTGTAGTTGCCTCATTTAAGTACCTATAGAATTTTTTTTCAATGTGAACTATTCAATATTCAGTATTAATGTGTGGACCATCTCAAACTCTGTTATCATTATCCCCACTTAACTGAGAGATATTTTCATATTTGCATTCCCTCCTTTTCAATCATTTTTAATCAGACTAAGGATTGATTCTTCCCTTTTTTCTATCAGATAATTACTTTCAATCAGGATTTTTCTTCTGTTTGGATTATTGAGACAGAGAATACTTTCACACAGTATTCTCCTGCCCTTGAAGAAAAGCAATAACCCTTTGCTGGCTTTCTAAGCTGATTCTAATGTTAATATTTTCAGAACAGATAAAAAGTTTTAAAAAAGTCTCATTTCCCTGACTGTGTTGTCAGGAGGGCCGCCCTACCTTTTCCCAGCGTGATTTTCTCATGTGTAGCTCACGTAGATCACTGTTCCCACACAAACTCATTCAGATGCTGAAATCAAAGTTATTTGGAATTACTTGTATTGAATTATACAACTTTCCTACTGAAAAATACAATGTCCGTTACTGTATTTTTACCTTCTCAAGGAGCTAGAAGTGGTAGGTTTCCTATTTCCATGTCCAGTGACATACCCTGAACAGATCTGGCAGTTTCCAGGGAATATAACGAGAAGAAAGGCTTTCCAGGTCACTCCAAACCCAGCTTTCATAATGCAAATGGTGCCTATTTCTGATGAAATCATTGCCTCGTATGATTGTGCCAAAATTTTCAGTCCTTACTAAAAGCTATAAATCAGTTCTTAGTTCTTAAAACTTTAAGGAATAAACTCTGAATGAAAAACATTTTGATTTTCATTAAGAGCATTAGAAATGTTTTACAAATCCTTATGTGAAAGGAGCAAAATATTTAGGAGTTTGAGACTAGCATGGTATAATTTATTAAGACATAAGTGCCAGCCCTACTTCTCCCATTAGACATGTGCACAATACACACACACACACACACACACAGCACACTAAAAGCTGATTTCTTCCACTGGAGATCTGGGGGAAAGGTAAGTTATAACTTGATGCAAATGGTGATTATGGCAATACACAAAGTGCTAAGGAAACTTAAAGTATATGGTTCAAGCAACAGCTCCACTTTGGCCATGAGAGTAGTCTCAGGTTAGGAGAGGGGGCGAAAGTGGTTGGAATATGACTGAACAACAAGACTAGCGAACTAGGAATGGAAATGTGGTTAGGGAAGCTGTGGATTCACCGTTGCCTCCATCAGAGGCAGTGACAACAAGCCCAAGGGCTTCTCTATTCCCGTTTCATAAGGGTGAAGAAGAGGTGAAGCCCATGCAGGAGGAGAAGGAGCAGGGATAAGGGAAAAGATACTGGCAACGTGGTCACCTGACTCGGGGCAGTGATTCTCATATACTGTAAACTGGTTCTTACTTTAATAGAGAGGACATGCATTTACTGAGACCAACCAGAACCATGATTGTCAGCACCAATATTCGGAAGTTCTATTCTACAAAGTTATTTTATGTGTAGATTATGTTAAAATGAGTTTCTGTTGATGCCTTTTTTTAAAGCCTGCAAATTGGGTTCCAAACTAGACATGCATTATGCCAATCTCCTTTTTGAGAGGCAGTATCATAGTGACATTAAAGAGTATTTTTAAAAGGTAAGATGCTCAATTCAATGACAGATATAATGTTCTAATTCTTCATGTATATTTATTTGGAACAATTTTCTATTTAGGTTGATTAACAATGATATTGGGATGATACTATGAAGAATTTTGAACATCAAAGATTTGCAAGCACCGTGGAAAGATTCATTTATACTTGATGTAGTTGTCATAATTTGTGTAACTTATTTCCTTCTAATTACTTTTATTGCCATTCTGAGATGATTATTCAAAATCCTCTCCCCTGGACTTCCTCATCACTCACCTTTCAATCTTATTCTTTCCAAAACATGACCAACAACTAACCTATCTGCTGACAACTAATTAACGTGTTTTTTTTTTTTAATTGTGGAAAAGAACACATAAAATGAGATCACCTTCTTAACAAATTTTGAAGTGACTAGTGCAGTATTGTTAACTATAAGCACAAAGTTATACAACAGATCTCCGGAACTTTTTCATCTTGCATGATGAAACTGTCACCCGTGGAATACCAACGCACAATTTCCGTAAATCTCTGACACCTGGCAACCACAGTTCTAATTTCTGCTTTGATGAGTTTGACTATTTTAAATACCCCATTTAAGTGGAACTATGTAATATTTGTCCTTTTGTGTCTGTCTTATTTCACTTAACACAACTCAAGGTTCATTTATGTTGTAGCAAATGACAAAATTTCCTTCTTTTTTAGGCTGAATAATATTCCATTGCCTGATATAACACATTTTTAATTCATTCATCCATAGATGAACACTTAGGTTGTTTTCACATCTTAACCATTGTGAATGATACTACAATGAACATGAGAGTGAAAATATCTCTTCGAGATTCTGATTTCAGTTCCTTTGGATAAATATCCAGATGTAGGATTGTGGGGACCATATAGTAACTCTATTTTTGAGGGGCCTCTGTATTCTTTTCCATAGTAACTGCACCATTTTACATTCCCACCAACAGTGCACAATGGTTTCATCTTCTTAACATCTTAACCAACAGTTGATATTTTCAGTTTTTTGTTTTGATTTTCCTTTGTTTTTATAATGGATTTTCCTAAAAATGTAACATGATATATTACAGTTTTGATTTACATTTCCCTGATAATTAGAGATGTTGAGCATCTTTTCATAAAACTGTTGGCCATTTGTATGACTTCTTTTGAGAAATGTCAATTTAAGTTCTTTGCCCACTTTTTAATTATTTGCTTTTTTGCATGTATTTATTGTTATTTTATTTTGTTTTTGCTATTGAGTTGTATGAATTTCTTATATATTTGGGGTATTGACTCCTTATCAGATATATGGTTTGCAAATATTTTCTCTTTCTTCATGATATGGTCTTATTAGGTTGTATGTCTCTAGAAATTTCTCCATTTCTTCTAAGTTATGCAATTTATTGGCATATAATTGTTCATAATTATTTGATTATTTTAAAATTTCTGTAGCATTAGTTGTAGTCTCCTCTTTAATTTCTGATTTTTTTAAATTTGATCCATATCTTTTTCCTTAGTTAGTCTAGCTAAAGTTTTGCCAATTTTTTGACCTTTCCAAAAATTCAACTCAGTTTTATGTTTTTATCTATTGTTTTTCTATTCTTTGTTTCATTGATTTATACTGTAATATTTATTATTCCCTTCCTTCTGCTGACTAAGGGCTTACTTTGTTGTTCTTCTTCTTGTTCCTTGAGGTGTATTTTTGGGTTATTTGAGATCTTTCTTCTTTATTAATGTAGACATTTATTGCTATAAACTTCCCTCTTAGTGCTACTGCTTTTACTGCATCCTATAAGTTTTGCTATACTGTGTTTTTATTTTCATTTGTCTTAGGATATCTTATAATTAAGCTTTTGATTTTTCTTTGTCCCATTAATTATTCAAAAGTATGTTGGGTTTTTGTTCACATATTTATGAATTATCTAGCTTTCCATCTATTACTGGTTTCTAGTTTTATTCCATTGTGGTTGGGAAGATACTTGGTATGATTTCAATATTCCTAAATTTGTCAACATTTGTTTGTTACCTAACATGTGATCTATGCTGGAGAATATTCTCTATGTACTTGAGAATAGTATCTATTCTGCTGCTCTTGGGTAGAATATCATGTATATATCGGTTAGAATCATTTAGTCTATTATTTAATTCCTCTGTATCATTACCTTCCATCTAGAAGTTCTATCCATTTTGAAAGGGGGTATTGAAATGTCCCATTATTGTGTTGCCATCTCTTTTTCTCTTCAGTTCTACTAATGTTTCTTTCATATATTTGGGGGCTTTCTAATTTGAGGTGCATGTATTTATATAACCATTTTTTCTTGCAGGTGAATTGACCCTTTTATCATTATATAATGTCCTTTTTTGTCTTGTGGCAGTGTTTGACTTAGAGCTTATTTTATCTAATATGAGTATGGCCATCCTTGCTCTTCTGATTACCATTTGTGTGGAATATCTTTCCACTTCCAGCCCTTGTATATCCTTAAACCTAAAGTAGGTCTCTTGTAGAGAGCATATAGTTGGAACTTTTTTCCTTTTTTTTTTTGTAAATCTATTCAGCCACTCTGTCTTTCCATTGCTAAGTTTAATCCATTTACATTTAAAGTAATTATTGATAGGCAGTGACTCACTATGACCATTTTATTAGTTGTTTTCTGCCTCTCTAGTAGCTTTTTTGTCTTTTTCCCTCTCTTGCTGTCTTCTTTGTGTTTCATTGATTATTATGTAGTGAAGTGCTTTGATTTCTTTTTATTTTGTTTTCGATTTGCATATCTATTGTAAGTATTTTCTTTGTGGTTACCATGGGCTTAAATAAAACATCGTATACTTGTAACAATTTATTTTAAGCCGATAACAACTTAAGTTCAGTTACTTATAAAAACTACTGCTTCTCTCCCTGATACACTTTATGGTATTGACATCACAAATTGTATCTTTTTATATTGTATATCCATTAACGAATTTTTATAGTTATAGTTACATTTATACTTTTATTTTTTAACTTCTATACCAGGATTAAAAGTGATTTACAAATTTTCCTTAACCGTACCACAGTATTCTGTATCTATCTATATAATTGCTTTTAAAAGCAAGCTTTATATTTTCACAGGCTTTTGTGCTGCTGTTTAACATATTTCTGTTTCAATTTAAAGTGCTCTCTTTAGCATTTCTTATAAGGCAGGTCTAGTGGTAAATTCTTTTATATCTTGTATATCTGGGAAAGTCTTTATCTCACCTTCATTTTTGAAGGATAGTTACTGGAAATAATATTCTTGGTTGGTAGTTTTTTCTTTCTTTAAGCATTTTGTACATATCATCTCACTTCATCTTGGCCTGCAAAGTTTCTGCTGAGAATTCCACTGATAGTCTTAAAGGGGCGCAGTGGAGGAGGGTGGGGTGGACAGTTCTTTCATGTACTATGAGTCACTTTTCCTCTTGTTGCTTTTAAAATTTTTTCTCTGTTTTTGACATTTGAAAATTTCCTTGTATATATCTCAGTGTGGACTTGTTTTTTTCCTATTCAATGGATACTAGGCTTTTTGAATCTAGATTTTTTTTTTCATCCCAAAACTTGGGAAATCTTAGCCATTATTTCTTTAAATATACTTTCTTCTCCTTTATCTCTCTTCTCCCATTGTGACTCCCATAATTCTTCTTCTTTTTCATTTTTTTTTTCTTTTTGCTCCTCTTCCTGGATAATTTCAAATGACTGTCTTCAGATTTGCTGATTTCTTTTACTTGGTAACATGTGTTGTAGAATGCCTCTAGTGACCTTTTGTAGTTCAGTCCTTGCAGCCTTCAGCCCCCAAATTTCCATTTGGTTCCTTTAAATATTTTCTAACTCTTTGTTGAAATTCTTAACTTTATTTATGCATTAATTTCATGAGCTGATTGATTATTTTTTTGACTTTTATTTTGAATAATTTTTTCAGGTAAGTCATATACCTCTATTTCTTTTGAGCCAGTTACTAGAGATTTATTTTGTTCCTTTAACTGGGTTTTTCTTGTTTTTGTATTCCTCTGGTTTTGTGTTAGTATTCATACATTTGGGAAAAAAAAAACAACCAGCTCTTCCAGTCTTTATAGACTGTTTTTATGCAGGGAAAGACCTTCAAAAGTCAGCCTGGCTAGGCATTTGGGGGCCCTCCCAAACTTTCCTATGGCTGTATATTCTTATTCTTTGTAGATTGATATTTAGAGAGATTTGCCAGTTTCTTTTTTCCAGGAGCTTGTAATCTCTTGTTTCCATCGTGACTGCGTGCTATACCACAGATCCTCTGAAGCAGCAGCATGCCATCCAGCTTATCTTTTGTCCTCAGCACCGTTTAGTCCATTCAAGTTGCTATAACAAAACTACCAGAGATTGGGTGGCTTGTACAATAAAATTTATTTTTCACAGTTCTGGAGGCTGAGAAGTCCCAGATTGAGGCACTGGCAGATTTTGTATCTGCTGATGGTTCACTGATGGCCATCTACTTGCTATATCCTCACATGGAGGAAGGTGTGAGGAATCTTTCTGAGGATCTTTTGTAAGGGCACTAATGGCATTCATGAGAGCTCTACCTTCACTACCTAATCACCTCCCAAAGGCCCCACCTCCAAATATCATCACCACGTGGATTAGGTTTCAATCTATGAACTTTGGGGATATACAAACATTGAGTCTATAGCATCGTCTTTCAAGCATCTAGAGCACGCAGCATCCTCTCTGCACTTGGAGACAAGCAAGACAGAAGCCAGCCCCACGAACAGACCCCTGAAAAACTGGAAAGTTGGATGTATGCTCTGCTTTCCTCTTTCTTTCTGAGTGAGAGGCCACTGAGCTGCATCAGCTCCATCTACCACACTGCACACCCTGTGGGGCAGCGTGCCTCTGGGCTCTTCTGTTCTCAGCAGCCCCCAGCCATCTAGAGAGTCCTCTGAGACACGTGGGACAGAAACCAGCCTCTCAGGTAGCCCCCAAAATGTTAGAATGTTGGACATTTTGTCTGATCTTCTCTTTCTCTCCAGGGGCAAGCTGGGAGTTTCCTCTGAATTAGGTGGTATTATGCCAGTGGGAAGGACAAATTCTCCTACCAGCTTTGATGCAGCTGGTTTTATGCTTGTGTTGGGTGCAAGAGTCCCTAAACTGGTGTCTAGATTCCTCACAAAGAGGATTGTTCCATGTATTATTGTCAAGTTTGTGTTTCCACGGGAGAGAGGTGCACCATCTTGTTCTTCTTCTAATTATTTTAATACAATCAAGACATAATTTCCTTTTGGTAAACGTCATAAAATTTAAATTGATGAGAACACATATTATTAAGAAAAAGCAGAAGTTGGATAGAGTTATGCGTGCTTGGATACATTTTCTGTTTAATTTTAATACAGAGATTGAAGTCTTTTGTTTATAGCAAGTCTAAAAATTGAAGTCATCTCATTTACAGCATATGTATATTGTAATGTGTCTGTGTCTGTGTGTGAATGCATCTAAATCCAATTTTAAATATCACAATATAAATATAACATCTAGCAATAAAATATTAGCCAGGTAGCTATATAATGTATACTTTATTATATTTTATTATATTAAATTAAAACCTTTATTATAAGTAATATTGACTTGTATTTTATCATTTTATTTTAATTTTATAGTAATTTTTTTAAATGTTCAACTTAATGGGCATATGAAATGTAACAATGTTAACTATGAATCATAAACTTTGAATTTTCATAGATAATTTTGTTTTAAAATTTGAAACTCTGTCCTATAACTTTAAGTACTGTTTCAGCTATAATATTATCCAAACAAGGGAAGATTAAAGGACACTATTAAATGTAAAAAAAATCCTAGGGAAACAAAAATACCTGTATTTCCAGTTACATGAACCATTAACCATAAAACCATTGAGGCCTTCAACCTATAAAAATTGAGAGGGGGAATGTATGAAAAAAAATATTGAAAAGTAACAAATAATTCTAAGGTGAATATACATTTAAAACACTGCAGAGGAAGCTATCTCAAATTGATGAATGAAAAATCAAGAAGAAATTCTTGCTTCTCTGGTTCTGTCAAGTTACCTTGAGATTGATGTAGTCTGAGTTATCACGCCTTAGAAAGACAATAGGAGAGGATTATTTCCTCATGAATCCTGGCAAAAGAGGAGAGCAAAGATTGATTATATAATGTATAATGACAGACATGTAGCTTTATATATTTCCTTCTGTTAATATACTTTTATTAAAGATGCAACTAAAATGTTAGCCCATACTATGTCAAAAATACAGAATACAGATCATCAATGAGCTTAGGTGGGTTTAGTGTCCCTGGAACTCATGTGCACTTATTTAATAGTATCTTTATTGAAGCAAGTAAAACTTAATTATCTATTGCTGTAGAATGCAAATACAAAATAGTTTAATTATTAGGAAATAGTTTTGGTAACCAGATTAGAAGCATAGGACAATAAAAGTTGTCATTATTCTTTTCTTTTTCTTTTTTTTTTTTTTTTTTTTTTTGTTCCTACCAGTTTTGTGGCGATTTCCTTGCATTTCTGATGTAAGAGATATTTGGCCAAAGTTGAGCAGGTATTCTGTGTGATGTGTCTGTATGCAGATGTAGATTTTGCTGTATTTGTGGACAGGATGAGCTAGGCGTCCTACTACTCTGCCAGCCTGGCCCAGCCCCCATCATGTGTACTCTTTACTGAAGGGACAATACCAATAGGAGCAGAATTTTAGTTAAGAAGAAAATAGAAGAAGAGATTATTTGCCTCACTTATCTAGATAATTTAGGTAGTTAGAAAATTTTGATCAAAACACTCTAGATCACAGCTTTAATTTTCCACTTCACCCTTCTGTGTTAGAAATGTTTTATGCACCACGTATATTATTAGAAGAGAAGATGGAATCAGAGCCACCAATACTAAGTCAAGAGGATACAGTGAACCTATTGAAGGCATAATCCGGAGAGAAATATTAAACACTTTCATAATAACATGTCTTATGACTAGACAGTCAAATTTTTAAAAGTGGCGGTATAGCTAAGATTGATTTTATCTGTCTACCTAATTTTTTCTACCAACATGTTTGAATCTTAATTAAGGGGCAGAATTGTTTGAATTAAATTTTGCATAATTTCTGGAGAGATGTTTCATCGCTCCATTGGATTTAAAAAATACAGACTTACTTTCTAGAGTAGCACAAACTTCTAAGGGCCCTAGAAACTTTAAAAGATTAAGATATTTTATGAAAAAGATAAATATGATTCCTGGCAACATTTCATCTAATTCTAGGAGATGAAATATGGAAAATACAAAAACACTTTTATCATGATTTAGTGGTTAAAAGTGTCTTCAGAAAGAAGATGCAAGCAACCAGAAGGTTAAAGCCAATACTCTCAAAATTATATCCACTTACCTAACTGCATTTTGGCCTATACATTCTGAGCGAGTTTCTATGTTCCCATTCGGAGCTATTCAAATTACTCACTTCTCATTCTCTCAAGTGTTCCATCATTCCACACACATAACTCCAACAATTTCCCCCACTTTCTTTTGCATCTTCAAATGTCTCCTTGTTAGAGGTTCCTTGCTATCAGGATACAAATCACATAAGAATATTATTTATGATACTAATTAAACTAACATTATCTTATGTGCTAGATACTCTTGGCTTCTACCATCTCAAGATTTTGGCTATTCATTCCTATTTCAGCTGCCACTGGGTTCACAAGCTGCATGGATTACAACCAACTTCATCTTCCACATAACACTACCCCCCTCACTCCAGGTTGTCCCTTTATAAGCTGACATGTGGGACACCATAAGATACTCTAAATACTAAGCACTAACAACACAAGACAGAGAAATTAACACCTCAGAGACAATTTTACTAATGGGAAAAAGGAACTGGCAGATAAAATCTTCCTTGCTCCCCTGAGTAGAAAGCCCTGAGAAATAGCAGTTCATTTGGCTTCTGGAAGGAAAGTACCAAGGAATTAAGCTGTGAGTCATGTTTGATCTCAAGAGGTTGTCAAGTCAACAGCTACCCCAATTTCCCTCCATCCCTGCTCAGTTCTGATTTTCCCCACTTTACCTTTCCAGGACTGTTCTGTCTAATAAAGCAATGCCATATACGACTTTATCTCCAGCTTAACTCTGGGAAACCAACATGTTCAATTTCAGCCGCTAATAAACACACACAGGTTTATTGATTTATCCAGGCCCGTTTGTTTCCATTCACAGGAAAATGTTTTAGAATACATTTTTAACACTCCCTGTCCTCATTTCCTCCCTTCCCATTCTTTCCCATTCTCCAGGTCTCCCCTAACCCTGCACCCAGATTGTTCTGACAAGGTCATCAGTGATGTCCATGTTGTTAAATGGACAACTCTCATTTCTGACTTTTACCATTAGGTTTAGCATGCTCCTTTCCTAGAAACGTTTTATTCCATTGGTTTTGGGGCAGCCTTCAGTTTCAGGTTTTCTTCTTGTTTTCTACTCAGACTGCTTAACTGGTTTCTCACCCTGTACTAGAATGCTCCAGGATTTGAGTCCTTTGCCTTATTCGCTATTTTATCTGTTACTCAATTAATTGGTGGTCTCATTTTGCCTCATCACTTTAAGTAATTGGAGACCTGAAAACTCTCAAACTTATATCCAGGGTGTGATTATCTCTTGAGTTGTAACTAATTGCCTACTTGATGTCCCTATGTGGGTATCTAATTCTTTCAATATTAAAATGACCAAAACTGAACTTCTCACTTTTCCCTCCAAACTTTTATATCATTGTTCTCCACTCAACATGGTTATTTATCATTAATTTCTTTATTTGTTTTTTTTTCCCCCCCCACAGGGATGTAAATGTTACAGTGGCAGAGGTGTTTGGCTGTTTTATTCACTGCTTTACCCCTAGTGTTACAGGTGGTCCTGCCATAACTATTTCTTGAATAATTTGGGGGTGAAATAGTTGAATATTCTCCATTATTCTGATCCCTCCAAACAAACAAATTTATTCAGCAGGTAGAATTTATTTCATATTCTAAAAGGAAATTATTATGGAAACAAAGGCTTTATAAAATCAAATCATATGAACTGTTCAAATGAAAATCAGTGGTGTTTATTAAGATTATTAAGTGTTTACTAAGTTTATGTGTTTGAAGAACTTGCACTTCTGAATCTTATCCACTGTAAGACTGTGGCTTTGGGAAGTGAGTTCTTTTAAACGTTGTAAGAAGAATTCTTTTCAAAGATTGATCTTTTTAAAATGAGAATATACTATAAGGTGGATTTTGCCAACATTTTGTTATGAGTTTTACATTGTATCTAGAAAAACTGGAGAGGTGCAGAAATAAAAATCTGGACAATAATTAAAATAGGTTACTTGAGATTAAAATGTTGTATTTATCCCAAGTGGCAACTAATACATGAAACCTATTATTGAAAATATATCTATGTAAAAAGACAAAGCTATTCAAAATGCAGGTTTTAAAAAAATCGACAACATAAAAATTAAATATTCCAAAAATAAAATTTCTGTGCAATATTAGCCCTTAAAATCTTAAAGGGCTCCTTGATTGAATGATGTTTACTTACATGCTTTTAGGAAATATAGAAATCTATACTTCCTTGTAAACAAATATTAAATCAAAGGTGTCCTAGCCATTAGAAGAGCAGCCAGTATTGAGCTAGATCTACTGAACCAAATCAAAGATAATCTTCCTTTAAGCAATATAGGTTTCTAGAAGATATCCAACCTGTGCCTTGAAGCAATAATCATCATCACACAGCATTAAATACCATGTTTTATACAATGACACTCAAATTGAACAACTTGGTGACAGACATAAAATCATGTCAAAATTGACAAATACCAGTGCACACACAGAGCCCAGCCTGTGGGGTCCCTCAGTGAGTATCACTAGGTGGTAAAAGAATGGATGTACTGACCAATTCAACAGGAACCCAAGGTAGACTGCCAAACACCCTTCATTCATGATTTCTCTTCTGAAGGCTGGAATTGTCTTTGACCCTTTAAATGTCTGCCTTACTTCTGTGAAATCAATCATTCCCCTTCTTTTCTTTATCCTTTCTTTGTAAACGTGACTGTGGGTGGGTATAGTGGAGGACTGACATCACAGTGGTCAAGATGGCTTAAGAAAAATTTATGTCTTAGTCATATCTGTTAAGTAGGAAAGCGGAATAGAAAACAGCTTGCTTTTACCAATGTTTACTTAAATTTGTTTATTTAATTTTAAACTTGGTGAAAATTGAAAAACTCATTTAAAGTATTCATATATACCCTCTACCCAGATCTCAAAGTTAACAAACTCTCTTTGTCTCTGTCACTGTCTCTATTTCTACACACTCTCCACCCTGACACTTTTTTCCTGAACAATTTGAGACTAAATTGTATATGTGATGAGTCTTTATCCCTAAATACTTCAATGCTTGTTTATAAAAACTGTGATATTCTCTTATGGAACCACATTATAATAAATAAAGTCAGGAAATTGGCATTGACATAATGCTGTTGTCTAAGTGATGTACATTATTCAAGTATCAGTCTCCATTTTTCTCTCTAGAAAAAAAATTTGTTTTTCTGATCTGTGCTTCAGTCCAGAGGCATTAGATACATTTAATTTTCAAGTCTCATTAACATTCTTTAATCTGATAGAGTTTCTCAGTTTTTCCATTAATCTGTGCATTTTGTCTTTCATGACATTGACCATTTTGAAGAGTAAAGCCATTTATTTCCTAGAATGTTCCTCAATTTTCATTTGTCTGAGATTTTTTCATCGTTAGATTTGAGGCATGCATTTTTGGTAGAAAAACTGCAAAACTGACATTGGGTTTTTTCAAGTGCCCATTATAAGTGTCACATGACAGTTATCAATAGTTATGGAGCAAGGCCACATTATCACTTTGCAAAACATAACTTTCTTCCTATATTCCAAAAGCGTATTTGTTCATTTTCACTTCAGGAAACATAGAGTCTGAACAATATGCCAGACAGCATGTGTGTAATAAAAGTTAAAAAATTCCAGAAGAAGTGGTCAAATGTTAGTATAATTGAGGAAAACCCTGCAGATGTAGAGTAATTTTAACAAGAAGGATGAAGAATAGGATGATGAAACAACCAGACAAGGAAACCCAGTAAGATGGAATTCATCACCTAGTAAAGCTGGTTAACTATGCCTGGACCATTCTGAAATCTTATGAAGTGGCTGTGGTACATGTGAAATCAATTTTTCATCACCCATCCTATAAACCACAATTAATAAAATTATTCTCAGCAGGGATTCATTTTCAGAAATCCAAGATGTCTTTTGATGTTCATAATAGTACACAATTGTCTGGAGAATATACTTTTTATTGGGACATCTATCCAAAACAGATTAACGTTTCAGTGTTTGCTTCCATGTGTTTAACTGTGATTGACTATATTTAGTTGCTGTGGATTTTTGTCACTGTTGTGGTTTATTTATTTGCTTCTTAATCAGTTGAAGTTCATCAATTGAATCACCTGCCAACTGAGCTTATCTGATCCTTCTTGTTACTGATCAAGATGCCACTCTTTACAGGGACCTTTATAGAAATCAAAACACATATAAAGAGCAAGTAACTGCTTTAACATTCCATTAATTTAAGTAAGTATTCAAGGACATGAGAGTATAGACATGAATAAGATCTGTTCAAAATTTGGTAATGTTGTTAGCAGAGAATGTCTTCTTTTTATGATATAATTATCTCTGATTATTTCTGAAGCTTGAACTAAAAGAGCAACAGAACCCTGCAATTTGGGGACCTGAAATCTAAAAGTTCAAAATCAGAGCATTGCCGCTCACAATTTAGAACTACCCAAACAGGAACCTTCCATATGCATTTGGTTAATCTGTAGCACATCACTCTACTCCTTAACACATACATGAGCTGCAGCTGATACGTGTAGTTTAGAAACTAAGGTTAAACTTAAAACACAAAGAAAAGAAAATTTACTAAAGCATAAGTTGCAAAATCACAAAGGTGAAAAGGTTTGGAGGGATTTAATTTCCTTTTCTGCCTTAAAAAACAGAATAGGAAATAGAGCAAAGAGTAGATACATTTTATTAATCGCATAGTCCAAGCCAATGCATTACATACATAGGAATGTGAAATGTCGGAATCAATTAAATAAGCACTTGTAAAATAAACCATTTCACCACACGAGCTGATTTAAATCATAACACAGTTAGATAAGTGCACTAAACATTCAAATAAGCATATGAAGCTACTTGACTCTTTAATTACTGAAATAGAGACATTGAGTTCCATGTGTGATGATGCAAACAGACCATGCCTTCTTGTAAATATTTATTTCTGGCTTTTGAATTGGAATCTATTTTTCTAATGGCATTTTACAGCAAAAAGTAGTATGATTTCTTCCTATACTCTCATCACTGAGTGGTTTTTTCAAATTGAATCAGTAATTAGCACACATTTAGAAATAACATATGGGTCAATATTTAAAGAAATGAAAAATTAGCTCTTTTGCTCAGGACTAGGGACATTTCATGGAGGTCTTCAAATCTATTATGATTGTAAATGTATACATACACATCATATGTATAAAGAGTTACCTTTTGTCTTAAATAACAGTAATCGGCAACACTTACTGAGTGCTAGCTCTGTACTAGACAATGTAACCAGCCTTTTAAACAAACAGCGCTAATCCTCCCCCAGATCCTGCACAGTCAACATTAGTGTTCCCATTTTACAGGTGAAGAATCTTTCATGGACAGGCTAAAATATTTGCCTAATATTGTTTAATTAAGAATATGCTTCAATAGGGATTTCAGACTAGACGTGTAGAATTTCATAGCCACTGTAAGTTATTCTAGTATTAAGCATAGTGAGAATCAGTCATTTAAGTGGCATTGCAGGAATATTTTCTTTCCATAAGATAATTTTATTATCAGTTATATTTGTATTTTTATTTATATTTTAAATTATTTATTTTTATGATAAAATAAAGGTATACCCACTGAAGAAATTTTTCAAAATTAAATGGAAACAACACATTTCCACAATCCTATAACCCAAGTATAAACGCTCGTAAGAACATGTTTGCATATTTCCTGACAGTCTGCCAGAAGGGTATTTATTTATATGTAATGTAAAATTGCATGCACACAATAATTTAACAACTTAAATATTTATTGAATGCCTATTATGTACCACTGCCTAAGGATAAAGAGGTGATTCTAATAGAAAAGATGCTTGGACTCTTACTGCATACACATATGTAAATATATATTTACTTATTTTAGACAATGTAAAATATAAAACTTTGTTCATTTTTCACTTTACATGCCATCAAGCATTTTTTTCCAAATCTAAGCATTATCAGATACAATTTCTAATAAGTGTTACAAGGTGGCTATGTGAATAGACAGTGATATTTTGAAAATCTGGCTTCTCATTTTAACTTTGCTACATTGTGTGTTCCCTTGAGGTAACGTCCTAACTACTTTGGTATCTGTGTCTTCAACTTTCAAATGAAAATAAAAATTAGTGCATATCAATAGGTCTAAGAATTAATAGTTACACTTAATATGATAATCCTATTTTAGATTATACTTTTATTATTATATTTCATTAGTATATCATAGCCAGCTGATATGGTCAATGTAATGCTTCCGAATCCACTTGCCCATATTAGTATCAAGTCGTTATTTTGTTTTGACAGAATCATACATTCAATATAAAATATTAAAAATGAGCTGGTTTATTTGGTGCTAAGGCTTAGGTCCTGTTCTGAAAGACTACAGAAAGAAAAAGAGAATGTGATCAGACACTGAATATTTCTGCTGCGACGTGCCCAACACAATCCTATTCGGTGTTGCCTTTCGTTACAGTAACGCTCTTCTGGTATATTTCCCTGCACAAGCTGAAAGGTGCTCCAACCCGAGATCCCATCTTCCCTTCCGCAGTCACACACCCGGCTGGTATTCCAAAACACACAACCCCAGGCTTAGAGGGTGCTTCACACCGCAGCTGTACTGGACCAGAATCAATGTTTCCCTAATACCATATAAGTCATGCATTTTTACTCATCACTAAGCCAGTCCCTTTTCCTTCAGGGTGAATTCTCATCAAAAGGGAACTTGGTGTTATTTTTCATTCATATAATACAGCGTAGTTCATCTTAGATTATCACAGATATTCTAAAAACTCAGACCTACATGATGTCAGGATCATGATCTCTTAGTTCTTCTCTTAGGCTGCTCCTTGGTTTCTGTGCAAGTGTGAAAAGAACCCAGATGTCATTTGTTTCCCAATCTGGGCTAAAAATTTCCTCTCTCCCATGTTACTCTATTATTCTCTTCTCTCTCATCCCATTCAAGACATATGACATAAAATTCTTAATAAAAGTGACTTTTAGCAGTCAGAGATACAGAAATTATTTTGAAGCAGATTTTGTTTTTAATTTGACTTTCCTTGAGCAAAGGAGAAATAACAAAGGTCTGGTTTCTCGATTGGGGGAAAAACAGCAGAAACTCCTGAGATTAAAACATAAATGTATATTTTAGTAGATTATCCTTCCATGTTGACTTTATTGGACATCTGTGTTCCAATGTAATGTACATCTAGTAAGAAGGAAATTTTCATATCCTTTGTATACCTTCGTTTATTAAGAAGTAGTTGGTTTAAGAAAGTGTTAGGATAATCTCTGATATGCTGTTTTACAATAGTGTCTGGAGATCCTTTAAAAAAGTCTTCTTAACTCTTCTATTTATAGTTACCCATCTAAAAAAGTTTTGTGGTTGAATTTAATACTTAGCAATTATGCTGGTCAAGCACTATGTAGGCAAGTATTTTTAAGCAGTTATATCTCTGCCAACTCCATGCTGCAATTTTAAACCCTACTATTATTGATATTACATAAAATGTAGAGGGAATTCATTATGTAAACAGACTTTTTCAGGGCTAAAAATAAAAACTTTTGATTTAGTTAAATCTTACTTGTCCAAACTATTTTCTGAAATCAGTGAATTCTATCAATCTGTATTATATTAAAAGAGTTTGAGATTAATGGGAATTGCACATTATGCTTTTTATAATAATTCCTATTTACTGAAATGGACAATGTGACTGGTCATGTGTTTAATGTTGTATATACATAATCTCATTTAATTTTTGCAGCAACATTGCAAAATAAAGATCAACAGTGGGCTCTTTTTGCAGTTGAGGTTCTGAAGTTTAGAAAGGTGAAGTAATTTACCCAAAACCATTCCACTAACAGGTGACAGAAAAAGAATATGAACTTATTTCTTAACAAATTATGATGGAACTTGTGCCAACATGGCTGCCAAAAAACTGCCCCCATCCCTGTGTGCAGACGGTGCTCTCCCACACGGGGTGGGCTCTGTTTCCCCTCCCCTTGGATCTTGGCTGTTCCTGTGATTTGTTTTGACCAATAGAATACCTTGGAAGTCATATTTTGCCAGTTCTAGGCCTAGACCTAAGAAACCTGCCAGTGTACACTTTTCTCACCATGGACAAGGGCCGTCATGAAAAGAAGTCCAACCGCCTTGCTGGGGAGAGCCATGTGAAGAGAATGAGCAATTACAAAGGGGGGGAATAAGAAGCCAGCCAACCGCTGGCCCTGGTGGGCATCCTATCTGAGACCCCACACATGTGAATGAAGCCATGTGGATCATCCACCCTAGTTTAACTCCCTAAACCAAACCACACAGAGGAGAGGCCCAGACAGGCTCTGCCAAACTGCAAAATTATGAGCAAATAAACAACAGTTGTTTTGCACACTAAGTTTTGGGAGGTTTGTAAGGCAGAGAGAAATAATTGAAACACCAATGTGAATTACAAACTCTTTGCCAGCAAACTCTTTTTTTTTTTAATCTGTGATTAACATAAAACAAATCTGTTAACGTTTATTTAATTAAAAATTATTTGGCATTAGTATTTCACAGATAGCAAGAAAAAGGCATGATAAAAATATGAGTAAGAAACTGAATGAAGAGTAAAATCCTTCACGTGCAACTCTGCAGCTGTATTTATCAGCTACTAAAATTCCCCTCATTAACATTCCTAGTGTTTATTATTTCTAGCACCTTTATTGTGGTACGGTTTCTGTACAGTCAAGTATATATATTTCAAATGTACAATTTGATGAATTTTGATGAATGTATACACCAATGAAACCACTGTCACAATCAAGATAGCTAATATTTCCATCACTGCCCAAGAGGTGCAATTTTCTAATTCCCAATTTATCCCTTCCTCCCCCTTTACTCCCTGGTAACCATACATTTGTTCTCACTGTCAGTGAGTCTGTTTCTATTTTGTAGATGTGTTCATTTGTGTC
This sequence comes from Camelus dromedarius, assembly GCF_036321535.1. Classification (NCBI taxonomy): domain Eukaryota; kingdom Metazoa; phylum Chordata; class Mammalia; order Artiodactyla; family Camelidae; genus Camelus; species Camelus dromedarius. The sequence continues at coordinate 16,757,996 of NC_087465.1, read as the reverse complement.
CCTTTTTTTTTTAGATTCCATATAGAAGCAATATCATATGGCATTTTTCTTTCTGATGATGATCTCCAGGGCTATCCATGTTGCTGCAATGACATTATTTTATTCTTTTTTATGGCTGAGTAGTATTGAATTTTATGGCTGAGTAGTATTGAATAATATATAACATATATATCCCATTATTATATAGCATTCCATTCCATTCTATTATTATATAGCATATATATATATATCTATATATATATCTATCTATCTATCTATCTATCTATCTATCTATCTATATATATATATATATATATATATATATATATATATATCTTCATTATCCAATCATCTATTGATGAACATTTGAGTTGTTTCCATGTGTTGTCTATTGTGAATAGTGCTTCTATGAACATTTGGGTGCATATGTCTTTTTGAATTATATTTTTCTCCTGGTATATGCACAGAAGTGGGATTGCTGGATCATATGGTAAGTCTATTTTTAGTTTTTTTAAGGAACCTCTATACTGTTTTCCACCAATTTACATTTCTACCAACATTTCTCTCCACACCCTCTCCAGCATTTATCATTTGTAGACTTTTTAAATGATGACCATTCTGACTGGTGTGAGGTGATATCTCATTGTAGTTTTGTTTAGCATTTCTCTATCAATTAGTGATGTTGAGCATCTTTTCATGTACTTGCTGGCCATCTGTGTATCTTCTTTGGAGAGATGTCTATTTAGGTCTTCTGCTATTTTTTGATTGGGTTGCTTGTTTTGTTTTGTTTTTTTTTTTTTTTTTGATATTAAGGTATGTGAGCTGTTTGTATATTTTGGAAGTTAATCCTTTGTTGGTCACATCATTTGCACATATTTTCTCCCACTTTGTAGGTTGTCTTTTCATTTTGTTTATGGTATTGGATCTGTGCAAAAGCTTTAAAATTTAATTAGATCCCATTTGTTTATTTTTGCTTTTATTTCCATTACTTCAGGAGCTGGTTTAAAAAATACATTGCTGTGAACATTCCTAGTATTTAAATACTCAGAGTCGCCATGGAGAAGTTTCCAATTCTCTTAGTTGACTCCATATTCTTGAGGAAATTATTCCCATTTATTACAACTTACAATGTGGCTAATCATGTGTTTTATGTTGTATATACCTTAGTCATGTTCTTAATAAAAATATTAGGGATGCTTAAAATATGTTTAAAATACTGATATGAATTCAAAATAGTTTATGTATTTCATTTACTATGAAATATACAGACATACTATTTCATATTAATTAGGAAATTGTCTATCAATCTGTGTAAATGTTACATTTATAAGTTCTCTTTCTGAAAATATGTGTACAAACTTTGATTCCAACCTATGTATCACAAGTATTTACAAATCCCTTCCAACAAAAATGGTATGTTAAAAAAATATTTAAAACACCAAACATTCCAAGATGAAAAATAAATGTTAGTTTCCTTTCTTTTCCTGATATTACTTGAGAGCTAGGATTAAAAAAATTGAAACCAGTTTATGAATATGGGGATTGTTAAAGAAACTATGATACAATGCAAGATGAAACACTATGAAACCATTTAATAGTTTACCCACATTGCTACATAAAAAAGCATCTTGTCAAGCAACATGCAATAAAATCTCATGTTATTAGGAGAGTATTATTAATTTCATATATAAATATACAATTCTGTGTTTTTATATCTGTATTATTTGAAAATTATGTAATAAATGTGTTTTATTTCATAAGCATGAGAAAGCGCTCCTAAGAGTGCAGGGGAAAGAAAGAACATGGACACTGGAGTCCAAAAATCTTAGATACAAATTCCGATTTTACCACTTAGTAACTCTGTATGATTTTAGGCAGTAACCTAATATATCTGAATCTGTAAAATGAAAAGAACAAAATCTACTAGCCGTTATTCTGTAATAACTTTAAACGAATTATAAGCTCTAAAAATATTGAATCACTATATTGCACCCCTGAAACTAATATGATATTTTACATCAACTATAATGCAATAAAAATAAATAACTAATTTTCAAAAATAACATGTCTCTTGTAGAAAAACAAAATCATGAAGTTTTGAGAGTAACTAATGATGCTCAGCAAATGTCATTTGTTCAAATTCTTAAAAATCCGAGCACAAGTCAACCCCTGGACAATTGTCTCCACCTAAGAGTACTGAGCTGCTTTATCAAGAATGGTTTTTAGAGGATCTAGTGGGTCTGTGTTTGTACAGGAGTGTTCTTGACATTCCCAAAAAGTCTGAACCAAATTTTAATAAAAATGGAATTTAATTTTTGAAAATTGATGGCCCATCCTCTGTGGCTTGATTGAATGGGGACAAAGCTTAGGGGCATGAGCTCAGAGCGTGTTTCCTTCAGGCTGAGTCGTGCTTGATAACAAATTCTGAGAGATGATTCACTGCATTATCGTTATGTTAGCTTTATTGCAAGAGTTGTTGTTTGACTTACATACTTAAAAATATTAGTTTCTTTTATTGAGGTGACATGCTTACCATTAAAACTAAGAAAGAATAATTGGTTACAAAGAGAAAACTGAAAGACTGATAATGAATGTGACAAGACATGGGAGAGCAACTCGGCCAAAACATTCATATTACATCATTCAAGGAGAGAAAACAAAACCAAATAAGACAAAAGGGTGATTCTAATTAACTTTGGGGATTTATGGGTTATAACTTAAGTTCAGAGTGAATTTCACACAGTGAAATTTTGCTAAATATATGTATGACACAGGCCAAGTTCTAATGATGTTTTGAAAGAACATAAAATTCAGGAAAATAATGTTTATTTGAATTTTTTACTAATATGAAGAGGTTAGGCTTACTAGTTATAAACAGACAAACTTTTATATGAAAATGAAATTGTCTTCTTTAAAATAAGTTAATTTGTATTTGAGGGAAAAGCAGAACACATTTGATGGGAAAGCTTGTTAAACCCAGACTGTTGGCATTTACATCATTGTGTTTGATAGCTGTACTTAGATTGTTCTTTGCACTATAATCAGATTGTATTTGTTCAATGGGTTTTAAATAGACAAATGCTCATTTTAACATATGAATTTAAACATTTAACTTCTGTTAAGTGTTTCAACTTTTCCTGGAACTTTCTGTGTATGCTGTTTCTGTTCCATTGATGCAAATGCAAAAATGATATACTTTTCTGTAACAACGATTGCCATATGCTGATATTAAAAAAATGTACTTAGATTATTTTCATACATTATTCATCCTTTGTTTTTTTAATATTCCTAAGTAAGCATTTAGCAAGTGTTTACTAGGTGCTGATTATGTGGCATAGTTATTTGGATGTATTATTTAGGACAAATGTGAGCCCTGAACAAAATATGAAAGCCATGTAAAAAAAATTAACAGGCCCCCAGGTTTTTAAAGAGCTGTTTTTGAAACATTTCCACGTAATCACTGTGCAATCATAAACTGAAACAATCAAGAAGTGAGCATCCTGTAAAACAAGCTGAATAATGTTATTTATAGTAAACATTATAGAGATTCTTATGAAATTTCCAAGTATTGTTTGAAATTTATAAGGACAGCTTGTAGAAAACTACAATTTTATGTTAAAATATCTGGCTCTCTCAAGAGCAGGAGATACACTGAATATTTAGACTGTACCAGATGGGTAGATAGATAGACAGACAGATAGATTTCAGTTTCAATATTGATATACTGATGAAAAATGCCATTAGCTAAATCTCTCTTTCTCTCTCTCTCTCTCTCTCTCCCTTTCTCTTTCAAGAACATGGATAAGCCAAGTGAGATCTTGCTGTGTTTTTTATATGTTTAACTCTGGCAATATTTGGTGACTATCCATGTTACACACTTACTAATTTAGCAATGATATAATTTGAAATCAACTCTTGAAACAAAATGCATTTAACTACTTGGAAATAAGAAGTGGCTATTCAACAGTAAGAAACCTCTGAGCTTTCTGGAAAAAAATTACACTGCATAATTGATTAATTCATAATATTACCATATACTTTTAAAACAGTATTCTTCCACCAAAAATTAAGGTAAATAATTTATCATCTCTTTCTGTTAAAAACTTATTAAAAACAAATATGAGAATCTTGTTTGCATTCTTTTTTTTAACTCCATTACTCATTTTTAGCTTTTGGATCAGTTTAATTAAAGAGTAAGTAGAAAGTATAAGGTAAGCTGTTGAAAAAAAAGGAGTTATATTTGCAATAACCTGCTTAGATGAATCACCATGATTTGTTAACGAGCACACCACATTAAAAAAAAAAAAAAAAAAAAAAAAAAAAACCAGAAACTAAATATACATTGAGACTGAAAAGAAATCGCCACCATTTTTCTATAACCCCGGATTTCAATTCAGTATTCACAAAGCCTTCTCATCATTTTTATTGTTGATTGACTTGTTAATAAGTCAGTGTTATTAAATCACTTAACAAGTGTCCTGACAAATGAGTGCAGGGGCATTCATCAAAGCACAGGTTAGTACTCTCAGCAATATTCCATTTGCGAAAATCAAAAGCATCCTTCTGCTGAAAAATCAGATTTGAATACAACTGTTACAATTTTCAGATTCATAGCAGTCACCCTCTTCTGTAATTATTATACGGAACTACGTATTTTGTTTTCTGAACACTGCTTCATGCATTTTTTAGAAGCAGATAAATAATGTATCACATTCTATTTAAACATCTCATTATGATTTATCTATTTTCTTTGATCCAAATCTATTTAAGGTATATCCGAAGTTTTATACTGTTCTAGAAACGTTTGAATACACGTGTAGGGGAAGGTGCATATTGAAAATAGTTTTCATTGAGATACAATAGAAACACAAATAATTTCACTATCTTTCATTGTCATCAGCAAAAAAAGGCTGCTATCAGCTGCACTTCTGTCTCCGGACCTGACAGTTCAGGGATCAGAACTCGTAAAGCATAGGGATCCAGTAAATTTGTTAGCTGTCAAGAATGAGAAGAACTACACAATTTTTATTTCTTGAATAAAATAAAGTCTGATTTAAAATACAGATGTTTTTGTCTTTGATGTCTGAATGCTCTGGGTAAGCATATTAATAAGACTCAGCTGTATTAGTTTAGCTCAGGTAGATTGGAGTTTTACGATCTTGTGAAGTTGAAAGAGTAATTGTGTTTTTTTATAAATGCTTTTTGTGGATCATCCTTCTTCCAAGAAAAAAGAAAAAAAAAAACTTTACAACGGAGGCTTTTCTTTCTCAGATGGCATACTGTGTTGAACACGAGCAATAAGAATATTGGCAATATTTATCTTAAACCTGCATCAATGACGACTTTCTTGTTGAAGAGGGGTTTGATGGCAATACTTAAGTGGCTCAGAAAATTTTAAACAAGTGGAATAATAGACATATTTTCCATGGTTGGCTGTTTTCCATGCAATGGGGTGTGTTTTTTAAAATACATTCTTGGCCTTTATCGAAAAACCACAGATAGCCATAATTTGGATAACTTTTACAGATAATTTATGACTTTTGCACTCAACTTAATGGCCCATAAAAAACTCAAACCAGCAGTGTTAGGACATTGCTTCAGCAGTCAAAAGAATTCTGGAGACCAAGAGGATATTTAGAAAGGGACTTCCATGTCAAATGGAAATTTTGAACAGTACTTAGAACACATTTGTTGCTTGATACAAACCTTATCTGTTTCAAAGTTACAGCCTGGCTACTCTGATTCTTGCCAGTTTAGCCAGGAATCCTACACAAAGAAGTTATTAGTGTGTTTTAGGTTACCTCCTCTTTTTGAAATGCTAATATTGGATAATGGAAATTATCAACTAAGAAAAATGAATGCAAATATGTTTGTGACAATTTACTGCACTTGAAGCAAATTTGTCTATTTCAGCTACGGCAACAGATGCCTATGATTTTATTTTTTCATGGCTTTTAAACAGTTAACATCACCTGCTGCTGTTTGTGATGAAACCCCACAGGAAATGAATGCCAAAGGTACAAGATGAAAGAGAAAGTAATTTTCTGGGAGGGGAGTAAGAGTAATTTTGCACTATGAGGTGAAAGGGTGAGAAACCAAAAGACGTGTGAGGAATTACTTATGAAACTGGAAATGAAGGAAAAGTTGGGGGCAAAGGGAGCAAATATAGGAAAGAGAAAAAAAAATACCTAGAGCTGTAAGAAAGCCAAAGGGACTACAGACTGAAATATACATCTAGAAGGTGCTATTCAGAAAGCACATCATTGTCATATACATAGAAAAGTCACAAACCTGATAAAATATTGTATACAGACTTAATACAAGCTTGATGGGTATAAGTATTAACAGACAGATATTCTTAGCTCTTCCCTCTCTACAAGTATAGATAATTAGATCAATTTTTTTTTTTTGCTTTTTTTCTCATGAAAAATTAGAGAAATTGCAGTGAGGAAGAACAAGAAATGCAAGGAAAATGGAATTATTATTTTTAGAAAGGAGGGGAAATGAAGAAGCAGGTAATAGAATATATGTATGTGTATATATATGATAAGGCTATGAAACTGACTGTGGACTGAGCTGAGAAATGGAAAAAAGAGATACTTGCTATTTGCAGTGGCAGTTACTGTGTTGTATATAGTCAGGGAAAGGGGATGAAGTGGAGAAACTATTGCTAAGTATTGTCAACTAAGAGATATCAGAACATGTTTGAACATGTTTCAGTTAGCAGGTGGATATTGTAACTGTCTTTATTTATTTAAATGTTGCACTGTTTTAGGACTGGGCCACAACATGGTTCAACTGTGAAGGTGTACATTAACAAAATATTAGAGTGATGTTCTCACTTAAAATCATTGTTAACAAGTTTATTGATCCCTGAAGATTAACAAAAATGTTCGTCATATTTTGTTACTACAAGTGTGAACTTTATGAATCAACCTATTTCTCTGAAAGAGCAAAAAAGCATAAGGGAGTTAAGTCCCTGATAACACCAATTTACATTAGTTTAGAATAAAGATGTATTCTCTAAGAATAGTCTAAGTTAGTCAAAATTCACAGAGTTGAGAGAAAAGTTGCCCAAGATGAAATGAAGTTGATAAGTAGCAATATGGATCAGGAGTGATATCTCTAAGAACATGACAGTCAAATTAGACTTTCTAAGAAAAAAGACTACCTCTTGAAGTGTAAAAGTTATGCATGCTGATTGATAATGAGAATAGTCCTGGATCAATAATGCCACATGGTAATAGGTTTTCTGATGCCAGCTTGCTATAGAAGCAGAAGATTCAAGACTACACAAGGCATGATGCAGATAAGCCATATTTGTAGAGCAGAATGTTTCTATGTTACCACAAAAATAAGAAAGGCCTTGAGGAAGAGCTTGGAAATACAGTACAGAATTACAAAGCACATAATGAGTAACGTTTGGAACAAGCATACCATTTGTGTTAGTTTTCTATTGCTGCGTAACAAATTTCCACAAACGTAGCAGCTTAGCAGAATGCAAACTTATTATCTCCACAGTTTCCAGTGATCAGGAGTGTGAGCATGAGTTAGCTAGGTCAAACTAGTCTGAAATCAGGTGTCAGCCTGGGATTTAATGTCATTGAAGTTTGGGTCCCCTTTCCAAGGCCATTCAGGTTTTGGCAGAGTTCATTCCCTTGCAGCTATCAGACTCAGTTCCCCGCTATCTTGCTGGCTGTAGGCAAGGAGTTACTTTCAACTCCTAGAGGCTGGACTCAGGTCCTAGACATGTGACTCTCACACAACTTCACAGCTTCCTTCTTCAAAGCTTGCAGGAGAATCTCTCCAAGAGTCGGCCACCTGTCAAAGACTTACCTGATTAGATCAGACCATCCCAGGCCAGTCTCCTTTATAATTAACTGAAAATCAACTTATTAGGAACCTTAGTTATATTTGAAAAATCTCCTTTACATTTGCCCTGTATTATTGATCAAAAGTATAGAGGTGCCACGTACACTCAGGAGGAAATGTTTTACAAGGATGTGGGTCATTGGAGACCTTTTTTAGAATTTCATCTTCCATAGCATTTACTTATAAAAAATAAAAATAAAATAAAACAGTAACATACAAGAAAATAAGATTTTTCCTAGAAAAAGTTCTTGTTCTGAAGCAAATAAACATTATGACCAAACATTCTGCAAATAAATTTTCAAAGTCTTACTACAGCAATTATTTCTTAATAATGTCTCTGTGTTAGGGGATAAGAGATGAAACATGAGGTGCCAAACCTCAAACATGAAAGTAGGGAGAAAAACATATTTTTACAGATAGAGAGACAAAAGAGAGAGGGCCCAGGGGAAAACAGATACTGTGGAAAGCAAGGTAAAGAATGTAGCAGAAAGAAATGAAAAGAATATACAGAATGACAGCAAAATTATGAAAAAATCTGAGAATGAAATAAAAAGTGAAAGTGACAAATAAAGCAGACAAAAAGATTCAGCATTTATGTCACAGAGTCTTCCCCTCTTAGAACGAAATAAAAGCCTAAATAAAGGACTAGAATAACTTTAAAATATGATTATTTTATAAGACTGAATTTCCATGTTGAAATTAGACATAATGCACCATTGCAAATTCACTCAGAATAGTTCATATCATGCTATAATCTAATGATGCTTCTAGAGTTTGAAGCTGAATACAGAATTCTTTTTTGTAGCCTGATAAAAGATCAGACATTTTTGTGGAGGGGTAAGGAAAATATCTGGATAATTTCAGATCTCTCCATAAAAAATGTCAGTGTCAGAAGAAAATGGAGAACCATCTACAAGGAGCCTGAAGCATGGACAGGGTGGCCCAGGGAGTTTTCAGTGAAACTGTCTCTCAGTTATCCAGGTTAAAATAAGTTTTTAATATGAAAGAATGCGAGAAGTTTCCATTAGCTCTTTCTGAGAAACCAATTGCAAAACGTATTTCAATCATTAATAAGGGAAAAAAGTGAGTAAATTACTAATGAAAACGTGGTCATGGGTTTTTATGTATTTAAATGTGGAAAAGAAAGAGAGAGAGAACCACCACCAAAGAGTAAAATGTGAGTAAAGAATATCAACAAAGAGTTTACAAAAAAAAAAAAAAGACAATAAAAGAGACTTTAAACCTGTGAAATTATGAAACAAGATCAACTGTTAATTAAAATTGTAGTGATTAAGGAGTTTTCACCGAACAGGTTGGCAATTAAGTCAAAGACTTGATAGCACTGATGCTTTTTTGGGGAATCAGTCATACTCAAAACATTGCTAATTAGAGTATTGTCTGGTATAATACCTATGGAAGATGATTTATCATTCTATCAAATTATAAATTTATACAATTTCTTTTATTTTTATAGAGATATAATTGACTTATAACATTAGTTTCAGGTGTACAGCATAATGATCCTATATTTGATACACTGTGAAATGATCAGCATAATAAGTCTAAATTTTAACACAATAAATCCACTTCTAGGTATATATCTTGCACACAAAATTATGCACATACAAAGTTACTAATTATAACATTTTATAATGGCAAATTTTGGAAACAACCTAAAGGTCCACAAAAAGATGGACAGATTGAATAAATTATAGTACACTCACACAGTGAAATTTCATGCATCTATGAAACAGAATGAGGAAGCTCTGTATGAAAACACAGGATCAAATCTGAAAGACATATTTTTAAATGTAAAAAGTAAGGGATATACTTATGCATACTCCACTTATCTTCTTTGTGAGAGAAGTTTAAGTTGAGATGTTCAGAAACTATTCATGTTTTATTTTTTTATATATGCTTAAAAGCTAGTAATGTATGTGTTGGAGAAGGGGTACAATTAGGAAAAGTTTTGAAGAATGTTTGACAACGTCAGAGACATTGAACTCACTTATGTAAGGCTGCACAAGTATTACGTGTCAGAACATCAACTAGAGTTCAGTTCTTTCTCATTAGCCTTAGTGCTTTTGTTTGCTGTATCTCACTGCCATCTTGCCATTTTTAAAGCTACCTCTTCCCATAGATGGCTTCCCATATCTGCCCCATCAATGTGTGTACAAGAGCATATCACGTTTGAAAAAAAAAACAAAACTTGTTCTAAAAGTTGAAAATATATCTATTCCTTGCTCCTATTCAAAATATTTATATTGGACTAAACCATATGAAATTACATCACTAGTGCACCAAAAATTGTCCAAATATTGGTATTTTCACACAGTTCAACTAATATTTACCATGTAAAGGTTTTTGAATTCCATGGCATAGTCTCCCCTTTCCTATATGCTGGGGATTCCTGCATCTTAATTCTACACAGAAATATTTCTTACCATTTCTATCAGTTTGGTTAGTGCATTGTTGTATTGGTATGCCAAGAAAAGATTAAATGTAGGCAATTTCATATTGTTCAATCTAACATTTCAGGTGTTTAGAATAGTGTAGCAGACTCTCTCCTTTATTGTAAATTTAGCACTGTAGAGTTTGAAGATTCACAATTCATGTATGAAGTAAATGTTAAGATTTTTCTAAGATCCTAAGTAGTAACTTAAAAATATTAAAGAAGCATCAGTTTACCCAAATGGGGGAAAAGAAGCTATTTTTTCTCTTATTTGGAAATGTTCACTTGGAGGAACATTAATAATCGATCTGCTTTTTAAGTCTGTCTAGCCTATATTTTGATTTCAGTATATTTAAATTTGTCAGAATATTCATTTCCAAGAAATGACCTTCAGTAAATGATTAGATCTATTATATAAAACTTTAAAAATTAATTTTGATGCACTATAATATCCATTTACCAAACTGAGAAACATAACATGATTTTGCTTTCTTTTGCAAAAGCAAATTTTCTTTAAATAGCAAGCCTACCATGTACACATATATGCTAGTGTGCAACTGCTTTTGACCTGCAAAGATGACTGTTTCATGGGGTTCAGTCTAATATGTGTTTTTTTTTGTATTAATTATTATAACAATATGTTTATTTTAGAAGATTACATGCATCTATACATACACACATACTACAATATACTCTAGTTTTGTAAATGTAATGGAGAAATTTGTGTAATTTTTTAAAACTTAGTGCATAGTCACCCACATAAGATGGCCAAGATTTATCTGCATTGTTACTTTATTTATTAACATCTTTGCTACCATTACCACAAAGGATGAACCACAAACTGATAAAGGTTCTCATGAACAGTTCACTGCATTTGTATCTATGACAACTAACATGGTAAATTAGGCAATGTTCTTTCTTACACAACATACTTATAAAATATTTAATTGAATAATAAGATTTTAAATTAAGTCACACATGTTTTAACTAGCATCATGTATGTTCAATTTTTTAACTAATACTTTAGCTAATGTTATTGGCTGGTTTATAAAGCAGACAAATATCCTTATAAAGACTTGCTCAGTGAAAATGTAAGGACCGTTCCTTCTAGGGGGCCATTCTACTATGAGTACCTTCTCAAATAACTTAAAGAAAAATATAATAATTAAAGTATGACTATTTGTTGTATAAAACATTTACTACACAGATTATCCCAAACAAGAAGAAAATCACCTACAGTCACATCATCAAGGAACACGGTTAACTAGAAGTTTATTTCCAGCCTTTCTACAGCAGGATTTCCTTCTGCCACTCATGCTCTTTGAGTTCGTCCCCCAGATACCATCCAGAGTCCTGCACAGCCAGACCTGTTGGACCTACTGGTCGCCCTGCAGGTCAAGGGAATGGCTCAGCTACTTCCTCACCAACTTAGCTTCTTCAGAACGTAGCCAATTCTATGCTGATTATTTTAAGCTCTGTTGAAAAAGGGGACAATTTAATTTTGAGCAACATTGCTTTCCTCCCTGCAGCATATGTTTCTATCCATTTAAAAAATAATAACTAAGGGGAAGCAGTTATTTCTGCAGCCTGTAGCTTTGAAAATCCTCTACCATCAATCTACAAACTGCCCCTATTCCATAATACTCCAACCCTCCGCGGTGGCCAGTTGTGGTTAAACTCTCAGCTTTCTGTTTCTTGATTCCTTTTGTGTACACCATCTTTAAAGTACATCATTTTTGCTTTTTTTTTTTTTACCCTTTTCACTATTTGAATAGAACCCTTACCTTGACAAGAGAATCCTGCATGTTCTTTAAAATGTTTGTTCTCCACCTTTGATTATTTTCCTTTTGCTATAATTGTTAAAAAAAAAAGTGTAAAGAATAACCCAGTCCTAAAGCAGCATTCTGAGGATCCTTAAAAATCATATATATTAGTGTGTGAGGGAAAGAATGGGGAAAATCCACAAAGGAAGAATCAACCACTTAGAATATGCTATGCAGACATTCCAGAGTCAAAGGGAAGCAGGATAGAAAAGAAAAATAACGTCATGCCTTCCCTTGTGTTTAAAACTATTTTCCACTGGATTCAAAATAGTATGTAATATCTTTATCAAACATTCTGAAGCTATGACCTTTAAGTCAAAAATGTATGCAAGGGAATAATTTTCCACTGTAAAATTTCACTTTATACAGTAAGTGGCATGTAAGTATCTGCATATTTATAGTATTAAGATAAGTAGGTAATTTGTAAAATGCATTTGAAGATACTGGAGGGAAGAGTCAGACACCCTCTAGCAGCTCATCTGATCCTGCTAATCAAACTCCCAGCTTCAAAGGGCTGAGGCAGCGTTACCGCACACTCCACATGAGCGGCCGTTCCAGGCATCAAGGTGATGTAATGATCGCAGACACAAGAGAAAGATTTCAGTTAAGGCGAGCATAGCAGCACACTGCGAAAGGCACACAGCACCATGCTAATTACAGTGCCATTAGCCAACAGAAGCCATCAGACAAGATACCACCGGAGGCACACAGAAACCTGATGAACCAAAGCAGTTGTTTTGTTTTACAAATCAAAGTGCCAATATACTACCAACTAGTGAAAGAAGAATGAATCCGGGTCTCCAAGAAATGAAATAGTACCAAATATTGAAATTTCAAATCAATTCTTTAATCAGCTGACAAAGCATGGAAGTGGGACGCCCTGAATATGCCCCCAAATTGTAATAGGTAAATACAAATCTACAACTTCCCTGCGTAAAAATTGATGCTTGACATTGCTGAGCAAATCTCTTTATCGAACATCTAATGTAAGAAAATCAGTGAGTTAACTAAACCATGCATTCTTATTCTGATCAGTGAAATATTTTCCTTGAAATTAAAGCACATTTACGCTTTAATGTTTCTCTTTGTGTAGAAAACAACGTTGTCTCTGCAGGAAATGTGGCGTGATATCAATAGTTGTTAAACTGAAAGCAATAAGCCAGTCAAATAAATAAGCATAATAGTACACAATGGTGGAAGTCAATTAAATAAGTCAATTTAATGCTTAGGAGCATACTTTTCTCCAGAACTGAAATTGAAAACAATTTTTTTTTTCACGGAAGCTATAATCACTGAATAGATGTAAACAAGTGAAGAGAATTATTTTATAGATACAATAATCAAAACCATTTTAACTTTGTGGTGATGTAATTTGGGTTTGTAGTCTGTGGCTTTAGGGCACCATACACATCAAAGCACGTCAGACAGGTCCAAAACATTTTGGAAAGATATAAAGAGTATAATTAAAAATATCATGATGGATGCTTAAAGGAATTCTTTGAGAGATCTCGAACAAACGGGACATTAATGAGAATGTTGTAATAAAGCTGTGGACTGGGCTATGATTCTCAGTTGTAGAATGTGAATTACAGCATATAATTACAGCATTTACAATCCAAGTTATGAAATCAGCTAGTATTTATGGCCAACGTCCACACATGCTGTTGTTAATGGCTGGCGAATATACACTGCCATCATCGTGGTAAAATAAAACTCCAATTCCCATCTTTTATCTTTGAAAGCCAATTCACTGAAATCATTTGAGCTAACCCATCCACAAATGTTAAAGAAGTAAAATTGGAGAATTTTCACAGTATTTTTGGATGAAAGTAAGAAGACACGTATTGTCTCAACAAAGGAGTCTCCAAGCAATTACGTTAATGTGCAATAACTCTGTCACTCATTATGAAGTAATTAAATATCATGGTTCCCAATTCTATTAAAAATCAAAGGTGGTTTATTACTGCAGCCAATGTTGAGAGATACATATTCACAGGTCATAGTGATAGTTAGGTTTTCAGACCCTTTTGTAGATTGGGAAAACTCTGTAGATTCTACAAAATATAAAACAACAAAGAGAAGTTGTCTACCTCCAGTGTTTTAATCTGCGAGTACTTATTGCTGTAATTGGATCGCACTTCTTCACCAGATATTAGAAACAAACAATCAGTTGGTGTACATTTCAAAACATGGGTTATGTATCAGTATGTTTGCTTTAGAAAATAGAGCTTGAAAGGCAGGATTCAAAGGAAGCTGCTATTCTGAACAGGTACAAAGGAAGTGGTTTCCTTAGCAACAGGAAATAGGTGAAAGCTCTCAGGAGTGATCCTTCCACCCATGCTCCTTTTGAGTTTGGCAATGTTTGCAAGCTCAGGTAGGAAAAGTAAAGTGAATTTGTCATGAAGAAACAAAGCTGTGAGTTAGGGAGATTTCCCAGCGTTTATAAGTTGGCAAATGCCTTGTTGTTTGCTTTTGTTGTCATGTCAGAAGTACTCATCCTAGAAACTAGGCTTCCTTTTTTATCGTTTTGTATATTCCCCAGATGTTTAAGCCTTTAAAACTATGTTGTGAATTCTTAATAAATAATAAGGCCTCTCCTGATAAAATAACTACATCTAGAAACAAAGTCACAAGTTTTGTACAAATTATGTAGTTCTTCCATCTACTTGTTTTTGCTTTTGTTTTTACTGAAGTATAGTGAGTTTATAATGTTGTGTCAATTTCCGGTGTACAGCATAATGTTTCACATATATACATACATACACACACATATTGTTTTCATATTCTTTTTCATTATAGGTTACTATAAGATATTGAATATAGTTCCCTGTGCTATACAGAAGAAATGTTGCTTATCTATTTTATGTATAGTAGTTAGTATCTGCAAATCTTGAACTCCCAAATTATCCCTTCCCACCTCTTTTCCCCCCTGGTAATCATAAGTTTGTTTCTGTTTTGTAAATAATTTCATTTATTTATTTTTTTTTTAGATTCCACATGTAAGTGATACCAGATGGTATTTTGCTTTCTCTTTCTGGTTTACTTCACTTAGAATGACATTCCCCAGGTCCATGCATGTTGCTCTTTTGTATGTTGTTCTTTTGTATGTTGTTGTTTTGTATGGCTGAGTAGTATTATATATATATGTATATATATATACACCCCACAACTTCTTTATCCAGTCCTCTGTCAATGGACATTTAGGTTGTTTCCATGTCTTAGTATTATAGATAGTGCTGCTATGAACATTTGGGTGCATGTATCTTTTAGAATTAGGATTTCCATCTTTTTTGGATATATGCCCAGGAATGGGATTGCTGGATCCTATGGTAAGTCTACTTTTAGTTTTTTGAGAAATCTCCGTACTGTTTTCCCCGTAATGGCTGCACCAAACTGCACTACCACCAGCAGTGTAGGAGGGTTCCCTTTTCTCCACACCCTCCTCAGCATTTATCATTTATGGACTTTTGAATGATGGCCATTCTGATTGGTATGAGGTGACACTTCATTGTAGTTTTGATTAGCGCTTCTCTGATAATTAGCAATAGTGAGCATTTTTTTCATGTGCTTATTGGCCATTTGTATATCTTCATTGGAGAATTGCATGTTTAGGTCTTCTGCCCACTTTTGGATTGGGTTGTTTTTTTATTAGTTATTAAGTTGTATGAGCTGTTTGTATATTCTGGAAATTAAGCCCTTGTCAGTCACATTATTTGCAAATATTTTTCTAGCATTCCATAGGTTGTTCTTTTCATTTTGTTTGTAGCTTGCTGTGCAAAAACTTATAAGTTTAACTAGGTCTCATTTGTTTATTTTTGCTTTTATTTCCATTGCCTGTGTAGACTGCCCTAGGAGAACATTGTTTAGATTTATGTCAGAAAATGTTTTGCCTACATTTTCTTCTAGGTGGTTTATAGTGTCTTATGTTATGTCTTTAAGCCATTTTGAGTTTATTTTTGTGTATGGTATGAAGGAGTGTTCTAACTTCACTGATTTACATGTGGCTGTCCAGTTTTCCCAACACGACTTGCTGAAGAGACTGTCTTTTCTCCATTGTATATTCTTGCTTCCTTTGTTAAAGATTAGTTGACCATAAGTGTATGGGTTTATTTCTGGACTCTCTATTCTGTTCTGTTGATCCATGTCTGTTTTTGTGTTGATGACATGCTGTTCTGATTACTGTAACTCTGTAGTATTGTCTGAAATCTTAGAGTCTTGTTCCTCTGGCTTAGTTCTTTTTCGTCAGTACTGCTTTGGCAATTCTGGGTCTCTTGTAATTCCATATAAATTTCAGGATGATTTTTTTGTAGTTCTGTGAAAAATGTTCTGGGTAATTTGATAGGGATTACATTGAATCTGCAGATTGCTTTGGGTAGTAAGGCCATTTTAACAATATTATCCATCACCTTCTGAATTCACTTACAATTGTGTTACTATCTTACTTTATTCTAACAAAGAAATGGCAATACCTATTATATAGGAAATAAACACTTCAGAAAGAACATTATGTTCATTAGTTAATGCTGTGAATCTTTCAATGATAAGACTAAAACAGGCATGTTTGTTTTTTTGTTTGTGTTTTTACTTATACTCTTAGTACTATCTTTGACTTTCAGCACAGTGAACATGTGCAAGAATTTGAATGAATTGCTTCACATTTGACATTTTTTTCTTTGAATCATCAAATCTTACTCTACTGTAAGGAACCATAGAAATGAGAACTTTCTTGGCTAATTCTATTTAAATACTTAATTTATCATGCACTATGCTGGAGGCTGGGAATATAAAGATGAATAATGAACAGCCCTGGCCCCCAAAAGGCCTGCAATCACTTTTACTGTTTAACTTCAAGAATTTGAAATAACTTAGTAATTAGGTTCATTTCTTCTGTAATAGTTCATAATTCTATAAATAAATACTCTTATACCAGATGTGTCAGTTAGAATTTCATAATTATTATGTTTAGCAATAACAAAGGATAAAGAGTGATCCCATAGAATTTGCAAATTTAGTAACAAAAGTCTTCACTAGAAATTTGATGAATTTAGATATTTTAAAATTTTTAAGTGATAACTCTAATGAAACAAATTGTATACAGAGAAGGCCTAGGTGTTCTTAGAGTAGCAGTTATGGTTGAAGAAAAACTGACTGAATACAGGGTAAATAGTATAATTATGCAGAATTCAATAGCATATCTCAAATTATAGTCCATTATCTCAAAATTAAGATGACTTTATTTTGATTATAAAAATAATCCATGTGCTGTTAAAAAATTCACACTTGTTCATAAATGTACATAGAAGACTCTGGTAATTCCATCAGTAATTCCCACCTTTTCTTATTCTATGAAACAAATACAAACAATAACTGTAGAGTAGTTAATATTTATTAAGTTCTTACTCTCATGACATTTCTTATATAATACGGTTTATATGCATGCATTGAGATCATCTCATTTAATTAACTTACCAACAATGGGAAATATGTAATATTAATATCCTGATTTTATAGGTGATGAAGCTAAGTAACATGCTGAATGTCCACCAGCTAGTAAACAAAATAGAATATATCTATGACTTTGTATAGATATATTGTTACCTCTTTTCCAAAGAAAGTGATTTCATTCTAGTTAGGTTACCTATTCTGCAATTTTATTCCTACCAATTTATTTCAAATGCAAAATGTAGTATTAAAGATAAAAATCTGTGAGTCGTATTACCTGTATAACCTTGTCTAGTTTACCAGTTTTTCAGTGGTTATAGTGGGAAAACAATGACCATTTATTTGCAAAAATACCAGCGTGATCTTTCTCAACTGCTGCACAAACCCATGTTTGCATGTTTCTTTTGATCTTTCATAGTTGTTGCAAACGATTAGAAGGGAAGATGTTGGCTTCAGCATCATAACTTTATTTATTTGGGTATTCTTTCAAATATATTGATTGAATTTTGTGCTAGTTTTTAACATATGTTTTGCAGATACATCAATGAGTGAAATAAGTTAGTTGGATTCATGAATCATATATTCTAGATGGTTCTTAAAAATTGTTACAAAAAGTGGAAGGAAAGACTCATGGTGCTTGATGAGTGCAGAGAGCACAGGAAGCTAAAGAAAGCTGTTGTGACCTCCTGTGTACACTTTGTTAATAAGAATCCAAAATTTCCTAGCTTCTGCATCCTTTGTTTTCTCTTACACAAGCATCAGTGGTAGTCTTTCTTTTCCAAGGTATTCTATACATTTCTTCAGCTGTTCTTTCATCTTGTGAAGTCTTATCAGGGTTCCAAACCTCCATGGAGTGCTATTCCAGGATGTATTTAAGAAGGCTGCATAGGTATTTAAATTTTGCATCTTTGTGCACATTTGCAGAGTTAGAGATTCGATTTTATTATATTTCCCTAATGTTAAATATACAAACAACCACAATTTCTTGCTTTGTGTGCTTTGCACATATTTAAAAGTATTGCTAGCCCTCATACTATCATTCATAGCATCTTTTGAAGTGAAGAAGTACTTGATAATAAGAAAAATGTAAAGTAATTGAGGTATTAGAAATTCAGATGCCCACAAGTGTGGAGTTAATGTTGACAGAGAAGAGAAAGAAACTTGAATTTCTATACTCAATCTCTACTTACTACTTAGGTAATCTCTCTGGTTAGATCTTGATGAAAAAATTCACTGTAAAAAGCATGCATTTATATATTTAGGAGACAGATTTATAAAGTTGAAAATCAGTGATTAATTGGCCAAGCTAAATATATTTAAAGGAAACATCAATAATAATCATATGCGTTTCTTTTTAGATAGGCTATTTCAGGATTTTTTTTTTTGTCCCCAAATATTGAGTTGCTTGGTAAATACAGGGTCAGCTCATGAGAACTGAGAAGTTTCATAAGGGTGATATGATCAACCATGGTAGTCTAATGAATTATATACTGCATATGTGGGGACATTTCTGGTTATTTAGAATTAAAGCATACTCATTCTAAGGCCTGTGCTGGGAAATACTACTATGTTCTTCTTCCTCAACTTCTGTTTTTCTCCCCCTAGGCTCTTTGATGATCATCATCATTGAGTTTGTACCTGTTATTATAACATCCTTTCTCATTTCAACATACTCCCTTTTCATATTAAAGTTTAAAAATTTCCATCTTCATTTACATGTATTAATGACTTCTGGGAGGCACCTTAATCATATCAGTAATGAGTTATTAGCTTCAATTAAAGAAGGTGGCCTTTCTCTAACCTGGTTGTCCTTTTCCTGATCTTTCTCTATCAAGTATTACAGGTTACAACTCAAAGCCTGGCTCTCCATTGACTGTACGAATCAGCTTTCCACCACCCTATAACTGTGCCATTGACTCCTTCATTTCTTTTCCTGGGATTGCAAATGAAAATGAAAATTAAGATGTATGTTGTTTAGGTGTATAATTGCAGCATAGAGAAAGACACTGTAGTGTATTAAAAAAAATCAATGACTCCTGTTGTAAGAAACAAGTAGCTTTCTTATGGCAGATTTTCTTGTGAAATCTAGCTATTGAGCATTAATGGGAGAGAGAGTAAAGGGCAATCATCATCTCATTATTGATTAGACCTTTAAAATTTGGTGGAATACGTGTAGTATCAGGGTATCCTTAAAGAGGAGAAAACAAGAATAGAATTGAAAGAAGGAAAAGTAATAAACAATATATTCTGGAAAAATCATGGGGCTAACAGAAAATTTGAAAACAGTCAAATTCTGCTTCTTGTTATACTATAAATCATAAACAGTTTTGGATATGAGAGATTTTAATAAAACTCTCTACAGAACGCTGAATAATCAAAAGTCTGACTTAAGATTTCAACAATATACATCCATAAAGATACATGATAGATTTGTTGCTGTTGAAGTGAGTGATGGAAATCACTCATACACAGTATATCAAAACCTGCTATTAGTTAATAGGATGCTTATGAAAACATAAGTAAATGGGTAATTCAAATTAACTTAAGTATGTCCATTTTTTACAAAACATGCTCACTCTGCGTTTTTAGCATTCCCAACATGGTACTTCATGCAAACTCTCTGAAGGCGCAATCAGCCTTCCATCTTTTAAGAGTCTATCTGAATAAAGTATTTGCCTGAGGATTGAATCTCCATCAACCACTACAGTAATCCAAAGTTTCGGAGGGAAGTTTCCATCTTTATCTCACATTATATCTAAAATTATATCTTTGCCGGAAAGATCACAGTGGTAGGCAAAAATGTTTCAAAAAACGTGGGGAGGAGTTTTAGGTTACCCTTGCAGAAGAAAAAGCATCAAGAAGACAATTTGGATAAAATAAATCAGTGAAACAAAATGTAGTAAATATGACAATTTGGATAAACAATTGTGGAAAAATAAATATAAAGTAATATGGACAATGAGAATTTAAGACTATTTGAAAGAAAAATCAAAATATGAAAACGATGTGATTATCATAAAGAGAATTAAGTTCAATGTGAATGAGGAAGATAAAATAGGTGAAATATGTGAAAAATTACACAGAAATTTTTTTTTAAAAATAGCTATAATTGAGTTTTGTTAGAATAGCCACAGAGCTGGACATCTGTTTACCAATGTGGAAGAACAGAATGTTGAAAGGCATTGAAGATCAGTTTCTCTAATGTAAATTAGCAAAGAGAGAGAAGCACACTTATCTTAAGGGACAATAGAAGATGTCTTGTATAATCAATTTCACTGCTTTCATTCTTCAGCTTTTAGATTTTTTTTTTTTTAATTTTACTGTTCAAGGAAAGGGAAATAATGGCTGTGAACTCTAATATTTGGTAAGGAGGCAAGATTTGGGGATTTAGAAAGTGTAATGAATTGAGGAGCAACTTCTGTGATCTGTGTTTAAAGGGTACAGATTCAGCTGAACTTTCTTCTTCCACTAAAACAAAATATATAACTAAGTGTTTTGAGTGACAATTACATTAAAAAAAATAGCACACAATGGAGAATATAGATGAATGAAGTAGCATTTTAGCAAATCAAACACTTCCTCAATCAAAAATTGTGTTATTCTAAATTCTTTATAAAATGTATATTGAAATATTGTTTCAACCTAACTCACAAAAAATAAAGAAATATATAATGGGAAAAATGAACAGTTTCATTTAGCTATTAGTCATGCTTTCATGGGTAAAATAATTATATTATAACATACCATTTTAAGTTAACTTTGACTACTGCATTATTCCACCTAAATCATTGAACAGTCAATGTGAACAACTTGCATCTGGAGAGACTAGGTAAATTTATCACCAAGAATTGCTCACACTAGGTCTACTGTTTAAGACGTGCTTTTGTTTCTGACACTTTTATGGTGATTAATTCAATTCATGTCAGAAGAGTCTTAAATATCTGCTAACTAGCTAGCATGCAGAAGCAGAAAGAAAATTTAAAAAATAAATTTTAAAAAGAACAGAAAAAGGCCTTTTATAGGAGAGACTATCCCTTCCCTATTGAGTAGTCTTGATTAGTTGACTGTATACACATGCATTTATTTCTGGGCTCTCAAATCCATTTCACTGGTTTGTGTGTCTGTTTTCATGCCAATACCATACCGTTTTGATTCCTATAGCTCTGTAATGTAATTGGAATCAGGAAACATGATGCTTTTGTTCTCCAGCTTTGTTCTTGATCAGATTTCTTTAGCTACTTCGAGTTTTCATGATCCCATACAAATTTTAATATTTTATGTCTATCTCTGTGAAAAATATCATTGGAATTTTGATAGGGATTGTATTGAACCTATAGATGGCTTTGGGTAGTATGGACATTTTAACAATGTTAATTATTCCAATCCACAAACATACCTTTCCATTTGTTTGTGTCTTCTTCAATTTCTTTTATCAAAGTCTTACTGTTTTCAATGTACAGATCTTTCAATTTCTCGATTAAATTTATTCCTAAGTACTTTATTGTTTTTGATACTATTTTCTTTGGGAGGGGGAGTAATTAGGTTTATTTATTTATTTTTAGAGGAGGTCCTGGTGATTGAACCCAGGACCTTCTGCATGCTAAGCATGCACTCTACCACTTGAGCTATACCTTCTCCCTGATGAGTTTTACCAAATTCATTTGCAAGTTCTAGCAGTTTTTTCATGGAGTGTTCAGGGTTTTCTATATATAAGATCATGTCATCTGCAGAGATAGTCTTATTTCTTTCTTTCCAGTTTGGATGCCATCTGTGGAATTCTCAGTGGGGAAAGATAGCTTCTTCATCAGTGTTAGGAAAACTGAATATCCACATGCAAAAGAATGAAATTGAATCCTTATGTTAGACCCACTCACACAATGTAACTCAAAGTGTATTAGAGACTTAAATGTAAGACCTCAACCATAAAACTCCTAGAAGAAAATGTAGGAAGAAACTCCTTGACATTGGTCTTGGCAACATTTTTTTTTTTTGATATAACACAAAAAGCACGAGTAACAAAAGAAAAAACGAGCAAATGGGACTATATAAAACTAAAACACTTCTGGAGAGCAAAGGAAATAATTAGCAAAGGGAAAAGGAGAATGGGAGAAAAAAAATCATGAAGCATATATGTAATAAGGAATTAATATCCACCACTTAAAAGAGATTAACATCCAAAATATATATCATACAACTCAATAGCAAAAACCCAGATAATTCAATTTAAAAAATGGATAAAAGACCTAAATAAACATTTTTCTAAAAAAGATCTACAAATGACCAACAGGTACATGAAAAAGTATTCAGCATCATTAATCAACAGGGAAATGCAAATAAAAACCATAATGAGATATCACTGCACATCTGTTAGGATTTCTATTATCAAAAAGACAAGTGATAACAAATGCTGGAGAGGATGTAGAGAAAGGGGAACCCTTGAGCACTGTAGCTGGGAATGTAAAACGGTGCAGCCACCATAGGAAGCAGTATCGAGGGTCCTCAAAAAATTAAAGAGAGAACTACCATGTGATCTGGCAATCCCATTTCTGGGTATACATTGGGAGGAAATTAAATCACTATCTCAAAGAGATAGCTGCACCTCCGTGTTCATTGCAGCATTATTCACAATAGCCAAGACATAGAAAAAACAAAGTTAAGTGTCTTCATATGGATGAATAGATAAATATAATGTTATATATATAACATTATATCTTGCTGATCTATATATGTATAAAATGGAATTTTACTCAACCATAACAAGAAGGGTCCCCTGCCATTTTAGTGACAACATGGATGACTCTTGCAGGCATTATTCTAAGTGAAATAAGTCAGACAAAGAAAGACAAATGTTGTATAATCTATATGTGGAATCCAAAAAAATCCAAACTCATAGAAACAGAATATAGGTTGGTGGTTGACAGGGGCTTTGGATGGAGGAGATGGAGATGTTGGTCAAAGGGTACAAACTTCCAGTCAGAAGATGAATAAATTCTGGAGATCTAATGTGTAATATGTTGACTATAGTTAAAAATACTGTATTATATACTTGAGTGTTGCTAAGAGATTAGATCTTAAATGTTCTCTACCATACACACACACACACACACACGATAACTATGTGAGATTATAGATGTGTTAACTAACTTATTGTGGTTATCACTTCACAATATGTAAGTTATACCAAATTGTCATGTTGTACACCTTAAACTTACACAATGTTATGTTACATATTGGGATGTATAACAGCTATTTATCAATAAAGCGGGGGAAAAATATCTGTTCCAATTACCGAGGTCTATGCAAACCATAGAAGAGGGAAGAAAAAACCCACAAAAGATAAACCAAGGGGAACTCATTCTTATCAAGCAAACGGAAGTATTGCACACATGACTGGCCAATTCAGGCCAAATAAAAAGGTTCGATTCTGGTACAGTCTACGTTGACTAAATATATGATGGCCGAAGTACAAGTTCCATACTGGACCCAATGAACATAAAACAAGTGAACCCTGGAAGATTAAAGAAAGATTCCTGGAAGAATGAAACAGACAGCTGCCCAGTTATTGTGTGAAATGCTCATAGACTGCTTCCTTTCATTAGAAGGTTTTAAAAAAAAAGATCTACTTTTAACCAACGTAAAAATCTCTATAAAGCAGCTATTTTCCCTCTAGCATAACAAAAATGTTTGTTTCACCATTTGCTTGATAAGTTGAAAATTTATTTAGACAACATTTACTGTACATTTTTGCTTTTCTAAACATCTGTCATATAGTGTTTGTCATAGCTCCAAAAAAATAAACATTCTATAGTTGAAATTTAAGGAAAGAGGCTTTGTCTATGCATTTCATATAAATCTAATGTGTGGCTTTACTGTTGGATTGATTTTCAAGTAGGACCGTTAGACTTACAGATCATTTGAAGAGTTCTTATAAATTTCCTAAATATCTAGAGAATTATCCTGTGAATAAGAGAAGTTATTCTAAAATGCTATTCTAATATCTGACAATTTTTTCTCATATTATTTCTTGCTGATCTAACTGAGGGAAGAGGGAAGAGAGAGAGAGAGAGAGAGGTTTTTATTAATATAACTTCTACCTCGATATAGTTGGAATTAAAAACAGAGCCTTGGGAAGGAAGTCTTAATATGAATTCCTTATGATCCAGAAATTTCAAATTCACACTTAATGTCTGATGAAGAAGTGCTCTGTCACCTTATGCACAGTCTTGATTCTTAATCCTTGGGACATTTTCTAAAACTTGAATCCACATGCAATGGATAAATCTGCTACAATATATAGTAGATACTCAAGCTCCACTAGAGGCAAGTTTGGGAACTTGTGGAAAAAATGTTTCACAACTGCATAAGAAACAGGGCACTGCATTCTTTCATGGCAAAGAACGATCAGTCATATAACTTCACAGCTACGTTTTCACATGTGTCGTGGTTTGTGAACCAGTCCCATGTAACGATGACTAATGCTGAGCCTTTTAATAGATTCAGGTTGGTTTTTATTTACAGATTCATTTTTCTGCAAAAAGATGTTTTCTTACCTTCACTAAAGTTATCTTAAAATTAGGAAAAAGTTAATCTGAAGTAAAATACATAATTTATGTCTAACACAAATTTTCTTGGTTCTGAAATACCTAAATTTTTTTTTTAATTTGGATAATTGATATCAGTATTTTTATTGTTTGGACAAGGCTGAGTTATCACACATGTTTTTAGAAATTAAATATAGGACAACTGATTAATTCATAATTAAAATGTAATTTTAGATGAAAACAACTATTAATTGTTTTATAAGTGGGATTGAGCAAATGCCAATAATTACCAAACTCTGCTTCTTACAGTGATATACGGACATAGACCTGGTAACAAATTTTACAATATGGACCTTGGAGTCCAATGTAAACTTTTTTATTAAGTGCATAGCTTTACAGGATTCTTCATCAGCAAACTTGCTATTGGTTTTACAAAGCCTAGAAAAGAGAATGTTTTCTTTTCCTGCACCATCCATTATTGTATACGGTCAGCCAATTTCAAATCCGGAAAGCTGGCTATGTTTGTGGCTGTAGTAGTTGTATTGGTTATGTTTCATTTTTCATGTGAATTGCTGACATCATCATGATGCTGATACAAAAACGGCTACCCTAATTTCAAGCTCCATTAGCAACATGGGAAGTACAGTATTGCTTACATTTATAGAAATGAAGAAATACAGACTTTCAAATAATATAAAACAAAACAAAGGTAGTACTTTTCAACTCTTGAAAGATAAGGATTATATATCTAATGTAATTTACCTTTTTCTTGTTATATTTACAGTCTTAAGAATTTAGTAAATGCTCCCAATAAAACTATCTTTTTTGAAAATTTTCAGTGATTATCATCTTTAGAATCCCTTATTCCTCTGTGCTTTAGTACATAAAAATATTTTAAAATAAGAATTCACTTTGGAATTCAGTAATGCATTGCTGATACAGATGGTGTATCAGTCTGAATAACATATTCTAGAGTGGGAAGAGGGGTGTGTGTGTGTGTGTGTGTGTGTTTGTGTGTGTGTTTGTGTGTGTGTATACACATATAGATCACAATAAATATTACTCAGCCAAAAAATAAGAATGAAGTCTTGTCATTCATGTCAGCATGGGTGGGCCTAGAGGGTATTAAGCTAAGTAAAATAAGTCAGAAAGAAAAAGACAAATACTGTATGATTTCACTTTAAATGTGTAATCTAAAAAGACAAAACAAATAAACATAACAAAACAGAAACAGAGCTATAGATACAGACAGCAAACAGGTCATTGCCAGAGAGGAGAGGGTGGAGGCAGGAAAGAAACAGATGAGGGAGATTAAGAGGTACAAACTTTCAGCTGCAAAATAAATGTCATTGGTGTGAAAGGTATAGTGGGTGTAATATAGTCATTAACTATGTAGTATCTTTGTATAGTGACATAGAATAACATAGTTTTATAATGGTCATCATTTTGAACTGTATAGAAATACCAAATCATTATGTTGTGTAATGGGAACTAACATAATGTCCTAGGTCAATTATACTAAAAGACAAATGGCCAAAAAACTTATAGTAAAAGAGATCAGATTTGTAGTTACCAGAAGTGGGGGTTTGGGGGAAGGGAGAATTGGATGAAGGCAGTCAAAAGTTACAAACTTCCTGTTGTAAGATAAATAAGAACTAGGGATGTAATGTACAACATGATAAATGTAATTCACATTTCTCTATGTTATGTATGAAAGTTGTTAAGAGAATAAATCCTAAGAGCTCTCATCACAAGAAAAAAAATTATATTTCTTTAATTTTGTCTCTATATGAGATAATGGGTGTTCACTAAACTTATTGTGATAATTGTTTCATCATGCATATAAGTCAAATCATGATGCTGTACATTTTAAACTTACACAGTGCTGTATGTCAATTATACCAATAAAACAGGAAGAAAGGAAAGTATTTGTGATTACTCAAAGTTTAAAATGTAAACTTGAATATGTTGTTAGGCATAATGGTACTTCAGGGGATCATCTCTCTTAAAATGAAGCCATATTCAGGGAAAATCATAGGAGAAATAGAAAGCAAGACCTAATGTTGCAAAAGCCCCTTGATGCAGCTGTTCCTGAAGCTAGTGCATAGGCTGTCCAGATAAGTTCTTTTAATTCTTTTTTCAGTTGATGTCTATTTACATTGGGCTTCTGTCACATGAAATCACAGAAGTTTTGGAATATAAATAACTACCACCAGGTTTTACATTTCTTGAGGAACAAGGATAAAGAGAAAAATACAATAACATAAACTCAGCAGTAAATTATTCCTAGTAAATATTTTCATGTTGTTTATTGTTCTTTTTTAATCCCTGCTCATTTTACACAAATCTTAATTGCTCTAATCAGGACATTGCTAATCTTAGCTGTCTTCAATCCTGCAAATTAATTAGATATAATCACATTCAATGTGACTTTTTTTTTTCAGCTGATGTGACTACTTTTAAAACTGCTTTATAACATCAGTCTTTAATGTCTTTAGGAAAAATATAGAAATAGTGATGAACAAGCATAAATTCTAATCTTACAGTTTTTATTGTCCTTTGGGAAAATATGCGTTATTTAGAAAATAGTTCTCTGCAATACTGGGTCAGCTCTGAAAAAGGTTGGGACTACTATCACCTAAGTAAATAACATAACAAGTGAAACTGAAAATAAATTAATATTTGGCGTAGAAATAGATGTCTTATTTCAGTGACTTGGGGAGAAAAGCTACAATTATGGAGTTTGCAAAGATGATAGCATAATGATACAGTCCTTTAGCTGATTTACAGAAAATGATGCCATTTGAAACAAAGGGGGAAAAGTGACTAAGAATGAACAAGCTATGCCCACAATTCCCAGATTTTTTTTTTCTATCTGAGATAAGAAGGTATCATTTGGTTGAAAGAATGAGGAAAAAGATAGGTGGACCCTCTGGCTTAGGTGACGGCAAATGGAACACCTTTCACCTCTAATTGAGTGGCTGAAATGGAAGCAGTCTCCACAGAGATTG
The DNA here is from genome assembly GCF_036321535.1 of Camelus dromedarius. Taxonomy (NCBI): domain Eukaryota; kingdom Metazoa; phylum Chordata; class Mammalia; order Artiodactyla; family Camelidae; genus Camelus; species Camelus dromedarius. The sequence goes on along the minus strand of NC_087465.1, from coordinate 16,729,876 downwards.
GAATTCCTCCATGAGTGATGGCAGAGAGCTGCAGTTGGAGGACTGTGTCTCCATTTCTAAGAGACAAGGAGCAAAATAGACTAGACTCACTGGTTTCCATAGCTAATCTTAGCTGTTTTCAGTCCTCCATATTTTAAAATATAGTGGTCTTTAAAAGGATTCAACTAAAAGATTTATAACTTGTTTATGGTAATACATGGAGGCTTGGGGCCGTTTTTGAATCAATCTCGTTCTTCAGCTACTGCTCACACACTATTGAGCTTCGTGTTATATCCATCAATATGTATCGGATTTTGTTCCTTCTGTATGATTACACTCTGAAATCCTGTGATTATGTTGTCACAAATAAGTATTATGATTTAAGGATTCATACATTCTGCCTCTCAGATATAGGTTGAATTTTAATCATAAAATAAAATGTTTGAATAATTGAATAAGACAGAAATGCATGCCTTCTATCACCCACTTAAACTGTCCATCCTTTGCTCCTGTCCTTCACCCCAGGTTCTTCTGGGTTTTTGCTGACCTCACTGGCTGCTTCTCAGCTTTGAGTGTTTTGTCTCCTGACTTCTCTGGCTCTGCAGGGTGTCTAACTGTCGGCTGTCTCACGGCTACATCCAAACCATTATCAGATCTGCCCTGAAAGACCTCCCAAACTCCTCCGTGTCCTTCCTTCAAACTCCCACACATAGTCCCTCCTCTCTTCAACCAAAGCAGAGAATTATCTTTAAACATAAATGGGATTGTGCTATTTCTTTGCTTAAATCTTTATTGTGACTCTCTGTTGCAGAAAGAATAAAATTCAGAGCTCTTTGCAAGGCTCTGCATTAAGGGTTCCCTATCATTGCCTGCCTCTCTTCTCTTCATTCAATAGATGGTGGCCATGCTTTTCTCAGTTCCTCAAAAATGCTAAATCTGTGTCATGTAAGTGTAGACATTCTTTCCACGATTCTTCAGCTGACTGGTTCTCTTCCTCTTCTTTTGTTGTTGTTTTATATGCAATTAATTCAAATACGTTTTTTCCTGATAACCTATTTAAAAGGTCCCCCAATACTATTCTCAATATTAATCCATACTGTGATTCCTTCAAAAACATACTAAAATCTGCCCTAATATTTTACTTTGATCAACTTGCTTATATTTTCTCTTTTTTCTCCACTTGAATATAAGCTCCATGAAGGCCAGGCCTTTCAATGTGATTTGGTACAGGATCACCAGTGCCAACAATGAGCTGCATTACCACCTCAAACTTTTAACAGAATTCATGTTCTGTTCCATAGTCCTAACATGGACTTATAAGTTTGAATTGACTCTGAATTCGTGGTGGCTAAACTCCTTGTATTCTGTTGACACAACCATCAAAAGGTATCTGCTCCAAATCTGCATATTAATCATCAGTAGATGTTTTTTGCTTTATTTCTACTGTATGTTGTGACTCACTCTCACTAGATAAGGTAATGAAATATCAAGTGTGGTTTAGACCAAGGTCATACTTTTATGAAGTACATGCATAAAGCGAACTTACAACTGTCAGAGAAAAGACAGAGCTGGATAGTCATTAAAGCATAAATAAAGATTTTATTCAGGACTATTGCAGTAGAGGAAGAGGGACCTCAGTAGAAAGCCAGGTGCAATTCTGAACACAGGATGGACAAGTGGGAATTTACAGCCAAGGCACAAGGAGGAGGTCAGATGATAGAATTACCAAGAGGAAACATCAGGGAAAGAGGGATTCTGTCTAAACTGAACTAAAAGGCTCTTTGCTGTGAAGATAATCAGACATCACCTGGGGGATGGTGAAAGATGAGGAAACCAACCAAATATCAAGGGTGGGGAATTCTGATTAAACTGTGAGTGCTTTGCAGGGTTCTTGATAAAAGCAGACTTTTGTTAAGGCAGAGCACAGATGAGTCTAGGAGAACCTTCAAGGGCCTGATTAAAGTTCGATCAACAAAGGATCATTGTCACAACATATTCTTCTCTTCGATGTGATGAGAAAAATGTTGTATATCTGGCATATAAGAAGTCTCAGTCTTTCTGAGTGGTTAATTTCATTTATGCAATTAAAGAATCTGGAAATTTATAATGACCAATAATCTGCTGAATTATTTTACTTTCAACAATCATACAAGCCTTAACAAACTCTTAGCTGCAGGTGGAACAGAGCAGTAAGAACCCCCAGGAAGGATGCCAGGATTCTTTCTTTCAGGAATGTTCTATTTGCTTCAAGAGAAAATAAGGGCACTTCAGCATATGAGTATCTAAAAGCAGGGTCTCCAAAAGCAACCAAAGTATATCTTAAGCAACTGTCTATGTGTAATGTCTGCTCAAGTTCTAAGGTGTAGGTGGCATTCAACTCCATACTGGTCATCAAAGAGAGTGTAGTTTCCTGACTGAAGTTTCCTGTCATTTCCAACAGGCTTGTTCTCATTGCCAAGAAATTAAGTGTTTGATTAAAAGTATTTTATACTTTTATATAGAAAGTGTTTTAGTTATGGATGAAATTTAAAATGGGCAAAAAAATAAGACACACGTAACTGTTCATCACTGGAGGACAACTCTTGTTTAAGCAAGATGTTAGGAGAATCTGATCACATCACCACATTACCACATTAGAGCTAGATCTTATACAGATCATCTAATCAGGGGAACATTCTTTGTTTTACTATATTTTCATAAAATATGTCTACTTTTCTTTAGTTTGTGCTATATTTAAGAAGGCATGAGCTTTTTTGCATAAAGTTGTGTGAGTGGATCAACTTGACCAGAACCTGCATTTTTCAAAAGTGCCCAATGAGATGTGCAAATTGGAAGCACCCACACTTCCTCTTGAAAAGATTTCCTCCTTTCTTCCTGTTTCATACTATTCACCTCACCTCCAAGTTATCATGCATTATATACTGACAATGCTAGAATCAGGTTGTCTTCTCTTTATCTGAACTACATGAAAGCAATTTGGATTTTTGTTACACAATTATTCCTGTTTTCTTCAATATGAATCTTGAGATAGCCCAGTAAGTCCAAACTATAGAATTCATAAGGTTTCCCCCAATTTTTCAAGAGCTCAGTTTTCCATTTCACCAAATGGTCTCGCAACTGGCGAAAGAGACTCCCTTCTCATTCTCATCCTCTTCCTGTGTTCCACAATCTCTCAACTCAATGCTCTCTCAACTCTCCTCCAAATGCAGCTCATCAGATATCTGAAGATCATCTTGAAAGTGACCTTGGATTTCAACCTTTTTATTTTTCTAGGTTGAACCCAAAGAAACCACATACTTTGCAGGTCAAATGTGGTTGAATATCAGCAGTCTTTTATACTTCAAGCTTACAAACGAGAAAGCCAAGACTCAGAAGACTTAAATGACTTGCCCAAAAATCACATCTTAGGATAAACCAGCCAGGAACCTGATTTTCCATATATGTTTTCTTCTAGTTGGCTGCTTGAAACCTCTGTACTACTTGACTCTCACTCCCAAAGGGCACTGAGTTGGGGACTCCAGGTAAGGGAGCTAATTACTCCATCCATAAAACACTTGCCCTGTTCATGATGGAGAGATTAAAACAAAACAAAACAAAACAAACAAACAAACAAAAAACAGACTTCATAACATTTTAGTACTGCAGAAGATACAGTAAAATTAGCTACATATCCCTTCACTCCAGTGGGCAAGGCAGTGATGAACCGTTACTTCCCGGTACCTCCCCCTTCAAATACCATCCGCAAGAGGTAAATTTCAAAACCGGTGACTCCAACAGCCACTTTTGTATCTCCCACAAGATAGTGTTTCACAAAGGTTTGCTGAATATAATGGAATTGAGTGAAATGTGAAACCCCCAGTTCCTACGGATTTTTGTCAAACACATTCTCCCTGGTTGTATTTCTCTGTTCTCAAGGTCTCAGGTTTCTGCCCTCACTATTCTTGCATGTTATTTCACTGTTGCCGCAAATTTAGTGCTAAAACTATTTTTGGTTCATAAGGTCACGGTTTAAAATTAAAATTAAAAAAAGTCAGAGGTTCTCTGTTTTGTGAGAATTCTTTCTTTCCATAATAAAAAAAAAAGAACTCATTAAACTAAAAATATATGTTAAAGAAATTAATTTTATCCCTGACTAGACATTTGGAAATCCTATTCTCTGATTATAAGAAGGGCCATTAAATATTTGTTGGCTCGCCTCATTCAAATCAATTGTTTCCAGTGAATTCAGTAAAGAAAGTCACTGAAATAAACCATCAACTCAAATATGCAAGACTAAACTGCCATTTATCAGTTAATAACCTAGATTCCCCCAATCAATGTCCATATATGTTAAGAAGTAATCATTTTGGTAAATTAATTAATATTGAGTAGTTTCATAATGTCCTTGTTGAAAAATCCAGCGTTAGGCATTTTCCCCTTCCACTTCTAAGTTTTATATGTTTCTCCTGATAGGTTTGTTTTGTACTTAGAAGAGGCTTCTACATCAAAATACAAAATACTTGCACCAAATCTTTCAAAAAATTTTAAATATGGTTCACCAAAAGATGAGTATATTTAAGGATTGGTTTTAACTTTTTGATTGCAATGAAAAGTGCCTTCATATATACTAATGTCTATTATAATTGCACACCCAAAATATTAACCTATTCAATGTGTGCTGTGTACTAGGTAATTAGGACATTTCACCCGAAGCAATGATATTAACTATGGTTGACAGTAAGGGACTAATGAGATAGAAGAAATGAAAATGTAGAGAAAATTATAGGAAAACATCTTGTAATGCAGTGATCAGTGATAGAAATACAGAACATATGTACTTGACATAACCCAAAACAAGTCAGAGGAATTACAAATCTCCTTCTAATTGTATGTGATACTGATTGAAAGCATATATGAAAAAACAAATCATCAACTAAAATCATGTATGTGTTAAATAACCAGCCTGCAGATTGAAAACTGCAAACATCTTTGGTTCCCCTGAGTTTTCTTTCCTTCAACAGTTTCAGTAAATTTAATGACACAAGTGAAACCTTGTGGCAGTCACAAAACTACAGAGCTTAAAGATGATCTTTGGATATTTTATGTTCCTTTTAGGATATGTGCAATATTGTGCACACACACACACACACACATACACACACACACACAAACAAATACCTGGTGAACACATCCATCAGTTGGGGCCAGTTTGCAGTTTGATGGTAGTATTTTTATTTATTCAACTTTTTCTTTTCTTTTCCTTTTTTTTATTTCAACCAGGGTCAAATGCTGTCCTTCAGATCTGCTACAATCAGGTGCTCTCTGTAGAGCTTTTCCTTTGTTCTTCAGGAGGGGATGCATTCACTACCCTGATGTATACCTTTTGATGATCAGAAAAATGTGGGTGTTCCTTAAGGGCTACTGATCTAGGTGCCTCCATTGCTCAAAATAGATCAAGGGAGGCTTTCTCCAAAAATCCAGAATCACATCACAAAGAAAACCAAGAAGATTAAAAGTTTTACTATTAAATTACACTCTAACCACTAAGTAAAACCTCTACCTCTTATAATTTTTTGGTAGAAATACCAGGGAAAGTAGGAACATTAAAATGCTAAATTCAATAACTCATTCTCCTGAAAAATAAATAAATGATCATAATTCTTTAAATTCAGTAATGAAGCTTATATCTGCCAGAATCAGAAATACATTTCAGAATTAACTTACTGATATTGCTAGGAGTTATGATGCTGGAGTCTGTTGAAGCATCAGGATTTTAGAATAGAAAGTGAAAATACTTATCTGTTTGGATTACAGTTGCATCAGTTGAGAAAAGGGATAAATAACTGAATCAATAAGTAAACAGGAGGGAACTGTGCATCTTAAAGGCTAAATGTTACAAGTTTTTTTTTTTTTTTAATAATTGGACATTGGCAAAAGAGGTGTATTGCTTGTAGAAACACAGTTTTGATAAATGTAATAACCTGACACATCTCCTTACTGTGATGATGATGATGATGATGGCAAAACCAAAAATAATTCAGTGCAGCAAAATCATAAATTAATGCCACTTTCAAAAAAAGAAGATTGGAAGTTTAACAGGCGTATGTTAATTTTTTACAAACTGTCTTCACCGTAGTCAGGCTTTCAGAATAATGCATTCTATCAGAAAACAAGCTGAATGGCGTTCTGAGTCTTGCAGCCTGTTCTCGCATTCTCTGATATCCAGTTACTTATTTTTGCCATATGCACAACTGAGATAAAATTACTCAACATTCTGCCTAGAGGTCAAAAGTCACCCCCTCCTTGTTCTTCTGAGGATGGAGACAGACATTCAACTCCTATTTTGATATTCTATTATCTGTAACATGAAGAGAATCAAATTTGTGCAATGAAAAATAAAATTAGGAGATTGTGAAAAGGGACGATGGCCTTGAAAATGTTTGGTGGTGTTTGGAAGAAAATACCAAAAGTGAATCTAAATTGTGGTTATTAATGACCCCCCCAAAAAAAAAATCACTGTACAGAGTTTGAAGAATTGGGAATTATGTGGTGGATCATGGATCAAGTCACCTGCCAGATGTAAAGCTGTTGCAAATTAACTGAAGGGGAGAAAGGAATTGAAGAGGAGACAGGAACATCACAAAGAGCTTTTAGTCACAGCGTAATATTTATGGTTCTTTTAGGCAGGGCAAGATTAGTCAAACTTGTCTAAATTGGATTCAAAGTGATACCATGTGGCCTGGATTCTGGATCCACAAAGCCTTAACACTGTTTTACTGAAATAATTGTCTTGAAAGTAAGCAACATACTGCTTTTTTATGTGCTGTTGAAATTTATACAACGTGAAGGTAATCTTTGAAAGAGTAAGGATAAAGGTGAAATGAGAGATCCTAAAAATCAATTAACTGATCAAATTGCTTATCCTCTTTTACTGTTTTATCCCAATAATTATCTATAACCGACAAAGAAATCTAATGGAGTGAAGATTTTGAATTTAACTTTTATAAACAAGTAGAGGGTCTTTGACTGTGACGCTTTAACTGTCATATCCTTGACAATTACTGCTGCTGAAAATTCAATCTCTTTTCATGTTTTGTTTTAAATTGACGTATAGTCGGTTGACAATGTTGTGTTAATTTCTCGTGTACAGCATAGTGATTCAGTTATACATGTATATATTCCTTTTTGTACCCTTTTTCATTATAGGATATTATGAGGCATTGAATATAATTCCCTGAGCTATACAGTAAGGCCTTGCTGTTTAGCTATTCCATATACAGTAGTTAGTATCTGCAAATATCTGCAAAAATCTCATGGTTTTTAATACTCAAGTTAAGGACACACTCCTTATGCAAACTCAGCAGTAGAATGAAAGACAGTAAAAAATTAACTTAAAGAGTATTATTTATTTCAAATACACTGTTAAAAGTCTATTATATTGTGTGCTTATGTATATATAATATATTACATCATTTATTTACAATCACCAAATTTGAGTGAGCACAGTTTTAAGAAATACAATATTCAAATATTGTTTTCTCTGATAAAATGTCAATTTACTGCTCTCTTATGATTTGGTTCAGGCTATGTCACTGTAAACCAACTTTTTTAACAATGACTTACAACAGTAGCAAATGAAATATGTTTAAATAAGAAGTAAAGCAACATCATATATGTGATAAGGAAAAATTAGATGTTCTTGAGCAAATGAATACACCTAAGTTGATTTCAACTGGAAGTATTTTGATAGCCCTGAAAATCAGGTTAATTTCTGGAAGGATTATTATCACCCATCTGGATGTTTCACATACTTGTATTGAATGCCCTTTGTAATATCAGAACTGGATGATATATATTGTATTGAATACTTTACACCCACTGCAGAGAAAGAACCCCCACTATTCAGCAGGAAGTTGGCTATATGTTAACTAATCCCTAAGTGACTCTATTTTTTTTCCTTTTTTTTTCTTTTTTTAACATTTTTTATTGATTTATAATCATTTTACAATGTTGTGTCAAATTCCAGTGTTCAGCACAATTTTTCAGTCATTCATGGACATATACACACTCATTGTCACATTTTTTTCTCTATGAGTTATCATAACATTTTGTGTATATTTCCCTGTGCTATACAGTGTAATCTTGTTTATCTATTCTACAATTTTGAAATCCCAGTCTATCCCTTCCCACCCTCCACCCCCCTGGTAACCACAAGTCTGTATTCTCTGTGAGCCTAAGAGACTCTTGATCAGAATGGAGCTTCACCAAATGGGAGAGGCCATTGCCTGCTTTTTCTAAGAGGGCCTGGCTGCATAGCTCTATTTTTAGAGAACTCTATAGGAAACCAGGCTATGCATATAATAAATGTCCAGTGTTGCTAGCCAGCTTGTTGAAACATCAAACTATAAAACTTTAGAATCGAGCTAAGATACTTTTAAGGTATATCTTGTGAAAGAATTATTTTTCTTTAAGAAAGTTGTTAGTAGGCATTCCACGTTATTAGAACACAACATAAATGAGTCACAGTAAGTCACAGGACTGGAGGCTATGGAGATATGAAAAAGAATATTGAACTCCATATAAGGTTAAATGCAAAGGGCTGAATCAATATAGCAGTTCACTAAAATCCAACTTATTATATAAAATACAATATAAGATACAAAATAGTAACCAAGATGTTATGTATGATATGAAATATGACTAATTGTTATTTTCTCCTCATCGTCTACTTTCTTCTTCTCTTTGTTATTTGCCAACTTCCCTTAAAATCTATGGTCTTTCAGATAAATATTTTTAGTACCCTATCTTCAGTCTCAAAATTAACCTAATGGATTTTTCTTAAGATACTTTGGCTATTTCACTGTAAGCGCTGTGTTTTTTTCTCACTCTGTTCTTTATGAGTATTTTTGCTTCTAGAACGTGTTTACTTTGTATGTTTACCCTGGTGGGTCTCAAATTTTTGCATGCTATTCTTAACATGCAAAAAGGACCTTAAAAACCACCTCTTCAGGGGCCTCAGATTTATTTCATTATTTCATTGTGGTAGGATGGCTCTTAGGGGATATTTTTTAAGTTCACCAGTTGATTCTAATGTTCAGCCGGAATTACAAACCACTCACCACCAAATCCTACACACTCTTGAAGATCCAGGACAATAAAACCTCCAGGTTACGTTACCTTCCATGATCACACCTTTTGGAGGGAAGATCCTTTTCTTCCAACCAATAGCATTTATGGTCGATCTCCTTCTACAGTTCTCAGTACACACTATTTTAGATTCTTGGTTTTTGTAAACATGTTATATTGTCTTATTTTCCCTGCTTTCATTTTAAAGTCTTCTGTTCAGAGATTGCATTTTATACCTTTTTGGTTAATGCTATGTAATGTATGCTTTAGATGAAAGTAAAGGGTTTTTTCTTTTTTTTTTTTAATCAGTGTAATTAACTAATGCATTATCCACAATTAAATATTTTCTAGGTCCCATAAAAGTAAACACTCTTGTACTATGATCTTTAAATGTAATTTGTCATGAATTATTAATCAAATAAGGAGTGAACTCTTAAATACATATGCAAAAGTAAATATTAAGAGATGTGTGTATTCGTATGAAAGCTTAACAATAAGAAAAAATTTTTCAAAAAAGAAGAAACATCTCCAAGCCAATATATCTTTTCATTCTATAAAAAAACAAGCAAGATTAAAAAAGGTATGCCAGGTCTTTATCCTTTTAAGGGTATACACATAGTTTTGTTTCTCTCCGAATTCTCCATTCCTTGAATAGTCCTTGGGCTAAAATTCCATGGGTTTGAAAAATTAAATAATGAATCTATTTTTTTGTCCCCTAGGAACAAACATATTTAAGATACTGAATTACAGATTCACAGTCGAAGCAAATGTAATTTTCTATTGCAGGAATTAGGGGATGGTAAGAGAAAACACAGTCCTAGAGATTATAACAACTTTTCCCCTAAACAGCAGCTCCAGCAATCTGGGCAACTATTTGTATAAAGCAGCTTAAGTACAGTCTTTTTGGTTAAACGACTTGACCGTTGGACTATATTTTCCTTTCAAGATAATAAATTTTAACAGACCAGCTATGATTTAGGGAATAGAATTATCGGGAAAATAAGATACAAACTCAACTTCAACCTATACTATGGGCCACACACTTTGTTAAAGTGCTTTCTTGATGGAGGTAGAGTAGGTTTTACTCCGTGCTTATTCTGAGTTGCTGCTATGGTAACTGTGTGTGTCTTGTAAACCTGTAAACAATTGTGTAAGATGGTTAAATAGAGCACATGTTTATAGCTGTACTAGTTCAGTTCAAATGTATACACACTTCATTTCTAATATTCTCTTTACAAAGAAATATTTATGCATTTCAGATGGATCCTCAGAACCTTCTCCCAAGATTATGGCTATTTGTGTGTGGGTACATGGTGTGTAATTGGGGGAAAGTAACTTTTCTTTCCATTTCCCAAAACACAAAATGAGATGATTATAATACAGACAACTAGAATCCACGGTTCATCCATATAATTATTATGAGTAGTCTATGAAAACATGCCAAGAGCTTTTCTAAGAATTAGGCCCTCAGGTATAAAGATTAGCATGGTTAAATTGACTGTTGGCGATTTGAACAACCTCTCAAAGCTCTGCATAAAATCCATTGACAATGAAAATTTTCATTAAAAAAATGTGCTGCCATGGGCAATCCATTCTAACCAATTTATAGTCTCTATTTTTATAGGAGTTTAGAAGAAAATGCTTTTAAATCAGCCAAACAAAACTCCCTGAATTTGTTATAGATTAATACATGATGACTTTGCCACCATAAAAAGGGAAATAAATTATAGGAAGTCAGAAGGCATACACCTACCACACGTATTGAGCTCTGCATGCGAGTGTGAATTGGGGAATGAAGTTTTCATGGTGTCCCCTGTGCTAAATCCCTGAATAAGACAGTGGAAAGTAGGGCCAGGGTTATTGTTGTCTAAGAACTTCCATTCCCCAGGAAAATTTAACCTACAAAAAGCCCTTGTAAGACCAATGCTAATTGTTTGTAGCAATGTTACAGTCACCTTAGATACTCATATGTTTAAAATGACATACAGCAGTAGTAACTATATGTGGATTCTCTCACTCATTCAATCAGCATCTTTTCTAACGAGCAATATATAACCATTGTCACATTTAGGGTCCCCTATGGAACTGAGAAAGTACTGTTTACCAAAGGATGCCCTAAATCTAGTGATATAATTGTAACTACATCCTCTAGTGGTTTAAAATCTTAAAGAAGATCTTGCGAACTGTCCCATGTCAGAAATCAAGGGTTTGTAATTACCTTAAATGGTATAATAATGTAACAAACATTAAAAAAGGTCATACCTGTAAACATCTCAGATTAATATAATCAAAATAATAAGCCACAGACTTTTTATAAAGAATAATTTATGCCAGGGAAAAAGATTTTGTTTCTATAGAGTTATAAGATTAGCAGATGAATCTAAATACAATAGCATATATATCTTTAAATGAACAAAACATTCAAAACTATATTTCACAAAAGTTTAACTGTGAAATTAATTCAAAAGGCCAGCCAGCAATACGAAGGTTTTCACATGGACTGAAAACAAAGGCTAAAAAACAGTTCCCATAGGCAATAATTTTTCTTCTGGAAGAGCATTACCTGCCATTAAAAAAAAAAGGAAAGAAAATTTAACTTCTGTTTTAAGGCTTTATGTCTGTTAACCATGCACTAAGGTAATTTGAGGGAATTTGGGAGAATATAAAAGGAGTCGAGAAAGTACACCACCATACTTGAGGAGATAGAGTTTGGATCCCCCATTGTCCCATGGCCTCTTACACACAAGATGAGAACTTCCTCCCTCAGCACACTGGATGGAGAAGCAACATACATTCTGCAAATCAAAAGGAAATGTATAGAAATGTATAACATCCCGGCAGTCAGTATTTCTCAGTTCCATTATTATAATAGATTTGATACGTTTAACAAATATCTACTGATATGTGCTAGGTCTAGTTCTGAACACTGGAAATAAAGCAGTAGATAAGGCATATACCTCCCCTCCTGCTTGTGGAGTTTATAGTCTTAAAAAAAATACTGAGACAAAAACAAAAATCTAAACTCTAAATTGATGAGCTAATGAGACAGATATCAGACAGCCTGTATGAAATGGCATTTCAGAACCAAAAAAGCAACTATTCACTCAAATATAAAATGTGAACCATTCACTCAATAGTATTAGAAATAATACTGCATAATTCTGCATTTATGCAGAATTTTACATTTCTGCAACTCAAATAAATTTGGCACCAATTATCAACAATAAAGTAAACACAGAAGAAGCACATGGAACCTTGAAAATATTAATGACTGGTGTATTCAACTTTGGTTCAACCAGCATTTCTCGTGTATGTATCAGACTCTGGGCTGAGAATTAGCCACAAAGCATAATGATTACCACATAGTATCTGCTATTAAAAATAATGTAAAAGGCTGGGTCAGTCCCTCAAGAGAGAAACTTACTCAGTAGTGTCATAGTTTCCCAGAAATTCCTTGGGTTCAGAGACTCCAGTTAATCTCCAAAATCTGGGGATAACTTAGCTCAGACTTAGCGAGGTGCTTTGCTTGAGGGTGTCTCAAAAATTTGCAGTCAAGGTGTCAGACAGGAGTCTCATCTGAAGGTCCAAGTGATGAAGGATCTCCTTCCAAGCTCCCAAGGCTGTTGGCAAAATTCAGCTTCCCCCCAGCTGTTGGTCAGAGGCCTTCCTCAGTTCCTCACCATGTAAGCATTTCCAAATTGCAGGTTGCTTTCCTTGTTTTTTTTATTTCTAGTAATTAGATTTCTAAACAACTTTTTTCTTTTTCTAAATGTTCATTTCACTTTCAAGAAACAAGGAAAATAGCGCCCAATTACACTGCAACAAATGTGTCCCAAGAGAGCTGGACACTTGTGGTCTGGCCAGACTTATATCCTAAGGTAGTTTCTTATGTCCTTAACAAAAATAAAGGAAGAATATGAAGGAAAAAGGAAAACTTTATGTTAGGGGCTAAATTTTGTTTCATTTTTAAAAATCTGGACACAATGGATGTTAATGAATGAAGTTGAGGATTAATACAATGGAAATGAAGAATGAAGCCAGAGTAATTTTTTCCTTAACCTTGTATCAAACCATGTCACTGATTTTCCTTTACCCTTTTGTAACATCTGACAACCCTGAGAATTAAACTTATCAGTTCTCCATGCTCTGCATAGCCCCTGACTGATGTGGCTCCCCCTTGATGTTAAACCTATTTCCTGATTCACCCCAACACATACCTGTCTGTCCCAGTTCACAGGAGCTATCTTTAAGTCTTCTTGACCTGCAGAAATTTTCCAACCTTGGGTATATTTACATTTACCTTTGCCTGAAAGAGTTTCCTTTATATTTCATCTGGTGGCTCGATCCCAATTTGCTGTGTTCTTACTAATAATTCCCAGTTACCTGCTTCTTTGAGATTTGCACTCAGCCAAATAGGAAATGTCAAACAGCAGGCTTTTCTCCCCTAGCTGCCCCTCTCTTCCAGACCTGAACCAATGACCTAGTGACCCTAGGATACAACTGGCTTCATTGTAGGTGTGCATCATTCCTTCATAGTGGGCATTTCTTTTATAATTATTTATTCATTTTCTTTCTTGTCTTGTCTACTCTCATTTGCCTGACAGCTCTCCAAGGAAGGAAATACGAACCATATCTTTCTCTTTTTTTTTGAATGTCTAGAAAGTCTAATTTTATTTTTTAATTTGTTTTTACTAAAGTATAGTCAGTTTACAATGCTGTGTCTATTTCTGTGTACAGCATAATGTTTCATGCATATACATATATGTATTCATTTTCATATTCTTTTTCATTATAGGTTACTGCAAGATATTGAATATAATTCCTTGTGCTATACAGAAGACATTTATTTTTGTCTATTGTATACATAGTAGTTCATATTTGTAAATCTCAAACTCCCAATTTACCCTTTCCTGTCCCCTTTCTTTCCTGGTAACCATAAGTTTGTTTATTATGTCTGTAAGTCTGTTTCTATTTTGAAGATAAGTTCATTAGTGTCTTCTTTTTTCTTTTCTTTTCTTTTTTTTTTTTTTTTTTTAGGTTCCACATATGAGGAACCATATTTTTCTTAATCACTGTTGAAACTACAAGGACTGGTGAAGTGTCTAGTTCATGGTAAGCTTTCAATAAATATATTCTGTTTGTAATAAGAATGACAAATTAATTACTTAATTGACCAGAACTAAAGTGATTTCTTTGGGCCCTGGTTAAATTCAAACCATGGCATGTCTTGTCTGTCTCGGATCCCTTGGGTCTAGAGATAGAATGTGTCTTCGTTTGCACAGAAAGAGTCCCAGTTTATACCAGGGTCCCATTGTAGCTATGAATAGCTTTCCACTTTATTCTCAGAAGTATTCTGATTTAAATGATAAATTGAATGGTCATTTATGTCTCTGGAAACTTCTCTCTCCTTACCTTTATTTTTAAATATCTTTTTCTTTATGATTTTGTTACCACTTTTGGACGAGCAAAATTTTCTCACTTACATAGAGTGCAATAAGACCTTGAGCAGTCCCCTTCAATTTCTTTGTTTACATTTATCATTTTAAAAAGACATTAGTCATGACAATAATCACTGTCATTATTGGATAATGAAACAAGGAACATACAAAATCTGATATTAGGTGTTTAAATGATAGTTTCCTGTCCATGGATGACCATGTGGACCAAGCTACCATTAGTTTATCAAATATATATTATTTTCCCCATTACATTTAGGATATATATCAGAAGAGAACTTGGAAAAAATGTACACATGCAGTATGATTTTTAAAACTTAATTATTTCCAGATTAGTCACCTATCTTGGTGAGCAAGCATTAAAATGTATATAAATTGTACTTTTAAAATTTAATGAAATACATTAAATTTGTGGATTTAAATTAGAAATAAATTACTCCTTTCAATGTATATTTCTAACCTGGGTTACAAACATTCATAAAAATAATTTAAAAGTAATGATTATAACTTTTAGTTACTTTAGCTTTTTCTTTCTTCTTGAGGAACAAAAAGAGAGTATTTATGTCAATATGATCTGAAAATGAAAATTCTAATGTTATGTTACCAATAAGGAATAGTTTGGGTACATGTGCCTAAAAATATTAACACTAAATGATATTTGCTTATCTCCATTTGATCATCAAAGCAAAGGAAATTCAAAAAAAATATATGACAAGGAAATTAGAAAGTGAAATAAGTTCCCTAACCACAGTTTAAAAAGTATTTGAGTTAGAAAGCCAGAGTGCTTCCTTTTGAAGCCCAGCTACTCAAATTCATTGAAAGGAATGTTTTTCATTGAGGTCACTGCAGCCCAATAACATTGACATTCTTTATTACAAAACTAGCCAGCAGAAAAAAAAAAAAAAACTTTAGGTTTCTAGCTAAATACATAAAGGTATAGGAGAAGTGAGTCACATGCCAAAATAACTCTTGAAAAAAATGAGACTTTGCATAATGCCACCTTCAACAAGGGCCATTTTACTAAAAATTATTAAAAAGGTTCAAGTGGAGAAGAAGGTCAATGGATCAGAGTGTGGACTTTCGGTGGCCTCAAAATCTACAATTAATCAGACTCTTCTTTCCTCAATATTGCAAGCAGGAACGATGCTAGAAAATAAGGAAGTGTTTGACTAGGGCGAATGATAGAGAGGAACATTATCTGTATCTTCCAGAAGCCCTAAAACATCTGGAATTGTTCAGTTTAGTTCACATGGGCAATAAAATGGAAAATCTGGTGGATAGCAATTTAGTGGCTTCCCACTTCATTGTGCACTCTTTGTTTTTCTGCGATCCATTTGATATGTGTTTTTATTTTTGAATGCAAAATGATGTTCATTATATAAATGAAATGAGCCAGTTGGTGACTATGGTGACATTGTTTCTACAACCTGCCAAAAATTAGCTGAACAACTGCCATGAGTGATGATGGGGAACTAAGTCCTTGCATATGCTGAAAAAAAATATAAAAAATAAATTCCATGTGTATTGCATGTCCTTCAATTCACAGCTGGTTAAGCCATTAAAAGTACTGCATTTTTTCCAATTTGCTCCACACTGAATGGAATTTATTATTCTATTTGGAAAATTAACATCCATACCCCTTTATTATTCAGACGCTAATGATCTTCTTTCTAATTCCCAACATTGTAACAACAACTCTTTCCTTCTCTAGCCTTCACTTTTATACCAATTTGTTCATTATTTTTTATTAAGTCAAATAGGGCTGGAGAAGTACAGAAATGGTGATAAAGAATTCTGTGGCATAAGAGTTTGGCAGGTAGGTAAGCCACAGATGCATGGATTGATGGCTCAATGAAAATGATAGCTAGGTATCGACAGATGATAGATAGATACATAGATTGATAGATATATAGATAAATGATAGAGAAGAGAATGAGAAAGAGAGAAAAAAGATTTCACATACACAAGTTTACTAGATATGCTAATTTCATCAATGAGATCTTTGCTAGGGCCGAGGACCCGTCCTTCCTTCCTGGTTCCTGTCACATGTTAGTTTCATAATTTTTAACTTTCAGTGCTTTATTTATATTCGACTATCTGGTTTTATTTACTAGTATCTTCCTGTCTCGTCATCACAAAGATGGTTTTACTTCCTATGCTCAACTTTACACCCGCTTATCAAAAGCTTCTCTGATAAGATCAAGATTCAGACTCATTTAATTGCTCCTTATTTATAGCTGTATAACCTCAGAGAGGTTCACTTCTCTTCTCTGAGCGTCAGTGCCTTCATCTTACACATACAATTATAGGACTATGCTTATTTGCTTCACAAGAAGATTGTTAAGTACTGAGTAGATTGTAAATGTGAAAACTTGTGTAGTATAATTTATACTTAAAATTAAAGGAATTACTAAGGCTAAGACCATATACAAGGCATGTTATATATCAGGTCATTTTAGTCAGTTCAGTGAGTTATTCACATACATAACAGTTAAGTGAAAGGGTAAAATCATAATTTGGTTTGATTTCTTTTGTTTGCCAAACATAATTTTTCACATGTATTAAGACATGGGAATAAACTAATCAAGTACCCCTTAATGACTATGTGCTTGAAATGATCACTTTTCTACCAGTTTTGATAGAAAAAAATTATTTAAAGCATTCATATTAGAATCATAGTTTTGTTTCAATCCTGGGGTTATAATGAAATATGATTCTTTTTTTATATTAAAGGTTGTAATTATCTGCACAAAGCTGGAATATGGTGTATATAAGATTAATTTATAACAACATATATGTAAAACAAAACTGATTTTTGCAAAGAATCATTATGAATATATGAACAACACAAGTGAATAAATGCAAGTATTTATTCATTTAATCAAGCCCTAACATTTAAAAATGTGTTTTCCTAAAAAGATAAACCTCAGATGGATCACATGCTGTTCCGTTTGTATCTTTGAATATGAAAACCTTAAATCTGAACATACCATAATAGGATTCTGAATATGAAACAAGGGGGAATTAACTCGAATCTAATTTAATTTAATTTGATAACAAACAAAGGTTTTGAATATTACCCATCCATGAAAGAAAATAAGTAGTCATTTGGGAAACACAAGGAAAATGGACAACCTTAATGTTTTGAGACCCAAGATATTTGCATAGTTTTCGGGAGTATTTTGAGACTAACAGACACTTGCACATGTTGTTTATATTAAAAACAATTTCAATTGCCAATAAGAATGTTTATAATTCCCATACTCTCATAGGTAATGTAGAGTTTCTTGGAAGAAACAGAAATAATCATTCTAGATTTTTAATAATTACAAAAGCCATAGGATGCAGCCTACTTTTCTCAAAATTTTACTAAAAATATCCTTTCTAATGTGTGTTCACACATATTGCTAAAACTAGAGAATTTGACACATTAGAAAGCTGTGTAATTTTGCTAATTCTTAGGAAAGCTAGAAGATTTTTACTATGATAGCTATTTATCTAGTAAATATATTAAATAGTAAAAACAAAGGGAGGCTGTGCAGAAACTAATATGATACTGAGATCAAATTAGTTCACAAATATGCTCTTCAGTTAAGAGAAGTTCCTCTTTGTATAGGTCTTGGTTATAAAGAAGGAGAAATAATATTTATGTCAAATGTTTTCCTGTAGCATGTTTGATGAATTAACTAATGCTATTTCTCTTTCATTCATTTTTTTTTCATTATTCCACAGTCTCTTTTCACATTGTAAAAAAAAAAAAAAATCAGAGTTTCTTGAGGTAAATACTATAACTAAACAAATGCCTGCCAGTTTTCTCCATCACTAGAATATCAAAAAGTCTGCAAATTCCCTGGTATGTTGTTAAGGGATATTTGCCCTAATGGATTCAGAACCTCTCAAAGAATATTCATGGAATCAACCCTGGTTGCAAATTATCCTGATCAGTATAGTAGCCATGGTTCAGAATGATACTGTCTTTGAGGTTTTTGTGACACAGTAGGCAGACTGCTGTAATTCGGGCTGGTGAAATTTGGTGTAGCTCAATAAGAATGTAAATAGTTCCACTTAACAAGTTCATGTTGTTTTGCTTAAAATGTTTCAACGTTTGTCTTCATGCAAGAACTCAGCCCTGCGCCCCACCCCAAGAAAAATTCAAGGGACACAGAACTGAAATTGAATCTAGAGAATTCCAGTATTGTTAAATAATTTATCAAGGTGTATTTTTTGTCTCCAAACTAAAAAAGAAAAAAAAAAAAAAAAAAGAAGAAGCTTATGAAAACTGAATAAGTTTATGGTTACTACTTTGGTACTTGAGTTCATGCCCCTGGGATGAACAACATGCTTTTGAGAAACAAAATGCAGAAATTTCAGAAAGAGGTGTACATGGAATAGGGTTGCATCTTAAAAGTTTGGCTGAGTCCTTCTCACTTGACAAAGTTTCCATTCACAGATGCTATAGTCTGCAATGCAGTACTTTTTAACCCAAAATAAGTGCAGTTTTGACAAATGCTCTTTCTAAAATGCTCCAGAATAGAGTAAATATGAGAAGCTTAATAATAGGCCTGGTTTTATCTAGACAGACAATTCCATTAATTTTAATATTTAATCATTCAAAAGTCTAGAAATGATGATATAAAAACATGATGACTATCAAAGTAATTTAGGGGAAAATGAATATCAGAAATAATGAATTAAACTTGCTAGTTCAGAAAAGTCCACACCTGTCTTGATTTAAATTATATACATGTGTGTGTATGTATACACACACACATATATAGTAATTTTAAATCAGTATATTACAACACATTGAAATCTGCTCTGATATCCAAGTATTTGAATATGAATTAGTACTAGACACTAAAATTCTAATTACTTATTTCTTAATTGCTATAGACAGTTTAAGTATTGCATCATTCATCAACTGAAATTCTTCTTTCAATTATTTCAAAACCAAATAAATAAACGTAAGCAAATTTTCTAATTTGTACATTTTTAAATTTATACTTTCTAAACATAAATCTGAATTTTCTAAAATGTGAACTTATTAATTCACTGCAACACTTTGTCAAAAACTTTCTTTTAACTCTAATGGAAAACAAATGTTTTGGTAAATACTGGTTTTTAATGTTTCTCTGGGATTTTTTAAGCAAAAATGAAAAGACTTGGACTTTAAATGATCCAACATCTTCTTACTATACAAGGAAAGCAGAGAAACAGAGCAGCAAAATTACAAAACAGAGTCAGGATTGGAACTCTAAACTGTAGCTCAACATGAGATAGTTTATAAAAATGTGCATACATTCATTCCCTCCCTTCAAGAAGCCTATTTCTTCATCCCTTGTGTCTTTGTGAGCCTTCTGAGTGGCTTTGGCCAGTGTCATATTAGCAAATATGATGCTGATTGGAATGTGCTTCCCCATTGATGGGTGTCCTCTTATTGTTCTTGGAACCCCAAGAAGCCTGGGATATCTTGCATGATGATAAAAGACATACATCCCAGTTTTCCTTATCTCCGACCAACTGCCTATCAGACACCCCCATATGAGTGAGTATATTGTAGATCATTCAGCTACTAGTCAGTTTTCCACCTACTGTGAGCTAATTGCACACACAAGAGCCAGCCAAGCCAGTATGAATCAAATCATCTGGAAACAAATACCTAACAGACCAACAGAACCATGAGATAAATGATTGCTGTTTAAAGTTACTACATTTGGGTGGTGACATGTTACACAGCAAAAGCTAACTGACATAAATATACTTCTGACTTCAGTATTTAATCATTAAGATCTCACAAAACATCTTTACATAGGGATCCAAAATAGCAGATCTTCCTTGTACATCATGTTGCTAGAATTGAAGATAAAATGAGACTCTGTTGCTTAAAATTGGTTGAAGCTACTCTAAATTTATTGAAAGAAGTCCTCACATAGCACTGCTTAGGCAGATAACTATTACAAAATGTGATAAAAGACTATCCTTTATCAAATGTGTATAAGTTATAAGAATTTTAAAATTGCAAAAATAAGATGACTTAAAAAGTAAAAACAAAAAAATTAAGAAGAAAGCTTGATACTGGAAGCTGGTACACTTACATCTAATAGAGGAGGAAAAATAAACAGTGATGATAACACAAAATAGTCAACAACCACCACAAAAAGTGTAAGCCAATTTCAGAGGGAATCCAGAGAATCTAAAAGTGGTTGTATGTTAGAATAAAACTTTATTAGCCAATTATCCATATTTTTAGGAGCAAACACAGCACTATTTAGTCTAATTAACTTTGCCTTAGGTAGATATTTAAGCTATCTTCAAGTCATTGGCATTTTATTAATAAAACTAAAAAGTCAATACGATAAAGCAGTCAATAAGATAAATTACTAAATGCATAAATATATCTACAATTGATACTAAACTACATGAGCACTAGTAGGGAACTATGAGGTACCTTAAGGACATATGATGCTTTGAGACAAAATATTTCACAGAGAGTTTAATCATCAGGGCTTCTAAACAGTTGGAGTTTTAAGTGCATTGGAATGCTAGGATAGTTTGATTAAATGGTAGCGAACAGATTCTGGTGCTCAGATTTGGAGAGACAAGGCATAACTACATGCCCTACCTTCACCACTTTGGGAATTAAGAATGTTAAAACACATATTTTTTCAGTAATGCATATTCAACATTTAATCTTAAAATTTATGTGACCTTGATGCTAGCATTAGAATGAACACTGAAGAGTAATTATAAGTACAGTTTCCATTACTTACAGTGACATAATATACCATAGCTAGAAAACAGTATCTGCTTTTTATGTACTTAGTAAGGAAGCAGGACAGAGAAGAAACTTCAAACCAAATAGGTTAAAGGATTTTAACACTTCTAGTCTAGGTAGGGCTGATGCTCCAAGAAATGAAATATTTACCAAGATATTTGAAGCAATGCAAGTGACAAGCATGGAAAATAACAAAGTATGACATAAGCGAAGACAACTAGTGGGGAAGATTGGGTAGGAGGGTGGCATGAAGGGAGAGTTGGAATTGTAGGAGGAGGAGAAGGAATAATATTTGCAAGGAATAATTTCTGATACATCCTTTGCGAATTTTGCATGCCAGTTAATTGCATTAACACCCCCTTAATTTTTCATGAACAAATTTTAAATGCTTAAAAAGTTAAACATATTCAGCCTGAAATGTGGTCATTTAAACTTGATTAGCATCATGAATTATGCAGTTAGGTGTTTTATGCAAAGGCAGTCATTTTCCTGCTCTGGGGGAATTTTAAAGAAATGTTATTTTGACTCTGTATTCAAATGGCCAAACATAGATTCTCTGATTTCCACCAGATTCTCTTTATTTCTTTTAGAGCATTTTCCCACTGACCATGAAGTATTATTCTAATAACCAACTCTTTTTGACTATTGTAAAATTAGGAAGAATATTTTGTGGAAGATTTCATTTCCAAAAGTGTAGTGTCAGAGCACGTTTTAGAAACTTTGTCAGCAAGCAGTCCTGAAAGTACAAGAATGTCTAGACACATAAGAATTAAGACAAAAATGTTAGTTTGTGTGTGTTGGCTTGTTTGCCTTGGCATTGGTTTTCTTGTTAGATGCCAGATAACCCAAACCAGAGTGATATCTTGACTTCAGCTGCGTAACTAAAGTTTCTATTATTTAAAAGAATTTCCAACAGCATCAGGACTGGATGTATGCATGTGTGCACACCTGCCCACATATGTGTGTAGTGTGCATATTAAAATATATTATGTATATGTTTTAAGTAACTTCTTACTCTGATCACTTGAAATATTGATGATTCTTTAAGCTAAAAAAATTACCAATATTTAGAAAGAAGAAAGGGAAAAGAGAGAAAGAAAGTGAGAAAGAGTGAAGAGAGATAAGAGAGAAAGAAAAGGGGAAGAAAGAAAAAGAGAGAAAGAGAGAAAGAGAGAAAGAGAGAAAGAAAGAAAGAAAGAAAGAAAGAAAGAAAGAAAGAAAGAAAGAAAGAAAGAAAGAGAGAGAGAAAGAAAGAAAGGAAGAAAGAAAGAAAGGAAGAAAGAAAGAAAGGAAGAAAGAAAGAAAGAAAGAAAGAAAGAAAGAAAGAAAGAAAGAAAGAAAGAAAGAAAGAAAGAAAGAAAGGAAGGAAGGAAGGGAAAGAAAGGAAGGAAGGAAGAGAAAGAAAGGAAAGAGAAAGAAAGAAATTAAAGAGAAAGGGTAGATCAGAGAGTTAGAGAGTTACAGGTAAGAAGTATGGGGTAAGTTCAGAGTGAATTATGAATGTTTTAATTGTTTTGGTCCATAGGAAATTAAATCAGATTTTTTAAAGGACCCAATTTCACTCACTTTTGTGCTTTGATCCGCTGATTAACATTTGCAGCCATTAACTCACTTTCCTGATGGAGGCGACTGTCAGATTGTGCTGCCTCCAGAGCTGGGTGCACAGGTTCCAGCTGTGGATGCAGACAGATCAAAGCATATGATGGGCTCTCTACAATGCAGTCTATCTGGAATACTAATAATAGTCTGTACTACTTGTAAAGAATCAAGTCATTTTTCTCCACTCCTTCAAATAATCAGGGTTTCCTTGTACATGCTATTAATTGATTCAATATGCAGAAGGAATGTCTGAACTTTTCCCACGCCTTACACTTACTCGTTTTCTATTATATACATTAGTCTACCTCCAGAGGTTGTTTTAATTCAAGGCAGGTTTTTTTTTTTTTTTTTTTTCATAAAAATGGAATGGGTACTTATTATGTTTAGCTTTATATGCTATGCATTTCTTCTGGTTTATAATTGTGTGTATATGTCATCACCTACCCTGTTCAATTTTGAGGCTGCTTAACTTGCTTACAGTAGAATTTCATTCTCTACTTTGATAAATATTGAGATTTTATTATGGATTCTTTATAAAGATTGCTCGGCTCTATTAGACCCTTCTTAAGATTTTGAACACAGTAGTTCAAAGTCCTCACTAATGACTCATAAGAACTTTCAGGCTTGTCACAATATTAAAGGCTGAGGTCTTTTTGTTTATTTTGGGTGTGACAATTGCTGTTTGCTTTTATTTAACTCCTAATTTACCCTTTACATGGCTATAGTTTATTCTCTTTTTGGGTAATTCTGGAGATTTTTCGCCTAAGAAATAATTTCTGTTGTCTGACTCTTTTAGGATTGTGTTGTGTGAAAAATGTATCCTCAGTTGTGCTATTTCTAATATCTTTAGAAGATAAGAAGTTTAATGGGGCTAACTTTTAATTTCTTGTCAAATAAGCATTTATTAAACATGTAAGATGTACAAAAGCTGTGTGATTGAAGATGAAATGCATACAATAGAAAAGTATTTAAAAGCAGAATCTTTCCCTTCATATAGCTTGCAACCTGTTTTAAAGATGGAACAAAGGATTACCGTAAACTGTCTCTGCGATCGTTGTTTAATATGCACAGAACAGGTAGAATAGTCCCTTTTAAAAGTTTCTGTATACCGATGAATGAAAGACAAGTTTCTGCCTTGGATGTTATGAGCAACTGAGGTTTGTGGGGCTAATGAATTTATATGCTCTGAAAAATACAATGAGACAATCTTATTTTGCTATCAAAAAAGGCTTTGATTCATCCCCTACAAATTTTCCACGACTACTTTTAAGGTTCTTAGTTGCAGTGGGGAGGGTATAGCTGAGCAGTAGAACACGTGCTTAGCATGCATGAAGTCCTGGACTCAATCCCCAGTACCTCCATTAGAAAAATAATAATAAAATAAAATAAATAAACTTCATTAACTCTCCCGTCCAAAGATACAATCTCTCATGAACTCTAAATAAAGAAATGGCAAATACATAATCGTGTAATGTATATTAAATTAAGAGAGATTACTAATGCTCTGAAAAAATTTTAAAAAAAGAAAAAATGATTAAAGTTCTCTTAATTGAATGAAAGCATTTAACTCAATGTTATCTATTTGACTGGTATTTCACAAATGACATGGATGTAATTTTTTCCTTTTATAACAAATATGATCATAAGACAAAACCAGAAATAACTCAAAAAGTTTTCCTAAAATAATGTCAATTTGCTGAAAACTTACTTCATATCAAAATGCAATTCTACCTATGAGTGTTTTTTAAGAGTAAAGTAGTTAGACTGTATAATTCAAATTCTTTTCTTCACCATGCCCCATTTTCAGAAGGATGCACTGCAAATTTGCTGCTTGTGTAATTCAATGGTCAGAAAGAAAACTCAATGGTGAGAAAGAAAACAGGGAGCCAGCTTGCATGTTTCTCTGTTGGGCATCACAAGAACCATCTGAGAAAAACAAATGCAGGGTTGCTCACTCTGTGGCTAGGGTGTGGGAAAGGGAGTTAAGCCCGTTCTGCATAATTAAGCTTGACCATGGCATAAATAAGCACGAAGGAAAAGAATGTCTAAATCCCATGTTTTTTTCAAACTATTCAAATTAAAAAGTATATACCTGTAAATGCTGACCTAGCACATTTTTGCCAGTTAAAAATCTGAAGTATTAAGGAAATGGACATAAAAATGTTAAATAAGCATTTACCCTTTAATTCATAAGGAATGATTGAAAATGCATGATTGTTCTGAAGCTGACTGCATGGGAAATATATGAGAGTAATATTGGAATGTCTTTAGTATTATCTTTCCGTCTGCAGCTACTTAAGAACAATACACATATTCATATGTTTCAAACAGTGGTATAGACTTTAAAAACACTGTTCCTTTTTATAAGAAATGCCATTTTTTCAGAGTTGAAAAAACTCCTCCACCCAAAGTAGTATACTTCTTGATCATAATTCAATACATGATGCCGTTAATATTTTAAAAGTTGCTAAGGTAATAAATCTTTGATTATTATACACAAAAGCCTATTACAGTATTAGCTTGGCTAATACATAATGGAAGAGATAATATATATCTAATCAAAGTCAAATCAAAATTAGTATCATAATACTCTTCTGAGACTCATTGGTTATGTATGTTAATATTATGTAATAGGTAATAAAATGGGTGTAGGGACAATGTACATGTTGGAAAGATCCTTGAAACATTGTGCATTATTAAAGCAGACAAATTTTATTCTTATTTTGTCTTGTAATAATGTAAAAATATTAAAAGACACTTAAAGCTGACAGGGTACAAATATTCTGATGAAAGCAGAAAGCATAAATAAAAATTCTGCACAAAATGTCATCTTCTATAACCAGATGTTGTCATAAATGTAGGACTCTACAAATTACCCTATTCCAAGAGATATTAACAGAAAAATATTTGAAATTGCTAGCTTTTTGAAACCAAGCGCTCCATATTTTATTGCATATTCTCTGAAGTAATTATCTCTTGTGATATATTTAAGAAAAAGATGATAACAAATGAGATAACTGAATGTGGAGATAGGTAGGTTTATAGATATTTGAAGAACTTTAATACTTTTCACAGTTGTATTTATTGTACATTTAACATGTATCTGTCACAGTTCTATGTGTTTTACAATGTATAAAGCCATTTAATTCTCACCACAACTCTACAAGGTAGAATCTAATTTTATTCCCATTTTCCAGTTGAGCCAAGATTGCAAAGCCATTGCCAGCAGTAGAGCTAGCATTCATTTAAACACAGGCAGCCTGAACCCTGAGTTTCTGCTCTTAATACTAAGCTACCCAGAATAAGGTTAATGGAATTATTATCAACCCCTATACGGAGATTTGGGGGGCTAAAGTATTTTGTCTGCTCCTTTTTATAGTTGGAACGCTGACTTATCAAATTTGCTGATGACACACTGTTGACTAAACT
Organism: Camelus dromedarius; assembly: GCF_036321535.1. Classification (NCBI taxonomy): domain Eukaryota; kingdom Metazoa; phylum Chordata; class Mammalia; order Artiodactyla; family Camelidae; genus Camelus; species Camelus dromedarius. Next base: position 16,703,533 of record NC_087465.1, on the reverse strand, counting down.
GATAAAATAAAAATGTTCTTCAGTCGAACTTAACATTAATTACAATAGACACACTTACTAAGTTCTAATTGTGAAAGAATATGTAAGTCCTTTTTAGAAGATAATGGTGTAGGAGACCCCAGCTCCTCTTTCCCCCACAAAAGATCGACAATGAGACAGATATTCATAAAGTAAAACAGCTCTGGAAGAGCTTGGAGCCTACTTAAGAAACTACAGCAACACAGTAGAACAACAACAAAAAAATCCAGTAATAACTGCACAAGAAAAAGAAAGACAGATTTATTTTGTCTGCATTACCCCATCCCGCAAGCCAGCATTGCTCTGTGCTGAGAGGGAGTTCCCCAGTTAGAAAGAGTTACCCTCACCAGGAGGGGAAGAGTGGGGTGAGCACCCAGCTTTCCCACCTTTCTAGGGCATTGCACAGAGGTCCCACTTCAATTTCACATCACCTAGCCCAGCAGAGCTGAAACATACAGAGACACAGCTAGGAAGAAGGAAGAAAAGCAGGGCTACCAATAACATCCATGAGGCAGGAGCAATCACAATTTGTCCTACAGACACACCCAGCAGCTATGGTAGCACCACAGCTACCTGTGTGCCTGCCATTGCCACCTATGTTGCCCCTACACCACTACATGCGTGTCTGCAACCAGGCCCTGCCACCACACAGGCGCCTGGGGCTCAATCCCTCAGCCAAAATGTGCATGCAACCAGCCCTGACCCCCCTGCTGCCAGCCCTGGTCCCTAGGTCCCATTTGACCTGGAGGCTCTTCTGAGGACCCCCAACAGCCCTCATAGACACAGAGGACCCCCTATTTATACCAAATAAATGTCAGAAATCACTTGTGTTTCTATGTACTAACAACAAAATATCAATAATCACTTAAAATGAAATAAATAACAATAAAATAGGAATAAAATTATCAAAGAGATGTAAGATCTGTACACTGAAAACTATAAGATGTTGATGAAACTGAAGAAGCACAAATGGAAAGGTATCTCACACTCATGTAGCAGAATAATTAATACTGTTAAAGTGTCCATGTCACCCAAAACCATCTATAGATATAATGCAAACCCTATCAAAATACCAATGGCATTTGAAAAACAGTTACAGAAAAAACAGTTCTAAAATTTCTATGGAACCACAAAAGACCTCAAATAGGCAACGCAATCCTGAGAAAGAAGAACAAAACCAGAAGCATCATACTTTCTGATGTCAAACTATGCTAGAAAGTTATGACAATCAAAACAGTATGGCACTGGATAAAACCAGACACATAGACTATTGGAACAGATCAGGAGTCCAGAAATAAATGCTTTAATACTCAGTCAACTAATATTTCATAAGAGCCAAGAATACTCAGTGGGAAAAGAACAGTCACTTCAATAAATGGTGGTGTGAAAATTGGACCACAAAATGCAGAAGAATGAAATTTGACCCCTACTTTACACTATTCACAAAAGTGAACTCAAAGTGCATGGATGACTTAAGAATAAGACCTGAAACCATAAAACTCCTAGAAGAAAACATAAGAAAAAAATGTCTTTGACACAGTATTGGCAAAAATTCTCTGGATGTGATACCAAAAGCAAAAACAACAAAAGGAAAAATTAATAAGCGGGACTACATCAAGCCAAATAGTTTCTCACAGCAAAAGATGCATTCAACAAAATGGAAAAAGCAATCTTCAGACTGGGAAAAAATAATTATAAATCATATATCTGATAATGAGTTAATATCCTAAATATATGACAGACTCATATAGATGAATCACAATCCCCCAAATAATACAATTTTAAAAATGGGCAGAGGTACTAAACTGATATCTTTCAAGGAAGACATCTAAATAGACAACGGGTACATGAAAAGATGCTCAACAGCACCACCAGGAAAATGCAAATCTAAACCACTCTGAGACATAACCTCACACAGTTAGAAAGGCTAGCATCAAGAAGACAAGAAATAAGTGTTGGGAGGGATTTGGAGTAAAAGCAACCCTTGTGCACTGTTGGTGGAAATGTAAATTTGCACAGCCACTATGGAAAACAGTGAGGCGGTTCATTAAAAAAAATTAAAAATAGAACTACCATATGCTTCAGCTCTCCCACTTCTGGGTGTGTGTCTCATAGTTACTATTATTTTGTTATGTGATGACAACCCTTAAGTTCACTGTCTTAGAATATTCACTATTGTTAACTGCAGTCACATTGCTCTGCATTTGCTCTCCCTAATTTTTTTCATCCTGCATAACTTGTATCTTTGAGCAACTGACATATCTCCTAACACCCAGCCCCTGGCAAGCTGCTGTACTCTCTGCTTCTATAAGGTAGAATTTTTTAGATTCCACATATAAGTGAGATCACATGGTGTATGTCTTGTTGAGTCTAACTTAACTTCAGTTAGCATAGCATCCTTCAGATTCATCCATGTTGTCCAGATTTCCTTTTTTTTTTTTTTTTTTCTTTTTGCTGCTCTGATTGGGTGATTTCCATTATTCTATCTTCCAGGTCACTTAGGTATTCTTCCGAATCACCTAGACTGCTGTCAATTCCTTCTAGAGTGTTTTTCATTTTAGTTATGGTATTTTTCAGTTCTGACTGTTTTTCTTTTTATACTTTATAGTTCCTTGTTAAAATTTTGTCTTCATTTGTACTTTTCTCTAATTCAATTATCTTTCTTACTATCAATGTTTTAAACTCTTTATCTGGTAAATTATTTCTCTTCCATTAGTTATTTTTTCAGGGATTTTCTGTTCTTTCAATTGAAACAAATCCCTCTATGTTCTCACTTTGCTTAACTTTCTCTCTCCTGTCTCTATAAAATTAGGGTGAAACAGCTACCTACAGCAGTCTTGAAGGAGTGTCCTTGTGTGGGAGCATCTGCATGTGCCCAGTGGCTGTGGTGGGAGAGCTGGATCTGATGTGAACATCAGTCACCTCTTTCCCCAGAGAGTGCTGGCAACTATCATGTTAGAGGTGGGGCTGGAGATAGATGGAGGGCCAGGGCCAGAGCCAGTGTGAGTCTGGGCTTCTCTTCTGCTCAGTGGCCATCACCACCCCACTGAGGGGAAGGTCAGTTCCCAAGTCCTGAGGGTCAGGTCTAAGCTTGGTCCATTCCCTTTAAGTGTGTGCTCTCCATTTTCCCAGCACCAACATCTGCACCCCAGAGGGGAGCAGTGCTGGAACAAGAGGGGCTGGGGTGGGCTCCCAGTGTGGGTCTAGGCACAGGCTGTGGTGGTCCCCACCACAGTCAGAGACCAGAACCACTTCTGATGTGCAGCATGATTAAGAGCCAGTCATGGCTGCCCCCACCCTGTTCAGATGCTGCTTCTGGTCTGAGCTTCCTTTGTCCCCGACAGCTGCTCCCATTCTCAGCAGCAGCAGCCCTGGTCCCCACGTGGACAAAAATGGAAAACAAAAACAAATGAGCTTAATTGATAACACTACCACATGGATAGGAGAGAGAAAGTAAGAACTAATCTTTGGAAAACAGTATTTTGACTATATAGAGTAAGCCTATAAACAAATAAGAAAAAAGGAAAAGCTAAAAATAACAGTGTGATATTGAATTGCAATTGGAAGTATCAGTCTGAATTCATGCTTTTTAATATTAATATGGATGGACAAATATACGTGTGTGTGCCCATGGTTTGGAATATATCCATAAACTTCTTAGCTTTATCCTCTGAGAGGGACCTGTAAGAAATGACACCCAGCCACAGTGAGTACACCTAGAACTCAGATCTTTATTTCTAACTACTATTTTTTAGTAAAAGGAACCAGAAATCCCTAGAGAAATTGTTAATTCCAAGACTGGGATAAGAAAAGTACAAATAAAACCTTGTGTACTCTTTGTTGACAAAAGTAAGGAAACACTCAAAAAATGATGGGGGTTTGTTGAGAGGATGTAAAAGCCAACATGAGAAGTCTCCCAGTAACTGAGTCTGAGATAATTTGAGCAACAAAATAATAATATGCAGATTATAACCCATTCAATAGAATAAATATCCACCAAGCTATAGTCTAGTAAATTAATGAATGGATAGAAAGATCAGCTCTTCCTGAATATGATTACTGTAGAGAGACATAGTAAGTCAATACAATGTGGAATCTTTGATTAGATCCTGGGCTAGAAAAAGGACGTTAGTAAGAAAATGTGTGAGATTCAAATTCAGTCTGTAGATTAGTTAATAGCATTGATTTCTTAAATTCCTGGCAGAGATAATTGTACTATTTTAATGCTGGTGAAGAGTATATGAAAAATCAATAAAGAATTTGTGCCATCTGTTGTTAGGCTTTACTAGCAAAAGCCAAAAATCTTTTAAAAGAAAATATATAAAATACACAATTACATTTATTTTGATGATATGGTACAAAAATCAATAGACACATTTGTACTATGGCTCAGATCTGTGCCTAAATTTTTGCACAAGTAGCAGCAAGACCATGACTGGGATGATTAATTTTATATGTCAACTTGACTGGACTAGGGGATGCCTAGCTAGTTGGTAAAACATTATTCTGAATGTGTCTGTGAGAGCGTTTCTTGATGAGATTAGCATCTGAGTTGGTCAACTGAGCAAAGATCACCCTCCCAGATACGAGTGGGCATCATCTAATCTGTTGTAGGCCTGAGAAGAACAGAAATTGGAGGCCGGGTAGATTCACTCTCTGCTTGATGAGGACATCCATCTTTCCCTTGGATGTCGGCGTTCCCAGTTCTCAGGCCTTCTAACTCAGACCGAGACTCACACCATTGGCCCCCTGGATTCTCAGGCTATCGGGTTTGGACTGGAGCGACACCACCAGCTTTCCTGTGCCGTCAGGTGGTAAATGGCAGATTGTGGGACTTCTCAGTCTCCAAAATCACATATGCCAATCCTTCATAGTAAATCTTTTTTCTATAAATTGATATATATCCTATTGGTTCTGATTCTCTAGAGAACTCTAACACAATTTCCCAAGTGAAACAACTGGTAACACATTTACAAATTCAGTATTTTCATAGTTCACACCTTATGTAATAGCTAAGACTACAAAGTGAATTGCTGTAAGTGATGCTACCAGTAAGGGTCCTATGCATTCTAGTCATCACAGTTGTCTTATATTTTAAATATGAATAAATTATTTTAGAAATTTATTTTGAAAAACAATTGAATGTGCACCTAATCAATTTTTATAATAATTTGTCTATGATGATATCTTATTTAAAAAGAAAGTATGGAGGCTTCAGTTTGTGTAGACTGCTTTCAGACCAGCAGAGAATGAGCAATGACAAAAAAAGTTTGGGTTTTTTTTTAAGTTTTATTTGTATTTTTATTTTATTTTATTTTATTTTATTTTATTTTATTTTATTTTATTTTATTTTTTGAAGAGTGATTTTATTTAGGTTTTTTGTGGGAGGGAGGTAATTAGATTTATTTATTTATTTAATTTTGAAGGAGGCACTGGGGATGGAACCCAGGACCTCGTGCATGCTAAGCATGTTCTCTACCACATGAGCTATAACCTCCCCCTAAAAAAATGTTTTAATGGAGCAAAAATATTCTGGATATGTGTTTCAGCACTTAAAATATCAAATTACACATTAATTCCATAATGACTGTTTAATAGTTTAGTAAATCTAAATCTAAAAGAAGAAAAATTTATATTTATTTTTCTATATAGTCAGATACACATACATATGGATGTGTGTGTGTGTATATATATATTTCCACACATTCCATTGATATTCTATCCAGGTTTATTATTAATTAGTCTGAATCTCTAGGACTAATCTAATTCATGCTTATAGTCTACCTTGCAGTCAATACAATATGAACTGGATTGACTGACCTGTTTTCTTTAATTTTAAATTTATGTGTTTCACTGAGGAAAACCATTTAGAGCCTACTGCTTCCAGCATGTTTCAGCATTAATATCATTTATTAATTTGTACTATTTAGTATTAAAATGCTGACTATATGTCTGATAGGATTTGATGCAATAGAGAAGTAAATCACAAATCTGATCATATCTCTTACATATGCGTATGTTTATAAGGCATAAAGAGCCATCAATTAAACTACTACAGAGTTGAATGGGATATGAGATATCTAAATATATATATATACATATATATATGTGTAGTCTGAGACCTTATTCACAGCCACTAGTGTCGTTTTTATAATCTCTGACTTTAAAATGTCAAAATATTTGTAGCTGTTCCCCAAGATGGCTAGGAAAAAATTTAATTATTATATAAAATATTATTTTATTAGCATATTTTAGTATTTTTTCCTTTCCATTAGATCAAAGAAGAGGCTATCTGGAATAATACATACAATATCTGAAGGAAATTCCCTTGAGAAACTAAATTCAAAGATATTTTATTTAACTGAATTTCAAAATATTATTAGAAAACTAAACTGTAGTCAAACAAGAGGTAGGAGAAAAGATTGCCCTCAGAGTACACCACCAAATGATCATTTGATAAAAAGACAGCATCTAAAAATGCTCAACAAAAAACACGGTAAACTGTAAAACCACATCAAGACTAGGTAAAAACAAGTGGATTGCAACAGTTAACTTTAGTAGCTAAAAAGACATTGCACAGCCAATGCCCAGGAGATAGAGTTTTGTAACTTCTTTAGTTGATGATATTGCTTTTATGATACCATGATACCCACTTGTATTGAATCCATATATATAAAATTCTTAAAGCTATCAATCAAATTTAAAAGTCTGGCCAAAAATCCCACAGGCTCCATGTTAAATTTCCCCACATTTGTCAAACCCGCTTATATTGAATTTCCACTTACATCCATCTCTTAGTTTCCCCAGCAATGCTGTGTTTTTATAGGGCTTTATACCACTTCCTGATGCCACAGAGAGGACGCAGAACAACAGAGTAGATGCTACCAACGTGCTTTCTACAAATATTGAATTCCTTTGTTTTACCGAAATTCCTGTCTGATCTCTGAAAATTAGATACATCATCAGCTCGTTTCACTTTCTGTAGAATTGGAACAAAGTTGACTGAAATTGTTAAGATACTAAAATTTGATGAAATATTTAAGAAGACAGAAGACAGATGCTTCTGTCTGTCTTATCCAAATTTTGAAGATGATTATTTTTTTTTAATTCCTACAAATATTTTGGGATAATTTTCCTATTTTAGAAGATGGTGGATAAATATATTTTCCTTTTAGATTGTAAAATGGGGTTTGCTTTTAATACATGGAGCGTAAATTACAGAGAACGTCCCTTGGAGTTATGCTTGGCACTCGAGCCCATAGAGTGGTTGTAAAAGACAGGATATTGTAAAAGTGTGGATATTGATAGCACAGATTTTTTGTTGTTGTTCAACCATTCTCGTTTATGCACACAGATTTACTTTTATTACACTTAAAGAAGAGAAGTTCTTGCTGTTGTTACATTTTGCCTGACTTTAGGAAAACTTTTGAACAAGTCTCCTAAGTGATAGCCATGTAACTTTCATACTCAGGATAGACATTTACTACTGGATTGGGTTTATTGATTATCATTTGAATTATTCTTTAATTTCCATAAAAATGGCCATTGAAAATCTTTTTAGGGTAAATCACAATGAAGAATAATGTATTATATTAAGGCTATCTATTTATTTTAAGTAAATAAATTAGGAAATGAATAATTAAGTTTATTCCAAATGGTGTCTGATGGAAGTTGAAGAATTAAATAACTTAAGAGCAAGAAAAGCTCCTGTTTGTAGCCAATATTTTGCAAACTATGTTTTATGAGGTGTTAGTCAGTGTGTTTTGGAAAGAAGTCTTCTGAATTGTTTACACGCTAAAATGGAAATTTATGATGTGTATTAAAAAAATGAAAGTTTGAGAAATAGTCCATAATTGTTGAAAGAAATGGTTCCATCAAACATAGCTCGTTATTGATATATTGTAGAGATTGAAGGTTTTTAGAGAATACTTACCCCCTTTCTCTAAAACCTCATCACTGGAGACTGATCTGAGGAATGTTTAGCTAGACCTATAAAAAGGGGAAAAACCTATCTATACATCATTAGATATAAAGATACTGATAAATTAGAACTCTTTTGTTTGAAACCTGCCTCTGTCTCTTGGGCAAAATTCTTAATCTTAATTTACCTGAATTTTTTTTTCAATTTACATAATGGGGATAAAAATTACCTATATCAGTGATTGTACTGAGAAATAATGAGGTCTGTAAATGATGTAGAATACTGAGTAGAAATTGATGAAAAATCAATACACACACACACACACATATATATATATGTAACTCACTTATGCTTTATGTATTTTATTCCATAAGTTACTCATCTGAATATTTACTATATGAGTATGTATTACTTGTATAATTATTTCCCTGAGTTCTGAGATTGTGAAGGGAGACAAATCTAGTCATTAAAACAGCATTTTTACTAACATAATGCTTATAAGACTGATCATTCAAAATTTACTCTGCTTAAAATAATTTACTCCATCCACTTTATTTAAGTATCTGTAATTGCTGGATACTGTCTTCAAAAACTTTAGTAATACATCACAATTTTTTTCTAAAGCTAAAATGTAAATCTTGAAAAAGTTGTAGGATTTCTTATAGTGAATGAAAGCAATGTTGAATCAATTGGTCAAATTCTGCTTGAAATCATTCACAGATGAAGAGCTGACATTTACACTGGTTAACATATAAGGAGAATACCGGAACAAATATTACGAAAATAGATGACTATCAAAGGATCAAGACAAATAATTGATAAAATTGATAAAACTCTTTAATATTCTTTAATGATCCTATTTATGATTATGCTCAAATTATGCTCAGAGACAAAAGTGAAAAGTGTACACATAACACTTCTCAAAATTTAGTTGAAAGACATATATCTTCAAATTAATATTTTATTCCTCCTTTATTCTAAAACATAGCACTGAAAACTTAAATTTCCTTAAATACAAAGTTAAAAAACTTATTTTCATTTTGTTTTTCAAGATATATTCACAGTAAGAACTTTAATTTTTCATTATTTAGTAGGAAGTTTTTGGTACCCATGATTGACTTCTCCAATTTTCTGATACAAATTGTACTCTAGTAGTAAAGACCTTTAAAACCTTTGAAAATGTTAACTAATAGTCTGGCAAATCTATGAATGGATAAATATGATAGATTTTACATTCATTGTTTAAATAACTGCTTATAAATTCATTGATTCATAATCATAAAAAACATTTATAAAGTGCCAACTACTATCTGTAATGAAACTAAGTGCAGTAATGGGAAAATAAGAACAAATAAATTACAATGCTGCACTTGTGGCATTTTATAGCATGCAGTGGTGATTGACATATAAATTATACTTTGATTCAAGCTACCAGAAGAAATGTACAAATTACCATGTGAGCAATAAAGGAGGATAGCTTTTTTATGATCAAAGAAACAATATTCTCTTATATAATTCAAAGAGCCAACCCCACTCTTCCCCCATGGTTAACTCTCTACACAATTTATTCTATTAATTTATTCACTTGACAAACAATTTGGGCAACTTTTATGTGCAGGAGACACACATGTGAAAACATATTACAATGTAATATAATAAGTTCACAAACAGACAACTAATTATCTCTGCCTGGTGCAGGAGAAAGAGGACTCAGAGAGGAGGCAGAGGTGACCTTTGAATGATCTCTGGACAAACAAGTATTTTCCATACTAGAGGCAAGGGTCTGGAGGAGAGGAAAGCAAGTGTCCCGGGCAAATGGGGAGCAACATGTTCAAAGAAAGAATGTGAAAGATCAATTATTTAGGAAAAGTTTCACCACATTTTTTCAAAATGGCATTATTTTTAAGAGTCACCTAAGCAAAATGTATACCCTTCTGGTTCCTGCCCAGAGTAAAAAATCTCAAATTAAAGAAGATATATTAGAGATTTGATACAAGCATAGTGACTTGTGTGTCATGAAGTACACACTTAAAAATAGCATAAAATGGATGATTTTTTTTAAAAATGTGTAATTGAGGTGTAACTTACATAAACCATACTAATATGAAGTGTTCAGCTTCAGGAGTTCTTTTACTTGTATAATCACTCATGTAGCCATCCATTAGCTCATGTATGCAAATTTCTCAGCCTGCCTCTCCCATTTACTGCCTGTCCCATTCACCACCTACCTGCCCGGTGTAATCATTAATCTGACTTCTATCATCATAAATTAGTTTTGGCTGTTTATGAAGTTCATTTAAATAAAATCACACAGCATGTATGTTGTGTCTTGGCTTCTTCCAATCCAAATTTGATTTTGAGATTCATCTTTGCTGTTGCATGTATGAGCATTCGGGTTTTTTCATTTAATTTGTGTTCTATCCCATTTTGTGGAATATACCACAACCTGTTTATCTTGTTTCATGCTGATGCACATCCAGGTTGCTTCCAGTTTGAGGCTATTAGGGATACAGTTGCTATGAATATCTCTGTAGTAGATGTCGGTGTATATTTCTGTTGGGAATATACCAAAATATGAAATCCTGGGTCATGTTTAACTCCAGTAGGTGTTAGATATCATTGTTTTTGAAATTAAGATTTGCTTTTATACTTTCACACTGCGGAGTGTTCTAAGAAACTAATGCTGGTGACACTGTTAGTTTGATAGGGATGCTATACGAAATATCTGAATGGGGAGGCTAACAGAACGGAAATTTATTTTCTCACAGTTACGGCAGCTGGAAGTCCAAGGTCAAGGTGTTGGTAGGTTAGGTTCCTTCTGAGGTCTCTCTCCATGGCTTGCAGATGGACGCCCTCTTACTGTGACCTTACATGACCATTTCCTCATGTGCGTGTGTGCTTTGTGTCTCTGTGTGTCTTAATCACCTCTTATTACAAGAAGACCAGTCATATTGAGTTAGGTCCCACCCTAGTGGCCTTAATTACCTCTTAAAACATTTCTTTACAAAAACAGACACATTCTAAGGTCCTAGAGGTTAAGGCTTCAACCTATGAATTTCAGGGAGGAGCCAAAATTCAGTGCATAACAGTAGTTTAGTCAGACACTCCAATTGCCAGACTATTTTTTTAATCTCAAAAAACTCCCTTGGCTTCTGGAAAAATAATTCCCTGAATATTAACACATAAAACTAAATAGATGTGATGCTTCTCTAAATACTTTCCGAGACTAACTTACTTAACTACAGTGAATGTTTGATGACGCGTTGAACTCACTCTCCACGTGCCAATAAACAAATTAGAATTTCCTCACATATATTCATCTATAAAGAAGAACTGCTTTGAGTTACAAAGAACTTTTATGTAGAGGCAAATGATCATACACATTCCACCCTATCAAAGTATAAGCATTATTTTATTTCCTAAAATTAGAGGCTAAAAAAAGTTTTCTGATTTCATACCAGCTTAGAAAAAAATATATTATTTGAAAGAAAAATAATGGAGGACTTACATAGATTAATCATGTTTATCATACATATATACATTTTTTCTTCTTAATTCTCTCAGCGTTCTTTGAGCATTGCAATCTTACAGATGTGAGAACTGAGGACCAGACTGGCCAAGTGTTCTACGCTTGGGTGGAAACATCTTTGCCTTTAAGTTAAGGAATCTTTTTATAATATCTAAAATTTTTTTAAAATATATATTTCTATAAGATGATGCCTCACGTCCACAGCCAGTAGGCTATATGCTCTTCATTCATTTATCACTGCTATCCATCCAAGCACAAAATAGGTATTCACTTACCTCTGCCAGAGACTGTGCTGGATTGCAAAGACAGAGGTATGAGAAAGATTAAAAGGTCTCTGTCTTTATAAGAGCATACAGTCTTGGATAAAGTTAGACAGTTTTAGAAAGCCAACTAATATATTCAATAAACCTCTATTGCAGACAAGTCACTGTGTTATCTTCTTTTAGTTAAATTATATTCTGGCTCCTAATTTGTTGGTGGAAACATTCTCTCTGACGATTTGTCCAAATTTTGGAGAATACTTGGTGTACCAGCCTAGACATTGATGTCAGCATCATCAACACGGTGGTGGCAACGGGATAACAGGGCTTTCATAATGCATTCGTGCCTGCCATTTGCTGAAGCATCCTCAGTGGTTTTGTCCCCATCTCCATTCTTTGTGTATTTCTACTGCATGCTATTCCTACCTTTTCATCACAGTAGCTCTCTAAGGAACATCTTTGCTGCTATTAGGTATGGAAAGCTCTCTGCAGAATTCTACAGCTGTAAGGGAGACCTGAAGCTGTTTCAGAGTCAAATCTCTATAAACAGCATTAGGACATTCTTCCTGCTTTCTCAACCTGATGTGGAGTGAGGTACTTTTAGGATTTGGCCAATTTTTTTTGACCTTACCTAGAGACATCACCCAAGTTTTCTAAGCTCCTATGTTTTCACGGCTTTTAACTTTCTCAAATGTTTGTGTTCTTATTGCCCACTCTCTCTACCTACCCAGATTCTTGGACCCAACCAGGTATAAGCTCTCTTGTTTCCTCTCTGATTCCTTTTCTCCCATTCTCCTAGCTGGAAAAGCTCTATATAGTCATGGGCAATTGAATGGGGTATAGTGATGCTTGCTCTAACTTATATTAAACTCTCCCTGCCAATATATTAAAATACCACACTACAGTCAAAACAAAATGATCATAAAAGTTGAAGAAGTGTGTATTGTAGAACAGAGCTGACCAGGGCAGGAGGCTTCAGATAGTGTCCAGGAAGATTCAGAGAAATTGAATTTAGAATTTAATTCTAAGGGTAGGTAGGGATTGACTGGGTAGAAGGGCTGCAGGTGTAGGAGATGGTCCTGGAGGCGGGAAGAAGTTGGTGACTTTGAGAGGACAAAGCATTTCTGGAGGGCAAAAAGCAGTGGAAAAAATGCCAGAGACAAGGCTGTTGAGGAAGACCAGGGCAATGGTGTGCAGAACACTAACAGGCATGCTATGAATATTTGGTCTTTGCCCGACAAGTCATTGACAATTGTTAATGGTTTTCATTGAGAGAAAGAACCTAATCAGATGTGATTTTCTAAATGATCCTCAAATGAGAATGAATTCAAGGGGGTCCAAGGAAGATACCAAGAAGCCAGAGGCTATTTATAAAACTAGTTCCTTTCCAACAACAACAAAAACAATAGTAATTATCTGTGGATAGGTGCGTTCTGAGTGCTTCCCAGGTACCAAACACTGGGTACCTTTATGTATTATCCCACTGAATCTTTGCAAAACAAGGAGCCTCATTTTAAAGTTCAGGAAAATGAGAGAGAGATTAAAGAATTCAAACCCAGGCAATATGCAGCCAGAGCTCATATGCTCAGCAAGTGCACCGTTTTGTTTCAGGTTAAGGAAAATCATTGCAAAAAATACCTTTACTTTCTCACATCCTTGTAATCAATAGCAGGCTTGTGCAAGATGGCTATAAAGAATTAAATATAGAAGCCATAGAAAACATAATTTGTCTTCAGGTAACTATTAAAATATCTAGAATGTGAACCTAATTAGACCTAATAGAGGATTAACTTGTAACTTGGCAAGCTTTACTTTCTGCTACCTTATCAGTTAAAAAAAAAAAAAGTTTTATGTTGATGTTGGTAATGAACTATGTTTGTAATATAGAATATTTTTTCATTACTAATGTTTAATTCAAATGACTGCATTTAAGGATTTTGCATATTCATTTATCAATTTCATTAATTTACTATGAGAATCCTTCTATATACAATATTAATAATCATATTCCATATTGTGTTGAACATTTACTTCTTTGAAAATGAAAATATTTACTTTGCACAAACTCAATTTACATCACTATCTTGTTTGTTGTTTCCAATCTCATTCAGTACAGGTTAAAGGTGTGCTTTCCATCCAACTTAAAATAGAATGCTGGAGGAAATTTAACATTTTGTGAGTAAAATGAGTCTTCATCATAAATGCCTCATGCCATAAAATATTTAGAAGTACCAGAATATACCATTTTAACTACAATCCACAAACACAGGATGTGGTATCTCAGAGGTGTTCTTGTTTAATATCAACAACTGAAAAGTGAACCACACTTCTGCTGTTTGTGAATTTTCTCTCTGTAATGTCTATTTCATTGTTCAAACTGGGTTGTGTGGGAGCTGGAATGTTTCTTTTAAGATGTAGACTCTTTCCTCCCTTTTATTTTGGGCTGGGTGATGCTATGAATTTATATTTGATTATTGGAAACTAGTGGAAGGAAAATGCTAACATCTACATTAAGAGGAGTTAATAATAGGCTTTTGTAAAACCTTTCACTAAGAGCCAAGTATTTTCCAATTGATTTAATACTTCTAGCAGCAATCCAACTCTATAGCATAGTGACTCAATTTCTGGAAGTGTTCCTAATTCAATTTTCACACACACATGCACAAAACCATTGGATCTTTTCTTTAAAAAGATATAAAAATATGTAGAAAAATAGGATAACAGGTACATAACTAAGAAATAAAAACATTCTGTCATAGTGGCATCTAGTTATTTTGTTCTTTGATAATATACTGATACCAATAATATTGAAATTATCCACATTTCCCCTCTCCTGCCCCAGAAGCAACAATTATGATTAAATTTGAGGCTAACCATGCTTTTATGTTTTAGTACATATATTTATCACATGTATCTGTATATGTATAATACTTATAACTTTAATTGACATACAATTATTTTATAACTGTATAAAATGTTCTATACTTTGCTTTGCTAAATCAGTATTAGATCTGTGAGTCCAATCAAAGTTGATATTTATAGTTCTGGTTTATTCATTTTGACAGCTGTATAATATTTCATTGTTCAGATATTCTTCCATTTTTCTCCTGGTAGTTATTGAGTTGCAATGTTCTGATAAAAACTGTTGCATATGTCTTTAGTGGGATATATAATAAATATTCTTATAATATTTCCTTTTGGTATATCCATAAGTTTAAATTTTGAGTCATAAGGCATACACATTTTCAAAAACAATACATAATAAAAAAATCCTTCCACAGGATAGTTGTAGCCATTCACCATTTCTTCTTTTCATTATTTATCAACATCTTGCTATTTTTATCTGGATATTGCATTGTCCAATTTTGCCTGTTAAGCTTTCTTTATATAGATAAATCTGAAAGATATAAAAATAAGAAAGTAATAAAGACTGTGCTTAACTTTGTAATAAGGAATTATATATTCATCTCTGTCTAGACTCACTGAGTATACTCATCTGGCACAATTGTTTTAATACAATCAGTAAGCAAATGACTCCTAAATTTATATCTTAACTCTAGGTTTCCACAATAGCTCCAAAATTATATAAATGATAGACTGTCATACCCTCAACCTGAATGTCTAATGGCCATCTCAAACTTAACTTATCCAAATCAGAGTTTCAGAGTTTTTCTCCCCACACCCACTTTTATAACTGTCTCCTCCATAGAGTCAATAAGAATCCCATCCTTCTGACCTTCTTGCCATCATTAACTCTTCTTTTTCTCTTATATTCCATGTGAAATTGATCATCAAGCCCTTTGGGCTCTACTTTCCAAACAGATTAAATATTCAACCACTTTTTATTATTGTCACCATCACCACTGTCACAATCCACTGTTGAAGGAAATACCTCTTTCCTGATTGTGGCAAAGGACTCCTAAATTGTCTTGTTGCCTCCATCTCTGCCTACTTACAGTTTATTCTCAAAGTGGGAGTGGTCTGCCAACATACAGTTCACATTACGTCATTCATTTGCTCAAAATCCTCCAACTACTCTAGTTAGAAGCCAGTCTTTGCAAGGCATTCAAGGTCTTACCTAATCATGCCCCTGTTACCTCTCAGATCTCCTCTATGACATATTCCCCTCCCCCTTTTCATGCAACTGCAGCCACGTCACCATCTTCACTGTTCACAAAATACAGGAACATTTCCCCGTGAGTGCCTTAGGTTGGGACACTCTTCCTCTAGACACATGCAATGTCTGCTCCTGTGTACAACTTAGTTCTTTATTCCAGAGCCACTTTGGGGGTGCTTGTCAGCCTCTATAACTGAAATTTCAACAACTTCTCCACACAACATACCCAAAATGTTATATTCCCCTTCTCTGAAATATTTTTCCTCCTTACCACTTATCAATAGCTATTATGCAATATATTTTACTGCCCGCTTTACCCTTACTGCAGTGCCTACCCCATGATAGGCTCAATCGGCAAATATTTCTTAATTTCATGAAAAATATAGCCTAGTGAATGTTATAGTTTAACTGTAAGCTGTACACTATACCACATTTCCTTTAAAATATGTAAATTAAAAATAATCTGCCAATTTATAAATGTTCCCATACATTGGGAGATGAGTTTCTGGAATGGTATCTTTATGGTATCTCTGAAATATTATTTTTAATGCAATTGCCATTTACTTTAATAACTATCAGATGTTTTGTTACTTTGTATCAGTTTATAATGCTGCTAAAAAGAAGATGCCGCCATCTTCCTGTTTGGTTATAGTGAAATATCCTTAGTGCATACTAAAGTAAATATTTAACTAGGTAACCATTCATATCTTCCCAAAATGCTGTTAGACAATATCCAACAGTATCAAAAGTCTGCAATATATTAGGCAAAGGATATCTTTAATGATGTCAAAAGATATAAATTATTATAGCCCAAATTATTATAGTCCCTTTCTGAAAAATAATTCTTATTCAAAGACATTTTCTTTTATATACATTTACATGATACAAATTTAGCTATATATATATATATTTTCAAGTGTTTGCCTCACATAAATTCAGAACACATCACTGAGAGATACATGCAAGTTAAATTTATTTGAGAATAAAATCACTTAATATACCTGCTGTGAGACCATCATTAGAGCATAGTAAGTTGTGGTCTTTGCTTCAGGTTTGCTCACAGTACCTAACTCATTATAAATTTACCCATATTTTCTCTAATTTAATAGCATTCACTTGTCTCCATCATCTCCTGCCTAAATAAGTGAACCACAAACTTTTGATTGTGATCTTGCAGCCAAAGAAAACTTACAAAATATAATCACAATTTAAGATTAACTCTTTGTCTTTAGGTTGAAAAAAGAAGTGCTTTGAATTGCATACCTTTTCTTAACCACAGGTGATATTTCATAAGTTTAAAGTACAGTTTCAAGAAAAAAAGGGGGTACTTTCAAATAATTTTCCATGCCTTCATTCAGCAGGTAACCCAAACCTTCATAATCCCCAAATGCTGCACTTCAAAGTTATGCTCAGGAAAAAAATATTGAAAAGAACAGCCTCTCTTTCCAGTTGATTTAAAACATCACTAGCTTATTTTCAGTACACATATGGAGTTACTTTTAAAAAGAAATTTTGGAATATTGCCAGACTGCATACAGGAAAGGCTTTCCTCCAGAGAGAGCTAAAATTCATTATCTGAGCTTTGGGACACCCATGTTCCTTCAAAATTTGGACACAGCTTTGTTCCTCCATTATTAGTGATAGGAATTTGACTTAAAATAAGACTACTCAATAGATAACTAGAGTCTGAAGAAACCAATTGATTACCTTGTTGTGAATTGAAACTGACTAGTAATTATACACTTAAATAAGATATTAGCTACATAGTGGTAGCTTTTGAAAAAACTAGAGTATCTTTTACCTGAAATTATTTACAAAAATTAACACATTTGTATATAAGTAACATAAGGTTAAATTTTGGACCCTTTATCTTCTTTCTCTTGTTAAATGGTTGTCTTCCCTCATTTAAATCCATCTGAATATTTTTAGAAGAAAATTACTAAATCCTAAAAATCTAGGGCAGTATAACAATTTTGTTATTGTTGTTAGTGACCATTTCATGGTGATAAATGATTCAAGAAATTAAATCTGTTTGTGATACCTAAACTAAACCTAACAAAGTGGGCAACAGTGTTACAAATTAGGAGAAAAAAAGCAAAGTCAACATATTAATTTCAGTGATAATCTGTAACATTTCACTGTGAAATACCACACAGTGATACTTATTTTCTGGATTATTTACATATTTTTTTCCAGTGCATGGAATAGAGTTTTTTTTTTGATGAAATGGCAAAATCAAATCCTCATAATCGATGATGAAGAGCTTATCAATACAAAACAAAATTAATATACATTGATACAGAACAAATGAACAAACACAGGCCATCCTCTCTCTAAGGTACACAAAACCAACGTGTGCAATGCATCCGTAAGATAGAGAAGGTGTTAAGAAGAAGACTATTGTTAAAACATCAATCTTATACATAAGAAAAAAATAAGTGCATTTTGTTGCTTGCTGAATAAAGAAGCTAAGGAACTTATTTATCCCCAATTTAGTCATTCAGGAAAGAAATACGTAGAATTTCAGAAACTGCTTAAATGAAGGAAGAGAAAGGTTTGACATGTTGGGAGTGCATTTTATATCACAAATGAGCATTACATATCAGAGGAGTTTTTAGCCACTGCAGTTTTGTCCACACACACACACAAAAAGGCCTGGACACTTTCTGTATCTGCATAATTTGATAAAATCTGGTATTATGAACTTAATGATGAATTATTTCAAATGGCACCAAAGCGTAAGTTCTATTTAAAAGAGTAATGGTAGGGCTGGGCAGGATTACTTCTGTAAAATGAATTAGAGCTCTATGAACTGCAATATATCAGTGATAAGTCGAGCATATTTCAGGGCTGCAGCTATAGGAGAAATGAATCTGAATCACTTGAGCATCACAAATCCTAGGCCATATTTTTATTTCCAGCCTCACCCTTTGTGCTGCTTCCAAGTACACAGCTCTAGTTGATTTCAAAGGCAGTAGATGAGAGATAAAGAAGAGTAAGGATTGTTCTACCTCAGCAATTCACGATCCCTCTAAGGCCACTGATTTTGAAAGAATATGGAGAACTTGGCGTCTCAGCAGAACAGAACCGGCTACTCTTTTCTGTTCCCCTCCCGTGAGGCAGCACAAGCGTTTATCCAGTTTACCATAGCAAATGATTCTCCACGTCCAGAAAATTACAACACTCTTCCTCTATTCACTCCAAGGAGTCGTAAAACCTAAATTAAACATAACTGTCCAAAGAATTATTTTCAGCTTTGCTAACATTTCAACAGGGGAAATAAATGGAACTATGTGATGCAAATAATTTTATAATATTAAGTATAATAATAATTTATAACATTTACACACCTCTTATTAATTTTTAAATTGTGATTTAAAAAATATTTTATGGGTCTAGTGTAAAGCTATATAGTATATTACTGAAACGTGTGTTTTCAATTTTAAAATTGTTAATGCTTTCTAAGTAGTACTACTTTCATGTTCTTTATAGATAAATCCCCTTTTCTCCTTTGAATATATTCTTCATTTCCATTTAAATAGAGTGTGTATTTGTATACATTTAAAAGAGCTGTCTAATCATAATATTCCAGTAATGTGTTTTGGCATTCAAAATATTCATAACTGATCTATACAGTTATGCTAATATTTACCACTATGAATAAACATGAACACTTGTTTTATAAATCATAGTAATTAAAGCATCACTTCCTTCAAAAGCAGAGACTAAAAATTATTGAAAGGAAAAATTAGGTTAGGAAACTTATATATATGTACTAAAAATAGTTAATATTTATTGAAAACTTACCAAGTTTCAGTCATTTTACTCTTATTATATACATCATCTCATCCAATCATTACAGAACCCTGTGAGTTAGCAGGATTCTGCCCCATTTTACAGATATTAAAACAAAGCATTGCGGAGTATAAGTACATTTCTCAAGTTGGAGATGGGGCCAAGCTGGAGACTGGACCCAGATCTATCTGAATTGAGAATCCTATTTTTTTTTTAATTGAAGTATGGTCAGTTACAATGTGTCAATTTCTGATGTACAGCATAATGTTTGAGTCACACATATACATACATATATTTGTTTTCATATAGAATCCTACTTTTGACTATACTTTCTCCTTTTTCTGATCTGGAGACACAATATCCAGGGTTAGAAAAATTCTAAGGTTTTCTAAGGTGTGGTTTCTAGGTAGAGAGGGTGGGTTTTAGGATTATGGTTGTTCCACAAACGCTTGTTAAATTGAAATTATGAAATATATTTTATTTTGAAATGATTGAGTCTCTTTTGTGTGTCAGGCTTGTGTTGAGTGCCAACTAAGATACCAAGTATATGATCATGGTCTTAGAAGAACGAACCACTAAAAGAGAGGTCACTACACTTTTTCTGGAAAGGGCCAGATGGTAAATATTTTAAGCCTTTGTGCTCAAACAGTTTCTCAAAACTAATTGACTTTGTCAACCTTAGCATGGAATTTGCTACAGAAAAATCTGTAAATGCAAAAGCATGGCTTTGGTCCAATAAATCTTTATTAAGAGTACTGAAATTTGAATTTCATATCATTTTTCAATTGTCAATAAACATGATTCTTATTCTCATTTTTTCCAACACTTTAAACATGTAAAAATGCAGCTTAACTCCTAGGCAATACTGAAACAGGCATTGGCTGCATTTGGCCCATGAACCAAGGCTGGCCAACTCCTGTTGCTGCTCTGTTAAGATATGGAAGCCACATGCCACATGTGGTCACTGGGCACTTAAATTTAAGTAGTCCAAACTGAGATGTGCTGTAAGTGAAAAATACACGTTGGATTTTAAAGATGTAGAATAATAACATTTAAATGTCTCATTTATAATTTTATATTGATTTTATTTTGAAATTAAAAACTTTAAATGAGTTAATTATGTTCTTAAAATTAGGTTCACCTGTTTTATTTCCCCCCCTTTTCATAACATAAGTCCTAGAAAATTTTGAATTACACATGTGGATCCCATGATATTTCTATGTATTTCTAAAATGCTACTTTAGAGGTAACAATATTTGTAAGTAAATAGATACCTACCTATGTTTGTAGTGAGGTACGGATTTGCTAGCACTTGAAGTAGGATAAAGAAGTCATTGGAGAAAAATTTTTAAAACCTGATGAAATTTTGCAAATAAAATGAGTATTTTCCAGACAGAAAAGGAACCAAGGCATTCAAGACACAGATATGGGTATTATTAGGATATGTTGGGGGAATTAAAAGCCATTGATTATTGCTGGAAAATAAATTAATTTTAATTTATTTCTATTAAGAGCAAAATGGCAAAAGATGATACTGTGCAAGTTTAACTAAGAACAGATCATGAAGGGTTCTGTTCTCCTGTTGAGGATCTTGAGCTTTATCTGAAAGATGAAGTCACTGACAAGTGTTAGGCAGGGATGAGCACTGTAAAACTTTCAGAAAATATAATCATTCAGATGGTCAGAGGGAGGAAGTAGGCACAGATCAGTCTCATGTTACCAGCTTGTGTCATTGGAGGAAACGTAGTGTCACCTGATCAGAAATGAAAAATATAGCACTAGGAAGTTATTTTGTCTTTGGCGTGTTTGTACGTTTATTCATCTACTTGTGTATTTTGTGGATGGTGGTGTTTGGGGGAGTTGAGACAGTGAAAAAACGTTCAAGTTCACTCACATGAAAACTTAGCAGTGAAATAGTAATAGTTTTTCTCTATATGTGGACATTTCATCTTTGAACCCAAATAGGACTAAGCCCTAGACCCACAGATACTGAAAACTGCAAAATAACCTACAAGTAGAGAGCCAATCACTTTCCAAATGCTTGAGTACCTTGACTAATATGAATGCCATAGAGGCACCCTTATTAAGACTGAACGATCCCAATAACAAGGAATTTTTCACCTCTTTGATATAAAGGCACTTATGACTATTAGAAAGTCATTCTTTATGCTTAAAATTAAAATCATGAACTATTCACTCTCCTGCCACAAGCAATGCCCCCACCACATTTAATTTCAGAAATCCTAATTAGCTATTATATTTTCCAATGATTGTACTATTGTGTGGATGAGGTGAATCGTTGGTGATTAGATGTCCCCAAGGACAGAATTCATTATTGGAGGAGTGATCAAAAACCTTAAAGTTACGTATGTGAATTTTTCATTATGGTAAGCAAATCAGAAGGCTAATGATTAAATGTCAGTGGAACATCTCTGCCTGGAGTATCTTATAAGCTCTTCAAGCCTAATAGGCCAACACAAGATTTTTCTTCTCCATCTGCAAAAAATGTTATTTCTTTCCCTTTTGTTGGTTAATGACACAATTAGATCCATCTGGCAAAAGAAGTTAAAAGAAGCCTGTGTTCATAGATGGATGAATGGATAAAGAAATTGTAGCATATATGCTGTATAATGGCATGTGCCACAATTTCTTTATGTATGTATACATATATATAATGAAATAGTATTTGGCCATTAAAAAAATGGAATCTTGTCATTTGTGACAATGTGGGTGGACCTAAAGATACTTTGCTGAGTGAAATTAGTGAGACAGAGGAAGAGAAACACCACATGATCTCTGTTGTATGTGTAAACTTAAAAAATAAAAACCAAAAAGCTAAAATACAGAGAACAGATAGGTGGTTTCTCCGAGGATGGGGGAAATGGGTGAAGTGGGTCAAAAATTAAAAAGGAAAAAAATGCAGTTCATGTAAAGCAGACATAGAAACATTGAATCACTCAAAAAATGGACTTTATATGAACATATATGTTTATTAAAAAGAAAAAAATAGCTAATAAAAATGGTACATTTAGATTTATAAGAGAAATGGAAATACAATAGAGTCAGAGCTTCAGATGTTGCTATTTGAAAAGTCCCCGCAATCTTCCAAGCCTCATTCTTGTAGAAGAAATAATGATATTCTTTAGCAATTATTTTTCATCCAAAATTAAACAGGGAAAAAAAATAAAAATTGGCAACACATTTGAAATTGGAGGAGATGACATGGTCAAATTTTAGTAACTGGATCCCACCATGAATGTGTCACTTCCCAAAAGCTGCATCAAATTTTCTGCCAACATGTAACATATTAATAGAATTACAATGTAACTAAATGTCTCCACGGGGAGAAAGGGAGGAGCAGAGGAAGAAGACATGAATTTGAGGCCCAGAAAGATCTAGACATAAAAGATTTCTCTACTTCTCACGAAGAAAGAACAAAAAAAAAAAAAAGCAGCTTGTCATTTGTGTCATTTTGCTCTTCTTACTAATTAAATAGCTAACTAACTAACTAACTACACAATACCCTTTTAAATCTTTCTCAAATCCTTTCCTTCTGCCTTTTCTGCAGCAATTTTATTATTTGTAATAATTGTTTTTGTGGTCTCATTCTCCCTAGTGTGAACCTTCCAGTTGTCCATCACACATGGTCTCCAGGAGAGGTCCTTCAATATGTACTCTTTTTTTTTAATTGAAATATAGTCAGTTACAATGTGTCAGTTTCCGTTGCACAGCATAATGTCCCAGTCATGAATATATATACACATATATTCATTTTCATATTCTTTTTCACTTAAGGTTATTACATAATATTGAATATAGTTCCCTGTGCTATTTAGACGAAATTTGTTTTTTTATCTATTTTTATATATAGTGGTTAACATTTGAAATCTCAAACTCCCAAATGTGTCCCTTCCCACCCCCTTTCCACCAGTAATCATAAGATTGTTTACTATGTCTGCGAGTCTGTTTCTGTTTTATAGATGAGTTTCAGTATGTACTCTTTATATCGAGTGGCTTCTGTGGAAGGCAGTGGTTTCATAGGCAGGGAATTAGCATGAAGGACAGCCATCTACCATGCTTTCTTCTTTTTTTTTTAATTAAAGTATAGTTCATTTACAATGTTGTGTTAGTTTCAGTTACACAGATATACATATATGTATAAATATATATATTCCTAGTCATAGTCTTTTTCATTATAGGCTATTACAAAGTATGGAATATAGTTCCCTGTGCTATACAGTAAGACCTTGTTGTTTACCTATTTTATATATGGTAGGTTGTATCTGTTAATCCCAAACTACTAATTTTTCTTTCCTCCATTCACTTTCCACTTTGGTAACCATAAGTTTGTTTTCTATGTTTGTGAGTCTGTTTCTGTTGTGTAAATAGTTCATTTGTCTCATTTTCTTTCGATTCCACATACAAGTGATAGCATTTGATACTTGTCTTTCTCTGTCTGACTTACTTCACTTAGTATGATAATGTCTGGGTCCATCCATGCTGCATTATTTCCTTTTCTTGAGGGGCTTTCTGACTCTACTTCAATGCATGCAATTCTTCTTCTTCTTATTTTTTTGGACATGTAAGTAAGATTTTTATTTCATGAAATAGTTCTACTATTTAGAAACAGGGACAAATATTTCATTTTGGCTTCAAAATATCGACTTAATTTTCCCCTCTCTCACATCTCTTGCAATAACATGATAAAACAGGATATTCTGTGAAGAAAACAAAAATGTAAATGATTTGAAAGGCATAATGTACTACTGAGACAATTATGAGTTTTGTAACTCTAGGATCACGGGCCAGATCAGGGGAATAAGGAAGGGCTATCATTGAGGGAATGTTGTAAAGCCACATCTTTGCAGAGAAATGAACACTGCTGCTAGTCCCCTCTCCACATACTTTGCCTTATGTCTTCTGAGGGACTACCCACAGGCCCACGGAGAGTATCTGATATGTGCCCTCTAAACCTCAGTGGGGCCAGGGAGAGTGGACTAGGGCCTGAGTCACCCCCGAGAAAGCAGTAGAATGGAAATGGTAGTGCTGACAGACCTGCACTCCATCATTGTGTCCTACCTGAGAAGAAAGCCTGGGTCACAAAGCAACTGCAGAGTAAGCCAGGAGTGAGACTGGGCTGGAGTCAAGAGTGTTGCAGAATAGGGGGAGGGTATAGCTCAGTGGTAGAGCATGTGCTTAGCATGTAAGAGGTCCTGGGTTCAATCCCCAGTACCTCTGTTAAAATAAGTACATTAAATAAAAATCCTAATTACCTCCCCCATCCCCCCCAAAAAAGACTAATTAAAAAATTAATCTAATTTAATTCAAATAAAAGAGTGTTGCAGAATGTGTTCTCTGGTGATGGACTCTGAATTTCCCACCAATGCACTCATGAGGGAGAAGGTCAATTTAACCAACTCCAGGCTCGGGGAGTATGAGGCCACCTAGAAACTAAAAATTTCCCTTCTGTCCCCAACCTCTCCTGCCTCCTCCTGCCATATTTCCCACTCGGCAATGGGAAACAGAGGAAATGAATGGGGAGATTGGACACTGACGGATCCCCTCCTTCTTCTAGAAAAGACACATCCACTTGTAGACCTGTCACAATTTAGAGAGGGGGTTAGTTTTATGTTTGACTAAGAATAAAATGTTAATCACTATATTGGACTGGATACATTCTAATTAACAAATTGAGGCTTTAATTTGGAACTGAAAATCTTAGGACTTTCATTGACCAAGTAACAGCAATTTCAGAGAAACTTTTTAATTTTTATTACGGTCCACAAGCCATGTATTTAATATGCCATTTATGTGTTATTTGCTTCAAGTTACACACACACACACACATTCATATCTCATTTACCTTTTGGAAAATACATTATGCATTTCTATTCTTTCTACCATGGCACTATCTACATGCTATTTACTCACTTCAGAGAAGATGTCAAAGTGCTGCTAAGACCAGCCATATCCTCACTTCCTGTATGAAGGACCCCAGTTCCCAGACTGAGTCTCCGTGTCAGCAGCATTCTCCTAAACTGGGAATGTGGTTATATAAACACCAATACTGTAGTTAGAATTCTGAAAGGAATGGTCCATGGTCTCGCCCCTCCAGAAGCTCACAATCTAGCGGGAGATGGTGATGAAATACAAAGAACAGACTCAGGAGAGAAAAGTTTCTGCCATTTATTTATTTTTATCATTTCCTTATTTCCCAAAAAATGAGTAGCAAAGAATGCCTACAAAAATAGTGAGGCCGTCATCAAGAAATCTACAAAAAATAAATGCTGGAGAGGGTGTGGAGAAAAGGGAATCCTCCTACACTGTTGGTAGGAATGTAATTTGGTGCAGCCACTATGAAGAACAGCATGGAGTTTCCTTTAAAAAGTAAAAATAGACTTACTATATGATCCAGCAATCCCACTCCTGGGCATATATAGAGAAAATGCAAAAATTCTACTTTGAAAAGATACATGTACCCCAGTGTTCATAGCAGCACCATTTACAATTACAATAGTCAAGACATGGAAGCCACCTAAATGTCCGTCCACAGATGACGGAATAAAGAAAATGGTATTTATATAACAATGGAATATTACTCAGCTATAAAAAAAAGAATGAAATAATGCCATTTGCCACAACATAGATGGACCTAGAGATTATCATACTAAGTGAAGTAAGTCAGACAGAGAAAGACAAACATCATATGACATCACTTATATGTGGATACAAATTTTTTAAATGATACAAATGAATTTATTTACAAAACAAAATTTTTTATAAGACCTAGAAATATTTTTTTCTATGCCTGTGAGTCTGGACTCACAGGCATAGAAAACAAACTTATGGTTACCAAAGGTAAAAAGGGGAGAGAGGGATATATTAGAAGTTTGGAATTAACAGATATGCACTACTATATATAAAATAGATAAAACAACAACAACAACAACAAAAGACCTACTGTATAGCACAGGGAACTACATTCAATATCTTATAATAACCTATAATGGAAAAGAATCTGAAAAAGAATACATATAAATATATATATATATATATATACATATATATAACTAAATGACTTTGCTGTACACCTGAAACTAATGCAACATTGTAAATCAATTATACTTCACTTAAAAAAATTAAATAAAATGTGCACTGAATTCAACTTTAGTTCATTACAGTTATTTTGACTGGAATGACTTTTTCCTTTTATTTCATCTGGATTGTTCAAAAAGAGAAAAAAAAATTGAACTTAATTTCCGACAAAAGGAGGGAAAAACAAATTAATACATTTCAAATATAGCCTATAAATCCCTATTAATACTCCACTTCATGAAAAAGCAGATATTCTTTAGCTCCAAACAATATAGAGTATGATTACAATAACAATCATAAGAACAATTTAAATTTTTATACAAACCTTTCTTCAAAGAGTTAAAACACATTGGTATGCAGTGATAAGCAAACTTTAAATCTAAAAGCAGTGTCACATGATCCTTAGTTTTGATTGCCTATACTTTAAAAATCTGTTTTCTTTTTTAATTTTACATACTTGCAAATTATTTCCTTGTAATTCCATGCATTTATCTCATTTGAACCCAGATTATTTTAGAAACTCATACAATGGTGGGCTGTCCCAATTAAGAATAATTGTTCTCTGTCCAGTATGATAACACATATTTATTAAGGCATTTTTCTATGCTAATTTTTATAAAAACAAAAAATTTGTTCACAGAGACAAGGATATCATGAAGCTAAAGAAGAGATTCCTTTATCAGTTTATCACAGGCTTTTTTGGCTTAAAAAATGCCAGAGTCTTTCTTGTTTTCACTGGGTATTGGGTATTTGCATGCCTTACAGTTCTGCTTTTTTTTGGGGGGGGGGTTGAATTCTCAGATTACTCTGATGTCTAATTTTGCTCCTGCGACAACAGGTGCTGAGATAGTCTAGAAAATTCTGAACAACAAAATAATCTGAGATGTCTAATTTTTCAAGCCAAATAACAAATTTGATATTAAAAAGTTGACTTCGAAGTATTTTAGTGTTTTATTTACTAACAGGGCCTTAAACTCTGAGTCTTAAACTCAGAACATCTGTTTTCTAGTTTATAAAAACATTAAGTAAAATTTTTTAATAGTAACATAATTAAAATTACAAGGGAGATCATGTTTAGTTGGTTTTTTTTTGATAGCAAGGAATTTCATAAATATTCTTATTTACAAATATTATTAGGACTGAATTGCTTAAAATACTCTCTGCAAATGTTTTCAAAGACTTCTGAACAGTTCCACCCTTTTTGAATATGGCTAATATAAAATTATTAGAACTAATACAAAACATACTTTTACCCCAAAATGATATTTTCCTTTTTAATTCATTTGAGCAGTTTTTGTTTAAAAGATTATTCTGAAAAAGTATGGGTGTTTTTTCATATCACACTCACACATACCCCTACATTCCAAAATCTACTAAAAAGATGTTATATCATATTGCTTGTCAGGGAATTCAAAAAATTTTTGGAATATTACAGTAGTGTAAAGAATATCTTTGAATATATTGAAATATTGTTAATATATTCCTTAGTCTCTGAGTTCATTCAGTAAATACTGGTTAAGTATACAGTATACATCACACAAATCTTAGTTGTGATGGACTTAAGGACAATATTACCTGCCTTCACAGCTCTTATATTCCAGTAAAAGATTATAGTAACACCTTTTAAAAGAAAACATGTGGATAACTACACTAGAAGCATTCATTGTACATTTCATGATCAAATGTTCTCCGTGTTTTCAGTGTTCTCAGAGTCTTCTTAGAATATCAAAAGCAACTAACCAGTTTTAAGTCTTCACTTTTCAACAGGAATGTAAAGGAAATAACTTGAAAACAAATATCTGTGCCTTTGTACACAGACGCTACTCAAACTGCAATGAAAGAAAGTTTTAACAATCATTTTAAAGTACCTGAAAAGTCAGCTTTTCACTGGCTCAATAATGTATGTTGAAATACTCCTGTGCTTGCGGGCATTCCTGTAATATAATTTCTTTGACTTCTCTTTGAGAAAAAGAAACCTTTTTTTTTTTCAAAGGCACTTCATGTAGCACGTTAATTCAGCATTAATTATAGAACATGTCAAACTGTATTTCAGTCAAAGCTCCCTGTAAGTCTCCAGAGCTTTCTTAATGACAGTAATTATAGGTCATAAAAAGAGTCGTCTAAAATTAACATTTCTCTCATGTCTTGATAGGAAAATGTAAATGGCTGCACCGTACAGATGTTTTGATTAGTAAAATTTACACTTCCTTTTTGGTTTCAATGCTTGTCAAACTTCACAGTGTTAAACGTTAAGGTGCTGCGTTTCTCACATCTCTGAGTAGATAAAGGTGCATCAAAGGCAGTTGTAGGAGTTCTTCACATGCTATACCTTATTATCTTGTGCTGCAATTACACAAAAATAAATCAACAGCTTCTTCTTCCACATAGGCAAGCATGCTTTTAAAAAGTGAGCAAAATGAATTCTTTGCTTCTAGAAAATTCCACCACACACATTAAAAAAAGACTTAAAGAACTGTATTTGATGCCAGCTTAAAAAAATGATTTATTCAAATGTAGAAAACCATCATGCCCACTTATAGATCTAAGTCTCCTGGTAAAACCATATTTTATCATATCCTATCAGAAAGAACACATAACGCTGGCTCTATTCTGAACTGTCAAAATTTACTTACTAGAAAATAAGAATGGAAACATCCCGGTTTAAACAATGTTAATATCATCAAACATCCAGGGAAATATAACAAATTAAAAGAGAATCACTTCAAAGAAGAAAAGGCCTCCACCTTCAGTAATAATAAATCTAATACTTGACATTCATCTCCCTGGAAAATAAAATTAGATAAACTTTTGCAAGGGCATTCAGAACAGCCAATCCAGTTTATTAATAATTTCCTGTTTTCATATTGGAAGCTCATATTATCTGGTCACGGTCACAGTAGACCTCCACAGATATTTAATAAAGCTGCCGTCGGTAATCCTCTCTGATTACCTATAACCTTCCAGCTCTAACACACTGCACTCCAGCTCCACGGAAGGACAGCACACTGTCACCTGCTATGATGTTTGACAGCTTATTCTGCTACATCAAGCTGGCACAAAATTACTTTTTCCAAATCCATCCCTAGTTAATAACCAAAAGTCATAATGGTATTCAGCATGCGTGATACTCTGAGAAGGCAAAATGAGGCAACAGAGGGGGGGATAAAAGATTAAAGAGTGACTATTACGGAAGGGAGATCAAAAAGGGAATCTTGTAACATACAACAATGTTTCAATTACATTGCCACGCTGAGAGTTCTACAGTATCACCCTACAAAATCCATACCACAGGACCAAGAAACATGGGAGAAATTTCCTATTGTATTTACACTAGCTGTATGATTATTCTAGTTCATACAAAGCAACACTGGAGAATTTTTCTTTCTAAATTATTCTTAGACATTCTCCTAGGAATATAAAATGACTTACAATTAGTGAAAACTGTCTAGTTAATGGAATGTATTGCTTTGATCTCATCCTAAGGTTTGCAAGAATAATAAGATATTTTGTTTATAGGATAGATCAGACTAACCTTAATCCAAATTTACAAGCACACCAAATCCTATTCAATGTATTTTTTTGAAGATGAAATACCAAATTAAAAGTCTAAACTGTCAATTGAAAAAAAAAGATTTTTTTTTTTTTTGTCATCTAGGCAGGATCCAGTACATTACATTTA
Organism: Camelus dromedarius; assembly: GCF_036321535.1. Classification (NCBI taxonomy): domain Eukaryota; kingdom Metazoa; phylum Chordata; class Mammalia; order Artiodactyla; family Camelidae; genus Camelus; species Camelus dromedarius. The sequence goes on along the minus strand of NC_087465.1, from coordinate 16,673,119 downwards.
TCTTCATTACAAACAGGTGAATGACCTTGGTACAAGGTTGAATCTGACTGTGACAATTAATGGGAAAAAGAAAATAAAATCATGGTTCCTTCCTTCCTTCCCTTTTACCTTCCCTTCCTTATCCTTTTCTTTCTTCTTTCCCTCCATTAATTTATCTTCTTTGTTTTTCCCTTCTTTTTCTTGGTATGTCTTCCCCCATTCCTTTCTTCCTTCTTTCTTCCTACAGTATTTTTGAGAAAGGCTTCATATACTTCACATTTTCTAAGTGGCTAATAGTAACTATATACCATGTCTATACACCGAATGAACACAAATGTAAGAAAGTCATTAATCAAGTATCAAAGACTACCTACATGTGTTTATATTTCATTCATCTATACAGGTTAATGGTGTTTCTCACTGATAATATGTGTTTTATATATTGGACGTAATTGGAATACATAATTGATAACTTGAGTGTCTGTTAAGACCTCCAGAGCAGCCTTCCTTCTCATGGCTACATCTCCTTGCAACATGAACTTATATTCATGTTTACGACAGATATGGGACCACGGTCTTTGACATCTCTCCCTTCTCTTCCCCCATATCTAATTCTTCACTATTTTGGATCCAGCCATTGGCTTCTCTCCACCTCCTCTGCCAACATCAGCCAAAGCCACCATCATAACTCTTAGACCATAGCTAGACACCCTAAAAAGACCTATTTCTGCTTCCCTCTGGACTAAATGAGACACTCCAACCAAAGCAATCTTTTGAAATGTAGATATCATGTCCCTTCTTTTCCTGAAACTCTTTGGGGCTTCCAATTGCTTTCAGGATAAAGCAGAAATCCTTAATGTGACTATGAGGAAATGTATGACTTGGCATCTATCCATCTCCCCAGCCTTATCCTACATCACTCACCAGTGCTCACTACACCAGGGCCTTGTTGGTTCTCTGTCCTGCTCCCAAACCTTTCTCATTGGCTATTTCCCCACCCTATTCATCTGGTTGTCTCCTAGTCATATACAGGATTCAGTTTAAATATCACTTCTCTGCAGGTATTTTCCCCAACAGTCCAGTCTAATTTACCCCACCCCCATGTCTGCATTCGTAGATCCTTATACTTAACCTTCACAGAATTAATGGCATCTCTAATTAGGTATATTTTGCATTTAATGCTTGTGTCTGTCAGCAGAATTAGAGCAGGGAAAGATCTTGTTCTCTCCTGTGTCCGAGGTTCCTTCTCCAGGGCTCAGTACCTAGTAGTTTCTCAATAAATATATCTTTACTGAATTCATTGAATATATACATTTTCTCTCACCAAAGATGTTATTACATTGGACAGCTCTAAAATAAATTAACTATTGTACAGGAGTATTTTTGCATAGTATCTCCCTTAGATTGGATTCCCCAGAAATGGACCTAAGGAAAGGATTTGTATGTAGGTGATTAATTAAGAAGTGTTCCCAGGAGAGACCAGTAAGGAATTGGGAGGAATGGAATTAAGAAGGGGGGTGAGGAGAAGCAACTAAGGAAGTGATTTCATACCAAATCACTCCCACAGAGGCTAGCTTCACTCTGATCTTGCAAAGCACCTATGAAGTACACACTATACCTCAGAGTTGTTCAGTCTTGAGGCAAGTGAGCTTGTGAGGAGTGTTGTGAACTCACTCACCTCCAGTTCTCTGCAACTGTACAGGAAGTGACTCCAGTAGAAGGAGGGAAATTCTCCAAAGAAGAGTGGTGAGTGTGGGCTGCTGGTAGCAAAGACACTCAAGGCCAGGGAGAGGGGGCAGAGAGATGACAAAGGGCATTTGAGCCACAGCATCACAGGCAGCTGCCATCGTGTATAAATCTTAAGAATCTTCTTAGACTCATTTTTTTAAAAAGATGTGAACTGAGATGTCATTGATCGCTTTGGTGAAAAATAAATCACATAAGCTCTAAAAAACATTCTTTAAGACATGTCCCATCATCTTGTCCCTTAAAATTTGTCTTTCCCCTCTCTTGGGGAAAATTATTCTGATTTTCTAGTCTTCTTTATGAACATTGAAGCATATTTTAATACAATATTCTTGTTGACTGTTATCTACAACCAAACCTTTTGTTTTTTTTTTTTTTAGTTTCAATGTTTTAATGCATGGTTTAAAAGAGAGGAAATAATAAAAGATAAAGCTGGCTACAGGTCTGAGGGAATCTAGGAAGAAGGGAAAACAGAGGGAAAATAAAAAGGGGGACAAGTTTGGGGAAAAGTTAGTGGCCCAAAATCCCAGGTTCCCTTGACAGCCCAGCCATTGGAGTAGAGAATTAGATTAGTTTCATATAAGAGTTTTTTTGTTTTTGTTTTTTTTAATTGTTCAAGGTTTATTTGGTGTCCTAGCTGGTAGGACACTTGGATATTTGACTGAATTACTTATATGTAGATTTTTCCTTTTTACTTACATGACAATGTGCACTATTGTGATGCATATAGTGCATAGAATAAGGTTCTTTAGAACAGTTGTGCTAAAGACATGCAAGATTGGATTTCTGCATTGAATCTTAGGATGTGATTGCTTGAGGGAAAAAAAGAAATTGGACTAGGCATGTTGGCTAAAGGAACCAGACATTATATAACACACAGTAGACACATATCTGATTTGAAAGGCAAGTGCAGCAGGTGTGACGTTGACAGTGGTGCCTCTTGAGGAGGTGAGCTCAGAGCAACCCCAGGCCCTGATAATGCAGATTCAAAGTAATGCTAAATTATACTCGATTTCAATCATCATTTAGAGCTTTGGAGAACTCTAATGTCCCCTGGCTGCTGAGTTCCATGTCACTTTTAATTCAAGCAATCCCCAGAGGTTTTTGGAAATTGACCCCCTGTCCTAAGGATGACATGGCTTCTTTGGGATTAATGGGCTTTTTCTTATGGGTAAATTAATATCACCTAGGCCATGCCATTCTGGACCATTTAGCTCAAAGCAAGCTTTCTTAGCAGGGATCAACCATTAAGTTAAACAAAGGGCAACTTAAAGATTCCACATGTCCAAAACTTAATTTCTAATTAATATAAGTTAGAAGGTACTGTAACATCTGAAACCAGGGACCTCTAAGAGTTTTGCATATGTTCCAAACTTGATAACTTTCTATACCATGTTATGTTAGAACTGCTATATAGAAGGAGGTTGACTGGAGGTTCTTAACCTCATTCTTTGTATAACAAGTACAGGTCCCATTCCGGGATTTTAAAACATTATTAAAAACCACTACCACTGTTTTTTATTCATTAGACGTAGAAAACCAGGTTTGTAGATTGAGGAGAGAAGTGGCCTCGTATGTGTCTTCCTATAGATTGCTTCATCCAAAATAAATGCTAACAACTGAAAAATTGGATGAAATACAATTTTTGCATGACATCCACTTTTTAGTCTTTCATTTCTATCTCTTTCTTTTGTATCTTGACTGGGAACAAAGAGACTAACTTAGGTTCACTGAATTGAAGTCTCATAGCAAACTTCAGTTTGGGGAAAACAAACCAACGTTGGTCACACTCTTACAATGTGATAGATACTGTGTTAAAGTCTGAAGGTACAAAAAAAAGCAAGATATCACCGGTCTTCAAGGAGATCACAGCCTCCAAATGTAGATCATTTCAATATAATGTGCTGACATTCCTTAGGCTTCTTTCTGCCCATAGAAGAGACTTACTTCAGGGATTTAAAAATGATTTGAAAAGTTTTTAGAGCCACCCACAACTCCGTTCTTACCCACAAAATCTGTCAGGAAGACTAAGTATGTATCAATGTTGAAATAGCTTTCTAGATCCAAGAGGCAGTTTCCCCTGCTGGGGTCTCCCATTAGCAGTCCTAAATTTAGGTAACTTTTGTGTTCCTGTAAATGCTCTAATTGACCAGAAACACAGTTTATCCAGATAATGAATCCCCAAATGCCAGGTCAACTCTGGGCCTCCTGACCCCAAACAAGGTTAAGCATGTGGCCCCAGCCAATCAGATATTTTCTGTTTTTCTCTTCCTCATTCTTTATTCTTTATCCTATCTATACAAGCTCCCTGCCTTCTGTTCCTTCTTGCATTTGACTGAAAGGAGACTGTCTGCTTCATGAAGTATTAAGTAAAGTTTGTTTATGTCATCTAAAATGGCTTCTTTAGTCATTTTTAACACACAATAGTTGAACAGATGCAAAAAGTGAAGATCAGAAATGGTGTGACTGGCTGTCCTCTCTTTCTTGGCCAAGACTTCTGAGAAGTGTCCGTACCCGTCCTTCCTCACCCCCTGTATACCTTTCAACACAATAAAACATGAATGCTATGCTCAGAATTCCACCAGCTTCCTTCACTAAGAACTCCTACCCTCTCTGTGTTACTAAATTTGCATGTTTGTCTTATTGTCTACAGTGTTTCACGACATTTGCTTCTCTTGCTTCTCTAAGCTTTTGTAGTTTAAAGCTCTTTTGGGTTTCCTCTTACCTCTAGTCCTATTTTCCCACATTAATGAATTAATTAATTATTGTGTGTGTTTATTTATTTTTCTTGTTGTTCTTTTGCCTGTCTTTAAAATGAACTTTGCAAGAGACTCCTCCTGACCTCCACCCGTCTGGCCCAGTATGTTATTGTACAACCATTGCAGGGTTGATTTAATCACTGTCCATTGTTTTAACAATTATTTGATGAGTTAAATAACTGTAATTTCTATCTAGATATTTATCCTGGGATAGAAGTTGAGGGTTTAATCATTTACATATAGATAAAAAAGAAAGAGGGGAAAAAAGAAAGAGACAAATATAGGAGTCTAGCACATCCCTGAATTGTTGACAGGAACATCTCAGTAGAAGTTAATGGAATTCATTCTAAAGAGAGAATATTGGACGAGAAGAAGGTGTGCAGATGAGGTTTATATATTGAGTTTAATTTACTAAGTATGATGGGCTAGTAGGTTACCCTAATGCTGATAACTAGACCTCATAGGAAATGTATGGAAGGGAGACCATAGATTTGAGAGTCATTAGTAAAGAATTAGTAAAGAAAAAGGAAGCCTGGGGAATGGGTGGGATAAGTCTCAGAGAACACATCTTCTGAAAAAGGAAGAGACAATATGTGGAAAAACAGATTTGAAATATGATTATGATTTCAATTTGGGATGTAGCTAGAACACCCAAATGCAGAGGTCCAGGACACCAATTGTTTTTACACTGGCTCCTTGGATCCCAAGAGTTCCTCAGGGATCAGAGTGAGGCACAAGAAAGGCAATGTGATCCCAGTCTATCTCTTCCCACTTTCTCCCCCCTTGGCAACCACAAGTTTGTATTCTATGCCTATGAGTCTATTTCTGTTTTGTATTTATGTTTTGTTTGTTTGTTTGTTTTTAGATTCCACATATGAGCAATCTCATATGGTATTTTTCTTTCTCTTTCTGGCTTACTTCACTTAGAATGACATTCTCCAGGGACATCCATGTTGCTGCAAATGGCATTATGTTGTCATTTTTATGGCTGAATAGTATTCCATCGTATAAATATACCACATCTTCTTTATCCACTCATCTGTAGATGGACATTTAGGCTGCTTCCATGGGATTTCAAAATTGTAGAATAGATAAACAAGATTATACTGTATAGCACAGGGAAATATATACAAGATCTTATGGTAGCTCACAGAGAAAAAAATGTGACAATAAACATATGTTCATGTATAACTGAAAAATTGTGCTCTACACTGGAATTTGACACAAATGATTATAAATCAATAAAGAAAATGTTAAAACAAAAAAAAAAAAAAAAGAAGAAGAAAGGCAATGTGAGCAGCATTTGGGGACTTTCGGGCTTTAGAGCTTTGGACTCCCACTCTCTGATTCAATCAAAGAAGATCCAGCACTGCAGAAAGTTTTACTCATTATGTATTGCTGACATAAAAGTTTGAAAACTGCTAAAGAAAACACATATTTATTTGGCTGAGAAAACTGAGGCTTAAGAAATGTTAAGGCATTTAACTGAAGCCCCACACCTTCTAAGTGGCCAAGAATTAATGTGGGTGATTCTGCATTGTACTATCTGCTAATATCGTTTCTCCATTCAGTTTCTACTGAAAGCATCTTTCAGTTCTATGATTTTCTTTGGATTCTCACTCACACTTTGTTAATGAATACTATCTTCAGCTGTCTCCCAGATTACAGAAAGAATTTCTTCTAGACTGATCTAACACTATCTCACTCGACCTCATTCTCAATTCATTTTGCAAAATAAGTAATCTTTCTGAAAAGCACATCTGATTATATAAATCAACATCTCCCTTTGTGGCTTAAGCAATATATGATATAACATATACAAATATATAATTATAATATATATATATATATATAATATATCCACTGTCGCCAAGATAAAATACAAACACATAACTTACAAAAACTCTCCCTTATTTACTTTTTTCCATTTTCACCTCATATAAACTACTCCATTGGTTAAATATTGTGTATTTATTGTGTACCAAGTATTTTTCATTAATCGATAGACTTTCATTCAGTTTAACATGGGTAAGGCAGGTATTTTAAAATATAATATCCAAATTATTATATGATTACATATGGTGATCATTGTCTTAAATGAAAATAAAGAGGTGCTATGAAAGAGATTAACAAGGGTTTAATTGAAACTGGATTTTCAGGGATGCATCTTGGTAGAATCATTTAATTGGAGACACACAGGATGAATAGAAGTTAGCTAAACAAAGCTTCCAGAGAAGACATTTCAGGTAGGGGAAGTAACCAGAGCAGAAACGAGATTGGTATCTTTAGAGAACAGAGAGGCAACTAATGTGGTTGGAGCCCAGTGAGCAAAGGGGAGCAGGAAGGAAGGAGATATGAGGCATGCAGACACTGCACTTCACCATAGCTAAACAAGGTGTGCTAGCTTGTGTTCTCTCTCCTTCTCTCTCTGTTCCTCCCTCCCTCCCTCTCCCTCCTCCTGGCCTTCGCACTTGCTGTTTCCTCTATTTTAAAGTAAATACTCTACTTCCACAGAAGTCATGCATCTCTTTTCCATTATGAACTTCTCTTCATTCTCTAGGACACAGAGTAACTATCACCCATTTGGAAAGTGTATCAGTCACAGCAGGTTGACTGTGTAACAAATAACTTCAAAAATCTCAGTGCTTAACATGAAGAAGTTGATTATCTCCCTTATAAAAATCCAATGTATATGTCCCTGAGTAGGCATTTCTTCTGATGACCTTTCTTCTTAGTGGTGAACCATGGACTTGACTCACTTCAAATTGTGTCTTCAGGACAGTAACCATTACAGTATACATTTGAAGGGTCTTGAAAGTATTTACAAGTTAAATAATAGTATTTAAACAATTTAAAAACAAAATCATTTAACTCTGAACCTAAGAATACATGAAATCTCAATTCATTCGGAGAATAATTTCCAATTTTCAAATTGTTAATAGCATAGATGACTTAGGCATCACTTTCCATTACTATAACCTCATTATGAAAATATATCTAGTCACTACCTAATTTTAAGATTTATTTTCTTGAGATATTGCTTATAATGAATGGGTTCCCCATAGTTTACCTCAACATCCTAAATAAAAGCATCCTTCTTCCATAATTTCCCCACAGAAATATGAATAGTATTTCTGACTTCATGTAATAGAAAGCTCCACAGTGCTCTCTATAAAAAATTATGAAAATTTCTATTCTTAAAATGAGAATTAAGGCAACGCATTGAAACAGGTGTACTACTTTGTTTTGTGCAGTCCTAGTTATGAAACAGTAAGGATGAGAATGGACTACTTAAAATGACTTTCTACCATGTATTTTTTGAAAAGAACACTTACATTGGCTAAATGCTTTTGATAGTGGGTGGATTTTTTAAATTGAAATGAAAAAAATATGCTTTAAATTGACCATTGTCAGAAAGCATTATGCTCCCTGTTTTGTGACATTTTTTACTCAGTAGAATGCATTCTTTTTTCAATAAGAAAAGACTTTTTCCTAGTGAACTTGCAGTGGTATCTGAAAAGCATAATTACAGTTCTATTATCACACATAATTTTCCTTTTTTTTTTTTTCAAAATAATGCACACAGTTCCAATAATGTTTCTCATGGATATATGCTTTCTCTGTATTGCATTACTGCAATTGGCTAGCAGCTTTTTCTTGGACTTTGAATTTATGATTTTGAAAAGGCAAATATAGCAATTAAGAGCCCAGTAGAAATCCCTCATCAAATTAAAATCAGCTGGCAAATTTGGACCTTAGCTAATTAACTGTGCTCTTAAGAATTTTTCTGAGAAATGAACTCAATTTAAACTTTAATTAATTAAATTAAAATATATTCTAAAATCTGATAGATCAAAACCCATTAATTTCAGTTTAGCTGGTTCAATCCAGCCAAGTCATCAGGTGTTCTGACATGATGTACCTCTCAGCCAAGCAATTATGCAGTTAACATTACAGAGTGCAAGGATTATGCACTAAAACGTGTCAGATATTATTAACTTGGCCTAATAAAATTATATGTAGTGTTGTTATAACCTATGCATAAATAAATGTGAAAAAAAGCCAAAGTAGTTCTATTCCTTCTAAAGCAGTGTCATTAAACAGGTGTAGAAAAAAATATTTCTACTTTCTCCAACTGAGAATTGTTTCCCCTTCAAGTCTTCACTAAACCGACCCGTATAGAAATTTTACCACGGTATATACAACAAAGAACATTTGGGGGCTGTGTTTTTTTCCTTTATGCTACACACTTCCTCTCCACATATACACTTTTTTGTCAGATACTTTTCTCCCTGTGTACATTTTAGTCTTGCCACTGTCTAAAAGAAGAGGAAAAAACCCACAGCAACCTATTTTATTCAATTCTTTTAAAAATTTTTTTTGTTATTATATGAAAGATTTTAAAAGTTCAGAAGGAAGAAAATAGTCATAAAATGTCACAGACCAAATCTTTTTAATTTTTTTTTAATTGAAATATGGTCAGCTTACAATGCTGTGTCAATTTCTGGTGTACAGCATAATGCTTCAGTCATCTTTTTAATGAGGAACTTCGAGGGAGCTAAAAGACAATGGTAGGCTAATTAATAAGACATTTAAACAGCTATATACAAGCAACTTTCAGAGACATAAACAGCTTCAGGTGAGACCTAGTGGGAGAACATTTATTCTACTTAATCTTCATAATGACTGTTATTGGTCTGATAAATATAAGCTGCCATTTTCCCAGGAAAGTGCTGTTTGTGCCTGTTATCCTGGCAAACTTAGTAATTATTAACAATGTCTTGGTTTGGACTTAAACTTATGTAGCGTCTTAATCATAGGAGTCCTTTGGTGGGATACTGGTGCCAAGATTTAGACAAGGCTGTTCAGTTGCATGAAAGTCACATGTTGTGAGTTTCAAGAAAAAAGGAGCAATCGTAGGACACTCAGAAATATAGAATTAAAATAAAAATAGATTAAACCGGACTAGAATGAGTAGCTCTTGAAAAATAAAGGGAATTGCACTTACTTACAGTTTAAAAAAAAAAAAGTCTTTCAGTGGAGTAAGTGTAGGTTTGCGTAACACTTCTATGGACAGAACAGAGCGGCTTCAGTAATCTAGTATAGTGGTCTACAAAGCAAGGTTATGAGAGAAAAGTAGTTCTATCGATGTTCAACATTATTTTACCTTTTCCATTGCTCTTTTTGTGTATGTTTCATAATGCATATACTATAATAATTAAATAATATTTAGTAGGTTTTTAAATAAATAACTAAACATGCTGGAAGTATGATCACAAAATCTATAACGATGAGCTAGGCAAAAAAATTGCACATCTAATATATGATGAATCTTTGTTAGTCACTGGCCATATTACGACACTAACTGATCATAATCTTTCCATAATTGACAATTTAAAGGCCCTAGAACAGTATCTATAACATTTTGACCATGTTCCAGTCTCATCATGAATAGTATTATGTAAAAATAAGAACACCATCATACACACAATTTTTTTTTTTATCATTTGTGTTTGGCATTGCATCTGATATTCTTAGTTAAAAGTCACCTAAATAGAGGCTCCTGTGCAACAAAAGACAAATTTTGTCTCATGATCTAGCAAAAGGCTTACATGAAAAAACTTGAAAGGGTAATCATTGCTCAGAATATTAAATTAAGTGCTGAAAAAGTCATTAGCGGAATAACTAAAATTATGCAAAAGATTAGAAAATAACATTACATTCGCACGTGTAACAATGCCGATTACGTTTGGCATACTAGATTTTTAAAAATTAAAAATGTGGAAAATGTTACAACTTTAATTTTCAAATGTCCCCAACTCCTGGCCATCTCAAATTTAAAGTCAGATCATACAAGGTTTGCAGTGCATTTACTGATAGATCTTTCAGGATGATGGCTCTTCTCTCTTTGAAATAGATGTTCAGACTACAGGGTTTACATATGTTGAATTTCTGGCTCTCCTGATGGAGAAATTACAAATTGACTATGTTTGGTGCGTGGCAATTTTTTTAGCATGTGAAGTTTCTATTTTTACTTATAGAGGAATATAAAGTGGAACCCTTGAACACTTTAACTACAGATACGGTTCTTACTTTCAATTTATCAGGGCTAAATTTCTTTTAACATCAGTGGAATACTAGCACATAGAAGAGAGGCCATAAGTGCATAATCATTCACTCTCTATTGCCAATTTCATATCAAATACTGAGAACAAAGCAAATAAAATCACATGAAACCAAACTTAAGAACCCGTAATTTAGTGCCTACCATTACAGGATGGTTTTATATGGCTGCAAAATTAAGCCTAAGTACAATTTTCATAGCTATGTAGGAATTCCTTCTGTGAAAGTGGCAAAGCTCTGTGACAAGGATCTCTGTAAGAAAACTGAGGTGATACAAGTCAAATTCCTCGTGACATCACGTTACTGATCCACTGAGCATAAGAGTCCAAATCTCCATTTTAAAGGCTGAAGAAAAATATATTTGATTTCTCTTTCTTAAAGGAAAATTGAATAAAAATACTATGAATAATTTATATCCATTGTAAACCCATTTTACCTTTCTTTCAGTGGTCTAAATGGATGAAAAGATCATAAGCACTTTGCCCAAGAAAATATAAATCCATACAAAATTCTTTGAATTGCAATCAAATAAATTATTTATTTTACTCACAATGCTATTATTATGATTAAAGTACAAAAAAATGATAATGCAATTAATAGTATACAGTACCACTGTAAATACGTTCTTTTAAAAACAAAGATATTTACAGTCTGAGGGAAAAAAAAGAATGATTTTTTTTCTGTTTTCCTGAAACTGTGTTTTGCTGTGACCAGCGCTTGTCAATATAAAATGGTTTAATCATGCATTAAGAATGTAAATTGGGTAGTGAGTCTGAAGTCTATGATGTAAACACTGAGTTAAATATTCAGAGACAAATTGATAAACATTAATTTCCTGGATTTTAAGATATTGTTACTTAAAATTTTTGTTTAGAAAAAAACAAATAAGCAAAAAGTGCTATGATTGTACATATATTTACAGTAGTAAGCCTCAAAAATATTAAATAATCTTTTTCTTTGAATTATGGAAATAGCGTATATCTTTATATTTGTACTTGAGTCTCTACTTGTTAGAAGGTTCTTATATATAATGCTGTAGATTTGCATAGGGAATAGTAGACTATCCTTTCCTGGTGTGCACTGTGTATTTTATGATTTATTATTATTCTATTCAAGTATAACCAAGAGATGCGAGATTCTGATTCTGAGCTGCTACTGTCTGAGTGCGTGACCTCATGTGGTGGGTCTCTTGCTTTTTCTGAGTTACAGTCCCTAGTCTGCACTGAAGGAGCTGTAAAATTCTAACCTTACCTTCAGAGCAGGGAAAGAGTGGAGGTGACAGAATTTAGGGCTAGATTTGCTCCTTTGGGGAAGGAATCGATGTAATTTGTTGAGGGAGTCATGGCAGGCAAAGCACTGTGTCAGGCAATAAAAGAGCTCCTGGTCCAGGTGAGCAGTGCGTGCTGAGCGCCTGTGGCCAAGCTTTCAGAGCAGGGAACTGGCGCCCAGAGGAGGAGCTTGGCATAGAAGAGTGTAGAAGGGATGATGTGTACACTCTAAACCAAGCAAACACTCAGCCAGCATCAAGGATGGGTAAATAATAGCAGGATCCAAGCCACAGTCTGTTTCCTGCTATTGGGAGAATAGGAAATGTGATAGAATTGCAAGGACCCTCTTGCCTGGAAGCAACCCCTAACTCTAAACTACATCCTCTCCACAGTGATGAATGAAAATATAATTGCCACATACGTAATTTGTGATATGATTTCAAATGAACAAAGCAAAAGCTAGGTATGCCTCATTTCATTTTAAATTGTCTCCTGCCCTGTTGTGAGATGATTCTCCATGGGTCTCCTTTGCTTCTGCAGGTCTCGTGGGTAAGGCACGACGTTTGTTCAGGAACATCTTTTGAAGGATGAATGTATAGCAGATAGTCTAGGAAGAGAGATAACAGTTTCTCACTTTGCAGAATAGGACAAGTTTTCTTATCTTGGGAGATATAGTGTCTATCTTTGGAGCCAAGGGCTGTTGTGCATACTTCTTAGTATAATAAACACACTGTCTCCCTCAGTGTCAAAAGTTAGATGTGTTTACCAACCATCGCAAAAAGATAGTCTCTTAAACTCAAAGTCCCCTTCTATATCAAAAGTCTGCAGTTCAAATGTCATCTGTCCCTCTTTGCATTGCACTGTGGGAATGGGGATTTGAGGAATCAGTGCAAAACACTGAAGCTTTTGGCTGTTATTAACTATTCTTCATTTCTGACCCAAGAACCTCCTATATAATGACTGTATCTGGGTAATTTTGGCAAGTTAGCTGGTAAACTTGCAAGTAGGGTCATAGCTCAGACCATTCACAGTTCTCAATACCCCTTTCCATCAAAGTAGATGCAATTTCTTTAAAAATGGGAGGGCATTTTATGTATCAGTTTATAATGATCCCCATTAGAGGTAAGTCTCCCACAAATGTCTTCATGATAGATTCCTCTCTATATTGGAATTTCTAGGAAGATGCTGTGGAATTTTGCCATTACAATTCTTAATAGAGAATTTCTGTGAGGCATGCTCTTAAAATATTTAGAAAGCCTTTTTCTTCCTGTCTGAAGGAAAAAAAAATCTGCCTTAAATATTGACCTCTTAAGAAAGGATCTTACAGATCCAGAATAACCTGGTCTTTGACCTAAGGCTTTTTCTTATTTTTAAAACCCATTGCTAGATGAAAAGGCAGTTTTGACACCTTTACAGGTACTTCCAATTTCACTTGAAAAGTGAGTAGCTCATTCTTTAATGTATATTGTCCCTTATTTTATTGTACATAATAGAGGAAGCCAGAATTCACCCTCAATACTCTGCCTGAATCTCTTAGTTAGAGCGCTGGTTCATTACATGTTTTATATGTGTCATATTACTACAGGTAACATTTTACTAGGCTGTGCACAGTCAAATGACAAGGGTCTTACTTATCCCCAATTCTTCCAGTCATCTTGTTGTCTTTTTGACTTTTTCAGTTTCAGCTCATTGCCCAATCTCAAAGCCAATACGATATACTTTGGTTGCATGTTATAGCAGCCCTTGATTTTCCAGGTATAAAATAATTGTTTATCTTTCACTTTAGAGACATAACATAATAACTATTTTATTACACAACTTTAGTGGGACAGAATCTTGGAAAGGACACCATGGGGAACCAGCTTTTCTCTCTTTCATGGTGATCAGAGTTTCAGTTTTGAAAGTCTTGAAGATTATGGGTGATTTGACATGTTGGAACTGGAAACACATGAAGTTCCATTCAGTCACATGTCTGGGGCCTTGACTGGAAAGACACATTAGAACTGCTGACCAGAGCACCTACAGTGGCATTTCTACGTGCTTTCACTGCTGACAGCATAGTGACTTCCAGGCCATTAGACTTCTCAGTGGGTGGTGGCTGAGGGCTCCAGAACTAAGTATTCCAGGGAATAAGACAGAAACAACCACTTTCTACTTCAACTTTGTAAGTCACGTAGTATCATTTCCACAGAATTCTTTTGGGTATAAGGAAATCACAAGTTCACCGTGTTCAAGAGAAAAAGATACAGATCCCACTTCTTAATAGTAAAAAATATGATGGTCACATAGTAAATTATGTGGGATGGAAACTATTGTGTGGCCATCTTTGGAAAATGCAACCTGCCACAGGGAGCGCGCTACCATTTGTCTCCTGAAGAGAGAGGCAGTACCACGTATGAGTGCATGCACTGTATATACTAAAACTGATCAAAATCTGTCTTATTAAACGGATCTCCTTACATTTCAGCAGACTGAAAATGTACTGACTATCTGAGCACAACAGTCAAATTAGAAATCAAAACAGAAAGATAAACAAAAATTCCAAATATTTGGAAATTAAAAACATGCTACTAAGGAACTCATAAAGATTATTACACATTACCTGAAATGAATAGTAATGAAGATACATCATATCGAACAGGATTCTTAGAGGGAAATATGTAGTGCATATTAGAAAATCCTGCAGATTTTTCTAGATATTGGCAAACTAATTCCAAAATATACATGGAAATGTAGAGGAGCTAGAACATAGAGCAGGAAAGACAATCCTTAAAAGAACAAAACTGGAGCATTTACCAGCTATAGAACTTATTTTCAAACTACAGCAGTTTATACAGTATGATGTTTGTACAAAGATAAGTGTTTCAGTGGCTGAGAATACAGATTCCAGAAACAGACTCACATATATACGGTAACCTGATTTATGACAAAGCCACCTCCACAATTCAGTGGGGGAAATAATTGTCTTTTCAATAAATGGTGGTGGGTCAATTGAATATCCATATGGGAAAAAAAGGACCCTGACCCTATACAAACCATATACAAAAATTAATTCCAGATGGATCATAGAAATAAATATAGAATCTAAAATAATAAAGCTTAAAGAAGAAATCATAGGAGAATTTTTTTGTGAACTTAGAGTTAACATCAAATAGTATGCTATAACATCACTAACAGTAAAAGAAATATTTTTAAAAATGTACCTCATGAAAATTTAGAACTTATTTTCATCAAATGCACAGTAAGAGGGGAAAGTTAAGCCACAGAGTTAGTACAGATTTTTGTAATACATATATTCAACAAATGATTCGTTACAGACTACGTAATAGGTCTTATAAATCAAAAATAAAAAGACAAAAAAGAGAACAAAATGATGGGTAAATGTCACAAAAAGGCACTTCATAAAAAATATTCAGATGATAATAATCACATGAAAAGTTACTTTCAAATATTAGTTATCAGTGAAATAAAAGCACAACCATAATGTGTGATCACAACAAACCTATGTAAATGGCAACCAGAATTGCAAATATTGTAGAGGATGTGGGCCAACTGAAACTCTCAAAAATTTCTGGTAAGAATATAGGTTGGTAATCCACTTTGAAAAATGATGTGGAGAGTATTTACTGTAGCTAAAAATGTGTTTACCCTGTGAGCTAGCCATTTCATTCTTAGGAATAATCTGAACAGAAATGAGTGTGTTATGTCCATTCCATGAAAATTTTATTCTTAATAACAAGAAAGTGGAAATAATTCAAATACAGGTCAGATATACAATGGATAAATAAGTCATGTGGTTTTTATATAATAGATAGTTAACAGCAATGGGTGAGGAAGAAAAACTGAAGTTACATGCGAGACATAGATGAATCTTTTAAATGTAATATTTAGGACTAGAGGCTAGATGTGAAAGAGTGCATTGTTATACATGAAGTTGCAGAACATGAATATAGAGTAATAGAACTCAGAATTGCATTCCTGGGGACAGGAGGTACTAATGACCTTCTGGGATATTGGAACTATTCTGTATCTTGATTTGGACGGTGGTTACAGAGGGGTATACATATGGAAAATTCAATGAGCTGTACTCTTAGTAAAGCGTTCATCTTATTGCATGTAATAGGTGTATGCCCTAGAAAAATGTTTGTACATGTTCATTAGCAAAAATATACTATAATGTTCAAAGCAGCCTGAAATGTTTATCAACAGAAAAGTGACTAAATTGTCACTTATTTTTTACATCTACTGTAAATATAAAAATTAAAAAATGAGAGTTATGTATAACTAAAATTATAACTGTGGACTCCAAAGATGCAAATAAGAGGGTTACAGAAGGATACTTGTAGTATGCTACACTTGTGGTACCACTTACTTTATAAAAATTAGAACCCTGCAATGCAGAATTACATACTTATGTAATAAAATTATAAAGAAATAAACAATGAGTGACAAGATCGGATCTATGTTTTGGAAAGCGATTTTGTAGAAATTTAGGGTATGGGTTGGATAAAAGGAAGCGATATTACTAAAAGAGAACTGGGGAAGAGGTATTGAGTAAGAGGCTATTCTACTGGAAAAATTTGATGAGGAAAATAATAAGAACATATTCAATGGGAATGAAAAAGGTGAGACTCATAAAATATTTCAACAGGCGATCAATAGAATCTGTTAATCCATTTGAAATGGGAGGCAAGAAAAAAGGTAATATATATTTATGAAATATATACGGTTTATATGCTCAGCCACTGTGCCAGGTGTTTTACATATGCTATGCCATTTAATCCTGATAATAACCTCGTGTGA
The DNA here is from genome assembly GCF_036321535.1 of Camelus dromedarius. Classification (NCBI taxonomy): domain Eukaryota; kingdom Metazoa; phylum Chordata; class Mammalia; order Artiodactyla; family Camelidae; genus Camelus; species Camelus dromedarius. The sequence goes on along the minus strand of NC_087465.1, from coordinate 16,656,441 downwards.
TACATATATTTATTTCCATTTTACAGATAAAAAAAAAAAGTGAGTCTCTTGCAGGTTATTTAATTTGCCCAAGGTCAAATGGCAAGGAAATGGAGATGCCCTATTCGAAGCCAGGTGTGTTTGATTCAAAGGTCATGCTCTTTTCATTTCAGAATGAATCCTAATACATCACATAGCATTCGAACATTGTTGCCTTGGTGAATGGTGATGCCATTAACTGAAATAGGAAATTCAGAAAAGTAGCATGTTCTATAATATATAGAAGGGAAAGTTGATTGTTAAGTGTGTTTTAACTTTGCAAACTTAATGTCTTGCAAGAAGTTAAAAAGTGAAGGTCTAGGGCTGTTTTGTCCAATACACCAGTCCCTGGTCACATGTGGTTATTTAAGTTTACATTAATTAAGATTAAGTAGAATGAAAAACTTCAGCTCCTCCTTCACAATAACCATGTTGAAAATGCTTTGGAAGTCACATGTGGATGATGGCTGCCATATTGGATTGCAGAGTTGTACAGTGTTTTCATCATCACAGAAAATTTTATTGGATAATGAAGGGACCTATAGTGCTAACAGAGCTTGGATTCAGCGGTCATCACTATGTTAGACTAGGATGTAATACTGTGAACAATGATTATAATAATATCTCCCATTTATTAATTAAAGTTTCTTGGTCTATGTCAATAATTTTGTACACATTCTCTTATTCGATCCTCATTGAAAGTTTCTGAAGTCAACACACCTTTTTATATGTGAAGAATGTGAAAGAAACAGATTACACAAACTTTTAAGAAAAAAATTTAGAAAGAAGAACCTACATGATAAGTTTAAATAAATAATTAAAAGAGAATATTGCAGATGAAGCTAAAAGAAAAGTTCTTTCTCAGCGAGGGATGGTCCTCAAGGTCAAAGGTTTTACAGATACTAAGGATTCAAGTAGGTTCTAGCTCGAGAAGGAGCTGTTGGATTTAGTACTGGGGGTCTCCACTGATCTTAGACAGGCTCTTTCAGAAGGAACTTGAGCAAGTGAGTGGGAGTAGGTTACATCTTTAAGAAGTTTTCCCATGATTACAAAACATATAGTGGCTAAGGTAAAGGGACAGTTGGGAAACAGTTTTGTTTTGTTTTGTTTTGTTTTGCTTTTTTAATGTATGGACATCACTGAAAATAGCTGTAGTTGGAAAGATAAAAACTTAGTGGAAAATGGGAGGATTAGCTATTCATGGAATAAGTGAACATTCATGGTACAAGATTTTGGCGGAAGTAAAAACTGCAACAAGAGACCAGCTGTGTGTAGAACAGAGTGGATCCATCTTCGCATGAGAAAGGGTGGGAAATGAGAGATGAAAGTATGGGTACATTGAGAAGGAGATGGTCTTGCTTTTTATTAGTGTTATTTTCACAGACAAAAAAAAAAAAGTGTCTTTATTGGAAGTTTAGCAACTGTCTCCTCATTATATAATCTTCTCTAAGAAATCCCAAAACAACATTGACATTCTTCCTGGTTATTGCTGTGGCATTCAAATGCCCTGAATTGTATGGATAGCACCCCAATGACTCTCATTATGCCCAGCAGTAAGGATTAATTGAATGAAGGGATGAATGAGTTCTCATGGGGACAGAATGAACTTTATTATTGTTGTCACCTCTAGGACGTAAAGTAGATAATGAAGAACTGCCTTCATCTCCCAGACACTCCAAGAAATAAAATGGAATGAGAAAGAACACAGTTTAAGTAGGGTATTATTCATTTGGCCAAAGAAAAAGAGTCTGAAATTTTTATCTTGGCTTGCTCTATTACCCAGGTTAAAACCAAATAATACTTTTTTTAAAAAATAGGAAAAAAAAAAAAAGATGGCCAGTATTTGGTGGCATTTTTATTATATTGACCTCAATTTTCTTTTCTAAGAAACTTACTATTTTTGTTTCTTGTCCTTTTATCTTCCTTGCAGAGAAGGGTTAAAAGCAATAAAGCATAATTCTTCCTTTATGGACTCCAAGTAAAATAACACATCCATGTCTAAATCTTGATTTCTTGTTTAGATTTTAAAATCCTAGTTCTCTAACACATTAACATTTCTAAAGCAAACGTACTTGCTTCCAAAGTAAAATATGTTTTTAATAGTCTATGTACTTCATGTCAAAAATCATGTATTAGACCTAAAATAAGGTGAGACATGGCTTTTTATTCCATTGTTTTATTGTATAAAGTGCCTTAATCAAAATAGTTCCTTTTACTTAATATTTTTGTGCATATGTTTTGTTATCAAATTAGACATTTTGGTAGAAATTTGTGTGTCCACCATTATATCCCTAGCCACCTATCTAATGAACCATTTTATTTCAGTGAATATAGATTTTCATTATCACTTTGTTTCACTTTCTTAAAGAATTAGCATTAATCTATTATTCAATGTGACTTCACTGATGCAAAATAAAATAATACCAACTAGCCTACCTGTTCAACCACTTGCTTCATTGTCTTCTTCAATATTCTCTCTCATTAGTTTTAGAAAGTATGACTTACACTTTTTTAAAAAAAATTAATATTTTTAATATAAAAGCAAATTCACTGCCATAAACATGGGAGAGCAAATACCTCTTTAAAATCCAACTTTCAATTATTTTGGATAAATGCCCAGAAATGAGATTGCTGGATCATATGGTAATTCTAATTTTAATTTTTTGAGGAATCCCCATACTATTCTCCATGGTGACTACACCATTTTACATTCCCACTAACAGTGTACAAGGGTTCCAATTTCTCCACATCCTTGCCCACTCTGTTATTTTTTGCTTTTGTTGTTGTTGTTGTTGTTGTTGTTGTTTATGGCCAATCAATACTCTTCACCAGCAGTGCATGACTTCTCATCTTCCTCCCTTTTCTTCTTGCCTGCCACATGCACCACTCGCCACCAACACCACTCAAGTCCAGAAATTGATCAGGATTGAGTGGAGGAAATAACACCTTCCAAGAATGAAGTTTATTGAAGTTCAGCGAAACCGACTGATCACATTTTGTGTAGGAGGTAAATTTTCAAGTGAGTGAAAATTCAGTGCAAAGAATCTGGAACCATCTTTCTCTCCCACTAGTCTAGTCAGAATGGGGACCCTCTGTCAACCTTTACTTGTCAGACTCATTACTTTGTCTTTTTGTACCTTCTTCCTTCAGCACAACAGTGGGATGCAAAACAACAGTCCCAGCCTGGAAATTCACACAGCAGGCAGCTGAGACCAGATCGGCAAAAACCCTAAGGGCAGAGCCTAATTCTGTTCTCTCTGTTTCCATTTCCTGTGATACTGGTGTTGCATTTTTTTCTCATTGGAGTGGTGAATTCTAGATGCAGAGTTAGCTTAACAGAAAGACTAGACTCCTAGCCTTGAAAAAATTGTGCTCTCCTGACTCAATTTTAGCCTCTTTAAGTATACACAACAGTTGCCTAGATAATACTAAAGCATTATTTTACTTCTTTTGCTTACATCTGAAGAAAGAAGTGCCCAGACCAAGGGTAGGTAGGGTCTGGTATTCTGATGTAGCCTGATCAAAATAAAAATCATATTATTATTCTTTAATAAAACTCCTTCATTGTGTGAGTGGACAAAGTAGGAAAACCACACTTGACTTAATTATACAACAGTTCTTATCATATTCACCTAACGTGTGCAGGATGTTCTTAAAGCATTTCATTCCACTTTGGAATGCCACGCTTTAGTGAAGTTTGAAGTAGAAAGTGAATGAGTAACTACAGCTGACACTTGAAAAACACAGGTTTCAACTGCATGGGCTCACTTGTGTGTGGATTTTTTTCAGCAGTAAATAGTATAATGCTGGTCCTACAGGATCTGTGATTGGTTGAATCCCCAGATGCAAAGCCGTGGATAAGAAGGACCAATTATAAGTTATGGATTTTTGATTGCCTGGAAGGTTAGTGCCCCTAAGACCCATGTTGTTCAAGGGCCAACTGTATATTACTACAATTATAGGGAATATAAACTCGAGGTAAATGTTTGTTATTAAACAGTTACCCAATTATATTGTCAGGAATCTATTTTGACATACTTGTCAATGTGGAGAGTTAAGTCAAAATTACTCTAAAAACTGATGGCTCTTTAATATATGTTGTGGGAAAAGATGAACGGCATGTGGATAAAGTTTGAGATGTGAGTTTAAGATTAATAATTAATAAATTAGGTCTAATCAGCCTTCATAGATGTCACTGTCCAAAGCATAAGTGAAAATGAGGAAATATGGATTATATATTGGAAGTTCTCAAAGGGTGAAATTCATTTCTATCCCCCTTGATCTTTCAGGATGCACATTTACATAATTTTTTGGGTTGGCATACGCACACACTCATATGCACACACACTATGTATCATTTCCAAATGAGATTTGGTGGTTAGTTTTCATAACACCGTGTCAAATGTTCTAGTAGGTAAATAATAACAAGGGAGTGTGAGTACATGCAATTAGCATATGAAAACCCTTACCTTAATGACAAAGAGCCCAGTAATATCCCAGAGATTAAATGTTTAGAAATTATCTTGTTATGTCACTTTAGTCCATACATGAGGCATAAGATTTAGAGAAGTATGTAACCTTTTGAAAAATCATACAGATAGTGGTTAATTTTTAAGCCTGGGTCCCCGCGTGACATGTGTAAGCAGAGTTCCATCCAGACATAAGGAAGAGTGAATGACAGCTGTGCTCTAGAAGAGGAATTGGCTGAACTATTTATTATATGATTGTTTCTAATAAACATTATGTTTTATTTTTCTAATATGGTCCAAAAGATGCCCTAACAAAAGATGGAATAATCTATCTTCCTTGATTTAATTGAAATTCTTTTTTTTCATTTAAAAGTATGAAATATGTGGTATAATTCCCATGCTTTCTTTGAAATAATCTTGATAAACTCGTCATTATACCTATATTTTTAACTTTAAAAAAGTTATTAGTTTTAATTAGAAGCATTTAAATGCATTTCTGGTATACTTTACAATTACGCAGGAATTATAAACAAAAGAAAATAAATAGAAATCAGTAAAATAATTGTTTAATTTAATTGTCCCCTGTATTAAAGAAAGATACTAGCATAACTTTGTGTTTCTGTAATCTCAGTCTTCAATCACAGTAAATAATGTATGAATTTCTAAATTATATCCATAATGGGGCTTACAAATATTTCAGAAAACTTTCAGTAATTTTAAAACTGTATAGACACAATACTACAAAGGAATTTTTTTTTGATACTTAGAGTTTTTTTAATTCTACATTAAAAGTTCTCCCTATTAAAAATAAATTTGTGTAAATGATCATTTCTGCATAAAGTTTTTAGTACTTCTGACTTTAATATTGATAGTGATAAACCAGTGTTGTTGCAAATCATGTAAGACATGCTACCATAAGCCTGACAACATACCTTATTCAAAACAATTTTAATTATTTGCACTTAAGTATTCATGAGTATTTGAAAGTTTGTCACATGATCTCATCTCTTCAATGACAATAACACTGAAGAAATGACAGTAATTAATAGAGTTTCTGATGTTTATACAATGATATTACACAGTTTACGAAGAGCTATATTTTTCTATCAATATTTCAACCTTTTTAAATGAGTGTTTTGAGGAGATACTGATCTGCTTTCCAATATGCTGAAACATGTTGGTCTTTAACTATTCCAAATTTTCAAATTGCAAGCCATAGGAATCCACTCATCAATTTACAAATTAAAAGCATTTTTTTCCTTCCTTTTTGGACTTAATTGTGTGAAGGTTTGTTGACTAAATGTTGAAATTGCAGTGATTGTCCATCCCTGCAGGCAAGAAAGCAGAAATTCAAGTTGAGGGCTTCTGCTGGTGGGGACAGAGAAAACAGCAAAGCCTTTGGCAATTTTAGAATTTAAAAAACCAAAAAGCAAAAAACCTCAAGACTTGATGAATTTCAAGTTAATAGCTCAATTCCCCGTCAAAACAGTTGCCCTAATTCCGAAACTCTGTGGTGTGGAAGGTTAAAAAATCCAAGCCAAAACCTCTGAAAAGCAAAGCAGATTATCTGACATTCTCAAAATGTTGAGAAATAAGCATTAAAGCTTACATCACACTGGCAGAGCAACCATAGGGAAAACAATGGGTTCTCAGCTGGAATCCATGGGGAGCTTTGCTTCAAAAATGGAGCAAACCAAAGGTTGAGAGAGCCATACCAAAACTGTAGTCCAGTTTCAAGTCAACATAATCTCTGATTTGATTAGGCTGGTAGCTCCCATGTCTGTCTGCCGACTACAGAAAAGGACAGCTCCTTTTGGTGGGAAGTTAGCACCATTTGGAGCCTAAACTCTTTGTTTTAAACAAACTATATCCCTTTCAATGAAAATTATAACTCACTTACAAGTCTTGCCATTCAATAAAAAAGACAAGAAAAGAGACCAAATCACCAAAGATGATGAAAAGTAAACAGAGATAAAGGTATTGGGCTTATCTGAAAGGATTTTAAAATAATGATTCATATATTCAAAAAATAGAGATAATGAGACAGAAAAAAAACTTAAAAGATATATAATTTCACTAAATAAGTAGAATTTATACAAGTAATCCAAAGGAATTCTAGAATTGAAAATCAAATTAAGGAAATTGAAACCTCAACATATGGGTTTAACAGCAATTAGAATAAAATGGAAGACAGGATTGTTAGATTTGAAGATGGGTCAATTACAAATATATACACTGAAAACAGAGAGAAAAAGTGAAAAATAAACATGAGAGCATAAAAGCTATAAATGATTCAGTCAGTTGGTCTAGCATGCATGTTGACAATGTCTCAGAAAGAGAGGAAAGAGAGAACGAGGCAAAATGAGTATTTGAAAAGTTGATCTAAGATTTTCAAAACTGAGGAAAGATATATGTATTCATAACTAAGCAGGATGAATACAAGGATCATACCTGCCCCAGTCAAATTCCTGAACCACAAAGACAAAAAGGAGATAAAGCCAAAGAGAAGTGAGAAATAGTAAGACTGGGAGCTGCCCTCTCATCAAACCCAATGGAAGCCAAAATAAAATGATATTTTTAAAGTACTGAATTCAATAACCACCAATATAGCATTATATATCCAGAGGAAATAGTTTTAAAATTAGAGCAAAATAAAGACATGTTCAGACAAATCAGAGATAAGAGAAATCACCAGTAGTTTTTCTTTAAAAGAAATACTAACGGAACGTCTTTAGGCTAAAGAGCAATGATCTCAGAGGGAAGCACTGCATTATGGGGCATGATAAGCATTGACTGTTCAAGGCAGTAATGGTACCATCTCCTGGAGTTTCAAATGTATGAGAAAACAAAAGCCCAAAAACCTTCTGATCTCAGTAATGCAAAACATAGAAAGGAAGCACGTAGAGTTAAAGTATTCTGAGATACTAGCATTATCGGCCAAGCAGGAGAAAAAAAAAATTTGCAAACTTTAACGAGTCATAAATGTATATCTTAATGTTTAGGGTAAACATTACAATAATAAGAAAGAAAAATGTAATTAACATGTTAATCGAGGAAAAAGCAAAATGTTATAATACCTGGTGTTATACAAATAAAGATAAGGAACCAGAAAAGAAAGAGAATAAAATAGACAAGGAAAATAGAAAACAAACAGTAGGATGACTGTTATAAATGCAAATACATGGATGATTTTTGGGAAATGGATTAAATACTCCAAATGAAAGGCCAACATTGTTATAACAGATAAAATAACACTGAAGGCTGAGATGCTTATAAAAGACACATGTTAATTATAAAGGTACAGATTGATTGGCAAGATGGGAAAGATGGTAAACACTGGTGAGCAGAACATTTAGAGTAATTTTAGAAAAAGAAAACTTACAGGAAGGAAATACAGAGACAAAAAGGGACTTTTCACAAGAACTTATAATCCGCCATGAAGAGATCAAAATTTTAAATTTGTACACATCCCATAACATAAACACAGTCACTCTAAGTTCAAAGCCTGGCATACAAGAATTATGCAATAAAAGGTAACTGATGTTGAGATTTAATGATAAAGACAAATACCCATTATTGCTCTGTTAGCCCCCATTTCATTTTATGATATATTCACTCATTTATTTATTCACCGGAGAGTAATTGAAGGTATACAATCTTCCAAGTATGACACACTAGGTGGACAAACAGATCCGCACTTCGCATTCGCAGAATTTACTGTCAGCACAAGATGGGTATTTTAAAAGCACAGTTAAATTCATAGAGAATTTTCTCGTGGTGTATGATTTATAGGTAAATATTATAAGAGAGAACAATGGCAAATATCTATTAACCTTAATATGTCAGGTCTCATCATAAGAGTTGCAGTTGGTTATTGACAATTGTGAAACTAAAGAGTCATTAACACACCTTAACATTCAATAAGCAGCATTATTTTTTTACAAATTTTTTTGTCTTGTTTATGAAGTGATCATAAATACACCCCAACACCTCCCATTAAATTCCATGCATATGAAACATGGGAGCATGGAAATCTTCTCCAGCAGAACTTCCACGGGGTGTGTTTATGCTTAATTAATGATGTACTGTAAATAATTAAGTGCTGTACAATGTACTTTTCTCTTGCAAAATTCATCACAAGTGGAAATAAATAATTTTATTTTATGCCTGTCTCCAGTTTGATGTAAGCTCCATTAGAAACGTTTTTTTTTTTTTTTGTCTGTTTGGTTTCCTGCCTTACCTCTCTAGGGTCTTAAACTGTACCTGGCACATAGCAAATGACAATATGTATTTGTTGGGAAAAGCAAAATAAGTGAATGAATGTATGAATGAAAATTAAGTTTATATAATAATTTTATTTGGATATCTCACATAAATATGAATATATATTTTTGAAAATTATGTAACAAAATCATAGTATGAATGAAAGATTGTGGGGACAGTAACAAATTCAGAAATATTGGAGGCTGTAAGTGAATGGTAATTACTAAGTGAATGATTTCTTAAAAGTAGAGTGCAAAGTTCATATAATGGAACATAATATAAACAAAAGACACTACATGACCATGGAGATCATATTTTAGGGAGCCTACTTATTGCCAATATATACATTTCTGGTATTTTTGGGTAGGGTGTTATGGTTTCTTTGATGATGTCATTAACTTAGCATATGCATATATATGAGTATATGCAGGTAAACAGATACAATCATTTTTAAAAATATGGGCAACACCCATGAGAAGATAATAATTGTGAATGAGCTACATTTAAGAACATATCTCATTTTTCTGAATTTACAGAAAAAAAAATCTGATCTCCACTCACCACCAGTAAGATTTTCCACTGTTGCTCAAACAAAATGGAACTTTTGTGTGTCTAACAGTTCATGCATGAACTAAATTCTTTTCTAATTATCAGGAGCTATGATATGTTCGGGTAAATGTTAGACTAACCTGTGTTAAAGGCTTCTTAGTGATTTATTAGTGTTAATCCAAAGTAATATTTTAGAGGATTTCTATCATGAAGATATTTTGTAAAAGTAAAGATTACCTTGTCAATTATTGACCTTAGACTTTTCTCTGTAAAAGTTATTGTGAGTTTTAATCTTCTAATGTTCCACCGTGTAGACTTCAGGACACAGAATACCACACTGTATAAAATTGTACTGTACAAAGAATAAACATTCTTGATTAGTCATAGTGCTGCTACAAGTTTTACTATGGCTTTGTTAATATTTTCTTATTTATGTATTTATCTATTAATATTTTCTTACTTCAACCTCCAAATGTAAAGGAAGAAATGCAATATTGTAAAGGGACAACAGGAAAATTTTCCTGGTTAGTATCTATTTTCCTTAGAGGAAGCCCAGTGTATTTTGCCAAAAAAAGTTCTTGGTGTGATAGTTAAAAAAAAAAAAGAAACCTAACACATTAAAATAGAATAGAAACTGGAAACTTGCAGTAGATTGAATGAGCATTTCTATTTCTGGGAAAATTAGACATGTCCTGTGTGGACAGGGGTCTGAGGTTTGGCATGTATTTGATTTAAAGAATGATCTCTGTCTGTCTGAGGCCACTCTAATTGGATGCCTACTCATGCAAAACCCTGCACTAACGTTGAGAGTATGCAGAGGGGCAGAAGGATGGGTCCTTCTCTTGAGGGATCTCAATAAATAAACACATCATTGGTTTTAACCACTGGGCAGGGGGAAGGACCAACACAAATAAAGAAAACACAATTTTTTTTCTATTAAATCTTACAGTATTATAAGTGTCAAATATAGCATAACTGAATAAATGTTGGCCTTGAACTTAGAAGTCCTAGATTTAAAATTCTAACCTGCAGCTCATCAGCTACATGCCCTCAACAGAGTTAAATCCTCTCTCTGAACCCTCCTGTTCAGTTACAAAATTACAGCATTGGGGCTGTATTTCTGATATATGAGAGTTTCCAATAACATTCTTGTAGGACATGTTAGGTACGTATTTTAATAGATGTTCAGTATTTGCATACTTGGTATATTACCAATGATTCTAGAAGTATCAGAGATTAGATCAGCATTTGGAAGAGAGCACTTGACAAGATGGGTCTGAATAGTTTTGCCCTCTGTAATGTTTGCGTTGATGAATCTGTTATGAGGTAGGATTTGTCTCTCATGCTAAACTTTGCAATAAGGTTTTCCTATGCTAAGCAGAAGAAGTGATCAGGTTAAGTTCCTAATTAAAGATTTGATATCTAGAGAGAAAGAAACAGAAACTCAAGGCTTCAGCAATCAAGCTTAAATACACAGATGCATGGAAAAGTTCAACCTCTCAAAACCTGCTCACTCCAATGATGATTTTCTAGGGAAAAGATAACTTAAATCCAGGAAGTTAATGTGGAGAAGAGGGGATCATAATTTGAATTTAGCTTTTACATAAACAATATTTGCTTTAAATTGTATCTCATTTAGTATTAGTGTTTCATGAATACTAATTTCAATACTACCCAATGATATTTTAGTAGTTAAACTTAATAGAGGCCGGATGATTTCTTTTCTTCAAATTCTCCATTTATATATCAGAGCAAAATATTCTAACTGTATAGCCCAAGACCCAATGAAAGAAACAAAGTTAAGTTTGAAGCCAAAGTCCTTTAAATCATTCAACCACTTATCATCCGATGACAAATATCACACCTCGTAATATGGAGACAATAATTCTGACCTATCTCAAGAAATTGTGAGGACAAGCCTAAAGCATAGAACTGCATGCTTACACAATACGAAGCAGCTCTACTGGTGCATGTAGTGAGAGTAATGTGTTTGTGTAGCCTTCAATTTCCAGTTCTTCTCTTCCTGAACTCTCTGATCACTGGCCTCAAATGTGGGCTCAGACTCAGAGAATAAGCACAGGGTAGGGTAGCACAATTAGATTGTAAGTAGAACCATGTTCAGAATAGGAAGCAGATGCATCCTCTGAGAAAAACAAAAAAGAATGTGAACTCTTGTCAGCAGCAAATTAATCAATCTCTTTCTTCTTGCAAGGGTTATATGTTAAGACTATACCTAACATAGTTTGCAAAATACTAAATTTGAAGAGACTGCAAGTTTAAAGGGAATACTTCTAGACAATTCTAAGAGAACCAGATTTTTCTTTTCTCTAAAGAGATTAATAATATTGCAAATATGAAGCTGCTGGGCTTTGGAGAAAAAGCTTTTGTTTTCTTGAGAGATGATATCAGCCAGTAACCCACATGCGGTTGAAATGCATCGAAAAAAATCTTTATTTGGGGGTTGCCAGAGGCTACTTTATGTCCATTTATCAACACATAAATAAGGGCAATGTCCTCTAAATACGTTAATCTTGTTAATCTTGTATCCATCACAACCCAACGCAGAGGTTAACGGTGGAATTTTTGTTTTTTGAAAACAAGTAGCATCTTTTATCTGACAAAAAGAACCTTTATTTCTAGCTTGATAATGTCTACACATAATTGAGAACCATGACTATATCAGGCATTGTGCATACCTTCTACAAAATTGTCTACTTTCTCATAGCAGCCCTGTTAGGAGATTTTATTATTTCCAAATTACAGATGAAAATACTGTTGTGGGAGAGTAGTCTCTTGCCTCTTGCAGGAAAGAATTCAAGAGCAAGGCATGGTAAACTGAAAGCAAGTTTATTTAGAGAGATATACACTACCTGGACTGAGTGTGGTCTGTCTCACTCAGAAGGGAAAACAGCTCAGGAGATACACACTCCATAGGCAGAATGTGGGCCATCTCAGAAAGGTGAGAGGGAGAGAAGCTGAGAGGTGGAGAGGTATTCAGTTTAAACTAAAAGCAGATACGCACTCCATAGGCAGAGTGTGAGCCGTCTCAGATGGCAAAAGAGGGAGTGACCGCAAGGTGTGGAGTTGTTAGGTTTTATGCCCTCAGTAATTTCATATGCTAATGAGTAGGAGGATTATTCTGACTACTTTGGAGAAGGGGCAAGGACTTCCAGAAAATGCCCCCCACCCACTTTTTGACCTTTTATGGTCAGCCTAGGAACTGTCATGGCACCTATGGATGTGCCATGAGGCTCAAGGTCTACTGGAAGTCTAATCTTCCACCATCTTGGTTCTATCCAGTTTGTCCTGTCCTCAATTGCTGTGTCATTCCTTCAGTGGTTGGGCCCTGCCCCCTTTCCTCCCACTTCAATACTGAGTCTTAGAAATAAAGTAATTGGTTCAAAGTGGTGATAGCTTATCAGGATTCAAACACAGGTGTATCTGAGTCCATTGTCCATGATAAGATTCTACTCTACTATTGGAGTTTTTACTCTATTGTTTTTAAAGAAAAACAAGTCATTCAATATATTAATTTAAAATATTTTTTATAAACAAAACTGAATTTTATATGGAGTTAACCATACATGTTGTTTACGATCACATCTAGTAAAAAATCCTTGAAAAACAGCTCCTGTATTATTACTGAAAAGAGTGTATTTGTTCAACTTTTATCTACTTCCTGTACGAGCCATTGCATGCTCTCTTCCTTTATCTGCAGCAGTCAAATCTAACTAAGAACATTTGAGTCCAGGCATGCAATTCTCTAGCATAAAACATTTCTCCTGAGCGCAGCCAAATTCAGCTTTGAGTGTTACTGTGTAATTTACATGGTCTAATATCTAAAGATGGGGGTAGGAGGGAGAGATTGACTATGTGACACAATTGAGGTTTTCATTTCAGAAAAAAACCCAAATACTTCTCTGGGTAAAGGTATCTCCATTAATAATAAGTGCTTTATCGTACTACTCAGCGATTTTGATTCCTCAAGGCCACTTAATTATAAGAAAAAATAATACACTGCTATTTACCTAAGTGGAATTTATTTCTTGCATGAGCAAAATTTTACTTTGACCTCAAGCACAGACTAACATGTTTGAAATACTCACCTAAGGGTAAGAATTGCTTTGCACTTTACCTTCTTGCTGCTTATCTACAGAACCTCAATTCTTGGACTCATACTAAGACGTATGAGGCAGAAATATAGTCTTTTGGTAAAGACATTTTTATAAAACTCAGATTTCATTTAATGGGACTCCTAATTAGAAGATTATTGAAGTTTGTGAGAACATCAGTCTTCCAGTCTCAGATCCACCACTAGACTGGGGGTAGTTCACAGACTTTCTCTATTTTTGTTTCTTCATAATTAAAAAAAAAAATGGATGGAATATCCTGCCAACCTAAGTCTTTGATAATTAATTAATATAATTTTATAAGTTAAATATTATATAATTTATAAAATTAATACATTTTCTGCTGAGATACTATAAATTAAAATTCAGATGTATATCTGAGGCTAAAAATGCAGGGCAAGTTCAAGTTGGCATTTTTATTTCATTTGTTCAACCTTGTTCTTTCCTTTTCTTCCTTTGGTGCCTGTTTATTTCTTAAATGTTAGTATAAGTTCTCTTTAACTATGGGCAGAGTTGTTGTGGTACTGTGGCTTGTCTGGAAGTACACAGTTGAATTTAAAAGTAGAGATAGACTTCTGGATGCATTAGGGAAAAAAATAAAAACTGTTCCTTAGGAAGTCATGCTCTCCCAAAAGGTCTCTTCTTCGCCAAAGAAGCTAACTTACATGCTCACAGGAAGGTCAAAGTGCAAGGGACTTGTCCCAAATAGTGACTAATCCATTCATTCATTCCTATGGGGGGATTTCACAAATTCCCCCTTGTTTCTCAAAAAAAAAAAAAAAAATACTGTTTACAATAAGACATTAGACCAGAAAATCCTGACTAATTTGTTAGGAGGAAAAGAAATCTAGGCAAAGCGATGTATATTTATTCAAGGGCATGACTTGAGAATAAGAGCAAATTTTCCTGAAAAGGCTTTTAGACAAGCAAACAAACCCAGCCTTGTCAAGTCATAAACGTAGCACAGACTTCAAGAAAATAGGGCCCTGCCTCCTTGTTTTCTCTAAAATAATGAAGGTTGATGACTTGACACCACCATTCTGGCTTTTTACAATTTGTCTCTATTCTCCTTTTGCCAGTGAAGTTATCACCCTTTTTTCCAAAATAGGTTGTGTCCCCATTGCAACTTCAAAAGCTTTTGACAGCAGGGTGGAATGAGATGAGTCCCCCTTCTTTTCTTACAGTCTTCCATCCATCTCAATATTACAGGTGTGCCCTGAGTGTCTTCTTTCATGGAAAATTCCAGCATCAGACACACTGGATTCTAGGCTAAGAGTTAATTTGTTGATGTCAGGTGCACATATGCAGTGATTTTCATAGCTAGATACCTCCTGTAACTATTGTGCTGTTGCCTTGTTCTTTTCCTTGTGTTGTCCTTAATTTTTTTTTGGGGGGGGGCGGGGAGAGTGTTTTAGTTTCAGATTTTCCCAGATCCTTTTTGGACTTAGCAAGCAAATTCATTAATATATATGTTCTATTTTGAAAACATATTTGTGAATGCCATTTTGCCCCTTAAGAAAATTAAAGAAATCTAAGGAGAGTGAATATTCAGAATTTTTCTCAAAGTATAGAATCTTAGTTATTAAATGTCAGGTAAGTATATATAGAGCACTATTTCCATTGTCAAGGTAAAATGCATATTCCTCAGTTTCTACAATGGCCTTAGTTCCATGACTAATTTTTTTATTTTTTACTAATTTTTTACATTATTGTGGTTATATGTGGTATGTATGTCCATGTAATAAAAAAAAATTATTGTTTGGAAATATCTCAAGCAAGCAGAACTTCTCCATCATTATGTTTCAAAACATCTAAAATTGCATCATATCTGGTTCACTGGCCAAGACTGGTTAATCTGTTGTTAAGGTTTTTGTCTAGAATATTATATTTCAAGAATATTATAATAGACATGCTAGAATTTCCTATTGGTGTTTAAAGTTTATTTTTATAGTATGTGAAATATACTCATCACATTTTAAGTGGTAATTGTAGCAATATCATCTGCTTATTGGTATAATCCACAGATGCCAAAATGAATTCTCTGACTCTAGTATTTAAATAGGTACTCTACATCTTCTTTGCCTATCAACTAAATTTTTCTTCATTGTGTATTTGTATTCTTAAATTGATGTATTTTATTTAATGGTCAAAAATATAAAATTCATGATCTAATTCCCGACAAACGAAACCACATTTCTTCCAGTCAGCCGTAAGTATATTAGCAACTAAACACAAGACTTCAAAGAGTTAGGTAGATTAGACACTGTGTCATAGAAATATTGGCTATTGACTGTGATAGGAAAGTCCAAAGCCTTTCTAAGTTCTGTATATGTCATTGTTTTATTCTTTTACAATTTTGTTTTAAATTAGTAAGTGAATTGTTTTCTGAGTGGAGTCTTCTGGGTTCTCTTGAGATGTCTGGCTAGCAATGATATACCAGCCTTGGCTTATCTGTTGCTTTAATTCAAATCAAGACTAATCCAGATACAGTGTGGTCACCACTAGTTTGACTCTATCTCTGGTTAAGTGTTTTACCAACAGAGTATAAGGAAGATGCTTCAGGCCTCCAGGAAAGTAGAAAGATTCAGTGGCAACAATGATAAAGAATAGAATAATTTTACCATGAAAATTAAATTAACTTTACCAGGGGCAGAAGAAGCATGGGGAATGGGGGGGTCCTTGAAACTTCTATGTGATAGCCCAGAGGCTCCAATACTTTGGATTTAGCTCTGTAAGTAAAGCTGTGCAATCAACAGTGAAGAGGAGAGCCAAAAGAGGAAAAAACTGGGACAGATTTTAGATTGTATCAAAATTAAAAGAAGCAAAAAGTGCAAGATGTCTCCAAATAAAACTGAAAATGTGACTTTGACACATAATGTTACACTTTGGCAGTCATTGCTATCAAGTTTTCAGGGGTTTTATCACAAATCAGCCTTAAAATGTTCCCTTTTCCAATCTTCAGAAAGCAGGTAAATCATAAAACCCAAAAGGATGGATCCTGGGGGGGAAAAAAAACTGTTCCCAGAATTGGAGGAACTGATGCCATTCAAATACTTCCACATCCCTAATAACCAAGTCTCTTTTAATATGATGAAGAAAAGTATAAAATCCATAGAAGATACAATCTTTACTACATAATTTTATCTAACACTTTTTTTTTCCTTTTTTGCTATATGACTCCCCACTAGAATATAACCTTTTTGAGGGCAGAGATTTCATTGTTTTTGTTCACTCTTTATATCTAGAAACAGCCTTAGGTGCGAAGCAAGACCTAAGAAAACAGTGGTTGAATAAATTAACTTGGAATTTTCAAATTCACTTTAACCCCCTTAAAATCTCAATATCTCACTCACAGTCTAATTTTCCATACGCACACATTATTATGCCATCTTCTCATTTTCCCACTCAATGCTCAGAGGTTTTACAAGTTTTGACAGTACAGCTCACAGTTCTGTAAACTCATCCTATACTCATCCTATTGGATAATTTTATTTCAAAAACTATTTTCCTGACATGCCCCCAAGAGTTCCCCACATCTTTACCTACCACCCACCTGTATCTTTTCTCAGCTGTAAAGGAGACCCCTGTCAGTGTCTGTCTTTACACTTTGTAAACATCAGCTGTAGCTTTTGATTCCTTGCCCTATCAGTTACTCACTTCCATTTTTGTCCCCTCCTTGTCTGTTTTCTTCTTATTTTCTGTCTATCCTCCAATTCAAGTCTATATTGCGTGAGGATGGAGTCCTTCCTCACTCCTTTCTTTTTCCTTGCTTGTCTTAGTGTGTTTGGGCTGCTGTAACAAAATGCTATAAACTCAGTGATTTATAAAGAACAGAAATGTATTTCTCAAAATTCTAGAGGCTTGGGAATCAAAGATGAACTCACTGGCAGATTTCATGTCTGCTGAGAGCCTGCTTCCTGCTTTCCACATGGCCATCTTTTCACTGCATTCCTCACAGGGTGGGAGGAACAAGGGAGCTTTCTCGGCCTCTTTTATAAGGATACTAATTCATTCACAAAGGCTCTACCCCCATGACAATCACCCCAAAGCCCCACTTATTAATACCATCACTTTTTGGTTTAGTATTTCAAAATATAAATTTGGGAAGACACATATAGTCAGACCATAGTACTACCAAATATTTAAAACAATAATGTGGACACCACTCACTTACTATATAATTTATATATATGTATATATATATATATATATATATATATATAAAATCTATATAGAAAAATATAATTTATTAATATTTTGCAATTAAGCATCTCCCTCAGCCCCTATCTACTTCAATAAAACTTCCACTTTCCAAACTCACTTCTTTCAGCCTTGAATAAGTTGTCTGAAGCCATACCATACATAAGTTGGGGGTTAGAGACTGGTACCTTTGATAAAAATCAAGTTTTCCTTTAATAATTTCAATATATGCTAGGGGTCAGGCCAGCAATATATGCTAGGTGATGGATGATACATTGGACCAGGCACATAGCTAAGTCTATTCCCTTTACTCACTACTAATTTAACCAAAATTAATTAAAAGATGGCAGTGCCTATAACGGTCCAGGGAGACAGTGATGAACACAGAGCTATCCAGTGGGGTAAATGGGCCTTTACTATTAGATCAGTGAGAGGCTCACTCTAGCAGAGTATGCATTGGGTACCACAGAGGCAAGGGGTAAGGAACTTAATTCAGTCTGGAAGGAAGGAAGAGGCAGTCACCAGGAGGAGGTGGCCTAAGACATCAATATTCAAGGATGAGTAAAAATTAGCTAGGTGAAATGTTAAGAGTGAAGGTGAGAGATTCAGCCCATTGCTTCTCTAACACCAGTGCGATCACATACACTTGAACTTCACAACCCTTCTAATCTCCTCACTCCTTCTAAGCAAATTATAAATTCCCAAAACTAGTGGAGAGATCACCCACAATGTGGTTTCAACCTGACCTTCTAGGCATTGAAATAGTCACTACAAAATAAATTATTCATCATTTTCTAAGACCCCAAATATCCTTTCTCATTGGCTTTTTGCTTCTTGGCTTTTTGCCCACATAAAACACCCTGTCAAATATTTACCCATTTTGAAAAGATAGTTCCCAATGATTGCCTCTTTAATTACCCCTTCTCAGGCAATTATTTCTGTCCTATGATAATTTTCCTTTCAATTTAAAGAACAAATGTCTATTTTCATGAATTTTTCCCTTCCTAGCTTATGAGCACTTCATGGTAAAGAACCCTGTCTTAGCTACTTTTTGTGTCCCTCACAACCTAAAGAAACAGTGCCTTTAAAACATTAGCTTTTCAATAAATTGTGGACCAATATATAGCTTGATCAATAACTTTTCCTCAGAAATACAGTTCTGGGCATTTTGTTTTAGTTAAGAACATAGTTCAAAACTTTAGCCCTAGATCTCCACGACTGTATAAAATTCGTAGTCAGTTACCTCATTATTGATCTCACACAGCATTATCCTGAAAACAAACTGGAAAGGCTAGATTCACTACAGAAGCCAAAGACTTGCAATGAATCTCAGTATCATTACCTCACATAATTTTGCAACAGAATTCAAAATGTGCCTTGGCGGAAAATATTGCTTATCACTCTAGAAAGGCAAAGTTCCATGTTACTCAAGATAAAAATTCCTTTCTCTTGAAGGGGCCCTGAGCATTTGAAGTGAAGCAGCAAACAATAAAATGTTTACTCAATTTATATTCTACAAGGTACATTATGGAATAGACCCTTATGGGCAGAGCTTAGAAAAACTATGTTAAAAGTTTTAGAGCAGGAAGTAATGTATTTTCAATCCTAGTCATTAGCTTTTTTAGACAATATTTAGTCTCTAAAATGTGGGGAAAAGGCCTGTGTTTGTATTCAGTTCTGCTGCTGATCTCTGCTTCTTTCATAAAATCTAGAACTTTCGGTCACATGAATGGATTTAATACTGTGCTTTGGTTTTTGATTTTATAGGGTCATCAAAAGACCTTTCTTTGATTTTGTTTTTCCCTAAATGCTGATGCTCTGCCTGTGTTCCCCCACAGGCCAGGCAGTTGATTTCTCTTAAAACGTGACACATCTAAAAGACAATGGCTGAGTTAATAAAATTTTCAAGTTAGAAATGTCACCATAAGCATGTGTTTCCATTCATAAGCTATGTCTTGAACACACACAAACTATCTTTTGTCATCTGGTTCTGTCCCATTTCAAAATTAGTCTCTGCTGTTAATTAGAAGTGACTACAATTTGATTAATCTCAAACATGTGTCACATATAAACAATGTGGAGGAGTGAATTCAGTATTTTTCCACTTAGAGTATGCATGATGTTCATGGAAAGAAGCCGAATGTATTTTTAAAAAAATCTGAAATCTAATGTTAGCACCCTGAGAATATTGTCAGTGTAATACAGTCTGATTTATTTGAAGTATTAAACTCAGAGAAAAACCTAAGTATAAACAGTTTCTTTGGCTGAAAATGCAGACATTAAGAGACTTTCTCTCTTGCTGTTATACTTCTAAAACTCATTTCTTTACCTTAAGAGTCTGTTTCTTCACTTTGAGAATTCACTTGATCTTGGTCCTTGTTTGGTTTTTGCTGTTAACTCTTTTGGCAAAAACTTCCAAATACCTGCAGACTCACAGGAGACAAACCCATATTGACTTAGCTTAGAGAAAGGAAAGTTTCAATTAACAAGGGGAAAATGTCTCTTTGGCTTAATTTGAATGATCATTATCATTATAGGATATGTACTAAAACACTCATTTTTCCAAGTGCTAATTAAATTTCCATAAAGGCACTCAGCCTTTAACCAGATTATACTAGAAAAATTATATGATAAAGTAGTTGTGATTTAAGAAACAGTGATTCCGATTAGGTTTTTCTGTTGAGCTTTCTAACAACAACAACAACAAAATGTTTTTCTTTCTTATTACACAGCCTGCAGTAATAAGTGAAATATAATCCTAATTAATTTTTCCTACAGCTGTGTATAAATCAATGGCTGCAGCATCCCGAAGGAAACACACACTGCGGTCATCCAGGTTCCTAATGAATGCAAATAGAATGACCTTTTTCTGACAACTATGAATACCATTCCACAATTTTACCATGAAAATCGCTGCTATCAGCAATTCATACAATAAACATGGAGACTACAATAGCTGTAAATAACTATTCATTATGGTAAGAAAGGAATGGGAGAAAAAAACCTAAGCCTAAGTTATGCAACTTCTAAGCCCTTGCCTGATTTTTATATTTCATTTTGATATGGAAATTCTGTCACACAGGTAACCAGTCATCACTTTAATTCTTTCTCCTCTATTCCAGAAGAAAATAGACTAAAATAATTCAATGTTTTGTATTATTGAATTGAGAGATTCAAAGTTAAAATACTTTTGTAAGGGAAATAAAATCTCTCAATCAAGAATATAGTAAAGCTCTAAACACTATATTCAGATAATTAGAAGACCATGATTAGAATTCCACCAGGGGAACGAGCATGCGGATGAATTTAAAAGCTATGAAAACAGATAATGACATAAGGATGACACCTATGGGAACCTGAGGAAAGATAAGGAGTCATTCAACTGCATTATTGTCCATTTTGACTGAAGAACCACTTTATTTCAAAATGCAATAAAACTACACGTGCTTATGCCCATACACAGTTTCCCACAAAACTCCATTATAGCCATGAAGATGTCTCGTTAAGTAGACGTTAAACTCAAATTTTATAAGAAAAGTAGTTAAATTTGTTAAACCTAATTTTGCTGCTCTCTATGTATCCGTATACTGAACACTCCCGTTGTTTGCTAGAGCCAAGAATATAATTAGCCTCTAGAATTCAAATACTTTTTAAAAAGAAGACTCCCAAACTGCAACAAGTTTCAAAAAAGGACTCGCATCAAGATTACTCCATTTCCACAAAATTCCAAAAATATTTACTCCCTTTCCCTTATTCTATGATTAATTGTTATACCTCCATCCAGGACTGGAGATTATGATCACATAATTATTTGCTATCCCAAATAGGTATTAATGACATGATTTAATGTAGAATATATTAATAGAGCAATCTGAATTTACTGTGGTAAATAGTTGGACTATTTTTTTTATAAAGCCAACTTCCGTTCAAATCATGAGCTATTTTAAACTCCATTCAAACAATTTCTTGAAACAGTTAAGAGAGCATTTCTGTGACTGGGGTCAGGCCATATCAGGCATAGATGGTATTTTTTACCTGTATTAAACAATCTCCACTTGATGACATCTCCTGAAGATGTCTATGCTCTCACACCTGTAATGCTTTCATGTTCAGAATGAATCCCTGCTACCGCTCACTCAGTATTGATCTCAAAGGCATTTCTCCCAATCCTCTTCCCAGTGTGGTCACTGAACAGTATCAGAGTTCAATAGGAAGATCAGCTGCTCATCCACTTTTTTGCTAAAGCAATTTGTATTATGGATTTATTTGAGCAGTCTACAGTGGCAGTTGCTGTTTTTACTATTTAAATGCTTTGATTATCTGACCTTGCTTACTTTATCTTTCTAAGTGCTATGCATGGGCTTTAAAATTGATCAATAAGTGGGGATTCCTCTACAGGATTATGTTGAAATCAATCTCAATTCAGACTTTTTGTATTTTATGTTTATTACTAGATCTGTCGTAATTGCATTCCTCATTTTGGTAAATAATTTTAAAACACATCCTTGATTACATAGGTAAGAGTCTTCTAAGACCCATACATTATAAAAATAACTTGTATTCTTTATACATTGTTTTATTCATTCTTTTAATGTGAAGCAGGAGAGCATTGATTCCTAGATATTTTATTCAAATATCTTTGCATTATAAATAAAAGAGCTATTCCATTAGAAGGAAAAAATTAGTTACATATATGCGAGCAACTGAAAAATCTTGAAATTCATTAATGGGCTATATTAATTGTGATACCTGTGGAATTTCAACAAGCATTACCTATACAAATATTTTGCATATATAAGTGTTTATAAGACTTTTAACAAAATAACATTCCATGGAAGAAGAATCAAAGCAAATTCTCAATATTTATATCTTTGAAAATCAATTGAAAATGAGCTGTAAACTTGTTGAATATCAAAAAGATTAATATTCAATATAATAAGAAAAATTTATCAGTTTCACACTCTCACTACTAAGATGGGATGTTTTACTCAATTTTTTATTTTGGATTGAAAGAGAATTAAATTAGAAGCTTAAAATGCTTTGAATACTTCTTAAATAAAATCTATGAATTTTAAAGCTAAATTCCCGTATTATTTATTAATGATTTTGAATAAAAATAAACTCCTAAAATTAACTATATAAAGCATAAACATTATGAATTATCTTACATAACTATTAAAACTTGCGCTAAATATTTGGTCTAATTTAATCATATTTCTGCATGTAGTCCCATGAAGCTCCTGAATTTTATCTTTGGATCAATTTATCCTAACATTAGATTTTTCAAAGTCATAAATAAAAGAAATACATATATGAGTCAGAAAAAGGAATTGATGTCATCTGTTTTAATCCTATTTCAAATCCAATCTGATGTCTAAATACCTCTGTCATCAACACTTACATAAAATTACAATGAAGTATTTTCCACATAAGTAAACAGGAGTATAAAATCTGTGATTTGCTCCAGTAGCCAAAAATGCAAGCAGTAAAGCACCTAAGGTAATCAAACATATGATTAAACACAGAAAATGTGCAATATCTTCACCTGTGCAAATAAAACATGTTTTTGCTTAAATAATTTTAAAATCTTTCACAGGACTAGAGAAATATCACATACGTCTAACAGGTATATATTCACATTTTCATACTTTGAAATTATTGGCCAAAATAACTTAGCATTTAACAGCTTTCATTTCAGAGTACATTATAGCTGATTATTACAATAAGTTTTCTTCTGCTGCTCCAATTAAATAAGATGTGATGTATGAATGAATAAAAACAAAACCATCACAAGATAGTTCACTTTAATAGTCACATGCATGAAATTAGGTAGGAATATTAAGATTCCTAAACATGAAAAGAATGAGAAAAAGATGAAGAAGTTTAATTACCAAATATTTTGCCATAATGATGTTTCCAAACACTCTTATAACCTGTGAGTTCCTTTCTACTGTTTCTGGTAGAATAACACTTGAGGGAAATCATTTTCCAGAAAGTTTTGCATCTCTGTAGATCACAACCTTGGCAAGACATGTCCATACTTTTTTCCTCAAGTGGGTAAATATTAAGAGAGAAGAATCCAAGTTTCATGATGCAGCAACACAAAGCTGGGAAGTGAAAATTATGTTGCAGCAGAGTCTTGAAAATATGACTGTAAAAGTTAATCAATAAAATGTCTATTCCTGTCTATTCACCGGAGGCCCCAGCTGCATAGCTGCACTCAATCGATACTACAAATTATTACGATTTCCAGGTTCCCACTGGACATTCAGAACAAATCTTTCAAGTGTAACAGGCTTATACTGAGTATATGGTGTGTGTTCTCCACATTTAGGTCAAAAAGAGGAGGGGAAAAATAAAATCTAAATCCTATGTGTTCTTTAAAAATTCAGCTTTACGGAACCAATAACTTACAGGTCAAGTTTTAATGTTAAAAACATCTTTTCAATTGCCAAATTCTTTGCATGCTTCTTTTTTTTAATTGTTCCATATTTAGTTCAGAAATGACTTAACCTAGTAATAGATTTTGGCGATATAGGAACCTGGTTAATTCTGAATGACTCTTCCAAAGTAAATGAATGAGAAAAATAGTTATTTATCAAAAAATCACTTGGATATATTACCGCTATTAGAAAGGTAATTGTAGGACTCTGACAAATGTTTCACATTGTAGCAGATCCCTTAAAGCACACATTCTAGTTACTGCTTTTATGACTTATTCCAACACATTTTAAAAATCATGTTTGAGGTTTTCCATTTTTTCTATTTTTGTAAAACAAAGTCATAATTTCAGAAATGAGTTTCTCTTTTTCTGAAAAAAAAAAATAAAAAGCCCCAGAGTGTTTTGTTCTAGTGAGATCCTCTGCTCTCTGCAGGAAAATTTGACTGAGATTACAAACTCTAGCAACTACTCAAGTCTTTGGTCTTAGCATTATGATCTGTACATTTCATCCCCGCATCTCTTAGTCAAAATCCAAAGACATTTCCAAATAAAAGGATGACTGGTTAAGGGAAATAACTAAAATGCTTTCATGACTTAAGGCTCCTAAATTGGCCTTTCTTTCTACTGATTGGTGAACACTATGGTGTCTGGCACCCCCCCAAGACCAAATCAATTGGTAAACTTGATCAATTCATGCCACCTGTCGATCAAGTGGGAAAAAATAACAATAAACAGAATTTTTTGTTTGCTATGCCAAAAAGAGTTTGATTTTTATTTGACATTTAAACAATAGCATATTTTTTCACATATCACAGAAAACATATAGACACATATACCTAGCATGTAGGCATATCCTGTGAGTGTACATTGAGGCTACATTTTAAAAGAAAGACAAACTTCTCTTAAGAAACCATCATTGTTTTGATTATGATCACTTATCAGTCTCTTTAAAATTTAACAACATCTTCTTATGTCTTAATAATATTTCTGTTTTGTGACTTTTAAGATAGCTAATTGCTAAAAACAGTTGCAAACAGTTAGACTTCAAAAAAATTTTGTTACAGTTTTAACTACTCTCTTAGATGGCATTTGTAGCCCTTGCCAGCATTTTCACATTGAGAGAGAATATCCTACTTAATACATGATCAAGCTGTATTGGAAAATAAAATAGATAAAGATAGATCAAATGTATAGGACCTTGATTTTTTTTATTGTAATTTAACTCAGTGAATCACTGTCTGGTTTATTTACTCATAAAATTCAAGATTGAAAGCAGATTTTTGCATGCCAGTTTTCAGAGCAGAAATGATATTTTTTGTAGGTATACTGAAAAAAATGTGCCTTTATAGTAATGTTTAACTGTAGGAAAAAAATGTTAGCATTATTTTAATAAAAATAAGTTAACATAAATACTATCATTAGTTTTAGATTAATGCTCACTATAATTTTATATATTCCTATTTAAATATCTCTTAAGCATTTGATTCCCCTAATATAATTTTGCTTTTTAAAAGACCATAATATTTATAACAATAGTACATTACTATAGCCATTCCCAAAGAAACTTTGCCCAATATGCTTTAATCCTTGGTACCGATTTCTGCTCTTTAATATTTGTTAAATGTGGCTTTTTTGTTGTCTGAGTTCTGGCATCTGACTAAAGGTACATTAATGGCAAACACGGTTTATCTGACTGTTCAATTTTATTTAGGAAACACATAAAATGTCATCCTATGTTTTATAATTATTTTTAATACCTTGTAATATTAAATCATTGGATTAAAACTGAAATACATTACTCGTGAATAAACTTCAAAACTTTTACTTTTACATTTGTATATTACTAGCTATAAACTATAAATCCAAAAAGAATTCTGTTTACCATTTGCAATATTTTGAAATCCTCTTGATAGACATATCAAGAGTCACAGTAGTGGAAGTTTAGATTTGTACTTCCAAAGATCAAATCAAATATTTGTTAATAGAAATACACATTTTCATTTTGACCTCAGGACTGTGTTCAAAGTTATGAGTGACAAGGGAAAAAAAAAGAGTTTAGAGGTGTGTGCTTTATCTTACTGCGATTACTCAATGTAAGCAAAGTTC
The DNA here is from genome assembly GCF_036321535.1 of Camelus dromedarius. Classification (NCBI taxonomy): domain Eukaryota; kingdom Metazoa; phylum Chordata; class Mammalia; order Artiodactyla; family Camelidae; genus Camelus; species Camelus dromedarius. Next base: position 16,630,264 of record NC_087465.1, on the reverse strand, counting down.
AGTGAGTAAAGTGTAATTCATAACAAATAGAGAAAGAGACAGAGAGAGAGACAGAGAGAGAAAGAGAAAGATTCACTTGGGCTATGATACTCTCATCATTATTTTTTAAAACAGACTAAGAAAATCAAGCAAAAGACAGAGAAGATAGAATACTTAATTATCAGAACACACACACAAAAAGAAACTATTTAATGTGTATTTGAAAAGTAAATGACAAAACACTGCATGGATATAGTAATTATATAAAGATTTAGATAATAAAAACAGAAATCAAATACTAGATGTTTCACTAAGAAACACTTGCAGGAATGTTTCAAAACAACCCAGGTCTGTATGACTTTTCTTCATAGTTCCTTACATGCCTCAATGGCTTGAACAAAAATTTCTACTCTAAATGTCTCTCAATTTAATAGTGTCTTGCTTAGAGCTACTACTTTAACAAAAAAGAAAGGCAACAAGAGCCATATGTAACCTTTGGACTCCAAAAGGAGAAAGAAGAGAATGCCATTGGCAGATAGGTGCTACAGAAACACAGTGTATTCTTTCCCTTGAACCTTACCTTGAACATTTCTTCATAGTTAACAAGAAGGTTGCCCACCACATCATTATTTAGATTCTGGACTAGGACAGTCACCGTTTTCAACACATTCTATCTCAGTTCAGAAATGCTGCAAAGTTAACGTTTATCTATTTTGGAAGCAACGATTGATTGAACAAGGTAGCATATTTACACATCCCCTTTTGCAAGACAGAGAGAATGAAACATTTAGCATCTAAAGTCAAAAGGACTGACTTGATTTTGGTTTGTAAAGTAAAACTTTCTGAAATACTAAAAAAAAAAAAAAAGGACTCACTTGTAATCATTTTTTTCTTCTTCAGAAGCAATAATCCCTTCTGTCACTGTCTTCAGCTCTGCCTGGGTTTTCTACTGTTCTGTTCTTGGTGAACTGTTTCTGTTATTTGCTCAGTTTAGCTGCTCTTGAGTAGCTTTCAAGCTGGATTCCATTAGAAGAAGTTTTTCATCTTGACTGGCAAGTTCTTGGGCTGAAAGATAAAACAAGAACATTGCCTTTTAAAAAACCATGCTAATGTGTGTGTGTGTGTGTGTGTGTGTGTTTCTTTTGTTTTTGGTTTAAATGTTATGCAATGCAACTTTGAGAAAGATTTAAACAGATCCTTCTTGTCCAAATACAAGCTCCTGCATTCAAATTTTCAGATTCCTCTATCGAAAGCACAAGAAAACAAAGGTATGAATGAAGAAATACAAGGTGCGTGTCAGTAATCTCAAGTTTATAAAACGTTTGAATCCAAAAGTTAGATGTCTTAATCGGAACAGTTCCCTGAGTTTATTTGTGAGAATTTTGCTGCTACATAATGTATTATAAAAGAAAAACGTTAATATGTAGTATTCTTGTTCTTTCTTTAGTCTAGGTCTCTGGCATATGTAAATATATTCACATAGACAAAGACTGGTATATTATAAATTATGCCAAAATGTTGGCTCTCCACTGATGTATTTTCATGTATATTATTTATGAAATTTAAACACTTTTTCAAGGTCATCCAATAGATGGCACTCTTTCATTAGACCAAAGCGGACTCAGACCGTATGCTTCAAGCTCTCAAAAAATAAGTGATTTAAGACAAAGACATTTTTCCTTTGTTCTTTGTTGACTGTATTCCTAGAGATATATATCTGTATATTTTGTTTGAATATTTCCGCTTTATAAAAGTGTTTATCTGTTTTTTTTTTTTTTTTCCAATTGCCTCAATAACATGTCATAAGCTGTAAATGTTATCAGGCTTTTAATTTTATTTTTAATCATAGGTTTGGGTATATATTTATATACATTATGTTGTATAGTACATTTTGGAGGTATTCTTAAATATAACTAGATTTTATATAATCCATTGCATTGAAGATCATATTTTATGAAAATCAGTCATTTCAATCTGGCAGTCCAAATGAATTAAAAAAGAAGTACTTTTAGGATCTTCAAATCAATCTAAATAGAAATGGAGAAGGCCATATTTTTATTAAAAAGTCATCTTCCCTTTTAATGAGTCTCTTTTTATGTCCAAAAAATGGTGTTTATATTAAGCTTCAATAAAGTTGGAAACCAAGGTATTAATTAGTCTTACATCAGAAGTATCTTTTACAGGCAATCCCATAAAGAAGAAACTCTATATAAATATTCTGCATTTATCACTCATCTTTGAAGTTGAATGATATCTCCCTTATAAATTAGATCTAAGAATATCTGATTCTCCGTTTCTCGTTTATAGATTTTGAGCAGCTGAGTGCTTATCTTTTAATAAATATGTGCATACATGTTTGCTTTGTTTCCTTGCAAGTATTCAAAATGACCAGTTTTGCCTCAGAAGAAATTACAGCATCTACTATTTTTATAGCTTAAACCTGCTATATATTAACAGTTTAAATTTGTGCCTCAGGAAACCACAGAGCTAAGGCAAACAGCTAAATATTTAACAAGGAAAAATGCATCACCCAGAGCTCATCTTTATTAAATTCCAAATACATCGAAATCTCACTGAACAAATGAGTTAAATGTTTAATAATTTCAACACATGTTAAAATGTGTTGGGGGGAAATCCAATAAAGAACTTACAAGTTTGCTTTCAGAATTAAAAAAGAAATTCTTCAAGCTTAAAATATGTAAAGGTGCTGTAGCCTTTCCCGGCTGACCAGTAAGAAATGTAATGAAGTGAAAACCATCAATATTTTTATAGTGATATGTTTTTAGCATGGTTAATGTAGTTGCATAAATAAAGTGCAATTTTTCATTTTATCTGCTTTTTCGCTTTTCCCAATTTATCTATTTCTTATGGAAAAATACCTAATACCAAAACTTTTTAAATGAGATTAAGGAGAATTTTCAGACATTGACATGGAGAGGTTAATGGTCTTCAAGTTAAAAGAAGGGATTTTGACAATCAAACGGCATATGAACGACTATGGATATCAGAAAGTTTTGGGAAGTTTCTTTTTTGAAGAACCTACTTGTACCAATAGACTGACTTTGAGATTACTTGAGTCCACTTGTGGCCCATACACAAAAAAGACCTTTTATCAACGCTGTATGATGTGAATTTTCTATGAAGTTTGCCATTTCAAAATGACTAAAAGATTTATGCCTCGCGGTTCTCCTAAGAGTCTCCTCTAATTCATTATGTGCTGGTTAAAGAAGGGTAAATTATTTTAAGTTTACCTATGCCTTGGACTTGAGCCTGAGTTGATCCCAAGCCAGAGGCACTCACAGCTGCATGCTTTATTTACAATCCCTTTGTCAGACTTACAACTGCCCCAGGCTATAACATAGTGTACCTAATGTTCAAACTGGCAGGTAATCTTATGTCAAACATACTTCTTTGATTTAAAGTGATCAATAGATTCTTGTAAAGAGGTAATTTCTCTGATGTTTCCACCTTGCCTTTTTTACAGGTGATTCACACAAAAGCCTGCTTATATGATGTACGAACAATAAACAGAAAGCTATAATCATGTTTTTTCAGATGTTTCCGGTGCACAACGATTTTGGATCGATACACTGTGTAATACAATTATCTGCAATGATCTGGTTGTATTGAAAAAGAATTTGCAGGAGACCTCTAGGGGCTTTTATCCAGAAACACGTATCTGGCAACGTTGTGAATAGTGGAAGGAAAAATTAAGGGGCTGTCTATTATGTACCCAATGACTTCATTCATATTTTATTTCATAAAAGTATTAGACTACAAAGTTTAGTCAAACAATAGCTTAAAGGTAATAATAATGATGATAATGCTCATAGCCTCATACTATTTATTTATATAGGAAAAAAAAAGCCTCACAAACATACAGACTTTTAACTATAGAGATTCAGTGTTGTGTGAGTATTATGTACCACAGATTATAAGAAATATTGATTACTTATTTACATTATGAGTTTATTTCTGTCTTATCTAAGTTATGGAAATCCTAGCATCTGTGAAACACTTTGCTATCCAATTATTACTTTTTTTTTTCTGCTACAATGGTAAGATTCTAGACTACAATTTGAACTGTTTAAGAACACTGTACCACAAGCCTTTTATTTCAAACTTTTTTCCAAATGAAGATTTGCAACATCAGGAAAAATGCTAAACTATAAAGTCTGTATCCAAAAGACATTACACGTTTTCTGCCGAGAAACAACTCAGTTTTGTTTTTTATGGTTCTCCGGAAGAGGCTGACTCTTCGCAGCGTCTACCTCAAAGCCTGAAAAGAGCTACATTTTCTATTTTGAGCCTCTAATCATATACCCAGAACATGAAATTCTCTCTTGTCAGGCTAGAAATGATTCCCATTCTGGTGAAGCTCACAATTTGGGGTACACTAGTTCACCTCACAAAGCCCTGCTCGACGCAGTTTCTGCAGGTCCCCATGTGGCTGCTGCAGACTGGCTCAGACTGGGGAGATTGCTCTTTCCAATGCTTCTCTCCCTGTAGATCCTGGATTTTCTTTCAGTCTCTTGACCACACTGTCCAGGCACCTCATCTTACCCACTTTGACTTTGATGGCTTCGTGCACCTGCAGGAGACCAGCTTCTGACTTTCTTAGAAAGTCCTATTTTTTGTGTGTATTGCCTGTGAAGACAAAAAGCATTCCAATAGTGCCTTTTATGATGGACTTTTTATATTGCATCCTGCTATTTTGAGCTATAGGATACTGGAGATTATGAAACCCCTCATTAGCAACTGGGTCAAGTATCCACATCTTTTCTAGGATTAAAACCTTAAAAGGGTTTTTGTTTAAAAAAAGAAAAGAAAAGAAAAGAAAAAGAAAGAGAAAAAGTCAGTTGGAAGGAAGATTCACCCACGGTTAGCCTAATGCAGTGTTAATCAGTACATAAAGTTCAAAGACTAAAAGAATAATATTTCCCATAATTCTTAAGGAATTAAAAAGGAAGCTAGTTAGATCAAAATGAATTCTTTCTCTTTAAACTGTGAAGAAGAATTTAATGAATACTAAAAGTGCATTTAATCTCTTGGCGTTAACACCTATATGTATAGCTGTTTCATTTAGCTCTAAAGCAAACTACACTAATGTGACACACAGGGAAATCCCTTCACCATAAAGACAATGATGGTAACTGCTAATGACTTCTCCACACCACTTAAACTAATTAGCTTTATAAGAACACAATGTTTGTCACTTTCTTTTTTGGTTTTACTATCTTTCTAACACACCATGTCTCAGCTTTAAATTTGAGTGAGGAGAGACATGAAATATAAGTGAAGACTACGATGATAAATGAATGTACCTCCTTAAAAGAAAATTCACCAAACTTTCCTGGTGCTCTTCTCATATCCATCGATATGGTATTCCTGGCTGCTTTTTTTTTTTTTTTTTTTTTAATTGGCTCCCTGCCACACCTTGACTCTCTATCATGCTCCATCATGCTTTCTTTTAATCTGAATATTTAGTGTTCTTTCATGTCTTAATTACAGCAAATTGCAGCACTGTTGGCACCATTTCTTGAAATTAATCCCAGAGTACTTTGTTTCTGTCAAGCAGTCAAAGCCTTGGAGAATAATAGTAAATGTTATTGCAGATCTAAATTTAAATGACTGTCTATGTATTTAACTTAAGCCTTTAATTATTCGTGCCGAACTGTTTTTGGTTCAAATGTTAAACATTATTCATTGAGAATGTAGAATTACTTTAGACAGCTTAAAACCTGCAGACATGTTTGGCTGTGATTTTAGCACAACAATTATTTATATTAACATATTTTCTCAGGTGTATAAAGCTTAGCAAATGGTGTGTGATATCTTCTTATGGATAGTTATGTCAGCATTCCATTAGTTCTGTCATTATTAATAAAAGGTGTGGATTTAGGTTCATTTGATTCTAAATGGCTTTTTCCTAACCGATTGTTAAATTATAAACCCAACACAAGAATGATTTGGTATTATTATTGCTAATACTCTTTAAGCAATTCAGTATAATGAAACACTTTGAAAATTCTCACAAACGTAAGAGTGATATTGGTTGGTTTGTTTGTTTTTCTATGGAAAATTTACAAGTCCTGGAACTCTCAATGGCCAATTATTTCATAACCCCATTCTGAGCGGACTGTACAAATATTCAGATTAAAGAAAACATATTATAAAAGTTATAAAATAATATTAGCTTTAAAAATCCTAAGTAGTAGAATTCATTATTCATGTTTTATGTATACATGTTTAAAGATTCAGAAATAAGGAAATTCTGGGATGTAGAGAATGGATATTTCTTGATTAGATTTCAGATAATTGACTTTCATGCTAATTTTTTAAAAGGAAACCAACTCTTAATGAATAATTAGAACTGCATACTTTGTAAAGTGAATATACTTTTCAGTGAAGTGCATAGTGGGTGCCTGTGTATCACAGTGTGCACTCAATGAACTCCCACAGGGAAATGAGCTCCATAGACATCAGGACCTTGCTCTATGTATCTATCTGTGCGTTGCCAGCATCTAAGCCCAGAGTCCTATATTTAGCTGTCTATACAATAAGCGTTTAGTGAATTGAATTGGATAGATGGTGTTAATTTCACCTGTCAGACATGTGTCACTTTCCCCACTAGGAAAAATGTGTCCTTTGCTTTGCCTCTGAAATACAAAGTGAATAGGGAAGGATTTACACTTACAGTTTTGGCAGATTTATCTTCAAGCCATCTACAGGCATAAGTTAATAAATACTACATTTTTATTTTGTTTTAATCTCTATCTAAATGAAGCTTGATGGCATTTCTATTACCGACCCTTACGGTATATAATGAATTTAGAGACAAACAACAAGAGAAAGATGGATTCACAAAATTGATGGTAAAAGAGATATTTCTCAATAATTCAGAAAAAATGTACAAAGTAATACGTTTCTAGTTTCCTCTCCTTATCAATAGCAATGTGATTTTTTTTTTTACCAGATATCTGTTTCTCTGTGTCTCACAATCTCAAGGGTGTAGCTGATTTTTCTAACAACAAAGTTTCCTGGCAGCTGTAAAGTCATTTTCAAGCTGTGTTATCTGCTGTTCTAACCGAGCAAGTTCCACTTTGTGTTTCTGTTAGGTAGCTATTACACCCAAATGCAGTGACTGCAAGGTCTTTTTGATCTTTTCAGTTCCAAGAACGGCTTTCTCCCCCCACATATTGGTCAAGTATATTAGCCATTTCAGCTTTTTCTTCCTCTGTGATCTACTCACATTCTCAAACTTCCAGAGATGTTTGCATTGCATTTAAAAATCATGGTTAAAATGAGAAATTAAGGTTCATGATACCAGATATAGTCTGTTCATTATAATCTCTAAACATTATTATAGACTTAGAAAAAAATAAACAGGCATGTCTGTCTGTTAGTACAGCCAGTGTAACTTAGAAACTGAGGAATATCAGAGTGAAACCAATTATCTCAGCCCTGGGGTAGTTCCACATATACTGTTTAGACATCTTACGGAATCAAGGAGCAATCAAATTTTTTCAACAAGTCTAAAAGCAGGACTTCTACACACTTGTTTTATATAATTAAGATATTTCTCTTCTCATAAGAATTATTCCAAAATAGTCTATTTGATGTCTAATTTTTGTAATTAATTACCAGCTACATACCTAAGTTAAAACTGTTATTGCATTTTAAAAATCATTTTATATGAATTTTCCTAATTTTGTCCTTACTGTAAATTGTAAAGTATTGTCACTCATTTTATAGATAAAGAAAGTAAACTCTAAGTCTTTTGCTCTTCCTCCAATATCATGCTATTTTCTTGAGTGACTGGGTTTTAGGTAACCATTAATGGGTTAATAAGCTTATTTTTAATTAAAATGTGTTTATATTACAGTAATCATATAATCCTGAGAATGATAACACTGTATTTAATGTAAATCACAAATCAGTACAAACCATACATCTAAATAAGTCACCTCTAAAATTTTGGCATTGTGATGTAAATTCTCTACTATCCACTTATTTTATGTGATAATTATAATTCCTTCTTAGCAATAGAAAACAAAATCTCCAAAAGGAACCCCCCTACACCACTGGTGGGAATGTGTATTGGTGCAGCCACTATGGAGAACAGTATGGAGGTTCCTTAAAAAACTAAAAATAGAGTTACTGTATAATCCAGCAATCCTACTCCTGGGGACATATCCAGAAAAAAAAAGCAACACTAATTCAAAAGATACATGTCCTTCAATGTTCATAGAAGAACTATTTCAATAGCCAAGACATGGAAGCGTCCTAAGTGTCCATTGACAGATAAACGGATAAAGAAATAAAGAAGATGTGGTATATAGATAGATAGATAGATAGATAGATAGATAGATAGATAGACAGACAGACAGACTATGCAATATTACTCAGCCATAAAAAAGAGTGAAATAATACCATTTGCAGCAACATGGATGGACCTAGAAATTATCATATTAAGTGAAGTCAAAGATAAATATCATATGAAATCACTTATATGTGGAATTTTAAATACAAATGAACTTATTTACAAAACAGAAATAGACTCACATTGACCAAAAAAAGAAAAACCTTACAGTTACCAAAGGGGAAAGGGGGAGAAAGGATAAATTAGAAGTTTGGGATTAACATATACACACTATTATATATAAAATAAACAACAAACAAGGACCTACTATATAACTCAAGGATCTACATTCAATATCTTGTAATAACTTATACTGGAAGAGAATCTGAAAAATAATATGTCTATATATAATAATATATATATATATGTCAGTGAATCACTTTGCTGTACACCTGAAACTAGCAAAGTGTTGTAAATCAGCTATACATCAATATAAATAAATAAATAAGAAAATCTCTCCTTTTTTTTTTTTAAATGGAACTGGATTTTTCCCATTTGCATGGAGAGAAGACAATTGTGCACAGTGGAGGATTTCCTAAGAACCAAAAATGCAATCACTATCAAAAACCAGATAACACTGTTAGCTATTAATATTTAGTGTGACCGTATTGTGATTGGAATTTTGGGCAGAAGATGAATAGACATGGAAATGTGCTTAATGACAAAGAATGATTCGAAGAGTCCCGAGGCACAGGGAATACTGCACTCTAGGCAGCTGGCTCTGTGTACTGTAAAGCAGAATCAGGGAAACTAGACTATAGGCAGATAGCAAAAAGATTGCAAGGTGGAATACTAGACTGTCAGCAGAAGACACTGAAGGTAATAAGGTAAAAGCAAGAGATACTAGACTGTATGTGGGCGGAAAGTACCTACCATCATAAGTATGGAGCGAAGTGGTGTTTCTTCTAAATCTCATTTTACAAAGGGCCCTAGCTGGAAGCTGCTGCTGCTTAATGTGTTAAAAAAAAAAAAAATCAGAAGAGTAGAATTTTGGCCAGTCTTATTATTGGGAGCTTAGCTGATCATTTTTGGTTTTTGAGATTCAAAAGTGTCCTTCTGTACTTGCTACTCCATACAATGTACTAGAATTAGGCCATTATTTTATTGAGGACTGGGACTCTGTCATTTGTTTTTTATTTCATGGCCCTTGCTCTGCCACATAGGAGTTGCTCACAAAGGCATGTTAGATTGTACTGAAGTCTTCAGCAGCAGTAACAACTGTGATAGTGATGTGTTAAATCCACACCCCACCCCCACATTTGGAGGACAACCTCTGCAAAGAGACTGTACCATAAAAACTGATAAACTCACTAATTTGGAATTTTACGTAATAAAAATGTAGCAATAAATTACCAAAGTTTGGAAAATGAGTAGGTTAAGCGAGTAACTGTAGTTACAGTTGCGATCTACAATATTCTCTTGTAAGCACACAGTGAATTTCGGGAGAATCAATGTCTACTTTAATTTTAAGGAACAATCATGATGATTGATCATATTTAATCACAAAGAACATACAAGTCCTTTAAAAGCAAAATTTAAAAAATCGCATAGTCTGGCTTGATTAGAGATTCAAAAGTGATATTCTTTGTGTTTTTTCAAAAAACAGTCTTTGTTATTTATATGCAGAGTACGTGACTGAAGCTACAGTAGCACTAATTCTCTCTGGCATTTCTGTGTTGGTGGCTTTTTTCTCATTATATAACGTAGTCAAAATATTATGTATGCCAAAAGCTAACATAGTGTCACGTTGAACTGGAACCCAGGACAGGATTTCCAAGCTGATTTCAGTTTCCATCAAAGCTTCATTACTTATTAGCATAGTAAACTTAATTAAACCATTAAGCCTCTTTGAGTCCCAATTTGCTCACCTCAAAATAAGGATATAATATGGATCTCATAGAGATGCTATTATGATTAAAACTACGTCTGTTACATTTCTGATATTGTAAGCACTTAATAAAATCTATTAATTTTATTGCTGTGATTATTTTTACATTAAAATATATTTAAATTTAAGAAATTTAAAAAATTTTTAAAGAGCTACCATGTATAAAACTTACTATATATTTTAATCTCATTGTTCCCAAAAAGTGACTTTCTCCTTATGCTCTTGTATTAGTATCTTTGGAAAGATTTTCTCTGCAATCATGTGTTTATGTCTCCTTAATATGCTTTTTTATAATATAAAATAAGTCTATTAAGGGAAGTCTATGGACTATTCTAAAACAGTCTCCTTTTCAATTGTTAAGAAAGAAATCATAATTCAAGAAAAATTACTTTTGACAGAGTAAAGTGCTATTGTTATATTTTTACTTATTTTCAGTTGGAAGAGTCTGGGGCAGAGTTGACACTAAGGTTGCCATCTTCTCAGCCATCATCCTACTCGGGGAAGACTATAATCCATACCATGTCTTTATCAGTCTTAGAAAATGGCAAATTCTGCCCCCTCTGTGACAATTCTTCCCTCGTCTCATATATCAAGAAGCATCCCGCTTTTTCAAGTTCTTAGGAAAAAAGCTCACTGCCCATCTACCTACCTCTATTTATTTACACATTTATTTCTTAGTAAAAGTAGATTTCTTTAATAATGTGAATGGGTTCACCCATAAGCTGGCAGGGACCAAGATTTTCATTGTAGACATTAAAGAAATCCTGAGACTTGAGACCCAAAAGGATTATACCAAGTGATGTCATTCCTGGTGTAGTATGATTTTTACAGCACCCTCTTTCTGGATGGGATTGGAACAGCCAAGCCAGTAAGTGAAGGTGGCTATAGTCAGTGGCTCAAAGGAAATAGGGGATAACCATATGTCCCTAAGTTACATCTTTAAGCACTAGCTAGATATTAACCCTGTCTGTATGCATGCATGTATGCACGCATATATCTTTACATATATTTATTTATATATAAAGCTATATGTAGCCATATCTATCTATCAATTTATATCTGGATGGATAGATAGAAAATAGATGGATACGCCCCTATATATACAATACGTATATAGTGGCATTATATTTTTTTTTATATCCTCATAAAGAATGTGCCAGTACCTGTGGGCTATATCCATAAGCAGTTTCTGTTTCTTCTTTTTAGTCTTTAAAAAACTTGTGTTCTTGCAAGCTTAAAGTGGTGACCCACTAGTTATGGTGGATGTTTTGAAAAATGGAACAAAGTAGAAGTTTTATTTAGCAAATACACCCTTTATTAGCAGAACGACTGTATATTGCATAATGAAAGTAAGTCTGTGCCAAGAATCAGCAATGTGCATATTAATTCTTTCATTACCGCTCATGACTCTAGGCAAGTTAGAGAATCTCCCTGAGTATCACATTTCTCTTCTGGAAGTGGATTTTGTGGGTATGTGATGGAATATATTATCTCTACAGTCCTTTCTAGCTCTCAAGTTTTTGAAAACACAAACTTTAAAATTTGCATGTGAAGTCTTTAGTGATACTAGAAACAGGGTATTACTCAAATCAGTCAAAACCAAACTCATTAAATGTTTAGGAATAGGAAGAATGAGCATTTAACACCATCTCATCCAGTAAATTTTGCTTTTCTTGGAGACTCTGTCATTTATAATAAAATTTCTCCTCAGCCCTAGCCTTGCATGGTGGCCGCAGCCGTGCCGTCTCTGAGCCCTCTCCACTGCGGTGGGGGCCCTGCTGTTTTGCTTTGGGAAGCCTCAGATAGGCTCTTGCTAATACTTAAGGCCTATCTCTGCACCTTGAGCCTTATCTCTCTAATGAATGCCTGTTCACCCTCAGAGCAGAGCGCCCAGGGAGAGCCCAACCTCTTGGTCCTTGCTTTATGAACATCTACTTACTGGCTCTCAGGGTCAGAAGCTCTGTGATGCAGTCACTCTGGTATTGTAGTCTCTCCAGGAACCTAGGGTTCAAACAGCTCCTGCGGCCGCTAACCGCTATGGTGATAGATGGCTTCAAGCTGGTTCGATTGTTCCAGACTTCAGGTGGATAAATTCCTGTAAGTCTGGACTTGCTGCTGCACTGCTCTCAGCCTCTGTGTTCCTTCTGCTCTCTCTAGGCTGCCTAGCTTTAACGAGGTGCTTTCTCAGCACCTTGGCTCCCATAGTATCCAGGCGTCTTTATGCTAGTCCAGGCAAAGCTCAGAGCAAACCACCTTATTTTGAGTGCCCTTCTACAGCACCTAGTCTAGTCTCATTCCTTCTTTCAGTAAGAACAGAAAATGCAGATAAAAGCCATGCATTAAACTCTTCGTATTATACTGTGATATACATTGATACAAGGCTTGGGTATTTTTCTCCTAATCTGGACATTTACCTCCACTAGTAGGATAATCAGATGCCCTCCATTGCTCTCAGAAAGGAATCTGAATGTACAGCTTATGCTAAAAGCCTTTTTAAGTCTTGCGTGAGAGTAGAATTTTAAGGAATTTCAAGGAAATGGTTAGATAATAGTCCTATAGAAAGAGAGATGGATAAACTTGATAGATAGATTAAGATGAGAGAGGACAGAAAAAGAGAGAAATGAGAGAAAGTTGTTAGATCTCCACTCTAGATGCACTAGTTTTAATATATCTTACTCTGGATTTAACTATTAATTGAATTCAGCTTTTTTCACTTGTGTATTCTTAAAATTTGAAAAATGTTACATTTAGATATTATATTGTGTTTGAGTTTATTTTTAATGCAGAACTACCAATGTATACATTGCACTTAATGAAAAATGGCCACTGTATACTAATTAGTTAAATAAATTGCATACAAAAGTAAATAGTGTAGAACTGAAGGCCCTAAGCATTATTTCTGGTCCAGGGAAACTTCTACTCCTTCACAAAAACACAAAACAAAACTGATGTGGAATATAAGATAGAATGCAAAGGAAAATATAACCCTGGACAGTCGTGAGACTTCTTGAAAGAAGAATTGGAAAAGCAGCCATTCACCATGGAGTTATTTACTGAAGTCTAGCAGTGATTCAAGACACCTGACAGTTACCTGGGCATTCTAGGCATCTATGACCACCAATGACAAAAACATCAAATGTCACCAAATAGTATTTAAAAGCTACGATGTTATAAATGCTGTAGCTTCAAAGAGATAGCAGGACAGGTGCATACATGAAATAAGACTCACTTAATCTTGACTAATACACTTCTGGGTGATGTTGGCTAGACTTTATTTAATGTCTTTGCAAATTGATTTTATGGGTGAGATTGGTTTGGAGTTCTCTTTATTTCTTTTCTTTCCTTTTTTTTTTTTTTTTTTTGGAGGGTCAGGGGACTACGTAGCAGATGGACTACATCTTTCATCGCTGTTTGGTGTTAACATTTTGCCACCTTCATAAAAAAATGTTGGAAATTCTTCTTTCTTCTGTGCTTCAAAGGATTTCAAATAGCCTTGAGATGAGCTGTTTCTTAATTAATTACTCTGGGAAGTAGTCTTTTTTTGAGCATAGCTGTTTAACAGATCTCTTAGGTAGTATTAATCTGTTCAAATTATCTACCTTTTCTGTGATTGGTGGTGGCAGTGTACATTTTCCTAAAAAAATCATATATTATTCAAGTTTTCAAATGTGTTGGTATAGAATGAAGAAAATGAGTCTCTCATGATTTACTTAACACCACCTACATCTATGATTAATTTTATTATCAATATGTATGTCCTATATTTGTGTGTTATCAATTTTCCCAGTTTAGTTTAGAAAATGATTTATATATTATACTGTCTTAAACTTTTCCCCAAAATAGATCAATTTATTTATTAGACCTATTAACTTATTTATCATTATTAATTTCAGTACATGTATATAGTTTATTTTCAGACTTTCTTATATTAATTTTGTCATTTCCAGTTTATTAAGTTGGATGATTTTTTAAAAAATTTCTTTCAAATGTGTTGCACTATTTATTTATTTATTTATTTTAGCAGGGAGGTAATTTGATTTACTTATTTATGTTTAGAGGAGGTACTGGGGATTGAACCCAAGACGTTGTGTATTCTAAACATGCACTCTACCACAGAGCTATACCCTCCCTTCTAAGTTGGATGATCAACGCACCTATTTTAACTCTTTGCTTTCCATTAATTTAAGTATCTTAGGCCATGAGTTGTGTTCCCAAAAAAGTTTTAGCTTTATTTCAGAAGTTCAAAAAGGGGATTTTAATTATTTTCCATGTATTATTTATATACACATATACACATAATTATTATACATAATATATGTTTATATGATATATTCTATATAATATATGATCTATTTTATAATATATAATATGTAAGACTATATATATACATATATGTATCTCAAAATGAGCAAAGGATGTTAACAGGTATGTTACCAAAGAAGACATATAATTGGGTAATGTAATATTGTGATTTATAGTAAGATATATATTTGACTTTCTTCCTTGTTCCTGGCACAGAGCTTCTAAAACCCTTGGAATTTCCTAAGTGAGAAGAGCACAAAGGGTGTCTTTTGGTATGTTAATGAGGTGACTTTCGGAATGCCCCTAGGTAATCTGAAGAGGGGATCTAGTTGCCAGGGGAACCCATGATGTGATTAGTGAGCTGGACTTTCAGTACCATCCCACCACCCCTTCACCTCTAGGAAGGGGAAAGGGGCTGGAAGTTGAGTTTAATCACCAAAGGGTAATGATTTAATCAACCATGCCTGTTTAATGAAGCCATGGTAAAAACCCCCAAAAGGATGGGGTTCTGAGAGCTTCCAGTGAACATGTGGAGTGTGGTGCACCCAGGGAGCAAGGACACAAGGCGTCCTTTCACCATACCTTGTCGTATGCATCTCTTTCAGCTAGCTGCTCCTAAGTCATATCCTTTTATAAACCAGTAGTCTAGTATACAAAATGTTTCTGTAAGTTCTGTGAGCTGCTCTAGCAAAGTGACAGAACCCAAGGAGGGGTCCTGGGAACCTCCCATCTATGGCTGTTTGGTTAGAAGTACAGGTGGCAAACTGGACTTGGCATCTGGCCTCTGAAGTGTGAGTGGAGGACAGTCTTTATTTGTGGCATCTGATGCTCTCTCCACGTAGATCATGTCAGGACTAAGTTAACTGATGGGTGGGCTTGAAAAAAAATCACATATCAGAGCTAATATGTACATGACAAGCTCAAAATTAGAGAAATATAAATTAAACCTACAGTGAGATACTATTTCATACCCACTAGGTCAGCAATACAAAATAAAACTAACAATAACAAACAGTGATGACATTGTGGAGAAGTATCATACATTTCTGGAGGCTGTGAAATGGTACAACCACTTTGGAAAATAGCTGGATATTTTCTCAGAAACTTAAACTACCGTAGGGCTTAGCACTTTCTACGTATATTCCCAGGTTATATAAAAATGTATGTCCACAAGAACTTCCTCATGAACGTTCACACTGTTATTCTCAAAAGTCAAAAAAGTGGAAAAAACCTAAATGTCCCATCAATTGATAAATAAATAGACAAAGTGTGGTATATTGACACAATAGAATACTACTCAGTAATAAAAAGGAAGGAACTGCTGGCCATGTTATGTCACAGATTAACTTCAGAAAACATTCTAAGTATAAGAAGCTAAACACAAGAGATGCCATGTTATATGATCCCAGTTACGTAAAATGTCCGACAAAGCAATTATATAGAGACGGAAGGTAGATTAGCGGATGACTGGGGCTAGAGGTAGGCATGGGATGATAGTGGGGCTGAGATGTGAATGGGCATGAGCAATCTTTGGGGGAGATATGAAGTGTTCTGAAACTGATTTATGATGATTACTGAACCAGTCAATAAAGTTACTAAAAACACCCTTCAGTTGTACATTTGAAATGGGTTAATTTTGTGATATTTAAAATACATCTTACTAAGATTTTAAATATGTTTATATATGTATACTTACACAGAAATATATGTATTTTTTCAGCTTAAGGCAATGTACTTTTTATATTTTCCTATATAACTTTGTGTTCTCTTAAATCAGAAGGTGTAGTATATAATAATTTGATTTTTCAAAGCTGCTTGAAGTGTTTTTTGACATTATATGTGACCAAATTTTAAAGCTCATAGCATTTTTAAAAGAATATTTTCTATTATCAGTGTACAGAACTTAAAAATTATAACTATATATTAATAATATTATTTAGACTGTTTACATATTTATTTTTGTGTTATCAATTTAAAAACACATAAAATAGAAGAGAATAATTAGAATCTCCTGTTACAAATCTGTTTCTATTTCTTGCTGGATTTCCCAATGATTTGGTTCTATGGCTGTTTTATTTAATGAATGAACATCCTTTTTGATCTTTGGTATAAAATGTATTTTAAAATTCTTTTCTTCACTTAATTATTTTTTACCCTGAATTTTTTATTTTTTTCTGATTTAAAATGGTTAACTCCACTTTTGGAATTCTGTTTATTTGCATATACTTGGCCTGGCTAGATCCATCTTTTCTATATTTGTCTTTTCTGGTTTATTTTCCAATGTGTGTATTTTTGTATGCAATATATTATTATGTTTTGTTCTTGGTCCAAATAGAGAGTCTTTTACTTTAAATGGTTGAGCTAAGCCCGTTTACATTTATTTAAATGATATATATGCTTGGTTAATTATGTCATTTATTTTCTCCCACTGCTTTTGAAAACATTCACTATGTAAATAATGTTTATTTTCTTTTATACATGCTTGTGCAGCTTTTTTCTCTGATAACTTGAAATGTTTCTATGTTTTCTAGAAGTTTCTTTATGAGTATTACTTTTAGCAGTATGCTTAGTTATCTAAATCTTTAGACAAGCTCTGTTGACATCCTCTCCTACTTAGGTCCCAACCATTGCTTATTTTGTGTCAATCAGAAAAGACTAGGTTATTCTGCAGTAAAAAGAACACAGCATTTCAATGACTTATCACAACAAAGCTTATTTCTTGCTCAAAGTGCCCTGCAGTCTGGGCATCTCTCCAAAGCAGCTGTTCTCCATGCGGTAGCTCAGAATTCCATGCTACTTCAGTCTTGTGGCACCTACCTCTCAACACAGTGCTTCACATCCACTCTGCAAGGGAGGGGAGCTCTTCCAATATAGAAGGACAATTCAAACACAATAAAAATGATTAGAATCTAACCCTATTGGAATTAGTTATTTTATTGTCACTCTCAGTCATATTTCCTTAATCATACTGTAAGTTTTTTTGTAGTGGGAAGAGAAGTAACATATTTTTTCTCTAGCCATCTAAAAAACAGTGAGGCACAAAAAAATTATTTTTTAGAATTTGTTTAAAATTAGCTGCATACTGAATTCTGAATCACCTTCCAAAGAGAATTCCCTGAAGTTCGGGAGAAATGTGGAGTAATTACATCAGACTAATAAGTACTGCTGTTATCCAGATATGGTCAGTGGGGAAGGAAAATGGGATTTTAAACTCAATTAGCTTTTATCTTACTATCACTGTATGGAATTAGAGTGGAAATTGGAATGTAAAATAATACATTTTGTTTTAAATCAATGCTTGCTAAATTTTATTTTATTTTTACTCTGTTTTTTTCAAATGTGCTCTTCAAATTGGGGACTTGCACAGGATAAAACTGTGGAAAAGGATTTAGCTGAATCAGAACGATAGTACATAAGTCAATGATAGCAAATTCTCCTTACTAAGAAAATAGAAAGTAGAACATTTTTCCAGGGGTACCATTATCCATTAACACTATCTTTTACTATATATCTGTTTCTCTCTATCCATCTGTATATCTATATTTATAGCTACATATAGCTCCGTTACATATGTATTGGGTGAGCATATATGCAATACATATATGTCCAAATGTAAAGAAAAGAGATACTAAAAGTAATGGGACATATGCATTCAAGTTATTATTTAAAACATACTGAATGCAGTTTATATACATTATTATAAACATCAAAATTTAAAACATAAAGTAGTACTTTCCAATATTATGCTATCAGATAACACTAATATTTTTTTATCTATTTATTTATCTATTTATCAAACAATTTCTTTATCTATTTATTCATTGATGGACATTTAGGTTGCTTCCACGTCTTAGCTATTACCAATAATGATGCTGTGAACACTGGTGTGCAGGTATCTTTTTAAATTAGTTTTTATTTGCTTCAGATAAATAAACCAGAAGTGGAATTGCTGCATCATATGATAGTTCTACTTTTAATATTTTTGAGAACTTCCATACTGTTTTCCATAGTGGCTGCACCAATTTACATTCTCTCCAGCAGTGCACAATGTTTCCATTTCCTCCACATTCTCACCAACCCTTGTTATTTCTTGTCTCTTTGGTAATAGTCATTCTAACATGTCTGAGGTGCATCTCATAATGGTTTTAGTTTGCACTTCCCTGATAATTAGTAATACTGAACACACTTTCATGTACCAAATGGCCACCACTATGTCTTCTTTGGAAAAAATGTTTATTCAGATCCTCTGCCCAGTTTCAGTCAGATTGTTTTTTGGTGTTTTATTTTGTTTTGGTTTGGTTTTCACTACTGAGTTATGAGTTCTTTATATATTTTGGATATTAATCTCTTACCAGATAGATGATTTGTAAACATTTTCTCCCATTTAGTAGGTTGCTTTTTACTTTGATGGTTTCTTTGATGTGCAGAAACTTTCCAGTTTGATATAGTCCCAATTGTTTACTTACTTGTTCATTTTTGCTTCTGTTGCATTTGCTTTTGGTGTCAAATCCAAAAAAACTACTACCAAGATCAATATCAGGAACTTACCACCTATGTTTTCTTATAGAAGGTTTATGGTTTCAGGTCTTAGGTTCCAAGTCTTTAATCAGTTTTCAGGTAATTTGTGTATATAATGTAAAATAGGGGTTACATTTTATTCTTTTCCATGTGATATTCCAGTTTTCCCAACATCTTTTATTGAGGAGATTTTCCTTTCACTATTGTATATTCTTGGCTCCTTTGCTGTACATTATTTGACTATATGAGCAGATTTATTTCTAGGGTCTCTCTTCTTTTCCATCAATTTATGTGTCTGTTTTATGCCAATACCATACTGTTTTGATTACTTTAGCTTTGTAATATAGTTTGAAAGCAGGAAGTGTGATGCTTCTACCTTTTTCCTTCTCATGATTGCTTTGGCTTTTGGAGTCTTTTGTGGTTCCATACAAGTTTTAGAATTGTTTGTTTTATTTCTGGAAAAATGGTACTGAATTTTTTATAGGAATTGAATTAATGTGTAGGTTTCTCTGAGTAGTATAGACATTTTAGCAATAATAATTCTTCCAGGCCATAAGCACAGAATGTTTTTCTATGATTTGTGTCTTCCTCAGTTTCTTTCATCAACATCTTATAGTTTTCAGAGTGCCAGGTCCTTCACTTCCTTGGTTAAATATATTCCTAGACATTTTATTTTTGATGAAGTTGTGAGACTATGCTATTAATTTCTCATAGTCTTGTTATTAGTGTATAGAAATGTAACAGATTTTTTAATTTTGATTTTGTATCTTACAACTTTACTGAATTTATTACTTTACTGTTATTAGTACTAACAGATTCTTGGTGGAATCTGTAGGGTTTTCAATACATAATATCATGTCATTCGCAAATGGTGACAATTTTACTTCCTCATTTCCTATTTCAATGACTATTTTTTTCTTGCACTATACTTTAATTTAAAGAAAAGAATTAAGCTCTTATGAACTACGACCTTCTGTTTTAATAGCAAAACCCACATCTTAACTAATATGATCAGATATTATAAGCAAAATTGGTTTACTATGTGGTAGGTGAATTATTTAAAACTCATAACTATGATAAAGAAAATAATGCATTCTGATATGTGGCAGGAAAGCAAAATGCCCACAAAGAAAATAGAATTATTCTGGCTTCAAAAGCAGATGATTATGGGGGCTACTCTCCACCTTGTTTTGTCTAAAGGATGATTCAAAAACTTTATAACTAACAACATTGTTGTCTGTACATGAAAGGGACTCAAAAACATTCTCAGCTAGAACTAGAAAACATGGTACCCACATTATTTGCAAATATTTTTTAATTAAAAATATACGTACTATTGTATGAACATGAATTCTGTCACTCCCCAAATTCATATGTTGAAGTCCTAAGCTGCAGTACCACAGAATGTGACCTTATTTGGAAATGGGATCGTTACAGATGTAGTTAGTTCAGATGAGGTCATACTGGAGGGGCGTAGGTCTCTAATCCAATATAACTGGCATCCTTATAAAAGGGGAAATTTGGACACACACACACACACACACATACACACAGAAAGAACGTCATGTGAAGATGAGGGCAGAGATCACAGTGATACAGCAAGACCCAAGGAACAGACTTCCAGGTGGGAGATGTGCAACAGGCCCCTCATAGTTCTTAGAATGAGCCACCTCTGCCAACATCTTGATCTCAAACACTTAGTCTCCAGAGCTGAAGACATACATTTCTGTTGTTTAAGATCCCTCATTTGTGCTATTTTGTCACAGCAGTCCTGTCAAACTAATACATGAACTCAATTGAGGGAGTAAAGAAAGTAAAGAACTAATGAATGGAAAATCCATCATATAAAAGGACCAATTATGAATATTAAAACCAGTTGAACATGGAAATAATCTCTGCATTGTTATTGTAAATATGGTTACAAAACAGAATGCAAATCTCAAAATGTTATCTTGAAAGAGTAATAATATAAGACAAAACATGCATGCATGCACGTGAGTGATAGATCAATTATCTTTATCAACTCCAAGTTCCTTTGAAATGCCTGCCCTTACCTCAGAAATATTCCTCCCTAAGTACGTAACCATAGAAATGTAAATATTTCTTTCATGAAACAGGAGCATGTCAGTACACAAAACCGAAACAGCATTTACTCAGTAATAAAGCTCATGGTCACTGGAAACACACTTTGATGTTTTAGAAAAACTGAGAAATTAATAAGTTGTACATGTGACCTTTCTGATCTTTGACTCTACATCAGAACTTTAAATGTAAATGCTTAAAATTTAAATGTTGGGCTTTGAAATTGTTTTTAAAGGGTAATGTATACCTGAATGTATAAGCATTTTATGCATGCTTGATTTATATATAGACTTAACATTTATTCAGCAAAGATTTGCATATAATAATAGTATACTTGATGCTTTATAAATCTTACTAAATACCACTTAAAGTTTTAAAAATGTATTGGAATTCATTTCCAATATTTAACTCATTACACATTATGGTGTTTTCCACCAAAGAATAGGCTTTATTTGGACTGAAAAAGACCAAAACATTTTACAAATGTTATATAAACATTTTACTTTATATATGCATCATTATAAAAAAATAAAAGCACTGCAGTTAAATGATTTCTTCTCACCTTTTTCATGAATCAGTGTATTTTTTTGGTTCAGTTTTTGCTTCAACTCTTGAGTTTTGTTTCTTTGATAGTTTTTCAAATGCAAGTAGATTCCCTTGGCAGTCCCTAACGACAGAGTAACTTATTTCTGCAGTAGCATATTTTGTTATTCTACTAAGCTCATGCAGTAACCTGAAACTGTTTAACTGAGTCGGCTCTAAATATAAGTACTGCATAACTTTCAACTTTTTATAAGCCTAAAAGGTTCAGAATTTGCTTTTCCTTTTGTGGCCACTCAGGAATTCTAAAACCCCAAAACTTAACAATCACTTTATACTTTAGACGAAAAGCTTAGCAGGCCTTTCATAACGTTGGCAAAAACAAAATTTTAAAATACACTCTTTGCAAGTTTTGCACAAGACCAGATGACAGCATAAAACAATTAAACAAAAAATAATTTTAGTTAACGCATCATCATTGTCACTTCCAAAAGGACTGTATAACTTCCATTAATAAAAGATTTACTGTGCTCAGGTGAATGTTAATTTTCTAAAGATTAGTTACCATGCAAGTTAAAATTTATTTGGGAACTATGATGAAATAACTCAGTCATACCTATGTCCTTATGTGGATTATTTCTTATTTAACGAACATAGTAAAAAGCCATTTTTAGGCATTACATTTAAGTGTGAAATCGGTGAAATTATGATATGTGTTCGGAGGAGAGAATTTGTTTTTAAAGGAAGGCTCCCTCTTTTTAAGTGTTTTTTGGTGGAGGTGGTGGTGGCTTTTAAAAGAGAGATCTTTATTTCATACTAATACACAATAGGAAAAATTGAATTTTCCAGGGAGAACGTCACTCCATTATGTATTTCATTACTCTATTCTGTAAAATAGAGTACTGGTTTGAATTGCAACATCATTACCCTAATTTATATCTTTTCTGTTGATGTGCATGATATTGACTGGGTCAGTGATCATCAAGGTTAGTATCCCCATTTCACTGAAAGAAAACCAAGAGACAGGATATTCATATTCTGGCTGTTAATTAGGGTTAAATGTTATTTTTCATATTTCTGTCACTATATCTTTGCTCATTTTGTATGTTTTATTTTAGTTATAGTTAATTTGTAAATAACTTTAATTTCATTTATTCATTAAAGGCTAGACTTCCATTTCTGAGTATGAAAAATAATTTAGATCCATTCAAAGCCTTTAGAATCACTATTTGATTGGAGATAAAAGAAAAAAAAAGAATTGTCTCATTTAAAATTCATGTTTCTATTATTTTGTGCCTCTAAATGTTGTCGAAACAAAGTTCTCAAAATATGATCACACTTTAATTTTGAATACATTTCTTTATTGTAAAAACAACAGAGAAATACACGTATTACACAGAAATATAAAAGAAGCTATTAATGAGTGAAAGGAAAAGAAATCAGTTGCATGAATATGATTTTTTTTTCCTTATAATCTGATGGGATATAACTACTGGCAATAATTTAATGTATAAGTTTTTATTCCTTTGTTTCCTACATAAACAAAAACAAAACCCGCACAATTTCCTATGAGTTCATTGTACTTCTACAAACGAGAGGTAATTTTACATACTCATGGCTAATAACCTTATTTAAAAATTTTAAATTCAATTGGTTTTGCATGTCTATTTTTAACCCCATTCCTAATATTAAAATAGATATATGTTCATCTGCAAATGGACATGTACCTCAATCCTACATATTGCAATGCATGTTTTAGATCCTTTGGCATGGCCATACAAACACACAGGCCCAGATGACTTAAATTAACGGAATTCCAGAAAAAATCACCAAACATTTTAAAGGTGAATTTTCTCCTGTGTGTTTTCTCATCCTCAGAAATTACTTCTTCATACTGTTTTTTTTTTTAATCGAAGTATAGTCAGTTTACAACATTGTGTCAATTTCTGGTGTGCAACATATAATCTTGAACATTTTGTGAGAGAAGACTGTTATTAAGAATTCATCTGTTCCTAATTTACTCCTTACCTAAAGCTAGGGCACAATGTTCTAGTTGTAATATCAAGACAGTTGGCTGATGTAAAAAAGGACTGCTATTAATTACAGAAAATTGTCATCAAATGGAAAAGAAAAATGAAGAGTCTTATGGAGGCTTAATCCTGATTACAGCTTAAAATTGCTCTTGCCATTAACACAATTGACACTTCCAACTAGCAAATTTTATAGAGGAACAAGTAACCAGATATTTTCTATGGAAGATCCTTGCTCATTTGTTATGCCTTTTAATTCCTTTTATATCTGCCAGTGTAGTAATTGTTAACTTTTAAAGTCTGGTGCAAAACTTCATTTCAAAAGTATTAAGAGAAAAAATCTACCTAATTATTAGCATTTAATTTTTTTTTTTTTTTTACAATGCCTATGTCCAGCAGTGGTAAAACAGCAGCTACACAAATCCACTAACACAAATATTTTAAATATAAATTTAAACATGAAAAGATGGTATTAGCCAATGTAAATAGGCACTAGATACACACATTTTAACCATGTGAATTGGATTAACTTCAAAGGATCAGAATGACGTTTGGTAAATAATCACTTCCAGTACATTAGTGCACTGGAACCTTCGTATTCGGGAAGAGATAATTTGCCCCATTTTGATGAGCAATTTTCTCACTATAGAGTTAAATTACTGTACAATCAGATCCAGTACTTTATATTCATGGAACACCTGAGTTGAGAAATTAAAGGTATTTCAAAAAGATTATTTTAGCTACCTTCCCAATATCATTTATTGCATTCTCCACCAGTTCATTCCATCATCTATCCATCAATTCACTAAGTTCATACTAACTTACCTCCCAGGGCAAACTAGGGTATGAATTTTCACAAACTAGGAGAATGCAACCCTTGTACAATATCAAGCAGCATCAGCACATCTGTTTACCCTTATAGTCCGAGCTCTCTGCAGACAATAGATAAGAAAATACAACTGTAATATTGACACTGAGCACAGTGAAAGTTTTAGAAGATTTTTTTCACCAATAACAAAGAAGAAGTGCAATAATTTTAAAACACCCTTTTTTAACTTTCTAAGAACATCAGATAGTTAACTTTTTGTATTAACTATTGGGTTTCACCTTAAAACTTTTGAGACTTAATCTCTTTACTCAATAGCTTCAAGGTGTTCACCTATAATTTCAGTGTCACCATCTCCAGCTGAGAATATGATCAAGCATGAATCAAGGAGAGAGCTTATGGTTAGAGAAAATGATACTCAAGTACTAGACTTTAACACATTCTTCTAGATCAACAGTTCTTTCCACGGTTTCTGGCGTGCTAATGCCTTTCTTCATATATGTCTTTTTTGGGGGTAGGGGGCGGTTGATACGTCTTTTATTGAGATATAATTTACATACCAAACAATTGATTTGCGTTAAGCGCACAGTTCATTGAATTTTAGTGTATTTATAAAATTGTACAATTATACGCCAATCTAATTTTAGAACATATCCATCATCCTCAAAGGAAACTTTGTGCTCATTTACAGCCACGTCTCATTCCAGCCCGCAGCATTGGGCAAACAATGATCTATTTTCTTTCTATAGATTTGCCTTTTCTGGTCATTTCATATAAATAGAATCATAAACTATGTGTTCTTTCATGGCTGGCTTCTTTCACTCAGCATAATGTTTACTATGCTCATGCGTGTCGTAACGTATATCCGGATTTTATTATTTTAATTTGTGCCTGTGGTTTTTACCATGATTTAAATACTTTTGTTTCCAGTGGAAATAGTTGTATAGAGAAGTGTCATTTTTACCTCTTGGGCTATTTTTTGATGAAACTGTTGACCCAAGACAGATAAAACTTTTATTTTGAATAACCTAAGAAAATAAGTATATGAAATACTATTCAGGACAAAGAAAGGAAAATTTAAATCAAGAAAAAGAATTTAAAAAGTAGGAAGTTGGGGGTAGTGGTGGCTTGCGTTAAATTTCATTTTAAATAATTATTTTTATAAATGCCTTCTAAGATTAATTATATTTTGTAGTTGTTTATTTTGTATTTTCTGGACTTGCTGCAGTTTATACCTTAATGGTAAAGTCTAATCCATTCTTTTTTTGTTTAAAATTTGAGTCACTATAGCCCCTCATATAAAGTAATTGTGTGATTTGAAAGAAGATATTGTGTTACCAGGACAAGCATATTTGAAACATGTACAGATCTGGAGCAACTTTGCTGATCTCAAAAAGGATGTATTTATTTTATAAATATATAAATATTTATATATTGAAAAAAATTAAGATTTTGAGTATTATACCAAAAGGGGTTATGATGACTAAAGAAGACTGGTATTCTAGCTCCTGGAAGAAATTATGGGGAAAGTGAAAGAGTTGTCTACGTTCATTCAAACAAGAATGTCATTCTAAGTGAAGTAAGCCAGAAAGAGAAAGAAAAATACCATATGAGATCGCTCATATGTGGAATCTAAAAAACAAAAACAAAAACAAATAAACAAACAAACAAAAACAAAGCGTAAATATAGGACAGAAATAGACTCACAGACAGAGAATACAGACTTGTGGTTACCAGGTGGGTAGAGGGTGGGAAGGGATAGACTGGGATTTCAAAATTGTAGAATAATAAACAAGATTTCAAAATTGTAGAATAATAAACAAGATTACACTGTATAGCACAGGGAAATATAAACAAAATGTTATGATAACTCATAGAGAAAAAAATGTGACAATGAGTGTGTATATGTCCATGAATGACTGAAAAATTGTGCTGAACACTGGAATTTGACACAACATTGTAAAATGATTATAAACCAATAAAAAAAATGTAAAAAAAAACCAAACATCTTTATAGGCATACTTTAAATAGAGCATAAAAACATTACAAATAAAATATTTAATTTTATTAACTGAATTTGAA
This sequence comes from Camelus dromedarius, assembly GCF_036321535.1. Lineage (NCBI taxonomy): Eukaryota > Metazoa > Chordata > Mammalia > Artiodactyla > Camelidae > Camelus > Camelus dromedarius. The sequence goes on along the minus strand of NC_087465.1, from coordinate 16,603,595 downwards.
ATGGACTTGTGGAAAGGGGGTGAAACAGGAAATAGAAGAGCTTCACATATTTGTGAAAAAATGCTAGTACTAATATAGACAGATTATAAAAATGAAGACTTTATGGAAAGTAGGGGCAACTTTTAGATGGAAAAAATGTATAATTTAAGGTTGTTACAGTATAAATACGGGTATAGAATGTGTTAAATAAAGTAAGTAGAAGTGAGCATTAAAAGGGTTAGATTACCTATAAAAACTCTTGTTTTCTCTAAATGATATCAACAATTGATACAAATTTAGGAGAGGATGTGTGAAATCTGAACCTTGTAAATTTTGAATAGACTATGTAAAATATGTGGAGGTAGAAATTTTAATATTAAAAATAACTTTAAAAACAATTTGTAGGGTGAAAACTCTACTACTTTTTTATATAACTGCAATATATATATATATATATAAATATATATATTTAAATACTATTGAAATATTTAAACTTGAATATCTTACATATCTAAGTGGCATTAGATTCAAAAAGTTTTATGATAAAAAGTTCATTCCACTTTTCTGCCAATTATATGAATCTTATACATCAGCAAAGAGCTAAAAGGAATATCTGAAGTCATTTTGGTACAGAGTTTCTAATTCCTTCCTTTTATGAAGAGTTTATATTCCTGGTATTTGTTATTATAAAATCTTTAGCTTAGATTAAACATCCTGTTCCAACAAATTATTTGAGCATCTACTCTGTGCCAGATACCGTGCTAAAGTCCATATTTACTTTGAAAAAGGATATGAAGGACATTTTCTGAGGAGGGAACATAGTCTGAAACTTAAAGACACAACTTCTAGAGAGAGACTTTCTGGATTCAAATTCTAAGTCAGTTACCCTTTAGCCTATAACCTCACACTATTTATGTAACTATTCCAAACTTCAGTATCCAAATTCATGAAGAGAGAGTTTCTTCTTATGGTTGTTGTACTAATTTAGAGCACTAATCTAGACAAAATAAGCAGTGCATTGTCTGACATTGCAAATAACAGTGATATATAGAGAAAACCACCCACTTATTCACTAATGATGTCACAGTCTAACCAAATCTGATATTAATATTCATTCTAGAAGAAACTTGAAATAGGGAGCATGCCATCCATTGCTTTTGCAAGGATTCAGTCTATAACTTTCAATATAAATCTTCATAATAAATAGGCCACATTTATTTGAATGCAGTAATTCACATGTAGAGACTACAATCAACAAAATCTAAATCAGTGAAGACTTGGAGCAAAATTTGTTGAATATCACAAAAAGTTTGATTTATGTGTTTGAGGATACGGAGAAGAAAAGCCTCAGAAAAACAGGTCATCTTGAGACTCTGTTTTTCAAAATTTAAGTTATTCATTATTCATTTATTTATTAATTCAATACATACATATTTACTGTCTCCTATGTAATAGGTATTCTCTCAAGCATTGGGCGTACAAAGGAGAATATGTTAGAAAATAAGGGAACACGCCTTTTTTTTTTTTGGTCATATTCAGTCTAGCTAAAGATTATTTGCAAAGTATTTCTTTTATTTCCCCTAGAATTTACTTCTACTTCCTGATAAGACATGACTCTTTTCAGTGATGCATAAATTAAATATAGTATGCAGAAAGGGTGCTACTAAAATAAACAATTTTGTGTTTACAATTATATATTAAACCATACATAGATTTGTTGTTTTCTATGTATTGCAAATATTCTGTACATACACACAAATATTCTTTGCAAATGAATGAAAAAATGCTTGGCATTATTTATTATTACTGTTGAGGCTAGCTTTATGTCCATCAACAACTCCATGCATTTCATAGGGAATAAAGTAATAAAATTTTAGGTTAGACTATCATAGACATTAAACATCCTGAATAAAAACTAAACATATTCACAGATTTTATGTCACTGAGTCATAGAGATATTTTGAAAAAACAATTACTTTGAATGGTATCTCATTTGTACTCTGAGTGTAGATGACTTATTTAAGAAGTTCTGGCCCCGAAGCTTTGTAATTTACTAACATTTAGAGGAATTCAGGAAAATACGTACAAAGCACAAAAGAGAGAGAAGAGAGGTTGATCCTGTAGCCATAGCAATGTATTTGAGTGCTCTGAAAGGAAAAAGAGGGAATAAAGAAGAAAGCTGATCATTACCACTTAGTGTATGAGAAACAGAAGATTAAAGTCTGACGAGGTAGAGTAACTTAGGTCATTAAGGTTCACACATGTCATGCTCAGAATTTTAGACATTGTTGTATTCAAAATGATTGACACTTGTTGACATTTTTCAGCATGAGAGTGACATGATCATGTTTGAGTTTGAGTTCTAAAATAAGCACTTTCTTACTTGTGAGGAAGAAGGACCCCTGAGATACAATACTGAGAATGTGGAAACATTAAGAGGCTTGTAAAGCAAAGTAATCCATATGCAAAACAAAATTATGTTATAATGTTATCAAAAGCATTGTGCCATTTGCCATTAACTTTACATTATCTGGATAAAATAATTACTTAGATAAGATAAAAAATATATCTGTTGGATAATTCTGTGACACAGTCTCTTCTATTTGGAAAAAAAAAAGTGAGTAAACTAAGTTAAATTCTGTTTATTCCTAGCAGAATTTCTCTGAGCTTTAGAAGGTTAATGTGTACTATAAATTTCCAAAAGGGAGATATAAAATAATGTTTTCCAAATTTATTTGACCAGTGAAACATCTCCTCCTGTCTAAGAATCTTGAGTTTTTACTACCTCTAGCACAATTTAGAAAATGTGAAATTTCCAAGTCAATAGCGTGGAAGTCGTTGTTGAAGATGTATGCCATCACCATAATACAAGTCTATCTAAAAGAACTGACTAGACCTCGGAGTAGTAACTATCTCAAGAGCTGACTTACAAATTTATTTTCCATAAGATCTAAGGGGTTTTTTTCAGTTATGAATTAAAATATAATTCTTGCTTCAATAAAAGATCTTGTGTGCTTTTCAATTTCAATCAAGGAAAGAAAATTATAAGATGCAATCAATTTGTAATGAGCACAAGGTAATATTATCATAATGAAATGGTAATCTCAGTAGACTAGTAAAACAACAATTTGTTGGTGAGACTTCAGCACCATCTTGGACACAGGCACAATGATCTGAATGACTAGACAATCAGTTAAGTGGTTATAATATTCATGCAAAGGTACAAGGCAAGAGTTTCCCCTGTCACTGCTCCATTTTAATATTCTACTGAAAATATTAATACAATAAAACACGACAAAACAAGAAAAAGTGTACAGATTGGGGAGGAAAAAATAAATCTGTTTTTGGTCACAGATGACACAAAGTTTGTAGAAAATCTGAAAGAATTGACAAGAAAAACTTCTAGAACTAATAAGTGATTATAGAAGGATTGCAAAATACAAGGTTAATATGCAACAATCAGTTTCCCATCAATGAGCAGTGAACAAGTGGAATGTGAACTTAAAAACACCATATCTTTTACTTTATCACCCCCCAAAATGAAACACTTAGGTGTGAATCCAACAAAATATGAGAAAAGTTTAAAAATTGGTGGAAAAAAAAATCAAAGAAGAACTAAATAAATGTGAGTTAGTCTATGTTCTTAGATTGGAAGTTGTCAATATTGTCAAGATGTCAGTTCTTCCCAACTTGATTTATAGATTAAATGCAATTTTAATTTAAAAATCCCTGTGCATTATTTTGTAGATATCAACAAATGGATTCTAAAGTTTATATGGAGAAGCAAAAGAACCAGAACAGCCAATACAAAGTCAAAAGAGAAAAACAAAGATAGAAGACTGACACTATCCAACTTCAAGACTTAAAATAAATCTATAGTAATCAAGACAGTATGGTATTGATAGAAGAATAGGCAAATAGATCAATGAAACTGAAGAGAGCCCATAAATATACCCTCATAAATACAAAAAAGTGATCTTTCACCAAGAAGCAAAGGCAATACAATGGAGCAAAGGTAGTCTTTTGAACAAATGATGCTTGAACAACTGGGCATCCACATGCAAGTAATGAGTCTAGACAAAGACCTCATACACTTCACAGAAAAATAGCTCAAAGTGGATAAAAGACCTAAATGTAAAATGCAAAACTAAAAACTCCTAGAAGATAACATAGGACAAACCTAGATATCCTTGAGAAAGTTGATGTCTTTTTGATTTAACACCAAATGTACTGTCCATGAAAGAAATAATAGGTAAGCTGAATTCCCTTAAAATAAAAGACTTATATTCTGTGAAAGACATGTCAAGAGAATGAGAAGCCACGGAATGGGAAAAAATATTTATGAAAGAGTATAAAGTCTTTAACAAAACAGTGTAAGATGTCATTTGGATCTGTGTTATACTTAACCTTTAAACACTGAAAATAACTGTAACATTCAACCCAATAATGTAGAAGATAATAAAAGTAAGAGGGGCAAAAGGCAGGACTTTATAATTGAAAGTCAGAGAACCAATAGATTTGATAAATACATTACAATTTTGGGCTCCTGAGGAAAATTCAGGAAATATATAGCACTATATTATAAGAGCAAATTTTGTTTTAGTTAAATTAAAAAAAAAACTTTAAAAATACCAATTGAGAAAGAACATCATTTACAGAGGATATTAAATGAATTAAAAGAGAATTATTTTATAATATGGTGTTAACAAATATTAAAAAAAAAATTAAATGGAAGATTTTATGTATTACCCAAATATACTCCAGAAAGAGTTGAAACTTAAATTATCTGAAGGGACTAGCAGAAATAAAAACACATACTAAAGAATTATCATTGAATATTTTCTCTTATTAACACCGTTTATTTAGTATTTTTATGTCAGCTGGTGCAATTAAATAAGTGGACAAAATGATACATAAATATTAGGAAGAAATAGTTATATATGACTTGCATGAAAAAATAATTAAAATATTAGGACAATTTAAACTAATGGAAAGACATAAGACTGTTTATGGTTTTTATTATTGTTTATTGGTATTGTTAGAATTCTCCTTATTGAATTGCAAGAAATCTAGATCCATTAAGGCAATTAACTCATCTTTTCATTTATTAAAGCTGATAAGTGGGAACTCTTTCAAGACCATCACTTTTTTTCCATTCATATTTTTTTGTTAATTAAATACATATTATGTATATTTGACCTTATGAAAATTGAATTTAAAGATAAATGAAAATAAAAAGTAGAAAATAAAAGGTAGACTACCACTCCATAGGTAGAGATTCATTTATAATTGAATAAAAAATTAATATCATTTTAAAAAATGGTAAGAGCATAAACATGCTTTATTCATTTTTAGAAAAAAATGTAATTGGAAAAAAAAGCCACTATCTTTTCATAGTTGCTGATTCTCATCTTTCTCTCTGCAAGTGTTTGTATTATTTTCTATTCCAAAGCTTTCTAAAGTTTTGAAGTTTATGAAGCTACCTAAGCTCAGGTATTTGACAGTTTCTAGAACTAACTTCTAAATTTTTCAGTAGGGACTATATATTCTGTTATTAGGATTAGAAAAATCTGAATTCACAGTTAGGTCACAACAATAGGCAACAGTGATAAGCCACAGATAATTTTGTCAAAGAGTTAAGGATACTGAGAAGAAAAACATCCAGAAGTGATCGATGAATAGCCAACTGGGACCCACGTATACTGAATTCATGACCTTGAAATATTAAAGGGTGCAGTTTTCAATATGTCCTATAATATACTGATATGTAGGATTCTAAGATGATTCTTAAGCCCTCCTCTCCACCCCTTGTGCAGTTTCCTCCCCTTGAATCTGGGTAGAATCTGAGAGTTGTTTCAAACGAATAGAAGATTGAAAAGGTGACTGAGTTTAGCGCTTATAATTAGGTTGTATTATACAATTAAAGTGAAAGGATTTTTACATATATAATAAAGACCCCTCATAGTTGACTCTAAATTAATCAAGGAGAGACTGTCCTGCTAGCCTTGGAGAAGTAAGTGCCCATGCTGTGAGATGGCTTGTAGAGGAGACCGCATGTCAAGGACCTGAGGATGGTCTCTAGATTCTGAGAGCAGTCCCTGGCTGACAGCTAGCAAGAAAATCAGGACTTCAATCATTCAGCTACCTGGGAATAAATTCCACCAACAACTTAAGTAAGTTTAAAATTGGATTCTTCCCAGGTCAATCCTTCAAATAGGAACACAAGCCTGGCTGACACTTTGATAGCAGCCTTCTGAGGTTCTAAGCAGAGAACTTAGTTAAGCTTCGCCTGGACTTGATCTATGAAAACTGAGATAAGTATGTGAAGTTTTAAGGGGATAGGTGGGTGATAATTTTTTATAAGCCATTGATGCCAAATATATACAAATATATATATATATATTTTTTTCACTTCCAAGATGGAAAAATATAATTTACTTTTAGGAAGAGTTAAGTTGTCATTGATCAAGCTATTTGCTTCTTTCCTGAAAATGCTAAAATGTAATTGTCAACAGTAAAAATAAACATATTGACCCTGGAGTGGTAGATTAAGATGCTGCATTTATTACTGAGTTATGTCGCTTGGATGTATGATCACAAAAATGGAATTTTCTAACAATATTAATGTCATGAAGAAATGTTTATATTGTATCCATTTTATAAACCAGCATGAGGATTCTTCACAAAATGCATGCTTCAGAATGGAAAAGCAAAATCTTAAACTCTCTGGAGGCTGAAAAATGTTCTCGTGTTAGCTGTGGCTACATCCTAGTCCGTTTCGAATACACTAATTTTACTATTTCTTTTAACACTAAAACCATGCTAAAAAGCCCTGTTGGCACCTTCCAAATATTCTGTTTGGAAGACCGTTTGGAAATTTCATTTAGGGCAGTCTCTTTTTCAGTGATGGCTGCTCCTTTAGAGACGATTCCAAGTACCTTTCCCAGTCAGCATCGTGACTCCAAAAATAAAATATAAGTAGTAATAACTATCCACAGCTCTACCAAAATTGTTGTAGAAAGCAAACCTCTCTTTGGCCATGACTTTCCAGTTACAAAAGGACTAAATGTCATTCTCTCATTATTTTTCTCCCACATCCAGCAAATTGCTCAGAGAGGTTCATACTCCTTACATTGGTGGAGTCATCTGCCTGAAAGAAAATATCTGACACCCCATCCACTGCATAGACAGTTCTCTTCTGATATATAAGTTGCTGGTACTATGCACTGTCATTGTCCCACAGTACCACTTGGCGAAGGGATTTTTTGTCAATAACCAACAGACTTTGTTCACTGGACATGTTTATCATTTACTTCATTTACTTTGCACTAGCTTTATGAACTTCTCAGATATACTGTGTCAGTCTCTTTTGGTTACAAGAAATGCAACTTTGAAAGATGCTGCTGTAGTTTTGGCCTCTTCTTTACCATTTTGGACAATATTAATTTAATATAGGAAAGCATTTTGGAAGTATTCCATGATGTCTCAATCAGATTGCTACAAAGTGTGCTTTGAAGATGAAGATGCAACTAATTAACATTTTATGACAAAAACACACTGAACATAGGGGTAAACAGATTATTGGTTTCATAAAATATAGTATTTTGATACTAATTTGTACTTATTATTTTGTACTTTATTTCTTTTTCAGATACTTGTGGAAAAGAATTATAGTCTATGTTCATGGTAAAATCATTACAAAATTCACAGTCCATAGTTTTATTGAAGTCTGTTCTTATTTAAGCTTGCATTGTTAAGTTAGATGTTTATGATAGCATTTTTATCATTAATATTATGTATCAATTAATGACATTAGAGTCATTAACCCATTATTGTTAATGAGAACTATATTTTAACACAATAGTAACATTAAAAATAAATTTACAAAGCGTAACAATAGTGTGCAAATGATGTGAGAATAAGTTAACTGAGTACAATTGCATCTTGATAATTGTCTGTTAAAATAGAAAAATTGAATAATGCAAGTCTTATAGCACAATCACAACCTGGATGACTGAAATGATTGCTAAGGTGGTGCTGTTTCTGAGAACAGCTGCTTTTAAAGGCTTTGTATATATAATTTAACTATTACAGTAACATCATGAAGAAAGTATAATTATAATCCTTATTTTGTAGTTTAAAGAATGAAAGCAAGCAGAGATTGAAGGAATTTCCAACATCGCATGGTTTAAGGGGCAAAGTCAGATTTTAGTCCAGGCATCTGTTATATTACCTTCTTCCACAATTAAACTTAGAAAATTATTCTACAAAAATATTAACTTCTTTAGAGTTGTATCGCAGAAAATATAATAATTGAAGGAAATAAGCATTTCTGTAATCTGCTATAAGATTGGCCAGTGATCAAAAACAATCTTTCCTTTTTGAAGAAAAAATAATGCAAATAGGGAAAATCAGAATGAATGGTTCAGCTGAAGAAATGGCTTTGGGAAGAATGCAATCAGTGATGAAAACCTCAAATCAATTACTCATTAAATGACATGTATTTGTTTCACAATTTTACGAGCCTGGCAGGCAAGAATACACATTTTATTCAAAGATTCCCTGACCGAACAGTGTAAAATGCACTCCTCTGCTCCAATTTCTCTTTGTGTGTCCATTACTCTGTTTCATTTTCTCCAGTGGATTTCACAGTGTTTGAAATGACATTATTTATGTATTTACTTATATTCAGTAGTTCTCCGTCTCTCCAGAATGGGGCGTCTACAAAGACAAAGATACTGTCTATCTTGGATGCTGGCTGAATCCTCATTCCTAGAGCATTCTTTAACACGTAGGTGAGATCCAATACTTCTATATTAAAAGAATAACTATTAAGTGAAAAATAAAATACCTTACTCCTTGAACTGGTGTCACATGCATTTTTAATGCTTATAACTTTGTAACTACATGTCACAAAGCACTTATTCATAAGTATAGTATAAGTCTTGTGTTATCTTAAGGTACCTATAAATGTAATTTTAGCCAGTAGCTCTACTGTTATATATTTCATAAGTTGATGACAGCTTGATTACTGTGACCTTTTATATGGAAAAATAAGAAAAAGTAAGTATTGTAAAAATCCGAATTCGTTAGAGCAAGAAGACTCTTAGTTCTGAACGAGAACCCTTTTTGTGTTTTTAAAATGTTACTCAAGGATAATTTTTAAAAATTTTTTAAGTATCAAATAGGGAAAAAAAGTCAAGAATTCAAATCTCGATTCCATCTCCCTTATTAGCTTTCTGATATAAATGCAAAACTCATGGACTACTTCTCTGAAGTTAAAAAAAAATCACTCAAATATTTTAAACGAAGTATTTTCACTCTGTAATAGGCCAACATAGGGTTTCTTAAAGCTTCAGCAAAAGTTATTAGCAAGTAGAAGAATTTCAGACACACAATATCAAATTGATGGTTTTCTTTAGATGAGGTAGTTAATGCAAATGAGATCATAGCTTGAACAAGCTTTGGGGAATGAACGGGCTGTCCAAGAGAGTCAACAAAAGTGAGTCTCCGGCAATAGGAAAGGTTTCAATTTTGCCATTTTCTAAACACAGAAAAATGTATCCCTCCAATTCAGAATATTGAATGTCTTATGGAAAGCGAAAGGTCATTTGTAACTGTCCAAAGGATTGATGGAGTTGAGATACCTCCTTGACCTTCACCCTGCACTCATAAAGAACAGTTTCAGATGACAGAGCATCAGGCAAGTTTTCAGAAAATGTCTTTTCTTCTTTCATATTGCATAGCAAGATGGTTACCTGATATTTTCTTTCATAATTGTATGTCAAGATTTAATTACCTCGTGTCGTTCCTCATTAAAAGTTGACTGCCATCTAATGCTGCTGAGCAATGTCTGTGATTTGGACTAATTCAGACAGTTCTATCTGCTTTTATGCCATTGTTTTCCATCTCAGTTTGTACAATAATTGCTTTGAAGGCCTCACAAACCATGTCAAGGTCATCCTTTACAAATTCTAACCATTACACCCCCAACATATGTATACACCAATTAATAATGGTGGATTAAGGATACAAATTATTAAAAACACTTACTTCATTATAACTCAGGGATTTCTTTTTATCCTTATGACTTAATTTAAAAAAAACTAATATAAACTTTAATGCAGCTATTAAGAATACAATAAAAGTGTGATACATCACTATACTAATAGCTATTAAATTACTGTGTGTGTGTGTGTGTGTGTGTATGTATGTTTACCACATTTGTCACTGGTGAGATCTCTATGACTGAGAGTGGCTTTAGGATCTCTAATCTTGCATGGGACTTGCATGATCGAAAACATAACAATATTGTGCAATACTTTCTAGGCAAAATGATGCCACTGACACACTATGGGGAGAGCGTGTGCTTCCAGCTGTTTTACTCATAATAATGATGGATTTGAGCAGATCCTACTGCCACTGTTGTCATCTAAGCTCCCTTTAAATTTTAGCTTTTACAAGGCAGCAGCCTAACTTCTCCACGTTAACAGTGTTAACCAACTTAAATTTGCAATTTGTATTTCTCATAGAATAAAGTGAATGATAAAGAAAAGAGCCCAAAAAATTCCAGAAATAATGAGAGCATGCAAAAATGGAAGGCAATTAGAACCCCAGGTTCAAAAAACAAAGATGTTAAAATAAAAGAAATGAATGACAGTTCTTAGCTTTGAAATATTAAATAGTCTTAATAATGCAAACATATTTGTTGATTTCCAGCTATTTGAATGAACCTATAAACTTAGCACAAAAGTAATTATGGTGACAAACAGATGTTGAAAATATAAAAGTAAATGCAAATATGGTTAAATTCTGTTGCTTTAGCAATGAGGGAAATAGATAGTATTATCTTCATACTCCAAACTTAAGAATGAAAAGACAATGTCTATGGTTGAAGAAATATGAAATGGCTGCTTATATGTAATTTATTTAAATTACAATTTTTCCCAACTGAGAGATTAAAAAAATGCAAAAAGTGTATTGGAAGGAATAGGAGAGGAAAGGGGAATTGGAGACAATAAATTAAATCTGTATTTACCTTATCAGGGTGCCAACTGATTAAAATATAAAGTTATTACATTTAAAAGTAGCTCTAATTAGGCTGTTCAAAGTCAAGGCACTGGGGATAATCACTTCTTCCCAAAATAAAAGGTTTCTTATAACAGTTAAAAAAGTAAAAATAAAAGTAGATCTATAGAAACAACTTAGAAGAATTAAAATATTAAATACAGTTTATCATCTTCTCCATTTTTAAGTGTGTACTTGCATAACTTTCAATTATTTTCTCCTTTATGTCAGTCCCTTGCTGCTGGAGTTGTGTTTATTCACAAACGTATTCCTGGCATCCAGCATCGGGCAGTGCCTGACACTTACTCAGTGTTTGAAAAATATTTGTTGAATGGCTAAATCCTTACATGCTTGTTTCCTTTCAATCATGAAGGCAAGAAATGTGTGCTTAGCAACCATCAATGACTGACACAAACTGCTTCTCAAAAAATATTTGTGAAATCATTTATTCATTCAATACATATGTTAACTATTTATAACATTCCAAACATGAAACTTAGCCCCGTGGCCATATCTATGAACAAGACCAACAGAATCCTTGCCTCTTGAAGGTTAAGCCCTTGTAGATTGACAGGATGGATAAATCAATCAATCAATCAATCAATCAATCAATTAATTAACTATTATCTTAGGTTCTACGGAAAAATAACAGTGATATGAGAGGGAATAACTGGACAGAACTTGGTTCGTGGCACTGTATGGGCCGGCTTGGGCTAATACACCAAAGTGCATCAAATATCTATTTCTCACAGTTCTAGAGCCTGGGAAGTTCAAGATAAAGAGCAGCACAGCCTGTGTCTGATGAGGACCCGCTTCCTGGTTTGTATACGGCTACCTTCTCACCGTAGGAGCACATGGCTGAGGGAGAATATGCTCTCTTCTCTTGCTAATAAGGCCACTAGTGCTGTAGTGGGGTCCCCACCCTCACGACCTATGTACCTCTCAAAGGCTTCAACGTAGGAATTTTTCAGGGGATGCAAGCATTCAGTATACAGCCGGCACTCAGTTAGTATCTGTTGGAAGATGAAGAATGGTTACACGCACCATGGAGAAGGAAGGGTCCTCTGAGGAGATAAAATTTAAGCTCAGAAGCCAGCCATGCAGAGAGTTAGTAAAACAGGATGCAGGCAGAGAAAAGGTGTAAGTTTATAGGTTCTCAGATGGAAAATAATTGAATCTGTGCAAGCAATATGAAGGGAGCCAGTGAAGCTGAATTCAGATGGTCTAATATGCATCTGGGGAACTAGGTGACAATTAGATGACCCGTGGCCCCCAGGCCACCAAGGAGAGGACAGAAGTCACTGCCAGTGCACTGGTAACTGTAGGAGGGTTTAGAGTGCATGATAATCTGACTTGTTTGTTTGTTCAAAGATTGCTCTGACTTCCTTGTTCCATGCAAAGTGTAAGAGGCCAGAAGCTGAAGCAGAGAATATTGTATTTAGGAAGCTGTTATACAGTATCTTGATTAAAGATGATGGTACTTGTCTGAGGTGGTAGAATTTGAGAAGGAAAGGAGAGCTATCTGTTGGAAGTTTAGAACCAGCAGAATTTGGTCAAGGATTACCTGTTAGTCTTCAGCAAAAGGCAGGAGTTAAGTCTGACTTCTGCCCCAAATCTCTGCTTATCCTGTACCTTCCTCCTCCTGCTACAAGGCATTGGCTATGCTATGAGTACCATACATGACAACAAAAAGTTTATGAACTAAAACAGTTGGGATTGGAACACAGCCTGGTCATGTAAAATAAACACTGAAGAGAAAGTAATGTCTCTTTTAACTTACATCTTTTGTATTGACTATTGTGTTTGTTGTGTAGCTTGTGGGCAGGTTTCGTAAAGCAATGACTATGCTAAATAAGAGAAATGCCCAAGTAGAAAATGGTGATTAAATGATTGATTTTCATTTGGGTCTTCATACTTATTTATAGCATATAGATTAAACTCAAATGTATTTGCATTTTAAAAACATTTCTAGTGTTCGGTTCTCCTTCACAGAGAGTATGTTATTTGATGAGTGTATCTGCTCTAACATTCCAGGATAAATAAAATAAAATTAATTTTATACACGTGGAAACTGAAGCTTAGCACAACTGAGTTACTTGCTGGTAAATGATAAAGATAGTATGAGTCTAAGGTCTTCAATTTTAAATCACTGTTTATTCCACTCTCCTGTGGTCCTTCTATGTTTACGCAGGCTGAGAGCAGCACGTTGCAGTAGAAAGCCCATTGAGCTGGTTTGTAGGAAATCTTTCTGGGCATGGCCCTCACAACTAGCTTAATAACTAGTTAAAGAGGTCATAGACAGCTAGTTAAAAGGAAATAATCATTTAACCTGTCTGAAGTTTAGTTGCCAAATCTGCAATGTTAGGAAGTAAGAACTGATGAGCTTCAAGATCACCTGCAAAGCGAACAATTTAATGTTCAATCTAAGTACCATCTGAGAGTAACCCAAACTGCTGTCTCTTCACATTGTGCTCCCTCCATGTATATCATTCTTTGCTCCTCATTTTTTGTTCATCTACTTCAATATTTTTATTTATATAGACTTATTAGGAATCTACTGATCCTCCAAAAGCACCAAAATACTTCTGATACAATAAACAAATTTATTTTCACAATTGATGATCCTTGGGTGCCGATGATGTGTGTTACAAAAGCTTTACGCAAAGAACTGCCAATACATGGATGAAGAGAAAACGTGTAGGCACATTTTCTGTCTTCATGTCTCCAGTCTAGTGAGGTAAACATCTTCTGAAGCTCTTTACAAACAGCAAGACTTGACACAAATCAAGAGTTTTTATCACGCCGACACTACGTTTCAAACAGTGCAGTTCAATGTATAAATGAAACCAAATTACCCAAATTTCTTTTGTTTTCATTTTCTCCCCTTCTGTATCTACAAAAAGGCTAAGATAGGTTGGAATGGACATGTAGGTGTATATCTTTTCCCGCATATAGGACACTATGATTTTGAAATAGTTTCTGGTGGGTGAATTCAGTCCAGGGAATGGATATTTGTGGCTTTAATTCAGAAGGAGATCACAGAAGGTATGGACTGCAGGAGGACTAACTCTATAGTAAGATAGGAAATCAGTAAGTACGGTGAATTTTTCACAATCTGAAAAAGGAATGATCTAATCAAAACCAACCTACTGCCTATTATTATAGAATTTGGAAAACAAATTTGGTGCACATAGATGTCTAGGCTAAAACAAAACTAAGATCTGAGTGTTGTAGATTCAGAGTTTAACGGTAGAGTAACGTGGATAATACGTACAAGGTTTAAAACTGTAGTAAAGACAAGATGGGGGATAGTAAATAAACAAAAAGAGGAGAAAGGGCAGGAAACAGGAAGGGAATAAACAAGAAGGAGAAGGCTGCAGGTTGTGGAGGAGAGACGGAAATTCAGTTATAGCATTTGCAGAAATGCCTCTCACCCTGTGCACTAAAACTGTTTGCCACAGTTTGCAGATGTTTTAAGCAAGTGCAAATTTATACGTGTTCTGTTAAATCAAATGTCATCAGTTTATCACAGTTGCTGATGAGAGCTGTGATTATTCTGTAATTACTTGACAAGTTTAATTACTAAGTATCAGTAGTTCATTTGAAAGTGTCCTGTTATTTGTGCGTTGGTAATAATTTGTTTGTAGTTACCTAATCTTGATCATTTTATCTGATGTAAAGCTGTGAGTTGCATTAACGGTATATATGCATGTTTAAAGTCATAGAAATGTGTGCCTCAGTTGAATTTTATATTGATGTAATAATACACATGAGTATAAAATCAACCACCTATATGCTTACGGGCAAAAGTGTACTTACTACGGAAAATATTGTTGGCTTGATCTATATGGGCCAATATTGGTAATAGATATTTGTCATTTTCAAGAAAATGATTGAATCAAATGTAGAATCGAAACTGAAGGCATAGTAAATGTTGATGACGACAGGAAATAGCAGGCCAATACTGCTCAAAATCGTCATCATCACCATCTTAAAAAAGGATTTGGGAAAATGGAGTCAGCATGAAGAATGGCCAAGTTAATGTCCACTTGCACTGACAGCGCACTGTCCAGATTTACCAGCATCTGGTATAAGTAAGGTGTACTGCTCTATATATTCTTTTGTAAACATTATGATTTAACTTGTAAATTTATCTACACTGGTTCTAAAATTACTGCAATTCCCACATTGTTTAGAATGTTCAGTCCCTGAGATAAACAAACCTGGAGCACAAATTCAGCACACACTGAAGTTTTTTCTCTTCTGGATGAAAACAGTTAGGTTTGTTTCCCATCCCCAACCCCAAGCCCTGTTTATCATGGGGAATTTCCCACAGCCAGAGCCAAATGTTTTAATTTATAGAATGTTCTGTGTTTTGCCATTGGCAATGAAATCACAACTAATAAGTTCCACAGACTGCAACAAAGCCCTAGAGAAAACTACATGCTGTCTGTCAAGCATATAATTTTAAGTTTTAATAATGCATAATATGTTTAAACAGCTTATCAAAGCGCATCTCTTTTTCAAAAGAAAGAAGAAGAAAATAAAAGGAGATGCTTAAAGTCATTCCTACAGGCACTGCTTTTTAAATCAACTATTATTAATTGCTTTACAATTGAAAATGTTGCCATTTAAAACAACTGATTCATCTACATGTTCATTTAATTTAGGTCTGCGTTATCAAAAATGTTAACCATGCCATGGTTTTAATAATCATGAAAGGACTATATTTACCTCAGAAGAGAAATTTGCCAAATAGATTTAACTTGGTGGGTGTCCTTGTTTACAAAACATTGAAAAGTTTGGCATTTTGAATATTCATTCTATCTTAAATGCTGTGAAAGTGGGAGTTTTTAAAATTTTTTGAATATTTTTCATAAAATATAACCATACTCTGCTTTGTAGTGTTATAGGGACAGAGAGGAAAGATAGTATTTTGTAATGGCTTATCTCTGTGATCTTGAATGAGAACCAGGAATGTTTTTTCACCACTAATACTGCCAGCTCACGTATCATTCACTGCCAAATAGTCTGTGTATATGAATTGATCTGATGGGGCAAGGAAGAATTCCTATTCCACATAAAATCCACTGGGAAATAGCTAGGCAGTAACTACAGGTCCTGTGTTCCCCAGATACCTGTATTAGTAAGAATCCTGACCACTGAACTCATATGCATTAATGATTTGTAAATCGCATATGTTTCTACATGTAAATATTTTTTCATGATCTCACATGGGACTTCTTGGACCTTCAGGCTGTTAAACGTCTAGAAAGCTAAGTGGAAAAGTTAGGTAGTATTTAAATCATGCAGGGTTTGGGAAGAAAGGAACATGATCAAATGAAATAAAGAAGGGAAAATATTTGTCAGGATTTACCCAATAAGGCCACTCATATGACATAAGAGAAGGGAAGAAGAAAGAAGGAGGAATGGCTTTCTTTTTCTCCAATCCTTCACTCTTTTTATCCTCCTTATACTTTAAAAATATCATAAGAAATGCATGGATGTGAGAAATGGAACATGAAAAGGATGGAATTAGAAAATGAATTATCTCAACTTTGCATTTTTAAAAAATGCAAATATATTTAGGGCATGGGCTTCCATAATTTGGATCAAATTTATTAGTTGAATTTCCTTTTTGGATACAGTGGAAAAATAATGAGGCAGGGGGAAGTAATGAGCAATGACATGCTAGATCACAGGAATTGTGACTTTCGTGCAAAACTGTATTTCCAGGGTTAGAAGCACTAGGACCAGTAGACAGAGGCTTGAGCTAAATATTACCTAAAGGACTTAAAAAAAAATCACCTATGAAGAAACTCATTGTGAAAATTTCAATTTACGATAATGAACAAATGAACAATACGTACCATGAAGTTGGGGGGGACTCTGACAAATCCTGGCTGAACTACTTATTAACAGACTTTGGACGTGGCTACTTCAAGTCTCTACAGTTGGTGTCCTCATCTATAACATGAAGATATGTATCCTTACTTCAGAGAGTTTTGAAAATTAAAGATAATGTTTATAAAATAATGTGCGTAGAAGAAGCACTTTCAGCTTATAGGCAAGACTCTGTGTAAAGCAGTTGTTATTATTGTGAACGCAGTATCACAAACGTTTTTTGTTTTCCTCCACCGTTGTCCAGCAGTTATCCACGTTACCAAGACCTCCACTCTGTAGTGGATCGCTCGGCCTGTCTTACTCATGGGGCTTATATTCCTAATTCTTTGAGTCATATAAAAACTTAACCTTCTATTCCCCATCCCTTCCTGGCCTCGCCTATATCTTGCTCTAGTTACCTAATTTATAGCCTGTGATACTGTTAATGAGTTATAAGATTTATACAGATCTTACATAGAATGTGTACCCAATGTGTGTTGATTGATGTGTGAATTTCCCAGGAAATGTTATTTGAATTAGAAATTTGAAATAGCTGGAAGAGATATACACATGGTCAGTCAAATCTTCCTGGTGCTCTTCAAATACAAGTAATGTAGTGCGATCGGTTGTTGGCTGCAGGGATCTTGAGTGTCAGGGTTAACGGTGCCTCCAGAATAGGACATGTGTTGGGAGTATGTGAGGGCTCTAGCAGTGTGATGTCAGGGGTGGGGAGTACACTGACTCTTAACAACTACACAAACCATGTTATAATAGTATTAAATTAAAAAATGAGGAAAAGAAAAAAAAAAGTGCTACTCATAATTCCCACCAAAAACAAAATATTTTCATCTCTTGCTTATTTTCTCCCAAAGTTAGACCGGGGAACCCTCCTACACTGCTGGTGGGAATGTAGTTTGGTGCAGCCATTATGGAAAACAGTATGGAGATTCCTCAAAAAACTAAACATAGACTTACTATATGATCCAGCAGTCCCACTTCTGGGTATATATCCAGAGGGAAGGCTAATGTGAAAAGATACATGCACCCCAATATTCATACCATCCCTATATATAATAACCAAGATGTGGAAGCAACCTAAATGTTCATTGACAGATGACTGGATGAAGAAGTTGTGGTATATTTATACAATGGAATACTACTCTGCCATAAAAAGAATAAAATAATGCCATTTGCAGCAACATGGATGGACCTAGAGATCATTCTAAGTGAAGTGAGCCAGAAAGAGAAAGAAAAATAACATATGACATCACTCATATGTGGAATCTGGAAAAAAAAAAAAAGGATGCTATGAACTCATCTACAGAACAGAAACAGACTCTCAGACTTCGTAAACAATCTTATGGTTACTGGGGAAAGAGGGTGGGAGGGGATAAATTTGGGAGTTTGATATTTACAAATGTTAGCCAATATATATATAAATAGATTTTTTAAAACTTTCTTTTGTATAGCACAGGGAACTATTCTCAGTATCTTGTAATAACTTTTAATGGAAAAAATATGAAAACAAATATATGTATGTATAAGTAAGACTGGGATATTGAGCTGTACATCAGAAACTGACACATTGTAACTGACTGTACTTCAAAAAACAAAAAAAACTTTAGGCTGAAGATGACTGTCACTGAGAGACAGCTTTCTCTGAGTGGGAGGATGTGGTCTTATATATTCACTTAAGTGTAAATCTAGTCAGTAGAGAAGCTACATGGATCAAACACTCTGGTTTAGACTGGCTTTATGTACAGCCCTCTCTGCATATTTTGCCTCAGGTAGGCAAAAATGGCTGGAAAACAGAACCCGTTTATACATACAACTATTACTGACTGATGGCAAAAAGATGGACAGTAGATCATGTCTCTGGACGGCTAGGTACTGACCTGTTCTAGATTAATAGTAGTTATGTTTCAGTATTGTAGTACCAGAAAGGAAAAGGCATTTTAGCATACTAGGACATAGGTGTGGTAAAAAACTAAGCACATTTAATTTAAACTAAATATAAAAAATACATATATTTAATGTAAATATATAATGTTTATATAACATATAAAATATTTAAAATGTCTTTAAATATTTTATAAAATATCTGATGACTTCAGTAAGCCTATAATATCAATCAAAAATAGGAAATAGGAAAATACTTTTCTAAACTTTTATATTAGTTTTTTAAATTCAATCAGCACACTTTACTTGTGGATTCTTTCACAGAAAATCAGTTTGCAATTTACTCTCATTTCCTTAAAAATGTCAGAAAAAGATTTTGCAATCGTAAAAAAATCAGTCATTTTTAATAGATGGGAAATCTTTTTGGCCAGCAGATAGGAGTATATTAAAGTGACTTATTATGAGAAAATAAAGATGTCAAAGTGCTTCTGAAATCATCCATTGGAATCATCTGAGTGCCTTGTGATGCTTTGCTTTGCAAATTGTCCCCTCAGTCTGCAAATCCAATCTTCTCTTCTGCTCAGTAGTAAATATCCTTCCTAACATTAATTCCTTCCGTTATATTTGAGATTTTTTTACAACACAAAATAGCAATCAGTAAGTGTGTTTTAATCTGCCATTTGCAGGGCAACCCATCCCTTCACTGTCTTGTGGCTTGAACTTCAACATCACTGTCTCCTTGGGCAGCATCATGCATGTCATGCCTTCATGATAGGCTATTCATTATTCATATGCTACAGCGGCATGCTTTTTAAAATATTGATTAGCAATTTAAAAGTCACTTTTTGAATTATTCTATTGTTGAGCCATCTTACATGTCTAGACTCCTGGATACATGCTGTTCTGCTGTGTAACAGACTAATCTTACAAAGCACTGGTTCTGGAGTCAGGTGTAAACTGGAATCCAAGCTGGTTGATGCTATCATTTGCTAACAGTAATCTTGAGTGTTATGTATTCCCTCAAATCTTCAGTTCCTTACATGTCAGTTGCCGTTATAATCACCATCCATATGGTTACTGAGAAAGTTAGATGATGTACATAGAAGCACTCAGTAAATACCAGGTTCACAGTGATTTAGGTCAGGTACTGACTTATCCATTAAATTGATAAGAAAAATAGGACATTCTAGGACAATTCTAAACTTTTGGCTCTCTGAGTTTAGAAAAGAACTTATAAGATAGATTTAGTTAAATACTTTCTAACTTTGCTCCAATTTCCAAATCATTCCTCAAAATCATCCAAGGAAGCATAATTATTGCTAACGTATGGACCTCTGCTGTCTATTGTTAATATTAACCCAGATAACATTTCATCTCAATTATATGTTCTGAATGTAAAGGAGGATTTTTGCATTTTGGGGAGAATCTGGTCTCTGTGCAAATTATGCTTTTCACTTGTCCCAAAGCAAAAATAAAGATATTGAGACTCTGTCAGTGATGTTACTATTACAAAAATACATTTTATAAAGAATATCTCAGCATTAAAATAATTAACGCTCCACATACTGGTCTAATCATTTAAGATAATATTCATAAACAGCAAATGCCTAGTGAGCACAAGACTGTGTGTTTTCTTTTAATTTCACTGTAATGATATTTACTTCTTAAGAGTCTTTATTGTAGAAATATGGAGTTGGATTTGTTTGCCTCCAACTGAATATAAAAATGACAAAAAATTTCCATTAAGTAGTGAAAACACAAAATCTTGTGTTCAATTTCTCAATTTTTGCTAACCACTTTAAAAATGTGTATGGCCCAACGTGGCACAAGCCATAACTGCACAGAATTTTAGTAAGGCTTATTTCAAACCGCAGCCAAGGAAAATAAACTTTGTTTTTTAATGAAAGTTGCTACTATTAGTTTACTATTATTAATAGCAATGATCTGCTGGTAAAAGGGGACAGTTGATTTTTAGTAAATTTTACCTTTCTGTTCAAATTTCACAGGTATTCATATTGTTAT
Organism: Camelus dromedarius; assembly: GCF_036321535.1. Lineage (NCBI taxonomy): Eukaryota > Metazoa > Chordata > Mammalia > Artiodactyla > Camelidae > Camelus > Camelus dromedarius. The sequence goes on along the minus strand of NC_087465.1, from coordinate 16,582,745 downwards.
GACAAGTTAAGATTTTCATTAAAAAAAAGTAACTTATCAGTGGCTTTGTTACTGTTGTGGAATGCTTGGATATTTTATGTGTTTACATTGTGTAGCTGCATGATAAAGATGCAATCAGTCCTGAGGAGAGTCAAGTGTATTCCATTACTTTGAGGACATATTTGCTGAATTCTGTCATGACAATAAATTTAAACTTGCTTAATCATTTTGGTCAGTTTTAACCTTCACTATTTTCAGAGATGCCTGGTGTTTTAAAAATAAAACTTTACAAAGATAAACATACAAATATCAGGGCTTATTTTTAGAACTAAATTTTGGTACCATATGTATAAAGGACGGCACTCTTGAATTTGTGTGGGAACTAAGAGAGTATCTCCCTCTCTCTTTCTCTCTCTCTTTCTCTCTCCACACTCTACACACACAAGTTTCATCTTTAAAAAAATTTTTGGATAATATCAAATAAAATAGAAAACAAAAAAGGAAACATAAAATAATCACACAGCAAAATCAACCTGTTAAAATTTTCTATCATTTTCTCCAGTTTTCATTTCGATGCATGCGTCATCTTGATTGGGTTCAACTTGTCACCAGTGAAAGTAATACTGCAATGAATTTTGAGTGAAATGTTTATTATTTTTTTAGTGTGATCATGAAATAAAAATCTCAGAAATCAGATGAGTAGATTTCAGTTCATTAATAATTCTACAGTTTAAAACATTTACTGTGTTGTTCATGTCTGTAATTGTAAAACAGTTTACTTTGTCTTGAATGATGTAATTACATAGATGGAGGCTATCTTGATCCCCAACATAATTGTTGAAAAGAACATATAATAAAACCCTCCACAATATGACATTTTTTAAATCGTAAGGGAGTAAATATGGTAAACAAAATTTGCAATCTCAGCAGGAAATCTGAATGAGGCACTGTTGGGTGAAGAAAATCAAGAAGACAAACAAGGAACTTGGATACTGAAAATCTGATAGGGGGTCAATGATTTCTTATTCTCTGTGCCAAACTAACAATTTATAAGAATAACATCAATCACTTTTCACTGCTAATTAAGTGTTTGACCTACCAGGAATGTCACTTAGATTTTTTTTAAGCGCTTTCAATATTGCATCCAATGAATAAAGCATTTAGGGTCTAATTTTTTTCTTCATCACCACTGGATATTCAAGCTAGACTCTGTAGACATCCAACTCCAGAGTGATGCTAACCCTTTCAAGAAATAAAACCTACCAAACAAAAACTAATACCCTAGAGGCATTTATTAGTATCAAATGGCAAGATTAATGAATCTTATAACACAATCAGTCTACTAGTGTTTAAACATTACTTGATATAAAATAGGTTCACTGAGCTAGATTTATGAAGAAAATTGATGATAGAAGAATACCTAATAAGATTTTGATAGCAAGCTGAAGCCAAGGAAGCAGGGCAGTCAGGAAAAAATGTTATAAGAACTTGCTGAAATACAACTTCAAGCAATACATCATTCCTGGAGGGCTCTGGGTAGCAATGGCACTGGGGAGATGGAGATGGTTATAACAATAAGAGACCCATTAGATTTTTAGAGCTCTTTGGCTAGAAGCACCAGCCAAAAAAAGAAAAAAAGAAAAAAATTCTGTTTGCACAATTCACAGAACTTGAAGGATGGGCAGTGATAATTAGTACTGCTGATAATGCTTTTCCAGGACCTCCACATTTGGATTAAACTGACAAGTGAATTATGAACACTCTAGGGAAGTGTGAAAAAGAACTATTATTTGTTGATTACCAAGCACTTCAAGGCACTCAAAATAAATTATTTAATTTGGACCCATTTTAAATTCTGGCAATATTATCTACATTTTATAGTGGAGAAATGTAAGCTTGGAGAAGTTAAATAATTTGCCTAAAGGCATGTAACTAATGTGAGAAAACAGATTCTGATTAACCCCAAAGCCGAAGCTTCTAGCCCTAAAACCTTACCCTATATTGTGTTCATATAAGATTAATACTAAGAGAAGAAGAACTGATACATGGTTTAATATGATATACTGTTGTTATACACGGTCCAATATAATGGCTCATCTCTTTGCAGTTGGTGCTTTTGTTTAATTCCTGACTAAATGTTTAATTAAGCATCTTGCGTTTGCCCTTACCAGTCTTCTATTTTTACAATCTATCATTTGAAAGACATTTGATGAAAAAAGAAGAAACCATGTAAGCAAACTATTGCCTACTTAGGAATACATTAAAATGACAAATTTACATTAAATTATATTTAAATTGCGGCAAGATGTTCTATAGAGAGCCATATATTAAGTGTGATTGTTTGGCTAACTTTTAACTTTTATAAAATATCTATGTCTATAAGATTAAATGAGTTGTTGGTCATAAGGATTCATTCTGAGACTTTACCACTGGAAATCTGAATCACTGGAGATCTATGCGTGGCACTCACTGGAAGGTATACTACTAACCACATATGATGGTTGGAAGATTTCAAACAATGCCTATAATGTAGGCTTCATTTTCAGACAACTAAACGTAACTGCCTAAATTTCCATCATTCAGGCTCTATTGATCTAATATTTTAGGGAGCATTTTTTCTTTAAAAGTAGGCTGAAATACACCTTTAAAATACAGTGAAAGGTTTAGCATCTAACAATGATTTGACATTTAAAAATGGTACCTTAGAAATAAAGTGAAATAATTTAATCAACTCTTTACTCAACCTGACACTAAAGCTCAAAATCCAAATCAAAGTCAGAGCTTCCTGCCAATACTGTTCAGGAAAACCATCAGTGACCGGAAGGTGGACTGAAACTTCAAGGAGAATCTATCTTAATAGGGAATAATCAGTTCAAAGGGAAGAACAGGAGGAGCAAATCTGTTTTGTTCTGTGAAACTACATCCCTCTACCTGCCTCAGGAAAAGTAAAGGTACAGAGGCCTGGCTTTTTACGACAAAATTAATGTATTAAATAAATCAAATTTGCTGAAAATGTGGTCATTGTTATTATGCTTTGCAAAATTGCCTTGCAGGAAACCCTCAAATTCAAATGAACCGTATTCCAAATCTGTACTTGGAAATCAATTGTCAGGAATTGAGACCTTTCCTTCCTTCCTTCCTCACTCCAAAGACAGTATAATATGCTATTTGTATGTGAGGGGGCCAGGGCAGGAGGTAAAGCACATTTCTCTTTTCAGAGAGATACTTTTGTTGATGTTTTTAGATTTACCTACTAGACATTATTTTATTCCCAATATTTACTGGGGAAGCGGTGGGGAGAGGAGGTAAACCGGTAGAAAGAGGTATTTTAGAAGCAAGACAATCTCTCTGAACTGTGCCACAGAAAGTTGCAGTTCTATATTTTTTTGTGTGAGTATGTATGAAAGATTATAAATCTAGATTATAATCTCAAGGAGGCATGGCTCATGTCTCCATTGATTTCCTGTTGAAATTTCAGTGAAAAACACAGCACCTTGCATGCAATAAATGTTCAACAAACATTTAATGCACTAAAGAATGAAGGAACTATGGACAAGACAGGAAATTAGAGAAGCTGAATTCAGTTCCCCTATCATAGGCTTCTGAGGACCCTAGCTAGACCTTGGAATCTCCCATACCCACAAAAGGGAGTTGCACATCAGGGAAGCAGTTCTAACCTCATCATCCGAGCACCACATTGAATTAGAATACAGAAATAAGGAGACACAGTAGCAAACAGGCATCACTGGCCTCTAGATTACCAGGTTAGCATCAGTGGCCCCAGTCTGAAAGTACAAATTACGTGCTTTATATATGTGTGTACACATATGTGTGTCACTAAATGAAAGGTTCTCAGAGGGAAATACCACTTAATTGCATGATTTTCAAACTTTTTAACCCATTAGTGATTTTTGAAATACATGTAATAAGCTGTAGCCAGAATTTTAAAAATAAGACAGTCTAGACCAGAATGAAATAGAAATAAATGGAATGAAAAAGGAAAGTAAATATCTGAATGCATTAGCTAAAATTAAAAAATCTCATTCTCTTACATTGTGCAACATTCTGATATTCCCAGCAGAGGACCACAAGTTCTCTCTCTCTCTCATTTTATTTTGTTTTGTTTGGTGTTTCTAGTAAATCTGGAATATAGGAATCACTACATCCTGAGGCAGAATATTATACTACTAATGAGGCCCAATTACTGAAAAGTTCTATTTTTTAAAAAAAATTTTTAGGTGGGAGGTTAAGTAGGTTTTTATTTATTTGTTTTGTTTGTTTTTTTAAGGGGAGAGGTAATTAAGCTTATCTACTTAGCTATTTTAATGGAGCTACTGGGGATTGAACCCAGGACCTCACGCATGCTAAGCACTCACCCTACCACTGAGCTATATCCTCCTCCCAGGGAAGTTCTGTTTTTAAGGCAACATGTGAGTTGGTTAGAGTCAGTAGACCTGGCTTCAAAATCTGGTGTCCCCACTTCTTCCCTATGTATTCCTTCAGAAAATATTTCATCATTTCAGGCTCATGTTTCTTCATCTCTAAAATCAGGGTAAAACTTTTCTGTCCGTTAGTTGACAAGAATGAAAAGAATATATAAAGCACCTAGTCAAGCTGGCACATAAATTGTGTAATGTAAGTTGTAGTTACCATTATTCTCATCTTCAGTGTTGTTCAGAAAACATGTCATGCAGCATATTCCATTTCTGTGTAGAGTCTGAGGAGCTTTCATAGAATGCTAGGCCACACAAGGTCAGAATGTCTTAGAAATTCTTGCAACTACCCAACTCTATAAATATAAAAACTGTCTTACTGCAGACATAAGGTTTTAAATCCTACTTAGTTCTTTTCAGTGTTTTTTCCCCCCCTAAAGATTTATTCTTGAAAAGGAACATCAAAAGAAAGGCATTGTTTATAGCAGAAAGCTGTGCATGAATGAAATTAAGAATTAAAAGGATTTCACTGGGCATATATCCAGAGGAAATTCTAATTAAAAAAAGATACATGCACCCCAATGTTCATAGCAGCACTATTCACAATAGCCAGGTTATGGAAGCAACCTAAGTGTCCACTGACTGATGACTGGATAAAGAGGTTGTAGTACACACACACACACACATACACACACACACACACACACACACACACACACACACACACACACACTGGAATACTACTCTGCCATAAAAAAAGAATAAAAGAATGTCCTTTGCAGCAACTTGGATGGACCTGAGGATCGTCATTCTAAGTGAAGTAAGCCAGAAAGAAAAAGAAAAATACCATATGATACCACTAATACATGGGAATCTGGAAAAATGACAAAAATGAACTTATTTACAAAACAGAAACAGACTCATAGGTATAGAAAACAAACTTATGGCTATCAGGGAAGCGAAAGGGGGAGTTGAATGGATAAATTAGGAGTTTGGGATTTGCAGATATTAACTAGTATATATCAAATAGATAAACAACAAGGTCCTACTGTATAGCACAGGGAAATATAGTCAATATCTTATAATAATGTATAATGAAAAAGAATATGAAAAGGAATATGTATGTATATGTATGTATGTATATATATGTATATGCTGTACACCAGAAATTAACACAATATTGTAAACCAACTATACTTCAATTAAAAAAAAAATTAGAATGAAAGACAAGAACTATTTTGACATATGAATTACTAGTAGATTCCTACAAAAGGAAATATATTCAATACTAAATAAAATAAAAATATCATCTACATAAAAAAAGAATTAGAAGTATTTCAAAGAAATTAGTGACAAGTAAACATAGCTAATATTGTTAAATTAATTGAATACAGTCTATAAATTAGTCCTCCTTGCTGTAAAAGATTATCTTGCCATGAGTTAGTAATACATATATAAAATCAACTGTAGCAAATCTAGTGGGAAGGAGACATGGTAACATCATGAATCTGTGTTGAATGTCTGAGATTCTTTCTTATGCAGTATTCTGACAAGTCATAAAGAAAATAGAATTAACTGTGTACCAACAGAGAAGCTACCAAAAATTGCTACAAAAGTGTTTGATGTTATGCTGGCAGGAATAACTGGAGTTCTGCTCACTACTCAGGAAGAAAAGTGGACTCAAACAGCAACTCAAAGATAAATTGAAGGAAACATTCTGTCCACATCTCAAGGGTAAAAGGAAGTGAGGCCAAAGCTAAGTAAATCTGGATTTGCAAAATAGATACAAAATTAATTCTTAAAGACATATTGTAATTGTGAGTAATCCTTTTGTATATGGTTTTAAGTAACAATGATTAGACTTTTAAATATTACTAATCATAAATATATAGCATATTAAGTTTTAAGAGTGTAACATAGTTGAGAAGACAATTGTAAAGTGTATCTGCATCATACCTATGAAAAAACTAGCTGCCAAAATAAAAAGCCATGGTTCTGCATTAAATTGCATCCCCACAAAAAGACACATTGGAGTCCTAATTCCTGGTAACCTCGTTACGTGGCCTTATTTGGAAAGAGAGTCTTTACAGAGGCATTTTAATTAAAATGAGGTCGTTAAGGTGAGCCCTAATCTAATCTGACTGGTGTTATTACAAAAAGGGGAAACTTTGAACACAGTGAGAAGCATGCACAAAGAGAAAGTCATGGGAAAATTGAAATTATGTTGCCACAAGCCAAATAACTACCAGAAGTTAGGGGAAAGGCCAAGAACTCAGCACCTCCAGAGGGAGCATGGCCCAGGTGACACCTCAACTTTTGGACCTCTGGCCTCCAGGGCTGTGACACAGTAAATTTCTATTGTTTTGAGCCACTCAGCTTGTGTTACTTTGGTACAGCAACCCTAGCAAATGAATACAGCCATCATTTCATTGTTTCCTGAATCGGGATATACTCCCACCAAGACAGGGGTTACTCCTTAAAGGAGCTGAATTCTGATGAGGTGTTAATCCCTCAAATGCGGGTATACAGACTCAAACTTTGAAGTGGACAGTTTACTCACATGCTTATCACTTTACTCATAGGTTATACGGTCTGAATTTAAATTGAAAACATTAGGTGTCTTGAACTTTCTAGATGGTCTGTTCTTAGACATTGGTTCAACTGGATAGTTGAATGATAGTGTTAGGTTTTCAATGGGATGTTGGTGTGGTTCTACTCTAAGCTATTCTAAACTATAATTCCTAAAGGTTTAGAAATAAAAGAGTTTTGTATGCTTTAAGAAAAAATTCTAAACTGTTGCCACTGCAAATGATTTAAAACTGATTTTTAAGTAAGTTATTTTCCTTCCTGTTAAATGATGTTTTTATTTGTCTTATTTAATCAGTGCATGATTTATTCCACGTCTGGGCTAGTGAAGTTTATGTAATAAGATACTTAGCGGAATGGAAGTGAAGCTTGCTCTGTGTGCGCTGTTTAGCCTACCATTAAGTCATCTGGAGCGTGTTGAGCTAAGACAAATGTATTAAAATTTATATCATTACAAATCTATAGTTATTATTCCTTCAGGTAACAAAAGAGCAAAGAGAGTTATTTTTTATGGTTAAAATACAAAATTGTTTAATCTTTTAATGTAATTTGCAAAAATGTGTGGCCTCGAATGGAAATTTTCACTAACTTTGTTAATAAAGGGGATTTTTTTTAACTTCTACTCATAAAAACCAAGCTATACACAAAATAAGATGATGAATTAGGAAGGAAATGCTGTTAAGAGAATTACTATAAGCATGAGGAAACTATTAGACAAGAGTTTTCAGTAGTCTAAAATTCTGAGATTTGATTTTTAAATGATGAAACAGCCAATAAGCCAAATGGCTCTGCATAAACATGTACATGGAATAAATTATTCCAAATGAAAGCATGGCTATTATTTGTTCAGCTGTTTTAGTGGTTGGAGCGTTAGGAACAAAAGCTATTATTGTTCAATGTATTTTTTCACAGGAAATAGACAGTGGCAAACATACAGTAGTTCAACACATGAGATCAGAGACATGGTTTTTATAGTAAACCAAGAACAGATGTTGGAACGACTCAAGACCTTTACAGAAATTATTAGTTATGTTTGCCTTTGAAAGCAAAGAAAGTTTATAGAGACTCACATATCTGATTATATTAAGAAACAGACAGGTTTTCAAATCCAAAAGCTTTAATTCATTCAAGCTAAAAGTTTCTGCTGCATTAATTTTGAATGCACTACTCAACACTATTGCAAATAATCACAATAGGTTCCATGTTACCCTACAGCTTTCAAAAGTACGTTTACATTTGAAAGATATAAAAACAGCTGTGTCCTCAGATACAACCAAAGGATCCCTATTCACTAAAAATCATTTAGAAATAGGATTTATGCTGCAGGCAAAAATCAGTATTTAATAGCAATACTGAAATCAATTGATTCACATACATTAGAAAGAAAAGAAATCCTCTAGGTAACTGGAAGGCATATTTTCGAAGGTTGAACTAAAAGCCAAGTAGCCTTTTACCATATATAAAATACCTGTAAAGAATAATTTTACTGCATCAGTCCCTCTAAGCTATTGACCTCTAAGCTTTAAGCTCTTCATTGTCCCTCCTCTGCTTTGGGATCTCCATGTCCTTTCACTCAGCTTACATTCCATGGTACATCATGACAGTCACTCCTTAAGGGGTGTTCTCAGCTTCAGTGATCCTCCCCACTCTGCAGCGCTCCTTGGGAAAAACTACCCCTGGATTAACACTATTCTGAACCTATACCTGTACTTCTAATTATGATCAAAGAGAATGTCCAACTGTGCTAATTAGCCTTATTTTAAATTGATGACTTTTAACTTCAGATGAGCCTTTAGTGCTGCCTAGCAAGCATTCTATTAGTCAGTTCATTCTCCCAGGGACACCTTCATACCTTTTCCATTCCAGACACTCTTCCCTATTCACACACAGACATACTTACTTTTCATTAATGATCTTTCCTCGGATTCCACTGAGAAAACGGAGCTCATCATTAGAAATTTTACAAATGCTCCACCACCAAATCTACCAACTTACCTATATCTCTGTAGACATATGCTACTTTTTTTTTCCTGTTATAAGAGATACATTGTCTTCACTTCCAGATAAGGCTAACCTCACAACTTCTGCCTAGATACTACTGCCTCTAATACCAGACTGGCATTTTTAGTTTGTTTCTGTGCACATGACTTGGGTCATTCCCATCAGCATATATACCCACTGAAAAATCTTGTAAACATAAATGAATTATTTTTAAACACTTCCTTCCCACCTCATATTCTATTCCAACTACCTCTCCAATTCGGTGCCTTCATTCATAACAAAACTCAGAAGTATTATCTATTTTATGATGTGGAAAATACATCTTGATAAAGTCTTTGAACAAAGTACTGTGTAACTTACTGCCTACATTTTTTCCACTTAAACCCACTGACTATAGACACCCAGGTACAGAAAGTTCAAAAGTCTCCAAGCACATTCAATCCAAAGAGGACTTCACTAAGGCACAGTGTAATTAAACCGTTGAAAATCAAAGAAAAGAAAGGATTTTGAAAGCAGCAAAAGAAAGACACCTTTTCACAGACAAGGCAATACCCGAAAGACTATCAGTAGAATTCTCACCAAAGCCCTTGCAGACCAAGAGGGGGTAGGCTGATACATCTAACGTCCTGAAAGAAAAAAACACCAACAAAGAGCACTTTACCTAACAAAGCTGTCCTTCAGATACGAAGGAGAGATAAAGATTTTCCCAAATAAAAGCTGAGGGAGTTCATCTCCACTAGAACTGCCTTACGAGAAATACTAAAGGGAGTTCCCCCGAGCTGAAATGAAAGTATGCTAATTAGTAACATGAGAACATATAAAGGTATAAAACTCACTGGTAAAGGTAAGTATATAGCCGAACTCAGAATGCTTTAATAACACAAAGGTGTTGTATAAATCACTTTTAACTCTAGTATAAAGGTTATAAGGCAAACATATTAAAACTAACTATAGTTACAAGAATTTGCTTATGGATATGACAATATTAAAAATGTAAATTGTGACATAAAATGTGAGACAGGAAGTAAAAGAATAGAGTTGTTAATACAATTGAAGTTAAGTTGTCATCAGCCTAAATATCCTGTTATAACTATATGACATTTTATGTAAAAGCTTCATGGTAACCACAAAGCAAAAACCTATAATAAACACACAAAAGATAAAAAGAAAGGAGGCAAAACATATCACTACAGAAAAATCATCAAATCATGAAGAAATACAGCAAGAGAGGAATAAAGGAAGCACAAAATAAGAAGACAACAATAAACAAAATAGTAATAAGTCCTAAACTACTAATAATCTCTTTAATTATAAATGGACTTAATTATTTAATCAAGACATAAAGTGACTGAATGGATATAAACATAAGACCCAACTATATGCTACATACAAGAGGATCACTTCTGCTTTACCGACACACATGAACGTAAGTGAAGGGAAAGAAACAGATATTCCATGCAAATGGAAAACAAAAGAGAGCAGAGTTGGCTATATTTCTATCACACAAAATAGACTTTAACTCAAAAACCATAATAAATGACAAAGATAGTCATTATATAATTATAAAGGAGCCAAATCATCAAGAAGATTTAACAATCATGCATATATATGCACTAAACATTGAAGTTGGAGCCCCACCTCTACACCAGAACTCCTCATTATCACGGTCAACATGAGCTCTACATAGCTAAATTCAACTGCCATTTTGCAGTCACTTTTAATCTATTGGCATAGCATTTATTTTTCCTTAAAACTTTTTCTGAAACGTCATCAACAGTACAACATTCTCTTGATTCTTCTCCCACCTGACAGGTAACTCCTCACAGTCCCTTGCAGGTTTGTTCACTTCCTCCCTGTCTCTAACTGGTTAAATGGTGACCCCGTTCTCAGTTCTTGAGCGTCTTTTCCTTCCCAGATTCCTTTCAATTACTATGTGACCTCATCAAGTCAGTTGTATGAGTTTAAATACCACCTGTCTAACTGATGACTCAAAAAATATCTGTCTACAGCTCAGGTATTGACCCACATATCTAACTGCTTTTATGGCATCTGCACTTCAATGTGTAAAAGGTGTCTTAAATGTAACATGTCCAAACCCAAACACTTAATTTTCCCTTCCAAACCTGAGTCTGCCACAGTCTTTCCCTTCTCAGTTAATGGCATCTTCCTTTACTCTTTTTCTCAGGACTGTGACTGTGAAGTCACCCCTGAATTCTCTTTCTCTTACATCAGTTCTTCAGAAAATCTTGTTGGGTCTACCATCAAAGCATAACTAAACCTGTAAACCTCCAGCTGCTTCCTCTAATATCACCTTGGGCCAACTCCATCATTACTGTTTGCTCGGACTATTGAAGTAGCCCAACCTACACCTGTTAACACAATTGCTCCGCTATGCTCCATTCTCCACAAAAGAGTCATTCCATTAAAATAAAGATCAAGTAAAACATTCATCTTATCAAAATGCCCCTGGGCCTTATGTATTATTCAGAATAAAATTCGGTGACTTTATGACTTACTGATTTGATGGCCAACACAGCCACCTGATCTGGACCCAGACTGAATCTAACTTAGTCTCTTACCAACTTCCCCTCTTTTAGAGGCTTCCATGCTGTTCTTCCAACATGTGACCTATGATCGCATTTCAGGACTGGATGACCTTTGCTCTCTGCTTGCATTATTTATTCTCTAGAGATCTCCCGGGTCCCCCTCGCCCCTCCTTCATTCCTCCCCTCCTTCATTTCTCCCCTCCATCCACCTTGTTAGAGAGCACCTCCCTCTCTTCCTTTCCTGACGTCCTGAGATAAAAGACAACCTCCAAGTGTGTTTTTCTATGTTTTTACTCAATACTGATTTCTTCATAGAATTTATCATCACCTGACACACTATACAATTATTTTTTCAGCGTCTGTTTCTACTCTCAGAACATAAAGTTCATGAGAGCAGATTTTTTAATTTTATTCCTATGTCCTTAGTACCTAGTTTTCTAGTGTCTAGCACATAATATTTATTTATTAAAGGGATGAATGAAATAAACGAAACTAAAATAGTATCACAAAAATAATGTTAAAAAATGTTAGGAACAGATTCATTTTGGTTTAATCTATCCATGTGTATAGAAAATTACTCTTCTTTTCTACCTGTGAGGCTCTGGCTTACTCACTAACTTCCCTGTAAAACAGAAGATGAGTACTTGGTAGGAAGCTTGAGTTAATCAATTTTTATTTACATGAGCTCTTCCAAGAAAAAGCCCTGAGATGGGTGCCTGGAACACAGAAAGCCCTGCATAAATGTTGGCTTTTACCATTGCTATTGCTATTAAATATATGAAGAACGAATCATCCCACAGTCAGCTGAATAATTGCTTCAGTCATAGTCACAATGCCGATACACCATTGATTGAATTTTCAGGAATCTTCCTGTACAACTTCTGGAAGCCCATAGATAGACTTGATAAAAAATATCTTGCAAGAGAAAAGATGCAGTTACAAGGTCCTGACCATGTAAAAGGATTTAATAGATAAATTGCTGCTTGCTTACGAATTAGTCAGTCATGTGAACTAAGACAAAATGCATGACAATAAATGCTATTTTCTTCTGAGCCATAGGAAATACAATGGACTTTCCTTTAGCATCTTTATCCTTAGTAGGATAATTCAAACTGAGTGAATTGTGATTTCATACTCTACAATAATCATTGTTAGCACAAAACAGCAGTCTGCACTTTAAGTAAACTTACCTGAGTTTTTTTCTTTTGTTATTGACATTTCAGATTGATTTATACATGTATGTGTGTGTATGTGCGTGTATGTATATACAGGTATCTACTAATAAAATATTACCAAAAAGGAATGAAAACAGTTAATTTAATTAATTTTTTTAAAACTAAGGTGTTTTTTTTCCCCACATTTAATTGTTAAAATATATAACTGAAGGTGGGTGAACAGGCTTTAGAGTTAGACCAGGACTCAGATACTTGCTGTGAGAGCTCAGAGGAGCTCAGAGAGCTCAGTGTGGTTGCTGCATGATTCTGAGTTCCCTCATCTGCAAACACACTGCATTTAATGACCTCACACGTGGCGTGATTATTTACCGTCGTAATGTCGCAGGTACTTAAAACAGTACTTGGCATATAGTAGAAGATCACTGTATGGATAGACAATTAATTCAAGGAACTCAAAGAGACAAGTCGCTTTCAAGAAACTGGTAGTCAGATGAAAGAAACAATTATTCCAATACTGATTTACAGTTACCTCAGTTAATCAATTTTCAAAAAAAATCTGCCTTCAATTGTATTTAAAGCAAAAAAGCTAGCCAGCGTTTCTCAGCCAAAGCAGCATGTCAAAGTTTAACAAAAGTCCTTCTGTCACTTCTCTGGAGGACTCTTTTGCAATGTTCTGATGGTTGAGTAACAAAGTAAGGATAACTATACAGAGGAAACTCGAAGATGAATGTTTTGTGGTGTTTTCTTAAAAAAAAAAAAAAAGGTTATCAGATGGAATGAAAACTGAAGCTCAAAATCTTACCCAAATTATCACTACTGTTCTTAACATGGCTCTAGTTAGAGAAAATTAAGACAATATTTGTATGACCTTATTCGAAGTCTTGAAAATGTTTACTGAATAATAAAATGTAATGCAAAAAATTTTCAGCATTAGAAATTCTGATAAGTTACATTAGTGGAACTTAAAATTATTGCTATGATTGAAGAGTTAAAAGTGCAATAGTTTAAAATCCAGGAAAACCCCAATTTGACAGAGAAAAGCAATTTAAAATAATTTAAATAATAATTTAAGCAATTGATTAGTTAATTAATTAAAATAATAAAATGTTTAAGAATACTTTTTTCATACTTTAGGTTAAAAACAATTTACTTTTGGCAAGCTACCTATTTGCTACATTTACAGTTTTCCATTTAATTTTCAAAAGGTAGATGAATGTATTTTATTAGAGTATGAATCGGCATGTAAACAGCCTGTGTGTCACGAATGAAAGTGAGACCAAGAAGGCTTCCTGTTTAATGAAAAACAAATTTTTGCATGAGTTACTTGTTCAAGAACAGAAAAAAAAAAAAACCAGGAATGTGACCCTTGGGCGAATGAAACTTTTTTAATCTGTTCTTCTCTAGACAGCAGAACCAGTGAGTCAGTGCCACACAAAAGAAGACACCAAACAGTTTTGAAAGGACAGCAATTGCATGATAGCATCTGAAAATACATAGAAAAATCAATTTGAACTTCACCTTATAAAAGAAATTTCTAAGAACTAAACTTCGGTAAAACTTTCAAGTGAAATCAGAACAGGCAATTACAGTGTCCCAGAACATCTGATCGTCTGCTTGGCATGTCCTTTAAAGAGTAGCTGGAAACATGTCAGCAGTTATACATATATTCTGAGAAAAATAGATCTATAAGATAAATGTTTTATCAGACCAATGAAAGTATTAATATCAGTAAACTAAAAATAAGCATTCAGGAAAAAAAGAAGAAATAATAAAACACCCTTTGATAACTTAATGAGTGCTATGAATACAAATGGACAAATCCCCCCAAATAGTTTCATAGGAATGAAAAGATAAATGTAAGCTTCTTAAATCCATTCTAGAAAATACATTTTTTATTCAAAGTGAGCACAAAAATTATATTTGTCTGGGTCTGCATATTATGAGAATGATGACAAGCTACATAGAAACACTGAAATATTCTACCACTGCCTCCAAAAACTAGAATTCTGGTGCTTCGAGGTTGTCATATACTAAAGAATAAAAACTCGTAAGAAGTGATGAAGTGCAACTAAACTTAGTTTCACAACAACAAAAGGCAAGGGTAGATGTGTGGCTGTAAAGTACAATATTTGACTTTAGACTTAGATTTTGGCTCATTAGGCTTCTCTCTCAACCTCTCTAATCTTCAGAGATACTTGCTTTAATATATAATATTGCTTTCCAGAGAAATTATTCCGTAATTCAGAAAGTTTCCCGCACATGGTGAAGAAACATCCTTTTACAACTTCAGAATTGCAGGATCTTTGCAGCTTGTGATGCTAAAAAGAGACTCATTTTGGCTGATGCTTATTGCAACCCACAAAAAAGGACTCTTTGGTCCTGCTGAGTAAATGACTCATTGATAGAAAATTGCTCATTCATAGAGACAGGGGGACCAAATCAGTTGAACGTCGTCATTTCTCCACATGCACCCTATCAAATTCCTTTCAAACTCATTTGGGAGGAGATGCAGACTCCCTGGAATAGCATCCTTCTTTCCTGTGTCTCTACCCAGGCTTCACCTTCAGTTTCTCCTGAAATTACTACCCCTTTTTCAGTCATTTGGTTGGTAGAAACTTTGGATTTGAGTTTTGCTACTTTGCCTATCCTGATCTTTTTAAGTCTGGCTATTCAGATGTATCTGTGTGTTTTCCTAAACCTGTCAGTCAAGAACACACATTTGGGTTGTCCCTCACCCACCGCCTCAGATCCACTCCACTGGTGAGCTACACACACCCAGGCCACGGATCTGGTCCAGGCTTACCGGTATCTATGGTTCCTAGGCTTTCTTGGTTGATGTGTCATGAAAACACTGTTTCTGGTGGAAGAATGAGGCAGCTGAGGTTTAAATAATCTTTGAGGACCAGGACCCTCATTAAAGTTCATAGGGCTGAAAAAAAAATCACAATGGGTACTTCATTTCTTCTCTCTTTTCCCTCCCAAACATTCATACATATCCGAATGGATTGATGCATAGACCAGAAGTGACAGAAATGTTTCAGAAAGGGAAAAAGGCTTGGGATAGAGGAACAGGTTTCTTCTAAATCTTTCTGGAATAGTCACTTGTATTCATTCATTCAACAGATAGGTATTTATGTACCTGCCATGTTCTGATACTATTCTAGGCAGTTAATTCAGTAGCAAGCACAATACACAAGGTCTACACTCTCTTGGGTCTTCCATCATAGTGGGAGAGAGAGCATATTAACAAGCTCAACAAGCAAGATAATTTTAAATAGAGTGACAAGGCTCAGGGAATTAAGACAGTTATAAGACCGAGATCTTCTGGAGCAAGGGCTGTTTTAGATTGAGCTTTCAGAGAAAGCTTCTCAGAGGGGGGAAAGCTTGCACTGAGATTAGAGGGACAAAAAGAAGCAGCATATGTTAAGATCTGGAATGGAACATTCACTGTGTTTCAGGTGCTCCTCCTTTCACTCCGTGTGAATCAGGTAATTCCAATTCAGTCCAAGTTCAGCGTCTCTCTGCCAGTGGTTCTCTCTGCCTAGAATTACAGCCCATCAAGAGATTAGGTGGCTCAGAAGAGGGTAAAATTAGTAGATATGCAGAGAAGGAAGTATGGTAAAATGAATATTTAATCTGTTTAATAAATAGTATTGCTGGAAACTGTTGTACAGTGTTGGAGCTATGGAAATATGAAAGATTACTCCTAGTTTTCTGGAAAGGGATGTGGGTGTTGCTATGTACTGAAATGGGAAATAATGATTGGGGTGACTTATGGGCCTTTTTATGGAACAGTAAATTGATTGATTGATTTATATGGTGGTACTGGGGATTGAACCCAGGATCTCATGCATGCTAAGCACATATTCTGCCACTGAGCTATATCCTCCCCACTAAAAATTGTTTCTTATATATATTTTAGAGATGAAAACCCTACCTAGTGAATCAGTTAATTCTAACTTTCATTGTATTAGCCTATGGCCATATAAACCTAATTAAAAGAAATAAATGGGCTATTTAAATTGAGAGTGGATGTGCCACAAAGAAAAATTGCTGAAGTCTATGGACTTGTATGTGTAAATGCAGACATCCTTATATTCATCATCAATTTCTTCTATTTTTTGCCTTATGAATTATGTCCTTTTTAGAGGAGATCTACAAGGTCACAAAACAAAAAAGATAAAAGTCTACTTCTGTGAAATCAGCTCAGAAATTTCACAAAAAGCCTTAAAGTAATAAATCATGACTCAGAGAATGTCAGGAAGTTGAAGTGGTATTCACCTCATTTAAAAGTACATCTTGTTCATTCTGAGAAGTTATAACAAGGCTTTCAGTTCTGGCTTAAAATTGACTATTTTTCTTCTCCATTTCTTGGTACAGATGTCATGGAGCTATTTAATTCTGTTCCCCTTCTCTCCAGTCTAACAGCAAACTCTTTCGATGATAACCAGCTAAATATTAAAGGAAGTCGATAGCTATATTTGAGTGTTGAAAACAGCATAGTCTTTATTATTAAAAGTTAATTCAAAGGGTAGAAGACTGACATAAACATTGTTTCAATGTCTGAAAAACAATTTTCATTTTAAAAAGTTCATTACATTCTTTGCATTTGCAATGTTTTGAATATCTAGTCCAAAATTTAATAGTTATTTTCTTAACAAAGTTTTCAAGTTATAGATTAAATTCAGATACCTTCAAATGCATTGTCTTTTTGTCATTGACCATCACACATAAAGCCTGTGCTTCACCCAACTAACTGTGCAGTAAAGAATGCTGGGCACAAGCAGAGGAGACAGTAAAAGTAAGAGAATCTTTTGAGCCTTGAGTGACCCTTAGGTAAGTGTAAGACATAATTTTCCTTTCTTACTTATTAATTCATGACATACAAGAAAGTTGAACGAGCAAAACGTTAAAGGGAGACTTCAAGGAAAAAGTGAAATTTGAAATATAAGTAAGGTGAGTAAAATTTGAAAAGAAGATTTTTATAGTAAGAGACTGTGTGTGTGTTTGTGCTTTGCATGGGTGTGGGGAGAGAAACATGGTAAAGGAAGGGAGTAAAATAAAAATTCCATTTGGAAAGTCAAAGACTGGAGAAAATATTTCTAATTCACCCAACAATAGTAGTCCTGAAAGTAGAATTTGGATAATTTAGTGACATTTAATGACTAAGTGTGTATTGTACATGAATTGAAGAGGAATACTGGGCTTCAGAAACTACCCCCTTTTGCTTTCGTTTTGAAAACAAGAGTAGGGGAGACCCATTTGCAGGAGAGATGAGCGACTCAGTGTGCTTGTTCTAGATTTCTTGGGTTTTCTGGGTTTGGGCAACAGTAAACTATCTAATGGTTATAGATAGGAATGGTTATGATAAATAATAAAAAACTGTAATGAAGTTCCTTTTCTTTCAAAATTATTATTTGAATATTAATATTGACTAGGTCATAGAAGAACAGGTTTAATATCGGGTGCTTTATCAACAAAGGAAGCTATAAATTAACAAAGATATAACATATACATAAATGTAACTAAGTTAGCTCTTGCTACCAGAAAAATATACAAACTTAATTCTTGTACTTTAAGATTTATTCTTTAATATGGGTGGAGTGATTGGAACACACAGAAAACATTTCACGATTGCCTGGAAATTTCAATCTAAGTCCTGTGGATATAAAAGGCCTCATGCAGGTTTTCTGCAAATTCTTTAGCAGGAAAAAGTGGGCTCAGATTTTCATATCATCTATAAACATCACCGCACGGATCCTTCTATATGTGTTTGTCATTGTGAAATCCAGTCTCTACTCTTCTTTCCCCAATAAAACAAGAGCCATTAAGAGTATCCAGGAACATAGTAGATTTTACTTAGTAATTTGAGGGAACAGAGAAGAGGAGTTTACATTATAATTGTAAACAACTTCAGAAACAAATTCTGTTCTTAAAATGCCTTTTGGCTATTCCATTCCAATAAAGTTTACAATAGCCACTTACAGCGTATAGAAACCCCCTTTATACCATCTTGCTGACTTCTCTCATCTTCATCTGATCCCTTTCAGTAGTCATAAAATTAATAATTAAAGAACTTCTTCTGATCATTTCTATTTGAGCCATTTAACTATATTTGTGTTGGTCTCACTTGGTTGGTTTAAATTTTTTTTCTATACAAGAAAGTCAATTGCCTAAAAAGAGTATACAGAATGGCAATAATGTGAAATAGTTCCAAAATAAATTTACTAATAAAATCTAAAACACCTTCTAATGTTGTGTCAGCATTTATTTCAAAATATTTAGTTCAAAGTCTATTAAATGAAATCCAAAAAGTGGATTTCATTTGCAGTGGAAACATCCCTCTGAATTCTGGTAGCAACTTCAATAACTGAGATATCAAAAGACCGCAAACACTCCTAGGAGGCATTCTGCAGTGTGCAGGACCTTCCCTTTGAGAACCCCTT
This sequence comes from Camelus dromedarius, assembly GCF_036321535.1. NCBI lineage: Eukaryota > Metazoa > Chordata > Mammalia > Artiodactyla > Camelidae > Camelus > Camelus dromedarius. The sequence goes on along the minus strand of NC_087465.1, from coordinate 16,563,579 downwards.
AACTAACACAAATATAAGACACCTTGCAAAGAATCTCTATCCCCACTGCTTATCTTGGGTGAAAAGCAAAAAGAAAGATCTTCCAAGAGGACAAAACTCAGGAAAGGCAAATTGGTGGACAAAGAAATTGTCTCCACCACTAAGAAGCAGTTATTAATATCTGTGTGAACTAGGTCTCAGGTTCTTCCTATTTTGAAATGGGAGATTCAGTTGCAGGTATAATGCCCGCTCTCCGCCTTGTATACTGAAAGAAGGTAATTTAACTTGTCCTTTTGTCCATCAGATGTTAAACAGTAAAGGACTACATCTGTTGGTGACTGGAAGGAATGCAGTCATTAGGGGCCCTTGACTTGTAGCTGAATTCAAAAAGTAAATGTTTTAGGTTGCATTACTTTGGGGCTAATGTGAATGCATTTTAAAACAGGAAAGAGCACTTTTGCATGTGTTTACAAAAGAAAAAGAGTATGTATGGATGTTAGGTAGTCAAAGTGGTGGACCATTATAGACACGCCTATTTGTTTCCTAGTAACTGCTTCCCATTTATTCTAATGATAGTAGCTGTGCTTTGCTTTGGGGTAACTCTCTCTTCTCATCATCTATTCTATTATTTGAAAGGGATTGAACTCCAGCATTCACACTCCTGTCTCCGAGCATGTGCAGAAAAACCAATTAGATCCAATAGTAGAAGAGGTAATGTATGCTGTGGCTTCTGAATTAGAGAAAATCACTCCGTATTATAGGGTGTCCTAGAAGTGACCAGGAAGACCCACTTCATTTGGTTTGAGCTGTATAGATGCGAAGACTGAAAAAGCCTCAGACACATTGAAACCATCTAGGGAGAGTTAATGGCGACAGAGGGAACTTCTAAGTGGATTCATGGAGCAAACCCTGCAAAGGTAGAACATCGAGATGAACAGAAACTGGGCTTCTGGTCCCCTGCAAGGGCCACCAAATCAAGCCACCTATGAAACACAGTTTACTTCTGGGATTTTAGTTACATGAGCTAATAAATCTATTTATAATTTAAGTTATTCTGAATTAGATTTTGATAATTTGCAACAAAAAGAATTTCAGGTGATTCGGCTGCTATTTGATTTTCCAGAAGAAGTAACACTAAAAATGTGTGGGAGAAGCAAAATTTTGTAATTCTGGGACATACCACCACCTGTAATGAGAATGATTTGCAGGATTCTTGACCCATCCTCCCTCTCCCTAATAAGGCTTAATAAAAAGTTACTGATGAGCTCAGATTGCTCCCTTACCCTCCTTCATCACATCTCTGCTCCTGACTCACAGAATCAAACCTGAATGGAAAAGGGGTGGTTTTGGTGAGTACATGTAGGGGGTCAGGGGCAGGGGTGGGGTGGCAGAGAGTAAGTCAATGTGGCTGTGAATCCTATAATTTCTGATTGTCAGAACAATTGTATTTTTATGTATGTATATAAGATATCCTATTAAAATCATTTCAAAGAAAAGAGCATTCAGGTACTTAAATATGAGGCGAATTTTAGAACATAACTTATGAAAATCACTGTATCCAAATTCTGTAACTCATACATGTTCGTTATTCTGCTAAAGACTCACATATAAATGCTTGAACGTTACAAAACTAGGACCCTCAAAGATGAACTAAGATGACGATCTCTGAACACGCTGGGTTATGGACAAAGCTGCAAAATTGCACAAGTTTAAGCTTAGGCTTTAGTGACAGAGCATCCACCTTCTGTTCTCATTGCCTCCTTCATTGGAATCACTTTAGCTTAACAATTACCTCCTAGGAAAAATTTCCTCGTGCATGTAATCAATCAATTGAGAACCAACTTAGGGGACTTGCTGAAGAGTCACTTGCATCCATTCAAGAGCTTTCCCAGGTCAACCTTAGCCTCTCCATGGCTCTTCCCTCAAGTCTGAATTAGAATGGATTTTGGAGCATTCAGTTTAGCATTGCTGGCTGAGTCTTTGCACTAAAAGTACAAAACTAAAACCTCATTAGAGCTATGGAATCCACATAAAACCTATGGGAGTTTAAATACATCAAATAAAAGACCTAAAGTTGGAAAAATTATTTTCCTGTAGTTGAGCTGTGGATTACCTCCCCTGATTCCTAAGTGCTCTGTGGCCTTCCAGTGTCTGAAAAGACCTCCATGGTGAGCACCCCTGGGGTGCTACAACCTAGGGGACTAGCAGCATGCCTGAAGCCCTTTCAAATCTTTGCTTAAGTTCAGCCCCTGGTTGAGTCTCTTGTGTCTCATCTTAAGACCAGGGCTATTTTGAGGCCCTGGGAAGTTTAATTAAGGTCTGCTAAGTGCAGCTTTTCTTCTAGAGAAAAGCAAACATCTACACGAAAGCAGCTCCTCACCTGAGTCTCAGCCCTCTCTGTAGCCTAAAATAAAATAAGGCCTAATGTTTAACCAGCTCAAAAGAGGCCTGTATGGTGCCAAAATCAAAATGCCCTGCCCATAATCTGATGCCCAGTGTCCAAAGCCAAAGCCATGAACCTGACCCAAGCAGAAGCCCTAGCCATTAGGTAGGTTTTGCTTTCCGAAGGCCCCAGCAGTCTGAATTGAACTAACATCCACCCCCTTCTAATACTGCGGGTCCTCCCCTAATCACAGGTTTGGTGTGGCATGTGTGAGTTCTAACATGGACAAATAGAAGGCAATTTCCCCCCAGGAGTAGAGTGCGCCCAAGAGAGAGGAGAAGGATTGTGAATGCATGCTCAGATTCTCCTTCCAAACCCAACAATCTTCCTCCTTGGGAAGGAGTGAAGGAGGCATGGAGAGAGCTCAGAAATGCTAGCTCTCGGAACCACTTTGCATTGAAAAACCTCCACAGTATGGGGAAAATTACTTTTCTACCACTAGGACACAGCGAAAATTAGTTTCAATTCTCTCATCTTCAGGTCTTAGGCTTCAGTACTCTATATTGTAATGGTCTAAGGAAATTTGTCAAAATGAATAATTCATATATTTTAAATGGATCTTTTATAGATCATAGAAAAAAGGCAGTGATCAAGAAGTCATTCAAAATTCAGCTCTTTTGTGGAAGGAGACACACCAGTCTCTGAATCTCTAAGTGGCAGGCTTACAAATTATTTTTATTTTCTTCTATACTTGCTTATAAATTCAAAGAATATATATATATATATATATATAATGTTTAAAATCTAACTTTTTTATATTTAGAGATAATTTCTCATTAGAACAAAAAAGATTATTTTAAAATTAATATCTTTCCCAGCAAAGCTCCTTAGAGCTGGCGATATAACAGGATTTTAAATGAAACATACTAAATGAGCACTAAGAAGAAAAATAACGTACCCAGGCCATCCTGGAGGTCTTGTGTATTCACAGCCTCCTTTTACTCCTTAACTTGATTTATTCTAATTGTAGTTCACGGTGTTGAGCCTCAGGGTATGGTGACATACTTTAAAATATAAGGTTAAAAATGTAAAGCTATTTTAAAGTTTCACTTATATTGATAAATTTTCTTCTCTTAACTCTCAAAAACATATTAAGAAACATACAACATAGGACATGCTTGTTTCACTGACTGAGGCAATTACATTATGCTTGTATTGATTTCTATACATTATATAATTTTATAATATGTAAAATATTATATATACATTGTATTAAACATGTTTTATGATATGTAATATCACACACTTCTCACTGAACAATATGAAATGCAAGCACAAACATTGTGTTATTTTAATTTCTTGGAACTTGATACTTTAAATGCTGTAGAATCAAAATATTTCCAGGTGCGTACTAAGTGGTGCACATTTAACAGCCTTTTCATTTTCAAACTCTTTTATTTTGTAAGTATTCCACTTTGAAAGATGAGACAATGAAATCACATATGTTCACATACAGGAAGCCAATACGGAGCGTAGAAGCTGTGGTCGATTTCAGATGGCTACCAGTCATTACTCCTTCCATTGAGAGATGACATCGATCCCCTTTGCACTGAATCCAGGCTGACATGCCTGACCAATGCAACAAGATGGAAGTGACGTTCTTAGACTTGAAGCACTGTTTCTGGGTCTCCTGAGCTTCCAAGTTGGAAGTCTGATTCCAAGACTGCCATATTGGAAAGGCAGGTGCCCTCCACAACTCAGTGGAGTCTGTTTTCCAGGTATTGCTGCCAAGGCACAAGACATGAGTGAGGCCATCTTGAACCCATCAGAAAAGCCCATTCATCAGTCAGAATCCACGTAGTAACACTTATGATGTCACAGGAGACAGAAGAAACTCCTAGTCGATGCCTGCCTGAATCCCTGAGTCACAATATCATGAAATATAATAAAGTAACTATTATTTTAACCTCTGTATTTTGGCACAGTTTGTTATTCAGCAATTAAAAAGCTGGCATATATGCCCAGAGATGATCCTTATCAGAAGACATGAGAATTGCATTTATTGTCAATGAAATTGTCTAAAATAGCTTATAATTTTCTTGATCTTCGACTCTACAGCAGTGATACTCAAGCTTTTCTTTTCTTTTTCTGATGTGACAGAATTCATGGATGATTTCCACCTGCTCAGAAGACTGCCTTTAGTTTCATTGCTTATTTGGTCTGCCTCATATTTAATATAGATTGTGGCTTGTGGGTACGTCCCAATGCACTTGTTATAATTTGGTTCCTTTCTCTTCTCTTGACTCATGGTAACCATTGTATCTAAACCATTGTGATAAACTTCTACTCTAAGCATTTAAAAAAATGTCAAAGGTGTACACAGAAATTGAAATAAGGTCATGAGCATTAAATAAACAAACAAAAAAATAACTCAGACATTTGTAACCATAAGCCACTTTTGCAACCTGATTCAAGTGAGTCATTGTTATTAACCTTGGGAAAATTAGAGGCCTGGATACCTAAATAGTCAATATAATCTGCTAATATCCTTAATATAATTCTGTATATTTTACTTATTTTAATACAGATATCTGCTTTATGTAATTCAAAATGTTGTGATTGGCATCTAATTTTTTTTCCATTCACACATTTGCCTAGAATTTTTGCTCTTCATCCTTTAAAAATAAATATTCTAAGATATGAACTATTATTATTGTATTTGATTTATACATGTATGTTGGTTTAGTATAACTTTTACCCTGGTATCATTGTTAATCTTCCCAAGACACCTCCTACTTTCATGTCTGATGCTGTATTTTTTTAACTGTCGTTTTATTTGACACTTAAAATAAATGTATGCATTCAGCTCCACTTTGTACATGAGAAAAATGAAGATTAAAAAGGGTAAGACATTTTCTCAGAGTCACTTAGCTTTGTAGACAGAATTTGAAAGCAAATTTTTCTTGGCTGCATTCTTAACCACTATTGTCACCATTGGCCCTCAAAACCAATATGTATGGATGGATGGATAAAAATAGATAGATAACTAAATAGATAGGTAGATGATAGCCAGATGGATAACTAGCTAGCTAGCTAACTAGATAAGACAAATAAAAGATGAATTTCTGGCAAAAAGATTTTTCTTGGATAATTGCTTAAGCATACTTTTATCTACAAATGTTAGAATAAGGAATTAACCATTTTATTTCAAAGGGTAGGGGAACAAGCAAATTTCTAAAATTATCTCCCAGCTAGAAGCCTTCCTTGTTTCTTTGTCCTGCTTCTCAATGTGATACACCGAGTCACCTACCATCACCCTCAGTGATATTTTGAACTCATTTGAATCACGTCTGCATCATTTCCAGAGCTTCTCAACACAGCATTTATACTCTTAATCTGTGAAAATGGATATGGGCCCTTTAAATAGTTTCCCTTTGCCAGCTCGCACTGAAGTTTTGTCACCAGAGGGTCTGGGGAGGAGAAGGTTTTGCTTCCTGATTTCAGTGTGCCTGCCTGGCCAGCTCCTGCAGTCTCAGTTTCTCCAACGCTGGGCTCCTGCAGGGCTTGGCTGTCAGAAGCATCCAGAAACCAGCGGCTTCCCCCAGCAAGCCCTTTAGGTGGTTTTACTAGTAGAAGGCCTCTGATGAAAAACCTCCCTGTTCACAACTTTCTCCTGCAAACCCAGAAGGCTGATTTCAAGCAATTCCAAAGGGTAGCCTGTGGCAAATTCCACCAGCAGGGCAGTACAGCAACTTCTCTACTCTCCAGTGAGCTACAGTCAGGCCTCCTCCACGAAGGTCTGGATTTCAGCCTTGGGGAGATAGATAGTGGTACTCACCTGCATTCTATCTCTGCCTTAGATGGAGCGGCTAGTATGTGTTAGTATAATATAGCATAGCATAGCATAGCATGTGTTGGATAGCATTGCATAATATTATTGTAATATTATGGGCTGAATCTTGTCTCCCTAAATTTCATTTGTCAAAGTCTTAATTCACAGTACAGCAGAACATGACTGTATTTGGAAACAAGTGGAAATGAGACCCTTAGGGTGGACCCCAAAACAACCCAACTGGTGTTCTTAGAAAAAGAGGAAATCTGGACACACAGAGACACCAGAGATGCGCGCGCACAGAGGAAAAACCACGTGAGGACGCAGAGAGAAGACACCATCTACAAGCCAAAGAGAGAGGTCTCAGGAGAAGCCAAACCTGCCAACACCTTGATCTTGGACTTCCAGCCTCCAGAACTGTGGAAAAATAGTTTGTGTTATTTCAGCCATCCAGTCTGTGGTAGTTTGCTCTGGTAGCCCTAGCAAACTGGTGCATATACAATCTCCTATTTTATTATATATTGTATCTGGTATTGCTGCATTGTATATGGTATTGCTGCATTCTTTCGTGTTCTTGTGAATTCTCACTAGCCAATCCCTCCTTACTCCAATCCCTTGTTACAGTTTAATAATTTTGTATATTAAACTTCCCTTGTTCAAATTACTGTGTGGTTTCTCTCTCTCTCTCTCTCTCTCTCTTTCTCTCTCTCTCTCTCTCTCTCTCAATTGGATCCAGACTGATGCAATGTTCTAGCAAACACAATTTATTATCCTCTCTAAGTCCCATAATGCCCACCAGGGTGAAAATGAAAAGATTTTCAAAAGTTCTGGAATTTTCTTCATAACCATCCTGAGACCCTCAGACATGAGAGAAAGTTTTGCTTAGATACAGCACATCTTCATCATCCACATAAACCCACATGTTTTTCATTTGCAAATGTTGTAAAAAATGTCCATTTTTTTAGTTTAAAAAACGTCTAGGTTGCATTTTTCAATCTTGCCCCCCCTCCATTGTTGGAGATATTATCAAATACCCTGATGAAATCAAGACCAATTATATTTATAACATTCCTATTAAGCAGTTAGATTTGGTGACTTCCATCCTTTCATTTATGATCAATCATTTATTTAATTCTATTATTGCCTTGCAGATAAAAATGTGTATAAGGTAAGAATATGCATACAGTCCTCATTGTAGCTAACATGTAAATAAATTGTCTGTTTTGTTTTGTTTTGGTTGTGTTAGTTGATAAAATTTAATAAAGTACCTCCATGTCATAGAGACTCTAATTGGTGTGGGAGATAGATCTGTTATCAAGATGACATGGTCCTATCCTTGTGGAGTTTATAATCTGGATGAGAAGAAAGATTTTAACAGACAATTGCAAATATATAAAAGCTATTAGTAAACACGGACTGTTATGATTCATACTGAATCTAATTCCTTAATTACTTTCCTTCTCTATGAGTAATTTACTTTCAAAGTCCAAAAGTCATTATGTAATTGTCAAATTCTACTACTGGCCAATATGGAGTAATAGGAAACTGTTCAATTGTCCGACAAAATTTGTCACATTCTAGATTTTGCTAATTGCAGCCTTGAGAGGTGAACACTTTTTTTCTGACCTCTGTAATTTCTTTCAATGGCTGTTAGATCTATTTGTATATTTAATTACTTATGTTTTTGCAGAATATTTCATAGATAGTATTGAGTTAAGATTTCTTTGCAGTCCCTTTTTGTTCCATTGTATAAATCACTTGGAACCTTTTCTCTCTGTGTGGTTAAGCACCATCCAGAGAAAACTATTTTTAAGCTTTGGTTTATCATTTCATTGATTGCGTATTTAAATACATACAACCTTGTTCTTTTCCAGATAAAATTCTGCATAATTTACATAGTTCTGCCTTATTTATTTATTTGTTTTGTTTCGTTTTTTGCCAAATTATATATCCTGGAATTCAACTCATGATGGTCTACAAAAGTGTTCCTTGTTCCTTTTTACAGCTTTACCATTGAGTGGATGAACTATAATTCTCTCTAATGGTCCTATATTGATGGTCTCTGGGGTGAAACATTTATTTCAATAAATAAAATATTTTCATAAAATGCGTTTCAATGTAAAGGGTCTCCTTTTCCTGACTGATTAGTTACCATCAACTCATTTCACTAAAACTAAGTTTCTACTTTGCTGCCCACTACAAGTACCTCTAGGTCTTCTTCTTTGGATTCCTTCTTACACTTCCATAATGTTCTACGTCTAAACCATTATATAAGACACACCGCATTGTGTTGTGCTAACTGCTTCCTCCTTTGTTTCTGCTAATGGATTATGAGGGTTTTGAAATCCTTACGTCCAATCCTCACTGCCAACCTGGGTCCCTTGCCAAAACCGCTGAATGAATGAATCAAAAACAAAAGCGACAAGTCCACCTGAAAATGTTTTTAAATAATTCCTGCTCCTACATTAGAACAATAAAGCAGTAATGTCATTGAGACCAACATTTTACAAGTTCATGATCAAGGAAATCACTGTTATATTTTTAATGGGATCTTTGATAAAGACACGAAGGAATATTTATAAATTCTCATAATTCTTACTATTATATCTGACATTCTCATAATTACATTTAGTTCTATCCACGTGAAACAGAAAGCTCTTGTTATAAATTAAGAGGGAACCACAGATGAGACATTAGCCAATAACATGTGAGCCCAAGGCTTTATCCTCTTGCTGTCACCAGGGAGTGAGTGTCAGTTCCCTTCTAGTTAGGGATTTTTTTAAAAAAGAAGGAAAAAGGAAGAGTTTGCAGGCACAAATTCTAGGCAATGTCATGGTTTGGACTTGAATCTCTGAGCTTTAAGGTCAGTGCAGTACTTCCCTCAACCTGCCTCGTTCACCTCCAAACCTCTCCCAGTTACCTACGTGGCCCACGGCTCAAACCTGCAATGTTTCCCACTTACACGTTTTTCCCCTCACTTAGTTTCGGAAGCTTTTCAGAAATGTTTTAAGTGGGTTTCACAGTCTTCTGTGCCTCATAGGGGTGTTTCAAATTAACTTTTTTCCACTCTGAAGTTGAAAAACAATGACCACTTATAGATCATCTGATTTCTTCATCTCATATTCACCAAAACCCACATAATACATAGGGTCCCATATCTTGCTTTTACTGCACAATCTTGGTAGAACATGTTCTCAATTTAGCATAAGCCATTTCTTGAGTGTACGAGAATCAATTGCCAGATAAGTTTACTTTTATTTTGTCTAAATGAATATCTCTATCTCTAATTGAGTTAGTCGTGTTTTCTGCTTATTAAACAGTATTACTCATATTTCAAATACACACATATTTATAAATACATTGTACACCACTACATTACACATTAAATGTTCTCAAGGTACCAAAGATTAGCATGCATTTTTTCCATTGTTAAATATGGCATTGGTTGTGTCCCTGGCAAACTTCCCACCCCCAACATTACCTTCTTACTGTCCACTCTCCTCTCCCTACACCTTAAAATATTTTTACTAGAATTAAATGTGCAGACAAATACACATTACAGTGTTTGATCACAAATATATAATGAAGTCAGGATCTTTAATAAAGGAATGAAAATCACAGATGTCAAATTAACGTGTAGGTTTCAATAGAATTGTTTTTGTAATTGTCACAAAAATGCTAATAAAGTAATTAAAAATTAACTATAAGAAGAAACACAATTACTATTCTTGTCATGGGAAATAATGATATTACTATATTGTTTAGAAATTACTCCAAAATTTTTAATATTAAAATGTAGAGCCTCTGACTCTAAAAATAGATGTGCATTTCAAAATCCCACCACAGAGAGAAATATATTGAATACTTTCTCTAAACTAGCAGTTTAACTTTTATAATAGGCGGCAGCTGTACAGAGTAGAAGACATTTAAGGCATATTAATGTATATACGTTCCTTGTAGTCAGCAGGTAATTTCGACTAAGGGTATAACAACACTAATTTATCAATTAATATAAATATTTCATAGTTACAATAGTATTTGCAGATCAATTAATATAAATAGCTTATTGTAAAATACTAATCATAAAATCTAGACTATTTAGGAATAACTTTCTGTTAAAACCCTATACTTTTAAAAACTGCTTTTGCTTTAGTCTGTAGTTGTTTTTTATCTCTCACACAGAATCAAGGTCCTGGAATAACCTGACGTGCCAGCTTAACTCCTTGAGATATTCTTCATATTTCTATTCATCAAAAGTTCAGAGGGACATTACATAACAATTTACTAAGAAAATAAAGTTTCTTTGATTTAAAAACACATTCACAAATCACATTACATCGGCAGAGTTCTTGATCAACTTTAAATGTTTTAACCTTACAACGTGTTTTCAGCTATGCATTTAGTGAACTTGATCTCTCGACATAAATCGGAAATCTGAGGATACCTGACTGCTCCTTTCTTCTGATCATTACCAAGAAAAAAAGTATTTTTGCCACTTGATTCTCCTGTATTCATTATTTAATTCATCTTTGAAAAAAAAAAAAAGAATGCTGTATATATCCATTAGAGGCATGCCTCAGAGATACTGCAGGTTTGGTGCCAGACCACTGCAACAAAGCGAATATTGAAATGAAGGGTCACACAAATACTTTTGGTTTCCCAATGCATATAAAAGTTATGTAAACAGTGCACTCTATACAAAATACTGCAGTCTATTAAGTATGTGATTAGCATTATGTCTAAAAAAAGTAAACACCTTAATTAGAAAATGGTTTCTTACTAAAAAAATACTAACAATCAAGCGAGCCTCCTGTCATTTTTGCAGTAGTAATATCAAAGATCACTGATCACAGATCACCATAACAAATGTGATGACAATGGAAAAGTTTGAAATATTGCAAGAATGACTAAAATGTGACACAGAGACAGGGAGTGACCAAATGCTGTTGAGAAAATGGCATGGATAGCCTTGCTCAACACAGGGTTGCCACAAATCTTCATTTTGCTTTAAAAAAAGGCAGTATCTGTGCAAGCCAATAAAATGAGGTATGCCTGTATTTAAGTGTGGCAAACTGAATCACAGCTATGTGGACATGCACGCCCCCACTGGATATCATGAACTAGAACTTCTAAAGACATACTCCTCATAAATTATGCAGACTTCTTCATCTGTGCCTATTTCCAAATGCTTTCTTACTGTCAGAACATTATGATTTTGAAAATACTCAAATTTTTTTTAAATAAATGACCAAAAGGAGAGTGTCCATCCACACATCCAAAGAAACAAAACTATGATAAAACGAATCCCTTTTATCTCTCCAAGAAACTTCCTTCCAAGAACCAAGAAGAACAGAACAGAGCCACCATCACAGCACCGACATAGTTTTAAACTAAAGAGAGTAGAATGTTAATATTATACTATAAAAAAAATAAGCTATCCTTTTTTTTTCCTTGAAAACTATAGGGGAACTTTACTTGTTAAGGTCTGAAGCTAAAAATGAGAAAACAAAGCTAATTTTTCTGAAACAACTGTCTCTCCCAAAGGTTTGGTTCTGCCTCTGTGAGCATATAATTTCCATGTTGTTTTATGCATTCTCCATGGCTGAATCAACTACAATATCATTGCATATTAAAATTTCAACACAGAAACGCACATATAAATACTGTGCTTGATATGAAAGTCATGAAGAGTGGAGACAAGATGGGGAAACAACTGAGTTTAATAAAGAGATCAATATAGCTCAACAGACACAGTACAGCCTTACTTTCGAAGGTTTCTCACATACACACACAAAAGAAGCCAAAAAATAAACCAAATTGTTTTTTTCAGAATGCTTTTAGTGGAAGAGTAGATCTTCTTATAAAGTAATAAAGACGTTATTTTTAGAGTCACTCCACTTTGAAATAATTTTAATCTGGGTCACATATTTTTGGCAGTCCACTAATTCTTGAAAATAAGAATGCATAATACATAAATTATTACCTAAGAATAGTCATTATTAATTTTTTAATTTATATACATTTCTAATAGAATAAATCAGTTGGTAATGAATGTTATCCAAAAATTGTATTTTGGATAATGGGTATATAAAAAAGTCAGTCTTTCAAGAGTATCTATTTTACCCATGTCTCCATATTCACACATATAAAAAAATATTACTCTTTTCCCGAAGTATGTTAAAAAATTATTACTAAACAGTTACTCTATTCAAATGTAACTATTTCCAAATAATGACTCTGGCTCACTTCTTCAGCAACTAAATCATTTTAGAAAATCAGTTTCTACTTAGCACAAACATTTTAGTTTAACTTCTAAGCAGAGATCGCATAGGTATGAATGGAGGGTATATTTTCTTTTGACTTTTCTATAAGCACAGTAGACATAAATATAAGAGACAGTGGAGAGGGGTTCACTTGCTTATGCTTTTGAAATGTACAATGTGAGTTACTGGTACTTACATGATGCCACTGATTCAAAGTTACCATATGAAATATGATATTCATGTTCATGTTACCAAAAAGAGGCATTTTTTTTAACTGAGAAGGCAGTGTCATCCTGATGCCATAAGTACATTTAGAGCATCTTGAGTACCAAGTAAACATAAATAAGAATAGGCGGGGGGAAGACAAAAATACTAAAATTCAGTAATTTCTCTCAAATAATACTGAGATGAGACAAAAACGGCTATGGACAGTTAAAGATTCTACATTAAGAGGCACTACAATCAGTTCTTTACAGAAATTTTACGTATCTAGAGAACATTTCCTTGAATCTTGGAAAAAACCTAAATTTGCTTTAAAAAACAGCAATATTATTTCACCAAAAAAGGTACTCAAAACAGGTATCATTCTATATTTATATATATTTGACCAGGTCTTCATAGAATGGTTACACAGCATTATGAATAATATTTTTCTAAATAAATAAATGGAAGAACAAAAAAATAAAGATCTATCTAAAAATACATCCATTTAAAGCTTTATAATATTAAAAAAAAATGAAGCACATACATGAGTAAGAATAACAAATTGGTTAAATACTTCATGGCCAGATTATTTACAGGGAGCAGAAAAATAATCTTTAAGATGATTTTTATGAAGAACTTTGAATAACAGAAAAACTATGTGACCATATGTTAAGAACAACAGTACATAAATATTATAAATAAAAGTATCTCAACTAATCACATCACATAAACACACACACACAAAGTTGTTTAATGTAATTTGAAAATTTATTTTATTTATGCACTTCAAAACTTTTCAACTGTTTTGTACTGAACCTAAATTATTAGGAAAAACAAATTCTATGTTAAAAACAAAAAGAGAACATTCGATATCATAGCCCCCAAATGCCAAGAGCTTATTTTCCATAATTATAACAA